>NC_136058.1:389673153-390969040 GCF_964261635.1 Lissotriton helveticus | reverse complement strand
GAACATTAAACAAGAACACTTCATACAAGAAAAGAACGTTTCTGTAGTGAATTGTGTTATCAATTCTTACCTATTCCTGAAATCAAGGATTATCGTACTGATGTGCTCAGATTATTTTCAAATACCTGCTTTTGATGCCACTACTATCAAGTATAAACTGTAACTGTATAGTGCAGGGGTATTGCTGTGTTTTAGTTTTACCTTTTTAGTCTGGTTATTATTTCTTTTTCAGTAAACTGTGTATTTGGTATTGGCTTTGCTTGGCTTTTATTTGTTAAGTAGTTGAGATTCTGCAAAGATTGAAAAGAAAGAATAGGTTATAGCATGTTTTAATTTTTTAACAAAGTTTACATAACTGTACTCCTGTTTGTTAACTATTCTTTTGCCTACTCCTTAAATATCCTAGAGTTAGAATAGGAAATTACACCCCTTCACTATCCTTCACTTTCTCTACTGCTGAATTTTCCTGGAGTTACAATTCAAAAATGTTGCTCTATGTTTACTTTCATATTTTTGCATTTTGATCTGTTTTACCTTTTTATTTTGCGGTATTGCCTTTTTCTGTAAACTGTTTTCTATTTATTGACTTTATTTTGCTTTTCTTTGGAAGGTAGTTGTGAATCTGTAAAGATTGAAAAGAAAGAATATGTTTTAGATTGTTTTTATTCTTTTAAAAAGTTTAAAAGACTGTTTTCCTCTGCACTATTTATCCCTTTCATTACAGATTCAACTCACAGCATTTAGATTAGTTTTTTACACCCCTACTCTATCCCTCACTTTCCCTGCTGCTGCGCTTTCTTGGAGTTAGAATAGTAAATTACTCCCCAAAAACTATCCCTCACTTTCCCTACTGCTGGACCTTCCTGGAGTTAGAATAGAAAATCGCACCCTATACTATCCCTCACTTTCCTTACTGCTGCATCTTCCTGGAGTTAGAATAGTAAATTGCACCCCTACACTATCCCTCACTTTCCTTATTGCTGCACCTTCCTGGAGTTAGAATAGTAAATTGCACCCCTACACTATCCTTCACTTTGCCTACTGTTGAACCTTCCTGGAATTAGAATAGTTATTTGCACCCCTACACTATCCCTGACTTTCCTTACTGCTGCACCTTCCTGGAGTTAGAATAGTAAATTGCACCCCTACACTATCCCTCATTTTCCTTACTGCTGCACCTTGCTGGAGTTACAATACTAAAATATTGCTCTATGTTTAGTTTCATATTGTTGAATTTTGATATGTTTTACCTTTTAAGTTTGGGGTATTGCCTTTTCTTGTAAACTGTTTTCTTTGTATTGGCTTCGCTTTGTTTTTCTTTGAAAGCTTGTTGTGAATCTGTAAAGATTGAATAGAAAGAATATGTTATAGATTGTTTTTATTCTTTTAAAAAGTTTAGATGACTGTATTCCTCAACACTTTTTATCCCTTTCACTACAGATTCAACTGACACGATTTAGAAAAGTATTTTACACTCCTACACTATCCCCCTCTTTCCCTGCTGCAGCCCGTTCTTGGAGTTAGAATAGTAAATTAAACCCCTACACTATCCCTCACTTTCCCTACTGCTGGACCTTCCTGGAGTTGGAATAATAAATTTCACCCCTACACTATCCCTTTCTTTCCCTACTGCTGCACCTTACTGGAGTTAGAATAGTAAATTACACACCTACACTATCCCTCACTTTCCCTACTACTGCACCTTCATGGATTTTGAATACTAAATTACACCCCTTTACTTTCCTTCACTTTCCCTACTTCTGCACCTTCCTGGAGTTAGAATAGTAAATTGCACCCCTACACTATCATTCAATTTTCCTACTGCTGGTCCTTCCTGGAGTTAGAATAGTAAATTGCACCCCTACACTATCCCTCACTTTCCTTACTGCTGCACCTTCCTGGAGTTAGAATAGTAAATTGCACCCCTACACTATCCCTTACTTTCCTTACTGCTACACCTTCCTGGAGTTACAATACTAAAATATTGCTCTATGTTTAGTTTTATATTGTTGAATTTTGATGTGTTTTACCTTTTAAGTTTGAGGTATTGCCTTTTCCTGTAAACTGTTTTCTTTGTATTGGCTTTGCTTTGTTTTTCTTTGAAAGGTAGTTGTGAATATGTAAAGATTGAATAGAAAGAATATGTTATAGATTGTTTTTATTCTTTTAAAAAGTTTAGATGACTGTATTCCTCTGCACTTTTTCTCCCTTTCACTACAGATTTAACTGACACGATTTCCTGGAATTAGAATAGTAAATTGCACCCCTACACTATCCTTCACTTTCCCTACTGCTGGACCTTCCTGGAGTTAGAATAGTAAATTGCACCCCTACACTATACCTCACTTTCCTTACTGCTGTACCTTCCTGGATTGGGAATAATAAATTTCACCCCTACACTATCCCTCACTTTCCCTACTGCTGCACCTTACTGGAGTTAGAATAGTAAATTGCACCCCTACACTATCCCTCACTTTCCTTACTGCTGGACCTTCCTGGATTTGGAATAATACATTTCACCCCTACACTATCCCTCACTTCCCCTACTGCTGCACCTTACTGGAGTTAGAATAATAAATTGCATCCCTACACTATCCCTCACTTTCCCTACTGCTGCACCTTCCTGGAGTTACAATACTAAAATATTGCCTATGTTTAGTTTCATATTGTTGAGTTTTGATGTGTTTTACCTTTTACGTTTGGGGTATTGCCTTTGCCTGTAAACTGTTTTCTTTGTATAATAATAATAATACAGAATTTTGTAAAGCGCGTACAGAGACCTCAACCAGAGGTGTCCCGGCGCTGAGCGTGCAGTGCAAGCGAAAAACCGCGTGATGAGAAAGAAAGAGGAGGAAGCTCCTTATTTAAAAAGCCACGTTTTCAGCAGCTTCCTAAAAATAGCTTCAGATGGTGCCCACTGTATAACCGGCGGTAGAGTGTTCCAGAGCTTCGCCGTGCTGGCCGAGAAGGTCCTGCCGAGCATGCCTAACTCGTGGGACACGGAGTTGGAGCAGGGAGTTGGAACAAAGAAATCGCGTCTGTACATATCTAGGGAGTCGAGCCTTCAGGTAGCAAGGACAAGTTCCATGTAAGGCTCTAAAAGCCAAGGTCAAGGCCTTAAATTTGATTCTACTAGCTACCGGTAGCCAGTGTAGGCTGTACAAATGAGGAGAGACACGCTGTTTAAATGGGATATGATTTACCAGTCTCGCAGCCGCATTCTGGACGGTTTGTAACCGTTGGATCAGATATTTCGGAAGGCCCAGATATAGACCGTTAGCATAATCCAGCCTAGAGGTGACCATAGCATGGATTACCGTTTTACGGCATCCCTTTGGCAAAAGCCGAAGAAATTTTCGTAAGTTCCCTAATTTGCTTAAGCATCCTCCGACCACCTGTTGGATGTGGGGCAAAAAAGATAAACTATCATCCCACTTTACCCCCAGATTTTTAGCCTTAGTGCTGGGGATAGGCGCCGTGCCCATCACTGTAGGCCACCGCAGAGGGGTGGAGGCATTTCCCAAAGAAGATCACCTCAGTTTTTTCG
This sequence comes from Lissotriton helveticus, assembly GCF_964261635.1. Lineage (NCBI taxonomy): Eukaryota > Metazoa > Chordata > Amphibia > Caudata > Salamandridae > Lissotriton > Lissotriton helveticus. Next base: position 390,965,493 of record NC_136058.1, on the reverse strand, counting down.
GCGTTCAACTTCAGTTTGTTAGTATTCATCCAACTTGCCACGTCGCGAAGACACCCCTTGAAGTTAGCAAATGCTGCCTCTGACACCTCTGAGTAAGGAAAAACTAACTGGGTGTCATCGGCATATGAAATTGCCGTGACACCCCAGTTAGCAATTAAAGTAAAAAGTGGGGCTAAATAAATGTTAAAAAGCAGCGGGCTAAGTGTCGAGCCTTGTGGTACCCCGCAGTCCAACCGCCTAGGTTTGGACACGAAGGTGCCCAACACTACCTCTGGGACCTATTAGTCAGATAAGAATGAAGCCAGCCGAGCGCTTGGTCCTATAGTCCTGCCTCCGCCAATCGATGCAGAAGCCTGCCGTGGTCAACCGTGTCAAAGGCGGCCAATAGATCCAGGAGCACCAGCATAGCAGATCAATCAATCAATCAATGACATTTATAGAGCGCACTACATACCCGTAGGGTCTCAAGGCGCTGGGGAGGGGGGGTGCCGCTACTGCTCGAACAGCCAGGTCTTCAGCTTCTTCCTGAAGGAGAGGTGGTCTTGGGTCAGGCGCAGGTCGGTCGGGAGGGAGTTCCAGGTCTTGGCGGCCAGGTAGGAGAAGGACCTCCCTCCTGTAGTCGCTCTTCGGATGCGGGGGACGGCGGCGAGGGCGTGGTTGGCTGATCGGAGGTGGCGTTTGGGAGCGTAGAAGTTGATTCGGCTGTTGAGGTAGCTCAGGCCTTGGTCGTGTAGGGCTTTGTGTGCGTGGGTGAGGAGGCGGAAGGTGATTCTTTTGTTGACGGGGAGCCAGTGTAGGTCTCTCAGATGTCCGGAGATGTGGCTGGTTCGTGGGATGTCGAGGATGAGTCTGGCTGAGGCGTTCTGGATCCACTGGAGTCTCTTCTGGAGCTTGGCGGTGGTACCGGCGTAGAGGGCGTTGCCGTAGTCCAGTCGGCTAGTGACGAGGGCCTGGGTGACAGTCTTCCTGGTCTCGGTGGGGATCCACCAGAAGATCTTCCGTAGCATGCGTAGGATGTTGAAGCACGCCGAGGAGACGTTGTTGACTTGCCTGGTCATGGAGAGGGAGGAGTCCAGGATGAAGCCCAGGTTGTGTGCGTGGTCTGTCGGTTTGGGTGCGGTGCCCAGGGCGGGAGGCCACCAGGAGTCGTCCCAGGCGGAGGGTGAAGAGCCCAGGATGAGGACCTCCGTCTTGTCTGAGTTCAGTTTCAGGCGGCTGATCGTCATCCACTCGGCTACCTCTTTCATCCCTTCGTGCAGGTTGGCTCTGGCGGCGGCGGGGTCGTTGGTCAGGGAGAGGATCAGCTGGGTGTCGTCGGCGTAGGAGATTATGCTGAGGTTGTGTTGGCGTGCGATGGCCGCGAGGGGGCTCATGTAGACGTTGAAGAGGGTGGGGCTCAGTGAGGATCCTTGAGGGACGCCGCAGATGACTTCGGTGGCCTCTGACTTGTACGGTGGTAGGCGGACTCTCTGTGTTCTTCCGTCGAGGAAGGAGATGATCCATTCCAGCGCCTTGTCCTGGATTCCGACGTTGCTGAGACGTTGCACTAGGGTGCGGTGGCAGACAGTGTCGAAGGCCGCGGAGAGGTCTAGGAGGATGAGGGCCGCTGTTTCTCCGTTGTCCATCAGGGCTCGGATGTCATCGGTGGCGGCGATGAGGGCGGTCTCGGTGCTGTGGTTGGCCCGGAAGCCAGACTGTGAGGGGTCGAGGGATCCATTCGTCTTGAGGAAGGCGGCCATCTGCTTGTTGATGGTCTTCTCGATGACTTTGGCTGGAAACGTGAGAAGAGAGATGGGGCGGTAATTCTTGAGTTCGGTGGGGTCCGCTGTGGGTTTCTTGAGTAGAGCGCTGAGTTCGGCGTGCTTCCAGCTCTCAGGGAAGGTGGCGGTGTCGAAGGATGTGTTGATGATGTCTCGCAGGTGGGGTGCGATGACAGCGTCGGCCTTGTTGAAGACGTGGTGGGGGCAGGGGTCGGTCGGTGATCCGGAGTGGATGGAGTTCATCGTGCGGATGGTGTCTTCGGTGCTGATCGGGTTCCAGGCGTGGAGGGTGGTGGTGGGGGGTGGTTGTTCGGTCTTGGTGTGCGTTGGTTGGTTGTTGAAGCTGTTGTGTATGTCCGCGATCTTGTTGTGGAAGTATGAGGCGAGGGAGTTGCAGAGGTCTTGCGATGGGGTGATGTCGTTGTTTCCTGCGCTGGGGTTGGATAGCTCTTTCACGATGTTGAAGAGTTCCTTGCAGTTGTGTGCGTTGTTGTCCAGCCGGTCCTTGAATGCAGTTTTCTTGGCGGCGCGGATCAGCTGGTGGTGCTTCCGGGTGGCCAGCTTGAAGGCGGTCCTGTGGTCCGGAGTAGGTTCCCTTCTCCAGACTTTCTCGAGGGCTCGGCAGTTCTTCTTGGAGCTCTTGAGTTCGTCGGTGAACCACGGGGCTTTCTTGCTGCCGGGTCTGCTGGGCGGGGTCCTCAGCGGGGCGAGCTCGTCCGCGCAGTTGCTCATCCACTTCGTGAGGTTGTCGGCGGCCTGGCCGGGGTTCGCTGAGCTGGCAGGAGGGTGCTGGCTCAGGGAGGTGGCGAGCTGGTCTGCTGAGATCTTGTTCCAGCTTCTGTGGGCAGCCTGTTGCTGGTGGTGGTGGGTCGTCGTTCTCTTGAAGGTGAAGTGGACGCAGCTGTGGTCCGTCCATTGAAGCTCTGTGGCGTGGCTGAAGACGATGTCTGTGCTGGATGAGAAGACTGCGTCGAGTGTGTGTCCGGCGAGGTGGGTGGGGGAGGACACCAGCTGCTTGAGTCCAAGATTGGCGAGGTTGTCGAGCAGGGTGCTGGTGTTGCGGTCGTTGTTGTTCTCCAGGTGGAAGTTGAGGTCCCCCAGGAGGATGTAGTCAGCGGAGGGGAGGGCATGCGGGCTGACGAAGTCGGCGATGTCCTCGCTGAATTGTGTGCGTGGTCCCGGAGGTCGGTAGATCAGGGTGCCTCTGAGGGTGGTGTTCGGGTCGGTGTGGATCTGGAAATGCAGGTGTTCGGCGGTGGTCAGGTTGTGGTCGGTGCTGGTTGTGAGACGGATGGTGTTCCTGTGGATGATGGCGATGCCTCCTCCCACCTGGTTGGTGGTGCGATCCCTCCGGGTGATCTTGTAGCCCTCTGGGATGGCGATGGCGATGTCGGGAGCTGAAGAGGCGTTCATCCAGGTCTCCGTGAGGAAGGCAACGTCAGGGGCTGTGGTGTCTAGGAGGTTCCAGAGTTCGATGGCGTGTCTGTGGACGGAGCGGGTGTTGAGCAGGATGCACTTAAGGTGGGTGCTGCTGGTGTTCGACTTGGCGGGTGCTGGTGCGAGGCAGGTCCGGATGCAGGTGAACTTGCAGGCGTGGCAGCTGAAGGCTCCGCGGGTGCGTCGTGGTGTGGCTTGGTGGCATCCTGGGAATCGGCCGGTGTTGAGTGCGATGAGGGTGGCGGCGGAGTACGTCAGGCGGGTCGGTCGGGGTCCTCGTGGGCCAGGGGTCCAGGCGCTGGGCGCGATCCGGTCGCGGACGGGCGCAGACGGGCTTACCTTTGGCGCGCCTTCGGCGCACAATCGGCGCACCCGCTGCGCGTGGCCGCTGCACGTTCGCACGGTCGCCATATATGGCGAAGTGCGCGGGTGGGCGGAGCAGCTGGGAGGCGGGAGCGGGGAGGGAACAGAAGGAAAAAAGGGGTTTGGTCAGCGGAGATGGCGGGAAGCGGGGAGCGGGGAGGGAAGACGGAGGGCGGGTAAAAACGGGCAATACGGCGGAAAACAACAGTTATGGCATACACAATTACATACAATTACAATTCCACAATAACAACTAGCAACAGCACAAACAGCGCCAGGGGTGCAGGGGGAAGAGCGCTAAGCACGGACCACGCCGCTCGAAGGAGGGGGCGTGGTCACGAAGCGGCAGTCGGGCAGCGAGGCACACTGGAGGGGGAGGCACACGCAGCAGCTGGTGGCCGTGCGGCGCGGGAGTGTCCCCTGAATCCAACGACCATCTAACTGACTCAGCCACCTCAATCAGGGCGGTCTCAGTACTGAAACCTGCCCTGCCAGGATTTTGTTGTCCTCCGTGAACCTATTTAGTTGACGTTGGATCAATTTCTCCAACATTTTACCTGGAGCCGCTAATTGTGAAATTGGTCGCAAGTTGCTAAGATCCTCCGGATCTCCAGTCAATTTCTTTTTCAGAGGAAGAAGTGTGGCATGTTTCCAACAATCCGGAAACACCCCCCGAGGAGATCGATGTATTCCACACATGCCGGAGAGCGGGGGCAATGTACTCCGCCATCAAACTCCAGAGCTTAGGTGGGCAGGGGTCATCAGGAGACCCAGATTTACACCTTTTTATTTCTTGAAGGGCCTCAGGTAACGAGATCTCCTGGAATTGACATAGGAACACCAGAGGGCCGCTGGTCTCGGCCGCATCCACTTTTTCCGTGGGCCTTGGCAGGGAGAATGAACCTTAAACTTTCTTAATTTTATTATCAAAAAATTCCGAGATGCCATCACAAAGTGTTACCGAAGGGTGTGAGCAGCGCGAGCTAGGCGCTGGGAGTGAGAGGTGATTTGTGTAAGCTGGCAGCAGCTGGTTGACCTGAAAACCGCGATACCTTCTTTTTAATAAATTTTATGGTAACTGCTGGGACTCATTTGGAGCTCCGGATTATTTTTAAACTGCGTGTGTGAAGTCGATTGGCAGATTTCCTACACACTGTTATTTGCACATTGTCTCCCCCTGGACTTACCTGGTCGGTCCCCGTTCCGTCACGGCTGTTGTGCCGCTTGAACGGAGGGACGCGACTCCTCCCCCTAATTTCTTTTAAAAACGCCAAGATGATCGGCCACGCTGGTGTGAGCAGTGCAAGCTAGGCGCTGAGAGTGAGAGGTGATTTGTGTAAGCTGGCAGCAGCTGGTTGACCTGAAAACCGCGATACCTTCTTTTTAACAAATTTTATGGTTACTGCTGGGACTCATTTGGCGCTCCGGATTATTTTTAAACTGCGTGTGTGAAGTCGATTGCCAGATCTCCTACACACTGTTATTTGCACATTGTCTCCCCCTGCACTTACCTGGTCGGTCTCCGTTCCGTCACGGCTGTTGTGCCGCTTGAACGGAGGGACGCAACTCCTCCCCCTCATTTCTTTTAAAAACGCCAAGATGATCGGCCACGCTGGTGTGAGCAGCGCGAGCTAGGCGCTGAGAGTGAGAGGTGATTTGTGTAAGCTGGCAGCAGCTGGTTGACCTGAAAACCGCGATACCTTCTTTTTAACAAATTTTATGGTAACTGCTGGGACTCATTTGGAGCTCCGGATTATTTTTAGACTGCGTGTGTGAAGTCGATTGGCAGATTTCCTACACATTGTTATTTGCACATTGTCTCCCCCTGCACTTACCTGGTCGGTCCCCGTTCCGTCACGGCTGTTGTGTCGCTTGAACGGAGGGACGCGACTCCTCCCCCTCTTGTTGTTTCATATCCGGGGTCCTGCCCATAAAAGTAAATGGGCATGCGGGCGCGCCAAAGGCAAGCCCGTCTGCGCCCGTCCACGACCGGAGCACGGCCTCGGCCAGTTATGCTGCCCGGTTGAGGAGTGACAACGGAAGGATTACTTGGACAGGTGAGGATCTACTGTCGCTGAGGCCAGTACGGCCATGTAAAGCTGTTAGGGCCGATTTATTGAAAGATTCCTTACCTCAGGCATGTTTGCATTGTGGGATGACCCTCGGTACAAACAAACCCAAAGCCCCAGCTGGCCCTCTGGCCTGTAGTTTTAAAGCAGGCTTGTGGAACTTCAGATCACTGGCAAAACATGCTGAGGACATTTGGCTACTGTTGGAAAGTGCGGAGTGGGACGCCCTGTTTCTGACAGAAACATGGCTGAATGATCATAACATGACTGCCATTTCCTTAGCCGTGCCCCAAGGTTTTAAAATGTGTTTCTCTAATCGAGATGACGACAGCGGGGGTGGGGGTGTGGCCCTCATTCTTAAGGACCGGTTCAAACTTACATCTTCAGCACCGATTATGATCTCAGGGGTGGAAGGTTTGCACTTCTGTCTCCAAATTTCCCCTCAACAATCTTTGGCGGGTCTTGTTATTTACCGACCCCCGGATTGTTTAGAGGAGAACTCAACTGCGCTTATGGACATTGTCCAATGTTCTTTCCTCCACCCGTATTATTTAGTGGTGGGGGACTTTAATGTGCATGTTGATAGAACTGATTGCCCCCAGGCGGAACAGCTAATTTCCACTTTAAGCGCGGCCAACCTGTTACTCATGACTACTGGACCTACGCATACAGCAGGTCACACGCTTGACCTGATATTCTCCAACATCAGGGATATGTCAGTGGAGGCACCTCAGCCATTGTTGTGGACAGATCATGCTCTAATTCCTTTCACCATTACAGCACTGGGAGAGAGGATGGAGGGGGGAAAACGTTCCGTCCTGCAGAGACAGTGGAAAAATCTGAGACCAGAAATTATTGGTCCAGCTTTAGCCCGGAACCCCCCAACCTTAACCTCTAATACTAAAACTGATGCCAAGGCCTTGAATCAATGGATTAGTGACATGGTGGATGTTGTTGCTCCAGTTAAACAAGTAATGTCACAGAGGGAATCCCCCTCTGCCCCTTGGTTTTCAGAAGAACTGAAGGCAGAAAAATCAGCTTGTAAAAGACTGGAACGGTTGTGGAGGGCAAATTACTGTGAATTGGCAAGTGCCCGCTATCGGGCAGCCATTCGTAAGCTTCATAAGTCAATAAGAAAGGCTAAAAACATTTTATTGCCACCTCCATTCAGCAAGCAGATCACTCAAGCAAAGAAGTTTTGAAAATAGTACAGTCTTTTTTCAAACCCATATGTATTGGCTTCGCTTTGTTTTTCTTTGGAAGGTAGTTGTGAATCTGTAAAGATTGAATAGAAAGAATAGGTTATAGATTGTTTTTATTCTTTTAAAAAGTTTAGATGACTGTATTCCTCTACACTTTTTATCCCTTTCACTACAGATTCAACTGACACAATTTAGAAAAGTATTTTACACCCCTACACTATCCCTCTCTTTCCCTGCTGCAGCGCGTTCTTGGAGTTAGAATAGTAAATTACACTCCTACACTATCCCTCACTTTCCCTACTGCTGGACCTTCCTGGAGTTGGAATAATACATTTCACCCCTACACTATCCCTCACTTTCCCTACTGCTGCACCTTACTGGAGTTAGAATAGTACATTACACACCTACACTATCCCTCACTTTCCCTACTGCTGGACCTTCCTAGAGTTAGAATAGTAAATTGCACCCCTTAACTTTCCTTCACTTTCCCTACTGCTGCACCTTCCTGGAGTTAGAATAGTAAATTGCACCCCTACGCTATCCTTCACTTTCCCTACTGCTGGACCTTCCTGGAGTTAGAATAGTAAATTGCACCCCTACACTATCCTTCACTTTCCTTACTGCTGGACCTTCCTGGATTTGGAATAATAAATTTCACCCCTACACTATCCCTCACTTTCCCTACTGCTGCACCTTACTGGAGTTAGAATAGTAAATTGCACCCCTACACTATCCTTCACTTTCCTTACTGCTTGACCTTCCTGGATTTGGAATAATACATTTCACCCCTACACTATCCCTCACTTCCTCTACTGCTGCACCTTATGTACCTTACTGGATATAGAATAGTAAATTGCATCCCTACACTATCCCTCACTTTCCCTACTGCTGCACCTTCCTGGAGTTTGAATACTACATTATACCCATTTACTTTCCTTCACTTTCCCTACTGCTGCACCTTGCTGGAGTTAGAATAGTAAGTTGCACTCTTAAAATATCTCTCACTTTCCTTACTGCTGCACCTTTTTGGTGTTAGAATACTAAATTACACCCCTACACTATCCCACACTTTCCTTACTGCTACATCTTTCTGGAGTTAGAATAGTAATTGGTACCCCTACACTTTATTTGTAAATTTTACCTTTTTAAATATCGTCCTTGGTATTTTCGATCAAGCAAGTTCTCGTTATTTTTTTTATCTGTGTGAATATGGTAATAATTTTCTTGGTATCAGAAAAGGTTCTTTACGATTTAAAAATTAACAAATATATTTTAAGCGCCAGCGGCTCCATGATGACCACCTGAGACGCTAGACGGTGGCGGATGTCGCGGCGCCCGCGCATAGGGTGTATGACATTGGAGATAAGGCAAGTAAACTTCTGGCCTGGCTGGACAAGAAGAAGGGGGGTAACAGGACTATACTGCAGGTGGCCGATGTGAACGGGATAATGCACACGCGTCCTGAAGAAATTGTAGACACACTAGCCGATCATTTCCAAGGGGTGTACTCCCCAACTGTCGAGGTAACGGAGGGAATGGCGATGGAAGCTCTCCGCGATGTACAGACACCGACCCTGTCGACGGAAGCAGCAGAAGAACTCGACTCTGACTTGACAACTGAAGAGATTCAGTTGGCCATTAACGCGGTACGATCGGGCAAGGCCCTCGGACCAAACGGGATACCAATCGAATGGTACAAAACAATGTCAGAGTCACTGAGTGAACCTTTACTGGCGATGTATGAGGAAAGTCGGGAAGGAGGAATCCTGCCCCTCGATCAACGAACAGCGACTATTGTGGTGAACCCGAAGCCAGGTAAACCACCTAGTGACTGCACGCCCTATCGATCGATATCGCTTCTTAACGCAGAGGCTAAAATACTAGCGAAGGTATTGGCGACTAGGCTGATGCCCTACCTGGTGCAATTGATCCATCCAGACCAGTCTGGCTTTATGCCGCATAGAAGCACTGCGCTCAACCTCCGTAGAGTGCATGGGGCACTGGTGCGAGCACCATTACTGACGGAACCGGCGGTTATACTGTCCCTAGATGCCAAAATGGCATTCGACATGGTGGAATAGCAGTACCTTTTCGCGGTACTAGCCCACATGGGGTTTGGCCCTAAATTCATCTCCTGGGTGCGGCTGCTGTACACAAGCCCCGTAGCACGTGTGGTGGCGAACGGGCATATCTCCCGTGAAATACCACTGGCAAGGGGAACCAGACAGGGATGCCCATTCTCACCTCTATTATTCGCGTTGGTTCTGGAGCCGCTGGCGGTTACCATCAGGAAGAAACCGCTGCTGAAGGGGATCTACTGGGATGACAATTGGGAGGACAGAGTCTCCCTGTATGCAGATGACATGCTGATTTATCTGACAGACCCGGAGAGGGGTGTCCCTAGCCTATTGGCGATATGCGACACTCACGGACGAACATCTGGATACACTATAAACTGGGCGAAGTCGGTCATTTACGAACTAAAAGGCGCATCTCCGACTCTTCCTGACGCTTGCCCCTTGACGGTGGCGACCACCTCCTTCAAAAACCTAGGGATTTACGTCACCCAAGACGTTACTGAATTCTTCGAGAGCAACCTGCAACCTCCGCTCACTCGGTTGAGGAGCGATGTAAGACACTGGAAAGCCCTTCCACTGACGCTGCTGGGCAGAGCGGCATTATTCAAAATGATGGCGCTGCCGCGTTTTCTGTATGTGCTCGAAAACACACCAAACCTGATACCTCCAAGCTACTTCCAAAAGGTGACGGCTGTGATGACAGGCTTGTTATGGGGTGACCGCCCAGCTCGCATAGCGCATTTAAAACTTAATAGAAGCTGGTACGATGGTGGGATCGCCCTGCCAAATATGCAGTTGTATTATTGGGCGGCACAGCTCAAAATTTATAATCAGTGGCTGCACGCCCCACAGAACGACCCGGCTTATCTTGCAGACAGGGCACAGTTGGGCACACACAGTTTGCTGGCACCGCTGTAACACAAAGGAGCAGCGGCAAAATTAACGGGACCCACCAAACACACGGTAACATTGTGGCATGGAGCACAGGCAAGACAGAAGTGGGGGGGAGTCATCACAAAGCTAACACCGTTATGGGACACAAAGTCTCTGGGACACCTACGACACACTAAAGGGTTCACCCAGTGGGATAATATAGGAATCTCTACAGTGGGGGACATGTGGTCAGGAGAGGGGGTGGTCCCGTTTTCACATCTTCAGCAACACTACGACCTAGGTCCTAGAGAAACATACAGATATGTTCAAATTAGACATGCCCTGAGGGCAGCTATCCCAGCAGGCACAACGGTCCCGGAATCCTCACCGCTTGAAGATCGACTGCTCACCGACTTCATGCAGGAGGGCGCTACCTCCCTTACTTATCGTAAAATGCTAAATAACCTGCCAGACCCACTAGAAAAGTTGCGGGACAAATGGGTTGCGGAGATAGGAGATATGGATGAAACGGACTGGAATGCAGCAATGGCGTCCCCACGCAAGGCGGGCATTTCGGCTAGGTTCTGTCTGGTGCAGCTAAAAATTCTGCATAGGGTATACTACACAAGGACTACATTGCACAGACTGCACAGGGCGGCACACCCACACTGTCTCAGGGGCTGTGGAGCAGAAGGTTCCTTCATACATACAATCTGGGAATGCCCAGCACTTGTGGGCTACATGGCGCCAGGTGATGCGCACCATCTCGCAAACACTTGAAATCTCCCTAGCGCCCAACCCCTGTGTGTGCCTGCTGAATGTGTGGGGCCCTAATGACCTAACGCATCAAGGTAGGCTGTGGGCCACTGTGGGTATCATGACAGCCAAACGGGACATACCACAGAAGTGGGGGCGGCGGAATTACCAACCTTGACACAATGGTGTAGGAATATGGATGCACTTATGGTGACAGAGCGAGCGGTCTATAAAATGAGAGTGAATCCTTGTAAATGGAACGAAGTATGGCAGCCTTGGAATACCTACACGGGGGACTTATATGACCCTTTAGTGGAAGACGATATTGATAGCTCAGAGGACGAGATGGAAGAAACTTAACTGCCTGGGGTCAATGGCTACTGATGATGATGGAAGGATGAGGATGTCCGGGATGCTAAACAGATTAATAGCGTGGGGCCGAATTGAGGGTGGGGGTGGGTGTGATAGCTGTCTAGGATAATGTAAATGTCACAAGGAATGGATAGATTGCTGATAACAGGAGATGTCGTTCTTTTAACTATTGAGTCACAAGTTAAGTTATGTTACTACAAAACACAAAAGCAGGATGACATTCAATTAGGGAGATAAAAGTGATTCTCAGTTGGTCATATATACTATTGATTGTGCTGCCGGACCGCTGGTTGTCGGCTGAATAGCTGTGTATTCTCCCTATTCATAAGAGGGGGTGATTGTCTTAGCCGGCCCCAGGGTTGTAGGCGCATTACTGTAATTTACCGGAATTGTCAATAAAGTCTTGCGTTTAAAAAAAAAATATATATATATATATATATATATATATATATATTTATATATTTTAATGTTTGTAAATAAGTACCTTTTAGATATTGTTGATAGGGAGTTTGGCTTCTTTTTCAAAACGCTGCTGTTATATATTTTATGGCTTTCTCAAATTTATTTCTTTTGCTGTAGAAAAAGTACATTTGACATTTGCTTATTTTTAAATATAAGTAAATCGATTAAAAAACACTATTTCAATACATTTATAATACTGGTAAAAATGTCTAACATTGTGTTCTTTGACATTTAGCAAACTTGTTTTCATTTGTTTGCATTCATAAGCATTGTTGTTTTAAAAAAATAGTTTTTTATATGTTACCACATTTAAACAAATTGAGTTATGCTGCTATTTTACTTATTTTGCTAATTTAGAATTAATATTTATAGGTACTTACATATCAGTCTATATTCGGTTTATCTTGATAACATTTTTTTTCAAAACAGGAAATTATGGTACATCTGAAATTTAATTCATTTTATGATTTAGTATTAATTCTTAGTTTTTAAGGATAAATCCGTTTTATACTTTTATTTGGTTATAAACTTACTTGTATGTGTGAAAATATCTGTTTTTCATTGACTCTAGGTCGTCGATGTTTGAAAAGGTCAGAGGGTCAGTTTATGGCGTCTGCTCTCTCTGGTAGTTGATAATCAACTGTTTTTAAAATGGTGTCTTGCTCATATTTATAGGTTTGTGTTAGTGTGTTCTTAATTTTTGAGAAAACCTGCGTTTTCAAAAGCTTTTAAAATCCTTTTATTTGCTGTGTAAACATGCAATTTAAAAAATCGATTTGAAAAGTGTTGTTTTCAGTTTCTAATTCCGTTTTGGCATCCATTTTGTTTTCAGTGTTTTGGTGTTACGTTCATGAGTTGTAGGACTATTTTTTTAACTTCATTATTTAAAATGGCTGCTATGTGTTTCTTATTTGTTGGTTATCTCGGATACTTATTTTTATTTCTCGTTCTTTTATTTAAATTGTTATTTTTAATTTGTACCTATGTTTTTAAAAGAATTACATAGTAGAATTTGAGTATTTTTTAATGCTCGAGTAGTAATTTTAATACTCTAGTATTAATTTATTAAAAATGCTTTGCTTTTCGTTAAATTTACGTTTAGTTTATTATCACATTTTAATACACTTCCCCACCCAAAACCCCTATTTTCCCTGCATCCCGTGCCAGGTTTTATTTTACTTATAAAAAAATATATATTTTCGGGGTTTTTTGCGTTGTAAGGGTATGCGTAATATGTGTTTTCGTTGTAATGGTACTTTTACATTTATTTTACTATTTCGCGTTGTAATGGTATGCGTTGTAATGGTACTTGCGTTGTAAAAAAAGCGTAGTAATAGTATGCGTTGTAACGTCATATCTGGCTGGAAGCCATGCCCCCCGGGGAATTGAATAACTATTCTCCTAGTTTGGGCTCTGTTCATCTCCTACCTGAGTCCACTCCGCTTGTTGTGGTGTTAACTAGAGTACCATGCCTCAACCCCGCGACCAAGACTTTTACCAGCTGAACAAAAAGGTGGTGCACTGGCTCAATTTCAACATTTCAAAAAGGGGGGTGGTGATGGACAGAGTATCTGAATTAAGCAGAACACTCCTACCAAGTCAAAAGATCAGGGCTTGATCCATCACCGTTTTTTAGCTCACTGCACCATCCCAGTTCAGAACCTGGCTACATGCAAATTAGTCTGACCCCGGCCCAGTGCATCATGGGAACAGGGCAGACCAAACTACCAAGCCAATTCTTTACTGGAAAGGAAACAAGCTTCCGGGGACCGGTTTCTGGCATTACAGCCGTCTTCGGCCCGGCTTGCTTGAATCCTGATGGTGCAGTGAGCAAGGGACTCACATCTGAGCATACCCTTCCACACTTGTGGTGGAAAAACGATTCAAAAAGGGGGGTGGTGATGGACAGAGTATCTGAATTAAGCAGAACACTCCTACCAAGTCAAAAGATCAGGGCTTGATCCATCACCGTTTAGCTCACTGCACCATCCCAGTTCAGAACCTGGCTACATGCAAATTAGTCTGACCCCGGCCCAGTGCATCATGGGAACAGGGCAGACCAAACTACCAAGCCAATTCTTTACTGGAAAGGAAACAAGCTTCCGGGGACCGGTTTCTGGCATTACAGCCGTCTTCGGCCCGGCTTGCTTGAATCCTGATGGTGCAGTGAGCAAGGGACTCACATCTGAGCATACCCTGCCACACTTGTGGTGGCTAAACGATTCAAAAAGTGGGGTGGTGATGGACAGAGTATCTGAATTAAGCAGAACTCTCCTACCAAGTCAAAAGATCAGGGCTTGATCCATCACCATTTTTTAGCTCACTGCACCATCCCAGTTCAGAACCTGGCTACATGCAAATTAGTCTGACCCCGGCCCAGTGCATCATGGGAACAGGGCAGACCAAACTACCAAGCCAATTCTTTACTGGAAAGGAAACAAGCTTCCGGGGACCGGTTTCTGGCATTACAGCCGTCTTCGGCCCGGCTTGCTTGAATCCTGATGGTGCAGTGAGCAAGGGACTCACATCTGAGCATACCCTTCCACACTTGTGGTGGCTAAAACGATTCAAAAAGGGGGGTGGTGATGGACAGAGTATCGGAATTAAGCAGAACACTCCTACCAAGTCAAAAGATCAGGGCTTGATCCATCACCGTTTTTTAGCTCACTGCACCATCCCAGTTCAGAACCTGGCTACATGCAAATTAGTCTGACCCCGGCCCAGTGCATCATGGGAACAGGGCAGACCAAACTACCAAGCCAATTCTTTACTGGAAAGGAAACAAGCTTCCGGGGACCGGTTTCTGGCTTTACAGCCGTCTTCGGCCCGGCTTGCTTGAATCCTGATGGTGCAGTGAGCAAGGGACTCACATCTGAGCATACCCTTCCACACTTGTGGTGGCTAAAACGATTCAAAAAGGGGGGTGGTGATGGACAGAGTATCTGAATTAAGCAGAACACTCCTACCAAGTCAAAAGATCAGGGCTTGATCCATCACCGTTTTTTAGCTCACTGCACCATCCCAGTTCAGAACCTGGCTACATGCAAATTAGTCTGACCCCGGCCCAGTGCATCATGGGAACAGGGCAGACCAAACTACCAAGCCAATTCTTTACTGGAAAGGAAACAAGCTTCCGGGGACCGGTTTCTGGCATTACAGCCATCTTCAGGATTCAAGCAAGCCGGGCCGACGACGCCTGAAATGGCAGAAACCGGTCCCCGGAAGCTTGTCTCCTTTCTGGTGAAGAATTGGCTTGGTAGTTTGGTCTGCCCTGTTCCCATGATGCACTGGGCCAGGGACAGACTAATTTGCATATAGCCAGGTTCTGAGCTGGGATGGGGCAGTGAGCTAAATAACGGTGATGGATCAAGCCCTGATCTTTGGACTGGGTAAGAGTGGTCTGCTTAATTCAGACACTCTGTTCATCACCACCCCCTTTTCTGAATCAATTTCAACATTGCCCCAGGGCTTAGGGAGGAAAACCAAATTCTCATGGTGCACCGGACACAGTGGGTTGGTAGTACCAAGAAATCCTGGCTGGGGGACTGCATTCTCATCAATTTCAACAATCCAGTCATGGTAAACCGAATTTTAAGCACTTTGTCCAGTCTAACTACAGGTGTTGGAACTCAGCAATCTTGACACTCCTGCGGAGATACTTCTACAGACTGAATTATTATCAACTACGGTCCCAGAGCGAGGAGCTCCAAGAGGCGGGCCAAAGGGGTCGTACAGAGGGGATTATAGGGGTAAGCACAGCAAATAGGTTTACTCCTCTGAGCTCATTGGAAGATTGCGATTGACGATGTGTGGGTCTCTCGGACCTTGTGGCACCCGCATCCCAGGGAAATGCATCGCCCCGGAACAGGCATGGAGTGTGAATGGAGGGTGTAAATGTCTTTCTTGGAATATCGCGGGGCTGGACAGCAAGATTGAAAACACCGAATGGTTGGCTCTTGTTAAGAGTTTTGATGTAATATGCCTCCAGGAAACACGGGATGTAGACAATAATCATCACCCGGATGGCTATAAAACCTTCTTCATTCCAGCTACCCCATCTAGGTCAGGGAGAGCCAAGGGGGTCTTATCACCTTTGTTTCTCCAGTTGTCCTTGGCATCTCCACTACCTCACTATACGTCTCTCCCAATTTACATGTGATGCTGTTATCCAGTGGAAAGAGCGAGCTACTTCTGGTAAACTTTTACAACGTGGGAGTTACACACCTGGATGAGGGCTATATAACTCAGCTCGGGTCTGTACTTCAGGATAGCATCTTGAAAGGTCAGAGTTATCACTACATTTGTTTAACAGGGGACTTTAACATTCATATCTGTGGAGACATCAGGCAAGGAGGAGCGGGAGCTATGGGCTGTGCACGACAAGCAGGCTTACACATTGAACATACTACCCAGGGTATTGAGCTTAACTCCATCATGCTTGAATTTGATCTAACATCTGTAATTAATAAGTTGCCTCCGGGGAAAACAGACATTACTCCCACCTTTATTGGAATAGGGTGTGAGACCTTTATTGAATTCACCTTTGTATCTACCCCCCTTATTCTCTGGTTACAGATTTTTCTGTGCAGGCGAGTGAATGTAGTGACCACAACCCCATTTGTGTCTTAACAGGCTAGACCCGAACACTCTGACATGCCAAGGTGGGCTGGTGTCCCCCTTAAAGTGGTGGAAGCGGGAAGGAGCGTAAAGTGGGGGCGTATTGTCCCAGAGCTACTCCACGAGTCCCTTTTAACTCAGTGTTGCAGCAAGTTTGGAACCTGTCTCGATGATGAGGCAAGTGCGCTGGACATCATGGGTGCATTTGGATCCATGTCTACTGTCATAAGGAAGTTACTATGGGCCTCGGGTGGGGGCTGTAAGCAACCAGGTCCACGATGGTTCAACGTGCTCCCAGGCTTCCAGGAACCTGAGACAGGCCTTGGGTGTTAAGCCCCGAGACCAGCTGGTGGTCAAAGGCCTACGAATAGCATATAAGGCTGCTCTATCAACTTGCGAGTCGGCCCTGAAGATGGAGGCCTGGATCGATTTAGTGGAGGCGAGTACACTGTGTAATAGCTCAAAGTTCTGGGGTATTATTAACAGCCCATTTCTATCGGGAAATAATGCTAATTTACAGTACCTATTGTTACAGGCTCATTTCTCTTCTGGACTCTGTGGTGAAGGTGGTGGGCCACATGGTACTTGACACACTTGTATCTTGGGTTGATGAAAACAACTTTTTATCTGAAATCCAATACGGCTTTCACCCAGGTCGTTCCACTGTGGAACAGTGTTTAAACCTGTACATGGAACTGAACAAATACACTGTGGCTCGTTCTAGCCCCATATACCTAGCCTTCATGGACCTGTCCTCAGCATTCCACTGTTTCAATAGGTCCAAGCTGTGGCAGTTGATGTCCTCCATTGGCATTAACAGTAACATAATTTTATTTCTGAGGGATCTTCACCGTGATTCAACCGCGGTTGTCTGCTATTCAAAGGATCTGAAAGTGTCCAGTCAGCTTGACTTCAAGAGAGGGGTGTGTCAGGGGTGCATTTTACTATCTTTTCTTTTTAACCTATATATTAATTCCTTAGAGAAGGCCCTCTCGGCCACAAATGCGGATTGTCCCCAGGTAGGCAAGCCTAGCCTGCCAATCCTCCTATACGGGGACGATGCAGTCCTCTTGGCGAGGACAGTTAGGTGCCTACAACTTCTTCTGAATTCTTTTGCCTTTTTTATGAAGGACTTGTACCTTTCGTTTAATCATTCCAAGTCGTTCATTATGCAGGTGGGACCTCGTAAAGCTAAGCAGTTCACTTTTAAATTCATACTTTCGTCAATATCGAAGACCAATGGTTTACCCTATTTTGGAGTTGTGCTTGACAATTCCTTGCATTTGTGCCCTTTGCTTACGTGGAAGACAGGGGGTGTAGTGAAAGCTTTTGCAGCTGTTTTTAACTTTGCCAGCAGAGTGGGAGGGAAGCCAATAGCGGCTCTTTTGAAGATATATGAAGCCAAATATATTTCAAAGGTTAGTTATGGGAGTGAGATATGGGGCCACATTGGGGATGGGGAGGTGCAAAGTGCTGAAAACTCTTTCCTGCGATGGGCCCTTTCTGTCCCACAAAGCACCCCGTTTTATGTTGTGCATGAAGAGTTGGGGATGCCTTTCCTCTCAGATGTACTGGCTTTCCGTCTCCTGGCTTTGTGGCTTAATATTTGGACTAATTAAGAAAATATACTTAGCAAAGATGTCATACGGAAATGCCTTTCATTTGACCATGTCTCAAGCATCCGATGGCTCCAGTATGTAAGAGTTGGCCTCTTCAGGGTAGGTAGGAACCATTTGCTAACCCTGAGCGCATATGTAAGAGAGACCTTTCTCTGGTCAAAGAGTGTTTTTTAAGAATGACCTGCTGTGATAGAGAGGGAAATGAGCTGTGTAAGCCTAGTGTGTGTAAGTATATTGTGTTAAAAACTGTACCAACCACCGGACCTCATCTTCTAGGGCTTAAAAGCATCCATGATCATTTTCTATTGACCCAGTTTCGGCTTAACCTCTTCCATTACCTCTTCGCACACCCTTGCGGCTCCCACGGAGGCCTTGTGCCTCATGCCCTGTGGCTGCAACGGTGAGTCTCCTCAGGATATGATGCACTTTTTGAATGTTTTGTAGTTTTTATGCTGTCCCTAGAAAGTAATTTATTATTCCCATTCTCAAAAAAGCGAGTTTTAGAAGGGTGAGACCAGCTCTTATCTTTTCACAACTGCTCTCTAATGACACTGTTTTGCATACGCTTAACTTTTTACGGGTCGCGGTTAGACTCAGGTCAGGCTGCGATTAACTTCTGTACTGTAATTCATGAATTTTTATCTTGTGTTTTGATTAACTTGGACATATTATATTTGCCAATCTGTTACTTGGAAGATGTTTTTCTATTATAAAACTGAATAAAGTTTGTTGATAATCACCAGGGGATTCATTTACAGGGTAGCATGGTATCCCTCACAATAACTCCAGGAGTCACAGTCCACACAATGTACATGCTTTGTTCTCCCTACTTCCAACCTTACATGTACCCCTAATCACCTGCCCAAAACTCTGCCTGCTGATGCCAATGTAATCCTCTGTCATCCCACAGACCCGATGTTTGGCCCCTTTGAAACTGCCCATACAATAAAAATGCTGCAGTTGTAAATACATATCAACTACCATTTGTTGTGTTTGAAACATTTTATTGAATAATAAAACCTAAAAAACAAAAGTTGATTATTAAAGCAAAACTAAATATCAGTTGCCATACACATAAGAGACAAAAGTAGTACATAAAAATCAACATACTGTTACCCAGCAAAGTTATGTAGAGCACAATTCCTAATTTCGGGCAATCTTTAACCCCTTCGACGCTCATGACGAGCTGGGCTCGTCATGCAGTAGCCTCCTGCTACGCTCATGACGAGCCCAGCTCGTCATGAATGTGCGAGGATCGCGAAATCCCAGCACAGCAGGGGAATTCCCATAGCATCCAAGAGGTTAAAGTTCAAAAATAGAAACCTTCATAAAGAACAGGAAAGGAAAAAAAGAAGGTGGGTTACAGTGATTTTATTAATGCTTCCTACATATAGAAAAACAAATACTAATTATTTTCCTTAAGCAATAAAGTCCTCACAATAAAATACTAAGAGAAATATATTGAACAATGAACATTTCATAAGTAATTAGAACTCAATTTGAATATTTTAACCTCCTCAGCATTATTTGACTCATGATTACAACCTGAATGCTTTCTGGAAAGGAACCACCTCATGGGGTTCAAAATCACATATTTTCCAACAATAGGATTCAAATGATAAACTTGAATTTCAATTCAATTTATGGATTTAGGCCATTTTGGAAATCAACAATTTGAAATATATACAAAACCTATACACTTTTCTAAAATTGTCTCTTAAACTGGAATTCCATCCACTTTTTGATTAAACACTTCCCATTCCAGCAAGCATCACAAGAACACTTGTTGTTATCTTCCCAATTAGTGATAATGTGGAATAGGCTAGGGCGCTCAACCTCGGACCTGGGGATCTGCGTTCAAGTCTCGGAAACCACGCCAGACATCCTGTGATTCTGGGCAAATCACTTAATCTCCCCGTGCCTAACAAAAATTAATATGTGTCCTCATTTAATGAAACTGGTGCTATGTAAATCGCTCTGATACCCGATTTGGTTTGGGTCAAGTTCGCGCTATAAAAAACTGCTAAAAAAAAAAAATATGTTTCGGCTGGCAACAACAATAAATACGTTTAGAATTTTACCTCCGAAAGCAAAAACATGACATTTCTGAATCATGGTGCACAATAAAATGTAGGAACAGAAGGGCATCTTTTGGTGTAGTATTCATTAAGGTTTGACCAGGCTTGAAACTAGAATTCCTGAACTTTTGTATATTTAAATGTCATATTTTAAAAGAGTTATACCAGACCCAGCACGAGCTCCGCGAAAAATAGAAGATGATTGAATTGTACTTAGAGAAAATGTGCTGATAAGTAATCTATTGATGTAAAACACATTGCTCAGGCAATGCTTGTGGATCTAATCTATTCAGATTTTAATTCCATAGTTTGTTTAATAAATTGACTGAGCATAATACTTGAAGGTCCATCTCTCAGATCAGTTCTATTACAGTTTTAGTTGCGATAACACTAATAGAGATCATTGATAAATAGATTTTAAAAGCCATGGGTGGAATCGATCCTTGGTCTAAATCTAGATAATTGTCTGCAATAGAAACCAGTACAAACAGATCAAATCTAAAAGCATTGAATATGTTTATTATAGCGGTTTAGAGTAAACCCAGAAGACACACATTGTTCCTGAAACTCAGAAAATGTATCTAAAGATTATTACATCCTATTTTATGTCCAGAGTCTGCTTTAGCTGCTTTCCTGTTTAAGTAGCAGAATTTCTGACATCTAGCTTTAATGTTTTGTTAAATATATTTGCAAATGTTGTCTTTAAGTATTGTGTAAGAGTTATGTGTGAGGGTTTTTATTTGATCAGAAGCAACTAAATAGGTATGTGCACCGGTTATCATTCAACTAACATTATTAGCGAACTTAATTTGGAGAAGATTGAAAAAAATTGCCTCATGTTTTATTGTTAAAAAATCCACTGGTTCAGTAATTCACAGAGTTTGCAAATGCTAAACCCCTTTTTGAAATGTACTAAGCCCATTTAACAATTCAGAATTTGGAAGGGGAATGTTAATAGTTTCCCTGAATATGTAATACATTGTTACGGTATGTATTGAGCTTTTAAACCATATGTGGGCTGAAAAACAGTAACAGGAGGTAGTAACCCAAGGGGATATTTGTAAATCTGAAAGTAAAATGGAGTGCATTAAAAATGCCTTTATTTGAAAGATACAGAAAAGGGGGTGGTGCAGTGAGCTAAAAAACAGTGATGGATCAAGCCCTGATCTTTGGACTGGGTAAGAGTGGTCTGCTTAATTCAGACACTCTGTTCATCACCACCCCCTTTTCTGAATCATTTTGTCCACCATAAGCGTGGAAGGGTATACTCAGATGTGAGTCCCTTGCTCATTGCACCATCAGGATTCAAGCAAGCCGGGCCGACGACGGCTGAAATGCCAGAAACCGGTCCCCGGAAGCTTGTTTCCTTCCCAGTATAAGAATTGGCTTGGTAGTTTGGTTTGCCCTGTTCCCATTATGCACTGGGACAGGAACAGACTAATTTGCATGTAGCCAGGTTCTGAGCTGGGATGGTGCAGTGAGCTAAAAAACAGTGATGGATCAAGCCCTGATCTTTGGACTGGGTAAGAGTGGTCTGCTTAATTCAGACACTCTGTTCATCACCACCCCCTTTTCTGAATCATTTTGTCCACCATAAGCGTGGAAGGGTATACTCAGATGTGAGTCCCTTGCTCATTGCACCATCAGGATTCAAGCAAGCCGGGCCGACGACGGCTGAAATGCCAGAAACCGGTCCCCGGAAGCTTGTTTCCTTCCCAGTATAAGAATTGGCTTGGTAGTTTGGTTTGCCCTGTTCCCATTATGCACTGGGACAGGAACAGACTAATTTGCATGTAGCCAGGTTCTGAGCTGGGATGGTGCAGTGAGCTAAAAAACAGTGATGGATCAAGCCCTGATCTTTGGACTGGGTAAGAGTGGTCTGCTTAATTCAGACACTCTGTTCATCACCACCCCCTTTTCTGAATCATTTTGTCCACCATAAGCGTGGAAGGGTATACTCAGATGTGAGTCCCTTGCTCATTGCACCATCAGGATTCAAGCAAGCCGGGCCGACGACGGCTGAAATGCCAGAAACCGGTCCCCGGAAGCTTGTTTCCTTCCCAGTATAAGAATTGGCTTGGTAGTTTGGTTTGCCCTGTTCCCATTATGCACTGGGACAGGAACAGACTAATTTGCATGTAGCCAGGTTCTGAGCTGGGATGGTGCAGTGAGCTAAAAAACAGTGATGGATCAAGCCCTGATCTTTGGACTGGGTAAGAGTGGTCTGCTTAATTCAGACACTCTGTTCATCACCACCCCCTTTTCTGAATCATTTTGTCCACCATAAGCGTGGAAGGGTATACTCAGATGTGAGTCCCTTGCTCATTGCACCATCAGGATTCAAGCAAGCCGGGCCGACGACGGCTGAAATGCCAGAAACCGGTCCCCGGAAGCTTGTTTCCTTCCCAGTATAAGAATTGGCTTGGTAGTTTGGTTTGCCCTGTTCCCATTATGCACTGGGACAGGAACAGACTAATTTGCATGTAGCCAGGTTCTGAGCTGGGATGGTGCAGTGAGCTAAAAAACAGTGATGGATCAAGCCCTGATCTTTGGACTGGGTAAGAGTGGTCTGCTTAATTCAGACACTCTGTTCATCACCACCCCCTTTTCTGAATCATTTTGTCCACCATAAGCGTGGAAGGGTATACTCAGATGTGAGTCCCTTGCTCATTGCACCATCAGGATTCAAGCAAGCCGGGCCGACGACGGCTGAAATGCCAGAAACCGGTCCCCGGAAGCTTGTTTCCTTCCCAGTATAAGAATTGGCTTGGTAGTTTGGTTTGCCCTGTTCCCATTATGCACTGGGACAGGAACAGACTAATTTGCATGTAGCCAGGTTCTGAGCTGGGATGGTGCAGTGAGCTAAAAAACAGTGATGGATCAAGCCCTGATCTTTGGACTGGGTAAGAGTGGTCTGCTTAATTCAGACACTCTGTTCATCACCACCCCCTTTTCTGAATCATTTTGTCCACCATAAGCGTGGAAGGGTATACTCAGATGTGAGTCCCTTGCTCATTGCACCATCAGGATTCAAGCAAGCCGGGCCGACGACGGCTGAAATGCCAGAAACCGGTCCCCGGAAGCTTGTTTCCTTCCCAGTATAAGAATTGGCTTGGTAGTTTGGTTTGCCCTGTTCCCATTATGCACTGGGACAGGAACAGACTAATTTGCATGTAGCCAGGTTCTGAG
This sequence comes from Lissotriton helveticus, assembly GCF_964261635.1. Taxonomy (NCBI): domain Eukaryota; kingdom Metazoa; phylum Chordata; class Amphibia; order Caudata; family Salamandridae; genus Lissotriton; species Lissotriton helveticus. The sequence continues at coordinate 390,942,618 of NC_136058.1, read as the reverse complement.
CTGGGATGGTGCAGTGAGCTAAAAAACAGTGATGGATCAAGCCCTGATCTTTGGACTGGGTAAGAGTGGTCTGCTTAATTCAGACACTCTGTTCATCACCACCCCCTTTTCTGAATCATTTTGTCCACCATAAGCGTGGAAGGGTATACTCAGATGTGAGTCCCTTGCTCATTGCACCATCAGGATTCAAGCAAGCCGGGCCGACGACGGCTGAAATGCCAGAAACCGGTCCCCGGAAGCTTGTTTCCTTCCCAGTATAAGAATTGGCTTGGTAGTTTGGTTTGCCCTGTTCCCATTATGCACTGGGACAGGAACAGACTAATTTGCATGTAGCCAGGTTCTGAGCTGGGATGGTGCAGTGAGCTAAAAAACAGTGATGGATCAAGCCCTGATCTTTGGACTGGGTAAGAGTGGTCTGCTTAATTCAGACACTCTGTTCATCACCACCCCCTTTTCTGAATCATTTTGTCCACCATAAGCGTGGAAGGGTATACTCAGATGTGAGTCCCTTGCTCATTGCACCATCAGGATTCAAGCAAGCCGGGCCGACGACGGCTGAAATGCCAGAAACCGGTCCCCGGAAGCTTGTTTCCTTCCCAGTATAAGAATTGGCTTGGTAGTTTGGTTTGCCCTGTTCCCATTATGCACTGGGACAGGAACAGACTAATTTGCATGTAGCCAGGTTCTGAGCTGGGATGGTGCAGTGAGCTAAAAAACAGTGATGGATCAAGCCCTGATCTTTGGACTGGGTAAGAGTGGTCTGCTTAATTCAGACACTCTGTTCATCACCACCCCCTTTTCTGAATCATTTTGTCCACCATAAGCGTGGAAGGGTATACTCAGATGTGAGTCCCTTGCTCATTGCACCATCAGGATTCAAGCAAGCCGGGCCGACGACGGCTGAAATGCCAGAAACCGGTCCCCGGAAGCTTGTTTCCTTCCCAGTATAAGAATTGGCTTGGTAGTTTGGTTTGCCCTGTTCCCATTATGCACTGGGACAGGAACAGACTAATTTGCATGTAGCCAGGTTCTGAGCTGGGATGGTGCAGTGAGCTAAAAAACAGTGATGGATCAAGCCCTGATCTTTGGACTGGGTAAGAGTGGTCTGCTTAATTCAGACACTCTGTTCATCACCACCCCCTTTTCTGAATCATTTTGTCCACCATAAGCGTGGAAGGGTATACTCAGATGTGAGTCCCTTGCTCATTGCACCATCAGGATTCAAGCAAGCCGGGCCGACGACGGCTGAAATGCCAGAAACCGGTCCCCGGAAGCTTGTTTCCTTCCCAGTATAAGAATTGGCTTGGTAGTTTGGTTTGCCCTGTTCCCATTATGCACTGGGACAGGAACAGACTAATTTGCATGTAGCCAGGTTCTGAGCTGGGATGGTGCAGTGAGCTAAAAAACAGTGATGGATCAAGCCCTGATCTTTGGACTGGGTAAGAGTGGTCTGCTTAATTCAGACACTCTGTTCATCACCACCCCCTTTTCTGAATCATTTTGTCCACCATAAGCGTGGAAGGGTATACTCAGATGTGAGTCCCTTGCTCATTGCACCATCAGGATTCAAGCAAGCCGGGCCGACGACGGCTGAAATGCCAGAAACCGGTCCCCGGAAGCTTGTTTCCTTCCCAGTATAAGAATTGGCTTGGTAGTTTGGTTTGCCCTGTTCCCATTATGCACTGGGACAGGAACAGACTAATTTGCATGTAGCCAGGTTCTGAGCTGGGATGGTGCAGTGAGCTAAAAAACAGTGATGGATCAAGCCCTGATCTTTGGACTGGGTAAGAGTGGTCTGCTTAATTCAGACACTCTGTTCATCACCACCCCCTTTTCTGAATCATTTTGTCCACCATAAGCGTGGAAGGGTATACTCAGATGTGAGTCCCTTGCTCATTGCACCATCAGGATTCAAGCAAGCCGGGCCGACGACGGCTGAAATGCCAGAAACCGGTCCCCGGAAGCTTGTTTCCTTCCCAGTATAAGAATTGGCTTGGTAGTTTGGTTTGCCCTGTTCCCATTATGCACTGGGACAGGAACAGACTAATTTGCATGTAGCCAGGTTCTGAGCTGGGATGGTGCAGTGAGCTAAAAAACAGTGATGGATCAAGCCCTGATCTTTGGACTGGGTAAGAGTGGTCTGCTTAATTCAGACACTCTGTTCATCACCACCCCCTTTTCTGAATCATTTTGTCCACCATAAGCGTGGAAGGGTATACTCAGATGTGAGTCCCTTGCTCATTGCACCATCAGGATTCAAGCAAGCCGGGCCGACGACGGCTGAAATGCCAGAAACCGGTCCCCGGAAGCTTGTTTCCTTCCCAGTATAAGAATTGGCTTGGTAGTTTGGTTTGCCCTGTTCCCATTATGCACTGGGACAGGAACAGACTAATTTGCATGTAGCCAGGTTCTGAGCTGGGATGGTGCAGTGAGCTAAAAAACAGTGATGGATCAAGCCCTGATCTTTGGACTGGGTAAGAGTGGTCTGCTTAATTCAGACACTCTGTTCATCACCACCCCCTTTTCTGAATCATTTTGTCCACCATAAGCGTGGAAGGGTATACTCAGATGTGAGTCCCTTGCTCATTGCACCATCAGGATTCAAGCAAGCCGGGCCGACGACGGCTGAAATGCCAGAAACCGGTCCCCGGAAGCTTGTTTCCTTCCCAGTATAAGAATTGGCTTGGTAGTTTGGTTTGCCCTGTTCCCATTATGCACTGGGACAGGAACAGACTAATTTGCATGTAGCCAGGTTCTGAGCTGGGATGGTGCAGTGAGCTAAAAAACAGTGATGGATCAAGCCCTGATCTTTGGACTGGGTAAGAGTGGTCTGCTTAATTCAGACACTCTGTTCATCACCACCCCCTTTTCTGAATCATTTTGTCCACCATAAGCGTGGAAGGGTATACTCAGATGTGAGTCCCTTGCTCATTGCACCATCAGGATTCAAGCAAGCCGGGCCGACGACGGCTGAAATGCCAGAAACCGGTCCCCGGAAGCTTGTTTCCTTCCCAGTATAAGAATTGGCTTGGTAGTTTGGTTTGCCCTGTTCCCATTATGCACTGGGACAGGAACAGACTAATTTGCATGTAGCCAGGTTCTGAGCTGGGATGGTGCAGTGAGCTAAAAAACAGTGATGGATCAAGCCCTGATCTTTGGACTGGGTAAGAGTGGTCTGCTTAATTCAGACACTCTGTTCATCACCACCCCCTTTTCTGAATCATTTATTTGAAAGATATCACAGACAAAGTAGTGTATTGACACTACAAGCAACCACTTTGTAGCAAATGGATTATCAGTATTTCCTGTATTGCTAAAAAAAAAGTCTGTAATATTTCTGGAATGTCGCGTAAATATTTCTTCCTGTTAGTTCCCATTTCAATATTGTCATGAAATGTGCCTATTCTTTTTGTCAAACATATTGAAATATCTTTATCACAATTTTTGGGACATTCTAAAAAGTTTTTTCACTTTCTAACTTGAAGCTTCCTAAGAAAAATATTGACGCCAGTTCCTGGTTTCTCCTAGATCATTTAGCTTTCTCACTAAAACAAGCACAATATTGATTTTGAGAGAGGTGGTTTCTGTAGTCATACGCACTGGGGTTAGTTTAGAAAAGACCAATACAGAACTTCCTTAATCTTTAGAAATAATACTTGGAAAAGTTTATGTTCAATAATTTCAGATAATTTACTGATAAAGATATCAGATAAAGATCCCCTAATTTCTTATACCTTGTGGTATCAAAAATCTGCTAGAATTAACAGACTTCTCTTCTAGATAAATCCAGGTATGAGATGGTAGTAAATGTGATTATCAACTTTCTGTTATTTTAACACAATTTCTCAGTGCACAGAGTATTTTCCGAGATTTCCCTTCACCACCATAGTTGGCATGCTTCCTTATTGGGAATCTCCTTACACCATCATACAACCCCCTCACTGAGAGGGAGGAGTTCAGGCATATTTTGTTATTGAGAAAGATATACTAAATACCACAATAATGAGCTCAGGGTAGTGGGGGCAGCAGAGTGAAAGTTAAAACTTGCTAAAGGGTATGTTGTTTCCATTATTTGTACTCCCCTGGGCCAAGTTTAAAAACAGGACACTGTGGGAGAAATATATATGCACAGTTAGAGTCAATAAGAGGTCAACATGTTTCAGCCTATTAACCCTCCAAAGAGGTGTTTGCAGCATTCTTCAGGACTTAATCAAAAGTTCTGCTGCTCAATGTACTCAATAAATAACAAGCATTGTAATAGCCAATAGGTCTCGCCTTTGGCACCTTATAAGTGTTTAGCCAAGCAGATTCAGTAACAATGTGAAATAATTTCTATTAGAAAAAAAGAAGACTATAAACTAACTAAGCTAGATGTGACTTTATAACTGGTTAATCGAACGTTTCTGGAGGTTTCGTTTATATAAACAACTCCTTTTCTCTATGGTGTGTCATATACAATTGATGCTCTAAATTCTGGTAAGAGTACACAACGTCAAAAAAAACAATACTGCTTTTATATCAATTTAGTTTTGAAAGCTTGAAGTGAAAGACAATTCTAAGTGGCATTTGGTTATGAGTAGGCACTAATGACTATTTCCAGATGACAATGTAATTAGCATTTTTTATATAAGATGTGTTAAAAGTATGGGTAGGGAAAATCGCTATTTTGGCCAAAGGCTCCCCTTTCTATATGCATGCGCGTTTTAATTTGTAAAGAGAATCACAATGTGTTATGTGGTACACTGTAATGTTAGATGAATCTGTTTTACCCTTCTGATAAGCAAGGGATGAAGATGAACCGTTTTTTCGTCCCTGGTTTTAAATGGATCCAAGTTGGAGCAGACGAGGTGTTGGCTGACTTTACCTCAGAAAATGGTTGTTTCCCGCATGCTGCTTTCATGCGACTTAAATCCCTTCAGTGGAAGAGGCGGCTGCATGCCTGCATATATGGCCAGATCAGTACTTGGCAGTTTCCGTTCTCCAGTGGGGCTAGAATAGAAGCTGTTAGAGGGCAGGGGCTTACCTTCCCATTGGTGCAGCAGGTGCAGTGGCACCAGATCCCAGATGCCTTAAAGGCCCACTGAACCCTGATAACTGCTGTTTGTCACAGTTCAAACAGAGGCCTGAGGGGCCCACGGAACAATGATTATTGCTGTTTTCCACAGTCCAAATAAAGGGCAGAGGTCACATTTCCTTTCTTGCCTTGGGGCCCAGGGCACACTGGCTAGGCCACTGGTTAAGGATGCAGTGGGGAAGAGGTGGCGAGACGGGTGGATTATCTAAACAGCTCGACGATGACTTCATGCCTGGGTATTAAAGTACCTTTTATGGTCTCTTAGAGTTTTCAAAGTAGGAGTGATTGTCTCTTGGGATAGTATTATGTATAACCCAATCAGAGTCCTGCGCTCTACCCTAGTAGTGATACATCAGATGGATTCAGCCACGGACACAAGCGCAGTACTCTAATTGGGTTATACATAATACTATCCCAAGAGACAATCACTCCTACTTTGAAAACTCTAAGAGACCATAAAAGCCACTACTGAGAGATTGGGACACATTAAGTCCCATGTTAAACTAGTTTAACAGATAGAGTCACCACAACTGCGGAATCTGGAAAACAAAAGCAAAGCTTGAAGCTCCACAAAATCCAGAATGTTATACCTTGTGTCCCATAGAAGGAGATCAAACAGATAACTGATTCCTCTCTGCATCTTCCAACAGTGAGGATCGAATTAAATATGGTAATACCAAAAACCCTCAGTCTTCTGAGAGACATATAAACTCCCAGACAAATCCTAAGGATGAAATTTGGAAAGCTTTGGTCCTGAAGAAGGTGAATTTAATTTATGTTTAACAGAAACGCACATAGGCCAGTGACACATCGGAAAGCCCTACTCGAGGATTAAACCAAAAAGAAGAAATAGCTAATACCAAATTGACGGACTGCATCTCTTGAATTTTGGAACTTTATGAAAAAGAACAAAGAGGAATAAGGAGTAGGCTTTGTCGAACCAGATGTTTTTTATTGTGATTTAGCTTGTGTGGTATGTTAGAGGATATGAAAGAGTAGAATGATAGGTGAGAATGGAAGAATGATGGAGATAAATTTGGGTTCTGTTGGAACACATAAAACATTGTTTTGAAAAAATGTAATATGTTCTTGTCCAATTTGAAAGAGTAATGAGAACTGTGTTTTTGTGTATCACTATGTTTACAAGAAATAACAAAAAAATGTGGAAAAAATAGAAATGTTTAAAAAAAGTAAATATATAAATATTTCTGAAAAATAAACAAACTTCAATATAAGACTGATGTTTGTGTATAGTGTCTATGCTGTAAGATAAATGCTTTGTGTAGAGTCATTACCATTTGAAGAGTAATATAGGCCAGATAAGAGGTTTCTCATTGTATTGGATTTGGGACTATCTTACATGGACAAGGGAAAATAGTGTTTAGGCCCTGTCCTATCCCAATCACTGCTTTTGTTCCCATGGTTTGTCTGTGCCAATTGGACTTTCAGTTATATGTGTGTATCAACGATATTTTGGTCATCTGGCGAGGTGAGATCAATCTATCACTACCTTCGGGAAATCGATTTGTAAGAACTAAGAGTGTGGCATGCCAATGACTGCTTCCACAACAACTTCAAGAAAATATTGTACTACCTTATAGTCCCTATTAAAGTCCACAAACGGAATTTTCATGAAGTAAACAATTGGTTTAATAAGGAATTCAGACTTTCACGTAGATATCCTTCACAAAGGACATCTCAGAAATCAGTCTGGACGGAGAGAGGTACAAAAGGGCCCAGGCTCGGGCTAAGAAAGAATGGGAGGAAGAAAGATGGCAGAAACTCAAATTGGATTGCTCTCATAAGAATTCCACCAGGTTTTGGGCACTTGTAAAGTGGAGGAGAAAGAGGTCTCTGCTTCACCTCTGCAAAATAACATTTCTTCTCAGACCTGGGTTGAACATTTCTCCAATCTTTATTCATTCACTCCTTCTAATGAGCCGGACACTGTGCTGAGGACTGTGTAAACAGACAACTCTATAGCTGAACCTGGCCCTTTCCTTTACCTGGCCAACATCCTCAGCTCTGTATGTAATAAACAGAGGTAGAGCTTCAGGATTAGACAGCATTCAAGCTTATATTCTTCTGCTAGAAAGAGATAAATTGTCTTGGTATAACCTATTCTTAACTAATGCCATTATCAGTGGTGCCCCAGTACCTGACTCTTGGAAGGGAGCGGACGTTTTCCCGATATATAAGAAGGGGGATAGATTCCATCCAGCCAATTACAGGCTGATCACCTTGATCAACTGTGCGAAGAAAATTTCTGCCCCATTGGTCTTGAGCAAGATTGAGGAATGGACTGCAGCTAAAGCCATTGTATCCCCCTTTCAGACAGGCTTTAGGAAGAAGATATCCACGATTCATCAGGTTTCCGCTTCCTTTCACTCTATTGGAAGATCGTTGTGGTCGGCAGGGATACTTGTATGTTGCCTTCATCAACCTTAAATCTGCTTTTGACACGCAGCAGAGTATGGAAGATTTGGGGTGATATGGGCCATCCCAGGAGGCTCTTGAGCCTATTGACCAGTCTACATGAGGGTAATTATGCCCAGCTTCGCTGGAGTACCCAGGGCCAGGTGACTGAACGATTAACTATCAATTAAGGTGTTCACCAGGGCTATGCACAGGCGCCCACCCAGTTTTCTTCTATATTATTGTTGTTCATTATCTGCCCTATTTCTCAATTGATGCACCATCCCTGGTAGGCACAAAACAAACAAGTTACTTACCTTCGGTAACGATGTATCTGTAAGACATATATTAGTTATAGATTCCTTAGCTTAGAATTACCCCCAGGCGTCAGACTGGATCAGAAGAAATCTTTACTTAGCAGTACCCCTACGTGTTGGTAGGTGGCATCGGTCGACTCCGCCTTTGTCATGGGCGTCGTGGTCGCCGGGATGACGCAGTGGTGTCTATTTAGACTCCGCTCCTGCGCACTAATGTCAGTTCAAATACGTCGTTCCATGCCAGAAACAAAGAGCCATAAAAGATACTGACCCGTGGTGCACAAAACAAGGGCCTATCCCTAGAAGTCAGTGAGCAGAATGGGGAGGATTGGGGAGGATTGGTGAGGAGGTAGGGAATCTATACCTAATATGTCTCTTACAGATACATCGTTACCGAAGGTAAGTAACTTTTCAGCTGAAAGAGACTATTAGTTATAGATTCCTTACCTTAGAATAGATACCTCAGCAATACCAAACCAGGAGGAGGGTCTGCGAACTAAGTTCACACCAGGAAATCCTGGAGAACAGAACAGCCGAAAAAGCCATCTCTCCGGACTTGGCTGTCCAGGCAGGGATGCCCACGTGGCTGTGAGACTGATGTCAACCAGCGGAACTCCACGTCCCAAAGCAGTAGTGGCTGCCGTCGCCCTGGTAGAGTGGGTGCCCAGTCCTACTGGAGGTTCCTTTTTAGCCAAAGAATAACAGATCTTAATGTATAGGAAGACCCATCGAGAGATGGTACCTTTGTGCACTGCCCGACCTTTCTTGATGCCCACATAATCAGCAGAGTTGATCGTCCACCCGGAAATCTTTAGTGCGGTCAAGGTTGAATGACAGGATACGTTTTGGGTCCAGACAGCGGAATCTACCCTCCTCTTTGGGAGGGTGCAGAGGCGGGGAGAAGGTGGGCAATGTGATGGTCTGACCTATGTGGAAAAGAGGTCATCACTTTGGGCAGAAAAGAGGGCTTAGTGCGGAGGACTTCTTTGTCTGGATGGACAGCAAGAAAGGGAGGTCTGGAAGATAAGCCTGAAGCTCACTCACCCTGCGAGCAGAGGTGATGGCAAGCAAAAAAGCAGTCTTCAAAAGAGGCGGAGAGGACAATTATGTAGGGGCTCAAAGGAAACACACATAAGATAAGTGAGGACAAGATTCAAGTCCCACTGGGGCATTACGAAAGGAGAAGGAGGAAAGAGATGAGTAATGCACTTCAGAAATCTGTTAACAATAGGATCGATGGCCATGCTCAAGAGCTCGGGGTACCAGACTCTTCGTGGCCAGTCAGGAGGCACAAGAATGACTTGGGACCGGTCGCGTTTGATCTTCTTCAGCAATTTTGGCAGAAGTGGTACAGGCAGAAAGGCGTACAGGAGGCCGCAACTCCACTCTCTTCGTTGGTGAATAGATCTAACCAAGGCTCTCCCCACTGCTAAAAGAGACCTTGCACCACCTTACAGTGAAGACGCCATTCGTGATCCATCATGCACCGGCAGCAGAGTTTGTCCGCCCTGGCGTTGAGGAAACCTGCTAGGTGTTGAACCACCAGAGGTATGCCCTGATGTTCCAGCCATGTCCAAGGAGAAGAGCCTCTTGACATAGGGTCCACGACCCGACCCTGCCCTGTTTGTTGCAGTACCACATGGCGGTGGTGTTGTCCGTGAACACCTGCACCACTCTTCCTTTGACAGAAAGAAGGAATGCCTTCAGTGCAAGACTAATCACCCGGAGCTCCAGAAGGTTGATGTGGTGCCTGGACTCCGCCAGAGGCCAGAGACCTTTGATCTCCACCATTCCCATATGGCTGCCTCATCCCAGGAGTGACACATCCGTCACTACTGTGAACTCAGGTTGGAGAAGGGAGAGGGATCTGCTGTTGACCCAATCCTGGTTCGTGAGCCACCACTGCAACTGACATGCAGTCCCCACCGAAATCCAAACGTCATCGGTAAGATTCCCTTTTGCTGCGCCCACTGGAGACCACGTAAATGCCATCTGGCATGATGCACCAGCAGGATGCAGGAGGCCAAAATGAGGCCCAGCAGCCTCAGGGTCATTCTCACCGAAAACCGGGATGGAGGCTGAAACATCGGTGTCATAGCCCGAATATCCTGGACTCACTGGTCGGGAGGATAGACCCGAAACTGCGCTGTGTCCAGAACCACTCCGATGAAAAGGAGCTTATGGGAGGGAATCAGGTGCGACTTCAGCACGTTAACTGTGAACCCCAGCAAATGCAGGAAGACCGTCGTAGCCTGGAGGTGGGAGACGACAGCCTGGGCAAGCTCGCCTTCAACAGCCAGTCGTCGAGATAGGGGAAGACTGGAACCCCTGATCTGCGCAGATGTGCTGGCCCACCGCCATCACTTTCATGAACACCCGGGGTAGCTGCTAAGGCCAAAGGGGAGCGTGGTAAACTGAAAATGGGTGTGGCCTACCATGAACGGTAGGTAATGCCGGCGAGCAGGCAAGACGGAGATGTGAAAGTAAGTGTCCTGGAAGTCCAACGCTACCATCAAATCTCCAGGGTTGAAGGCAGACAAGACCTGAGCCACGGTTAACATCTTGAACTTCGCCTTTCGGAGAAGCGGTTGAAGTCCCTGAGGACTAAGATAGGATGCAGGCCTTTGTCCTTCTTGGGTACCAATAAATAGTGGGAGTAGCAACCCGACCTACTTCTGGCACAGGGACGCGTTTGATAGCTCCCTTGGCAAAGAGATCCGTAACTTCCTGGAAAAGAAGGGCCAAATTATCCTCCAACATGGGATGAAATCACCACAAACGGCATGACTATTACGCATTCCACTGCTAGCGGAACCCCGCGTAGACCGCCAGAGGTTTTTTATCACTTTGCGGAGTTCCTCACTGAGGAACACCGCATAGGCTTAATCTTATCATGTAAAAATAGATACCAGTCATATGTTAAGCAACAAGGGTGAGTAGAAACCTTTTGGGTGGAGTAAAATTTAAGACATTATTATTGTGATTCTTTTGGCAATTAGTTGATTTTTGCAAGTACTAACACGTCTCTGTGTAAAGTAAAGACCTTGAGAGTTTTGTAACTTTCAGATGCTCATATTGTGGATTCTGTTGCAATTACAAATATTTCCAGGCCTGAAATTTCTTTGGAGGTTGCATGCGGGCAGCCTAAGTTATCCTGCAAGAGTTTCTTGATCAATTCTATTGCAACTACAATATGTGCTCTCTGATGTAAAGTCAGGTTGTTAGAAGCTTTTCTGCAACTCAAGATACGCGTTACTTTTCACCTGTTGTGGATGCATTTCTCATGTTTAGTGAGATCTCCTTTCTGAGTAGAACGTTTCTGGCTTTCCCCCTGTGTATATGTCTTTAGTCCAGTGTGAATTCTCTCATTTGAAATGACATTGTATTCAAGTCTAAACCTTATCTGACACTCAGAACACACTTAAGGCTTTTTCCCCCGTGTGAGTTCACTCATGTCAAGTGAGAAGTAATTTGTAACCAAAACTTTGCTTGCATTTCTAGCACTCATAAGGTTTTTTCCCAGTGTGGGATCTCTCATGAAGCATAACACTGTCTTTCAGATTCAAGCTTTTATGGCATAAGGATGTTCTCCAGTGTGGAGTTTCTCATGGTGAGATAGCGTTTTTCTCTGCAGCTTTTCTGGCATTCAGAGCACTCATAAGGTTTTTCATCAGTATGGAGTCGCTTATAGTTAGTGAGGCTGTGCCTATCAAATAGGAATTTCTGGCATTCACAGAAATTGGTAATGTTTTTCCCTCTGTGCGTCTGCTCATGTAGAGTGAGATTGAGTTTAAAAATTATGCTTTTCTGGCATTTGGAGAACTGAATTATTTTGATGGTGTGTTTTCTTATGGCGCTTGTAACCATCTCTACCTCTGAATCTTTTCTGACATTTAGAGCACTGATATTTTTTTTTCTCCAGTGTGGATTCTCACATGTTCAGTGAGATGAGATTTTTGGCTGAAACATTTTTGGCATTCAGAGCACTGATAAGGTTTTTCCCCAGTGTGGATTCTTATATGGTAAGTGAGACTGCTTTTTTCACTGAAACATTTCTGGCATTCAGAGCACTGATAAGGTTTTTCCCCAGTGTGGGTTCTTATATGATGAGTGAGACTGTTTTTTCCAATGAAACATTTCTGGCATTCAGAGCACTGATAAGGTTTTTCCCCGGTGTGGGTTCTTATATGCTGAGCGAGACTTCTTTTTTGAATGAAACATATTTGGCATTCAGAGCACTGATAAGGTTTTTCCCCAGTGTGGATTCTTATATGATGAATAAGACTGTTTTTTGTACTAAAACATTTGTGGCATTCAGAGCACTGATAAGGTTTTTCCCCAGTGTGGGTTCTTATATGCTGAGTGAGACTGCTTTTTTCACTGAAACATTTGTCGCATTCAGTGCACTGATAACGTTTTACCCAAGTGTGGGTCCTTGTATGTTTAGTGAGTCTCATTTTATCACTGAAACATCTCTGGCATTCAGAGCACTGATAAGGTTTTTCCCCAGTGTGGAATCTCACATGTGCAGTTAGAAGTGATTTAAGTTTGAAATCTTTTGGGCATTCAGAGCACTGATAAGGTTTTTCCCTAGTGTGGTTTATTATATGCAGCGTGAGATGTCTTTTTTCACTGAAACATTTCTGGCATTCAGAGCACTGATAAGGTTTTTCCCCAGTGTGGGTTATTATATGCAGCGTGAGATGTCTTTTTTCACTGAAACATTTGTGGCATTCAGAGCACTGATAAGGTTTTTCCCCAGTGTGGGTTTTTATATGCAGCGTGAGATGTCTTTTTTCACTAAAACATTTCTGGCATTCAGAGCACTGATAAGGTTTTTCCCCAGTGTGGGTTCTTGTATGGCGAGTGAGACAGCTTTTTTGACTAAAACATTTGTGGCATTCAGTGCACTGATAACGGTTTTCCCCAGTGTGGATTCTTATGTGCCGTGTGAGACTACTTTTTATACTGAAACCTTTCTGGCATTCAGAGCACTGATAAGGTTGTTCCACAGAATGGGATATTGCATGTCGAGAAAGACTTTGTTTGTTACAAAACCTTTCCTGGCATTCAGAGCACTGATAAGGTTTTTCCCCAGTGTGGAATCTCAAATGTGCAGTTAGAAGTGATTTACGGTTGAAATGTTTTGGGCATTCAGAGCACTGATAAGGGTTTTCCCCAGAGTGGATTCTTGTATGTTCAGTGAGTTTGCTTTTGCAACTGAAACATTTCTGGCATTCAGAGCACTGAAAAGGTTTATTCTCAGTGTGGGCTACTCTATGCTGAGTGAGACTGTTTTTGTCAATGAAACATTTTTGGCAATCCGTGCACTGATAAGGTTTATCCTCATTGTGGGCTCTTCTATGCTGAGTGAGACTGTTTTTACGACTGAAACATTTCTGGCATTCAGAGCAATGGTAAGGTTTTTCACCAGAGTGGGTTATTAGATGTCGAGAAAGACTTTGTTTGTTACAAAACCTTTCCTGGCATTCAGAGCACTGATAAGGGTTTTCCCCAGAGTGGATTCTCATATGGTCAGTGAAGTAAGATTTTTGTTTGAAACTTTTTTGGCATTCAGCGCACTGGTAAGGTTTTTCCACAGAGTGGGTTAATGCATGTCGATATAGACTCGGCTTGATACTAAACCTTTTCTGACATTCAGAGCACTGAAAAGGTTTTTCCCCAGTATGGATTCTCATATGCTCATTAAGATAAGATTTACGCCTGAAACTTTTTTGGCATACTTTGCACGGAGAGTGGTTTCCCCCAGTGTGGATTCTCATATGCTCAGTGAGATAAGATTTACGCCTGAAACTTTTTTGGCATACTTTGCACTGAAAGTGGTTTCCCCCAGTGTGCATTCTGTCAAATTCTGTGAGATAAGATTTATGGCTGTATCTTTTTTGGCACAGGTAACTATTTTCCCCCAACTTCGGTTATTTTGCCTCGATTTTAGAGTCGGGCTTGTTTAGATAATGTTCAGCACTTATATCTAAAAGAAATTGTGTGTAATCTTCTGAACACTTGAATTGAGCAAAAAATGTCGGGAAGCAGCACTGTAACACCTGTTGAAATTTTTCTAGCAGATAATAGTCTTTAGGTAATGGCCTCTCCGACAGCAACTTAATTTGTGACTGAAGTTTTTCTCAAATCTATTTGTATAGGTTCTTAGCAAAGCAGTAATAAGGTGTTAGTCTGATATTTAACTATTAAACTAATCAGTACCTTTTTGCACTGATGTAATGGCAGTAACTGAGGGTGTTAGAACGTGCAGAGTACTATTGTGGATCATTAGTCGCAGAACATCAGTTCCTTCTACCTTTGCTATGTTTGGTGTAAGGTTAAGGTTTGTACTTCTGAAGATGAGGATATATTTACATTAGCTATAGCGCAACGGTGCTCCTATAATCCATTTTTATATTTAACAGTTTTACATATCACTCCTGCACACAGATAATTTTGAGGAGACTTACATGGAATTACAGAACAGTACACAATAAAAAGGAAACAATCTGAGATGGTCATGCACACAATACAATGGTGAATTTTTAAGGTTTTTGCAAAAGTGAGCAGAGTGGGTCGAGGTGTTATATCCCAAGGCAGATAGTCTCAAACATGAGTAACTGGTTAAAAACAGTTGTTGAACAAAGGTGATTTTCCAATCTTTTGCTTGTTAACGTGTCAGCTTTGTAGTCTTCTTTCAGCGTCTTTTCTTTGATGGTATCCAGAAGAAACCTTTAGTTGTAACTTTCTTTCATTCAGTGTGTGCTTCCTCTCTAGAATGACATGATGCTTTAGATGAACGTTATTCTGTCATGCTTAGGCAATTTGTCTTTCTGATAATATTTCAGATGAGGATGCTGAAGTGGTCTTTCTACATTATTTCTGATGCTGTGTGCACAGATATGGCTTTGCTCTGGGTTAAGGAAATGCAAAATTAGAGACTTCACTTACAGGTATAGTACTTTCCTCGCCACACTTAGATTTTTGGAAATTGTTTAAACGTAGAATGCTGGATGTCCGTCAGTTTTTCAAAATAATCCTTCTATAGGCACCGACATTCAGTTGCTTAGTGTTAAATCTTGCTTTCTTCGTCCGTACTTTCAATCACCTATAGTTTTAAAATTAAATAGTTAATACATGTACATTTCCAAAAATATAATTTACGAGCAAAATCAATGCAGAATTTTGAAAATGTTGAGCTGTTTTTCAGACAGGCCAGAGTGTAGAATGGTAGCATGAGAGTACTTGGATGTAGGAGTGAGGATTTGTAGACTTTTCAACATGCACCCAATGGAGTTGCAACATAGAATCCCAAAGGCAGATATGAAAGTCATATGGAATGGCACCAAACATATATAAAACATATATAAAAAAATATATACTATTAATTAATTTGTAATGCAGACTTCTGGGAAGGGAATGACTCCTCCACGGACAACAGCTGTTTTTCCCCTGCCCTGAGTTACCACCTACTTGTATCTGGTTTCCTGACTTTTGAGTTCTGGCCTCTGCCTCAAGCAAATCTATTGTGTGCTGCGAGGACTATGCCTAGACCTATCCCTCAACTATGGTCCCGAGTCCAGATAGGGCTACCAGACTGAACCTCCGGCGTTCCCACAACTGGCTACAGGAGGTGAAAGATAGGAAGGAGCCCCACTGGTTTCTCTCCTTCGACGCCGAGAAGGCCTTTGATGCCGTCCACTGGCCGTTCCTCGAGGGAATCTTGCGGAAATTTGGCTTCGGACCGAAGTACCGGAAATAGATACAGCTCCTGTACACTGGCCCCAGGGCCAGAGTCAAGGTAAATGGGAGGGTGTCTAGAGAGTTCCGGATCCAAAGGGGAACCCGACAGGGATGCCCGCTGTCCCCCCTCCTCTTTGCACTCACTATAGAAGCACTGGCCGCTAGGATTCGGCAAAATGCAGACATGCTTTAGGAGGACCGAATTGGATCCCGCACAGGAGAAAATATCCTCATACGCGGATGATATCCTGCTGTATATTACAAACCCCACGACGACCTTGCCCGCCCTATTCCACGAACTGGAGAGATATGGTGGAATTTCGGGGTATCGAAATAATTGGCACAAGTCAGTCCTATATGACCCCAGGGGGCGGGGAGACTGGGGGCAACTCCCGGGACAATTACGAACCACGGTGGAGGGCTTCCAATACCTTGGAGTTTATATAACCCTAGATAAAACTGTATCACTCCAACGTAACGTGGAGCGCGTCAGGTCGAACTCCATTGCGGATATGGATCGCTGGAGGTAGCTCCCTCTCACATTCCTGGGTCGGGCGGCCATGTATAAGATGATTGTCTTGCCCAAGTACCTATATGCCCTACAGAATGAGTATTATCCGCTCCCACCAGCTGTAATCTCCAGAATACACGCAGACTTGAGGGCCTTCCTTTGGTTGGGGAAGCAACCCAGAGTGGCGTTAACTACTCTCCAGCGACATCAATACAGCGGGGGGATTTCCCTACCGAACCTGGAGGCATACTACTGGGTGGAACATATTGCCCCAGTCAACGACTGGCTCCACGCTCCGGCGGGACACCCTACTTATGCCCTGGAACGACACAAAATGTCTTCGCAAAACCTACTGTATTACCTATGTGGTGGCACTCATAGGGAACCGCTCCTTCCGGCGACTCTAATTACCCTCCTATTATGGAACAAAGCCATGAAACGCACGGGTTGGGAGAAGACTCCCACGAGGCAGACGCCGCTCTGGCATTGCAGATGGCTGACAGAGCTTAACAAGCTGAGAGGCTTTCACAAATGGAATGACATAGGCATCTCCACTATAAGGGATGTGAATGCCAAAGGGGCGCTGAAAACCTTTTTGACATTGAAGACTGAATTCGGTTTGCACCCTTCGCAACTCTTCAAGTATGCGCATTTTCGACACGCTTGGCAGGCCCAGAATATACAACTAGCCGACCTTCCAGGATATGCACCATTAGAGGGAAGGCAACTACAGGAACAAATACAGGGGAAAGCGGTCTCACTCACGTATAAAACTTTAATAAATAACATGTAAGGCGATCTGACGAAACTTCGACGGAACTGGGAAACTGAGGTGGGAACTATGGACGACATTGACTGGGACACAGTATTAATGCACCCCAGAGACGTGGCTATTAAATCCAGACTGCGCCTTATCCAATTTAATGTGCTCCATAGAACGTACTATGACAGAGTACGTCTCTATCGCATGGGGAAAACGAACGACAAGAAGTGCCTGAAATGTAAACCAGAGGACGAGGACTTTTACCACCTGGTGTGGACGTGCGCCTCGATTCGCAAATACTTCGCGGAGCTGAGCGAGGTGATGGAGATCCCTCTCCAACCGGAACCCAGACTGGCCCTGTTGGGAATGACTAATGACGTCGACCTCACGAGACCCTTACTAACCTTCCTAATGCTGGCGTTAGTGGTGGCAAAAAGAGACATAGCAAAACACTGGGGGTCCTCGGTATCGCCGGAGATAGAGGAATGGAGGAGAGGGCTGGACATGTACATGGCCGCAGAAAGGGTCACATACAAGGCCAGAGGGGGCCCGAGAAAGTTCCGTAGGGTCTTGTCTAAATGAAGACACTACCATGGGTTGGATGGGGGTCTGTGAGGGGCCCGTCTTAAGCCGAGGAATGTATAACTCCATGAACACACCAGAAAGGCCTGAACATAAGATGCAGTGGGGGGGGGGGGGGGGGGGGGGGGGAGAATACTGATGTTGTTGACGTCAAGTCACCCTGGGACGATTGTCGCCAAAAATGGACAATGCCGAAGGGGGTGGGAGTGGGTGCTGGAAATGTGTGCAGTTAATTGCATGATTGTCATGTTTGAGTTATGATAAAATGAAAATAAAAATATATATTTTTTTTTAAACTATGGTCCAGAGTGTGAATCAAGGGCAATGAAATTAAGTAGTACTTTCATGTGTTCATTTTCTTCCACCTGATTATCAGTTTTTAGGTTTTTCTGCACCTGGATTTACTGGGTGCATAAAACCAGGAAACATTTTTTTCCCCAGACAGAAAAATTAGACTGAAAAGACGCATAAGACTCTGGGTGCAGCAGAAGCAGCCAAGACTTATGCTGGTTTTTTTTTACTAACTGGGGGAAACACACAATTCTTCCCTCTATTGGTGTTCACAGTCGTTGTCGGCCTGTGATTCGGCGTTGAGTGCAGAGCGTATCGATTAGACCCGAGGGGCCGAGCCGAGGAGGAGTTGACGAGCAGGCGGAGCCTGGGACGACTGCCCGGGTTTGTTTTGTGACCGGTTCCTGCTCTCAAATTTTTTTCCTGCTTCACCCGTGTCCTGTTATACAGGTGCTTTAAGTTCTACGGATTTGCTGTGGGGGCAGGAACGGCCGCTGCCTGCACCGCGGTGCTAAAGCGCTGCTGGTGCTGCTCGTGCGGCGGCTGCTGCAGGGCACAGAGGAGCACAGAGGAGCTTTGGCCTGCCGCCTGATTTTAGTCAAAAATGTGTTTATTAATTTTTTTTTTCCACAGGCAAAAATTACATCATCACTTGGTCCCATGCAGGGGATCAGAAAGCCTCAACAGAATTATAACAGGTCGACAAAGTGCATTGATCAATATAAACCAGCTCCGCCTCTTATTAGATAAGCCAAATGAAAGATACAGCTTCTAAGTGCCCCGAAGCTGAGACAGAGAGATAAAAGAGAAAAAAAAGATCATGCAACTTTGCTAAGCCAGCAGATAGGTCTAAAGAAACCTCAACGGCCTTCTGTAATGGTGATTTCTCCAGGTTGCTTCACCGAGGTGTTGTATGCGGAATAGCCAAAAAGCGTGGACAAACTCACCCTAACATGGGATAAGTAATTATGAATCTAACAAGGAACAAAGAAAAAAACAAAACACCCCCCACCTCACCCGTGGTGGCGGCGTGTTCATACTAACGAGAGGTTGGTCGACACTGGAGTTGTGATCAAAACTGGAAGAGATGGAGGGCTCTGATGTTGGAGGGACACACCGCAAACCGAAGACCATGGGAGAGGAAGGTGAAAAGGGGGCCCCATTTAAATTCAAAATTCTTATAATTATCCCTGATAATATCAGCCATACCTTCTAGGCTAAGCAGTCTCCAAAGATGAGAGTGCCATAGGGAAATAGCTGGAGCCTCCCTTCTCTTCCAGGCGGCTGCCAGGGTGACCATAGCTGCCCCACATGCACCACTCTTACAGTATGGGACTCAATTTCAGGCGACGACAGGTGGACTTCTTTTCCATCTCCATTCACTCCAATCCATTTCAATCCAGCTTTCCCCCCGGCCCAACATGAGGGACCCTTTGATGCCTGGATAAGGGGAGGGTGCTTAGCTCTAATACATTTATTTCACAATTTTGATCCCCTTACTTTTGATCAATGTCAAAGGGACTTTGATTCAAAGAACACGGAAAGATATCAGTATATCCAATAGATGCACTGCGCCCTCACACCTCAGATACGGGAGGCTGCTACTCGACCTCACACAACATTTGAGGCCTTTCTCACCAAGACTGCCAACATGAAAGGGGTGATCTTATTTATCTATATCTTCCTCCTTAAAACAGTGCTTTCCCCACGCCCCCGGTATATGTCTATGTGGGAAGACTTAATTCACCGTCCTAATTCCAGTTAGGAATGGACGCATCCTATGGTCCGACAGCGCACGCTTCAATCATTCCTCAGAGCTCAGGGAACTGACGTCTGATTTTACGTACACACCAAGCATTGAGCACAGCAGAGCTGAGCAAAGGAGTGGAGGGAAGTGCCTACATCTGCCGTCTGTAGTGGGACTGGCTCTGGATTCAGCTCTTGCTCCTGAACGATTGCCAGCATTCTCCCTTGTACTCTTCACAGCGATGAATAGCAACGAACAAACAATGAACAGTGAGTGGTGAGTGACAAGTGGCAAGAGGTGTGTGGCGAGGAGTTAAGGATGATCGGTCCGTAAGTCGCTGAGCGATTGGAGTCTGTAATACGTCTATAATACAAAATCCGAGAAATTATGCAAAGGGGAAAGTGACAATAGACTTTGACCATGTTGAAGTACCCCTCGACCCCTGAATTACTCTGCATGCCTAGACTACAGCCCTACCCGGAGTCTGGATATTAATCAATCGATTAATTAATTAGTTAATTAAATAAGTAACCAGCAGTACCATCGGATTCTGTACTGAGGTGTGCTTTGGAGGTGTTTTCCCTTGGAGGTTTAGAGATGTTTTTGTCCTATTAAAGCACCGTTTGGTCTTGTCACTGGCCTGTTTGATTCTCTGAAAGAAGCAAGGGGACCACTTGATCTGTTTGCATTTGGGAGGGAGCACCGCACTGTTTCGCTGCCTGGAGAGGATGAGGAGGAGAAAGCCCAAGTCTTGTCGCACCCGCTGCGCGGGTGCCGCTTCGCGGGTGAACTTGGGGAGGTGCTGTGTTGCTCTCCTTCCTGTTTCGAGGCTGAGGTGGGCTTAAGGAGGCCAGTGTCGAACGCTGCAGGGACTCCATATCCCAGGAACCCCTGCTTTACCTGCTACACCTGGTTCGCGTTCCCTGGCCCGCCCCGCCCCCTGGAAGGAGTGTGCTCTACTTATTAGTTCCGGGTCACCGCTGCACGGGAGCGTCCCGGGACAAGGGCGGGACCGTCTTAGGCCGTCCGGGGCCGGTGGGGGCTGGGCTGGGCCACCCCCCCTAACTTGTTCCGTTACGTGCATAGGTAGAGTATTCTTTGCACGAAAATCATTGCAATTTAGTTGTTGGCTGTGTCTGTGCCACGCCTTGTACAAACGCGGATGCCAATGACAACTCGATCTGGTAAGGGAAAGGGGGCTGGGGGAGGTTCTGTCATTGGTACGATGGATCAGTTTATCACCAGAGCAGTCTCGGCTATTGATAAGGAGATTGCTAATACTGAATGTCGTTTTTCCAAAGATCTATGTAATCAGAAGCGTTCTTCCCTAGGTCCCACTGGTCTGGTAGTATCTTCCGTACAGTCAGCAGATGACCTGCTTGTTGAAGGCTTTCCTGTCCCAGACCTGGCAAGACTAGGAGCCATTAGAGCTAGTCTCGACAGGCTCAACGCCCTAAACTGTAGCATATACCCGTCCACTCAGCCCTCACCGGGGGTTGATTTGTGCACGTTAACCGGGGATCAAGCTATTGAAAGTACTCCCATTTTCCCAGAAGATACCCCGGTGCAGCCAGAGGTTGCGCCCTCTAGCAGACCCAGAATTGTGTCCACCAAGCGGAAAAGAGCCACATTCCACTCAAGGGCTTACTACCTAAATCCTTCTAAGAAGTTAATGAGCAAGCACCCTAAGGCACGTGGAGGGGAGGTTGGGAATCACCAATCCACTGTTTCCAACTCTGCTCCTCATGGGGTCTCTCTATCCAGAGCTCAGGTGTCAAGTACCCCGAGTAAGCCTAAGAATGGGGGGCAGGCGCCCTCCAGTACATCAACTAATTTTGATAACTCCCTCTCCTTGGCCCAAATCGAGAAACTGCTGATGTCACTTATTCTCCCGGTCCTTGAGAGGGTGAAAGTTTTGACCGAGAGGCTCAATCGGTTCGAGCAGGCCACTCTCGATAACTTTTTCTCTCTCAAATCTCTAATTAAATTACACACTAAAATTAGTGGGGGTACCTGAAACGACAAAAGCCATACAGATGGATTTAACATATCCGGTTCCAAAAGGGCAATTAACAATCGAGGATGCATCAAGACCCATCGTGTGTGAAAACCCAACTATCCAAGATGGATCCATTGAATCCAATGTTCAAGCTGGTAAGAAGCCCGGTGTGGACAAGGGATCCAAGGGACGTCCTGCTAGCTTGACTGCCCAGAGCAAGGCCATTAATACCAACATGGGACGCAGCGAGGGACAGAAGGGTAACCATTTGGATCTAAACAAAAAAGCTACTGTACGCAAAAACGATACTGACCTTCCCACCATCAACCTACCCCCTGAATGCCAGCCATACGTAGTTGTGCTTACAGGGATACCTCTCCGTAAATCAGGCAATCAGGAATCGTATAATGAGCTTAAGAATAAAACGATGTTCTGGCTATCTGAAAATAGACCTTTGCCCAACTCATTTGATGGCCAGGTTCTCCATGTCAGAAGAGTTGGTTGGGTTGGGAATAGGCCCAAAGATCTGCCAGGGGACTGCATCCCGGTTAACTTCAGGGACCCTATAGTGGCCAGATACATTTGTAACCTCCTGCCCACCATAGGGAACACAGGGATTGGTACATTTGAACTTAGCCACTTTCAAACCGTCTCGGCCCCCCAACCTACTGTTAGTCAGCCTTCCAGGGGCTGGAGGGATAATTGGCTTTACTCGGATGCCGATTACGACTCCCACCAGCGTTGCATGCCCCTGGTCGGTAGAGCAGCTTTTAGGTCGGATTATGGCTGGTGACACAATCCCTATCCTTTTGTTAAGTTTGCTGAGTCCCCTACAAAGGATGGGGGTTCGTTTGGGTGTAGGACGGCATCCGTGGACCCTGATGGTAGAGTTTACAACAAATTCTGTTCTGGCCCCCCCGCTCGAGAGAATATCAGTGGGTTGGGGGAGCAGGTGATTTCCTCAGTGGAGACTGATGCTGGGTGTAGTATGGCGGTTACATTGCATACCCCAGAGGTGGCAAATTTGAGTAATGATTTAAAGATCCTGAGCTGGAATATAGCGGGCATCTCCAGGAAACTGGATGTTCCTGATTGGAACCTATTGATTGAGTCCTATGGGATTTGTATTTTACAAGAGACTTGGAGTGTGGAACCCTGTCATAAGGTTGGCTATTCTATGTTTTTTGCACCAGCTATTTCCTCCCAAACCCAGAGAGGTCGTCCTTCAGGAGGTCTCTTAATTTGGATCGATATCTCCTTGGGCTGCCACACTAGACAACTTGCTTCTAAATCTCCTGACATTTTAAGATTGTCAGTGAGGGGTCCGCACAGAGGGCTTACTATTGATATATTTAATATCTACGCCAGAGGCACTAATGGCGGCTCTGAATCTCCAATTATTTCTATTCTTGGAGAAGAGCTCAGTAAATGTAGCAAGAACGCAAATGTCTTGGTCGCAGGGGATTTGAATTGTACTTTCGAACCCCTGGCAGATGAAGACATTTTGAGCATTAGCGATGAGGATGGTAGAAGGGGCATCCCAGCCCTTACCATTCCGCCTATTAAGAGATGGTCCCAACGGTCCATCCAGCATAACATCCTGACTTTAGAATTTGGTTTGAGGGCAGTGAATGGCAGAACATCTTCAGACCCTTCAGGTGCCCACACATACAACAGGGTAGACCATTCCTCACGGAAAGACTACATTTTACTCGAACTAAAGCTCTGGAGTTATTTGAGAGACATGGAGATACTGCCAACCGCGGACAGCGATCCTAATCCGCTATCCTTAAGCCTAAAATATATGTGGCCATCCCCACACGATGTTCCCCAATTACAAGCTAGAATAACGTCAGATGTTCGTCCATCGAACGGGGGAAGGCGCCTTAAATGGTGCACGGTTGTCCTTGACGATGGGCTGGTGCAAAATTTAGGGGCCTTGATCGAAGAGGCAGTATCCAGGCTAGACACCTCCACTTTAGCCCCGCCTGAGGTTCTCGGCCTTTTTTGCAACACCACTGAAGCCCTGGGAAGCCTACTTACAAAACCATGTAGGGACTCTCAGGGGAAGGCTGTTAAGCTAAAAGATCTCGCGCTGATTCGGACTGCCAGGAAGAACTACAGACTTACCATCAAGGAAGCTAGGAGGTATTGGGACGATCAGTTTTGGTGCGACTTAAAGGTTGCCAGTGTAAGGAGGGATGCTGGAGGTTTCTGGAACCTGGTAAGGACCAGGAACAGGCCAGATTGTACCCTTATTACATGTAATATCATGGGGCAAGCGTGGTATGATCACTTTTCGTCTCTTTATTCTACCCACCCTGCGGAGGGGTTGGGGCCGACTACATCTCCTGCTTCGGGCCTTTCTGAGGCAAGCGACGCGTTACTCTTCACATCGAAAGAGGTGGAAGTCGTGATCAATTCCCTAGTGCCAAATAAAGCAGAAGGCCCTGACGGGCTACCGGGGGACCTACTTCGTCGGCACCCAAAAGATTGGGGTAAGCTCATATCATCTTTACTCAATGCCATCATGCATGGTGCAGCGATTCCAGTCTCGTGGAAGGGGGCTGAGGTCGTCCTGATTTTTAAAAAGGACTGTCGGGACGACCCAGCGAATTATCGCCCTATTAGTCTTATAGACTCCACACAGAAGGTAGCCGGAAAGGTTGTTCTGGAGAGAGTTCTTCAGTGGGAGGTCGAGAACAAAATTCTCTCAGAATTTCAAGCAGGTTTTAGGTCTGGCACAGGGACCATCAAACAGGTTTTTAGACTGATGCTCATCTATTGGAAGGTGGTACTACTTGGCAAAGGCAGTCTTTACCTCGCTTTTATCGATCTAAAGACTGCCTTTGACCTGGTGCCTCGGGACCGCTTGTGGGGGGTACTTCTTGACCTGGGGATTCCTGCATACATTTTGTCCCTGTTGGTAAAGTTGCATGATGGGAACTATGCGCAGGTGAGGTGAGTCATCCAGGGTCAGAAGACAGCTAAAATTCCAGTGGATAGGGGCGTCCGCCAGGGGTGTGTCCTTGCCCCCACCCTGTTCTCATTATATGTAAACGGGGTGGTGGAGCATCTTTTAAATCAGCCATCTGACGCTCCCTCTTTGGCGGGAAAGAAAATACCCATGCTCCTATTCGCTGACGACACCCTGCTTATCTCGAAGTCCCCGATGGGCTTACAGAGCCTCCTGGACAATTTTCAATTCTTTTGTGATAGCAGGGGCCTCAAGATCAATACTGATAAAACTAAGTATTTAGTACTCAACCCCCCCAGGAAGCTTGGTCGCCCTCCTTCTTTAAACCTTGTGCCCCTGGAAAGGGTCAAAGAATTTGACTATCTGGGCATCCGCCTATCCGATTCAATGCAGTGGGGCCCTCACCTCCAAAAAATGTTGCTGGGTCACAAAAGGGTTGTAGGGACACTGATTAAAGAGCAACGCTCAACCTCATCTTGGCCTATTGCCCCAGTCCTAGACATTTATAAAGCAAGGGGAGTTAGTGCAGCGCTCTATGGGGCTGAACTCTGGGGACTAGGTACTACTGACCATCTTTTAAAATACGAAAATACATTTTTAAAGGACCTAATGTCCCTTCCCCACAGCATCACTACGCTTCCATTGTTGTTGGATATGGGTTGTCGTTCGATAGGCGACCAGGCCAAACTGCGCCCACTTTTATTGTGGGCACGTTTATGGAGAACTCCCGAACTCGCTAGCTATGCGGAGGGGTTAATGGAAATATTGTCAACGCCCGGCTGGTCAAAAATTGGGTGACTTACCAATGTTAAAACACTGCTTGACAATTTGGGTCTTGGAGATGCTTGGGCATCCAGGAGTGCTCCCCCTAAATAAGTTCTCAAATCCATGTACTGGCAGTGGGTAGCTAACAAACTAAACTCAAACCCCAAGCGCAGCAGGACAGCCACTGAGTTCCTAAGGATCAAGGATGTCCCTCTATGCGAACCCTACATGGACTTGATCTCCAAATCCCTCGACCGAGCGTTGTATTTTAAATTCAGGGTGGGTTTACTTCCTCTGAGAGAATTGACTGCCCGCTGGAACATTCCTGTACAAACTTCTCCCTTTTGCATATTTTGTACCCTTAGAGTGGAGTCTGTGGCACACTTTATTTGAATGCCCGGCGTACAAATCTCCTAGGTCTTTGTGGCTAAAACCCGTATGCAGGGAGCTGGGTACCAGACACCACACTGTCGCATTGCGAATTTTGAGGTCGGACACCCGGCCAATGTATATTTGTGGTATGGCCAAATACCTAGGCTGGGCTTGGTCAATCAGATGTAAAAGGTTAAAATTTATTGTTTAATTGCGGTCATGTATTGGACCTTCTTATCTAATTTATTGGAAAGAGTATCATTTTTATCTGATAGTTATTGGATTTTAAGTAACATGGTTTTACCTTGTTGTTTTTATGTAATGCTTTTATGATACTTTTATTATCGAAATAAAGCTGATTGACTGACTGACTGAAAGAAGCAAGACTTCTTCACCTTAGAGGTTGTATTACGAGGTCAGGAAAGGAGCAGCCACCTTTCCTTCCTATCAAAAGGAAAAGAAAAATATAACAAACACTAATATTAGATACGTTTTAAAAAAAAAAACAAGCAGATGACATATAGTCCTTTAAATCATCTGAGGTCCATACATTTGGGAAACTGGTTAAGTCGCCGTCAAATTTTGATTTTATGAAATATCCAACTGGTGCTATGCCAACATTGCTAACTAACACATGTGTTCTTCAAACTCCAATTAAACCACTGAGTAGAACAAATATTATATCCCCTAAGCAAGGAGTAAGTGAACCAGGCCACCCTGAGTCTGAAGCTGAAGTCGAACGAATGTCAAATTCAACTAACGACCAAGTCAACCACTGGGGTCAAATAACGGACCTAGAGATGTTAACTATTCCACTTACTGGTCGTTCACAACAAGAGGACTCAAAATGCACACATCTAAAGATGGGAGATACTCAGCAATTACTACCAACTAGGCAGCCAATGCCAATAGAAGTGCAAGTAAAAATCAGAAACTAACGGTATACTGGAACCATCTAATTTGGGCCAAATAAATCAACCAGAGCAAGAAGCTCCAAATGAACTAAATGGTGGGGTGAAAATCATACGGGAAGCCAATACCCCATTGAAATTGGATCTTACTCTGTCTAAAATAAATTCAGTTCTAAAACAGGACCAGCCGAAATTTAATCAAAATAACGGATCTCAAATTAATAAGGATGAATACAACAGCAACCCAGAAACTCTGCAGCGTTTGAGTACTCCGCATCAAAAAGACGTTTTGAATAGTAGTCGACAATTCATTAATTCTTGTGACGCGGACATGATTTTCAAGTACGAAAAAAAGAGGAGTATAAGGACCTATAATTCATAAATGGGCAACACCAAAGCCCAGGTACTTAGGCACCAGGAAGTGGGAACGCAGGAGCAATTTGGAATTTATTCTTCAAAACCTCGCAATTAACTGTGGAAGCTTTAACATATCAGTTCAACAAAATCGAGGTCCAAATAGATCTCGAGCGCTACGGCATCCTCTGTTGCCGGAATTGAGCAGAAGATAACAACCCAAAAAAATCTAATAGTAAGGGCACAATCTCAGCCAATATCTACGTATGCAGAGTGTAGTTGTGCTCCACTAATTAACAAACTGGCTACCATTCCATAATTGACGATGTAAAAGGGAATTTTCCTAATGTGGGAATTCAACCCATCAAGACCGACTGCCCCTCTAAAGATACAATAAAATGTAAAGACAATACTGTTGATGTTAAAGAAAAAATAGATGATAAAACAAAAGATCAAGAAGTGATAAACCTATGCTCGACAGAATCAACAATGACAGACGCAGCTCCGGAAGTTCATCTATCAAAAAGAGAGAGGAAAAACAATGGAAAGCAAGAAATAAAGCTTCTAAAAGTATAAAAAAAATAAAAATGCATCAGATATAGTGATATTGAACACTGGAAACAACCATGACCAAATATCATATTGTGAAGGTGAGGGTAAACAAATGTCTCCAACAAAACGCTTTTACCCTCTATTTAATAAGGATCTATCGGAGGTACAAGCAGTTATAAAAAAATAAATGCCTAAACAATTAGCTGATAGCATAAAAATGATAGAGAATGGGAAAATTCAGTCCTTAGAAATGCTGCAAGTGGAGGAAAGTAATAAATAGGTGGAAAATAAGCCA
Organism: Lissotriton helveticus; assembly: GCF_964261635.1. Classification (NCBI taxonomy): domain Eukaryota; kingdom Metazoa; phylum Chordata; class Amphibia; order Caudata; family Salamandridae; genus Lissotriton; species Lissotriton helveticus. Next base: position 390,914,947 of record NC_136058.1, on the reverse strand, counting down.
TTACAATTGGAAACAAGTAGAGGAAAGAGAGAGAGTATCAGAGGGGATGAAAGGAATAGAGATTTGTTAAAAACCTGGAAGGATATTAAATTACCACAAGATCTGGGAATCGAAACGAAGCAGTTTCATAAACATCGAAAATCATGGTCTCAAACTGTTAGTAATCATAATGGAAGGTTAATTGAGCGTGCTCAAGGTGAAAATAGCCTGCAACAAATTAAATTAAATAACCCAGATCAAAAAAGGAGAGGTGTAGGTAATTTTTAGGCCGGAATAAAAATCTAGGGGTAATAATGAAACAACTTGCAAAAATCCGGACCCAACACAAAATGGCAGGAGTATGCAAAGCATGTGCATCTACAGCATACATGCCTCGAAAAGAGGATTAATGGCCCCAAATCCCTGCCATGGTATCTTGTCATGTTGTGGCTGAGTGTGCCATGTGATGTAGCAGGCTATAGTGCTTGGTGTGATTTGGTCATTTTTGACAAGGTGGAGTGCTAAACAGTTAGGGAAATTTTGATTTTCTTTGTTTTTGGGATCGTGTGATATAGTGCGGTACCTACCGTATGATGTAAATAAATTACGTTGCTAATATACCATAAGGATGTGGGGTGAGTGTTATTAGGGCTGAAGCCTTGATGATTATATGCAGAATAACAGGGCTGGGAGGTCACTACTGACTAGGGCAGTTTAGCAGCTGCACAGGCCTTGGGCATTGATCCTATTGAGGATAATATGTTGCGGGCCACTGGTGACTGGAGCTGGTTAGCAACAATGCTGGCCTCTGGTATTCATTACAGGCAGGGTAAAAATACATGTCAATATTGACTGGAACTGGTTGGCAGTAGAGTTAACCTCTGGTTTTGAATATTTGCAGGATTTAAGGTACAGGAGCCAATACTGACTGAAGTACTAACAGGAGCGGATTAGTAGGCTTACATATAGGTCCAAGGGGCCACTACTGACTGGAGCTTGCTAAAAGAATAACAGGCCCCAGGGTGGTGGGGGTGCGAGTGGCACCAGTGACCGGAGTTGGCTAGAAGCATTGACAACATTTGGTATTGATTAAATGCAGGAATCCAGCTCACAGGAGGCACTGCTGAATACAGCTGGATAGCAGCAGTGGTGGCCTATAGGAAGAAGGAATGGAGAAAGCATAACTGGATATACTGGTTTCTTTAATACCGATAATTAGGTACACATGAATGCCACACCGTGCATTGATATATTACATTACCAAATTACCATATTCTTATATTAATTTGATGTGTCTGTTCGCCTTAATATGCCTGCAAAGTTATATGATTCTATTAGGGCCAAGAACCATTTTATTTAGTGATGTCCATCTGCACACTTTCTTGCATCTTGTTGTGGAAAAGTAAATTTTGTCATGTTCTGTGTCCCTACGCCTCATCCATCATATGTTATGTGTGCATGATTAAATATGCATATGTACTCCCCATGTCTGATTAATGACGCAATTTCAGTTGTGTCCACCTCTAGTATGCCAGTTTCCAGTCCTCGTGAATACTACGAATATCAGGCCTATGTAAAGCTACGTTGCCACGTTTTCCAGTGTGCACGTTATTCCATTATAAAGTCCCCGTTTCTAGGCCTCAAAAGGGCCTGGGCATCAGATTCAGCTCCTGTCTCCTGAAGCCTCGCTGAGGAGCGATACAGCCCCCACCTGTATCCTCGACCCTTCACTTACTTCCTGCCTCGCAGTGCCCGGTGCAGCTTGGCTCTGCCTCTGAGTCTGCCAAGAGTATGTTATGATTCCAGTTATCAGTTCAGTCCTCCTTCTCTGCATTCCTAAGCTACTGAACTGCATCAATAGTTTCCGTCATTGTCTAGCCTTCTCGTCTCCACGTTAGAGAAATACTGCATTTACTGGTCATTTAATATTCTTCATCACGCACTACATGTAGAATAATGCATGGTCCAGTCTTAGAGTCAAGTTAGCCTTTCCCCTCCTGACTTCTAGTTTATATCAACATGTTCTCTAAACACCAGATACTAGATAGGGTTTAGGTACATGTCGCTCCGACCCTCCAGACTTTAGTCTCTGCTCCTAGCACAGAGTTCATAGCCCCCAGCTTCTCCTAGTAATACGTCATTGCCCGTTTGCGCGCACCACCAGGTTAGAGGTCCCGGCTCCTTAGGTAGCCCCCTCCAATGTTTCCGCCCCATTCATGACATATTCTGTTACATCTGCACCACATGTCTATGTATACGCCCAGTTACACCTCTTTTTACTGTTATCTTTCGCGACTGCTACGCGTCCCGCCTTCTGCTCCACCCACTGCTACGCCTACTGCAATGTAATGCTATGTGTTTGCGTTATGTATAAATGCTCATGTATTGTTATTAAAAGTGAGCGCGCTCATCCCAGACCCAGCCCCGGCAGCTGCCGGGCCCTGCCATCCTATTCCCGTGCAGGTCGTCCTGTCCCTGTCCTTATGCTGTATTAAACCTGCAAAAACTCCTACTACCTCGAATCTTGACTCTTATTTATTGAGCTATTTGTTATGATATATGCCTAGTCAAAAATAGGGTATTATTTATTTATTTACCACATAATGGCGCCCGAACAGGAACTTGCCCTTTCCCCACGCGTCGGTGAAGCCACGCCGACCCCCTGACCCTCTGCAGCCGTGACGGAACCATACCGTGCACCGGCAGATATTTCTGCTTCAAGTATCCCTCAGGCCCACGGAGGAGACGGAGGAGGCGGTCCAGCATCCAAACGAGACGGTGGAGGAACGCGGCGAGTCCCGACCAGAGCCCAAGCCAAGAGTCCAAGGTCCGAGGTATCCGGAGGCCCACCCGTAACTGAAGTCCGAAGTTCGTCGTCCGTCGTCGTAGCAGTCCAGTCCAGTCCGAGGCCTTTCCGTTCTTGCTGCCCGGTGAGTACCATTACTGGGGTAGTATCTAGACAGGGTCAGTCTAAATTGACTCTGGTCCGTGGGTTGGTGGTACCCAAGCCCACAAACGAAGTGTTCACCTAGGTGGATACGGGTCTTGATGCGTCCCTTTATGGGACCGGTATGTTCCGTACTGTTTCAGCAGTGCATCCAGTAACTCCAGTCTGTTCCGTTCTCGAGAAATTCTTGTGTTTCTGTTCTCAGTATTCCAGGTAATATTCTGTCCGAACTGTAATGTTATGATGTTGTTCAATGTATTTCCAATGTCGTGGTATGCCTGAATTGTTCTCCCAATTGTTATTGTTCCTCGTCTATTGTATTGTGTTCCGATTCAAGTTTACAATGTCTCTCTTTTCGAGATTACGTCAGTTAAAAACTAGAAAGGGTTTGTTAGAAGAAGCAGTTCCTGTTCCGCCTAGGGACAGTCCAGGTCATTTTATGTATCAGAAGCATGGCATAAGCGCCATATTGTATCTAGATTTATGGGTAGATTATACCAAACAGTTAGAAGAAAAGTATAGATGGCCCGTATCGGGTACATGGGATGCCGAATGCATCATGCGAGTAGAAGAAGAATTATGGAAAAAGAAAGCCAGACAGTCACAGAAAGATGCCATCGAGTTATGGCGCAAAGAAGCTCATAAAAGAACCGAAAAAGAAATCAGAAAGTCAGAGTTAAGTAGAGAATCCCAAGAACGAGCCCAAGAAAGAGAATTAGTCGAGATAGGTGAACGAGTCAAAGCCGAACAGTCAGACAGACAGAGGAATGCCCTTATTAAGGGTATGTATCCTCTTCTTGCTGAGGGCTTGCCAAAAGCGACCCCGGAGGCATCCAGTAATTTCCCGCCACCATTAGTTCCGACTAAGCTACGTCACAAACCGACCGCAGCTGATATTTTTATTTCGTCCTATCTGGACGACACAGTCCCCGAATATGCAAATCCTGTTCGCGCTCCGCCAGTCCCTGTAAATCAGGTAATTCCTGCTCCTCCAGACACCGGGGTGCCCTTAACAGTCCCCCCGGGTCAGCCCGCCATACAAGTCCAGCCCACGTTACAATTACCGACCCTGACAGGACGAAAAGCATCAGTTGATGATTCTAGTTTAGGGGCCGCAGGAGGAGGTCTTCCTCAAACCCCGCCGCCACACAAGCGTTTATCAGCACTCGAATTACATGCTCAAGCATCACAGCGTACTCCTAAAAGTAATAAGTCTGTTACAGAAATCAGGCAAGCCCTTGGCGAATGTGTCTATGACCCAGTTCCAGGCGAGTTTAATATGGTTTTATATTCCGTACGCGTAAGGAGAGTGACCGAGTATCTAGTCACCTTGCCGAATATGAAAGAAGATCTAGACAGAATATATCGTTTCATCCGTACAGGGGATGATCCAGAAAGTATTAGTAATGCCATGTCTCAAAGGAAAGCTGAGATTCAGCGTATGATATTAAAGTTCTTAATTAACTGTCTAATAAGAGAACAAGATTACCCGTCTAAAGATCCAGCCGAAATGAAAATCCTGACAAAGTGGAGTGATAATATAGCCGAGGGTAAGCACAATACCATTAGTGCCATGGAAAGTATGTACAAGAAAATCCGTAGAGAGATAATAAAGATACACGAACAGCGTAAAGCAGCACAAGTAAGCGAGAAAGAAAGTACCTCTGATCCAGAAGAGGAAGACGACGAGAATACCGCCAGAATAGCGTATGTAGGAAAACCTAGATTTCCAGATCGCCATTTACGTCTAGAACACAAGTCTATTTTCCATCATCCAGCACCAGAACAAGGTTCCCTAGAACAAGTATTTCAAGCTACCGATCACATTCTGAAATCACGAATCGGTTACAGTGAGTTAAGTACTATGCATGAACAGGAACTAGTCCGATCAGCAGTCCGATGGATTACTGATTCTACCACTTTTCCAGACGAAATAGTGGCACAAATGTTTCTGAAAATGCCCCCAGCCGAGCAGCGACTGGTGGGTATGTATATGATTCAGCACCTCATTACTCTGTATGAGGGTCAACACTCTGATCCAGGTCCGTTACATGATATCCTGAACGAGTTACTCCAGTACAAATGGAGAGGTCTAGGTACCGATTTAATTAGTGTCATTCTAGAACAGCGCCACAAATATAGAACGTTCTTAAACCCGCATTTTGTTCATGTCTCACCCCCAGAAAGTAAATCATTCTACATAGACAGACAGAATCCGTTACGAGAAGTCCACCCAGTTAAAGGAACGGGTGGCGAAATGCAGCGAGTGTTTGTATACACTCCGATCACAAAGATGGAACTTCTCGAAATGAAGAAATTAATTCCCTGTCATGACAAAGATCCAGCAGGGTTCCATAGAGAATTAAAAGACATGCTCCGTATGGGAGAATATACTTACCCAGATATCATTAAAATGTTAAAGGTCCTGTTGCCCGCAGGGGTGTATGAAAAGCTAAAGGAAAAAGAATGGGAGGTGGGAGAGAAAAAGATCGATTGGGCAGTTCTAGAAGCTGAAGACAAGGCACGAGTACCAGGTACCGGTCTTGGAGAGAAATGTAAAGAATTACCAGAATTATTGATTCAAGTTTTACCCAGATTATTGACAACTAGAAAAGAAGACTGGGATGCAATCTCAGCCTGTAAACAGAAGCAAGATGAAGATATTAGTGATTTCTATTCTAGATTTGAAAAATGTTTCAGTATCAACAGTGGTCTCAAGACAAGTAGTGAGTCATACCCTCACCTTTTTGTCACTAAATTAGTCGAGAATTCAAGCCCACAAATTAAAAATCGAGTTTTGAAAGTCGAAAGCACCTGGCAAGCTAATACTCCGTCCCAGATGCTCCAGATGCTCCAGTACCACCAGAATAGAATCAGAGAAGAGCAAGAACACGAAAGAAAACGTATGAAAGACACGAAAATGAAAGTACTAGTTGCACAATCTGTTCCTCAAGACAGTCAGAAGAGGGGTCCGAATCAAGCCAGTCATCTTGCAGCTCCCGTTAAAGGGAACTGCAATTATTGTAAACAGCCAGGTCATTTCATAAACGAGTGTGCAGTTCTGAAACACAACATAGCTACTGGTAAGACTAAAGAAAGACCACGTCCGCCTAGACAAGAACAAGTTTCACAGACTCCTCAGTCACAGAATGCACCACAGACAGTTACAGTACCGCAGCCTATTGCTGCAACACAGCATGTCACATCGCAGATGTACCAGTATGCACAGTCTGAGTATCCAGAGTACCAGCCATATTCATGAAACAGCCTAGAGAGGGAGGTAGGCTTGCCTCTCATCGAGATACCTGTAGATCAAGAAGGTCCCTATGTTCACAGTCAAGTATTAGGGAAAGACAGAACGTTTTTGATTGATACAGGGGCAAGTAGGACCACAATTAGTCACGCCGAAGTTCCAGGGGCTCCGCTCTCAGGCTCAAGAAATGTTTCCCTTGGATTTTCAGGAAAACCTATTGTAAACGAGATATCTAAGCCAGTTACTCTAGAAGTAGGTCCATTGTCCCGTACTACTGATCTGTTACTTACTAAGTCATGTCCAGAAAACCTATTAGGCATTAAAACACTGAAAGAGTTAGGTGCAGTCATATGCTGTTCCCCAGAGGGAATACGATTGTTTCTACGTGACTTTAAGGGTCACTATGTATTACGAGATTTTGATTCCAGACTGTCTAATGTTCCGCAGCATTTATGGGCGCAAGGTCCAACTGATGTTGGTTACATGCAAATCACACCCTATCGTGTGACTCTCAAGCCAGGTGTAGTGTTACCCCGAATCAGACAGTACAGATTGCCACCCGAGGCTGTAGCAGCCTTATCCAAAATTATTGACGAGCTCATCGAGCAAGGAGTAGTTGTAGAAACTGACTCCAATGTATGTAATTCTCCGATCATTCCAGTCATGAAACGTACTGATCCAAATGCACCCCCAGTATATCGATTAGTGATTGATTTACGAGAGCTTAATAAATGTATTATTCCGCAGTACCCAGTTGTCCCAGACATCTCTTCCCTATTGACAGCCATTGATTCCGAAGCCACGTTCTTTACAGTAATAGACCTCAAGAATGCATTTTTTAGTGTTCCTATTCATCCAGACAGCCAGTCTCTTTTCGGATTTTGTTTAAATGGAAGGAGCTATATGTTCACACGCGCTCCTCAAGGTTTCACAGAAAGCCCTAGTATTTACAGTCAAGCACTTAAGAGACAACTAGATAATATTCACATGCCAACTGACACTGCCCTGCTCCAGTATGTCGATGATCTACTGATCACAGCCCGTTCTGAACGTGCTTGCGAGCGAGCGTCACTCACAGTTTTGTATTTCCTAGCCGAGATGGGGCACAAGGTGTCACCTTCGAAGCTTCAATTCTGTGTCCAGCAAGTGGTATACTTAGGACACTTGCTGTCCAAGAGGGGTAGGCAGTTGACACCAGACCGTATCCAGTTAATAGCGAATCTTCCCCAGCCCAGAACCCAGAAGGAGGTACGTGCCTTTATCGGCCTTACTTCTTATTGTAGACAATGGATTCCCCAGTATGCATTTCTAGCTAAGCCACTGATACAGTTAACGACACAGGAGGCAGCCGTATCGACTGTTCTCCCTTGGACATCTGAACATACACTTAGTTTCAATGAGTTAAAGAAAGCCCTATGCCAAGCTCCAGTTCTAGCTACACCGAACTACAGTAAGCCTTTTACACTTTTCGTTACTGAACGTGAAGGTACAGCATTATCTGTTCTCACACAAGATCAAGCAGGACAGTACAAGCCCTGTGCTTATTTTTCTAGCACACTAGATCCAGTCGCCCAGGCGTTGCCTGCGTGCCTCAAGTCAGTTGCAGCCACAGCACTAGCTATCAGACAAAGTGATTCCATAGTTCTAGGACACTCCCTGACAGTACAAGTTCCACATTCAGTAGAAGTTCTTTTAAACCGAACACAAACTCAGCACTTGACAATTGCACGTTTAACAGGTTATGAATTGACACTGTTCCAGCCACACATAGATATTAGACGCTGCAACGTCCTGAATCCTGCTACACTGTTACCATCAGTTAGTTCAAATCCTGCCACACACGACTGTGTGGAAGTAGTCAACATTACGACAAAGCCAAGACAAGACCTGACAGACATTCCGTTACCAGATCCTGACCTGACACTTTATGTGGATGGTTCATGTATGAGAACTAGTACAGGAGAACTAGTCGCCGCGTATGCAGTGACTACTGACACCGAAGTTATTGAAACACACCGTATTGATACCCTGTCCGCTCAAGCAGCAGAGCTAGTTGCTCTGACACAAGCCTGTATACACGCCAAGAACCTGAAAGTTAATGTTTACACAGATTCACGTTACGCATTTGGAGTTGTACACGACTTCGGAGTGCTCTGGCAGGAGAGAGGTTTCATGACTTCTCATGGAACCAAGATTCAGCATGGTTTCCTCATTCAAGCTCTGTTAGATGCCATACATTTACCGACATCCATTGCTATCATGAAGTGCAAAGCACATACGAAAGTCACTGACATTATTTCTCAAGGTAATGATCTAGCAGATCGCACAGCCAAGCTTACAGCACAGACTCTAGACATTCCAGTTAACCTGACACATACTCCAGATCCGATTACATGTATGACAGTTAAGGACCCTACACAAGATGTCATAGATATCCAGTTACATGCTACTCCCGAAGAAATCAAGAAATGGTCCGAACAAGGAGGGGTCCAGACAGATCAAGGATGGTTAACAAAGGGTAGAGCCACATGGTTTCTCCCCGACTCTATGGTTCAAGTCATTATTAATACCGCACATAGTCCAGCACATTTAGGAGAAAAAGCTATGTTAGACAGTATCCAGAACATTTGGTTCAACAAGCATTTACGAGCTGCAGCCAAGCAGAAAGTCCGTACCTGTATGATATGTTGTCAGTTTAATCCAGGTAAAAGTGTCCCGGTGGAACAAGGTGGTTTCCAGCCTCCTGACCACCCTTTTGAGGTCCTCCAGATGGATTATATTCAGATGGAGCGATGTCGAGGTTTCAAGTATGTCCTTGTAGTTGTATGCGCTTTGTCCAGATGGACAGAAGCATATCCAGTCCCAGATTACACAGCCGCGACCACTGCCAAGCAGTTGGTTCGTGAATTCTTCCCTCGATATGGACTCCCTAGAGTCGTATATTCTGATAACGGTCAGCCATTCTCATCTGAACTCATGAAGCACGTTTCCCTGTTGTTAGGGTACCAGTGGAAGTTTCATTGTGTACGCCATCCTGAAGCAGCCGGTCTAGTCGAGAGACATAATCAGACTCTGAAAATCCGCATTGCCAAAGTTTGTAAAGAAAAAGGTGTGGACTGGCTAGTAGCTCTGCCAGTCGCTTTGTTTTATATGCGCATGGTCGCACATTCCAGATCAGGTCTGTCCCCGTATGAGGTCGTATTCGGCCGCCCCCCCAACATGTGGGGTACTCCTAGACCCCGAAGTATTACTGATGTTTCATGTAATATGCTGACAGATTACCTAGCTTCCTTGATGTCTGCCCTCAACTCATGTCGTTCACAGGTTGCCGCCGCATTTCCAGACAATACCGAGGTGGCACCGCATGAAATCGTTCCAGGTTCCATGGTGATGGTCCGAAACTTTGACAGATCAAGTCCGCTGGAGCCTCGATGGAAAGAGCCCCGTCAGGTCCTCCTCACCACCCGTACAGCCGTGAAATTGGAAGGCCGAAAAGGATGGATACACCTTTCTCACGTTAAACTTTTTAAAGGACTGGAACCCGTCTTTAAGAACATTTCCCAGGATACAAAGACTTGCCAGAATATTGCTCTCAAGGACTGTCCCGCAAAAGACATTGCTACAACCCCTCCCCTGTTAGAGAAAACTCCGCAGCAGGAGTATAAGTTAAAACTACGGTCTAGTAAAATAAGTCAGTCAGTTTGATTGTCTAAGTCCTCCCCTAGGTGAAACGGTTAGACTGTTTCTGACATGTATAAAATAGACCCCCATAGTGAGAGAGTTAGTCAAAACTCAAACCAATGTATCGTTTTTCTAAGTTTCATATTATTTATCAGCATTTTGATTTCCTGCACCAGCTATGCGTTCCATCTGTATTTCCCAGTTCCTCATGTAAATAAGTCTGCTAATGCTACAGTAGAGCACACGTTTAGTGATCTGCCCCCTCACGAATATTCCTACCGCCTCGCTATGCATAATAATTCATTTATCCGTATGTTACATTACTCACACCAGACCAGCAATGCCACTAATTGTTGGGTGTGTGGTCGACTCCCCCCTTTCCAGACACCGAAGGGAGTTCTGCCACTCTTTCCTTATCCATTCTCACATAATGGTTCGTGTGGAGCATGGTCCACGTTAACGTCATCCTCAACAGATATGTCTTTTCTTAACAGTACATGTTTCCCAGACAAGCAAGGTCTCCCCCACAGAACCGGGTTAGATCTAGAAAATGAAGTATATAATTTAGGTAATTATTCGTCGAATTTTATGGTCCTGAATGTTCAGTCTGATACTACTCCAGACTCACCTGCTATTTCAGTACTACCAGTCAAAGGCGAATTATGTGTCCGAAATAAGGGTTCCGTACATGTAGGACATAGTGATTGTACTACTGTTGTCAAGTATAGTGACAGTGGGAAATCTATTTTCAAAGCTTCACGTCATTCATATTTTGTTTGTGGTCAAACCGCATATGTCCGTCTGCCCCTCGATTGGGAGGGAACCTGTTACATTGCCTTCCTACTGCCACCTGTTTTTCTAGCCCCACCTGACTACCATAGGAATTCCTTCCTAGTACATACTAGACACAAGAGAAATCTCCCGATTGTCGATTATACTGAAACTGCCGCAGAACAATTCATTTATATAGATAAAGGTGTTTTCCCTTATTTAGGCACAGTTGTAAATAGTAAACTAATCCGTAGGTTAACAAGAACCCTTGAAGCAGTAGTAGATGAGACTGCCTCTGCTCTAGGTAACTTAACCGAAGAGCAATCCTTTATGAGAATTGTTGTTTTACAGAATCGTCTCGTCCTTGACGTCATACTGGCCGATAGGGGCGGGGCCTGTAGAGTCATCGGATCTAGTTGCTGCATTTTCATTCCAAATAACGCGCCGTCTGTTTATTCAGCTATAACCAGACTCCATAAAATTGCCCATCTGTTACACCAAGATCCAGGCACCTGGACATGGTCCGGTTGGTTCTGGAATATAATTTCCGCATGGGGATGGAAAGTCCTGTCCTTTCTAGGTATTGCAGTAGCGATCATATTTAGCTGCTGCCTCTGTATACAATGTGGCCCTGCGATTTGCGGCATTTGTGCTACCTCTTGTATTCCTAGTCCCAAGCCCCGTTCTAAATCCCGTTCCAAGACAATTCGAGACGAGCAAATGATACTGTATGAAATGATAGACGGTATCATGAATATTGATGTTTCCTGATGGAAACGTAGTGACAAGGAGGGAATGTGGAAAAGTAAATTTTGTCATGTTCTGTGTCCCTACGCCTCATCCATCATATGTTATGTGTGCATGATTAAATATGCATATGTACTCCCCATGTCTGATTAATGACGCAATTTCAGTTGTGTCCACCTCTAGTATGCCAGTTTCCAGTCCTCGTGAATACTACGAATATCAGGCCTATGTAAAGCTACGTTGCCACGTTTTCCAGTGTGCACGTTATTCCATTATAAAGTCCCCGTTTCTAGGCCTCAAAAGGGCCTGGGCATCAGATTCAGCTCCTGTCTCCTGAAGCCTCGCTGAGGAGCGATACAGCCCCCACCTGTATCCTCGACCCTTCACTTACTTCCTGCCTCACAGTGCCCGGTGCAGCTTGGCTCTGCCTCTGAGTCTGCCAAGAGTATGTTATGATTCCAGTTATCAGTTCAGTCCTCCTTCTCTGCATTCCTAAGCTACTGAACTGCATCAATAGTTTCCGTCATTGTCTAGCCTTCTCGTCTCCACGTTAGAGAAATACTGCATTTACTGGTCATTTAATATTCTTCATCACGCACTACATGTAGAATAATGCATGGTCCAGTCTTAGAGTCAAGTTAGCCTTTCCCCTCCTGACTTCTAGTTTATATCAACATGTTCTCTAAACACCAGATACTAGATAGGGTTTAGGTACATGTCGCTCCGACCCTCCAGACTTTAGTCTCTGCTCCTAGCACAGAGTTCATAGCCCCCAGCTTCTCCTAGTAATACGTCATTGCCCGTTTGCGCGCACCACCAGGTTAGAGGTCCCGGCTCCTTAGGTAGCCCCCTCCAATGTTTCCGCCCCATTCATGACATATTCTGTTACATCTGCACCACATGTCTATGTATACGCCCAGTTACACCTCTTTTTACTGTTATCTTTCGCGACTGCTACGCGTCCCGCCTTCTGCTCCACCCACTGCTACGCCTACTGCAATGTAATGCTATGTGTTTGCGTTATGTATAAATGCTCATGTATTGTTATTAAAAGTGAGCGCGCTCATCCCAGACCCAGCCCCGGCAGCTGCCGGGCCCTGCCATCCTATTCCCGTGCAGGTTGTCCTGTCCCTGTCCTTATGCTGTATTAAACCTGCAAAAACTCCTACTACCTCGAATCTTGACTCTTATTTATTGAGCTATTTGTTATGATATATGCCTAGTCAAAAATAGGGTATTATTTATTTATTTACCACATTGTAGTAAATTGAACATTGACAAACAGAAGTGTTATTTCCAGAAACAGTCAATTCTGAAGCTTGTCTGTGTATCTTTTATCTGCACCTCACGGACTCCTTGCATTCCTCTCGAGAGAAGATCCTGCCACCTACTTATTAGTGTTGTTTCAGTAACTGTTTCTATCATCTGTTCATGTTTCATTGACTTGTATTAGGAGAAAAGTGTATAAAAATACATGGGTAGCATTAGCATTATATACTCCAACTTGCTTTAGGGTGGATGTTCTCGTCCATTGCAAAGACAATTGTCACTTGTTAGTTTGCTTGGCCTTTTGCTATTTTTGCATTACATTTATGATAGATTAGTTGGCCTCCAGGTGTGTTGTGTTTTATTTTACATATCACAAGAGATGACGAGGAAAATGACAGTTCAGTATACACATTCTTCATATAAATCAACTCACAGTATACTGTTCTGGAGGTTCAGTCCCACAGACATTATCTCTAACTGAACGCAGGCACCCTAGGAAGCATGTGCTTTTCAAATCAGTGGCCCTCTGATGCGGCGTCCTTGCTATTGGATAAGTCCGTTTGTCCTGGATTTTAGGAGGGTTACCGTATCTAGTGCACTCGGTTAGGCAGTGCTCACCTGTGGTAGTAAGATGTTTTTAGGCACCTTATCACCTATGCACGGTGCAGGGCTTTGAGTTACAGAGCTTCTCACGATGTGGAGAAGATTAGGTCTCATTTATCCATTTTCCCATATTTGGTCCTGATAAAATGCCAACAGATTGCTCCATGACTACACAAGGCATGAAAAAAGTTGACCTGAAGTATAGACCCCAGCTTACCAGCAGGTCCATAGGTGATCGACACTTTCACACAGTGCTAGGGGTCATTAGTTCCTCAATTTCTCTGCCACTGTTTTTAATCTCAACATGGACCAGGATGATCACATTAACTATATTGCGGCAACTGGTCGATAGTTGATCTTATATTCAGACTTTCACCAATCTCACATCTTATGACACAACATCCTCTGTCGTACTATGCTCATCCGGCGTACTTCTTAAAAGATCTCCGACAAAATGCCCTCTTGTGGTGCCCGTCAGGCATAGTAGCGCCGGCCTGGTGAGGTGTATAGCCCAATGATGAAGCATGTCACCATCAGGTCAGTGAACGCAACTTGCCTTAAAAGAACATGCTTCCTAGGGTGTCTGTGTTCAGTTACAGATAATGTCTCTGGGACGAACCTTCGGAACAGTATACTGTGATTTGATTGTGTTTTATATTAACAAATGTACATAGCCGATGTTGGCGCTTGCTTCATTCACAAAGTGATCAGATACCTGCCTCGGGGCGCACTTCTTACAGATGAGTATGGGGTTATCGTTTTACTGCTAAAAGGTCCTTACCTGTGTGAGTTATCAGGGTATATGGAGGGGGAAGACCGAAACTAGCCACACATGGTGATCAATGACAAATACTAAAGAATTAACAGAGCGTCCAAGCTGTTGACCATTACTTAATTGACCTTGAAAATAAAAGACACGTTTTTAGTATTCTGGTGACTCATGACCATAAAAAACAAAGGTTATAAATTCAATATAGTGTCAAATACTTAAAAAATGGAACTGGATGTGCTGAATTGGATGTTGCCCCAGGTCATGCATGACACCTTCCGCCACTATTGCTTATGGGACTTGTAGTTTTGTTTTTCTCATTAAAAGGATGGGCTCTAAAGTCCCAGTTTTCTAAGCGATGTTGGTCAAGAGGCCTGAGTGAGGGTGAAGCATGACACTGCTCTGCTTAGCAGTGAGATGATGGACAGTTCCCCAGCCCTTCCATTCTTTGACAGACAGAGGTTCATCGGCCATTCATATTTTTGTGCAATGACAGAGAAACCTTTATTGCAGCTTGTGTCACTGCAGAGATAAAACCCCTGGGCGTGTTTAATCAACTACTGACAAACATGAACAATCAAGAACATGAGTTTCTGGAAAACTATCAAGCACCCAATCAAAATCAGCCACCATTCACACCCAGGAATTCTTGAAGCTTTGGAGAGGGTGAATTGCACGTGGTATAAGAGGAACACTACATCGACTCAAAGCTCATTTCTCAGGGATGTACTGAACTGCCAGCCTCATGGCACACTTAGTCAGCTCTTCACCTCCTCCTCCTTAAACTGTTGACCAGCTAGCAGGGCAAATGAGCCTGCAGCAAAGCATCGCTGGCTTGATTCCACCCCTTACCAGGCAAGGTAGTCAACTCCATACTCCTCCAAGCCAGCAAACAATCTGGTCGAGCCAGTCCTAACCCCACATGAATGTTCTCCATCACAACTATTTTAATGGTACTAAGTTATGTTTCTGCCAAATGTATGAGTCAAAAAATGAAAGGCTTTACACCAAGTGCTGAAAGAGAAATCATTAAGTTTTTCAATATTTTTGAGTCTGCCACAGTACACAGGAGCATTATTTCTCTACAGCAGCAAATCATTTATGTGCCCTGTAGAAAGCATGTTTGAATGAAACATGGAAGGCATTGCAGCCAAAGTTCTGTGGCGCAAAATCATAGCAGAGTACAAGAAACTTGTGTTATTATTCCAGCACAAAGAAATGCCATTCCTAATGTGTACGTCATTTTAAAGACAGTGCCAGGAAAATGTATGGCCAGTGTTGTTCTTCTGCCAGTTAAAAGACTATCTCCATGAATGTGTCAGGAAATAAAATTCCATGAGAAATCCTACTTGTTGACAGGGTGCTGCCTGCCAGTATATTGCAGGTTACTTCCAACATAATCTGATTTATACATACATACTCCAGGGTGCTGCCAGCTATCGGGTCTGCGCACAGCAGTCTGGAGCCACCCAGGAAGGAGGTAAGCTCTTCATTTCATCTTAAGCCCTTAGGTTACAGTCACAACCTGATAGACTCGGAGAACTTTATCCGCGCTCTAACTTCGCCGAGCAGATAGATGTAGCCCCTCATAGTCTGTGTTGTGTGCTGGGTGATGCCTGGCATCATATTATCGTTGGCGGGAAGGTGAAGCTCTGATAAGAGCTACTACAAGAAGAGCAGAGAAACAGGACCACAGATCGCCACAGAGTGACAACTGCCCAGAAGCTGAAGAAAGAACTCTGGAACAGCAAACCTTCCACACCCTGGAGATTCTCCAGGGTAAGCAAATGATGGTAATGAAATGCAAACTGCAGCATTAAGGTCACACTCTACAACATCATTCCCTTTAAACCAAAGGTAACAGCCTACAAGAAAAATCTGAACAAAAAGCAACAAAACTAGAAAATGCATTCTCAAATGCTGCAAAAGAGAAACAGTTAATACAAATGAAAAAGATTAAAATTTGTTGGTACCTTAGTAATGTGCTTACTTCTGGGCTTCACTCCGTCTGCAGCAATAACGCTCTGAAAGGAGAAATTACTGCGGTGAGTCTCAGAGTCTTCAGTATTACTGGTCTCAGTCACGAAGACTGTGGTGTCGGAAGATAACTTTCTCTTATTTGGCTTTATAGTTCCACCAGTCACACCATCGCTTTTAGCAGACACGCTATTGTCAACAGCATCATAACTTCAGGCAGACCAGCAATTCGGATATCACCACTCACATTGGGTGAATATTCAACAAGTACGGTCTCGCCTTACCAAGTAGCACAAAAGAATCGGGTCTCATAACCATACCCAGAGCCCCAGTTAGCTCTGCCACCACTTGAGCACACCCAAACACCTCAGCACTTACGCACCAGTCCCAGGGAAGACCATCCGAGAAGTCCTTGTTAACTGGCACCACTCCTGGGTCAGCACAAGCAGCATCATGGACAGCGTCTAACACCGCTGCCACAAACTAACATGAACATCCAAATCCTCGTCACCCAAACTACCCAAAAATGGCTTTCTAGATCAGCATCCAGACCTGTAGTTTCTGCCGTTGTGCACTAATTTGATGCCAAAGTTGTAATTTTAAAAACAGCCTTAGTTATATTACAGGGGCCTTTCTGACACCACTAAGGGTTCAAACCAAAGGGCTGTGGTCTCCCAACAGTCCAGATATACAATTATTTTACAGCCATAATTTCAGAAAAACTACTCAACAGATTTACACCAAATCACAAAAACCACAATTTGTGGACCATGGTCTAGCTTCCTGCCGAACAGAAGGCAATTCCATTCAGCAGAGTATATAGAAGTCTATGGAAAATGCAGGGGATTTTGCATTTTGGGACCCCCCCCTTTTCTCGGCCATCGCCTGATGGATCATCCCCCACTTTCTATGCAAAAACTAATAAAAAAGGAGGACCTTTTTGGAAAGTTTCATGGAGATTCATACACCGGTCCCAAAGTTATTGGCAAGACAAAACATTATTTTCCTATGGAAAAGCAGAAGTAACTAAATTAACCTAGTGGAATTCCTGAAAACAAGCTTTGACATAGCCAATAGGTCTCGTTTTGGGAACTTATAAGTATTTATATTAAACATAACAAGAGCAACCCATATGTCCTTGCAAACTGGGTAAGTACAGTTGTACTGAAGAAACAGCGTTCACAAGGAACTCATTTAGAAATTTTAAATAACAAATTTATGACAATTTAAATAATTGCCCTACCTGATAGACAACTCTATACTGGTTATACCTTCTGTATATTTCTATGATTTAATCATATGAATTTTTACTGACAAGCTCACAGGACATCCAAATGGTTGTAGCCTATTTCACCGAACTAGGCACTTTTATTTCTGCAGAAGTCAACAATTTAAATACTTTTCACATAAAAAACATTGAAAAAACATTCACATAACCCCAAGTGTGATGACCGTAACCATATTTACAGTGAAAAATAGTGACATGTTCAAATAAAGGTTATCAGTACATAAACAAAAAACAAAAGGACACTGTATAAAATGAGACAATTTTTGTTTGTTGTGTGTGTCGCTTTACTCTATTTCGCCGACGGCGTTTCGACCCTCTCTAGATACCAGGTCTCATCAGGACAGTTTATCTGGGGACAGTACTTGCGTGTAGTACAGTGGAAATCCAACGGTTAGAGGACTCGTCTTTTAGTCTGAGCCAGAGGATATGATGTGTGTCCACTTTAACGAATATTCCGCTTGATTCTAGTTGTACTAGCGGCGTATATTTACTTCTTGTATTTCAAAGGAAGGGAGGGAGAGAAGGATACTCAATCCCGCGTGGTTAACGATAAAACAACTCGACCACTCAATGATGGACAGAGTCAGGAATAGTATCCACACGGTCACCACACTTAGGGTTATGCGAATGTTTTTTCAATGTTTTTTACGTGAAAAGTATTTAAATTGTTGACTTCTGCAGAAATAAAAGTGCCTAGTTCGGTGAAATAGGCTACAACCATTTGGATGTCCTGTCAGCTTGTCAGTAAAAATTCACATGATTAAATCATAGAAATATACAGAAGGTATAACCAGTATAGAGTTGTCTATCAGGTAGGGAAATTATTTAAATTGTCATAAATTTGTTATTTAAAATTTCTAAATGAGTTCCTTGTGAACGCTGTTTCTTCAGTACAACTTATAAGTATTTAGACATGCAGCACATTATCCTGGGTGCTACACCATCTACTGTTACTTCATGTGCCAAAAGATAAGAGGGGTGGTGATAGAGACAGAAAACTCCATACCCTAGAATCAAGATACATAATCCAGTTGCAGTGCAAGGCCCCGAAAGGTTTAAATAATGAAGAGAGAATGTGGGATTCACCTAGATTAATTTTAGAGCCCGAACAGAAACTACATATGGCCATAAAATTTACTTTGCCCATCCAGGGCGAGATGGATGGAAACTGTAATATTACAGTTCCAGTGGGATACTGAACCAGGTATTATATTGCCCATACAGGCACTCTACTTTTTCTACCTTGCTGCAGCAGCCTACATGGAGAAAATGGCCCGGCTGGGGGGCTCTCAGATTCACCTCACCAGTTCCTATTGGCGGAGGGGAGGGAGGGAGGCTGTGCCTTTCCTGATGACGCGAGGAGTGCTGCAGCCGGCCGGCACAGAACTGGAAACTGTAGGAGTCAGGACCGGATGGTGTGAGTCGGGATCCATCCAGAAGATTGCGCGGGACGGTAAGTTTTACTTTTATTTTATATATTTGTTTTCCATTAAACCCCTTCCGCGCCACCCCATCCCCCCTGCGGCGCGACAACCCCATTTCCATCCGCCCGCAATGACTGCCGCGACTGGTCTCAGGGAATGTGTGAAAACTCAGCCAACAGCTATTTATTAGGGGGCATTTCAAGTGGCACCTGTGACCAACCATGCATCAGAGATTAATACTATTTACATTTGTCAGCGCGAGCCAAGTCGTAGGACAACCTCTGAATAGGGAAGGAGACCGGGGGTGGCATACATTAGCCTGCTGTGTGGGAGAGCCACAGAGCACCTACCCCTGACACCATGGTCAGGAGGGAGCCGGGGTGACAGCTGGAGCCTAGCCTGAGGAGAGGAAGTGTGTGTTGCGTGGGTCTCCGAGGCCCTCAATCAATGGATGGGCCTGGAGAGGGTGCATTAAGTGTGACAAAGACAGTGACCTAGGGCCTACTGAAGCCTATCAGTGCCCATCGTCACAGGTGCCAAATGGAGTTAAACTATGTCTACAGCCACAAAGACCCCTTTGCCATCGCTTCGAGGGGCTTGAGACAGGGCGATTAACTGAAGAAAATCCTTAAGTAGAGTACAGAGGAAGTCTCTAGCTATTGGGAAGGGGTAGAGGGAGCACTAAAGAGCCTGCACTATAGTGTGTGTTTAAAGGGGAAGCTGCCGAAAACAACAATGACACATGGGTTAGCGAGACGGACTCGCACAACGGTAGGTTAAATAAAGAAACAGGACTTGAATGCACCAGTCATGGAGAAATTAATACGAGTACCTGCTCTTTTTACATTTTCTTTTCATGATAGGCTTAATATATGGTTTTGAAAAAAGGTTAAAAGAAGCTGTTTATTGGCATGTCCATGCTAACTATGTCAGGTGTACGATTTGGCTTGTCATACACAGCCTGTTAGCTCAAATAATCGTACATGAGGAAAATGTACCTAAATTAAGTGAAATTTATTAGCATATTAGTTGACAATTCTCATTGGTATCGAAATTGTGCTGGGGCGTTTATTTTGGGGTAGGGGGCACACGGGGGGACAAGGATGAGGACACAAGGGGAGAAAAGATTGTCCTGTCTCCACTCACCTCCGTGGTTCTCAGTGCCATTAACGCTGAATCGCAACCTATATTGGCCCTACTATTGACCTGTTATTCTGCCTCCGGTATTTGTGGCTAATCTAATGGAATCTGAATGAATCTGAAGTCATGGAGGCCACACTTAACCTGCGCCATCTTCCCTTCTCTTTGGACTTCTGTACAGACCTCCTTGGCCGGGGTCCGAGACGTCACTCCTATTCTTCGCAGGTAGCACCGGCCAACTACAGTTCATTTGCGCTGTCGGGCTGTATTTTTTTTTTTTTTTTTATCGCCATGGCTCCCGCTTCATGGGCCGCCATGCGCATATATGTTTATTATTCCTCTGCACCGGACTGTGCCCCTGCACCTCCCCTCACCGCGGCTGGATCCCCCTCTGAGGGGCAAAACCCATGATCGGGTTAGGGGTGCTGCAGGAGAAGACCTGCCTGGGTCTATCGCAGAGATGTGCTGCCTGCTTCCAGCTCCGTGAACAGCTGCATTGTTCTCTCCAAGTACCCTGCACAGACGGCTCCATCTTCCTGTCCGGAGGCTGGCAGCGCGCGCCTTCAGTTTCCCTCCCCCCGTCGCTCCACGGAGCCAGCTTGTTCAGAAAGCTGTCCAACAAGCCGGTCTTTTGTCCCCGCACTAGGTGCGGTGGCCCATCGCCTCCGGGGACCTTTCAATGAGCTCAGCCATGTGAGATAAACAGTTACCTCATCTGAAAATGAGCCTGACAAATTGACTTGAGAGATCTCGGTGGCACAAAAGCTTTGGAATGCTACTTTTCATTCATAAAAATAAATCCCCTTTTCTGATTTCTTGTGTTCAAACAGTTCTCTCAGGTGTTGTTTATGCTGATGACGTAAGCTGTAATTAGCTGCATGTGTTAATAGTCTTGTTTCGCCGAGTACTCGCAACGCACCTCTTTGTTCATGAAACAAATTAAAGAAACAAATATTCCCCAGCAATAAATTAAAATCCAAGGGGTAAAGTTGCACAAATTATGTTTAGAGCCTCAGGTTTTAGGCTGAGTGCAGCTATTAGTTCAAGTAAACAAATGAAGAAGAAATGCTCATATGCCTAATGGAAACAATTATGAAATGCTTACGAAAAACAAAAATAAAGATAGGTTTCATAGAGTTAAAGACATGCACATGATTGTGCATCGCAAATTACCATATCAAAAATAAACCACTTTTATTTCTGATGTTTTAGCTTCCCACGCGTTAGGCATTGTCATATTTTCAGCTTTTCAAGTGCTAAATGCACATCATATATTGTCTATACTACATGTGCCACGGTGATCAGAAAACAAACGATTTCTCTCTTGTAAAAACGGGATCACATAGTTTTGTTGCTTAAATGTAACCTAATCCGTGTCAGATGATAAATATCAGGGTAGGTTTTCTCCGTCCACTACTTAAACTTACACATGGAAAGCAGAAAACGGTGCAAATGTCTTGTTCAATTTCTGCATAGCACATAATCCTTTTAGAAATTATAAAAGTGAGCTTATTACTTTACCCAAGGTAATGCGTATAATACTTACCAATAATCTTTTTTGCTTCTAGCACAACTTTTCATAATCATAATTCTTACTTATGAAGTGGCACCTGCATCACAAACAGGAACTTTCATTGATAAAAGAAAACAGACCTTTGGAGGTCATTGATTTCAAGACTTGTACTGTGATGGGTAACAAACAAGTGCACTGGCAAAATTACCACAGCAGATCCAGTGACATGTTACAAGATCATTAAAAAAATAAGCATTGGCAAAGCCAATTGATGCTGAAATAGTTTAATTTTCTTGTACATTTGTTTTTAATTCAAGCATATGCCATGAAAAGAAAACAGACCACCATAGGCTTGCAATAATAATGTGAAATAAAAAAAAATCACTTGAGTGGCCATTTTATCGTAATGTTTTGTTTAAAAAAAGTAGATCTTTCAGTTGTGCCATGAAATTTACTATTTTGTGTGTGCCTATGACTAGAAGAAATAATCACCAACCATATACTCAAATTGCAGAAAGCTATAATGTCATAATGGCACTTTGAACACTTTATAAAAGAAACTTTAACAAACCATGCACCCTTGCTACTGGCGGTAAAGATGACCACATTCTGGGTGTTTGGCAGTAGCTCTGAAACACCTAATGGCTGTGGGATTCTTATTTTGCTGATTTCGTTCGGCAGCAGATAGTTGACTATAGGGAGCTCAACGAGTGCTCAGTGGGATTCCAGACAATGCTCTTGGAGAAGCTGAAGACTGTCCTCCAACAGTTATATCATACCAAATGGCAGCCAAACAAAAGAAATACCGGGACATCACCGAGCTCGAGACAGCAATACTCCGAGATAAGATAGAGGGAGTTGTTCCCGAGGACGATGAGGTGCAGCATCACTTTGAAGTGCTGTGGCTATCGCTCAGGCAGGAACAACTTGACACAGTGACCCATGCCCAGCTGGCAATTCAATATAGGGTCAATGAGACAGGAGACATGGCAGGAAAGCTACTACTCTGGTTAGCAAATCGAGAGCTGGAACACCATATAGTCCCTAACATAACTCCGTTGGACGATGTCTCGCTAACTGACACTATCCAAATTGCCACACAACATAGAGTCGAAGATAGTGGCAAAAATACTGGCAAACAGGCTACTGACAATAATTTGAAAGGTGATCCACCCAGACCAGAATGGTTTCATGCCATAGCACATTACCAGGCACTGTCTGCAACACCCCCATCTAGCAATTGACAGGTCTGCTGGGGATGAGACCGAAGGACCCTGGTCTCTCTAGACTTTGAGAAGATGTTTGACTCTTAGATGGGATCATGTTCAGAGTGTTAGAAAGAATGAAAATGTGCCCCCGCTTCAGGCGATGCATCGCAACACTATACTCTAAGCCATGGGTAACCACAAATATTTTCCGAGGAGCCAATAAGTTTGGTCTGTGAGGTGACCGAGTGGCACATTGATGCCAGCGGGATAGCGGTTGGGGGGGGTCGATTAATCCCGGGTTTCCCACTTTATCAAACTGTGCGATTCTAGTCAATTGTTTTTTTTTCACTGCCCTCCTATTTCTTTATTGTCCCAAATAAGATGACCTCAAAATAAATGACAAGGTTTTGCACTGTACAAAACCTTCCCCTGTGTTTGATTTAACAAACTATAATTTTTTTAATTTATAATAGGAACTTAGGTCACCCAAAGAGTGCACATAACTGATTTGCCTCTTTAGATTACCATTGGCATTATTGTCAGGGTGGAGGAAATAATAAATGTTTATAAACTCATGTGTGAAAACTATCACTATTAAAATATTACTTATCTATGCACGGATATAATCTGATAACCTATGATGAGAAGGTTCTGCATGTTAATCAAATACACTTTTTGAATTTTGAAGAGACTGACTATCTATCTATCGCCCTCACTCTATCTATCTATCGCCCTAATCTATTTATCACCCTCCATCTATCGCCCTCACTCTATCTATCTATCTATCGCACTCACTCTAGCTATCTATCGCACTCAATCTAGCTATCGCATCACCACATCATCACTCAGGGGCACCACAAAATCACTATGCGCCACCACAGCATCAATCTGTGCAACCATTCAACAACAACTGGTTCAAATATGTTCTCTCAATGTTTCAAGCTTTATTACAAATGTCACAAAAAGATGTTAATATTTCACATCTGTTCTTGGATTTTCATTAAGACTGCTTCAGAACAGATTTAAAGCACTTTCCTCAAATAATTACTGTATTTGTAATTGACATTTAACCTTTCTGACTCCATTTCTTAGTTCATGCAGTTGAATTTACAGGATGACATTACTTAAAATCCTGTACTGCTAATGTGTTGTATTGCTATCTGCAAAGCTATCGCTGTATAGTGGCATGCTGTCATCTCTTTAGTAATTTTTTTTTTACAGAATTTTATATAGCGCGAACTTGACCCGAATCGGGTATCAGAGCGCTCAACATAACACCGGTTGCGTTACATACGGACACATTCACTGATGTAGGCATTACATTTTCTCAATCATGCAATTCTATGGATAAATATTATAAACCAATAATTAGCCCACTCTTTTTTGAAAGTTATTTTATAAAAAACTCCCCCGAATTCCTGTATGACAGTCGGGCTCGCTCATTTCATGAGGTAACACTCATCTCCGACTTTTACGCCCTACCACTTTCAAATGTCACCCGCCGCCACTGTATATATATATATATATATCTTTACATGTTTTATATATCTATATATGCATGTATATATGTGCATATATATGTGTAAACATATGTGCATACATTCTTATGTATGCATGTATATGCATATGTATGCATGTATATAGATATGCAGATGTTTATATGTTTATATATGTATATATAAATATATATATATATATATATATATATATAGATAGATAGGCACATATACAAATGCATATAATGTGGCCTGATATATGCATTATGCATATATGTGCATACATATGAATATATGTGTAAAGATATCAAAGCAATCCTGGCCGCTGTCAGCGCGGGCTAAAACAGGCGCAGACCTCTTCTCCTTGTAGTAAATTCAAGCTTTTTAATAAAGCACCATCACACCGTCAGTCGTGTTAGCAGTGGTGATTTTAATATCAGCAATCGCAGAGCGGGTGCTCTCCTCGACGCGTTTTGCTCCACAGGCGGAGCTTGGTCACAAGATATATGCATATATATATATATCTCTACATGTTTTATATATCTATATATGCATGTATATATGTGCATTTATATATGTGTAAAAATATATGCATTCTTGGTGCAGCCTGCAGCTATGAAGAGCATAGCAGAGGTCCAACTATTCCCCTTTGGCCAGAGCATCTAATAGCGATCACAACAAGGTTAACTGAAAGGACATAACTGGGAACTCAGAAGATTCCCAGCCCTGTCTCCAATAGTTGGATAGTCTACTTAAAACTTTACGTGGCACCAGCAAAGTACCAAAATATGCAATTTGCACCGTTACTCTGGTTCTTGCCGGTTGTTCTCTCAGCTGAAAGGTGGAAAAGCAGCATCTATTTTATGCTTCAGGGCTGTGGCGCAGAGGTATCAGGAGAGGAGCAAATGTAGGAAGTAAGAGTGTATCATAGCGTTGGCAATGCATCCGAAAGATGTTCCCACACTCTGTTCACTTCATCCTTATTTCTGTTAAAGGTTCAACAGAGATGGAGGGAATATCAGTAGTAAATGCGCCTCACATGCATAACCCTACTGCAAATCTTTGTTGTGCGCATCAGTCCTGAATTAAGTTAGAGGATGGAGGCACAATTAAGCCTGAGGCCTGGTCAGAGGCATAACATGGCGCACTGTAGCGCTTGTGCAGCAAATTGGTGTCCCCACCCAAGGGGCTTCTGCTGGGTCGAAGTCTTTTATTTATCTGTGAGGTGGCACGTGCCATTTTAAGAGCCCCTCATCAGATTTTGCAAGGGTCCCTTCTTCCATACCGGGTCTGTATGTATGTCTGCATAAGATATTTCTACAGCACAAACCAAGTCAAAAGGCAGCAGAACACCACACATGGTTAAAGGCAATCATGAAGTCAAGTAGTAAGAGGAAATTGAACAGAGCTGAGGATGCCTGATGCATTGCATTGGTTTTGATAACTTAGTAGACTAATGCATTGGTTCAAGCATCTGTTTTTTGACCACATGGCCGCAGACTCGAATCCTGCTGGGCCCACTCAGATTTTATCCTGCTGGGTCTAAAGAGATAGCACCAATGAGTTGCATACCAATAAACATTTAATATTTCACCGCCAAGGAGAATGTGTGCTTTACAAATGCAAGTTATTTTATGAGCTGGTAGATCTTTGTCCCAGAGGATATATCACAGAGAGTGTGTCCGTCTGCTCCAGTTACACAGTCCTGGCTGCAGGAGGGCGGCTTTAGGAAACTTCTAAATCCCAGCGCTAGAGGAGTGTGCAGCAACACCATGTTTGAATAAGTATCTCCCGCCCACGCTCTTGGTGGCTGAACTCTCACTGAGCACTTGTGCTGCCCAAGGGGTACGAGGCTGCGGTGGGTAAGCAGACGTTTCCCCCACCTACTGCCAGAGGCATGCCAAGAACGCGCCTATCTGGACGGGGGGGCGAAAGGATCGTGTGGAAAAGAAGTTTATTTTTAACTCCACTTTAATAGGCATTTAGGAGAGGCATTTGTCAAGGCCAAGCATGGGCCGGTTCTGTGAAAACACACATGCACATACAAGCACAAACAACCACATGTGGGCACAAATGAACCTCAGGGGTGATGAACAATCACAAATGCACGTATACAAAGACATTAATAGGCCCACAGACACATATACGTACACTAAAACGAACCTACATCATGGCAGTCCTGGAGAGCTAAACACACAAAGAAGCACACACAAAGAGGTAGGAATGCAGAACCTTTGCCCTCGACACCTACACGAACATAGAAACGCACGGACACACATTTTACAGACACACACACAAAACATGCGCATTCTCGCGCACAAGCATACAGGCGTGCGAACATGTACACACGCACATCTCGTTTTGTAACCCGGGCTTACTGCCGTTCTCACTCTCTGGTATGACTTCTAAATATGGAAATGGCAAGTGTTTCTAAAAAGACCAGGTCTCGGGCTCCACTGAGTTGTCGTCTTCTTCTTCCTGGATGGCGGCTTCAGTCTGGGCTATCCTACGTCTGGGCACAACAGACAATGGACTCAACGAGAAGAGCGAAATAATGCATTGCATATGAGGAGCCAACTACATATCACACCGCACAAATTGCATGTAACATACAAACTGATAGTTTTTCACTAGGTCCTGATGAATTGCCACTGATCCTCCAGACTATGAGGCAAGAAACATGTCGACCCCTTAAGAGTAGAGTGCAGTTATCCTGAACCATTAACTCAGATAGTCGCCACTCTTCCTTTTAACTAGGGGTGGAGCCAACCTGAATAAAAGTCATTCTTTGGACTACCCAACCTGTTTTAATCACTTTCCATTACATCACATCTAAACTTTATTGGTCCCTTACCTCCACTGCACCAAATGGCAAAGAACAAAAGTTCTCAACCAAATAGCCCCGCTATGGGGGCCCGTCAGGTCTTGCAGCGCCGACCCGAGGAGCAGGCCCAAATGATGAAGCATGGCACCTAGCTGGCTGGGGGTGTGAGGGCCCTAGTTCCGAAAGGAGGAATTCCCATCCCACCGATTATTTTAGGACTGCCATTTCTCTTTGTGACAATACACATTGTTGATCTCTCTTTACTTCTCTTGACCCACCTAATCAAACAATCAATCATTTGTAAAGCGCACTACATACATAGTAGAAGGTAAATATCATGCAAATGGAGCTTGGAAACTGGAATTGCTGCAGCCAGGCTCACGCGCCGTGCAGCGGCTCCTTGTTTTTTGCGCACTCACGGACTGTATGTGGCAGAACGACAGGACTGTGTGAGGCCCAAACAAACACCAGGAATCAGACACCAGGGACATCACCCTGGTATCCCACAAACACACCCACGGGGAATGGGATTATATGGAATTGTTTGACTATGGCGATGTCATTGTCTCTCTTTTAACGTCATTGTCTCTCTTTTCCTTGTTCATAAATAACAACAAAATATTTTTTTTTTAAATCCAATAAAAATATTATTTAAAAAAAACACACACACTCACACACGGTTGGGTACTTTGAGGACACCTCACCTCTCCTTGTTCACCGGTCAGTGGGGGCTGCAGGGCCTGGGGGAGAGTGGGCGCACCGGGGGCCCGGCCTGCCTGAGTCCGGCACCGGGGGCCCGGCTGCCTGTGAGGAGGGGGGCCTGGTGTGTTATTCCCCCCTGGAGAGACGCGCGCGCTCACGACGCTCCACGATCCACCATCGCGCGCGCGAACAAAACGTAGCGTCTCACGGCTGCACACGCGCAGGACCGCGAGTCACAGATGCGCATGTGCGGAGCGAAGACACTACTTCCTATCGCCGAGTTAGGACCTTGCACGGAGCATAGACTGTGAACTGCCCTGAACAGACGGTGCGCAGTAGAAAGACACTCGGTTGGACTCTCTAGTGTGTCTTCCCTGCGAGGCTGCGCAATACACAGTGACAAATCCTACGGTGTCTTTGCTTTCTCAGCGCATGCGCAGTCGGAGCCGACATCCTGCGCGTGCGCTGCTGCAGATCATTATAGTGGCTCATGTCCCGCGCGCGGTTTGTTGTCCCGGCGGCGCCTCCAGAGACCCCTCAGCTGGGCTCCTCTGCCCCCATCAGGGCCGCTCCTCCCACCTCTCTCAGGCCTAACGCACGAGGGGAGTTAAGGTTAGAAACGGCTTCGAGGCCGCGGTCAAGAGCATTAAAGTATGGGAACTGCAAGGAGGCGGGGCCTGTGGATGTGGGGGGCGGTGTCTGGGTCAGTGGGGGCGTGGTTAGCGAATGTTGGTGGGGCGGGGTCTGTGGGGCGGAGTCTAGCTCAGTGGGGGTGGGGCCTGTGGGTGTGAGGGCGGGGTCAAAAGTGTTGCTATAAAACATAAACCTGCCCAGCCTGGAGGCGTTGCATTATATAGGGAGCAGCGTCTGTATGTTTCTGAGTTTGATTTCCTTCGGCACCTATGCCTCTGGGACCAGAGTTTGGAACTTGCTTCCTCCGTACCTCCGCACCGCCACCTCTTTCCGCATCTTCCGAAAGGACCTTACAACTCTTCTCTTCCAAAGACACTGCGACCAATAACTCTGACTGTTTAGTGTTCCTCACTGGAGACTAGTTTGTCCTTACGCTTCAACTGTGGAATGTGTTTTTCTGGAACCTTAATCGCTCCAACTTTAGTTTGCATTGTGTCATTTTTAGCAGATTTATACTCTGTAAATATGTTACCATAATATCTAATCCTATATACTTCGCTTTATTGTAAAACGCTCTGACACCTCTGGGTAAAGTATGCGCTATTAAAAAATGCCTAAATAAATCCAATGCCCTGCGACCAGGCTGTTGGAGACTCGTTGTGGCTCCCAGTCACACGTCCAGCTTGCAACTCAGAACTGTTCAATTCCTCAGGCCCCGACTGGCTGCTTTTGGAGGCTTCAGGCATGATTGTGAATGCCACTGTAGTCGCCGAATCTCAAGTTGCACATTCTTACCTTTCTCCTGGCCACTGCAACCACAGACTTTACCCATTTGCTGACCGCATCTATAAATGATGTTTTTGACACGTGTGTCCACAAGAGCATCTTTTAATTTGACAGATCTGGGACGTGACCTGGGGCTTGCTGCAAATATTATTAGGTCTTGCCTACGTAGCGCGCAAGCGCTGCTAAGGAGGGACCTCTTGGAATCGCTCAGGAC
This sequence comes from Lissotriton helveticus, assembly GCF_964261635.1. Classification (NCBI taxonomy): domain Eukaryota; kingdom Metazoa; phylum Chordata; class Amphibia; order Caudata; family Salamandridae; genus Lissotriton; species Lissotriton helveticus. The sequence goes on along the minus strand of NC_136058.1, from coordinate 390,885,723 downwards.
TTTTGTTTAAACTCATGCATGTTTTGCACTGTTCTCTATTGGCACTTGTGCACGTTTGGCGTTTCCCTTGCTGGAGCACCATCTGTTTTAAATTATCTCGCTCGCGCTTGTGCTGCAAGGTAGGTAGTTCTACATGGGCCCATGGCCTGTAAATTAAGGACCACTAGTGGGCTGCAGCACTGCTTGTGCCACCCACTTAAGTAGTCCTTTAAATATAACGTTTTTTGTACCCGTAAAATTGTGATTCTGTAATTTATTGTACTGTTTTGCTTTGTGCTGTCTTTGTTATTTGGCTTCGTTCCCCCTTCCCCCCTTTTTGCTTTCTGTTCCCCTTTCCAGTTTTGCGCCGCTGCTCCCCTGCGGCTCTGCCCCTCGCCGCCCCGCTCCCGCCTCCCAGATGATCCTCCCTCCCTCCCCGCCTTAAATGGCGGCCGTTGCACGGCAGTAGGAGCAACCTCTGACCCTGCTTGCAGACCAGGTCGCTCCCCTGCTGCCACACAGCTTCACCTCTGCGCCAGTGCCTCCCACGCTGCCGCTGCCCCCCTGCCCGCGAGTTCGTTCCTGCCATTGCCCAGTGGTAGAGTGTCTCTGTTTTTTGTACCTGTAAAGCTGTGATTCTGTCATTTATTCTACTGTTTTGCTTTGTGCTGTCCTCATTGTTTAGCTTTGTCCCCCCCCTTTTTTGCCTTCTGTTCCCCTTGCCCGTTTCCCGCCGCTGCTCCCCTGCGGCCCGCCCCGCTCCCGCCTCCCAGCTAATCCTCCCTCCCTCCCTCCCCGCCTTAAATGGTGGCCCCGCGCGGCTGCGCGCAGCCAGTGCGCCGTTGGCGCGCCAGAGGCAAGCCCGTCTGCGTCCGTCGGCGCCTGGACCGCGCCCAGCACCAGAAACCCTGAACCCCGCGAACATCACAACACCAGCCACCAGTACGACTCCGGCACTCTCCTCACAGTCAACCCCAGACGAGACCACACCTGCATCCAAGCCGCCCCGAAACACACCCACGGACCCTTCTCCTGCCGCACCTGCAGCTTCATCTGCGACAGAGCCAACAAACCTCCTAGGACCGGACCCAACCACCTCCGCCGCATACTCCTGAACACCCGCTCCGCACGCAAACATGCCGTCGAACTCTGGGACCTGCTGGACACCTCCGCCCCAGACGTAGCCTTCCTGACCGAAACCTTGTGGAACGACTCCTTGGCACCCCTCCTTTTGCAGCTCATTTTTGGCATTTTCTACAGCGGCTTTCACCAGGGCAGAGTAGAAGAGGAGCTTGGTCACATCACCCCCTTTGCTATTTGTAACAAACCCTACTTCTCTAAGGTCCTCTGTGGCAATGCTGCCGAGGCTTGCGCATTTTGACATGAAGAATAGAAGTTGTGATCGATTTACTGCCTACCCCCTCCTGTTCTCCACCAATCGGTCTAACTAATGCCGACATTAACCCTCTGATTTTTGTCAACTCGTCCAACATTGCTTTCGACTGCTCCCCCTGGAACATTCTTGGCGAAGAGGACAGCCGTGGATTCAAAGAAACCCCAGAGATATTAAATATGGTCTGATTTGGAGAGGCTAGACCAACCTCGCCCATGGACTCAGAGGTTGGGTAGGCCACGGCACTTGACTCCTTGTCCGTCACATCCTTCCCCTTGAAATGTCTTCCCAAGAAGTCTTTGATTGAGTTAGACACCACCTTTTGCTATTTTTGGTTTTGCTGATTGCGGTGTTAGTTTCACGGATTGTACATTCCTTGCTACTTGTTTTTTCCTTCCAGTTGGCTCACTCAGCGCCCCTTTTGATTTACGTACTCCGCTCCCTTCACCTGCCACTGAAATGTTCATCTCATTCTTTTTCCCGGTTTTTGTAGTCTTACGGGTTCTTGCTTTGGCCAGTGCCATCTTTTAGATTTCCTTATTCGTTACTCGCACTCTGGTCTCAGGTCACCAATCCTATAGCCTGTTTTAAATGCTACTTCCCTATTCCAATCCTCCGCTGGGATTAGATCATGAGGCCCCTTTTGCCAATACCAATTCAATAACCTGTACCCATGTGACTAGCGCCGTCGCTTTTGGGTTAGTTTTAGTGTCCTTGTCAAACAATTACAGCCCTTACATATTTTAAACTTATGTAGGGCAACTGCTCCTCACTTACCTCTGTTTCACTGTTTGCCGCTGCGCACTCTGCTCTTCCAGCCCCCTGCTACCGTCGGCTAATTGTCAGCCCAGGTGCTGTCACCAACTCCAAGTCAGCTGGTGCCTGCAGCACTTCATAGGGCCTGCGTTTTATTTTAAGTTTAATTTTAAGGTTAATGTACCGGTGCCGGGTGCCGGGTTTCGCCGCCTCAAGCTTCTCAGCTAAACTCTGGACCTCCCCCCTGGCCTCCGGATGCAATTCTCGGCCTCCAGCAGTGTGCCACGCGCCCTCAGGTCCTCTATTCACTCAACGTTCCGCTCGGCATTCGCTCGCCGTTCAGCAAAAGCGGAGCGGGTGCAGGTACAGGATCCCCGGGACAAACGGGCATGTGAACACAAGCGCATGCGCGTGAGATCCAATACGTCGGCTACAGGCATCAGGTGTCCAATGCTTCCTGGAACGAGAGCAGGTACGATTGTGCGCGCGGTAACTGGAACAGAGTGTATGGGGAGGGAATATGATCAGCTCTCCATGTCTCAGTACCTTATCCCAAATATTTAGTGTTAGGGCCACTGGAGTACTTTGGTGTACTCTTGGTGAGACACACACAACCACACACACACAACCACACACACACAACCACACACAACCACACACACACAACCACACACAACCAACCACAACCACACATACAACCACATACACACACAACCACACACACACAGCCACACACACAATCACACCAAGCACTGGCAGTAGGGAGGACGGTGGCAGAGTCTCCCCGACCAGCATTGCGTCCAGTAAGCATTCTGTGAGCACTAGCCAGCCATATGAGTCTTGTTTGATGTGTTATCGGAAATATAGAATTTTTGAAGCCTGATCAAAATTTAAAAAGTAACGAAGTTCTTGATTTTAAAAGATTATTGTTGCACTGATTTTACTATGTGGACTGCCTGTTTTGCACTTTGAACATCTTTTGGTGTTATAGTTGTAACCGGGGGACCCACACTCACCTGGGGAAGCCTGTGCTCGATCACACTGCCTGCCCGCCCCGTTCCGACTCGGTAACCAGTACCGTTGAGCGGAGGGCGGGACAGGAAGAGCCGGGACTTCGAACCTGATGAGCGGTTAGCGCTCTAGCTCTCAGATAGGAAGGTCTATTTAGACGGCGAGGAGCTGTGAGCGCAGCGCGGTAGGGAGGACGGTGGCAGAGTCTCCCCGACCCGCTTTGCGTCCAGTAAGCATTCTGTGAGCACTAGCCAGCCATATGAGTCTTGTTTGATGGTTATTGGAAATATAGAATTTTTGAAGCCTGATCAAATTTTAAAAAGTAACGAAGTTCTTGATTTTAAAAGAATATTGTTGCACTGATTTTACTGTGTTGACTGCCTGTTTTGCACTTTGAACATCTTTTGGTGTTACAGTTGTAACCGGCGAACCCACACTCACCTGGGGAAGCCTGTGCTCGTTCACACTGCCTGGCCGCCCCGTTCCGACTTGGTAACCAGTACCGTTGAGCGGAGGGCGGGACAGGAAGAGCCGGGACTTCGAACCTCACGAGCGGTTAGTGCTCTAGCTCTCAGATAGGAAGGGCTATTTAGACGGCGAGGAGCTGTGAGCGCAGCGCGGTAGTGAGGACGGTGGCAGAGTTTCCCCGACCCGCTTTGAGTCCAGTAAGCATTCGGTGAGCACTAGCCAGCCATATGAGTCTTGTTTGATGTGTTATTGGAAATATAGAATGTTTGAAGCCTGATCAAATTTTAAAAAGTAACGAAGTTCTTGATTTTAAAAGAATATTGTTGCACTGATGTTACTGTGTTGACTGCCTGTTTTGCACTTTGAACATCTTTTGGTGTTACAGTTGTAACCGGGGGACCCACACTCACCTGGGGAAGCCTGTGCTCGATCACACCGCCTGCCCGCCCCGTTTCGACTCGGTAACCAGTACCGTTGAGCGGAGGGCAGGATAGGAAGAGCCGGGACTTCGAACCTCACGAGCGGTTAGCGCTCTAGCTCTCAGATATGAAGGGCTATTTAGCCCTCTCGTCGCAACGAGCCCGCATCGGTCGCGCGCAGGGGAGCGCCTAAGGACGCGCCTAAGGACGCGCCTAAGATAAGCCAAAGACAAGCCCGTCTGCGACCGGACGGGGCCAGGGGCCATGGCTTTAACATTGTTGCCTAACCATGAAGGGCAGCCTTCAAAAGGGGTGAGTTATTCTTCTAGAGCTCTTTTAGCTTTACAGGTAGCCCCTTTGGCTGGCTGTGTAAGAGAGGAGGGTCTTCCCCTAGAGGGGCCGTTTTCTTGTCGTAACTGTAGGTTTCAAGCTCAGTATAAATATGATGTTATAGATCCATATCGAAATATGCCTACAAAAATGGTATCTCATAGAAAATTGGGGTGGAAAAACTTACTTTGTAATATACGATCATTGCCCAAACATAATACCGAGGTCTGGGATCTTATCTCAACTTACCAACCGGATCTCTGTTTTCTTACAGAAACGTGGCTCAAGCCCCACTCAGTCCCTGCCATTACCCTTGGGATCCCTGCAGGATACAAAATAACGAGATTAGATCGCCCCATCAAGGTAGGAGGTGGTATTGCCATAGTACACAGGAGTAATATAGCTCTTTCCGTCTTAGATCAGTATTGCACCTCAGATCTAGAGATGATGATTTTTAAAATTGGTACCTCAGAAAAGAACAGCTGGAAAGGGGCTTTACTATATCGGCCTCCTGGTCCTTGTACTAAATTCTCGATCTCTCTGATGGAGGCATTAGCCCCGCATGTCAGTACTGGTAGAGATTTTTTACTATTAGGAGATTTTAATATCCATAGTGAGTTGAAGGATAGTGTTGAAACCCAATCCCTCTTGACAGATCTCTTGATGATCGGTCCTACTCATCAGGCTGGCCACACTTTAGATCTAGTTCTTTCTAACTCTCCTGCGATCGTGTGTGTCATACACCGAAGCAGGTTAATTGGACCGATCATTTTATTTTAGAATTCACCATGCCTAACCCTTGTAAACCTTTTAATAACTCACTACCTCTACCAGAGAAGAGGAGACAATGGCATAAGGTGTCTCACGAGACTTTTAAGGAGGCTTTCGTATAACCAAATATGATGCCCACTGAGAAAATTGAGATAGCACTTTGTAAATATGAGTCAGCCATTCAAATAGCGGTGAAACACATTGCCCCTATGAAATCCTATAAACCCCTACCAGCCCAGAAGCAGGAAGTCTGATTCTCAGATCAGTTACGAGCCCTCAAACGTGCAACCAGAAAATTAGAAAGGGTCTGGAGATCCTCACACCAGGAAACAGATAAAATATGCTACCACGCAGCATTAAGCTCCTATCATAAAGCCATTAGAGCAGCCCGCAAGAATTATATTGCGTCTCAACTCTTAGCTGCTGGGAGTGCTTCTAAAGTATTCTATCAGATTCTGGAGACTTTTGTCAAACCAGCTGCCTGTGAAAGTATAGATATGCCGTCTCAACAATTGTGTGACGACATCTCATGCTTTTTTACAGAGAAGATAGACAGAATCTATGAAAAAATCACGGATTCTAATCTCTCTCCTGGTCAGTCTAAGGTTCCACCTCATGCTATAGAAGGGGCTAGGACTGACACACTCTCTAGGTTCCCAGACATCTCCTTGAATGAGGTGGAGGACCTGGTGAACCAAATAAAAAGCAATGTCCATCAGATCAGATTCTAGCCAGAATTATGCCGGTGGTTGGCAAGGTGCTCGGTCCTGAGATCCAGGGCCTTGTCAACCTCTCGCTTGCTGAGGGCTGTGTCCCGCGCGAGTGGAAAAAGGCATTGGTGAAACCTATACGGAAGAACACCTCCATTCCATGGACAGACCTATCCAATCTCAGGGCCATAGCCCTGCTTTCTTTTCCGAGTAAGATCATGGAGAAGCATGTGAACAAACACCTTTCAAATTTCATTGAACAAACCGGAAGCCTAGACCACTCTCAATCTGGCTTTAGGCCAAATCACAGCACTGAATCGGCCTCGCTGTCGGTAATGGATGATCTTCGCATGTACCAGGACAAGGGTTTTTCGGTTGTCCTGGTACTGTTATGGCAGCGTTCGATACGATATCGCATAACATCTTGACCAGACGTCTTGCGGAGATTGGACTAGAGGATGGGGCGCTGGCTTGGCTGAAGAGCTTTCTGTCCGAGCGCACTCAATGTGTGAACATGGGTGAGTTTTGGTCAGGAGGGGTTAAGATCACCAAGAGGGTACCACAGGGCTCATGTCTGAGCCCAACTCTTTTTAATATCTATGTGGCCCCCCTGGCAAAAATTATGAGAGCCTTCGGCTTCATCCCAGTGTCCTACGCTAATGACACCCAGCTCCTCTTCCCTTTCGAATCCCTCACTTCGGAGGTTAAACAATCTTTCTCCGAAGGTATGAAGGCAGTTTCTCAATGGATGTCATCGAACCTACTTCAGTGCAACATGGGTAAGACGGAGTTCATGCTGTTTGGAGAGGCTAAACTACAATGGGCCCCAGACTGGTGGCCGTTAGATCTTGGCCCAGTTCCTGAACCAAAACAGGTAGTAAAGAATCTGGGGGTCCGCCTGGACCATGAGCTATCTTTGAAACAACACGGGAATACCATAGTGGGATCCTGTTTCCATGTAATAGGACTCCTACGCAAAGTATTTCCGCTACTTCCAGATTCCACATGAAGAACTCTGGTGCAGGCTTTAGTGCTTAGTCGGTTTGACTACTGCAATGGACTGCTGGCATCCGCAAATGAAGAAGTCTTGGATAAACTTCAAGTAATACAAAACACTGCTGCCAGACTGGTTCTGAATGCCCCCCCCCCCCCCCCAGGTCTCCCTCCAAACCGCTTTTGGAAAAGTTGTACTGGCTGTCAGTCCGGCAGAGAGTGAAATTCAAGACCTGCTGTGTAGTTCACAAAAGCGTATATGGACGGGGCCCTTCTATCTGGCTGAGAAATTTGTTCCATATGTTCCTGTCTGCACCCTCAGGTCTAGTGACCAGCTGCTCCTGCGAGTTCCTAGAATTAGAAAGGCCAGACAGGGTGGCAAAAATCTATCAGTGGTTGGGCCTGTACTATGGAACAAGCTCCCATTTCTGCTGAGGCAATGTCCAGATCATTTGATCTTTAGGAAAAAGCTGAAAACCTTTTTATTTAAAATGTGACATGGCTCTTGAATCTTTTCACTAGCTCTTCTCCCTCATCACTGGCTATTTCTTCCTCCCTTGCTACTGGTGTTTTCTTTTGGCGCAGAGATACTCCTCCGGGAGTGGATTCTAGCGCGATACAAGCCCATAAATAAATAAATAGGTCTCGCCTTTGGGACCTTATAAGTAGGGCTCCCGGTTTTCCGTTTTTACAGATTTCAACATATAAATACAGACGTAAATCTATATTTCCTTTGTCTGTATTTATATTTAGAAACTGCAAAATACTAGAAAACTTTGCCGCGCTCGAATTCAGAGTTCTCTCCAGGCCCCCTTCCTGCTGCTGGAAATTCCTTCCCGGGCGCACACACACAGCCAGCCACACCAGAGTACTTCACGGGTCTTTTGAAAGACCATTTACTTGTTAATGAGGCTTTATTGTTCACCCCATGCCTTCCCCAAGGCCCCCGACTCCTCCTGTCCCAGGCTCCATACAGTGCACAAATGCCATAAGCAAGTAGGAAATTGGAACCCTTCCAGTCCACAGTTTGGGCGGTGAAGTGCAGCTATAATGGGGTACAGTGGGGCCCTAAGACTCCGGTGCCACTGCACCTGCTGCACCACCGATAGCTGTTCCTGTGGTTAATATTTTGTACCACCCCCATGATTTTCTTAACTTTGTTTGCAGTACATATATAAATATTAACTTTACATTTCTATGGCATGAAAGTCTCGTTGCACCGCTTGCAATGTAAATGGTCTAGCCCCTTAAAAATCACTCCGTGGTTTAATTCATAGTTAATGATGGAACACATCATAACTAGTCTGTGGTACGCGGACGTGCCTGTGAGGGAAAGGAGGGAGAATGAGGGGCAGATTGCTGGTGGCAGGGAGGCAAACAAGGGTAGGTGGAAGGAATGTCAGACTGCCCAAAACAGAGGTAATGAGAGAAAGGTAAAATGTGGAATGCATGGAATAATAGAAAAATATTGCATTTATGTAAGGACCGCATCTGTTCTGTTAACCAGCATCAGGTAATTTTTCACCCGAGGAGTTCTGTCTATATTTTAAATTTGAAAGTTCTTGTTCTCTATCCTAAAGTGTTTTTACAGCAGAACTGAGAAGCACAGGTACTCTTCTTTTAAAATTACTCAGTACCGAACAACTTAAAGCACTGCTAAAGCCACATCAAATCACTAGTTTAAGTGAGCGCATGTGTACATTGTCAATTTAAATAAATGTGGATAATACTAGCTGTAGCATCGTCTTTTACTTGTGGCAAAAATAAATGTGGATAAATACAGAACTAATGCCCAAAAAATAAATATGGATAAATACATACGGAAATTTCAAAAAAATAAATACCATAAAACCGGGAGCCCTACTTTAGTGTTTAGCCACGCAACAGTTAATGTGGTTGCACCAAGGATATTGTGCTGCATAACTAAGTACTTAAAAGGTCCCAAAAGCGAGACCTATTGGCTATGCCAATGCTTGTTCTTGTAGGCTGTTACCTTTGGTTTAAAGGGAAAGATGTTGTAGTGTGTGACCTTAATGCTGCAGTTTGCATTTCATTACCATCATTTGGTTACCCTGGAGTATCGCAAGGGTGCAGGAGGTTTTATGTTCCAGAGTTCTTTCTTCAGCTTCTGGGCAGTTGTCGCTCTATGTCGATTTGTGGTCCTGTTTCTCTGATCTTCTTGTAGTAGCTCCTATCAGAGCTTCATCCATCCACCAACGATAATAACCAGCACACAACACAGTCTATGATGGCTACGTATATCTGCTTGGCCCATTTAGAGCGAGGATAAAGTTCTCCGGATGTATCAGGCTTTTACTGTAACTCTGACTAATTTTGTTATGACTATCTACTTATGTTGTATTTTGTGTCTCCCCAGGCTTCGCCCTAAACTGGCCCGGACCATTCTATTACTAAAAGACATTAGGATATATGACATTATAGAGCTCAGAGGTACAAGTCCACTATGAAGGCATCTATCACATTAAGAATATATTGGACTCTGCTAGAGGCACAATACGCACCCCCCCGGCAGATGCACAACCTGTAACTGATTTATGCACATCATTCACTCCTGTAATATGCCCAATATTGTCATTGTATTTATATAGCACTTCCACCCCTGACGACATGTCAAAGCACTTTTCGGTGAGTAGCATGCGACTCCTGGACCCAAAAAGGATTAGTGGTGGGTTAATATAGGGAAATATCTGTTAATTTGAGCAATGGACATGTGAGTCTGTTAGTTTCATTGAATGGGATAATGGAGGGATAGAAGAGGGAAGTGTCTAGAAAGTGTTATTTAGGAGATCATAGTAGTAATATGAGGTTTGGGATGGGTTGAGGGAGGGATAGAGAAGGGGAGAATCTCAAAAGGGTTATTAGGGAGCTCATAGTAGCAAGATGAGGCTTGGGATGAGTAAAGGACAGATGGAGTAGTTTGAGGAACTAATGGCCCCTATCACTGTATGAAAGTATCGATCACCTATGGACCTGGTAAGCTGGGGTCTATAGTGCAGGTCAACTTTTTTCATGCCTTGTGTAGTCATGGAGCAATCTGCTGGCATTTCATCAGGACCAAAAATGGGTAAATGTGACCTAATCTTCTCCACAGCGCGAGGAGCTCTGTAACTCCAAGCCCTGCACCGTGCATAGGTGATAAGGTGCCTATTAACATCTTACTACCACAGGTGAGCACTCTCTGTATTGTTACCCTGCCTGTAATGAATACCAGAGGCTAGCGTTGTTGCTAGCCAGCTCCAGTCACTAGTGGCCTGTCACATATTATCCTCAATAGGATCAATGCCCAAGGCCTGTGCAGCTGCTAAACTGCCCTAGTCAGTAGTGACCTCCCAGACCTGTTATTCTGCATATAATCAGCAAGGCTTCGGCCATAATAACACTCACCCCACATCCTTATAGTATATTATCAATGTAATTTATTTACTTCCATCATACAGTAGGTACCGCACTATATCACACAATTTCAAAAACAAAGAAAATCAAAAATTGCCTAACCATTCAGCACTCCACCTTGTCAAAAATGACTAAATCACACCAAGCACTATAGCCTGCCACATCACATGGCACACTCAGCCACAACATGACAAGATGCCAAGGCAGGGATTTGGGGGTCATAAATCCTATGTTCGAGGCATGTGTGCTGTAGATGCACATGCTTTGCATACTCCTGCCATCTTGTGTTGGGTCCGGATGTTTGCAAGTTGTTTTTCTTTGAAGAAGTCTTTCCAGTCACGAGGTAAGGTGACTCCTCCTTTCGGTGATAGTGCACATGGTCATTGACTCCATTGTTAGATTGTTTTTTACCCCCAATGGGTTCGGATGTGTATTGCTGCGCTCCGAAACCGTTCCTCGGGTTCCCCTCGGTGCCCAGTCCACTCTACCCTCAACAGTATTGTTTCAGTATGCATTTCTTTGTTCTCCACATTTCAGATCGATCGACAAACTCTCCATTATTGATAGAAAACCTTGTGGGGAACCATCGGGCTACGTAGGGCCAACCTTCTACAAATGGAACGGACTCCATTCCATTTCTTTCCTTGGTACCACGCCAAGTACCCTCACACTGACCTACATCAAGTTTGTAACTTATGCCTCTCTCCAGAGCACAAGCGGGAAGACTGCGACGCTTGTAAGTCGTTTCGGTCCATGAGGACTCTACCCGATCATCAGGCTCGATGACGAGAGAGGCAGCGCCAAAGCAGTCAACACACACTGGATATCTTTGCAGAAGAATCTGACCTAGAAGAGATAGAAGCGTCCTCTGTTGAAGAAGAGGCCCTCTCTATTCCAGAGTCCGATTCCAAGCTCGAAATCTATCTGGAGTCCCAAGATGTGCCTTCAGGACATGGTGTTGTGAGTACCGAAGACCCCTGGCCCCCTAAATCATCTTCTAGATCTCATAAGGCTACTGCACCACCTCTGCCTTCTGGCCAAAGTCGGCACCGCGACAATGTTTCCAACGTCTCTTCCCTCTGCTCAGCACCAAAACAAACCGTCAAGCCTTCCAGCTCCGGATCGAGTCAGAAGAAATTACCTTCCGATCCGAAATCAACAGGCTCCAGGACAAATCTGGTTTGGAGCCGAAACCCTCCACTGCGAAACACCATCTCGCTTCTGAGCCGAAACATTCTAAAGACTAGCCGAAATCCAAGGACAATGTTCTCGAGCCTCCAGAACCAATTTTAGACGTTCTTAAGGCCAAAATGGATCCCAAACATAAGAATATTTTAATTAATCCTGATACTGGACATAAATCCAGCGAAACACAAGCATCCTGGAGAGGACACTTCTGATAAGATTCCTGTTAGAAATGGGATTTCTGGTTGGCTAAGGCTTGCGCCAAAGCCAGGCAGAAACACCACTCTAGTCAGGGCAAGTAAGTCACCCGCCAAGATAACCCCTGCTCACCCCCTTGGTAGCTTGGCACGAGCAGTCAGGCTTATCCCGGAGGCATTGTGTAAAGCGTTTGCGCGCGCACCCAGCAACAACACCCAAGGCCCACCACAAAGGAAACTCCACACAAGGTTATATATAAAAATAGCCTTTGTATTATACCAAACACATTAGATAATAAACACACAATTTACACTGTGCCACTGGCACGGGTGGAATATACAGGGGATTATATACACAGGACAGGGCCACATGGACCACTGTCAGGAATAAGCACTTGGTAGAACTAGCACTTTGTAGAAATAGCACTTTGTAGGAATAGCACTTAGAACATAGAATAATTGTAGCACCAAATCGCAAATGTAGCACACAACCAGTAACCACTGGTAAAAGGTAAGTACACCCTACGCAATCCTAAACACCTTAGGCATATATCACGCATGGAACCATGAACTCACTAGCATAACTATACTAGGAAAAACAACCTCCTAAGCATAAACACACATTTAGAGGTATAGGCAAAAAGTTAATGCATATATCACATTAGGCAAGTATCACATTTGCGCAAAAGATCACAGAACTGACCCCAGGCCAACTTGGCCTCTCAGGGGCTCACAGGCCCAATGTCCAGAATGTCTGGGCTGGCTGCGCATGCAGCCAAAGAAGAATGCGCAAGGGCCTAAACGATGCAGCTGCCCACTAAGTGCTGGGCTGCTGGAACTGAGCCTGGCACCAGCGTGCCTCCTGGCTCTCCTCTGGGCTCTAATAACCTAACAGTGCCCAAAAACAACGTGGGAGCCTCGTGGGCTCTACACCAAAATGCCCCCTTGGACCCTCGTGGGCACTGGACTAAAAGGCGGCCACCAACGTTGGAGCCACGGGGGTCTGAATGGCCAAGAAATGCCCCAGTATCAGATGGGAGCCACGGGGCTCTGAATTAAACTTGCTGCCACACTGGGGGAGTGGCCCGCTGCCAACCGGGGCCGTTCTACCTTCTGAAATGCCCCCAAAACAAAAGTTAGCACAACTGGGGGAGGGCTATGTGCCCCGACGTCCCCTCTAGCCTCAACGCACCTCTAGGCTATGTCTCCTGCTTCGCCAAACAATGTCCAGCCCCTCTCACCGGTCTCCCTTCCTCGCCTGTCTGCTCTCCTCGCCGGGCTAGGGACTCTCTGCAGCCGGCAGAGACTCTCCTCTTCGCCCGGTCCCTCTTCTGGGACCGGGACTTCAACGGAGAGCCGCCGAGGCTCCTGCCAGTGTCCTGAGGAGGCGGGGTGGGCTCCTGTCCTTCTCCGATATCGAGGACGCTTCTCCTCACTTTTCCTCCGGGCACCGGAGCGCGGGGTGGGCTCCCGGCACTTCCTGCTGGTACCTAGTCACTTCCGGGTTGCTCCTAAGCCCCGCCCACGTCAGCAAGAGGCTGCCTGACTTCCTGTGCGGCCGCACGGGCCACGGCGGTTTCTTCTTTTCCTTCCTGGCACAAGCGAGGGGTAGGCACCCTCAATAGTACAAAATAAGTGGGGTGGGCACCCGCGGGGCTTATATAAAAAATGGGCACTAAATAACAAGAAACACGACAAAGAGTGGGGTGGCACCCGCGCCGAAGGTCGGCAAAAGGGGGGATCCCCACGCCGGGGAAACCCCCGAGGAAGGGGATTGCAGCTCTGGGCTGCAAGTGAAAACAACAGCGCTCCTGGAAAGTAGGAACAAAGCGCTTCCCAGGTGCTGGCAGGCAAAGTTCAGAACAAAGTCCTTAGGAAGGCAGGGGGGGCAAAGGCTGGTCCCAGGGACCAGTTCACTGGGCCCTCCAGGCAGGGAGGCAGTCCCCAGTGGCGGTTCCTCCTGGCGCCCACCAGCAGCAGGCCCTCCTCAAGTTAGGATTAGGAAAGAGAACATTTTTCATGGGGTCACAGCCCCTTCTTATACACAGAAATCCTTTGTCTCAGGCTGCAGGGTTAAGGAAAAACCAGATGCAACTGGTTTTAGAGCACTCTGTTGTGCTCAGCCCCTCTCCCCATTCACAGGACAGGCTAGGGACATCAGTCGCACCACAGGGGGCGGAGCCAGCATTGTGTATGGAAAGCCCAGCCCTATTCAGGTCCCAGGTGCACCCCTCCCTCACATCAACATGCAGATCTCTCCATTCACCACCGGGGCAGACCCATCCTGACTCCAGGAGCCAGTCACACCAGCCAGCTCCAGCCAATCACAAGCCAGACAGTCAATTCATCTTTATTACACAGACATGCCAACTTCTAGAAGTGGCACTTCCACACTAGACACAGTAAATCAGCGCACATCATCGCGCAGCATTTACTCTCACGAGTTCGCACATACCAAACTTGACCCTGCACTCCCCATGCATCAGGCTCTACCGATGCATTCCTATGGGAGGGCAGGCCAATCTCACCACACACACACACTTTACACTGGGACACAGTGTTAAAGTGCGCAGAAGCCAAAAATCACTAACACTAGGTCACAACTAAAAGCAAAAAGTTTAGGGGTGAACCGGCCAGAAGGGCCAAGTCCAACAATTCCTTAAAAGAAGAAGGACATGGCTACTAGCCATGTTTATCCTGCCCTACCTCCACCTTCTTCTCCACAGTTAATAATTGAAGAGCCCTTACACATAACACCTCGGGGATCTCCACATCCAGATCCAGATGTGGACAAGGTGGTGATAATACTCATTTGCCTGGAGACCCATGGAATGATTACACCATTGACCTCCAGTAGACAATGAGCTAGACCTTTACCCAGCAAAGCCGTCACCACCAGATAATAATATGGCTTATGAACAGCTCATTGACAGAGCAGCAGAGTATCACGGTGGTACCATTACATAAAGAAACATTAGAGGAGGACTTTCTATTTGAAACTCTTGAGTCTACGCACAGGTCAAGTCAAACTCTCCCTATGCTTGAAGGCATGATGAGGCATGCAGATGATATCTTTAAACAGACCCCCCCAGGATTTTGCGGTATAGATTTGCAAATTTAGCGGCACAAAAATGGAAATTTAGCGGCACAAAAATGGAAATTTAGCGGCATTATTGCGGCACTTTATTTTACTCGTAATCATTCCTTTTCAACCTTAAATCAATTTAAACTGATTTCCCTGAGTACTCCACTGTGAAATAGGCATATTTAAAGTTTCTTATCTGCATCTCGTGAGAGGGGCTCTATTTCCCCCTGGGGTGTTCTAGCACCCATGTATGCACACCTGCCGGGGCACCTCTACCTCTTGGGCCCAAACAGAATGTGCTACACCTGTGAGCCAAGAGGAGTGTTTGCCTCAGAGCCAGAGTGAGTGATAGCCACTACTCAGCTGAGCTCAGTCTCCTCTTCACAGGGCTGAGATCAGTGCTACGAGCAACTCTTGAAAATGTTTAGATACCAGGCCCCACAGCACAGGTGAGTGACACTAGACAACTCATCCTCATTCTGGGATGCAGTAGAGGAATGGGTGTCCTCAACCATTGTTAAATGTAGCCCGACAATTTGTTTTACAGCACAATTTTCCAAACATTGTTGCTAAAGGCCAAAGGTTTTACAAGTATGTATCTATAATAAAAGCGTACACTACTCCAGGTCGGTTTTCAAGGCTGGGTGCCTCAGTCTACCATGCCCGGAGTCAACCAGCTGCATACCAGGGTTTTTCTGGCGTCTTACATTTGTGATGGGGGGCACTGAAGTGTGTGGGTTCCTACAGTACTCTTGATGGATGGGATCTATTTATTGCTTAGTCATGTGGGGGTTCACCCCGGTTCCACACTACGGTATAAGGGATGCAGTCTCCACTGCATGTTCTATTATATCCAATCGGTGCCTGGATAAGCTTGGGAACGTGGCAGCCGAAATGTTTCTTTCTGTTTCAAATCGATCTATTTTTGTCTGTATGTGTGTGCATATTTAAAAGTTACTGTATGTTTGTTGGCTTGCATGAAATTTCAAGGGCATTTTTTGTGAATTCATCTGTGTGTGCATACATGCCTGTGTCTAATCAATATATTTCCAGGATACAAATGACAGCATTTATAAGCACTCAATTAGTGCACTGCAAAAGTTTAAGATTTTCATGTAGTGCACTTGCTTACAAATTAATAAATGAAATCCGTTTTTAATGAAAACCATTAGCATATTCACAGATTCGCCCCTGTGCATCATCGGATCTTTAGTAAAATTAATTCTAATTTAATAGACATCATTGAAGCTTTCAAAATAAAATACCTCTCTAAACACAACAGTCGCGCAGCAGCTCATTCCTCAAAATATCTTTGTGGAAGATATGTTGGCAAAACAGCACGTGCCGTTACAACAAGGGCAGGTATAACCACCAAATGATACCAAAACCCTGTGTAGCCAGATGCTTTTGTAGGGCAGCTTAGAATACAAACTGCTGCAACTTTAAAAACATCCAAGAGGCTGTGGACGCCTGAAGAAAATATCTGGGAACCTAACGGGTGGTTCTTTTTCTCAATTGCTGTTGATCAAGGCTCCGATTTTCTGCAGACTTGTTCTGAGAAAAAAAGCGACTATGAAAGCTGTACACGTATTGTTCTGCTTGATTGCCTTTCACAGCTTGGCCAGGAGGAAGCGGATATTGGACGGCGGCACGGAATGACGTGTGCGCGCACAGCCAATAAATGGGGATTTATTTGTTTTGCTGTCTCCCCGTAGAAACTTTTACTTTTTTTGTAAATATCGCAGCCACAAATGTAAATATCGCGGCCATCGCGCTAGTCCTCTGATTTCGCGATTTTTTCGTGAATCGCGAAAAGCTGGAGGGTCTGTATGAAGATCCTGTCAGAGCATGTATTATAACTCCAAGGTTAGATAAAAAATATCAACCCTCACCTTCAGATCCTGTGTTTATTAAGGGAAAATTACCTCGACTCTCTACAACGCTCGCAAAAGAGCTAACTCGTAAACCTCTGGCGATGCACCTCCCCCAGATAAAGAATCCAAACTTACAGATGCCTCGGGGAAATGAGTAGCTGTTCAAGCCGCTACCCATTGACGCATCGCAAACACACAGGGCCTACTAGCTAGGTTCAACAGGGCACACTGGGATAGAGCAACTGCTCCAATATCTCCCAGGCGAACACTAAACTAAGGCACAGCAGTTAGTTGAAGAGGGGAAACTCATTTCTAACTCCTCAACGAGATGTGCTTCAGACGGAGCAGACACCGCAGCTAGGGAGATCAATACCAGCATTCTCCTCAGAAGGTGTGCATGGCTTAGGGTCTCAGCACGGGAGATCAATTCCAGCATTCTCCTCAGAAGGCGTGCAGGACTTAGGATCTCAGCTCGCGAGATCAATACCAGTATTCTCCTTGGAAGGCATGCATGGCTTAGGGTCTCAGCTCGGGAGATCAATACCAGCATTCTCCTCAGAAGGCGTGCATGGCTTAGGATCTCAGTTCGGGAGATCAATACCAGTATTCTCCTCAGAAGGCATGCACGGCTTAGGATCTCAGCTAGGGAGATCAATACCAGCATTCTCCTCAGAAGGCGTGCATGGCTTAGGGTCCCAGCTAGGGAGATCAATGCCAGCATTCTCCTCAGAAGGCGTGCATGGCTTAGGGTCTCAGCTAGGGAGATCAATGCCAGCATTCTCCTCAGAAGGCGTGCATGGCTTAGGATCTCATCACGGGAGATCAATACCAGCATTCTCCTTAGAAGGCGTGTATGGCTTAGGATCTCAGCTAGGGAGCTCAATGCCAGCATTCTCCTCAGAAGGCATGCATGGCTTAGGATCTCAGCTCGGGAGATCAATACCAGCATTCTCCTCAGAAGGCGTGCATGGCTTAGGATCTCAGCTCGGGAGATCAATTCCAGTATTCTCCTCAGAAGGCGTGCATGGCTTAGGATCTTAGCTCGGGAGATCAATACCAGCATTCTCCTCAGAAGGTGTGCATGGCTTAGGATTTCAGCTAGGGAGATCAATTCCAGCATTCTCCTCAGAAGGCGTGCATGGCTTAGGATCTCAGCTAGGGAGATCAATTCCAGCATTCTCCTTAGAAGGCGTGCATGGCTTAGGGTCTCAGCACAGGAGATCAATACCAGCATTCTCTTTGGAGGCGTGCATGGCTTACGATCTCGGCACTGGACATCAATGCCAGCATTCTCCCTAGAAGGCGTGCATTGCTTAGGATCTCAGCTCGGGAGATCAATACCAGCATTCTCCTTAGAAGGCGTGCATGGCTTACGATCTCAGCATGGGAGATCAATACCAGCATTCTCCTTAGAAGGCGTGCATGGCTTAGGGTCTCAGCTAGGGAGATCAATACCAACATTCTCCTTAGAAGGAGTGCATGGCTTACGATCTCAGGGTTTAAGCCTGAGGTTCAACAGTCCATTTTGAACACTCCCTTTGACAAAGAACCCCTGTATGGTTCTGTAGTTGACCAAGCCTTGGAAAAGAAGAAAAAGGACACTGAAGTTGCAAAATCCATTGGAGCACTCCAGTCCCCATCCAATAGAGACTCCTTTCACCGCTCGTTTTACATAGCAGGGTCCAAAACAACATCCTCAGACTCAAATGCTTCCTCTTACAAGGATAAAATCCAATCCTTTTCCTCTAGAGGTTTCTACAGAGGAGGATATAGAGGAAACAATTCCAAAGGCAGACCCCTGCTCAAGAAGCCCTTAGCGCTCTTACCGACCTCAAGAACTACCGACCCATTTCCCTCCTCCCCTTCGTGACCAAAGTCACCGAGAAGATCGTCCATGCTCAGCTAACAAAATTCATCGAAGAAAACTCCATCTCGACCCCTCCCAATCCAACTCCACAACGCCGGCATACAGGGAACCGCCCTTGACTGGATCAACTTGGGAGTACCACAAGGATCATCGCTCTGCCACACGCTCTTCAACATCTACATGGCCCTCCTCGTCACCATCGTCAAACAGCACGGACTCAGTATAGTATCTTACGCCCACGACACCCAGGTCACCCTCTCTCTCACCAAGGACACTACACAATCAGACAACAGTAAATCTACTTCACCAGTTGGGTTTTACAATAATTGCACAAAAATCTCACCTGTGTCCGGCACAAGTGCAATCTTATCTGGGAGCTTCCATCAACGCTCTCAATGCTCTAGCCACTCCCAATATAGCCAGGATTCACAATATCCAGGTCACACTCTTACAATTTCAACTCAACCAATCATTACCAGCCAAAGTCTTCATGCATCTGCTGGGATTGATGGCATCCTGCGTTGCAATCGTACCTCATGCAAGGCTTCACATGTGTCCTCTGCAACAATGTCTAGCGAGTCAGTGGAATCAATCACAGGGGGCCATATGTACGCCATGATTTTGCATGCACAAACGGGTTTGCGAACCCGTTTGCACATACAAAATCACTGTTGGCCATGTACAGTCCCAAATTAGCGAGTCGCAGTTTATTTGCGACTCGCTATTAGGAAGGGGCATTCCCTTCCTAATTGCGTCCACAATGCTATGTGTGAATGTTTTGTGACCACAATTGCGGTCGCAAAACACTTGCAAATGACCAGCCTCTTCAAGAGGGTGGTAATGCAGTCGCAATCTCGAAGGGGTTCCCAGGGTACCCCTTCCACTTTGTGACTGTGTCTAAAAATATTTTTTAAGGGCCGGCAGTGCTCCCAGGGATCACTGCCTGCCTTAAATAATGAAACGAAAACGTTTCATTTTTTTAAAAAATGCACCCCGTTTTCCTTTAAGAAAAACGGGTTGCATTTAAAAAAGAAAGGAAAAAAAGCTGCTTTATTACAAGCATTTGCAATGCAATAGGTCTCGGGTTAATTAAGTTTGAGCTATTGGCATTGCTAAATATTGCAACACCAACTGTAATATTCCATGCAGCACAAGAGCAGTGATGAATGTGTGAACAGGTGGCCGTGTTTGCCCGTGCATGTGTGTGTGTGACACATTGTGCACGGATCCATGTGTGCGCGTTTGGATGTGTGTGTTGGCTTGAGAGCGTGTATGCCTCATGTGTGCATGGATCCACGTGGCATATCTAAACAAACTTTTACGTGTTTCTGTGTGGCATTGAGTGTGCGTTTTTATGTAGCCGAATGGAACCATGTGCAATTGTGTGGGCAGCGTGAGTGCCTATATATGTGTGTATGCATCTGTGGGATTATATTTGTGTTTGCTTGTGTACTTGCATGGCAATATAGAAATGTGTTATTGTGTAGGTGTGTGCATGTGTGTGCGGTCTTATTGTGCCCTGGTGTATTTGCATGTCTGTGCTTTTATGTGCGTGTGTTTCGATGTGCGTGCTTATATGTGCCCTGGTGTATTTGCGTGTCTGCATGTATGTGCTTGTGCTTCGATGTGTGCGTGCTTATATGTGCCCTGGTGTATTTGCGTGTCTGTGCTTTTATGTGCTTGTGTTTCGATGTGTGCATGTGTGTTCATGCTTATATGTAACCTGGTGTATTTTCGTATCTGTGCTTTTATATGCTTGTGTTTCGATGTGTGCATGTGTATGTGTGTGCGTGCTTATGCATGCAATGGTGTATTTGCGTGTCTATATGCCCTGGTGTATTTGCGTGTCTGTGCTTTTATGTGCTTGTGTTTCGATGTGTGCATGTGTGTTCATGCTTATATGTGCCCTGGTGTATTTGCGTGTCTGTTTTTATATGCTTGTGTTTCTATGTGTGTGTGGGATTTTGTACACGGCTGTACCGATGTGCGGGTGCTTTCAGAAACTGCGGGGAGTGAAACAAAACATGATTTTTTTAATTGCGAAAATCAATCAAAATGTTCGTCCACTTACACGAGATTGGTGAGTTGTGTCAGGACGCTACTGCGTCTGGCCTTGTTGTGATGCCCCTTCGCCTTGTAAGTCACACGGTAATGATAAATTCGGTTTTGGCATTACAAGTGAGATGTTGCTGCTGAGTTTGACGACTTTGCATTTTATCGTGTGCAGGACAGGAGCTTAGTGAGTTCACATTTGAAATCACGAGGCACTTGGTCGGATGACCACACTTCTGGCTTCATAGCAGCACGGTCCTTGTGAGTTCACCTTACTCATTGTGCATAACGCGGCTTCCGTGGGTTTGTATTTTTGATTTGCTGGATTCTGTTTGTTTGACATGCTGTCTTGGAAGTAGCACAGCTCTTGTGAATTCACACTTACACTTCACCTTGTAAATGATAGATCCCCTTAATCAAATTAAAGCACTATAGAACAATTGGTATTTATGTCCATCTTGCATCCACCGCACCCGCCAGTACAACAGAGCAATGGCATTAACTAAAGACATCTTGCATTTTTACAACGGTTTCTACTGGGGAGACAGAATAACAATATGTGGGTAGTCTCAGAATGTCTATATTTTACACAAAACGTGCAGAGACTGTTTTCACAGATGAAAACAAAATGGCACGTCGGCAGACCTGCGAGGCCTTTACAGGTTCGCACTGACCTGAAGCACTGGGGGCTCGGGCATCTCGCTTCACTGCGCAGAGCTGGTGGCAGTGCGGGGGTGGGCTGATCCAGGTGGAAGAGGAGCCAGGATCATACACCCTCTCCTGAGCCTCTGAGCACGGACCGGACGGGTCGGACATTTTGGCAGAGGGAGAGGAAATATGCAGACGCTGGCCAGGGAATTTGTAGGCACGCTAGAGGGTTTGCACGGAGGTGAGGAGCGGTGGAGGACACATTGAGGGAATGACAGGAAGTTTCCTGCAATGAAACCACCCAAGTACAACTACAGCCTCCCATGTGACCAACGCGAGCCTGAGAGGGGGGCAGCGTCAGATTACGACGCGCGCCTTGGGATTGGGCCGTGCGACGTCACGTGAGCTGTCTATGGTAGAAGCTCACGAGCGCAACCCAATCCTAAAGCGCGCGTCGTAATCCGACTCTGAAAATGCTTTTCCCATTGAGAATGCTTGGCGCGCGGCCAGCTCTTGTCTCCCCTTCGTCGCGTTTTTCGCCTGAGACTCCGACTATAGTTCTCTGGCGAGCACGCGCTTTCAGCGCGTTACTAGCCGAGACCTAAAAATGAAAGAGAAAGCCATAAAAAGAAGGAAAGAAAACATAGAAAAATAAGAGAAGTAGTTGAGAAATAAATACCATACAAGAAAAAAATTTGGGAAGAGGATAGGTTGAAGTGTCCTTCTGTGGTAAATAAATAATTAATTACCGGTTCTATTTTTGAATACATTGAATAAACAGATAGCTCAATAAATAAGAGTCAGGATTCGAGGTATCTTGAGTCTTACAGGCTTTAATAAGGCATAAGGGAAGGGACAGGAACGGGATAGCCTGTACGGAATTAGGATGGATGGCAGCTGCCGGGGGCAGGGAATCGAGGAATTGGGCGGCTTTTAGTAACAGTGCACAATATATATACATTACATTTACAATAGCATTCAATACAGTAGGCGTAGCAGTAGGCGTTTACAGGGCGTATACATAGACATGTGGTATGGACGTCACAGAAGTGTCATGAATGGGGCGGAAACATGGAGGGGGCTACCTGAGGAGCTGGGACCTTTAACCTAGTGGTGCGCGCAAACGGGCAATGACGTGTTACCAGGGAGAACTGGGGGCTATGACTTCTGCGCTAGAAGAGGAGACTAAAGTCTGCCGTGTCAGAACGACATGTACCTAAGGCATATCTGGTATCTGGTGTTTGGGGTACATGTTTGATAGAATCCAAAAGCTATCAGGGCAAAGGCTACTTGACACTAAGGCTGGTGCATGCATTATTCTACATGTATTGCGTGTGCTAGGAATATTCTATGAATATAATACAGTATTTCTCCTACATGGAGACAGAAAGACTAGACCATAGCTGAAACTATTGATGCGATTCAGTAGCTTAGGAATGCAGAGAAGGAGGGCTGGACTGATAACTGGAAGCATAACATACTCTTGGCAGACAGGCAGGCAGAGCCAGGCCGGGCCGGGCACTGCGAGGCAGGAAGTAAGCGAAAGGTCAGGGATGCAGGTGGGGGCTGTATCGCTCCTCGGAGAGGGTTCAGGAGACAGGAGCTTGAATCTGGTGTCCGGGCCCTTTTGAGGCCTAGAAACGGGGACATTTACTGAATTAACGTGCACACTGTGAAACGTGGCAACATAGGCCTAATACTCGTTGTTTTCACGAGGACTGGATAACTGGCATACTAGAGTTGGACACAACTATAATTGCGTCTTTAATCGATCATAGGGGGATACATATGCATATTAATCATGCACATATAACATAAGATGGGGAAAACGTAGGCACCTATAACATGGCAAAATTTACTTTTCCACATTCCCTCCTTGTGCCCTACGTTTCCATCAGGAAACATCAATATTCATGATACCATCTATCATTTCATATAGCATCATTTGCTCGTCTCGAATTGTCTTGGAACGGGACTTAGGACTAGGAATACAGGATGTAGCACAAATGCCGCAAATCGCAGGGCCACATTGTAAACAGAGGCAGCAACTGAATATGATCATTACTGCTATACCTAGGAATGACAATACTTTCCATCCCCAGGCAGAAATAATACTCCAGAGCCAACCGGACCATGTCCAGGTGCCTGGATTCTGGTGTAACTGATGGGCAATTTTATGAAGTCTGGTTATAGCTGAATAAACAGACGGCGCGTTATTAGGAATGAAAATGCAGCAACTAGATCCGATGACTCTACAAGCTCCTCCTCTATCGGCCAGTATGACGTCAAGAACGAGACGATTTGGAGCACGACAAATCTCATAGCAGATTGCTCTTCAGTAAAGTTACCTAGAGCGGAAGTAGTCTCATTCACTACTGCTTCAAGGGTTCTGGTTAACCTACGTATTAACTTACTATTCTGGACAGGGCCTATAAAGAAGAAGAAACCTTTATTGAAGTCTTGATACTGTTCTAGAGTAGTTTCAGTTTGATCGACAATTGGGGACTCGATCTCCCTTCTATGTCTAACGTGTACTAGATGCGTGTCTCTATGATAATCATATGGGGCTAGAAAAACTGGTGGCAGTAGGAAGGCAATGTAACATGTTCCATCCCAATCGAGGGGCAGACGAACATATGCGGTCTGACCACAAACAAAATAAGAATGACGTGAGGCTTTGAAAATAGATTTCCCACTGTCACTATACTCGACAATAGTAGTACAATCACTATGTCCTACATGTGCGGAACCATTCTTTCTGACACATAATTCGCCTTTGACTGGTAGTACTGAAATAGCAGGCAAATCTGGAGTAGTATCGGATTGAACATTCAGGACCATGAAATTCGAGGAATAATTACCTAAATCATATACTTCATTTTCTAGATCTAACCCTGTTCTATGGGTGAGACCTTGCTTGTCTGGGAAACATGTTCGATTCAAAAGGGACATATCAGTTGAGGATGACGTTAACGTGGACCATGCTCCACACAAACCATTATGTGAAAACGGATAAGGAAATAGTGGTAGAACTCCCTTCGGTGTCTGGAAAGGGGGGAGTCGACCACACACCCAACAATTAGTGGCATTGCTGGTCTGGTGTGAATAGTGCAACATTCGGATAAAGGTATTGTTTCGCATAGCAAGACGATAGGATAGCTCGTGAGGAGGCAGATCACTAAATGTGTGCTCTACTGTAGCATTAGAAAACATATGTACATGTGAAATAGGAAAACATAAATGTAAAGCATAACTTGTGCAGGTAACCATAAGACTCAAAAATAACGAAAAGGATAGAACAATAATACATCTTGTAGAGTTTTGACTAACTCTCTCACTGCGTGGGTCTATCTCATACATGTCAGGAACCTGTCTAACCGTTTCACCCGAGAGGGACTTAGACAATTAAACTGGCTGACTTATTTTACTAGACCGGAGTTTCTGTTTATACTCCTGCTGCGGAGTTTTCTCTAACAGGGGAAGTTTGAATTCAGAGTCTGTATCTGGGCAGTCCTTGAGAATAGGGCAGTCTTTAATGAATGTCTTTTGCTTAAGTCCATGAAACTTTTTGATATGACTGGTATGGATCCACCCCTTCTGGCCCTCAAGCTTGACCGCAGTCCTTGTTGTCAATAAAACCAGCTGGGGCTCCTTCCACCGGGGCTCCAACGGACTCGAACGATCAAAATTTCGCACCAAGACATATTCTCCCGGAACGATTTCATGCGGTTTCACCTCAGTGTTGTCTGGAAATGCAGCGGCAACCTGTGAACGACAAGAGTGTAGGGCAGACATCAAGGAAGCTAGGTAATCTGTCAGCATATTACTGGAAACATCGGTAATCCTCCGGGGTCTAGGTGTACCCCACATGTTTGGAGGGCGGCCGAATACGACCTCATACGGGGACAGACCTGATCTGGAATGTGCAACCATTCGCATATAGAACAGAGCAACTGGCAGAGCTACGAGCCAGTCTACACCTTTTTCTGCGCATACTTTGGCAATTCGGATTTTCAAAGTCTGATTATGTCTCTCTACGAGACCGGCTGCTTCAGGATGGCGTACACAATGGAACTTCCACTGGTACCCTAACAGAAGGGAAACTTGTCTCATAAGCTCGGATGAGAATGGCTGGCCGTTATCTGAATACACGACCCTAGGTAATCCATAGCGGGGGAAATACTCACGAACCAACTGCCTGGCAGTGGTCGCGGCAGTGTAATCTGGAACTGGATATGCTTCTGTCCACCTGGACAAAGCGCATACAACTACGAGGACATACTTGAAACCTCGACATCGCTCCATCTGAATATAATCCATCTGGAGGACTTCAAAAGGGTGGTCAGGAGGTTGGAATCCCCCTTGTTCCACCGGGACACTTTTACCTGGATTGAACTGGCAACATATCATACAGGTACGGACTTTCTGCTTGGCTGCTGCTCGTAAATGCTTGTTGAACCAAAGGTTCTGGATACTGTCTAACATGGCTTTTTCTCCTAAATGTGCAGGACTATGTGCGGTATTAATAATGACTTGAACCATAGAGTCGGGGAGAAACCATGTGGCTTTTCCCTTCGTCAACCATCCTTGATCTGTCTGGACCCCTCCTTGTTCGGACCATTTCTTGATTTCATCGGAAGTAGCATGTGACTGTATGTCTATGACATCTTGTGTAGGGTCCTTAACTGTCATACAAGTTGTCTGTTCTGGAGTGTGTGTCAGTATTGTGTTAACTGGAATGTCTGGAGTCTGAGCTGTAAGCTTGGCTGTTCGATCTGCTAGATCGTTACCTTGGGAAATGATATCAGTGACTTTCGTATGTGCTTTGCACTTCATAATAGCGATAGCTGTCGGTAAATGTATTGCTTCTAACAGAGCTTGAATGAGGAGACCATGCTGAATCTTGGTTCCATGAGAAGTCATGAAACCTCTCTCCTGCCAGAGCACTCCGAAGTCGTGTACGACTCCGAATGCATAACGTGAATCTGTGTATATATTAACTTTCAGGTTCTTGGCACGTATGCAGGCTTGGGTCAGAGCGACTAGCTCTGCTGCTTGAGCGGACAGGGTGTCAATACGATGTGTTTCTATAACTTCAGTTTCAGTAGTCACTGCATACGCGGCCACTAGTTCTCCTGTACTTGTTCTCATACATGAACCATCCACATAAAGTGTCAGGTCGGGATCAGGTAATGCAATATCTGTCAGGTCTTGTCTTGGCTTTGTCATGGTGTTAACAACTTCCACACAGTCATGTGTGGCAGGATTTGAAGTGACTGACGGTAACAGTGTAGCAGGATTTAAAATATTGCAGCGTCTGATTTCTATGTGTGGCTGAAACAGTGTCAGTTCATAACCTGTTAAACGTGCAATTGTCAAGTGCTGAGTCTGGGTTCTGTTCAAAAGAACTTCCACGGAGTGTGGAACTTGTACTGTCAGGGAGTGTCCTAACACTATGGAATCACTTTGTCTGATAGCTAGAGCTGTGGCTGCAACTGACTTGAGGCACGCAGGCAGAGCCTGGGCCACTGGATCTAATGTGCTAGAAAAATAAGCACAGGGCTTGTATTGTCCTGCTTGATCTTGTGTGAGAACAGATAATGCAGTACCATCACGTTCTGTAACAAAAAGTGTAAAAGGCTTACTGTAGTTCGGTGTTGCTAGAACAGGTGCATTACATAAAGCTTTCTTTAACTCATTAAAAACAAGTGTATGTTCCTGGGTCCAAGGGAGGACAGTCGATGCGGCTGCCTCCTGTGTCGCTAACTGTATCAGTGGCTTGGCTAGAAATGCATACTGAGGGATCCATTGTCTGCAGTAAGAAGTGAGGCCAATAAAAGCTCGTACCTCCTTCTGGGTCTTGGGCTGTGGAAGATGTGCTATTAACTGGATACGGTCAGGTGTCAACTGCCTACCCCTCTTGGACAGTAAGTGTCCCAAGTAGACCACTTGCTGGACACAGAATTGTAATTTCGAAGGGGACACCTTGTGCCCCATCTCGGCCAGAAAATACAGGACTTCAAGTGACGCACGTTCGCAGTCACGTTCAGAACGGGCTGTGATCAGTAGATCATCGACATACTGGAGCAGGGCAGTGTCAGTTGGCATGTGAATATTGTCTAGTTGTCTTTTAAGTGCTTGACTGTAAATGCTAGGACTTTCTGTGAAACCTTGAGGAGCTCGTGTAAATTTATAGCTCCTTCCATTTAAACAGAATCCGAAAAGGAACTGGCTGTCTGGATGAATGGGGACACTGAAAAATGCGTTCTTGAGATCAATAACTGTAAAGAACGTGGCTTCAGAATCAATGGCTGTCAATAGAGAAGAAACATCTGGGACTACTGGATACTGGGGAATGATACATTTATTAAGCTCTCGAAGGTCAATCACTAATCGATAAACTGGAGGTGCATTTGGATCAGTACGTTTCAGAATTGGAATGATAGGAGAATTACATACATTGGAGTCAGTTTCTACAACCACTCCTTGAGCAATGAGCTCGTCAACAATTTTGGATAAGGCTGCTACAGCCTCAGGTGGCAATTTGTACTGTCGGATTCGGGGTAATACAACACCTTGTTTCAGAGTCACACGATGGGGTGTGATATGCATACAACCTACATCAGTTGGACCTTGCGCCCATAAATGCTGTGGTACATTCAATAATCTTGGATCAAAATCACGTAATACATAATGACCTTTGAAGTCTCTAAGGAACAGACGTACTCCTTCTGGAGAGCAGCATATAACTGCTCCTAACTCTTTCAATGTCTTAATGCCTAACAAGTTTTCTGGACAAGATTTCGTAAGTAACAAATCTGTAGTTCGGGACAATGGACCAACTTCTAGGGAAACTGGTTTCGATATTTCATTAACAATCGGCTTTCCTGAAAATCCAAGGGAAACATTTCTAGAGCCTGAGAGCGGAGCCCCTGGAACCTCGTCATGACTGATGGTAGTCCTACTTGCCCCTGTATCAATCAGAAACTTTCTGTCTTTCCCTAATACTTGACTGTGTACATAGGGACCCTCTTGATCTACAGGTATCTCGATGAGAGGCAAGCCTACCTCCCTCTCTAGGCTGTTTCATGAATATGGCTGATAATCTGGATGCTCTGACTGTGCATACTGGTACATCTGCTGTGTAACGTGCTGTGTTGCAGCGATAGGCTGCGGTACTGTAACTGTCTGTTGTGCATTCTGTGGTGGCTGGGAAGTCTGTAAAACTTGTTCTTGTCTAGGCGGACGTGGTCTCTCTTTAGTTTTACCAGTAGCTATGTTGTGTTTCAGAACTGCACACTCGTTTATAAAATGACCTGGCTGTTTACAATAATTGCATGTCCCTTTTACAGGAACTGCAGGATGACTGGCTTGATTCGGACCCCTCTTCTGACAGTCTTGTGGAACAGATTGTGCAACTAATACTTTCATTTTCGTGTCTTTCATACGTTTCCTTTCGTGTTCTTGCTCTTCCCTGATTCTGTTCTGGTGATACTGGAGCATTTGTAACATCTGTGACGGAGTATTAGCTTGCCAGGTACTTTCAACTTTCAAGACTCGGTTTTTAACTTGTGGACTTGAATTCTCGACTAGTTTAGTAACAAAAAGATGAGGGTATGATTCACTACTTGTTTTCAGACCACTATTAATAATAAAACATTTCTCAAATCTAGAATAAAAATCACTAGTATCTTCGTCTTGTTTCTGTTTACAGGCTGAGATGGCATCCCAGTCTTCCTTTTTCGTGGCTAGTAATCTTGGCAAAACTTGTATCAATAACTCGGGCAATTCTTTAGCTTTATCCCCAAGACCGGTACCTGGTACTCGTGTATTATCTTCAGCTTCTAGAGCTGTCCAATCTATCTTTTTCTCTCCCACCTCCCATTCTTTTTCTTTGAGTTTCTCATATATGCCCGCAGGCAACAGGACCTTTAACATTTTAAATGTAAATGTAAATGTAAATGTATTTCGATTTATATAGCGCACGAATCACCCAGGGGTCTCAAGGCGCTTGCTTAGGGAACCCGTCCTGGTATTCCCCTGTGAGATACCCCGGCAGGGTATTCACAAGGTGAAAGCCAGGCATCCCGCCGCGAGGGGCCGTAGTGGAGATTAAGCAAGCTATTGCCCAGAGTCGCAGAGTGTGACCCCGTGAGTCGAGTAGGCACCGGAGCGAGAATTGTCGAGTCCGTGGAATTTTTTTGAGCCCGAGACCCGCCGAGGCGGGGAATCGAACCCTGGTCCACGGCTGATCTCAGCTTCCGGGTCTGCCGCCTCAAACCACTGAGCCACGCTTCTCCACTTTTAATGATATCTGGATACGTGTATTCTCCCATACGGAGCATGTCCTTTAATTCACGGTGGAACCCTGCTGGATCTTTATCATGCCAGGGAATTAACTTCTTCATTTCTAAGAGTTCCATCTTTGTAATAGGGGTGTAAACAAATACTCGTTCTAGACCACCACCCTCTTTCTTGACTGGATGTACTTCTCGTAACGGATTCTGTCTGTCTATGTAGAATGATTTACTTTCTGAGGGTGAAACGTGAACAAAATGCGGATTCAGAAACGTTCGGTATTTGTGGCGCTGTTCTAGAATGACGCTAATTAAATCGGTACCTAGACCTTTCCATCTGTACTGTAGTAACTCGTTTAATACATCATGCAACGGACCTGGATCGGAATGCTGATCCTCATACAGCGTGATGAGGTGCTGGATCATATACATACCCACCAGTCGCTGCTCGGCTGGGGGCAGTTTCAGAAACGTGTAAGCCACTATTTCATCTGGAAACGTGGCGGAATCAGTAGTCCACCGGACCGCTGATCGGGCTAGTTCTTGTTCATGCATGGTACTAAGCTCACTATAGCCTATTCGTGATTTCAGGATTTTATCTGTAACCTGGAATACTTGTTCTAGAGAACACTGTTCTGGTGCTGGAGAAGGAAAAACCTTCTTGTAGTCTAGGCGTGAATGTCTGTCGGAAAGTCTAGTTCTACCTACATACGCTATTCTGGCAGGATTCTCGTCGTCTACCTCTTCACTGGAAGAGTCATTCTCTTTCTCGGTTGCTCTACTTACTCTCTCTTTCTCGTGTATACTTACAATTTCTTTTCGTATTTTCTTGTACATACTCTCTATACAGTTCTGTGTCTTGTGTTTTCCCTCGGCTATATTGTCACTCCACCTGGTCAGGACTTTCATTTCTTCTTGATCTTTTTCCGGACAATCTTGTTCCCTTATTAAACAGTTAATTAGAAACTTTAGAAGCATGAGCTGAGTCTCGACTTTCCTTTGAGCCATGGCTTCGTGAACACTTTCTGGATTCACTCCTGTACGGATAAAACGATATATTCTGTCTAGATGTTCTCTCATATCTGGCAGGGTGTCCAAATAATCGGTCACCCGTCTTAAACGTAATGAATATATGACCATGTGGCCATCGCCTGGAACTGGATCATAACGACATTCAGTAAGTGCTCGTTTGATATCTACGTATGTATTTACTTTTGGGGTACGCTGTAACGCTAGTTCATGTAGCGTCATACGTCTATGTTGAGGCGGGGTACGAGGAGAACCTCCCCCCGCGGCTCCTAAACTAGAGTCGTCGGTGTGCACTGTACGTGCTGGTAGAGTGACTGGTAGAACGGGTACATGTACTGTGGACTGGGCCGGGGGTGCTGTAACAGATGCTGTAACATTAACTGGACCCACGGGACCAGTGGCTGGAGGAACAGGAATTACATTATTTACAGGAGCAGGCGGAACAGGATTTGCATATTCTGGGACTGTATCGTCCAAATAGGACGAGAGAAAAATATCAGCTGCGGTCGGTTTATGACGTAGCTTAGTCGGAACTAGTGATGGCGGAAAATTACTGGATGCCTCCGGGGTTGCCTTCGGCAAGCCCTCGGCAAGAAGAGGGTACATACCCTTAATAAGGGCATCCCTCTGTCTGTCTGACTGTTCTGCTTTAACTCGTTCACCTATTTCGATTAATTCCCTTTCTTGGGCTCTTTCTGAGGATTCTCTACTTAATTCTGTTTTTCTGATTTCTTTTTCGGTTCTTTTATGAGATTCTTTGCGCCATAACTCGATGGCATCTTTCTGGGACTGTCTGGCTTTCTTTTTCCATAATGCTTCTTCTACTCTCATGATGCACTCGGCATCCCATGTGCCTGATACAGGCCATCTATATTTTTCTTCGAGATGTCTGGTATAATCAACCCATAAATCTAAATACAATATGGCGCTTAAGCCATGCTTATGGTACATAAAATGTCCCGGACTGTCCCTAGGAGGGACAGGGACTGCTTCCTCGAGCAGCCCTTTTCTGGTCTTTAACTGACGTAACTTGGAAAATAGAGGCATTCTAGACCTGAATCGGAACACAATACAATACACGGTAAACACAGTGATGAATAACAATAACAAATCACTCATACCACGACATTGAAAACACATTAAATAACATTAAAATAACAGTTCGGACAGAATATTACCTGATATACTGGGAACAGAACACATGAATTTCTCGAGAACGAAACTTACTAGAATTACTAGATGCACTGCTAAAACAGTACGAAACATACCGGTCCCATAAAGAGACACGTCTGGACCCGTATCCACCTAGGTGGACACTTCGTGTTGGATCTGCGTACCCAAACCCATCGGACCAGAGACAAATTAATGACTCTGTCTAGGTACTACCCCAGCAACGGTACTCACCGGGCAGCAAGAACGGAAGGCCTCGGACTGGACTGGACTGCTACGACGTCGGACTACGACCTTCGGACTTCAGTTACAGGTGGGCCTCCGGATACCTCGGACCTTGTACTCTCGGCTTGGGCTCTGGTCGGGACTCGCCGCGTTCCACACCGCCTCGTCTGGATGCTGGACTGCAACCTCCGTCTCCTCCGTGGGCCTGAGGGATACTTGAAGCAGAAATATCTGCACGTGCACGGTATGGTTCCGTCACGGCTGCAGAGGGTCAGGGGGCCTGCGTGGCTTCGCCGGCGCGTGGGGAAAGGGCAGGACCCTGTTCGGGCGCCATTATGTGGTAAATAAATAATTAATTACCGGTTCTATTTTTGAATACATTGAATAAACAGATAGCTCAATAAATAAGAGTCAGGATTCGAGGTATCTTGAGTCTTACAGGCTTTAATAAGGCATAAGGGAAGGGACAGGAACGGGATAGCCTGTACGGAATTAGGATGGATGGCAGCTGCGGGGGCAGGGAATCGAGGAATTGGACGGCTTTTAGTAACAGTGCACAATATATATCCATTACATTTACAATAGCATTCAATACAGTAGGCGTAGCAGTAGGCGTTTACAGGGCGTATACATAGACATGTGGTATGGACGTCACAGAAGTGTCATGAATGGGGCGGAAACATGGAGGGGGCTACCTGAGGAGCTGGGACCTTTAACCTAGTGGTGCGCGCAAACGGGCAATGACGTGTTACCAGGGAGAACTGGGGGCTATGACTTCTGCGCTAGAAGAGGAGACTAAAGTCTGCCGTGTCAGAACGACATGTACCTAAGGCATATCTGGTATCTGGTGTTTGGGGTACATGTTTGATAGAATCCAAAAGCTATCAGGGCAAAGGCTACTTGACACTAAGGCTGGTGCATGCATTATTCTACATGTATTGCGTGTGCTAGGAATATTCTATGAATATAATACAGTATTTCTCCTACATGGAGACAGAAAGACTAGACCATAGCTGAAACTATTGATGCGATTCAGTAGCTTAGGAATGCAGAGAAGGAGGGCTGGACTGATAACTGGAAGCATAACATACTCTTGGCAGACAGGCAGGCAGAGCAGGCCGGGCCGGGCACTGCGAGGCAGGAAGTAAGCGAAAGGTCAGGGATGCAGGTGGGGGCTGTATCGCTCCTCGGAGAGGGTTCAGGAGACAGGAGCTTGAATCTGGTGTCCGGGCCCTTTTGAGGCCTAGAAACGGGGACATTTACTGAATTAACGTGCACACTGTGAAACGTGGCAACATAGGCCTAATACTCGTTGTTTTCACGAGGACTGGATAACTGGCATACTAGAGTTGGACACAACTATAATTGCGTCTTTAATCGATCATAGGGGGATACATATGCATATTAATCATGCACATATAACATAAGATGGGGAACACGTAGGCACCTATAACATGGCAAAATTTACTTTTCCACACTTCACTGCCAGCTTCCCACCTCAAAAAACAAGCTTTTTTTGCTACATGTCCCCCCCCCCCCCACAACATAAATGTAGATTCACCAAAATGTCAGGTATAACAGAAGTACCATCAGATATCATATAACCTTTGACCAAATATACACAGGAAAGGATGGCACAACCTTGAACACTGTATGTGAGTAAAATACCCAGGCAAACCTGACAGGAAACCATCTTTTTATTGTAACATATATGTACCTACTCATGTGTAAATTCACGCATATGATACAATGCTGGAATATTTTATCATGTATTGATACAAATGTACTTAAAATCTCTTTTTTATCATTGAATTATGTTTTATAATAGAAATTAAAATACACTTAATGTGCAAAACGTTTTTCTGATTATTTTCTCAAAAATCTTTTTGAGCTAATGTCATTGTTCATGTCCTAGTGTTCGATTGAGGATTTGCCTGGGTATTTTACTCACATACACTGTTTTGCCCTGACCCAGGAAATTGATCCAAATCAGGGGGTCCTTGTTTACTTGCACATATATATACAACCTTGAACACATCACAATAATTGACATCACCGAAGTTTCATAATAACTACATGATTAATATACCAGAACACAGATAAATGTTTATTTTACATACTAATTGTATTAGGGTGCTGACATGATCTTTGAAAGTGCCGGGGCATAATACTTTCCCTGAATTGTAGTGAGTGAGTGAAGTAAGTGAGCCAGAACTCTTTTAGGGAGGGTTGAGGAGGCTTCTCTCCAGTGAGAAATGTTTGAAAAACATGGGGTCAATAGTGCATTTAGAAGCTAAATGTTCGCATAAATTTGGTAAAAAGCACTAGACTTTGAAAGGCCTATGGGTGCCTTCACATGTCACAAATTACCTTCATTGTGCCAGGGCCAGCATTTTGCCAATGACATACTATAGGTCATTTTTGACATAAGGTCAAATGGTATATGGCATAATAGCCCCCTTGCCAAAAATGACATACAGTATGCCAGTTTCAGAATTGTGTCAATAATGCCGTATACCATTTGACCTTATGTCAAAAATGACCTCTAGTATGTCAGGGACTGTATTTTGCCAAAGTTGCCATCCTCCTATATGTTATGGTTTTCCTCTCTAATGCCAAGAATTACTTTCAGTGAGCTAATCCTAGCCTTTTGCCACAGATCCCTGTCATGAAAAGAGGTCCTAAAGAATGCCAGCATCAGCCTTTTCCCATTGGTGCCCATATTCCAAGAATGACCTCTGGCATGCCGTACCAGTATTTCACCACGGCTGCTCGTCATGCAACTAGTTACCGCCAGGATGCCAGTGCCATTATTTTGTCACAGATGACTGTCATGCTCACAATTGCCTCCAGTATGACAGCGCCAGTATTTGCCAGGGTGCCTCTACAAGCCAAGAATTGCCTTCTGTGTGCCACGGACAATGGCAGAGTTAGAAGCATAACACCACGTTCTCACTCACTCTCATTTACATTCACTCACTCACACTCATTCTCTCAATTACGCACATTCTCTCATTCATTCTCACACTCACTCATTCACACTCTCTCACTCATACTTATTCTGAATCTTAGTTACACTTAATTGCACTCACTTTTAATCACCCTCATTGTCACTCATTCTCACATGATCTGATTCACTCATTAGCAGCGATTCATTCGCTCTCACTAACATTTACTCTCACTTTCTCGCTCACTCACTTGCACTCACTCTTACTCTCATTCTCACTCACTGTTACACTCACTCCCTGTCAAGGAGTGTTAATGCCCATAAGGGCGGGATACCATGTGTTCTTGGCATTGACTTTGCTACCTCATGGGCAATAGTCACAAAGGCAGTGCTGAGGTCACAGCTGCAATGTCTTGCACCTGCTAAATGACGTCCAGGCCTCCCACCCCCTTGCAACGACAAAGTAAATAGGTCTGTCTTTAACATAATAAACAAAAGCATTTGTGACTACCTGAGTTTGCATATATTGTCACTTTAAAGGTAGACCTATTGGCTTTGTCGGTAATTGTTTCGTGTTACAGACCAAACCCCCCCTCATTGTATCAACTGGGGGGTATTTATACTATACGCGCAACATCGTCCCCTTTTAGAGCTTGGTTAACCCCTGAACA
Source organism: Lissotriton helveticus (assembly GCF_964261635.1). Classification (NCBI taxonomy): domain Eukaryota; kingdom Metazoa; phylum Chordata; class Amphibia; order Caudata; family Salamandridae; genus Lissotriton; species Lissotriton helveticus. The sequence goes on along the minus strand of NC_136058.1, from coordinate 390,850,232 downwards.
CAGCAGCTGAAAGGTGCTCAGCTAACGTTTGCAAAGTGTTAGTTGCGGGGTTATTGTCTGTTATTCTAACTTTTGATCCGTTCGAGTTATAAACATGTCTATGCAATCTGTAAAGTATGCTACAGATGTTGCATCACGTCACAAATGCGACAACCCTTTGCAGGCGCTAGTGACAGGGAATCTTAGCCTCTACATTACATTAATGAACGACGCCTGTGCTGGGGACATCAAACACAATCTGGGGGCTGCAGAAGGGGATTAGTTGAGATCCCGCTCGCCTGCTCTTTAGGATACACATGACATCCTGGCGCAGGGCACCCCTCTGCTGTCACAAATGCCATACATAATCTCCGAGCCTTGTTACTGCTATTTGGGGGAGGCGCGCGTGCAAACAATGCCTGGGAGCGACAACTGCAACAGGTGCACGCAGGACAGGCGATTATCTCGGGGCGCGCGTCAACTCTCGAGATTGTGTTTCTCATTAGGAATCCTGGTGCCAATGAGATAGCTCGGCGGGTTTAGCCTTAGTTGCGGCGGAGGTGGTCTGCGTATAATTTGTGAATTTAAAATGTGAATCGTGCAAAGGCAGTGTCACCCTTTCATCCTTCCGGAGTGTGTCAAGTGAGTCTCACCAGGTGCCCCTTGTCAGTCCCAGTGCCAGAAGGCGACAATGTGAACCATGTAAATAAAGCCCGCTCTGGTTAAACTGCCTGCGTCCAAGGGCCGCCCCCCCCATCCTGGCCAGAGGCGCCACCGCATGTGGCGCGGTGTGCACACAACGGGCCGGTGTCCGTGAAAGTTGAGGGGTTGCGGTCTGTCCTGAGCCATCCACCCGCTAACGGTAGTCCCGCTCCCCAGCATTTCAGAGGACCACCTGCTGGGTTTGCTCCCGGAGCCCTTGCGTGCCAGTGCCTGCCTCTGATAGGGAGGGTGGGGGTCTCCAGCGGACAGGGCCCTCCTTGGGTACTTGACATTTGCCCACCCTGAACCCCCCGGAAGAGAACAGCTGCTTGGGAAAGTCAGGCCTATTTCTAGGCTCTCCAAAGCCCTAGGTCCAGCTGAGAGCATTGTACCCCCCACCCCCCACAGAGCACATTGTCTCCCTGTGGCTTTTATTAGGACGGGCGTGGGCGGGAGGGAGTTAGTGCCAATAATGGACTGAACATCCACTCCTTACTCTACACCTTCCCCCACCGCTCCCCTCCCCCTGGCTTAAGGTTGAGGTCACTGATGGGCAGAAACTGATATAGAAGACGGGGAGTCTGGGGCCTACGGATGGGGGTGAAGTTCGCTGACCGATGATAAGACGAATGATTCTTTCACTCTGCACCTCACACTGCATGTGTACGTATGCAACCTCCCCAAATGCGAACTATTACTATTCAGGTGCCGTCAGTCTGCAGCGTTACTACCCAGGTGCGGCCTCCCTCAGTCTGCACTGTTACTACCCAGGTGCGGCCTCTCTTAGTCTGCACTGTTACTACCCAGGTGCGGCCTCCCTCAGTCTGCACTGTTACTACCCAGGTGCCGCCTCAATCAGCCGGTACCATTTCTACCCAGATGTGGTTTTCCTCATTAGGCAGTATTACTGTACCAATGTAACCCAAGTCAATACTATTACTATACATGGGCTCCGTCTGTACTATTATAGAAGGATGTTCCCCCCTTCAGCCAGTACCACACAGCGCAGCTTTTACTTTCCTCGGTATACATTAAACCAACTCTGCCTTGTCACCCTTCAGCCTCCGCTCTTACACAGGAGTGAGCTCTAGTGACTTCATGAGTCTTTTTCTAACTTTGCAACCTGCCGACGAGGAACCTCACCTGTTTGTCCTGTGGCCGGGCTTAGCTCCGCCATCTCTTCTGAGCGACCGGCCGGGCTTGGCTCCGCCGGTCGCGCTCTTCCTTCCAGCGGCCTCCAGGGGGAGGCACAGACGTCACCAGAGAGCGCGCCAGGCGGCGCATAAAGCTCCGTCAGGGGCCGTGACCCTTGTCTTTTTCTAACTTTGCAACCTGCCGACGAGGAACCTCACCTGTTTGTCCTGTGGCCGGGCTTAGCTCCGCCATCTCTTCTGAGCGACCGGCCGGGCTTGGCTCCGCCGGTCGCGCTCTTCCTTCCAGCGGCCTCCAGGGGGAGGCGCAGACGTCACCAGAGAGCGCGCCAGGCGGCGCATAAAGCTCCGTCAGGGGCCGTGACCCTTGTCTTTTTCTAACTTTGCAACCTGCCGACGAGGAACCTCACCTGTTTGTCCTGTGGCCGGGCTTGGCTCCGCCATCTCTTCTGAGCGACCGGCCGGGCTTGGCTCCGCCGGTCGCGCTCTTCCTTCCAGCGGCCTCCAGGGGGAGGCACAGACGTCACCAGAGAGCGCGCCAGGCGGCGCATAAAGCTCCGTCAGGGGCCGTGACCCTTGTCTTTTTCTAACTTTGCAACCTGCCGACGAGGAACCTCACCTGTTTGTCCTGTGGCCGGGCTTAGCTCCGCCATCTCTTCTGAGCGACCGGCCGGGCTTGGCTCCGCCGGTCGCGCTCTTCCTTCCAGCGGCCTCCAGGGGGAGGCGCAGACGTCACCAGAGAGCGCGCCAGGCGGCGCATAATGCTCCGTCAGGGGCCGTGACCCTTGTCTTTTTCTAACTTTGCAACCTGCCGACGAGGAACCTCACCTGTTTGTCCTGTGGCCGGGCTTGGCTCCGCCATCTCTTCTGAGCGACCGGCCGGGCTTGGCTCCGCCGGTCGCGCTCTTCCTTCCAGCGGCCTCCAGGGGGAGGCACAGACGTCACCAGAGAGCGCGCCAGGCGGCGCATAAAGCTCCGTCAGGGGCCGTGACCCTTGTCTTTTTCTAACTTTGCAACCTGCCGACGAGGAACCTCACCTGTTTGTCCTGTGGCCGGGCTTGGCTCCGCCATCTCTTCTGAGCGACCGGCCGGGCTTGGCTCCGCCGGTCGCGCTCTTCCTTCCAGCGGCCTCCAGGGGGAGGCGCAGACGTCACCAGAGAGCGCGCCAGGCGGCGCATAAAGCTCCGTCAGGGGCCGTGACCCTTGTCTTTTTCTAACTTTGCAACCTGCCGACGAGGAACCTCACCTGTTTGTCCTGTGGCCGGGCTTAGCTCCGCCATCTCTTCTGAGCGACCGGCCGGGCTTGGCTCCGCCGGTCGCGCTCTTCCTTCCAGCGGCCTCCAGGGGGAGGCACAGACGTCACCAGAGAGCGCGCCAGGCGGCGCATAAAGCTCCGTCAGGGGCCGTGACCCTTGTCTTTTTCTAACTTTGCAACCTGCCGACGAGGAACCTCACCTGTTTGTCCTGTGGCCGGGCTTGGCTCCGCCATCTCTTCTGAGCGACCGGCCGGGCTTGGCTCCGCCGGTCGCGCTCTTCCTTCCAGCGGCCTCCAGGGGGAGGCGCAGACGTCACCAGAGAGCGCGCCAGGCGGCGCATAAAGCTCCGTCAGGGGCCGTGACCCTTGTCTTTTTCTAACTTTGCAACCTGCCGACGAGGAACCTCACCTGTTTGTCCTGTGGCCGGGCTTAGCTCCGCCATCTCTTCTGAGCGACCGGCCGGGCTTGGCTCCGCCGGTCGCGCTCTTCCTTCCAGCGGCCTCCAGGGGGAGGCGCAGACGTCACCAGAGAGCGCGCCAGGCGGCGCATAATGCTCCGTCAGGGGCCGTGACCCTTGTCTTTTTCTAACTTTGCAACCTGCCGACGAGGAACCTCACCTGTTTGTCCTGTGGCCGGGCTTGGCTCCGCCATCTCTTCCGAGCGACCGGCCGGGCTTGGCTCCGCCGGTCGCGCTCTTCCTTCCAGCGGCCTCCAGGGGGAGGCGCAGACGTCACCAGAGAGCGCGCCAGGCGGCGCATAAAGCTCAGTCAGGGGCCGTGACCCTTGTCTTTTTCTAACTTTGCAACCTGCCGACGAGGAACCTCACCTGTTTGTCCTGTGGCCGGGCTTGGCTCCGCCATCTCTTCCGAGCGACCGGCCGGGCTTGGCTCCGCCGGTCGCGCTCTTCCTTCCAGCGGCCTCCAGGGGGAGGCGCAGACGTCACCAGAGAGCGCGCCAGGCGGCGCATAAAGCTCCGTCAGGTCCCTCGTCCCACGAGGACGCGCGCGGGACGCGCCGGACTAAGGGCGGACAGTCTAAGACAGTCCAAGACTGGCCACGACTGGGCTGGGCCATAACCCCTGACTGAAAATCTATCTCTGTGGTGAGGTACTTAGATAATACTGCCTCCTTTCATTTTAGTGATTGTATTTAGGGGGAAACGGGCTGAAGTGTTGTTTATTAATATTGGTAAGGGTGTTTAGGGGTGTCTAAGTCAATCTTTGTTTTTGCGTTCATCAGACCCATATATGTCGAAACAGAAGACCCCCATTGCTCCAACTAACACCATGGATAACTATCTGGTGCAGGTGGTGGCAAAAATAAAAATAACGAGCGTAGATCTTCCTTGGGTCTCAGCGCCTCTCCAACATCGTCGCAAGGGGGAAATATATGTATGAATCTGGTAGATATGGATGCAGGAAATGTCACAGATCCATTCACTCAGCATTTTGCTGATGATTTAGAGCTGAATGTTTCTGTGGTCTCAAATTCTAAAATCAACTCTGACATAATAGAGGAGGGTGATATAGATACCCTCCAAGATGATCTAGAGCTTATTGAGTGTCATTCCTCTCCATTGGCTCCTGTCCCCGCTCCAAGAGTAGCCAGAGGGGGCTCTAAGACCCTCCTCAGAAGAGAAGGGTTGAGATCAAATAGGAAAAGACCAGCAACTCCTCCTAGTAAGAACCCCACAAAAGGTAAAGTGGGAGAAGAAAAAGGGGGCATAGGCTGGGATGACGCAGTTATAAAGAAACTCATGGATATGATGGATAACAAATTAAACAGGTTAATCAAACCGTTGTTATCTAAAATCGATCACCTCACCGACAAAGTTAACAAATTGGAGATTCTTTTAAAAACCACCAATGATAATGTGGGGGAGATACCGCACCTGGTGTTGGATAAAATTAATGAAAAACAAACTACAGAAATTCTATCTGGGGGAGTAGTAGATGTTGTAGCCCCCACCCAGACAACAAGCCTAAATCCTGACACACAAATATTTCACCCTACTACTGCTGACTTACCATCTATCCCAGGGAGAACCATTGATCCAGGCCCAAATCGAGAGACAGGACCTGTAGAGTTGGTTATAGAAGCGTCACCTTTGATCCTCGTTCTCGCTAATGTTCCACCTTTGAACGTAGGACAGACTGAGCTACCAGAATCACTGTTAAACAAAGCATTAAACTGGTTGAGTAATAACATGCACATCACTCCTTGGGGGAAAAGAAAAGCTGACAGATGACCTGATTACAGCAAGAAGAGTGAAGTGGATAGGGAATAAACCTAAGACATTTGCGGGGGCCTGTGTGGTACTGAACCTGAAGGGCCCAGAAGTGCTATCGGAAATCCTGCTTAATTTATTCCCTCCACAACGAAGAACTGCAGAACTAATACCACTTACACTCGACTTCTTCTATAGTAGAAGAGGATCAGGGATAAAGCCTAGTGTTTTAAGGACCAAGTGGTCTGTCGTGGGTAGCAGAAGTGTTAGGGATAGCCCAAGACATGATTGGGGGTTGCACTTGGAAAATAGATTTTCAGCTTTATCTAATTTAAATGAGTGCGATTGACTCACAAGGCACGAATATCCGCCAGTTATATCTCAAAGAAGGCAAACTAAGGAAAAGGTAGTCGTCTGTTCATGCACGCAATTGTGCAAACAGCCAATAGACCCCAATGAAATCCAAGATCTCAAATCTGGGGAGGTAGATAAAGATCAGCAGGGGAAAAATAGGGTAAGAGCAGAAAGTGAGGTAGCTATGGAGGGTGGTAGAACAATGAGTATTGATCGGGTGGAAAATGTTGAGGACATGGGTCATTTAGGACGCAACCCAGGAATATCTTCCTTGACTCTTATCTCGTGGAACATAGCAGGTATAAATAATAAGATATCTTCTCCTGAATGGGCTGATTTTATTGACCAATATGACATCATCTTGTTACAAGAAACTTGGGCACTAAAACCAGTTTTTCGCCATGGGTATCTAAACTACCACATACCAGCAACTAGAAATCATACAGGACGTCCTTCTGGAGATCTATTAATTTGGATTGATCAGACGTTGAACTGCTCAATAACTCATAGATCTTCCCCATCAAACGATATCTTATCAGTAACCATTAGATGGGACAGCGGTCAAGAACTGGCTTTGTTCAACGTCTATGCCAGGGGTGTTGGTGGAGGTAAAACCTCAGAAGTAGTAACTACATTAGAAAATGAACTAGAATTGCTGGAACCACAATTCCATGTAATTGTGGGTGGGGATTTTAATTCTACTTTTGAACCCATGGGTGAAGAGGAGAGGTCTTTGTCTGAGGAGGGGACAATAAGTGGGGAATACCCGAGTTGGAGGTTCCAGCCATCAAAAGATGGAGTGCTGTGGCAATACAGCTAAAGAGTTTTTGCTTAGCAAGAGGATTGAGAGCGGCAAATGGGCGTACGCCCTCTGATATAAAAGGGAACAACACATTTGATAATGGACGTGCCTCTAGCAGAATCGATTATTTTTTGATAGATGTAAGGGCATGGAGTAAATTGGTAGACATGTCTGTGGAGGTAAGAATGGAAAGTGATCACAATCCTTTGTGCTTGACCCTCCACACCTATCATAAGACTACAGATTGTGTTAACAAAATTGAGCGGGTCACTCAAGATGTTGTGTGTTCAAACAACGAGCGCCATTTGAAATGGAGAATGTTGATTGAAGACATAACGAGACTAGAGGACCTTAAAAAAGTAGTGATAGAGGAAGTAAATAATATTAAGCCCCACTGTGAGAATTCCAACTTCCAGGTCTATATGATGGAGGCACATAAAACATTTTTCTCTAAACTTCAAAGCTTTTTTACCAAATCTGTAGATCCAAGAAGACCTAAAAAGGAATATCCTAGGCAGGGCTGGTACGACACGTGCTGCAGACAGGCACGCCATAACTGAAGCATCGCATTGAGAACGGGTAACTCTATGACAGTTAGGAAGGCAAGAGACGCATATAGATTGACTCAAAAACAAGCGAAGAAACGCTGGGATGAAGAACGCTGGTGCGAGCTGAAACAGGCTTGCGCAGCCAAGGACTCCAAGCTATTTTGGGCCACAGTAAAATGGGATAGGGGTGGGATAGCCGCACAACCACATAACCAAATGATTGGATTGAGTTTTTCAAACCACAGTATGCATGTAACCTGATGCACGCTGTAAATTCCCCCCCTCCTAGTATCTTTTTTAAACACCAAATATTCACTGAAAAAGATGTTAGCTTGGCCTTGGATTGCGTATCAGGGGGAAAAGCACCGGGCATGGATGGAATCCCGGCAGATGTGTTTCTATCTGATAGGAATTCATGGTGCACCTATTTTACATGGTTGGCAAACGCAGTGGCGATGGGAGGGGAAGTGCCCGCTTCTTGGAAGGGAGCAGAAATCTTCCCCATATTTAAAAAAGGTGACAAAACACAGGCGAAAAACTATAGACCCATCAGTCTCATTGATACAGCGCAAAAACGAATGGGGCGATTAGTCCAGAACAAGCTGCCACAATGGATTGATGAAAACAACATATTGTCACCTTACCAAGCAGGGTTTCGCCCCTTGACCAGTAGTGTCGGCCAAGTTTTTTACTTTATAACAATTTTTTGGAGAAATGTTATTTTAAAAAAGGGCACATTATATGCTGTCTTTGTAGATTTAAAAGCAGCCTTTGACCTGGTTCCAAGAGGAAAACTGTGGCAGACCCTGGCTGCTACAGGGATAAGTCAGGAACTTCTCACTCTTCTAGTACGCCTTCATGAAAACAATTTCGCTAAAATCAGATGGGGCAAGCAGGGAGAAGTGACCGAGCCCTTTCCGGTGGAGCGAGGGGTGAGGCAAGGGTGTGTCCTGGCCCCAACATTGTTTTCAATCTATATTAATGGTATTGTTGATCACCTGAAGAAATTCCCAAGTGACGCGCCAATTATAGCAGGTTCACATGTACCCGTTTTAATGTTTGCGGATGATACACTCCTACTTTCGCGTACACCGAGTGGTCTCCAAAAAGTGGTTGATGCCTTTGGAGAATTTTGTGATAGCAGGGGCCTTGAATTGAATACATCTAAGACCAAATTCATGTGCCTTAATTATCACTCTACGTTCAGGGGCGCGATAACATACAAGGGCACCCCACTTGAGAAAGTAGATGCTTTTTCCTATCTAGGAATAATCCTACAGGGAGACATGAAATGGAAATCGCACATTAACACGGCAGTACTAAAGTTTAACCAACTAGCAGGGGTGGTAGCCCTTAAACATAGGGCCTCACTGACAAAACCGATTAACTGTGCTCTTGAAATCTACAATATGAAAGTACTGAGCGCCTGTTTGTATGGCTCCGAGCTTTGGGGTTTTTCAAATTTGGGTGACTTGGGGAGAGCAGAAAACAGATTTCTCCGAGGACTTGTAATGGCCCCACAGAGCACGCCCACAATCCCCTTGAAATTGGACCTTGGCAGGAAAAATGTAGAGGACATAGCTCGGCTACGGCCTTTGTTATATTGAAGGCGCCTGATGGTGACCCCAGAGCTATCCCACTATCTAACAGCATTATTAGATGTAGTTAAGTGTGACCGATTCCATTGTATTGTATGGTTAAAGGATTTGCGGGACACTCTTGTAAAGCTAAAATTGGAACATCTGTGGGGTAATAGGGATGTGGCTTGTTTTCCATCAAAAACTACACTGAAAGAAATGTACTGGGAGATGGTGTATTCAACAATGTATCAAAAAGGTTCTTCACCTAATTTGTCATCTCGCTTTTTGGACATTAAGATGTTCCCATCGTGTGAAGATTATTGGGACATAATTGAATGTCCTCATGACAGGAAACTATACTTTCAATTTCGGATTGGAACACTTCCAGTGAATACTTTTAAAAAACACTGGAATCCTTCACGGGATGAACACTGTCATCATTGCAAGGACCAAATAGAGCATACCTCCCATCTATTGTTTTGTTGTCCTTTATATGCCAGTCCAAGGCGCAAATGGCTAAAGCCAGTCTGTTTAAATATGGGTACTCGTTGTCAATCAACCGCACTTAGAATATTAAAGTCTGACTGCTCTGCACTAGTAGCGATTGCGGTAGCAAAATTCCTTGCTTGGGCCTGGGTAATCCGTTCCCGCTCACTACTGTTAAATGTAATATAATGAAATAAGGTCGCCTTGTTCCAATTGCTCTCATATCTGAAACATGTATATATTATTTTTACAGTTTTTTATGAATTGATAATAATTTTTATGTGAACAAAGTATTCGACTGTCATTGTTTAATATGTCTTTTAAAAGAAAACGTTTTTAGCTATAGTATTTATTGTATAGGGTAGGGATTGATGCTTTTATGACAAATGTCGAATAAAGCTTTGAAATTGAATTGGACTTCATGAGTCACCGCCGGCCCCATGTAGCATCTCCAGCGAGGGTCACCACGGGGTCATTAAACCATTACTGTTCCTTTCTGGTCCTCCTCGGGCTGCAGCCCGCAGTTAACTCTGTCAAGAGGACAGGCGTGCACGTAGCTCCGTGCAGTGAAGGAGATAGGTGTATGGTGGACATGAAGGAAGGGGGAAAGAGGACTGAGCAAGAGAGGCAAACAGAACGAGCAGGTTGAGGACAAGTAAAAAAGAAAACTTAATGAGAGAAGCAAAAAGAAAAAGAACAAGAGTCTGTGCCGGGAAGGTGATGAAAGCTTTAGAAAGCAGGCAATTCTACCGACTAATTTCACACTGGTCACGGTTAACACTCTTTTCTAGAAGAGAGAAGACACGTTTATCTTGGTGGGTTGAATAAAAAAAAACCACACATGGCGCACCCTGGTGTCCAATAAAGAATAGGCGATCAGTAACGTGCACGCATAGAGAGCAGACTGTACTGAATGTTCTGTGTACATTCGCAGCATCCTTCAAAGCACATCTGACATCATTCTTTGCTCCCGCCATTCCGGTCCTTTACACTGCAAACACTCCCGCAAGTCCATGCAATTAGAGGACATAACATTCTGAACAAGCACCTACCTCTCAGTGCCCTCACTGCGTTGCGAAACTTCTTGATGCCGGCCAGGAAGAGAGCAGTGATCGGCGCGCGGCGGGGACGCTGGCGTCGTGAGCGTGCGCGCAACTGAATCCGCGCGTGGCCAGCACTTGTCGCTCCCTCTCCCATTAGGATTGCTGGGCGCGTGCCCAGCTCTTGTCTCCTTTTGTCGGCTTTGGCGGCTGACATGATTACAATACTTCTCTGCCGAGAACGCGCTTCGCGCGTCTCTAGGCCGAGACCTAAAAAAGCAGTCCCAAATTCTTTATTGTATAGTTAATTAAAATCATTACAATGTTCCCAAACTTAAAATATATTCCCATCACATACTACAACAAGTTAAATGTAAACTATTAATACCACATTTTAAAAACATTATTTAAAAACCAAGCGGAATTTGCTAAACTATGAATATGACCTATATTATCTTTTCAAATGTGTTCTCAAAATGGGTTCAAATTAGATTATTTGACAAATTAATTGTGGATCAGCAGTGTCCATAGTTTTTAGTAGCGCTGAGCGACAAGTGCGAATGCCTTTTTCATTAAACTTCTGCCTCATTAAGTTCCGGCGTTCGTACTCTAGCACCACACAAGTTACATTCCTTAGGGCCCGGGGTCCTCCAGTCAGGTTGATCAGCATTGGTTGACAATTGCCTCATGCGCAGCTTCAATACTTTGACTTTAATGGGGGGGGGAAGCAAGGCATATTTAAACTGCTGGCACCAGCGTAGGATTGCAAAACCATCCATGTGTGTGCACGTCGTCTTAAGGTTGTTTTATCATCAATCATTGAGTGCATGTTGGCCGCTTTTGTCACGATCTGCTTGAATGATAACACTCCCGCAAGTCCATGCAATTAGAGGACATAACATTCTGAACAAGCACCTACCTCTCAGTGCCCTCACTGCGTTGCGAAACTTCTCGATGCCGGCCAGGAAGAGAGCAGTGATCGGCGCGCGGCGGGGACGCTGGCGCCGTGAGCGCGACTGAATCCGCGCGTGGCTGGCACTTGTCGCTCCCTCTCCCATTAGGATTGCTGGGCGCGTGCCCAGCTCTTGTCTCCTTTTGTCGGCTTTGGCGGTTGACATGATTACAATAGTTCTCTGCCGAGAACGCGCTTCGCGCGTCTCTAGGCCGAGACCTAAAAAAGCAGTCCCAGACATGGTGGTCCTCTGAGCCCAGCAGGCCACCATCCCTGGTAGGGCTGGTATTCCCAATGGGCTCGCAAATTGCGGGAGGCTCATTAATATTAATGAGCCTCGCAATTTGCGACCCCGACCTAGTGTTGGTAGACAGCGGCAACCATCGCTTGCTGGTGGAACCCTCAAAACTTAGCAAAAGGGCGGCCTTTCATAGACCCGATTCCACAGTAACCGGTTGGGGTGCCCAACTTCAACATTACAAAGTCCAGGGGCTGCGGTCGGACAAACACAAACGTCTCCACATCAACTACCTGGAACTTCTAGCAGTGTTCCTAGCACTCAGCTTTTCTCACCCAACTTGTAGGCAAGACTGTCTTAGTTCGCACGGACAATATGACAGCAATGTACTACCTACAGAAATAGGGAGGGACTCACTCTCTCCAGCTGTCGCACCTTGCACAAAGCATTTGGGAATGGGCGATTCGCCAGAAAATCGATCTCCTAGCAGAACACCTCCCAGGAGTAGACCATCAGATTGCAGACCTGCTCAGCAGACACAGGTAGCAAGTACATGAGTGGGAACTTCATCCCCGAGTTCTTCTTCCCTACGTTCCAAACTGAGGTTTTCCACAGGTAGATCGGTTTGCCACAGTGCACAACGCAAAATGCCCAAACTCTGCATCTAGGTTCCCACACCCAGCATCCGAAGGCAATGCCCTATGGATGATTTGGTCAGGGATATTTGCTTAGGCCTTTCCGCCTCTCCTGCTAATTCCATTACTAGTTCGGAAGCTCAGACAAATGTCCCTCACTGATCTTATTTGCCCCCGCATGTTCTCGTCAACCTTGGTACTCTCATCCTTAGAACTCTCAGTGGTTCCACATCAAAAGCTACATCTCACACCTTGTCTCCTCACTCAGAGCCATTGAGAAATCAGACATCCAGTTCCCAGAGAACTCAAACTAGCGATTTGGCTCCTGAAGTCATAGAGTTTGGTTATTTACAACTACAACCAGACTGTATGAATATTCTCAAGGAAGCTAGAAAGCCTACTACTAGAGCATGTTATGCAGCAAATGGAAACGTTTTGTTACCTATTGTAACAACAACAATATCAATCATCTTGATGCGTTTGTGCAGAACATCATTTGTTAACTGTTGCATTTACAGCAATGTGGATTAACTTACACATCCATTTGTTTACACCTGGGAGTCGTAGCTGCATACTTGCAAAATAGACAACGCCTATCTCTCTTCAGAGTTCCAGTGATTAAAGCCGTCATGGAAGGATTTAAAAGGGTTATACCGCCAAGAATTCCCCCTGCTCCAGAGTGGAACTTAAACCTAGTTCTTACAAGGCTAATGGGCCCGCCTTTTGAACCAATGCACAAATGTCAGTTACAATTCCTATCATGGAAAGTTGCTTTCCTCATAACGATAAACTCACTAAGGAGAGTTGATGAACTTCAGGCATTAACTATACAAGAGCCTTTCTTTCAACTTCACAAAGATTGAGTGGTTCTACTTACCAATCCTAAATTTCTCCTTAAAGTATGAATGAAAATTCTTTATTGTATAGTTAATTAAAACCATTACAGTGTTCCCAAACTTAAAATACATTCCCATCACATACTACAATAAGTTAAATGTAAACTATTAATACCACATTTTAAAAACATTATTTAAAAACCAAGCGGAATTTGCTGAACTATGAATATGACCTATATTATCTTTTCAAATGTGTTCTCAAAATGGGTTCAAATTAGATTATTTGACAAATTAATTGTGGATCAGCAGTGTCCATAGTTTTTAGTATTGCTGAGCGACAAGTGCGAATGCCTTTTTTATTAAACTTCTGCCTCATTAAGTTCCGGCGTTCGTACTCTAGCACCGGGCAGATGCATATCAAGTGCAAAAAGTCTTGAACTGCTGAGCCACACAAGTTACATTCCTTAGGGCCCGGGGTCCTCCAGTCAGGTTGATCAGCATTGGCTGGCAATTGCCTCATGCGCAGCTTCAATACTTTGACTTTAATGGGGGGGGGGGAAGCAAGGCATAGTTAAACTGCAAAACCATCCATGTGTGTGCACGTCATCTTAAGGTTGTTTTATCATCAATCATTCAGTGCATGTTGGCCGCTTTTTTCACGATCTGCTTGAATGATACTACTGGTAGTTTCCTTTGCCAAACTTCTGTGAACTTTGTGATTTTCAGAGAGGCGTTTAGGTACTTAGCATAGTGTGATTTAGGATTGTTTTGCATGGCTGACCAGAGTGCCGAGTTAAGTTCTAGATCACGGTTGAGCCATACGTTGTACCAGAATTTATTTGACTCGTACCTTTTGTGGATAATTTGGTGCTGTAGACCAAACTCGAGTCGTACCTGAGGCATCACGCGGTAGAGAAAATACTACCTTGCACACTCGCTTTTGAATTTTGTCTAGTATTGGAGCACTTCTTCATGATGGACCATACTTCCATAGGCTATCGTTGGAAGTAATCTAGCTTTGATAACAACAGGAGAGGAGTGAACTGGGGGCCTTTCAGATGTTTTGATATGCTGCAGAATGCATGCTGTAAAGCCGTTCCCTTCTTTTCAAGTGTTTCAAAATGCCTGATGAATGAAAACCTCTGATCCAGGTATATTCCCAAACATTTGTAATTATCAACTACTTCCAACTTGAAGTCGTCGATTGTGAATTTCGGCTATTTGGGGCGAGAATGTGTAATGATCATGACCTTTGTCTTTTTTTATATTTATTTCCATCAGGCTCTCTTTAGAGAAGTCAGCTAGCTCATGGATTAGTCGTTGCAGACATATTCTTGACTGACTTAGAAGAACAATATCATCAGCATACAATAGATGTGTTAAAGGCAATGTGCCTAGCCGTGGCGGATGAGCGTTAACCCCGTCTAGCCTTGGTGTCAAATCGCCATAAATAAATTAAACAGGTTTGGGGCCTGGACGCAGCCTTGCTTTAGCCCTTCGTTGGTTGTGATCTTCCTTGTGAGCCGTTGGCCATTATTGATCTTGTATAGAACAACATGAAACGGGTGTCCCCAATAATTAGGACGGACAAAGGAAGTTCCAACTAGAGGGCCAACCAAAGAACATACACCCACAGAACAGCTATTTACTTTGAGTTATTTATTTTTCATAGTGATTCAAATTCATTGTCATATTTTAATATTCATAAGAAAAGTTCATTTAGGTCATATAATTATATGTAAACTTGCGAATAATTTAAGTTTTATACATAAAAAGAGAAAGACACATCAGCCCCGACACACATTAGACAAAATGAAAGCATGACACGCTATTCAATCACTCCATCAGTCAACTCGTAACTCACTTACACACAACACATGCATTCAAACTCAAACAAAACAGTGTTCCTTAAGACATGAGAGGGAAAGCGCCGACGCGCGTTTCGGAACAGAAATGTTAGAACTTTCCTTCATCAGGGCGCATATTGTGAACACATAAATTAACACGGTCTTTTAAACTCCAGAATGTAATGAGAAGACCCATGAAACGTATCAGATTTTCAATCGAGGCTGACGTAGCATATCTGTGGGCGAGTAACAATGGAAAAAATGTATATAAGCCATAATTTAAAACAAGAAATTAATCCAGGTCACCTATCGATGATATCGAGCAGAGCTGGTAAAGTGGCGATATCTGTACCGCAAATACCGTTTTTGGAAGCTTTCACGTGGCTCAATACATAGTTTAAAAGCCCGGACCAGGAAGCAGCATATCTAGATGTAAAAAACAGCATGCTTAAAATGTATCTACACGTTCAAAAGAACAGTCTGTCGTGTTGTCGAAAGTGGAGCCAACCGACTAAACATGAAGCGTCAACGAACTCGAAAAAAGGCCTCCATGTATAACATGCAGGACATAGGGGGGGGAAGAAATAAAGCACCGCCAAAACGATGACGGGTGAAATAATCATTTAGTTAAAACCAATAGGTAACATATAACCACATGAAAAGAAGGGAAAACATTGAGTACCCCAGCACAGTATTTAAAAAGAAAAGGGATTGATAGACACAACATACAAAAGATAGAAAATACCTGTCAAGGGCTGGTAGGGTGTTGGAACTGGGTAGCCTGGCCTAGGGCAAGACATATACTTCAGAGGCACAGTGTTAAGGTTGCAGACCACCCAAAAGTAAAACCACTCAATAGCACACAAAAGAAAACGCTACACCAAAAATGTAGGAAAATAAGCACTGCTTTATAAAAATAATATATATATATATATCTTAGCTCTTTTCACTTTTAGGATTCACAGTTGAATTACACTTCAGGTTGTTTTGGGAAAAGCAATTATACTCTTAGTCTGCTAAGCAAATTATCAATTAGGTTCCAAGTTGCATTACCTTTGTCAGGAAATCAATAATGGCACTTTCAAAAATATCAATTCACCACATTAAATAGAATTAGCAATACATCTCATTAAGCTCGATAATTGTTCAAACTTTGCTATTATGACTTCCTAAGACTTTCAATGAGGCAGTGTCAGCACTTTACATTTGGTCAGATATTCAGTGAACATTTCATTGACAACCATACCCCTCCCCGTTCTGGGCTTCAAAAGAGCACATCACAGTCAGTAGCCCCCCAAAGGAAGAAGTTTCTATTCTTCACTAGAGACAGTTAACTCCTTTACCCTCTTTACCACAGAACCAGAAGAATTGGTGAGCCTTTCGCACTGTAGCGGCTTTTGAATAAGCTCCCCCCTCAGAGCTGACAAAAGAAAAAGGGGGAGAATTGACCAGAAGTCGGTTTAGTCATTAAAGGGGGGAAACAACCAGCTTTATGGGACTTGTCTTAAAGATCCCTCGTGAATAGCTGATTAACACTCCCCTGTGCCAACCTTATCCTGGCTTAGCCAACTGTGGATTTGGATTCCCCTGGGGGTATCTAAGGCCTCCAGCGACCCCCTTCAGCACCTCCTTACTTCACTTTAGTTGGGCCCTTTCTCACAGGCCTGCAGATTTGTCCAGCCAGCGTGGGTATTACCAGCCAGCAGTAGCGCTTACTGAGGGACTTCGCCCCTCCTCCCCTGCTCCGCTCCGCTCCTCCTCGTTGGAGCTCCGGCAGAGGAAGAGGCTTCCCGAGGGGAGAAGCGATGGGGCTCGCTTACCGACCACTCCCTCGAAGAGTTCTCCTCAGGCGCTTCACGACGCGTCTCCCGCAATAGAGTCACCGCGCATGCGCGGGTGATTAGTGTTCCTAATCCGGAGTCTGCTCCAGCCACACTGCCTCGATCAGTGGCTTCTCCTCGGGCCTGCTCCTTCCAAGGCCCCTCCTAGTAGCAAGTAGTGGGACCGCCTGGGCATGCGCGATAGCGCTCAACTTTCCTCAGTCAGCCCTCGCACTCTAGGTCGGTGGTTTCTCCTCAACAACGCGGCCGGTGCCCCCGGGGTCCTGCACACAGCGAACACAGCGCTGCCTCCTAGAACTCGGCACCCCTGTCCTTTCTCTGATTCCTGAGGGGAAGTGGAGCTCTGATAACTACGTAAGGGGTAAGGACCCACAGAGTCACTTGGCCAATAGCCTGCTGTACATCCAGGGTGAGGGGGAATAGAACCAGATCTCTAACCTTTTCAGAGTCTTATTACCCCTCGGTGCTGGGCAGGGTTTGGGGATGAAAAAGCACCCTTTCAAAAGTCTCTCCCTCTGGGCAGAGGACTGCGCTCCGCAGCGCTGCAGTCTCCTTCTCCTTTTTACACCCCAGTATTTCTAAGCTAGGGGTTGGTCAGGCGCCCAGGGTCTCCCTAAATCCTTCACAGCGGGGACAAGACAAGGATCCCAAAGAAAGGGGTAGAGTAGTGGATTTAATAGGCTGCTTCCCAGTCCAGGAGATCAATCCATTCACTAATCTCTCCCCACCTCTCAAGATAGCCTGTCCTCCAGCTGACTCTCACAGGTAGACAAAATGGCTGCCCTGCATTCCGCCTTTTATAGGCTGCCCTTCAATGGTCCAGCATGGACCAGAAGGTTCTGGAATGCCCTATGTTAAGCTATGGCCAAGTTCTAGGTGCGACAGTTGGGGCAGTTGGTGGCCACCATTTTAGGTGGTGCCAACTTTCCTGTCAGAACAGGCCTCAGGGCCTGAGGTAAAAAGATTATGGGGGGAAAAAGAACACCTATCCCCTTGACCAACACCTAAAAAAATAGTAGACAGAAAAATATTAAGGGTATGAGGGGCAAAAAGGGGACAAAATAAATAATAATGAGGAGGGACTGCGCAAAAAAATCCAGACAGGTCTAACACGCGTCCCCCCCAGCTGAAAGTGGGGAGAGCTACCCAACCCCTTGGGAGTCCTCTTCACTAAGGCGGAAATACCTGGAGAGACCGTCTGCATTGGCGTGGTCCACTCCAGGCCGATGTTCCACCCGGAAGTCCATTCCCTGTAGGGAGATGGACCACCTCAACAGCTTGGGATTTTCCCCCTTCATTTGCATCAGCCAACGAAGGGGGCGGTGGTCAGTCTGAACCAGGAAGTGCGAGCCAAAGAGGTATGGCCGCAGCTTCTTCAGAGCCCACACCACCGCAAAAGCTTCCCTCTCAATTGCACTCCACTTCTGTTCCCGGGGAAGCAGTCTCCTGGATAGGAAGACTACAGGCTGATCCAGGCCCTCTTCATTTAGTTGCGATAACACTGCCCCAATGCCATGTTCGGATGCATCTGTTTGCACAATGAACTCCTTGGAGAAATTGGGAGCCTTCAGGACCGGTGCTTCACACATTGCCTGCTTCAACTTTTCAAAGGCTTGCTGACAAGCCTTTGTCCAAACTACCCGTCGAGGTTGTTTCCTAGAGGTGAGCTCTGTGAGGGGCGCTACAATAGTGCCATACCCCTTCACAAAGCGACGGTAGTAACCTGTGAGGCCCAGGAAAGCTCGGACCTCAGTCTGTGTCTTGGGGGGTTCCCAGGCCATGATTGCCTCAATCTTCGCCTGTAGGGGCTGCACTGACCCCCTACCCACCAAGTGTCCAAGGTACACAACCGACCCCTGACCAATCTGGCATTTACTGGCTTTGATGGTCAATCCAGCTTGTTTCAGCGCCTGGAGAACTGCTTGCAAATGTTGCAAGTGGTCCTCCCAACTGCTACTGAAGACAGCAATGTCATCCAGGTAGGCAGCCGAGAAACCCTCCATTCTAGAGAGGACCTGGTTCACCAGTCGCTGAAATGTGGCAGGGGCGTTCTTGAGCCCAAAGGGCATCACACAGAACTGGAAGTGTCCCTCAGGCGTGGAGAAGGCTGACCTTTCCTTTGCTCCATCTGTCAAGGAAATCTGCCAGTACCCTGAAGTGAGGTCAAAGGTACTCAGGTATTGGGCAGCTCCTAGCCGGTCAATTAACTCATCCGCCCTGGGGATTGGATGAGCATCAGTTTTGGTAACTGAGTTCAGTCCTCGGTAATCCACACAGAACCTCAGTTCTGGTGTGGTGCCCGGTGGGGCGGCTTTTGGGACTAGCACCACCGGACTGGACCAAGGGCTGCTGGACGGTTCTATCACTCCTAGCTCTAACATCTTGGCAACTTCGCCATGGATGCTAGCCTTCACCTTGTCCGACAGCCTATAGGTCTTGGATTTCACTGGGGGGCTGTCTCCTGTGTCCACATCATGGGTACACAGGTGGGTTCTTCCCGGGACAAGGGAGAACTGCGAAGAGAACTGCCCCAATACCTGGCGGCAATCCACTCGTTGCTCAGGAGTGAGAGACGGGGAGAGAATTACTCCCTCCACCGACCCATCCTTCTTCTTGACATGAAAAGAGGTCTGGGAGAGGCTCGCTTTCTGCTTCCTCAGCACCATCAGTCACCATCATCAGGATGACCTCTGGCCTCTCATGGTGGGGTTTGAGGCGATTGGCATGCAGCACCCGTAGGGGCTGCCGCGGGGTCTTAAGATCCACCAAGTAAGTGGCCTTACCCTTTTTCTCCAACACCTCAAAGGGGCCTGTCCAACGATCCTGAAGGGCACTTAGCTCTCCAGGTTCCATCACCCAGACTTTCTGGCCAGGCTCCAACTCCCCCGGGTGAGCATTTTGGTCATACCATTCCTTCATGACTGCCTGACTGGCCTCCAAGTTGTCAGCAGCCTGCTTCCACAACTTGGCCATCTGGCTTCTGAAGGCCAACATGTAGCTCACCACATCCTGGGGAGGTTTTCTGGGAGACTTCTCCCATCCTTCCTTCACCAGGCTGAGAGGCCCACGCACCGGGTGCCCATACAACAATTCGAATGGGCTGAAGCCCACTCCTTTCTGTGGCACCTCTCTGTAGGAGAACAGTAAGCAAGGTAGGAGGACGTCCCACTTCCTCCGTAAGCTCTCTGGCAGACTTCTTATCATGCCCTTCAGGGTCTTATTGAACCTCTCAACCAGTCCATTGGACTGGGGGTGATAAGGAGTGGTGAACCGGTAGGTCACCCCACACTCCTTCCACATGGTCCGCATGTAAGCAGACAGGAAGTTAGTCCCCCTGTCGGACACAACCTCCTTCGGGAATCCTACCCTAGTAAAGATTCCCATCAGGGCCCTAGCTACCACAGGTGCAGTAACAGTCCTCAGAGGGATGGCCTCTGGGTACCGTGTGGCATGATCCACCAGAACCAGGATGAACCTGTGACCAGCTGTTGTTGGTGGATCCAATGGCCCTACAATGTCGATGCCCACCCTTTCAAAGGGGGTGCTAACGACAGGAAGTGGTTCCAGGGGAGCCTTTAGCTTCACCCCTGTCTTCCCACTGGCCTGGCAGGATACACATGTCCTACAGTATGTGTTGGACGCCACTTTCATCTGAGGCCAGTAAAAGTGGAGGACAAGCCGTGCAAAGGTCTTGTCCTGGCCTAAGTGTCCTGCCAGTGGTATCGCATGAGCCAATTCCAGCAGAAAGGCTCGGTATTGCTGCGGGACCACCAAGGCCCTTGATGAGCCAGGTAGAGGTACCTTGGGTTCACTGTAGAGGAGGCCATCCTCCCAGTAAATATGGTGGTGTCCCGTAGCATCACCTGCTGCCTGGGCTTCAGCCTGACGCCTCAGTCCCTCAAGGGTAGGGCACTCTCTCTGCCCCTTACAGAATTCCTCTCTGGTAGGACCTCCCTCCACATGCCATTCAGCAGGGATGGGTAAATCCTCCAGAGAATCTACTCCCCCCTCCACGGACTCCTGGCCTACCACTGCAGGTGGCCGATCTGTCTCATGGGGCGTGGAAGCCGAAGCAGGCTGTCCCTGTCTCCGTTTCTGACCCTTTTTGGCAGCGGGTTGGGCCATTGTTCCAGGTTCCAACCCAGGCGAACTCCCTCTCCGGGCAGTCGCAGACCGTGTGCTTACACAGGCCCAGTCAGGTGTACCCAGCATCGCAGAATGCGTCCGGTATTCCACCTCTCTCCAAGTGTTGTGCTCCATGTCATTCCCCAACAGACAATCAACTGGCACGGCAGGGCTTACGGCAACTCGAAGTGAACCTGCAACCCCTTCCCACTCAAAGGGAACCTCAGCCACTGGATAGTGGCCCATTCTGCCGTCAGCCATCGCGGCGGGGTGGAGTACATTAGGAACAACCTGCTCTGGAGACACCAGTTGACTTCTCACCATAGTCATACTGGCTCCTGTATCTCTCAGAGCCTCCCCTCTTTGGCCATTGATGGTAACCCATTGCCCATACTTGATAGTATTTGGGGGCACCTGGATCTTTGGTACCATCTCCCGCTCTCCCAGGGACACTAAGGTGACACCCGCCCACTCACCCCCCTTATCTAAGGGCAACTCCTCCCCGAGCGCTACACTAGCTACTCCCGGTGACTTTCCTCCGGTGGGAGGGGGTGGTCTCTTTGGGCATTTGACATCTCCCTTATAATGTCCAACACCACCGCATTCAAAACAGTGGAGAACCCTTGGCTGCTGGCTTTGGCCAGGATTAGGGTTTCTGGGCGGGTTTGCCCTAGGGGTGAAACCTGCTCCCTTACCTTGGAAATTATTTTGGGGACCTTTGGAGAACTCCATCTTTTTATCTCCTCCCTCTTTCTTCTGGGGGGCGCCCTGTCCGGCTTTTTGAGAATCCCCTCCAGTCCCCTTGGAGGACACCCGGGTACTTGCCCAAGTGTCCGCCTCCTCTGCAAGCTTCCGGGGATCGGTCAGCTTGCTGTCCACCAGGTGTTGGCGCAACTCGGGAAAACATTTCTCGAGGAGGTGTTCTTTCAAAAATAGATTGTACAGCCCCTCATAGTCTTTCACCTCGCTGCCCTTGACCCAACCCTCTAAAGCTTTCTTGGCGTAGTCTAGAAAGTCTACCCAATTCTGGTTACTCATTTTGTGACTTCCCCTGAATTTTTGTCTGTACCTTTCAGGGGTAAGTCCAAACTTTTTCACCAGTGCCACCTTCATGGCAGGGTAGTGGGTTTGCTCATTCTGCTCCAGAGCCAACAAAGTGTCTCTGCCAGCAGGTGGCATGTATTTGTACAGCCCACCTCCCCAGTGAGTTTCTAGGATCCCGTGAGCCCTTAAAGAAACCTCATAGGCGGCCAACCATTTGGCAATGTCATCACCTGGGGTGTAACTAGCAATGACATCTTTGGGTAAGTAGGGTCTAGATTCCCTGGTGTCTACTTTCTTTTCGCTGCCACCATTGTCTGGATTGGGAGACCTACGGATGAGAGCTTGTAAGTCCATCTCCTTTGCTGCTGACACCAGTCCTTTAGTTGGGTCACAGTATAGTTATCCAGCTCTTCCACATTTATCTCCATTTTTGCTAGAGTATAAACTTTTCACACAGGAGGAAACCGAAAGTGTCCTAGGGTCAACCTCCACCCACCACCAGAAATAAATTTAGAAAAACAAAAATGTAAATTAGGAGGGCCGCAAGGAGAAAACTCCTGGTGTAGGTTAGTGTATTGCGTTGAATTACTAGTGAGTAGCTGCAACCAAGTCAGTTATCCCACCGCTAGGCACCAAATGTTGGAACTGGGTAGCCTGGCCTAGGGCAAGACATATACTTCAGAGGCACAGTGTTAAGGTTGCAGACCACCCAAAAGTAAAACCACGCAATAGCACACAAAAGAAAACGCTACACCAAAAATGTAGGAAAATAAGCACTGCTTTATAAAAATAATATATATATATATATATATCTTAGCTCTTTTCACTTTTAGGATTCACAGTTGAATTACACTTCAGGTTGTTTTGGGAAAAGCAATTATACTCTTAGTCTGCTAAGCAAATTATCAATTAGGTTCCAAGTTGCATTACCTTTGTCAGGAAATCAATAATGGCACTTTCAAAAATATCAATTCACCACATTAAATAGAATTAGCAATACATCTCATTAAGCTCGATAATTGTTCAAACTTTGCTATTATGACTTCCTAAGACTTTCAATGAGGCAGTGTCAGCACTTTACATTTGGTCAGATATTCAGTGAACATTTCATTGACAACCATACCCCTCCCCGTTCTGGGCTTCAAAAGAGCACATCACAGTCAGTAGCCCCCCAAAGGAAGAAGTTTCTATTCTTCACTAGAGACAGTTAACTCCTTTACCCTCTTTACCACAGAACCAGAAGAATTGGTGAGCCTTTCGCACTGTAGCGGCTTTTGAATAAGCTCCCCCCTCAGAGCTGACAAAAGAAAAAGGGGGAGAATTGACCAGAAGTCGGTTTAGTCATTAAAGGGGGGAAACAACCAGCTTTATGGGACTTGTCTTAAAGATCCCTCGTGAATAGCTGATTAACACTCCCCTGTGCCAACCTTATCCTGGCTTAGCCAACTGTGGATTTGGATTCCCCTGGGGGTATCTAAGGCCTCCAGCGACCCCCTTCAGCACCTCCTTACTTCACTTTAGTTGGGCCCTTTCTCACAGGCCTGCAGATTTGTCCAGCCAGCGTGGGTATCACCAGCCAGCAGTAGCGCTTACTGAGGGACTTCGCCCCTCCTCCCCTGCTCCGCTCCGCTCCTCCTCGTTGGAGCTCCGGCAGAGGAAGAGGCTTCCCGAGGGGAGAAGCGATGGGGCTCGCTTACCGACCACTCCCTCGAAGAGTTCTCCTCAGGCGCTTCACGACGCGTCTCCCGCAATAGAGTCACCGCGCATGCGCGGGTGATTAGTGTTCCTAATCCGGAGTCTGCTCCAGCCACACTGCCTCGATCAGTGGCTTCTCCTCGGGCCTGCTCCTTCCAAGGCCCCTCCTAGTAGCAAGTAGTGGGACCGCCTGGGCATGCGCGATAGCGCTCAACTTTCCTCAGTCAGCCCTCGCACTCTAGGTCGGTGGTTTCTCCTCAACAACGCGGCCGGTGCCCCCGGGGTCCTGCACACAGCGAACACAGCGCTGCCTCCTAGAACTCGGCACCCCTGTCCTTTCTCTGATTCCTGAGGGGAAGTGGAGCTCTGATAACTACGTAAGGGGTAAGGACCCACAGAGTCACTTGGCCAATAGCCTGCTGTACATCCAGGGTGAGGGGGAATAGAACCAGATCTCTAACCTTTTCAGAGTCTTATTACCCCTCGGTGCTGGGCAGGGGTTGGGGATGAAAAAGCACCCTTTCAAAAGTCTCTCCCTCTGGGCAGAGGACTGCGCTCCGCAGCGCTGCAGTCTCCTTCTCCTTTTTACACCCCAGTATTTCTAAGCTAGGGGTTGGTCAGGCGCCCAGGGTCTCCCTAAATCCTTCACAGCGGGGACAAGACAAGGATCCCAAAGAAAGGGGTAGAGTAGTGGATTTAATAGGCTGCTTCC
The DNA here is from genome assembly GCF_964261635.1 of Lissotriton helveticus. NCBI lineage: Eukaryota > Metazoa > Chordata > Amphibia > Caudata > Salamandridae > Lissotriton > Lissotriton helveticus. The sequence continues at coordinate 390,826,182 of NC_136058.1, read as the reverse complement.
CAGTCCAGGAGATCAATCCCTTCACTAATCTCTCCCCACCTCTCAAGATAGCCTGTCCTCCAGCTGACTCTCACAGGTAGACAAAATGGCTGCCCTGCATTCCGCCTTTTATAGGCTGCCCTTCAATGGTCCAGCATGGACCAGAAGGTTCTGGAATGCCCTATGTTAAGCTATGGCCAAGTTCTAGGTGCGACAGTTGGGGCAGTTGGTGGCCACCATTTTAGGTGGTGCCAACTTTCCTGTCAGAACAGGCCTCAGGGCCTGAGGTAAAAAGATTATGGGGGGAAAAAGAACACCTATCCCCTTGACCAACACCTAAAAAAATAGTAGACAGAAAAATATTAAGGGTATGAGGGGCAAAAAGGGGACAAAATAAATAATAATGAGGAGGGACTGCGCAAAAAAATCCAGACAGGTCTAACATAGGGCATATAATATTCTTGAAAGGATGAAGGGAGAGAGAATCGGAGGCCCGGAACTTCCTGGCGTGTAGAATCCTATAGCATAAAAATTAAAGCGTAAACGCCAAAGTCCCAAATCGAGCGGGAAGAAACAATGTCGACAAACCGAGTGTTCAAGATACGCTTACCTGTCCAATCTTACAGCGTGTATACGGAGTCTTCCGGATTGCTCGGAGGACGGACGCCACTTGGAAGAGGGAGTACGGTGAGTTTGTCGTCCTCGCTGAGCCATAAATACTTTTTGGTAAAAGCTGAACACAGTGCACCTGAGTCAACACGTGGTGCGAACGACTAGAGCGTAAACAGTGTCAACGCGGAAGTAGGAAAAATGCAATCATCTTTAGAAATGAAAAACACGCAAATCGAAATAGAAACCGAAACCCCACTGCATAAAAAATATATATGAAGTATATATAGGAAAAAACATTTTTTCGAGGAACGAGTTATAGAGCGTTAAGAAAACCGGGAACTGTACAGAAAAAATAAGAAAAAATATGGAACAAATATATATAAGATATAGAAGGGAGAAAGCCGTCAATAGAAACCCCACAAAAAGAAGGAATACCATAGACCTAAAAAACAGACTATCTATAGAGGCAGAGCTAATAAACAATGCCTCAAAGTATCGAAGCTAAATAAAAAGATTCAGCACAAGAAATACATTTTAAGAAAGAAGTTAAAAACAAGTCCAAGCTTAATGACACATAAGGAGATCCAAGAAATGAATCAAAAAAAGGACCTTGAGAAAAGGTATAAAGAAAAATTCAGATAATCGCATTTTCCCATGGTAGGTGTTCGTTTAGACCCGAGACAGCCGTCTCAAGGGTAAAGATCCAGAACACTTCCCTTTTGCTTCTAAGTGCATCCGTGTTGCCATCGTTAGGACAGTGTATGCGTTCCAAAATAAGCCATTTTAGGTCCTCCACAGTATGTTTTAGATCTTTCCAGTGGACAACCAAAGGTGCCCCATTACGTGAATTTCTAATGGATGACTTATGTTCAGAAAACCGTGTCCTGAACTCTCTGTCTGTTTCTCCAACATATCCCTTGGAGCAGGGGCAAAACAGAAGATACACGACATTACTTGTTCGACAATTCGTCATTTCCTTGAGTTGGATTTTTCTTTTGCCCCACACAAATTCGGGAGTAGTCACAACATAATCACAGGCGTGGCAGCCGCCACATCTATGGCTTCCAGTGATAGGATTAGTGCCAGAGATGCTTCTCTGACTGGAATCTGAGGTTACAGGAAGGGAGGCCCTAACTAGGACATTCCTCAGATTCTTATTGCACCTGAAGGCGAAAATGGGTTTATTCATTTTTTCAGCTGTCATATCCATATTAAGGATATGCCATTGAGAATTAATGATAGAGCGCAGTTTATCATTGAAATTAGAGTGTGTGGTGACAACTACAAGTTTATGCTCCTCATACTTTTCTTTTGGGCTCAGGAGGGCCTCACGATTAAAATATTTGGCCCTCTTGTAGGAATCCCTAATTAATCTATGGGGATAGCCCCTCTCGAGAAACTTAATTTTCAATTGTGAGGAATGAAATTCGAAATTGCTCATATCCGTACAGTTACGGCGAAGCCTCAGAACCTGGCCAAAGGGTATACTGTTCCTCTGGCTCCGCGGATGGCAACTATCGTAGAGCAGGAGGGTATTCCGAGCCGTGGGTTTTGTATAGAGAGAGACCTAAATAGATTGATTTTTAACTTGAATCCATACATCGAGAAATTCAATTCTGGTGGAGCTGTTGTTCACACTGAATTTCAAATGTGGATCACAAAGATTTATCCACATAATGAATTCATTGAGTTGTTCCTTGGGTCCCCTCCAAAAAAAAAAGATGTCATCGATGAAGCGATTGTAATTCATGACGTTTTCATGTCTTAAGGAACACTGTTTTGTTTGAGTTTGAATGCATGTGGTGTGTGTAAGTGAGTTACGAGTTGACTGATGGAGTGATTGAATAGCGTGTCATGCGTTCATTTTGTCTAATGTGTGTCGGGGCTGGTGTGTCTTTCTCTTTTTATGTATAAAACTCAAATTATTCGCAAGTTTACATATAATTATATGACCTAAATGAACTTTTCTTATGATTATTAAAATATGACAATGAGTTTGAATCACTATGAAAAATAAATAACTCAAAGTAAATAGCTGTTCTGTGGGTGTATGTTCTTTGGTTGGCCCTATTGTTGTAACTTCCTTTGTCCGTCCTAATTATTGGGGACATCCTTTTCATGTTGTTCTATATTGATTGTTCCCTGGTGGGTTGCTCCCCGCGCCTTTATCTTACTTAGGTTTTCAGGGTCCCTCTTCTGTTTTTTTGCCATTATTGATCTTGACCTGCATTCAGGTATTAGTGTAGAGATCCATGATTGGATTTAAAATCTAGTCCGGTAGGTCCTGTTGTTTTAATTTACCCCAAAGTGTGTGTCGGCTGACACGATCAAAGGCCGCCTTAAAGTCCACGAAGCATAGATGGAGTGCTTGTCAATGTCGTAGGCTTTTATCTGCAATTAAGCCTATTACTAACACATTTGCAAGTGTGCCTGTACCGCGCCAAAATCCTGACTGGTTTATGGGGATTTTTTTGTTCGCATTGGACCAATTTACAAGGTCCGTTAGAATCAGGGATGCGTAAAATTTGGCCTCCGCATCTATTAGTGCGATCAGGTGGTACTTTGCTGGATCTTTACGATCTCCTCCCTTATGTATCGGATTAATAATCGAGCCTCACCAGCTTTCAGGGATTCAACTGGTGATGCAGATCGTCTGAAATAGACTACTGAGCTTGCGTGCCCAGTAGTGTGGGTCTTGCTCATAAATTGCCTGTGGGACACCATTCGGTACTGGTGCACTATCAAGCCAACTTTTTCTTATAATTTGTAAAATGTCTACTTCAGAGTAGGCGAGCGTAGGTAGAGGGAAATCTTCATATTTCTTTTCATACGAGGTGGTTGCAACTGGTAGTAGCTGCTCCAAACTGCTTAACGATTCTGACGCATTTAAGTGCTGCCGAAATGCATTTTTCCTTTCATCTGCGGGGGCTAATGGCAGCTGTTCAAAGTTGTTTATAGAAAATGTGATAAGTAGATGCTGTACCCATGCGTTCTCCGGAGCGCAGGTCGTACTTATGATATTTGTGGTTCTGTTCATTGAGTTCACTTGCGCCCAGAATGCTCTAGGGTCAGATTTTTTTGCATTGTGAATTAATTTCGTCCAAAAGTTGTTCTCTTCGGATTTTTTGTCAATCCAAATTTGTTTCTTATATTGTTTCTTTAAAGAATGTACTTCCTCCCATACTTTCGACTGTGTGCACTGATTATGGGCCTTTCTGAGTGTCTTTCTGAGGCGCCTTCTTAAGGTTCGGGATAACCGACTGAGATGACTGTTGTTATCTCCATTATTTGGTCTTTTGGTGGATACTCCCTGGGTAACTGTGCCAGGAAAGTGGTCCATGTTTCAATAGTCATCTGGTTTTCTGAGTCGAGCGTTAACATTAGGTTTTTGGCATTTTTAGCTATCTGTGGTAACGTGGTAGATGTCCATCTTAAACGTTTCAAGTTGATTGTTGATGTTTCCCCCTCTATTATAGGGGCTTCTTGATGTTTAAGTGATATTTTTAGTTCGATATGCTGGACCGAATGATCACTGTCGGGTGAGCATTCAATTTGAAACCTCTTGATTAACCCTAGAAGGGGGAGAGTAACTATTGTATAGTCCAGAATCGAACTGGAACAGGGACCAATATTTGTGCATTAGGCGGGTTTATCCTGCTTTGTTCTTCCGTTTAGTGCACGCATTCCTAGCTGTTCGAGGTCCCTTATGAATTGCCGACCCACTTTGTCCTTGCGTGATACAAGCGGAAGCAGTTGCGTTTCCACCGCCCAGATTTCATTTGCTGTAGTGATGTTGTCTTCCTCTTCTTGGGGGTGTAATACATTTGCATTAAAATCTCCAGTAAGGATTATTTCCTAAGTTGGGTTTTCGAAGCGAAGTTCCGCGATGACATCGGTAACTTTTTTAAAAAGCTCTTGTTTAATCTCAGATTTGGGGTGGGCATAGATGTTAATGAGTATGATGGTGCTTACCCCGGTGGTGTTGTGCCCATTTGCATTTGTATTATTTGCATAGCTGATGTTGATGCTAACTGTGAGGATTTGATTTTCAGTGCTCTAGAGATGTAAACAGCGAGGCCCCCTTTAGCTCGTCCATCTTGCTGAGTTCGTACTGCATTCACATGGTGGCCTATCCTACCTGGAACCTCAACTGGGGCTGTTAGCCAAGTTTCTTGGAGTAAAACTATTTTGTGTCTATCCTAGGACTCTGTCTTTTCTTTATCTTATAAGGTACCTTTTGCTCCAGCGATATTCCAGGATTGAATTTTTATGGAGGCAGGCTCTGTTTTGCCAGGTGTACTATAATTTCATTCATCCCTCCACCCTAGTGTGGGTGGTCCAGAGTTTATTCTTCGCTTTTGCTCTGTTTTTGTGCCATCTGCTCCTTTGGCGCCTCGCAAAACTGAGTGGACTACTGATTTTTTTGTTAAGGTCTTTCCTTGAGAGGCACTTAACATTAGAAATGGAGACGGGTAATGCGGTGTTACCTCTTTGGTAAGCGAGATTCCCCAGTCCTCGAATTTGGATGTTTCTTGTAGAATAGCTGTCACTATTTCTTCATTCTTCCAAGTTGCTACGGTGCCTTAATTTCCTGTGTTGTTTGCAGGATTAACAAATTCTATTGCTAATAGGTCCGCAGACGTTAAATGCTGTAGTGTTAAGATTTCTGCCGTTAGACGTAGGATGTTTCCTCTATTCAGATAGTCTTGCGGACCTTGGGACTGGTAGTTTGGGGTAAATAGAGTCCTTCTTGTTATGGTCGATGTGTTCTCTTTTCTTTGCATGTGGGAAGGCAAAGTCTGCTCGTTTGTCTGATTTTTCCTTGACTCCTCATGGGCCGTGTCGTTTATATCATTGAGCTGACTTTTTATGTTAATCAGACAGTGATCCTTCTTGATGTTTTCTAAAGGCTCATCTACTTTTGTAAAATCTATCAGATTGCCTCCCTTTGTGCTTCTCGTGCCGCTGTTTTGGCCTTGCTCTTATGAAGTTACCAAACAACCTGTCCTTGAGGTTCTTTCCTTTTCAGTTTTTAGGTCTCGCCTATTATATCCCGCAGGGATAAATAGACGAGTATATAGTAGGCAAAACAAAATCTCTACCAACTGCGGATTATGTCCAGTTCATGTGATGCAGTAGTGTGAGACGCGCGCGTGCACGTCAAACCCATCAGCCTCGCACCAGACTTCAATAGAATGCGCTCCCAAGCTGCTCCCCCGCCCCCTGCATCAGACTTCAAAGCAATGCACTCCCGCCCCGCCCCCACAGCAATGCCAAGAGCTTGTTACTAATGAAGCATCTCCTTAATCACGCTTTCACGCAGCTATTTCCTTTAATACTGCACTGACTCAAGAAATGTTTTATCTCTTTTTAAACGCAGCGTTTAAATTGACTCGATACATGATCTTTAACAATGCCCGGACTTCGAGAAATGTTTATCTTTTTATTAAAGCAGCAATTACCCGAGAGTTATTTTCTTAAAACACCGCACTGACTCGAGAGATTTCTTTTCTAAACGCAGCATCCGGCGTTGCTGGCATGCAAATTCACTTTATTTCAACTGCACTAAAGGGGCATTTTCACGCTGCGCAAACATATGAGCTCCTTTGGAATGCGGAATCCTGCCATCCTGCTTGATTAATGGATTTGCATTTGCACGTGAAAACATTAAACATGCCCGAGGCGCTAGCAGAGCTCAAGCCACACGGAGACATCCAGACATCCTCCTTAAGTGTTGTTTCCTCTGGGAGCCGAATTATTTTACACTTAACTCCTAACATACAAAAGGTTCTCTTTTTTAGAAATATATAGTATCTTAAACAGTAACGTGTTTGTGGTAAAATTGGAACGGCACTATGATGGGCGCATCTAAGTATTTCCCCCTGTTAGCAATATGTTAGGGCTTTTAGCCAATGTAAGTTTTTTTTTCTCCCCCAAAACTTTATTTGTTAGTCACAGGCAACGTCAAGGAGGTTTTGTATTATTTTGCTTAAACGACATGTGTACCTTATTTTCAGTTTACACAGTACACTAAATGATTGTTTCTCTTCTCTCTTTTTTTCCTGTCACATTAGCGCAAAAGGTATATAACTTTCCATTATGTATCTTGAATGGAGATTAAAATTGCTCTCACATCTTTGGTCTCTTTGTCTCACACTCTACACTTTTATTTTACACTAGTTATTTTTGTTTCACACTTTTTCTTTGGCACACACATTACCAGCTGTCAGTGCACACTTTCGCCAGGCAGACACACCACCAGCCGTTAGTGCACACTTTCACCAGGCACACACACCACCAGCCGTCAGTGTACGCTTTCACCAGGCAGACACACAACAGCAGCTGTCATGCACGTTTTAACCAACACACTCCTCCAACCGTCAGTGTACACTTTCACCAAGCATACACACCACCAGCCATCAGTGCACGATTCCAACAGGCACACACACATCACCAGCCATCAGTGCATGCTTCCACCAGGCACACACACCACTAGCCATTATGCACGCTTCCTATAGACACACACACCACCAGCTATCATCACAAGTCAGTGCATACTTCCATCATGCACACACACCACTAGCCGTTAGTGCACGCTTCCATCAGGCACACATCAGCATCCGCTAGTGCACGCTTTCACCAGACAGACACACAACGCCAACTGTCATTGCACGTTTTAACAGGCACACTCCTCCAGCCGTCAGTGCACATATTCACCAAACATACACACCACCAGCTATAATTGCATGCTTCCACCAAGCACACACACACCACCAGCCGTCAGTGCACGCTTCCACCAGGCATACACACCACCAGCCGTAAGTGCACACTTTCCCCAGGCACACACCACCAGCCGTTAGTGCACGCTTTCACTAGGCACACGCACACCACCAACTGTCAGTGCACGTTTTAACAGGCACACTCCAGCCGTCAGTGCACGCTTTCACTAGGCAAACACCACTAGCTATAATTGCACACTTCCACCAGGCACACACACATTAGACAACACCAGTTGTCAGTGCACGCTTCCACCAGGCACACACCACCATCCGTCACTGCACGCTTTCACCAGGCATACACACCACCAGTTGTCGGTGCACCCTTCCACTAGGCACACACACCACCTGCCATCATCACCAGTCATCAGTGCACGCTTCCACCATGCACACACATTACTAGCCGTCAGTGCACGCTTTATAGGCACACACACACACACACACACCATTAGTGTCAGGCATCCACAAGCGTCAGGCATTCACAAGCTTAAGGCATCCACAAGCGGAAAAAATCCAAAAGTATCAGACATACACAAGCGTCAGGCATCCACAAGCATCAGACATCCACAAACATCAGACATCCACAAACATCAGACATCCACAAGCATCAGGCATCCACAAGCCTCAGGTATCCACAGGCATCAGACATCCACAGGCATCGGACATCCACAAGCATCAGACATCCACAAGCATCACGCATCAGACATCCAAAAAGGATCTGGCATGCACAAGCATCAGGCATCCACAAGCGTCAGGCATCCACAAGCGTCAGGCACCCACAAGCGTCAGGCACCCACAAACATCAGACATCCACAAACATCAGACATCAGACATCCACAAGCGTCAGGCATCCACAAGCATCAGATATCCTCAGGCATCCACAAGCATCAGGCATCACAAGCGTCAGGCATCCACAAGGGTCAGACATCCACAAGCGTCAGGCATCCACAAGCGTCCCTTTCATCAGCTCTCTGCCATCCTCGTTAGCTTCAAATGTTTCTGGTTCCTCACAAGGCGCCTCCAGCTCTCCCCTTGCTACATTTTACATTGCCACAGCACCACTCAACGGCACAGCATCACTCAGCATCACTCAACGCCACAGCATCACTCAACGCCACAGCATCACTCAGCACCACTCAAAGCCACAGCATCACTCAGCACCACTGAACGCCACAGCATCACTCAGCACCACTGAACGCTACAGCGTCACTCAGCACCACTGAACGCCACAGCATCATTCTGTGCAACCATTCAACAACAACTTGTTCTATTTGTATTTCCATCCTCACACTCCATATTTATGTTGACCAATAGCAAATCCCGCGAACTCTTGTCTTCCTGCACTATGACTTGTCTGTCTTGATTGATATTATCTTTGCTGGATTGTGAATTAAATCTAGGAATCATATTTAAAGGGTCAATTTATTGTGGGTTGATTATCAATTGCTGAGCTTTACTTGCTATTCCTTTAGGGTTGTTGACTTTGTTTATTAGTTCCCTTGGGGTTCCTTCCCTACACACCCCTAATTTTAGGTCTTTATTAGTATTTCTATCTGTGGGATCGCCATATTCTTGTGCGGTCAAGATCTGTCCTTGTTGCAATTGAATTGTTTTGGTGAGTTGTTTTGTTTTGTTTCCAATGCCTTTCTATTTGTCCGGTTATGCTTCCCTCTGGTGTTTTTGTTGTGGGAGACTCCGGATTGCTACTATCGAAGCTTCAATTTGAACTTCTCCCTTTTAGTGTATGTGTTAAGGATTGGTCATAGTTGCTATCCTCGGGGTTCGGCGAAGCCACAACTGGACTGTTTGCTCTTGGCTCGGCTACTTCCAGGCAGTGCAACACATCCTTTAAGGTGGACTGATTTTCTTCTACTTCCCCTGATTGTTCTTGGTGTTTCCGGTTGCCATTGCAAAGATTAAAGATTGGGTAGTTATCTGGGACATATTTATTGGATATTTTGCTAATGTATGGACGATTTCTAGCTTTCCAGGCTCGTTTTTTTTGTCTTTTTGTTAAATGTGGTTCCAGATTGTTTGTTGTACTTGGCTGCTTACTCGTTTGTGGATTCGCTTCGATGCATGAAACGTGACTCAATTGTGACGTTGGATTGTCTGTTATTTGTATTTCCTCTATTAATTCTACTGATTTTGTTTTTTTTCCATTTGTTGTGGGATGCTCAGTTCGTTTTTCCTTTGAGCTGTTTTTTGGGGTGGTTTTCCAGTCATGTTTTCTGCTTTGTTATTTTCGTCATTATTTATGTCTTTTTTCGAGACAGTGTTATTTCCTTCCGACATAGAATATTTGCCGTGTGGTGCCTTATTTTCAAATACACAATTTACACGCTTTCATTCATTGAGGATGCTCTTTATTATGGTTGGTAGGTCCCTTAGTTTTTCAAGTATGGGGCTACAGGGGCAGATGGGGGGTTGAGCCCGTGTTTAATTTCTATCTTGAGGATTTGCAAATCTATTCGTCATGGTGTAAAGTTTATTATTTATGTCTGAGATGTATTCAGCAATTAAACTCATTAGGTTTATTTGAATGTCCAGCTTGTCTGATTGCATGTTCAGAGCTTTAATTGATGTTTCTAATGTTTTCACTAAAGCACCATGTAGATTTATTAAAGATTCCAGATTATAGTTTGGGTCCTGGTTTCCTTCTGTTGGATGTTGAATAAGATTGCTGTCTGCTAGTTGCCCCCAGTTGGTGTTCTGGTTGTGCGGGTTGGATGTACTTTTTTTATTTTCCGCCACATTGTCGCTATCCATATGGGCCCTCTGTTCCTGGGGCGATACATTTTTATTGCGTGTTTTGTTAGGTTCTTCTATGTGTGCTTGGTCTGCCAGTTCCGATAAACTTGATATCTCGATTATTGTTTCTTCTCTGTCTTTTGGTTCTGACGTCAAGTGACTGCTTTGTGGGCCCCCTGCTGTTTTTTTTTCCCAGGACATCACTTGCTAGTATTGTAATCTTATCGAATAATTTCATTTGCTGGGATTTATTTTCTCCTTTTTTCTTGATTTGTATATTGAATTTAGAGGTTGTGTTCAGCGCTTGTATTATCTCTTTATTATTCAAAATGGATTGAGACTCCATCCATGAGTCACAGAATTCATCCATCTTACTGAAGTCTTCCTTTTCAAGCTGTAATCGTAACTCTTGTCTAGGTGTGAAGTGTTTATTGAGTTTTTCTTTACTGGCGACATCACTTTTGCTATCAACCTTTCTGCCTGGCTCGTATCCTGAACCCTCGGTAGTGGGAGTATGGTGATGATATACTGCCCCTAGTTGATCCATGTTGGTGTCACTGATTATTACTGATGACGATGTTGGTATTAATATTACCCTAGATTGACTTAGGTTTGACATTGTGTTTTCCAAAATGTTATCCGCGGTGGTGTCCGAGATTCTATGTGGACTTTTATACTGACCATTATCTCCTGGTTTAGCGTATACTTGCGCTTGTGTTTGAATTGTATGCTTATTATTCCCCCAGCCAGGCGGCTTGTCACCCTCTTGCGATGTTAACTTGCTCATGTTTGGCCATTCTGTTCCAATGGTATGTGGTGCGCTATTCACAGGTTGTGTCGGTATTATGGGTGACAAATTAACTGTTTTAACTGTTCCGACATCCATCTGTGAGGTGGTTGCTTTATACGGCGTCAGTGGTTTTTGAAGTCCGTTAATCTTTGCAGGCATTGAATAGCTGGCTGCAACTGGATCTTTTAAAAATGTGAATTTACCAGTTGAGTTCATTGAGCCAAAAATTGAATAAATAGGTGATATTAGTGGGGTTCAATCGGTCCCAGGTGGATTAGTTGCACTACTCTGGGGGGAGGCTGTCCCTTAGTTGTCCAATTTGGCTCTGGATTTCCGTTTCGGGGGTTTGTGGTGGGATCTTTCTTGTCCTACCTGACCTCATAGTTCTGTTCAATGTTATCCTCGTCCGTATTAGTATATATTAATATATTGATATGTAAACGAATAAATCGTATAGGCACGTTCTGAGGGTTTTGTGGGCTCCCTGCCCCCGGACAGTGCGTGTTCTCACACCTCACCAAATAGCACCAATTTGCCGAGAATGGCACTGATGGGCGCCAATTGGCCTTGAATGGTCCCTGTGTCCTGCGTAGACGTGAGGGAGGCTACTACTGTTTCTGCAGCCACTAGTTGCCGCTGCCGCTACACCCCTGTGGCAGTGGCAGCCAACAAAAAAAAAAAAAAAAAAATGCCGCCACAACCGTAGTGCAGCCACTCCAGCCTCCACGCAGAGCGGCTCTGCCTGCCCTAGAAAGCTCTGTTCACCGCACAGCACGTAAACCACGTTAACCACAGACCCAAAGTCTCTGCTTCACCACTCTGCAGCTTCACCAACCTCCGTTGATCTCAATACAGGGACTCACCCGTGTAAGGGGTCTCCTTTGGCAACAGTGCAGCCCTTGGACTCCAAGCTGACTCCGCTAGTGTGAGGTAGGGTGCTGGGAACTCACGCCCCCCCGACAGTAAACCTGCTCTCCGTGTGCTGCACGCCTCAGCAGACCCCCGTCGGGTCCCCGCAGGGGCCTCGTCTGCGTAGAAAACCGCAGTGTAGCTGACCACTGGGAGCTGCGGGATCGCCTCAGCAGACCCCCGGCGGGTCCCCTGCAGGGCCTCGTCTGCGTCCCCTGCAGGGCCCCGTCAGTGTAGAAAACCGCAGTGTAACTGACCACTGGGAGCCGTGGGACCGCAGGGCTACCGGCGTCTTCGGAGCGTCCTCCTCCACTCACTTGCTCTGATCGGCGGCTGGTGCAGCTATTGCGAAAACACCGGACAGAGTCAAGGGAATGCTTCTCCTTAAAGTAATTTCTGCTTAGGGGTAATTCATGTGCGATATCAAATTAAAATAGTATAACATTAGCATTGTCATTATTAATTGAACCATCGTAATTCTTGTATAGAATTTATGTGCTGCAATGATAATAGAGCAAAAGACACACAATGGATGGACGGAATGCAGAACAAATCAAAACATTTACCCTCAGTCAAGAGATCTGGGTAAATCAATCATTATTTTGCTCACCTTGCCACCCCAGTTCAGACATATGCAAATCAGTCTTGACCCTGTGTCTCATGGGAACAGTCCAGCCCGAACTGCAATGATAATAGAAGCAGATAAACGTGATTAGCAAAATAAGCACATTGAACAGAATAAATAGTTCCTTCTTTCTAAAACAATGTACATATGCAAGCATATAAAAACTGTATATAGAGTTTTCCTACTATGCTCTCCTGTGTGTGTGTGTCTGTTGGTCTCTGTGTTTCTGTCTCCCATTCCCTGTACGGAAAGTATGTAGCTCCCTGTTGTAGAAGCGTCGATCAAGAAAGAGCACACTGCATTGAATAATTTCTTGGTATGCACTTTTGTATTAGTATTACAGGAAATCACAATGATTCATTGTCTCTGTTATATTCTTCTTTCCCACAGGGTCTTCCTCTACAGTACCTTATGTGTGCCTCGGCCGCCGTCGTCTCTCGGACAGAAGGAAAAGACTCATGTAAGTGTTTTTGCTTTATGGTTTAGTCAAGGGAGGATGTGAGGGATAAATAATAGCTATGCATAAATGTGAAGGTAGGGGGTAGAGGTTGGAGCAACCAAAAGAAAAAGAGTAGCCAATGATTTCTGCTCTTGTCTTTGTTTCCGTCTCACTTATTTCCTTTTCCCTGAGTCCCTTTCACCCCTCAGCCTCCCCATCCTCTTTGCTCAGCCCCTTTCCAAATGCCCCGTAGACGCCCACGCACCTGGAAGAGCCACGTCCCTCCGGGGCCGTGGCGTGGTAACTCCTCGTCCTTCAGTGAGGTCTGGTCTTCTGCTTTCCCTCCTCCGCCAGGTTCGGATGTTCTGCTCGCCGACAAGCTGTGACCTCCCCTGGGCTCCGGTTCTCTCTCTCGTAAGGCTGTTAGTCCTTCTCTGTCTTTCCGGTCTTCCCCCGCTGGTTTCTCCGCCTCGCCTTCCCATGCCGCGTGTAGCTGGACCAACTACTGACCAACCCGACGCGCTCTCCGCCCCCGCCTTCTTCAACTGTGTATCCTCTGATGTCCGTCCCCAGCTCCGGCTTAAAGGGGCCGCCTGCCGATTCCTCTCTCTTCAGTTCTTGATGACAGCAAAGCGAACAACTGGTAAAAGGGGACTGTGAATATAGGAGGGGAGAAATATATGAAGGGATGGCATGGCACTCCTTATCCTCTATCCCATCGTCTACCACAGGGTCTACCTGACACACCCCACTCCCAGACACACCCAAAAATAGCTTATCCTAAAAACCCACCTCCCAAAAACAAGATACCAAACAAAAGGAAAATCTTAAGAGCTTCAGGTGATGTCCCTAGTGTCTGATGACTGGTGTTTGTTTAGGTTTACAGGAGTCCGGAGGTTACATAGCAAACCTTGTCTATGAATGCCGTGTATTTTTCATTCATTATTGTAGTATTTATGTAATCCACTCATCGCGTGCCAGAAGGGAGATGTGGGTGGCTAGAGTTGTTTATATAGCGACAGACAAGATCTGGTCTGTGTGTCCTGCTCCACATTTTGTTCCCGTAAAAGTTCATCAATATCTCCTTCACTTGGAAGCAAATCCACTTGTATTCTAGTTTAAGTATATTTATTCTCATAGAATCATTTTCAAAATCCACTGTTCCGCAAGTAAATTCAAATTCAGTCTGCCCAATTCATTTTGGGGGTTCTCCCTTCATCAGGGTATGCATGTGAGGAATCTATGTTGTATGTTGTGTGCGGAAAATAGTGACATAAGAATTAACTTGCAATGCAATGTAATCCTACAGATATATAAATTAATAGTTTACTACATGTCCTGGTAGAGCCTAACCGCATGTCTGCGTTTGTGTTATACCAGGGTCTTCACCTTTTCGATAGTGAGAGCTACTTCTGATCGAGGAGAATCATCCTGATCTACTGCCTTTATCACGAGGCTTAGCTAAGGGTAGATATATGGCAAGCAACTTAATTGCTGCCGTAGAGCGCCCAGTCCTGCTGCAGTGAGCACATAGCATTTGTAGCACTGGGTTAGGAAAGGTTTACCTGTAGGGCCCCATAGCCTTTGTAGCACTGTTAGGTTTACCTGCGGGACCCCAAGCATTTATGGTACTGGTAGGAACGGTGTATCTGTGGGGTCCCCAGGGACGCGTTATGTTCATTTTATTCTTATTAACGAATCACATCTGAGAGGTGAGTGTTTCACTGAGAGTTGAGGTCTCTTAGTCATGCAATACATGGGATGGCATTGTTCTCTCTAAGTGAGTGTGAAGACAGAAGACTTCTATTATCTGGTGAGTTGCCCTACTGTTCATTGGCTCCTGTCCAGATCCTGGCCCTGCTTTAACAATTAGAGATTGATGTTCAGTAGTGGCAGTCACAGTATAAGGACTGTGAGCAAGACCTGCTGTAGAGTTTTCTATGTCCTAGGAAAAATGTCTTAATGTAGGAAAGGGCCTATTTTGGACATGGTTAGCCTTCACTTTTTACCTGGAAAATGATATCGTTTTTACTGGAAGTGCACAGGGTCCCTGCCAACCAGGTCCCCTGAGTCCGATCTCCTTCCCTTAAGTAAACCAGTCGTTTCCACTATTGTCACCCCATTAGCTCACTTATAAGTCCCTAGTAAAAGATACCTCTGGTACCAAGGGCCTTGTTGTTAAAGAGGGTCTCTAAAGACTGCAGCACACTAAGGGACCCCTCACCAAGCACATACATACATACATACTGCCACTGCAGCTGCCTGTCTTGGTGCAGACAAAACTGAAGAGTCGACATGGCACACATCCCTGTATGCGATGCCCATAGGGACTGTCTGAGATATAGGTAAGACACCCCTCTAGCAGGCCTTATAGTGCGAGCTGCTTTAGGGATATCTCCTGTGAGGACATATCTGCATGAGCAGATATGCCCCAGCAATATCCTTGTCGATTCCGGGATATTGCAAGTGACCAGGGAAGCTCTATAGTAAGTACATTGGCTGCACACTTGTCATTACGAGTTCCACAGCTCCATGAAGGTTTCACTGAAATATGGGATATTTGCTACCAAACATCTCAGAATAATAAACCTGTGCCGATTGCAGTGGCCGATTTATAAAAAATTGAACACAGAGTGCCCCTTAGAGGGGTCCCCTAAGATCTACCAATCCTTAGTGTGGTCATCGACTGGCCTAAGCCAGCCTGCTACCACCAGACAGTGTTCTGACCACATGGGTAGAGTGCCTGTGCACTCTGAGGTCGAGAACAATACCTTTCCTGGGTGGAGGTGTTCACTCCTCCCCTGGTCAGGAAGAGCTATCTGTGGCAGGGATTTTCAAAGGACTTGCCGCCTTTGTAATGTGACCCCAGCCTCACCTGTTAGAGGGAGCAAGCGATCTTCCTGTCCTCACCCCCTTTTTGGCACGAGGACAGGTGGAAAACCTTAGATAGAATAGGAGGTGTGCCCCCCTGTCCCCTCTGCCAACTCCACCCCATAGGTGCTGGAGGCGAGGTGAAGTACACTTTGTAGTGCCCACCATCTTGAAGATGGTGGGACTTATCCAATCAGGGCTAGGACTATGTCCCCTTCCCACAGGAGGTGGGCATGATAAGAGGGTGTAGACACCCCTGGAACGTGGCCCATTGGCCACTACCTTTTACTCCCTTGTAACACCCTTAAATCACGATTTTAGGTGGCATCCTCAGACCCTGAATTTCAGTTCCTGGTGACCTAAGAAGAGCCGGGCACTGCAGCCTTTTCTGCTGGTGAGGCTCTGTAGAGAACTATGGACATGAGCCCTCGCTACTGGCCTGTCTGCATCCCTGGATGATCCTGAACCAAAAGTCAACTCGTCTTGCAGCCCAGCGACCTCCAGAACCTTGGGAGGACTGCCTGCCTTCGAAAAAGACCAAGGTCTCCAGAGAAAAGCAGACCTATTCACAAAGGAACCCTCTTCAAAGTAAAGACTCTGTGACCTGAAGAACTGCGCAGCATGCCCCCCGGTTTTACCTCTGCACCCAATGCCACCAGCCCAAGTCCAAGTGGCCCACCGGTTCAGCAAGGTTCCCCTGCTCTCAAGAGCCCAACTCCACCATGAGCTGACCTCTCCTGGACTCCTAGAAGTTGCCTGCAGCTTCTGCAAGAAGACCCCTCAACCGTGACCTGCACTGATTAGCCATTTCTGACACCAAAAGGCACCCCTTCACCCGTCCATCCTGAGCCTTGGTGCAGAGGACAAAAGGCGTTCCTACGTCCCTGAGCATCATAACTTACCTCAATGGCTGTTGGTTTCCTTCGATCGGCCTCCTAGCTGCAGCCTGCAGCCCTTTTCAGATTTGACCTGCCGCCATTGCTTTTCATTGGGCAACCGATGCTGTGTTGGCACCCTGCATCCAGCCACCCCTGTGCTACTAGTGTTGTAGTGTTGGTGCTGCCTTGGCCCCTGCTCAGTGTTAGCCTCAGCCCCGGAGACTGTTTCTCCAAGCCGATGCTTCTTACCTGTAAGCACCCTCTGTCCGATTGCCCCAGTCCCCTTTAATTTGTATTCAGTGACTGACCTTGAACTTTCACCATGTACCCGCCCACCCCTTTGTCGCTTGTGGTGCACTGTTAGTGCTGAACTGAACCTTACCCTGTACTGACCTTAACTTCCGAAGACTGGTCTTGTAAGTCAATGTTGAGTATACATATTTCTAATGTTTTTTTCCTCCCATTGCTTAACAGAGCAAAGTCTGAAAATGGTAGTGTGTCCACTTTTTATATTGAAAATGTATTTCTATTGCGAAAAGTATTTACCTAAGACAAAGTTCTGTGGTTCTGCAAAATAAATCCAACCAAGTGTCATTTTTATGAATTGGTCTCAGATTTAATCATTGAGTGTGTGTCTCTTTTATTGCCACTGTGTGTACAACAAATGCTTACGACATCCCACGGATAAGCCTAACTGCTCTTTCACACTACTTCAAAAGAGAGCAATAGTATTATCTACTTTAGCCTTTGTAAAGCCTTTGGGGATCCACTGGACTCTCTGCACACTCTACCTCTTTTTGGTATAGTATATAGAGAGCCAGCTTTCTACACTGGTGTGGCAGCGGTAGGGTACACGATTTTGCGTTCGCTGGACCACTCTGCTGCCATCTTATAGCATGTTTAGTTCAATAGATGGTTGTAAAAAAGGCTGTTTAGTAAAGTGCTATGTGCATTAAAATTAAAAAATAAACAACATTTGCATATAGGGGAATCACAAAGCAAAAATATCTAATGTGACACATAACAAATATAACAGATATAACAAAGGCCATTTCATGAGGTTTGCTATAATAGTCCATAACCTTACAATAATATATGTCAAAAAAAACAGGCAGTGTCAATAGATTTTCATACATTCTCATTCATTTAGTTTATATATTATATATTATATTATATATTATATATATAAAAAAATTATATATATATATATGTGTGTGTATATTTTCTTCCACTCCAGTTCCATTTGTCGTGATGCAGCGCTCGAAACGGGTGCGGCGCCCTGCAGCTGAACCACGCTGCTCACAATCCCCACACCATTCCTCCAGCTGGAAGAACAAATCGGGTCGCACTCCACAGGTCCTTTTTGCAATTTTTCTTTTATTTTTCACATTCTCTAAGAATTTGACAAGGGCAGCTGTTAAGATCTACGCGTTTCGGTATTCCAAATACCTTGCTCACGATCAACCGACCACTTGGCTCCCCCTTCTTGTTATACTTAATTACATTCTATATCACTTCCTGTTTGGGGTTAGCCAGCGTCTCTGCTTTCTGGGAGATGTAGTTTTTATGTTACATATATAATCCTTTACATTTCATTTACTCATTATTATGCTTATTACCATTATTTCACATCCATTCAAAACTGTGTGTGTGCTGGTAAATTACACAATTTCTTCCAAATTGGTTCCTGTAATGGGATTATTTTACTATGTGTTTTTAACATTATTAAATCAATTATTTACAACATTATACCTGCCCTCCAGTGGGCAAACTATATCTCTGCTTATTTGGATCATGGGTGGCCCCTAATACCTACCAGCAGACACTCTAATCTTTCCAAATATAGAGTAAAGTTTTATTTCTGTTGTAATACTAATGAAGAATATGTTAGGCAATAAAGCATAATCCTTAACACATCTGTTTCTGAGTGCGAAGTCATTATAAGTGTATATACAATTCTTCCCACTGATTTAGCCCATGTGGGCTCAGGGTTCTTAGGTTCAGGATGTGGCGTGACTCCTTCTGTCTTAAAAGTTTTTCTCTGTCCCCCCCTCGTTCTTTTTTGGGGACACTTTCAATTCCAAAGAATTTCAGTTGGTTCCAATCACTTTGATGGTATTGTTCCATGTGCTTGGCTACCGCGTTTTCTCTGTCTTGGTGAATGGTAGCTCGAACGTGCTCCAGTATTCGTTTTTTTAATTCACACACCGTGCTGCCCACATATCTTAGAGGGCACGGACATTCCATTACGTATACTACGTGTGTTGTTTTGCAGGTGATGAGTTCTCTGATCTCCCATATTCTTTTATTTGCCATTTGAACTTGCTTTGTGGGCTTTGCTATTTGACACGCCTTGCATGCATAACACTTGACAAATCCTGTTGATTTCAACCATATGTCCTTTTTTGTCTTTGTAGATTTCCTAAAATGGCTGTGAATTAGCTGATCTTTCAGGTTCTTTTCCCTTCTGTACGTAATTGTTGGATGATGCCCCACTATACTTTTGACTGTTTCATCCAGTTGTAGAATTTTCCAATTACGTTTCATAATGTTTGCAATTTCCTTGCTTTCATTTGAAAAATCCATTATCATCCGTATCGGTTCAGAATCACTTTTGGGATCCTTTTGTTTTTTTGCTAGACAGTCTTCCCTAGCTTTTTCGTTCGTTTTCTCCCAGCTTTTTTTGATTATGCCAGCATTGCATCCTCGCCATTTGAACCTGTCTGTGGTGGCCGCACTATGTTTAAGCCATTCATCATTTTGACTGCAGATTCGGCGGATTCTCAAGAACTCCCCGTAGGGGATGCTTGTGATCAGGGACTGTTGGTGGAAGCTCGTCGCTTCTAGGGTGGCATTGGTGGCAGTACATTTGCGATGTAGAGTAGTATGTATTTGATTTACTCTTATATAGATTTCTGTATCTAGAAATTCAATTCGATCAACTGGATGAAACAGTCAAAAGTATAGTGGGGCATCATCCAACAATTACGTACAGAAGGGCAAAGAACCTGAAAGATCAGCTAATTCACAGCCATTTTAGGAAATCTACAAAGACAAAAAAGGACATATGGTTGAAATCAACAGGATTTGTCAAGTGTTATGCATGCAAGGCGTGTCAAATAGCAAAGCCCACAAAGCAAGTTCAAATGGCAAATAAAAGAATATGGGAGATCAGAGAACTCATCACCTGCAAACCAACACACGTAGTACACGTAATGGAATGTCCGTGCCCTCTAAGATATGTGGGCAGCACGGTGTGTGAATTAAAAAAACGAATACTGGAGCACGTTCGAGCTACCATTCACCAAGACAGAGAAAACGCGGTAGCCAAGCACATGGAACAATACCATCAAAGTGATTGGAACCAACTGAAATTCTTTGGAATTGAAAGTGTCCCCAAAAAAGAACGAGGGCTGGACAGAGAAAAACTTTTAACCCCTTCGACGCTCATGACGAGCCCAGCTCGTCATGGAGTTTCCATTGATTTCAATGGAAATTACATTGAAGAGCTGCTACAAGCTTAGCATCCAAGTGGTTAAGACAGAAGGAGTCACGCCACATCCTGAACCTAAGAACCCTGAGCCCACATGGGCTAAATCAGTGGGAAGAATTGTATATACACTTATAATGACTTCGCACTCAGAAACAGATGTGTTAAGGATTATGCTTTATTGCCTAACATATTCTTCATTAGTATTACAACAGAAATAAAACTTTACTCTATATTTGGAAAGATTAGAGTGTCTGCTGGTAGGTATTAGGGGCCACCCATGATCCAAATAAGCAGAGATATAGTTTGCCCACTGGAGGGCAGGTATAATGTTGTAAATAATTGATTTAATAATGTTAAAAACACATAGTAAAATAATCCCATTAGAGGGAACCAATTTGGAAGAAATTGTGTAATTTACCAGCACACACACAGTTTTGAATGGATGTGAAATAATGGTAATAAGCATAATAATGAGTAAATTAAATGTAAAGGATTATATATGTAACATAAAAACTACATCTCCCAGAAAGCATAGAGACGCTGGCTAACCCCAAACAGGAAGTGATGTAGAATGTAATTAAGTATAACAAGAAGGGGGAGCCAAGTGGTCGGTTGATCGTGAGCAAGGTATTTGGAATACCGAAACGCGTAGATCTTAACAGCTGCCCTTGTCAAATTCTTAGAGAATGTGAAAAATAAAAGAAAAATTGCAAAAAGGACCTGTGGAGTGCGACCCGATTTGTTCTTCCAGCTGGAGGAATGGTGTGGGGAATGTGTGTGTATATATTACCTACTGGCGGTCGCCAGTAGGTATATATAGTTAGGATTTTTTCTCTATGGGATTTTTGAAAATTCTATGTCTAATAACTTTGGCGTTTGTGGACAGAATTGGCTGAAATTTTCAGGAAAATGGCACATTTTGTTTCTGAGCAGCCCCTGAAAATTGGGGGGGGGGGTTCGTCCGGGGGGGTCGAGTAAAAAGGGTGGTCCCAAAACTTGTTTTTAACATTGAGTTTTCCATAGGGCGGTTGGCCTCACTTTTAGCCCGAACGGCTGAATGGATTTGCACGAAACTTGGGAAAATTGTAGGGACTGGTAGCCCGATGTGCCTTTTGTAGGTCTCAATATATGTGCTCCAGTGGATTTTGAGAAATTAACGTTTAAAAAAAGATATATATCTGTAACAGCGGACCGGGCAGCGCTCCAGTTCGCGTACTTTGCGCGCAACGGAGATTTGTGAAGCGAAGCTGATTGGTTCTCCGGCGTCTGTAAACATTCCAAACAGTCCGTAGCGGCCGCCATCTTGTCTCTCGGTAGGATCGAGAGACAAGAGGAGGCCAAAGCGAAGGGGCAAATGATCATAAGGGGGCATAGTAGATTCTCGCTGACCCCCTAGGTTTGATGTGGAGGTTTTAAAAGGGCCCCGCGGGGCAAAAAAAAAATATATAATAATAATCGAACGGCTGAATGGATTTGCACGAAACTTGGCAAAATTGTAGGGACTGGTAGCCCGATGTGCCTTTGCTAGGTCTCAATATATGTGCTCCAGTGGATTTTGAGAAATTAACGTTCAAAAAAAGATATATATCTGTAACACCGCTCCGCTTCGCGTAACGGAGGTTTGCGAAGCTGATTGGTTCTCCGGCGTCTGTAAACATTGCAAACAGTCCGTAGCGGCCGCCATATTGTCTCTCGGTAGGATCGAGAGACAAGAGGAGGCCAAAGCGAAGGGGCAAATGACCATAAGGGGGCATAGTAGATCCTCCTTGACCTCTTAGGTTTGATGTGGAGGTTTTAAAAGGGCCCCGCGGGGCAAAAAAAATATAATAATAATAATCGAACGGCTGAATGGATTTGCACGAAACGTGGCAAAATTGTAGGGACTGGTAGCTCGATGTGCCTTTGCTAGGTCTCAATATATGTGCTTCAGTGGATTTTGAGAAATTTACGTTCAAAAACAAGATATATATCTGTAACAGCGCTCCGCTTCGCGGAGATAAAATTATATCTGTATTACCTAGCTGTTGCTAACACCAGTTAGCGACGGCTAGTAGGAGATAGCGACCATCTTGGGCCCCACTTTGCATGTGAGTGATATTTATCACTAATGACATGCAAAGTGGGCATGCCAAGATGTTAGCGACTGGAAACAGTCGCTAACATCGCTATCTCCTATTATCAACTTTTGGAAATATTCGCGATAAGCGCGAATATCTCCAAAAGCTAGCACCTGCCCTGAGCAGTTCTTAGGCATGTTATCCAATGGGAGGTGGATAACATGGCTAAGAGCATTAGCTCGGTAATGCATGAATATCGCTGAGTTTTCAGCGATATTAATGCATTGCGGTCGTTTTTTATCGTATTTGCGATAAACCTTGATAATAGCAAGGTTTATCTGCGATAATTTCTGACGATGCTTAGCGGTAAAAAAAATCGTTGCTAAGCATCGTTAGGGATAAATATCGCTTAAATTTGGTAATATGCCCCAACGTCTGTTAACGTTCGATTCGAAGGAAATCAGGAAGTGTTGAAAAACATTGTCTGCGCCATCTTGCCTTTTTTCAAATGCCACACTTTTGTCGTGCACGGCAGTCATTTTAGATGCCTTGACCAGACCCACTCTGTGCACGCTGTCGATCCTTAGCATGGCTCCCCACCCTCGCAAGCATCTCCCCCAGGCAGTGGTCACCCCCGCTCTCTGTCTTATGCATGGGTAATAAACCACCCCCCATCTGCGCTGCTCTTCCCTGAGAATCACACCCTGTGCCCGCCCGACATCTCCCTTTCACCCTATTCACTACCGCACCCTCTGACACTCCTTTTCCTCTGTGTCCGATTGTCCAGGCCGGTCCTAGGGTATCAGCTAGCCCTGCAGATGTAGTTTATGGCCCCAGCTGTAAAGAATCACCCCTCTTCAAAGGAGTTATAGTAGATCAAGGCCCACACTCGATGAGATCCGTCACAGCAGACGCGATCCTATTATCTGAAAACCATCCTGTATTGTGATTGGGGAGGGGACCGAGCCTGAAGCGGAAGATTCCAGGGATGACTCTTTGTACATCAAAGTTTTTACAATTATGTGTCACATTAAAAATATATAGCACTCCAACAAAGTAGTAAGATTATAAAACTTTAATAACTTATAAATATATACAAGAAAACAAAAACAGTAATAACATATAAACATTTTTAGGGAAAAACAACGAAGTAGCGGTCGGCTGTGCGAATAGTCCCAACGCAGCACAACGTCCAGATTTCTGGCGTGGGGCGTCGCGGGGGGTGGGTCATCAGTAGCAAACTGTTATGCGAATAGTTCCAAGGCAGCAGAACGATGGCACCAAGGTGATGTCCAGTAAGTTGCCGCACTGGTTTTGGTATCCTACAATGCTGCTCCGAATAACGGCGTGGGGCGCCCCGGGGGAGGCGGCGTGAACGGGCCTCTCCAGGTGGAGTCTCGTCTGTTGTAGTGGGGCGCCCCTTTACCGTTTCAGTTGCCATTCCGTCCGATTTTGGTCCACTGTGTCAAAAGCCGCAATTCAGCTGAGTTGCGCCCACTCTTGCGGTGCAGCGATAGGCGGCTGTCACAGGACTCTCAAAATGGCGGCAGGCTGTTTCCTTTTTGGGCCTGGTCCACTGAAATGGCCCTGGGACACCTTGGAAATCGGACGCTTGTCTGCTAGGTCTTGGACCCCATTCTCGAAAGCGTCCCCTCCGCCTTGAGGATTCATCAAAAGTTTTGGGGGCTCCCGACTCCTGTAGGCTTCTGGTGGGGAGCGGCTGCCATGATTGCTCGCGGAATGAGCACGACGGAGCTACGAGATGGTGGTGCTCTCATGCTGACGCCAGCTTCAGTCTGAAACATCCAGAAACAAGGTGGGGCTTTCATCGTTTGGGAAAAAAAAAAGTTTTCATCCAATGAAAAGTGTTGTTTTTAGGTCATATGATCAAGCCTTCCATCATTAGGAAACCAAAAGTAAAATGAACCAATGAAAAGTTTTATAAACAAGTCACATGACCTGTTATGCGGCATAGGGTATAAAATGCGGAGAAAATACGTTGGCACGTGAGGCGGCGTCAGTAGCGGACCGATGTGCGAATAGGCCGAAGGCAACACAACGCGCCAAGATCCGGATGGCACCGAGGTGGTGTCCAGCAAGTTGCAGCACTGCTGTGGCCATCCTACAATGCTGAAAGTCGGCGTGGGGCGCCCCGTTGGCCTGTGAGTTTGCGTCAGTAGCGGTCCGATGTGCGAATAGGCCGAAGGCAGCACAAAGCGCCAAGATCCGGATGGCACCGAGGTGGTGTCTAGTAAGTTGCCGTACTGGTGTGGCCATCGTACAATGTTCAAAGTCGGCGTGGGGCGCCCCGTTGGCCTGTGAGATGGCGTCAGTAGCGGACCGATGTGCGAATGGGGCCAAAGGCAGCGCAACAATATTTTCTGACTGGAAGACACCACAAGGCGCTGAGATGCCAAGATTCGGATGGCACCGAGGTGGTGTCTAGCAAGTTGTGGCACTGGTGTGGCCATCCTACAATGGTAAAAGTCGGCGTGGGGCGCCCTGTTGGCCTGTGAGATGGTGTCAGTAGCGGACCGATGTGCGAATGGGGCCAAAGGCAGCGCAACAATATTTTCTGACTGACACCACAAGGCGCTGAGATGCCAAGATCCGGATGGCACCGAGGTGATGTCTAGCAAGTTGCTGTACTGGTGTGGTCATCCTACAATGCTGAAACTCGGCGTGGGGCGCCCCATTAGCCTGTGAGATGGCGTCAGTAGCGGACCGATGTGTGAATAGGCCGGAACCAGCACAAGGCGCCAAGATCCGGATGTCACCGTGGTGGTTTCATAGTTGAGAGGTACTTCATCTGCAGTGGGGCGCCGAGATCCGGATGGCACCGAGGTGATGTCTAGCAAGTTGCTGTACTGGTGTGGTCATCCTACAATGCTGAAACTCGGCGTGGGGCGCCCCATTAGCCTGTGAGATGGCGTCAGTAGCGGACCGATGTGTGAATGGGGCAAAGGTAGCGCAAGAATATTTTCTGAGGAGGAGACACTACAAGGGGCTGAGATTCGGTTACCACCGAGGTGATGTCTAGCAAGTTGCCGCACTGGTGTGGCCATCCTACAATACTGCTCCGAATAACGGCGTGGGGTGCCCGAAGGGGGAGGGGGGGGGGGAGGCGGCGTGAACGGGCCTTCCTAGGTGGAGGCTCGTCTGCTGTAGTGGGGCGCCCCTTTACCGTTTCAGTTGCCATTCAGCTGAGTTTCGGCTGCTCTTGATGCTACAGCGACAGGCGGCTGCAACAGGACTCTCAAAATGGCGGCCTGTTCTTTGGATTTGGGCCTGGTCCACTAAAATGGCCCTGGGACACCTTAGAACTCGGACGCTCGATTTTTTTTTCCTTTCCTGTACATGCAAAAAAAGGTAAATGCCCGGTACGTTACACGCTTCATCTGCCACGATGAACTCTCCAGAGGAACCGAAAAAAAATATAGTTATGGTAACTATACCATGCATCGTCATATGGAGAGGTGGCACCAATTAATTATAGTGCTGCATAAAAGAGAGATTTGGAGGAGAACCCCTGACCTGCTAGTACATTCATCAAAGAAGTGGCAATGACAGCATCAGAGGCAAGGGAAACGGTCCCAAATATTTAGAAGAACTTTGGAAAGATTAAAATGACATGTTTAGATTGTGGCAAATTAATTTCATGTGGACAGATGAGTGTTACTCTAATAAATACAGCATATGAACATCATCATAGTCGATGGTTGGTAGAGACATTTTGACTATATCCTGGACCTGCCCGTCCTCGCCCAAAATGGCGCCGGAATAAATGGGACTCGTAACTCCTTGTTGTGTACTGGTTGCAGAACCTTGAAATCACGAGATACGTATGCAGTTTTGAAGCACATGGCGGGCGGGGACGAGAATTGATTGAATATTTCGACATCCCTATTGATATTAAGTTCTGATGTGTTATTGATTACTGTACTATTGAAAGTTCGAATTAACGTCACCCATGGTACTTGCCCGCAAATGTATATCTAGATAATTTTATTGTAACTGGCCCTGTCGTATTTTAATTATAAAATGTACGTCCACCGATTCCGTAACTGTTAGACACCTTAGTTCTTGCAACCTAATGGCCCGCCCGTTACGTTCCTCTACAGTGTAAATGTCTACTCATCATATACGATTACAGTTTGCTCCGTGGCCGGCCCACGTGGTTATAGGCTCGTATTTGTATAATGAAATTTTCACAATAAAGGTTTTTAAAAGAAAACATGGTAGTAGTATATACATTGGTAAAGTTTTTAATAATAGTCACTGTTTTAGAATCAGTAAAAGGCAAGTGAAATAAAGCAGACCAATTACATGAAGGGTAAAAGGTATAATTCGAAGGAACGCAGTAAAGGTAAATGGTCAAGGGCTGTTGTGTTTTCTACTCCTGCAACATAAAGTGATCGATAAGAATCTCATATTCAGGCGTATCGGCGACTAAGACAGCAGGTCGACCCTCTTTTGCTCAACGGCTCCATCATGGGACGAAGAAACGCTCTTTTTCTCGAAAAAAGAATATATTTTACTTGCAGGACAGTTGTAAATTTTCCGGGAAAGTACATTAGCCTGGAACATTATAACATATATTTAAGAAGAAATAATGTTTGGAAGTAATAAAAAGCGTAATTTTTAGGTCATATGACCAAGCCTTTCATCATTAGAATAAGAAAAGTAAAATGAACCAATGAAAAGTTTTATTAACAAGTCACATGACTTGTTATGCTTACGTTACGCGCTGCGCGCCCCGGATGACTTCCGGATGCGCTAACGCGGCGCGTCATATGACGCATTACGCGACAACGCAGGTCCAGAATATAGTCAAAATGTCTCCACCAACCAGCGGTCGGAACACAACCCCTTTCAGCAGGCTAAATAGTTCTGTTAAATGACAACAGAAGAGACAGGCAACAAGAACCATCAGTCAAAGAGGGGAGGGCTAGTTCTTCTCTACCGGGTTACATTGGGGCGCTACCGGAACTGATCGAATTGGTAGTCTACAGTGTTTCTGGATGTTTCAGACTGAAGCTGGGGTTAGCATGAGAGCAGCACCATTTCGTAGCTCCGTCGTGGCCATTCCGCAACCAATCATGGCAGCCGCTCTTTATCGTTATTTTGGGCGGGGTGGGTGGCGGAGCCAAGCTGTTTTGCAGCCATCATTGTGTGGAGTTCAGTTCATCTCACTAGTTTTGTATTTGTCATGAGGGGTTGTTGCTAATGTTTCTATTTTAGCGAGGTCAAAAAGAGATCCCATTAGTGGCCTACTGATTTTGCTCGATTCCTTTTCTTTTTTTTTTACACGATTTTTCGTTATCTGCGAAGACTAAACAGAGTATTGCGACTCTGTGTTTGTTTGTAAATAGAGAATGAACCAAAGAGAACCAATTCTAAAACAGTAAATACTTGGATAACAATCAATCAAATGGAGAGAGAAGCAGGCACGACGTATTACAACGGGGGCAAAGGCCTGCGTTAACTACCCTTCACTATGTGCAAAGAGAGAGTACTCCTAATAGAAATGAGGGGGGGGGGGCACCATTCAAAGCAGATCAGTGTGCATAAACACGAAAATGTTTTCACTTACCACGTACTTGACATTCGACAGCTTATGATATTTGCTATTAAAAAACCATTGAAATTCACTGAAAAAACCATAGGTTATAGACCATATATAGTTAGGAATTAGCATTTACAAAACCTTGAAAATTCACTGAAAAAACCATAGGTTATAGACCATATATAGTTAGGAATTAGCATTTAAAAAACCTTATTTTACTCACACAAAACCATTGAAATTCCATATATAGTTAGTTGCACTAACTATATATCTCGCACCCGCAATCCACTGCTGATCATGTCACATATTACATCATTCATGACATGGTCAGTGACATCACTGATGACATCACTGATGCCATCTCAAATGACATCACTGATGAGATCACTGATGACATCTCATTTGACATCAATGACCACATCACTGATGATATCATTCATGTGACAATACAATGCATCTCCTCACATTTTAATATAACCTCTGTTTCACCCAGTGTTAAATACAGAGTATAATTTTTGAAACCATTGACACACCAATACTAGTTACTACATACGTACTCACTGATTCCTACGTCTACACACACATTCACTCATTCACCCATACAATCATTCATACATACAATCACTCATCTTTACAACACTATCATATGCACTCATACACCTATACAGACACTCACACTCTGCCACTCATCCATGGAGTTACTCACACACCTAGTCAGTCCTGTAAAGAATCAATCACACTTCCATTTTCTTGTCTATACAGTTAAACATAGAGCACCTTACATTTTCAAACATATACTAACACATACTTACTTTCTTATACAATCATTGATACAAGTACACATTGATCTGCACAGAGTCACACACCTCCCAGCCAGCCACACACACACTCAGTCTCCCATACAAATACTTGGACAATCAATCAATAACCCATATAGTTAATCATATAGCTACTGATCAACACATGCAGCAGTTTACAGAACAACAGACATAATGATGCACAAATTAAGACAGTTTAGTCACTAACCCATGCACTCAGTGAGACACATTTAATCACTCACTCATACATTCAGTCATGCACCTACTAAATCCTTCGTCCAGACACTTATACATCTACTCATTCTTCAATATGTAAAACATATTTAAACTTTACAGAAACACACAGTCACTGGATGATGTCATCAGTGATCTCATCAGTGATGTCATTTGAGATGTCATCAGTGATGTCACTGACCATGTCATGAATGATGTAATATGTGACATGATCAGCAGTGGATTGCGGGTGCGCGATATATAGTTAGTGCAACTAACTATATATGGAATTTCAATGGTTTTGTGTGAGTAAAATAAGGTTTTTTAAATGCTAATTCCTAACTATATATGGTCTATAACCTATGGTTTTTTCAGTGAATTTTCAAGGTTTTGTAAATGCTAATTCCTAACTATATATGGTCTATAACCTATGGTTTTTTCAGTGAATATATATATATATATATGAGTACCAATTCCCAGAGGGGAAAATATAAAAACGCACTCCCTCGCCTTATAGATTGTTACAGTGGCTTTATTCCAACTTTAACCCAACGCGTTTCGCCTCGCACGAAGCTTGTTCACGGGATGTAGAGCTAGTCACTAAGTCCTTCTTTTATGTGTGTTACACAGGAAGCCTCCTGTGTAAACGTTAGGGTGCATTCTGGTTAATGTAGTTTCCACTACAATTTCATCACCAGTTTGTCCTTAATTCACAATTTTAAAACCTTTAGTGAAGGAGAGTGCTCTTTGTGGATTGCTTTTTATGTGTCTCTTCAGTGAGTTTGTTCATTTTTAATATCTCGCTGGTGAGATGGTTCTTGCGTTATCTGTTATTTTTCGCATTTGCCGGCAGCGTAGCAGTGTTCTTTGCAGTTTATGTAACCCTCTGGTGGGTTAAAGCACTGCTATCTATTTTTGGTTCATGTTTTTCTTTCCGATCTTCCCTCATAAGTGTACATACAGTTCTTCCGTAAGGTTCAGCCCTCTTGGTTCGAGGGTCCTGAAGTTGATGATGTGTTTGGATTCTTTTCTTCTCAGTATTTTTAGGCGGTCTCCTCCTCTTTCCGTTTGTGCTACCTGCTCCAAAGCACAACATTTTAGAGTTTCCCATTGGCTATCGTGAAATTGTTCCATGTGTTTTGCAATTGCATTAGAGCAATCTTTATTTTTTGTTGCTCGAGTGTGCTCCAAAATTCTTTTTTTGGCTCCAAATGTAGTGCTGCCTATGTACTTTTTATGGCAGGGACACTCCACCATGTAGATCACGAAAGCACTTTTGCAGGTTAAGTGTTCATGTATTTTCCACTTTGTGCTTTTATTGATTTCAATCTCTTTTGTTATTAAGGCAATTTTGCACACTTTGCAGTGCCTGCATGGAAAAAAACCTTCACGTTGTAGCCAGGTGTTTTTGGGGTTATCTTCAAAGTGGCTGTGTACCAATTTGTCCCCTAGATTTCTTGCTCTCCTGTAGGTTATATTAGGATTGTCACCTATGATTTTCGATAGGGTCGGGTCTGCTTTAAGGATTGGCCAATGTTTTCGAATGATTTTGGATAGTTTGTTGTTCTCTGCACTGTGTGTGGTTTTCAGTCTGATTTTATCCGTGTTACTTTGTTCTTCTTCTTTCTTTTTGTGTAGGATGTCTTTACGATCCTGTTGTAACACTCTGTTTAGACTTTGTTCCACCACCTTTCTTGGGTAGCCTCTTGTTAGAAATCTGTTTGTTGTATTATTGCTGTGTCTTTGGAATTTGCTGTTATCTGAACAGTTGCGTTTTAATCGCAGAAATTCCCCATACGGGATACTCCATTTCAATTTTTTGTTATGAAAGCTTGCACCGTGTAGGACGGCGTTCGTCGCCGTTTCCTTTCTGTGTAGCGTGGTTTGAAGAATCCCATTGGCAATGTAGATTTCTGTGTCTAAAAAGGTTACTCTTTCTGAGCTGATTTCCATGGTAAACTTCAGATTCGTTTTTGTATTGTTCAATTTGTCAAAGTATAGAGAAAAATCCTCAATTGTGCCATTCCAAATTGCAAGTCATCTATGAAACGTGTCCATAGGACAATTTTTTCACGCCATTGATAATTGGTGGTGTGCCATGCCAAGTATTGTTCAAACCTCCCCATGGTTAAGTTGGCGTAGTTCGGTGAAAACGAAAAACCCATCGCACAACCTCTCGTTTGTTGATACATTTTTTTGTCAAACAGGAAGATGTTGTTATTTAGACACCACAATATCATGACATTCAGCATTTTATTGTGATCCCTATATTTCATGTGTCTTTTGCCAAGGTAGTAATTACATGCTTCTGTTCCCACTTGATGTTCTATACTTGTGTACAAGGACACAACATCCATCGTGATCAGTTTGTAATCTGATGACCATTCGACAGTTTCTAATTTTTTCAATAAGTCTGTTGTATCTTTAAGATAAGATGGTAGTTCTTTTACAAGTGGTGCCAAAAATTGATCGATATAATTTGAAATGGGTTCCATTAATGAGTTTTTTGCAGAAACTATGGGTCTGCCAGGTGGTTTTTGTTTGTTTTTGTGAATCTTTGGCAGATGGTAGAAGGTTGGTAGCATGGGATTTTTATTGTCCAGATATTTCAGTTCATGGTCATCTATTAAGCCTTGTTTGTGCCAGTCTGTCAAATGCTTTTGAATCATTATCTGAAGTCTTTTGGAAGGATCATCCTTCAGTTGGATGTAACATTCTTCATCCATCAGTTGGCGCTTGGCTTCTGTGACATAGTATTCTTTATCCATTATGACGATGTTTCCGCCTTTGTCGGCAGGCTTGATTTCAATCGTCTTGTCCTCTTGTAGTCGCTTCAAAGATTCTGTTTGTTGAATGTTCAAATTATGTTGACTCTTATTTGGTATTAGTTTGTAGAGATCTTCCACTACCTATTGATGAAAGAGATCGATATATATATATATTAGGAACACTCCGCTTGCATCCACTTGCCACCAATTTCAGTATATATATATATTTCCAAATGCATATGACGCTCTGAGGATGCCCTGCCTGGCAGACAGGGGCTCTTACCATGTGCGCCGTCCGTATCATATATTCCAAAATAGACAGCTTCTGCTTCCAGAGGCAAATAGAGCCCACCTGCTGGTGTAGTCATTTAAAATCCTTTATTAATTCATTGGAAAGTTCAGCATAACACGTTTCAGTCTCTTCTAGGCTTTATTCATATGCATCATGTGAGGTGGTCAGTTGATCAGTTGTTAAACCCCACAGGTCATATCAACACTAAAGATAGACAACAAGTGAAGATACATACATTTGTTTGAATACTAAAGTAGTAGCTGTAGTGGTACTCTGGTACAATTTTGACAAGTAAGAATATGTATATCTTGTATCCAAGCCAATAATTGGCATCTAAATCAAGGCTTATTAGCAAACCATGTGTCAAGTTTGTTTTGCCAAAACCACAGTAAGTCATCCCTTTTCACAGTTCTTACTTTTATTACTGGCCTGTTCTATCACTTTCTTAGAGTAGCCTCTTTCTCTGAATCTCACTTTCATCTTATTGATCTCAACATAGTAGGCTTCCTCGGAGCTACAGTTCCTTCTTGCCCTAAGAAGTTCCCCGTATAGTATGCTGTTCATTAAATTCTTGGAGAAACAGCTATCAGCATGCAGGAAACTGTTACCAGCTGATTTTTTGCGAAATAATGTGCTTTCCAATTAGTTGTTAAAAACCCTTATTTTTACATTACAAATTCAATTTCATTTGCATGTACTTCGCTGGAAAATCTAAGATTAAATTCATTCCTATTAAGGGTTTTCACAAAATCATTAGTATCCAATTCTGTCCTCTCCAAATACAAAATATATCATCGATATTCCTTACCCAAGGGACGACATGTTGGTCAAAGGCATTGATGTTATTGGCCACCTCCTCCCAGCTGCCTAGGGGCACCCTTGCATAGCTTAGGGGCAAATTAGGTCCCCATTACCGTCCCCTGGGTTTGTCTATATATTACATGATTAAAAATGAAGAAATTATTTGTCAAACATGTCTACATCATGTCTAACAACATCTCAGTATGCATGAAGTATGACATCTTGCGGTATGCACGTGTACAGGCTATTTACATCCAATACCATCAACAACAGGCTCTCTTCCCAAATTATATTGTTGATCAACCGTAAGAAGTCACCTGTATCTCTTACATAGGATGGAAGCAGTTGCACAAAGGGTCTCAAAAATTGATCATTATACTTTGAAGTATTTTCATTTAGGCTACCCATGGACGAGACTATTGGTCTCCTGGTGGATTATCCTTATCCTTGTGGATTTTAGGCAACATATACATTGCTGATAGTTTCTGGAAATCAGAGCTTAAGAATTATTCTCATCCATTGTTATTAAACAATCATCTTTCCATTTCGTTAGATTGGCTCTGTATCTCTCAAGCGCTGCTCATGTCATACAGCACTGCTGTATGCCGTTTACGCACACCACGGCACCCAGTTCTCACACGCACACTCGGAGTTAATCTCGCTCTGTTTATCTTGCATAGTATATATAGATATTTCTTTAAACTCTAAATCGAAAAATATTGTATACCTCCTGTTATGCCCGTGTGGCAAAGCTTATGTCGGAGAAACATCGCGAAGTCTGAATGTGCATCTAACTGAGCATCGATCCGCCATCCGACCAGGGAAAACACTGTCACCAATGATCCCCCATTTTCAAGAATACAACCATTCTGCAGATGACATTAAATGGTTCATTCTTGAAAAAATTGTTCTGCACCCAGGCCTATGTCCAGACAAAATAAGAAAAAAACGAGAGGTATACTATATTTTCCTTTTAGACACTGTAAAAACAGGCCTAAATGCGGAAATACCCTGGGAACAGGCCATCATGTAATTTGTCTGTTCCAACACAGGTTAAACAACTGCGGCTGCAGTTTGTTCCTATGACCAGTAATTGCCTATCTTAGAGATTAGGCATCTGTATGAATTATGGTGTACTATATGAAATATATCACAATCAGTGCACTTTTATTTCATGTTAAGTGTTGTTATTAAGAATGGATTATTATTATTATTTTATTTTTTTATTCCACACAAATGGTTTATGAAGCAGGCATGTATATTGTTGTATATTTCAATAATTATATGCATGGGGGGGATACAATTCTTACACTGTCCACTTGTCTATGCAATTGTCGATACACTGTTTAATTTTACGCAATTATATTCTTTATGCGCAGGAAGGGCAGTGTTAATAATTGAATTCTGTATCTGGATAAATGCATACAACCAGATGGAATTGTTATTTGTATTTATCTCTGGCATGAGCTTATGGTCGATATTGATTATTGTTTTATTTGTATATAGGTTTTCACTCTTTGGCCAAGCGTTTCAGTGTAGCATAATTGGTTATCTATGTGATCAATTTTTGAGACCTACATTTCTTTCGGTTGTCGGGTCCTTTATCTTTTTGATCATAAGGATGGCATACATCAATGTGCCAGGCCCATAGATTCAATAATTCATGAATCACTATTTAGAACCCCCTGCTACAAAGTTAGTCCGTTTACCTTATCGGTTTAGTCGCTTCTCATGCCGCCAATATCATTTTGTAGTCCGTTTTCCCTCATTATTTGGTAGCTATCGCATTTGCAGCCTGCACTGACAGTCCGCTATCTATGTCCATTTACCAAACACCTGTATGCGATGTAGGCAAATCAGTGGAACTTTGGCTCGCTATGCAGTGTATTTAAATCGGACGTTTTTTCGCCGTCCAATACAGCAGCGCCAAGCCTGCTACGTTGTACAGATGGAGCCATAGATGTAAATGTAAATGTAAATGTAAATGTATTTCGATTTATATAGCGCACGAATCACCCAGGGGTCTCAAGGCGCTTGCTTAGTGAACCCGTCCTGGTATTCCCCTGTGAGATACCCCGGCAGGGTATCCACAAGGTGAAAGCCAGGCATCCCGCCGCGAGGGGCCGTAGTGTAGATTAAGCAAGCTATTGCCCAGAGTCGCAGAGTGTGACCCCGTGAGTCGAGTAGGCACCGGAGCGAGAATTGTCGAGTCCGTGGAAATTTGAGCCCGAGACCCGCCGGGGCGGGGAATCGAACCCTGGTCCACGGCCGATCTCAGCTTCCGGGTCTGCCGCCTCTAACCACTGAGCCACGCTTCTCCACTTCTTTTTGCCCTTAGAAACAAACGGTAAGCAGGCTCGTTTGATGCTGTCCGTCGGCTTTTAAAGGATATGTTATGTGCATTGCTGGCTTGTATATCTGACTAAGTGAGTTCTTAAGCGCATCTACCTGTACTTGGTGAGCGCGATTTGCATGTCTTGGAGCTATCATGATGTTTTGGTTAGCAAAGTCTCATATTAGGGTTGTGTCCTTAAAACACTCTAACCGAGTACCTTGGGAACGTATGTCCAATTATGCTCTATTAGCACACTGTATACATATTGCATATCTGACTCAGTGAGCTCTTAAGCGCATCTACCTGTATTTGGTGAGCGCGATTTGCACGTCTTGGAGCTATCATGATGTTTTGCCTAGCAGAGTCTTATATTAGGGTTGTGTTTTTAAAGCACTCTAACCAAGTACCTTGGGAACGTTTGTCCTATTATGCTTTATGAGCACACTGCACACATATTGGTCATTTATTCCTGCATCCCTGTCATTCTATTTAGGACTTCTCAAATTGGGCGTCATCTCAAAGGAATATTATGTTATGGGTGTTACTGGCCCGGACATCTAATTTAGTGATTTTGTGTTCTTCAGCGCAATTTTCTGTATCCGGTGTGCGCGACACCCTCCACATGAGAAACTGTTCGTCTCTGGGCTCACGTTTCTTGCTCAGGAAAGTCCTTTATCAGGTGTGTGTCCAATAAACTCTAATTAATCACTTTGGGAATGTTGGTCCGTGTACACTTTATTAGTATACTGCATATACATGGGTTATCTATACTTACACCCTTGGTATTATATTTAGGACCTTAAAAGTCGGGCATTCTCTTGAAGCAATATCGTGCTGCATAAATAGTTGGCTCCCTTTCCATCTTCATATTGGTGGAGCTTTTCAGGTAAACTACCACAGGGCCAACATTTTATTGCCTTTTGGTGGGTAGACCTGGCGATTATTGGTTAATATGACCCAGAAACATATGGAGGGTCATGTTGTTTTCCAACTGATGATAAGAATAGTATTGCTTTAATGTCGGTGACATAGGTAAATTACCTTTGGGCCTAATTTTGAGTACCTTTAAGTGGGTAGATCTCCTGGATATTTGCCAATGTTATCCACAAAAGTGTGAAGTGGCATTTTATATTCCAGTTAGCATCCACGACTCCTATGCTGTCAGGTATTTCAACATAAGATGGGGCACCG
Source organism: Lissotriton helveticus (assembly GCF_964261635.1). NCBI lineage: Eukaryota > Metazoa > Chordata > Amphibia > Caudata > Salamandridae > Lissotriton > Lissotriton helveticus. Next base: position 390,790,018 of record NC_136058.1, on the reverse strand, counting down.
TCTCCTTTGGGCATGTGTCATTAGTTTTCATTTAATTATATCACGATTTTATTATTATTTTTTTCTCTTTCTTACATTTTTAGTATCTTTGTCCTGCATGATTGGAACACGAAGCATTTCTGCTTGTCGTCTCGGTTTTGAATTAATTTCTTCGTGTAATAGTATTTCTCATAAAATTACAGGTAACATTTAGTACCTATATTTGTGTCTTCATGTTGGAACAAGAGGCATCTTTGCATGTCTTTTTGGTTTTGAATTATTTTTTTTAGAGAATAAGAATTTGTATGAAATGACAGGTAATATTTGCTACCCACTATGAGATTGAGCTAATAGCATTAGGACCCAAGGGGACTAATGATATGATTGGTTTAGACATCATCTAAGTGTACTTTCATCAATACCTATGTCCTTTATTCTTTCATCTTGTTCCTTTCCGATTTTGCTTTTCATTTAAGCGGCTTAATTAGTTTGATCTATAGTTTGGCTAAAGAGTGAAATATAGTACCTGTAACATCAGGGTAAATTATGTAAATTACTACACTGTTAATATGTATAAATGACACTAGTAGATGTATATAGTTTCTTTTGTGCTGGAGTAATTTAGTTGTATATGATGTATGCACACAATGTATATAAATTCTGTGGTCACAATTTACATTTTTATGTTAGGAGATATATGAGCTGTATGTTTCGATTTATAGGATGAATTACCCAATGTTTAAGAATTTTTTTTGTTCTGACAGGTTGAACAATTACTAACCGTCCAGATATCTATGATTATTAGCTATATCCTATGTTGTTTAATTTGCAGTACGTTAAGACGTGGACCTGATGAAGGCGATCTCGCCGAAACGCGCTAGTCTCACTACCGCCTTACCATCAGCATTTGTGTCTAAGTTTTAGTTTGTACTGTGTTTGAGTTTTGCATATTTGCTTGAATAAAAGGAAAAATAATATCAGACAAAATTGTTTAGCAATAATATTATATTACATTTTCTACAATTTCAAATAATTAAATTTAAAAATGATTCACACTTTGATGTCGTATATATGTTATGTTTAGGCCATAGCTACTAGATATCGGTTTGGGTTGTCTTAGTGATTTACAGCCATTCGACTAAGCTATAGACCATTACCTACTACTATCTTGCATAGTATATCACAATCGTGCATTTGCCAAAAACAGCTGTTTACTAGCCCAGTTTACAGACCTACGTTGTTTAATTAGTTTACCAACTTTACTTTGTGTGAGAATCTTGTATTTTTCCACACAACAGAAACCCCAAACACTGAGGGGGCAGTTCACACAAACAGTTCATATGTGCTCCCCTCCCCCACCTCCATGCCAAAGAGCAGCAGGAGGAACTGCCCAGGGCAGATTGCTCCAAATCCCAAGTGTGATGTCACGGATTGCCGCTTGTAAACTTTTATTGCGCCTTTCTCTTCGCAGCTTCAGCCAGTGGAACAACATATCCCGCACATAGGCAGCAACGAGGGGGTTAATGCACAATGCACTTAGGCTGCTGTTCTTGGGGGACTGCATACCACACACCGCACACAGGCAGCAACGAGGGGGTTAACGCACTATGCACCGAGGCTGAGGAACGTAGTTTAACGTATACCTCACATATAGAGCAATGAGGGGGTTAATGCACAACGCACACAGGCTGCAGGGCGTAGGTTAACGCACACCGGCTGTAGCGAGGCGTTTAAAACTAACACACAGACAGGATGCAGAGAGCGGGTTAACCAGGCTCAGGGTCAAATGGCTCCACCCCGGAGCGCGCACAAAAACTCTGTACATACTTAAATCAAGGGACCCCCGAGACATTGTCTGTGGACCCTGCCTCATTGGTTAAGTTTATTACTGTGACTGGATGATGGACCCCCTGAGATTTTGTACAGAATTCTTGAATAACGGTAGGTGAGCACCAGTGCCATATTTGCAGCACTGCAGTGAAAAAGGTCAAAAGTTATAATAGGTCTTCTGACAAATTGCTGCTTATGTGCTATTTAACATGCGTTTTCGTGTTTACAAACGTCTCTCCCTTTGCAGTCTGAGAAAGAGAAGTAAAGTAAATTATTAGGCAGTCTTGCTGGAATACTGAGTGTGAAAGGTAAGGCTGTAGGATGTAATTTTCTAACACACAACACGAGCGCTAAGGGCTGCCAAGGTTTGTACGTATCTGTGACATTACTATGTATCCAATGCACTTATGTATGATATTCCATGTGTAAAATATGACACCTCAATTGACACTTTATCACAGATATGAAAGACGTTTTAATATCACACCCTATGTGCAAGATGGTCGAACGATTTTTGAGATTTATACAAAACAAGCAGTATTTTCCTTTCTAGAGGTTTTTGTATATTAATCTGTTAGTCTATGCATGTTGTAGATGTGATCTGTATCTCTTTGTTTTGGAAGAAAACCTCCTTTGGCGTCTTTGTAAAGACTTTCTTTATGATGAATGTGCTTTAACCCCTTGGCTGCTGGGGTGATTTTCCTGCTGTGCTGGGGGGGGGGGGGGGTTCGCACAGTGACCCGGTGCTCATGACGAGCTCAGCTCAGAACGCTCAGCACAGCAGGGGAATTATCCCAGCGTGCAAGCGTTCTAAGGCCCATGACGAGCTGAGCTCGTCATAAGCACCGGAGCACCGTGGCTCATGATGAGCTGAGCTCGTCATGAGCATGGGAGGGGTTAAGTTTAAGAATTTATGGTTCAGGGTTAAGACTTGGGTGGGGCATTTTGGTGGCATTGGATATATTTCTTGTGTTTGACCTTCGTGTACAGCACGGACCAGGTACTTGTCTCCTTCTACTACTGACGGTTTTAGAGCTTTTAGGTTTCGCCTGGCGTCCACTGCGCAGCAGTGTTCGCGCATGCGAAATCTTATGTTTTGCAGTAAGGGGCTTTGTCCCGCCTGTCTCTTCCATTGGCTAGCTCCATAAATGGAGGCTAGCCATTGGAAAAGAGATGCGTCAGTCATTGTGGGAGCAGATTTGTGGGCGTTCCGGTGATTTTTTCGCCCTCCGCCTCTTTTCGTGCATCATGCGGCGGTGGGTGGTTGTTGTTTTTTTTTGTTTTTTTTTGTCTCGGCATGTTTTGGTAATTTCCAACGTGTGCTTTGCATGGCTGTGCTTGCTTCCCTGCCCCCTGGCTGTGCTTGCTTCCCTGCCCCCTGGCTGTGCTTGCTTCCCTGCCCCCTGGCTGCGCTTGCTTCCCTGCCCCCTGGCTGCGCTTGCTTCCCTTCCCCCTGGCTGCGCTTGCTTCCCTGCACCCTCGCTGCGCTTGCTTCCCTGCCCCCTCGCTGCGCTTGCTTCCCTGCGCTTGCTTCCCTGCCCCCTCGCTGCGCTTGCTTCCCTGCCCCCTCGCTGCGCTTGCTTCCCTGCCCCCTCGCTGTGCTTGCTTCCCTGCCCCCTCGCTGTGCTTGCTTCCCTGCCCCCTCGCTGTGCTTCCTCCTAGGTGTGTGTGTGTCTCTGGGTGTGTGTGTGTGTGTGTGTGTGGCTCTGGGTGTGTGGGTGTGTGTGGCTGTGGGTGTGTGTGGCTCTGGGTGTGTGGGTGGCTCCGGGTGTGTGGGTGTGTGTGGCTCTGGGTGTGTGTGTGTGTGGCTCTGGGTGTGTGTGTGTGTGGCTCTGGGTGTGTGTGTGTTTGTGGCTCTGGGTGTGTGTGGCTCTGGGTGTGTGTGTGGCTCTGGGTGTGTGGGTGTGTGTGGCTCTGGGTGTGTGGGTATGTGTGTGGCTCTGGGTGTGTGGGTGTGTGTGTGGCTCTGGGTGTGTGTGTGTGTGTGTGGGGCTCTGGGTGTGTGTGTGTGGCTCTGGGTGTGTGGGTGTGTGTGTGGCTCTGGGTGTGTGTGTGTGTGTGGCTCTGGGTGTGTGTGTGTGTGTGTGGCTCTGGGTGTGTGTGTGTGTGTGTGGCTCTGGGTGTGTGTGTGTGGCTCTGGGTGTGTGTGTGTGTGTGGCTCTGGGTGTGTGTGTGTGGCTCTGGGTGTGTGTGTCTGTGTGGCTCTGGGTGTGTGTGTGTGTGGCTCTGTGTGTGTGTGTGGCTTGCTCTGGGTGTGTGTGTGTGGTAGTAATCGCTGTCTGTTGAGCTCGTCCAGTAGGGTACAATAGGTCTTACATTTGCGAGAGATTAAACTGTTGGCAATGTAAATTACAATGCCATTTATTTATCTGTTTTCAAAACCAACACATAAATAAAATTTTTGTCATTTACAATGCCAATAGCTCTAACGTTTGCAAAGGCGAAACCGTTGCATTGTAAATGCTTGTTTTTCTTTTTCTACAAGCACATCATATAAGTACTTGTGTTTTCAGGCTAGCTCTCCGATTCCTGTTGCTTCTTTTCCCTTTTACCCTGCTGCCCCCATATGTTTCTCGTCTAACCTCTCTCTCCACCCCTGTTTGTAATTGTATCTCTTCAATCCCTGGCAGCACATCACCCAAGATAATATGTTGCATTGCTACACACTGACCAGGTCCAAAAAGCGAGACCTATTGGCTATGCCTATGCTTGTTCATAATTGTTCACATCATCGAATTGTCTCTTGCCTTCCCTCAAATAAATTTCTACGGGCCAGACAACTACATTCCCTCCCTTTTTAAATTTCTTTTAATTACTACTGATTTGTTGTCATGTAGTTCCTTAATGGCTTTCTGCTGTTCTAAAGTTAGGTTTTTGCATTTAAAGTTTTTACGTTTGTCCAGTTTTTTAAATACATTTTTTACCCCTCTTTCAAACACTTCTATTGCATCATTGTGTATTTGGGGTAAAAAAAATTGATTTAGGTCTGAAACCACTTACACTGGCTCGATCTATTTCAAGATCTTCTCTTGCTAGACTCAACATAGGGTTATCAATCAATCCCTCACCGCCTTCCAATTCTCTCATTGTATGTCAAATTTCTATATCACCTATTGTATGATTGGATGCATCACTGCTTATTGATGGTGCACCCTCTTTTTTATTTATATACCATTTTTTCAAGTTTAATTTTCTGGTGAATTGAAATAAATCAATCCTACTATCAGTGTAGTGGAATCTACGTGTTGGACAAAATGATAAACCCAAAGATCGAGGACAAGGCGCCAGAGGAGGCATGAGGTGTGCCTCCTTCCCTTACGGTAAGAATTTGCTCATTAGGAACCTTTTGGCTTCCAGTTTGAATGCCGTCGTTGAGGGGAGGCTGCATACTTCAGGTTCAGAATCAAAGATGGAATGAGGAACAGCGTGCTTAACTTCCTTCAGCGAAGAAGAGGAAGGACTGCGATGGTTATGTGTTACATAGCTTATCGGACTGTTACTGGATTGGACTATTGGTGACCATGATTACTCCCTGTGGTTCATGGGAGTTGTAGTATTGTTGCTGTGTTGTTTTTACTTTTACCTTTAAACTTGCTATTAATAAAGAGTGAAAAAAGATATGCATAATCCTCGTCTCAGCGTCCTTAATAGAATTGAAACTTTTCTTCATGCTAACTAGGAAATTTTTCAATCCTCAGCACTGAACTATGTTCTCGGTTAAGGGGTAACTCGATCGTTATCTGCATAAGGGCAGACTTCACTCATCCTCACTACGCATGCGCAGGAGATTCACCCCCCATGGCGCATGCGTAGTAGATTCTACTTTCCTCACTACGCAGGTGCATCAGATTCTGAGGAAAGACACACCCTCCCATAGCGGCGCACGAGTACTGCCTGGAAGCTAACGGCATTGGTAACGCTGGTGCCCACAGGATCCAGGTCTTTCTTCACACACCAACTAACCCATCATCTCCAAGCCAATTTGTACTTCTTGGTAGTTCCTGAGGCCCAAGCCTGGTGGATGAGGAATTCAGCCCCTTGCGAAATTCTGACGTCCTGCCATTGTTGCCTGAACCCCACCATGCCATGAGATGAAGATGGCCCTGGAGGACCAGAGGGTGTGCTGGCCCAGGTGATCTGTCAAGATCTCTCCAACGGTTGGAAGACGTACCGGCGCGGCCCATGCAAGCTCCAGAAGTGAACGGAACCATGCTTGTGCACACCAAATCAGAGTGATCAGCACCAGAGAGGCCCGTTGACGCCTGGCTTGGGCTGCCAATTGCTGGATAAATAGGAAAGGAGGGAAGGCATGGGCTTGGGTTGTCGACCAGTCTTGCAGGAAGGCATCCACCACCTCTGGATCCAGTCTCCAGCTGACATAGCGCACAAGTTGGGTGTTCCATCTGGAGGCAAAGAGGTCCACCTGGCAAAGACTCCAAAGTGACAAGAGAGCCTGAAATACTCTCGGGCCGAGCCTTCAGTCGCTGGCGTCCCTGAGGTATCTGGAGTTCCAGTCTGCCACCAAGTTCATTGCTCCTGGGAGGTATTCCTCCAGCACCGAGATCTGTCGTTGGAGGCAGTAATCCCAGAGGTCCTTGGCTAATACCGCCAGAGCCCGTGAACAGGTACCGCCTGTAGGAGAGTAGAATCTGACTACATGGTTGCCCCCACTTTTTCCTGGGGTTTTGATGGTTTTTTACTTAGTTTGGCTGGGATCCAGCGAAACAAGACCCCAGCATATCTGCTTTCACTCGAAATTGATTCAATGTACTTTAGGCATACTCCAGATTGGATGCTGGGGTACCCTTTTGAGTCCCTAGTGTATGGTACTGTCACAGTCCGAACCCTGAATCCCTCGAGTTGACCTTACCTTACGAAGACGACAGTCTCTCTTCTTCACAACCGCTGGACCTCTTCCTGGGTGAACCAAGAAGTACAGCTACACAGTACCCCTGGCCCTTTAATTCCAACGAGGTGGCAGATCCCTGTTCCACCCACCTTGGGGTGGAGTCACCGAGCGTCATCAGAAATAGACTCACCAGCCATTACGAGGGAAGTTGACGACCGGAAAGAGGAAGAGAGTGTCCAGGAAGAAGGCGAAAGCAGTGGAGAGAACCGGGACCCTCGGAGCACAGCAGAACCACTGACGGAGGAAAGCCAGGAGGCCAACGTTCCCCTGATTCGCTCCGCCACGCTCCCGGAGGAACGTGGCTGGAACAGGTGTGTCTGCGCTTATGGGGCATAAGGAAGAGGATGGATTGAGCATCCCCGGGAGGGACTGGGTTTCCTTCCAAGAAGCCTGCCTAGCGGTTAATCAATCTCCGCCAACCCCAGCGCTGCTCTGGTGATGGTACCCTCCCTCACCTCTACCTGCCCTAGGACTGGGTGACAACCCTACTCACACCCCTCCCCCTGTTCTGCTTACGGAGCCGAGCACTAAATTGGGCATCTGTTTACTTTTTACCTGCATCTGGCTCCATCTTCCCCGCCGTGAGTGGCCCGCGCCTACCGATGCCAAGAAGGAGAAGCATCACCTAAAGATGACGTCAAAAGAAAACGATATTCCCCATTCAAAACCGTGTAAAACTAAATAAAGACCCTAGCATCCATACCACAGTGTGTCGCGCTTTCCTGCCCGCTTGACAGGTACACTATGTACCAAGGGCAAAGGTACCCCAGAGGCCTACCAAGGGCTGCAGCATGTATTATGCCATCCCTGGTCAGCCTTTCAAAATGACACATGTCTGCTTCTGCAGCCTGGGTAAGGTGGTGCATGCACCCCTTACTGTGGTATAGGTTACATATATCACTTCTGATCACACACGTATAAACCTATAAGTCACCCCTATGGCAGGCCTTAACAATCTTGAAGGCAGGGTACTTGGTTTTAATGTGAGAGGGTGCCCATGCATGAGCAGAGCCCCACTGCAGCGTTCGGAATCTATTCTCTGGGGCTGTATGTGATGCAGCCAGACCATATACTCTTAAGTGCATTATAACCTCGCAGTAAATGCTAACTTTGGAATGGCTGCACAGAAACATGTCATGTTTGTTGGCAAACACTTTGGAATCATACCTCCCCGCCAGTTACTGGCGGGGGAGGTATGATTCCACCCTACTAGAGGGAGAAACATAACTACACCGGTACCAGGATAACAGAACCCTGGCAGCACAAAATGGATGATGCCAGCCACAGACACAAGTCTGCTCTCCTGCTGCTGGACGAAACTCTGGCAGGGAATGCCTGATAATAGGTTTCCTGTCACAGAGAGGTCTGACAACCTCCCAGACAGGCTTTAGTGTATCGGGGCCGGGTGGGTGCACTCCAAGAGTGTTTTGATGTCTGCACTGGGGGCACATTTGGTGGCCCTGTGCATAGTCCAGTTCAACCCAGTCCCAGGGGCAACCAGCCCCTGCTCTGGCGCAAAACTGAACAAAGGAAATGGGTGTAGCCACCCCTCTTTCCTGACCTTCCCATAGGTGGGTCCCCAGAGTATGTCCAACCCCTTCCTTGGGTACAAAGTAGGAGCCCCTTGCTACAGTACTTTAGATATTCCTGGACGAAACTTTGACTCTGAATCCTGGACCTTTGACGATCTACACGACTAGATGACTGAAGAATCTCCCATGGAGTAAAGGAGTTACTCCCCTGCTTGGCAGGCACAGAAAAGACGCATCTGTCTGGTTGGCATCTCCGAAGCTCCTGAGGACTCTGAAGACTTTTGTCACACAGGAGGTGGGTTTCCAAGCGCCCCCGAGGTTGCCCTGAGTTCTCAGCAAACCTGAGACCCGCAGCCCTCGTGGGGACCGTGCAACCTGAACCCCTGGACACCGTGACTATTTGCAGCTGCACAAGTCTCCCGGCATTCCCCGAGGCTGTGCTTTGGACTACATGTAGTCCAGATCCGAAGCAGCGATTGCACTGAAGGTCACTGGCCTACACCCGCAGAGTGTTCCGTGGGCTGGTTCTAAGTGCTTCCTCTCAACGCCCCTTTGTGATCTCTCATCCATTACCTTGTGGGTCCTTGAGAAGGGAAACTGTACTTTCAGTGATCTTTCCTGGTTGCTCCAGAAGTGCCTTGACTCTCCATGGCTTGGGGAGTCCCCTGGACCTCGCTGGTCCACACCGAAGCCTTTGTTCTCTCACCGAATGGGTTGCCATTGCCAAGGCTTGTTGGTTCAAATCCGCTAACTGACACCCCAGCACTCGACATCCTTCATGGGACAGCTCACCTGCGGATCCTGGTCGTCGTCTCCTGTCCTCGTGGCAGCAGAGTCAAGCTTCACCTCTCTTCACTTGAAGCTCCGACATCGGTGGTCATTCGTCACTGGCTAGTGACGCAGACTCTGTCCCCTCTGCTTTCAGGTTCTTCCCATCTCCTATCCAGGCTTGGATCTCTTCGGACACTTTCCTCTTTCACGGCAGCAGCACTTTGCAGCAACTCGCCATTAAAAACAATGAAGGCTCCCAATACCATTTGACACCTATGCACCTGGCTTCCCTGGGTTAGGTAACACAAGTACTCCGGTGCTCCTGTGGGTGTTGACCTTAGACCCTCCTAATTCCAAAAGGGTTTGTTCCTAGTCATCCTCTAAGTGTCCTTAAACTCTAATTTCTCAACCGCGACTTTCTCATAGCATTGTACGGGGCTCGCGCCTGTGTTCAGACACTGCACGCGTCCCCAGTGGGTCTCCTGTGTCACTACCTTGGGTGGTTCCGTGGGGTCCCAGCAATCCTACGTGCTCTAGGCACTGTGTCTAGTCAAGTCGTGGTTCTTATACTACTTATTTAGTATATGGTTCGTTCCCCCCGGGGCCTGTCGTATATTGTGCTAATTACTGTGTTTTATTGATTGCAACGTATGCGCTTTGACCTCTAATCTCATAAAGAGATTAGTAGGGAGTGTTTAGAAATAAATACATATAATTTATAAATATATACCTTGTGTGGATCTCCTTTCATTTGGTTATTCAAGAGATTATAGACTGGTAAAACAAGCTGCTTTACATTCCTTCAAGACTTAGCCTGAAGGCTGCTTTCCATAGCTAAGTAAAAGTAACGTTCCCTTGAACTGAACTGTAAATGAAATAACATGAGCTATCCACACTTAAATTAAAAAGATATATGACAAATCTACAACCTAATCAGTAAAAAAATTACAATTTAATATGTATGCATACAATAAAATTCATGTGGTACTTAACAAAGACAATACTAAAATTTGAATGAAAACATTTCATGACTAAAAATAACATTCAATTACGACCCGCATAATTGGAACACAAAGGACAGAAACAGTAAGACATAGAAATTGTGCAATACTAATCGTATATTCGAACTCCTGTTGTCTAACATCGATGCCGGGTGCTCAAATAACAAGTATATCAACAACGATGACAGAGTCTTGAATTATACATGACAAGAAAGCATCGACGCGTTTCGGTGGATTTTTCAGATTCTGTCCACCTTTCTCAAGACTTTGTTCAATATCTGTCGTGATCAGGGGGTCATTAACATATTTTTCCTAAAACAAATATGCAATACATTAGGAAAAGATCTTTAGATCTATTATTTATGGCTCATTTTTTAAGCAATCACTTATTTTAAATAAAAAACATCCTAAATATACTCTCACTTCATAAAGATTAGAATTTTAAAAACACCAAAGTATAAAAAGTGTGACACATTCCTCAGGTATATTTGAAAGGAGACCTGAATTATTGATGTTTAAAGGAGAAGCCTATGTGGAACACAATAAACCTATGTGTAGAGTGTTTACCTAGGCAGAGAACAGCTTTTATTTAAAGCCAACTAGTCATAGTTAGAGAAGTCATATCAGCGCTGTTTGTGGAGGAATATACTAAAGTTGTGAATCCAACCTATGTGGGCGAGGGCAAAGATATTCTTCGACATCCAATGGTAGGGTAACTTATCTAATATAGAGGTGAAATATCTTACCCTTTTTGTGTACGGTTGTCGGAATTATAAAAGTTCCCAAATTAAATCAATCAATCTGCGGAGGTGTAACACAGTACACAGGGTCAAATTATCTGACCTAAGGTAGAGAACACAAGGGGACATCTAAACATAAAATATGCATTTTACTGCTGTCCAACTCTGTCTCTTATTGTTAAAAGTGAGGAAAAGATTACCTTTAAAGGGATCGCAAATGTTGTATCCAGTAGGTATAAAATAACATCGCCAACCACAGAGCGTTTAAAAACGTCTCGTCGATCTCGTGATAAGCCAGGGTATCACCTATACAAGGATATGTAATAATCGGGATCAGTCTTGACCTGAAACTAAGTTTGTGCGCCTACACAGTTCCTCTTTAATAACATCATAAAAATAAAAAGAGACAAGCAAGCCTATATTTATGGCTGTAAAGGGGTGATATAATTATCAAGGCAGGCCGGGAGAATTGCCGCGAAAGTTGCTCGTCTTTCAATTGTTCGGGAAACGGCCCTGTTTGTTCTCTGTCTCACCTTACGGAGACGGATCGCTATTAGGGTAAAAACGGTATATCGTTTAAGACAAACCATTCTCATAGTCTGTCGACGCTCAAATTTAGCGTGAGAGGGCGATTTACACTAATAATAATTCCAGCTTACCTGAGGTATGGGGTCCCGGTTCCCAGCTTCTACGTTTAACGTGGCGTGTTTCGAGAGTGCCTAACTATGCCCGGTTTAACTATTTGTCTATCAGGATATGATTGGTTTAGGCAATAACCCATTCTGGTCCGTAGTGCCGAAGTCATATATTTGCATATGTGGGACCATCAAGCCTTCCTATGATAGGGCCGCCTACTGCAGAGAGGGAGGTATTTTATGAGTTCACCTAGCGCTGTTCCCTATCAGGTCCGCAACAAGGCATTACTTTAAAGCCCTGTCGGAACGGAATTAATGGTGGCGATGACACGTGATTCACCTGAACTAAGCCCCATATGAAAGGGAATCTTTAAAGTCATACACACGGTATAGCCAATACCTTCATTATAAATTATATATCACCGGGTGTAGCCACATATATAAGAACATAGAGAAAGAAATCTTTTAGTTAGAGAGTCAATATAATTCATAGTGTTCTGGGAAAACCAGCCATTTCGCCGTTGGATAGAGAACCGGTTTCAAATGAAACACTCTCAGTAATGCGCTGCTTCCTTTTGGAGGATGTGAAAGGGAAAGGTCTCTTATCATGACATATATGAAAGGGAGCCCCCCCGACCTCAAAATGGAGGGGATATTGTTAGGATCACCAGCAACCCAGCTAGGTGGGTCCAAAATGGATTGTTACAAATGGGAGAAACCAAAGTAACGGGTGGAAGAAATCTGTTCCTAGAACTGTGAGATATTAAAATGCACGAATATAATACAGGGGACCCATCTATATACAGCGTGCACTAGATGCACTTGGCCCAATCTTCCCTGGTGTTCAAACCTTTAAAGACGGTATTAAGATGACAGAAGTACCATTGCTCTCGTGTTTTCCTAATTTTATCAATATCTCCTCCTCGCCTTGTGGTTCTAATTTTTTCTAAAATGAACCATCTCAAATCTTCACAGGAGTGGTTCAATTCTCTGAAATGATCAGTCAAGGGTGCATTACATTTGTTTGTGCGAATTGCCGATTTATGCTCCAGAACGCGCGTTCGTAGTTCCCTGCTTGTTTCCCCAACGTAACCTAAGTTGCAGGGGCATACAAGCAGGTAAACTACATTCTGGCTACGGCAATTGTTAAACGTATTGGGGATTAGCTTTTTACCATTGTATTCAAAACACTTGTTTACAATACAATGGGGACAAATAGAACAATTTCCACATTTGTATTTGCCAGATGCCATTGTGCCTGTCAGTGTGTACTGGGTCTCTTTCTGGGGTTTATAGGTGTGAACGAGACAATTCCTCAGCGTTTTGTTTCTCCGGAAGGAGAAAAGAGGTTTGCTGAGCTTATTCTCTGAGTTAAAATTTAAAATCAGCCAATTCCTGTTGACTATATTTTTAATCTGATTACTAACATGTGAGTATTGAGTTACAAAAGTTATTCTATCCATGTTAGTTGTAGGTCGATTTTTGTTTTGCTCTAACAAGCTGTCTCTATTATAGAAACGTGCGCGTTTGGAGGTATTTTTGATCAATTTATTAGGGTAACCCCTTTCTTTTAATTTCCTCTTGGTGGTCTCGGAGTGTTTGTAAAAATCCTCCAGGGTGGAACAATTTCTTCTCAATCTGAGAAACTCTCTGAAGGGAACATTATCCTTTTGTGCCTTCGGGTGATTACTTGAGTAGTGTAAAAGTGAGTTTTTATCGGTTGGTTTGGTGAAAAGCTCAACCTTGAGACTGCTTTCCATAGCTACCACTAGGATAGCTTTCAGTAAAGGTTGTCTTTAACCTATAATCAATAAGGGTTGTGTGGACTGGTACAAGGTGCCCACTAGAACTAGTGGACAGCATATACCAGGCCAACTTCTCACACCGCCTAACCAATTGACACATTGCACTGCCGTCGTGTTGTTCATCCTCAACAGTACACACCAGGATATCCTGTCCCTCATGAGGGATTGAATAGCAAACACGCCTGCCAGAAGCTTGCGGCAATTGATGTGGAGGGTGAGTTCCTCCTCTGTCCATCTGCCTCCCATGGAGATCGAGCTGCATCTGTTTCCCCAACCCAGACAGAGGGCGCCTGACTCTATCACCAGGTCTGGGCGGGATCCGAAGATTGCCCGCCCGTTCCAGGCTTCCATGTGGTATATCCACCTCTACATCTCCGTCCTGACTTCCATCGTCAAAGTCACCATACCTGAATAGGTAATGCCCCTCCGAAGGTGAGCTACCTTCAGCCTCTGGAGAGCCCAGTAATGTAATGGGCCCGGGAAGATAGCTTGTATCGAGGACGATAATAAGCCATCAATCCTGGCCAGTTGATGCCAAGAAATCTTGTTCCTCCGGAGGACCTTTCCTTTTTGATCTTGTTTATTTTCTGACCGGGTAAGCTCAGGGTCGCCACCCTGGAGCTTATTCAGAATACTAGAAAGGTCATGGTCTGTTGAGGCTCAGATCTGACTTCTATTGGTTTATGTCAAAACCCAGTTCTTACAGTATATGTATGGTGGTGTTCAGGTGGGCTATTAGGCAGTTCCTTGATTGGTTCATCAGCAGGATGTTGTCTAGGTAGATGATTCACCTGATGCCCAGCGTCCGGAGGTACTCCACTACTGGCTTGAGGAGCTTCGTGAAGCACCAATGTGCCGAAGATAGGCCGAACAGGAAAGTCCGGAACTCAAATATTTGCCCTCTCCATTCGAATTGGAGATATCTGCAGTGAGGTAGGAAAATGGGAACTGTCAGGTAGGTGTTTTTTAGATCCAGATGCACCAGTCATCTTGCAGCAGCATGTCCCTGAGGAGGTGAATACCCTCCATCTTGAATTGGCGATAAACCAGCCACGCGTTGAAAGACCTGAAGTTGATCACCGGGCGGATACCCCGTCCCTCTTCTCTACCAGAAACAAGTTGCTGAGGAAGCCACTGGGATGAAGGTCAGAGGTCAGAAAGTCATATCACACTCTTGGCCAGAAGGTCCTGTACCTCTTGGTCTATTAGGTAAGGGCTGGCGTCAAATTCCGTTCCGCTCGCGGAAATTGCGATAATTTGACATTTTTTGCGTTCCGCGGAGATCGCGAAAATTTCAAAAATGTCCGCAATCCGCATCGTAATGGAAATTTTTTTCTTGCTCGCGCTGTAAAAATACATTCTTGTGCACGTGTTCGCCTTACCTGGATCCCCGTGTTCGCCGACAAATTTTCCCGATCCGGTCGCGTTCTCCACGAGATGTTGGATTGTTGGCAGCCATTTTGCGCTATCTCGCGAGAGATGACGCCCGCGATCACGTCATTCGTCTCGCGATCACGCCATTTGTCTCGCGATCATGCACCGCGAGAGTACGAGATCTCGAACTCGTCATTCTCCACCGCGAGCGAGAGCGTGAGGACGCGGACATGTCATATCGAGCGCGACAATGAGTGAGAGAACCCGAACACGTCTTTTTCCACCGTGAGCAAGAGCATGAGGAAGCGAACACGTCATATCCAACGTGGCAGGGAGCATGGGAACGCGATCACGTCATTTTGGACGTACCGGCGGAAGTAATGTGAAGCTTGAAAACTCGAACATGAAACATTTTCAATTTGGAGAAGAATTTCAGCTCTAGCAGCATGAAACCTTCTGCAAATGAAGATTTGGTTGAAAAAAACTCCTCAGATTGACATTTGGCTGCCTTTTTGGTGCAAGGAGTCCATTTTTAAAAATGTGGGGAGAGGGAGGAAGTGCCACAGAATCTCCAACTTCCTGTTCCTGTCCAGCAGGCTCCTCCCAGTGCTTTGTCCATCTCCTGCTCATTCTGCCTTTGGATTTTGAGCTGGAAAGATCACTCTTTTTGTCTGCTGCATCATTGCAATTGGATTTGAGGATTTTTGAATTGGACATTTCACATGTAAGTGGTTGTTGTGTCAAAAAAGTATTTATTCGGTTATTCAAACAAACAACCATAAAAGCACAGTTCAATAAACAAAATGTTAAAAAGATTGAATCGATCTAAAAACCACTTCCAGAATTAAAAATCACAATTCACCATATACAATACAATGTTAAAAACAATTAAAACATTTATCCCTTCATGCTATTTCTAAATTTCAGTGCTAGTTTTAAAAATCCAGTTACAAATAAAGTGCAATTGTGGGTTAGCAGCTGTAAATAGCAAAGTGCAGGTCTAACCTGAGTAAAGTTCATTTTTTAAGATGGGGCTTAAGTAAAGCCTCCGAGGTATGTCATAGTAAGGACAAATAAATAGGAAGTGCGGCAAGTCCTGCGGAGACACATTGTCGCAGCCGCAGGACGGTAGCACTTGACCTCGGTGGCTCCCCTTAGGAACGGCTAGCAGTAAGTGGAAGAGGTTCAAACGGAACCAAAAATCGATCAAAGCCCGACATTGGCCAAGACAAATACGGTTCCATACTAGGTGTAGATTTTATTACAACATATTTCCGAAAACTGCTTTTGTTCAATTCCACCTCCTCTCAATGCAGATATCGAGAAAGGGAAAAGGTTTTCCTCAAATATGTAACATCAGATCTGCTGATAGAGTCTGGTCTTGTAAAAAGCTCAGGTCGCCCTAATTCTGAGAAGCAGTCTTTCAAGTATTTGAGCCACAGGATTTTGTGCATATTGTCCCAGGATAGGGCTTCTCTCAGAAGTTGGTGATTAAGTGGCAGGTCTTTGTTTAGCCAACAATTTAACCAGCAGATTAAAGGCCGTAGAGCAATAGTATCACTTAAGAAGGGGACGCCTAGTTCTTCATGCACTATAAAACTAGCCGTTCCCCTTGGGACCCCCAGCAACTGTTTCAGGAAATTATTTTCTACTACCGCCAGGTCATTGGTTGCCGTGTGCCCCCAAAGCTCACTCCCATAATAGCCTAACGCCACATTCTTTGCCTGGTAAATTTTTAGCAATGCAGCAATTGGGCGGTTGCCCATTTTCCTAGCAAAGCTAAAAATGGCAGCGTTAGCCCGAGTTAACTCCCCTCTTTTCCTCTGGAGTGCAGGGCCCCATTTCAACTGATTATCAAACAGGACACCCAGATATATAAAGGTTTTTGTGGTAGGGATCTTCTCCCCATTAACATGAAATGAGAACGTCTTATTATAGCCCTTCCCTACGTTCATTACAAAGGATTTTGTATTGTTAATGGCGAGATCTCGGGATTTCATAAAGTTGTAAAAGGAGTCAAGTAACGTTTGAAGCCCTCTTGCGGTCCTTGCCAACAAAACGGCGTTGTCCGCATAGAGTAAAACGGGTAGTCCTTTGCGCCCAACATAGGGGTAATCTGCTCCGGTATTTAAAAGGTTCTCCTCCAAATTGTTGATATATAAATTAAAAAGAAACGGAGCTAAAATACAGCCCTGTCGGACTCCCCGATGCACTCCAAAATCCCTTGTTACCTTTAGCTCTTGGGAGTAACGTACATTGGCCCTCGTGTCCTGGTGCAGATCTGCCAGCAAGTTAACTAAATTTTGCTCCACGCCCATGTGGCCCATGGCCTCCCAAAGCTTGGCCCGATTAACACAGTCGAAGGCTGATGAGAGGTCCATAAATGCCATGTGTATTGTGCCCTGACGTGCCAAGGTGTATTTTCCCAAGACCATATACAAATTGAGACACTGTGAGATCGTGGAGTGGCCTGGCCTAAAGCCGTATTGGATCGGGGAGATTATGTTATGCTTTTCCGCCCAGGTTGTTAATCTGTTCAAGATTACCCCTCCCCCCCGCTACTTTGACCACGGAGTCAATTAAAGATATTGGTCTGTAGCAGGACGTACTATTACGGTCCCCTTTCTTCAACACGGGAACTATCGTGGAGACCCCCCATGACCTAGGGCATCCAGATACAACAGCTGCATTAAGCACAGTGGTAAGAACAGGCGCCCACAGTGATACACATGACTTAAAAAGGTCCGGGGGCAAGCCGTCGGGCCCTGGAGCTTTATTACTTGTTAAGCCCTTGATTCCCTTTTCAACCTCGCTAATGGAAAAGCACAGAGGGTTATCTTCTAAAATACCATTTTTAAATTCTGCTTGTGGTAAATTACTATTAAAAATAGAGCTAAAATGAGAGACCCACTCTTCTTCTGGTATGTTAGTGCCTCCAGCGGAATTACCTGTTAATTCAAAAAGAGGTTTATTTATAATTTCCCAAAACTGTGCACTATTTCCAAGGATTTTGGGATCTGACAGGTTTTCCCAGATAGAGGCCTTCACTTCTGTTTTACGTTTACTAGGGCCTTATTATAGTTAATGCGTGATGCCCTGATTCGTGCCAGGTCTCTGGGCCTGGCCTTTAATGCCGCCTTTAAATCACGACTTGCCTTAGAGCAAGAGTGATCAAACCACTTCGGGCCACTGCGAGCCCGCCCTGTAAAAGGCAGGGTTAACATTGCCCCAACTTTTGATACAATACCGTCAAAAGCGGACAGGATCTCCTGGGGTGGAGGTGCCGAAGACACACAGAGAGACAACTCAGAGCCACACGTATTATTAATTGATTCGTACAAGTGGCTCGAGTTTACCATTGCCCACTTTAAACGTCGTTTACCGTCAGTGCACTTTAAGACCCCACCATCTACCCTCTTCTTACGCAGTTCAAATATCACGCCACCCAGTTGAATACAGACTGGATTATGATCGCTGTGTTGGTTCTCCTGAATTTTAAAGTCCAAGATAGAATTACCAAGGTCACCAGAAAGAAGTATATGGTCAATGTAGGATCCCCCTGGATTGCCTTTATAAGTGGGTACATCATGAAGGGTGTGATCAGCCACCACAGACATGGCCGAGGTTAGATTAAATTCATTCGAAAGGTCATTCAGCAAGTTGTGTGTGATCAAATTGAAGACCTCTCTGTCTGTGGCAACACAGTGAGCCCGTTACCGTATCCCCTGGGTTCCCACAGGGATGTGCATTGAAGTCCCCTGCAATAAGTATATGGTGTGGGAGGCTCTCCAGATTATTCCTGAGAACATTACCCAAGTCCACGAGTCTACACTCACCATTGTAATTTACAGCGTTATAAAAATTAATCAGGGTTAATGAGTCTTTCCCTTTCTTGACCAACAGCACCTGAATATCAGTATTGCAGAAGGAGTACCTTTTGACTGTGCATGTTAGTGCTAGATTAATATACACAGCCAATCCCCCTTTGGGTCTCCCGCTACGTGACGGCTCTGCGGATACAAAGAAACTTTTATACCCTTCTATAAATACATTATTCCCTACCAACCATGTCTCTTGAAAACCTATCACTTCAAAGGATCTTATATAGGCTAACCAGGTCGGGTCACTAATTTTGCCTGCTAACCCAGCGATATTCCAAGAGATTACATTCAATCTAGAGGTCATCAGTTCGGTGGGGGCTATCACATGTGCAGCTAAGGCTTTTTTCTGGAGGAGCCACGGGACTGGCTTCAATGCTATCCCCTGCAACTGAATTTGATTTAGTGTCATCTCTCTGGGTAATTTTTGGCACTTGAGTAGATTCGCAGGTTGTTACGGGGTAAACTATATCTGGGCCGCTATGATTCAGTGGAACATTATCTACCACTAGTTGCCCTAAATGAGGCTCGGCCACATCTGTTATCCTAGCTATATCAACTATGAATGGAATTGATATATCCCGTGCAGCGGTTAAAAAGTCCAGAGCTACCTTCGTATGTTCCCTGTTTGCTATCCCACTTCGTGATTCAGAGGGATTGTAACTAACAGAGAGTGGGGTCTTTACACAAAGTCAATCTACTCCCTCGAGATCTCCCTGAGAGTGGAAGGCGTTGAATCGATTGAAAATAGGAACCCTATATTGATTATTATAGAAATCGTAGTACCTATTTTCATGGATATAGTTTGAGTGCGGATTACCATGGATCATATGTTGGTTATCATAATGATAATAAAACCTGCTTCCCTTTCTATATTGTTGGAACGTATTTCTTTGGGTCATGGGGGTTGGTGGGTAAAAGTAACTAAGTTCGACAGTTTGAATCCTACTTTCTAAGTCGCCTTCCCTCCAACCGCTAATATAGTTTGCCACGCGCCTGTCTTTAAAATTTATAATAATGCAATCGCCTTCTAAGACCTTGTTTCTATGACCCACCCAGTCTACCCTTCTAACATGAAGTATTTGGCCGTTTATGTATGAGGGAATTGGCCTATATCTGGTTAACCAGTGGCTAACTTTATTTTTTAATTCACTATGATTTTCCGATTTCCCCTCTCCTAGTGTTGATACACCTATCATGACCACGGTAAAGGGGTGGGATTCAGGGAACAAATCAATGCGCACATTCTTGTTAACAGGTCTTGGTCTTTTAGGTTGCTCTGGCTGGTTATTGCTAACAGTATTGGTCGTGCCCTCTGCCGCCCACTCACTCCCGTCCCTCCCATTTATATTTTCCGCTGCTGCATCCCTAGGCTGTGCATCAAGAGGGAGCAACTCGTCCCTACTCTCGCCTCGCTTGTTTTGAGACTCCTTGTCACTTTTATCTGGAGGTGTCTGTATCTGCTTGGCCGGCTTACATGTGACTGATACAGCTTCTTGGATGTTTTTAATATTTAGCGAGTTCGATGGTTTATCATTGAGTTTATGTTGAGACTGTGGTTTGTGGGATTTAATAAATTTTGTCAGGATTTCATTATTTTGCTGTTGTACTACTTCTAGTTTCTCCAGTTTCTCCCTTATCATTTTTACCCTTTCATGAATGGGGAGCATGAGAGACCTCATTAGGTGTTCCATTTTTTCCATGAAAGTCTTCACACAAATAGGGTTATCACACGCCTGGTTTGCTAATTCGATAGTGTCTTGGCCTGTGACTCCCTGGGTGTCTGTTGTCTGGTTTTGTGCTACTGATGTGATAGGTTGTGGTGCCCTATGGGTGATCCTCTGTGTATGGCTTGTGCTTCTCCTCTGCCCGAGTCTAGATTTGTGCCATACATCCTTCGATTTTGCCCTGGATTTACTAGCAGCCCTCATGATTCTTCTAGATGACAATTTGCCTGTGTACCCTTTCCCTCTCAAGCACTCATTTGCAGGGCTCCCTTTATCAGGTGATGTACAGACTTCATTAGGGATGCAAACATCAATCCCTTCTTCTCCATCCAACTTGTTGATGAGGTTGGAGGGTTCTACATTTATCTGCAAGCTAGGGGTCAATGACAACCTACTTTCCCTGTTATCGAAGTCAGGTGGTAGGGTTTGGTCTGGTGGAATTATCTGGTTGCTATCTATGTTTGGGAAACCTGCAAATGATTGCATGAGGATAGAGTCCTGTGAGTATGCAGTGGTATTAGAGGTGTTAACATTCATAGTGATTTGGGTTGACTGGTTGGGTAGACACATACTTGGGGGTAAGGAAAGGCGCCTCTCCGTACTCTCAATCGCATTGACCACAACACCTATGGTCTTTTGGAGTATTCTGTCGATTGCGGTGAGACTTGGGAGTGGGGTGGTAACTTGCGCCTTTTTCCTTGAGGTAGATCTAGTCGACATTGGTGTATTTTTAGACTTATTCATGTTATAATACCTTCACACGGCTACAAATATAGTATACCGTACCCCCCTTAATTAAAGTTATTATACAAACACAAAGTGTAGACGTGCGCCACAAAAGAAGACCAAATACCAGGAAGAGTAAAGTCAAGAGTCACCTTGATCACAATTACAGGGGGCGCCACAAAAGGGGGGATGGCCCAGTCAAGCTTCCGCGTGCCTCTGAGGGCCACAGAGGGCCCTCCCTTTGCCCGGGCTTAGCTACTTTCTCTCCACTTACTCAATTCCTTCTCAGTTGCTTCCTCTTGGATCATTTTCACACTTTCTACTGTGTCCTCACACATACCTACTTCTCTGACCCATCTTGCAGGACCTGCAACATACATACGACTCTTAACATCTTTCGCTGTTTCTTTTGCTACTTCGTCTGCAAAAGCATTCCCACGACCCACATCATCAGTAATTCTTTTGTGTGCACTGCACTTCACAATCGCTATCTGAGTAGGCAAGGCAAGTGATTCAAGAAGGTCAGTTACCAACTGACCATGCTGTATTTTAGTCCCATGGGAAGTAAAGAATCCTCTTTCCTTCCACAAACGACCGAAGCTATGAGCCACGCCAAAGGCATATTGGCTATCGGTGTAAACAGTCACTCTCTTTCCTTTTGCCAACACACATGCTCTCGTCAGTGCAATCAACTCAGCTGCTTGTGCTGAATTCTGTGTAATGCGTGCAGTTTCCACTACTGGATGCAAAGTGGTAACAGCATAAGCTGCAGTCGTCTCGCCATTAGGAAGCTTGAAACAAGACCCATCCACCCATAGGATCCCATCCGGGTCCACGAGTGATGTATCCTTTAAATCTATTCTGCCTTTAGTTTCCTCCTCTGTACGAAGAAAACAATCATGCTGTTCTTGTGTATCTTTCTCTTCTGGAATAGGTAACAATGTTGCTGGATTTAAAACATTACATCGCTTGATATGTATGTGACTAGCTAAAAGCGTCAACTCATACCCAGACAAGCGAGCACTCGTGAGATGTTGCGTTTTTGTTCTGTTCAGGAGAGTGTCCACTGCATGTGGTACCATAACGACAAGAGTGTGATCCAGTATCAATCCAGCAGATTGACGAATGGAGATCGCTGCTGCTGCTGTTGCTCTGAGACAACTAGGCAATGCTTTGGCTACTGGATCCAATGTAGCCGAAATATAGGCACATGGCCTTTGTTTGTCTCCAAATTGTTGCGCTAAAACTGACAATGCACAATCTTCTCTTTCATGCACATAGAGTGTGAAAGGCTTACTATAATCTGGAGTACCCAACACAGGAGCAGAACACAAAGCAGTACGTAAATCAGAAAAACTCTTCTGACATTCATCAGTCCAAGGAAAAGGTTGGGGTGTATCTTTCAGAGTAAGTGCCAACAAAGGTTTAGCCAACAAGGAAAAATTCGGAATCCACTGTCTACAATAAGAGGTAATGCTCAAAAAGGCATGCATCTCCCTTTGTGTGGATGGTACAGACATTCGTGCAATTGCATGAATACGTTCTGGGGTCAATCACCTTCCCTCCTTCGACAAGAGATGACCTAAATAGGTAACCTCTTGGCGGCAATATTGTAACTTTAGAGGTGACACCTTATGATGTAAATCGGACAAATGACGCAAAAGCGAAACAGTCGCATTTTTACAAACATCCTCTGAATCGGCAGCCACTAACAGTTCGTCCATATACTGAATAAGAGTAGCACCTGAAGGCAAAGAAAAGGCGTCAAGCTGAGATTTCAAAGCCTGACTATAAATGGAGGGGCTCTCACAATAACCTTGAGGTGCACGTTTAAATTGAAAACTTCGGCCTCCAAGAGAGAAACCAAATAGATCTCTACTCTCCTCAGCAATAGGAATGCTAAAGAAAGCATTTTTGAGATCAATAACTGAGAATCAAACAGCCGAAGCAGGGATCATTGTAAGCAAAGCAGTAATATCCGGGACAACAGGAAACTGAGGGACAACAATTTTGTTGACCTCTCGAAGATCAATCACAAAACGGTATACAGGAGGCTTAGAAGGATCAGTACGTTTAAGAACAAGCAGAACAGGACTATTGCAAACATTTCCTCTCGTTTCTTCAACAACACCCTTCTGAACTAAATCATAAACAATAGCCAACAGAGCTCTTTTGCCATCGTTAGTAATCTTATACTGAGTAATGCGTGGCAATTTAACATCAGGCTTGACAGTAATCACGTAAGGTGGAATTTTGAGCAAACCAACATCATTCGGACCCGTGGCCCAAAGCGTAGCAGGAAGTGAACGCAATTCAAGTGGCGGTTGATCCTTAGACAGATACATAGGAGAAACCAATTTATCACCCAAAGTAAGAAATACACCAGAGGGGGAACAATACAATGTTGCATGCAGATGTTTTAATAAATCCAAACCCAACAAATTCTCACCACAACCAGTCGTTAAAATGAGCGGGGCTTCCAAATCATAAGGACCAATGGAAATAGGCAAAGGACAAGAAACCGGGTTGCTAACTGGGGCGCCAGAGAATCCTACAGAAACATTCGTTAAGCCAGACAAAGGTGCCCCAGGGAGTTTGGAGTGAATGATAGAACTTCTCATTGCACCAGTATCCAAAAGAAATGGTTCTGAAACACCCAATGCAACAACGTCAACATAAGGCCCATTCTGATCCACTGGAACTGATACCACTCCCTTGCTTTGTCCATGGCTGTCCTAGCTAGTATGACAATCCTGAATTTCGCTTTCAGTACAATAATTGTCATTGTAATATTGTGCAGACTGGGAATTCAGCTGATCAAAATAATTCATAGAATTCTGAGGGGGAAAAGAACGTTGTCCCTGAGACAACGCACCTCGCCCTCTACCCCTAGGGTTGACTGAAAACCACCACGGCCTCGTGGCCCTGGCAGTCCACCAGTACACGGCAATAAAACCGGACAATTACTCTTAAAATGACCTTCCTCTTTACAATAGGCACATTGATTAGGACCCAACAAAGGTCGCGGAACAAAAGGTACAGGTTTCTGTAACAATCTTTGAAACTGTGAAGGCCGTTGCAATTGGCGCTGAGCAGAACGAGGGGGGTAAGCTTGTTGCAAAAGAACCTTCGTTTTCAACTCTTTAGTCTTCTTCTCCACTTTATCCTTTTCTTCCTTATCCCTATTCTCGTAGTACTGAGCAGTAGCTAATATCTGGGCAGACGAAGAAACAGCCCACGAACTCTCGGAGTCTTTCAGTTTATGCGATAATTCTGGAAGTAAATTCAATACAAATGTATCCACAAATAATCGCTGTCCACCCTCAGTACTCATATCTTGACCACTATGGTCAATGAACGTCTCCTCGAAACGAGTAAAGAAATCGGAGACACTCTCATCTTTCTTCTGTTTACAAGCAGCTAACTTATCCCAATTAACTCAAAGGGCTGGCATCATCGTTTTCATTAGAGCTATTATTCTACCAGGCAATTCTGTAATCAAATCATCGGGTTTAGCTCCACCTACTTGTGCTGTATCTGCAGCAGTTATAGAAGCCCAATTACCACCTAAAGTTTGGTCGTGGTCTTCCCTACGAATCCGTGCCCACAATGCTTGAGGGACTACATTTCCCATCAGCAAATCAATATCTGCTAAATATATAATTCACGCATCAACAGTTTGGGACAGCTCCTTATAATACCCAGCAGGATTCTTACGAGGGTCCGGTAAAGACTGTTTAAGCGCCAAGACTTCCGATCTTTTCCAAGGGACATGTACCCATATACGCTGGAAATGAGCTGGGACAGGCGGAACAGCACCTACCTGTGGAACCGCATCTCTCCATATTGGAGGAACTTCTCGCATAGGATAGTGTTTTACTTTACGCCGAACCGCAGGATCAGGTTCAAGAGAAGCTTGAGAGTAAAAGGAAGACCTAAAATTGACAAGTGTCTAGACGGCATCCTCAACGTCGGGACCCACAATAAGTCCTTTATCAAATTTAGCCTGTATGTCAAACAAACCCTGAGGAGGTAAATCCAAATCCATATCACCCCATCCTTTAACAAGAGTATTACACATAACATTAATAACATATCTCTGCGTAGGCGCATTCCACTGAAGAAAAGTATCCAGGATATCGCGCACACTATACTGTGGACCACTCATGATCCAATTGTGAGCGAGAGAGTCTAACTTAATTTGCTCGTCATTATCTGGAATTAGACTACGGTATTGCCTTCGGGACAAAACAGGAGTCAAATTAAGAGACCCGAAGAAAGGTGCTAAAAGACCAGAAACAGTATCAACTAATCGTTTACGAGCCGTAGGAGAATCTGACAGTAAAACGGGAGACAATGTATTAAGCACAGCAGGAGTAGAACCGACAGTTGTAAGAGGAACTGACGGTAAAGGAGACTGAGGTACAGAAGTCAGTGGCAAAGGAGGTGGAAATACTGGAAGAGGCAATTGTGGAAGAACCGGAACAACTGGTTGAACAACAGGTTGCTGAACAACAGGTTGTAAAGGGGGGGCATTAGCACCTAGTACATGAGGCGTAGGTAATCTCAACAAATGAGACATTAAGGGATCTTCGTCAAGATCTTTACTCTTTGGGGAAGGAGGCAACACAGGATAACATCTATCTACTGCCATACGATGCTGTCTTTCTGAGACTTCAATCATCTGATCAGTCTCATTATTCTTAAACTGTTGAGCAGCCTGTAAAATCGTCATATCTTGCGCTTTCTTATCTCTTTTTGCCTGTTTAATTTCTTTCTGTTTGGCTTCCTTACCCCATAGGCGGAAAGAGTCAAACATTGCCGGCCGGGCTTTTCTCTTAAACAATATTTCTTCTAAGTTATCTAATATGTCAGGCTCAATGCTACCATTTTGTGGTCACTGCAGAACACCATCTTTCTTCGTATATCGGATCCATGTTTCATTAAAAAGTAATGGGGCCAAGACCATGTTTCGAATAGAGCTCATAAGTGGGAGTTCCAACTGGAGGGATTGGACAAGAATCCTCTAGCCGGGAATCCCTATTACAATCAAAACAGCAAAACTTCCTAAACTTACTAAGCCCAGGCATTTCGTAACGACCTGGACTGTTCACAAACTTCAAGGGCTTAAAACAGTGATCACAGCACAAACGTACTTACCCCTTGGCTTCGACTAATGCAAAAGTCGAATAACAAAAACAAGACAATAGAGTGGGCGCTACCCACGAATACTTAACTAAGTGTTTTCGTACACCAACAGATGTCCGTCTAATGCAGGGGTCTCCAACCTTTTGTGTAGTGAGAGCTACTTCTGGTCCGTGAAAATCGTTGTGAGCTACTAAACGACAAGCAAGCCGCGCATTTTTCCAAGAGATCCCCCACGTCAAATCTAATAGCTAAAAAGTGGGCCACATTTGCAAATTAAGTTTTAAAGTGTAAAATGTAAAGACATGTTGTATAGGAGGTGTTTTTCAAGGTATGAAAGACTAGTCTATTTGTGCTTGCGGCACGCAATGTTTGGTAATATCAGAAAAATTAACAATAAAAACCAGCCCATCAGCCAATGGAATCAGCACACAAATAGCCAAAAAACCACAGACAAGCATTGGCACAGCCCACCAGCCAATAAAAGTGGCCCACAAACAGCCCAAAAAACAAGCAATGCACTGATCTGTCAGGCCAGCTCTGCGGGTAGGGCCTGGTTCACCTGTGGTCAAGCTTCAAAAAATTGAGAGCTACCCAAGAAACCAGAAAGGACTGGGTGTGAATAGTGACAAAAAAAGGGGTGTTCCTTTCTGTGGTATTACTCTTTAACTATGTGACCTCCAGGCCTACAAATTCAAAACATTTCCGAACATGCAGAAGTGACACTAATGATAATTTTCATACACCAGTAGTTTAGATAAAAATTCTATTATTTATTAACACATTCATTAAAAACATTATCTGTTTCCGTGGCAATGCACATTCATATAATTGTTATGAGACAAATGTAGGCTTACACACACTAATGATCGTAAGCATGTTCTATACACAATAATGCCTAAATTAAACAGAGCAATTTATACATAATGTATTTCTTAATTGTATATTACAAATCTATTACACAAAAATAAAACTTTATTTAAAATCCTAAGTCGACGCGTTTCGGTGCTTGGTTCTGTTACCACACCTTCTTCAGGACAGCTCTTGAATGTTAAAAACAATACATTTTGATTTAGGTTACGTTGTCTCTAGCCAAAATATCTGGGGTTCTGGATATCATACCCTTCCAGGGATTTTGGTTATAGGTTCCACTCTCCACTGATTATTCCTTCGTGGGTGGCAATCTTTTTAAAACTGGGAAGATGGAAGTTCCGCGTGTCTTGATTAGTGTTTGCGAGTTTCAATTGTTGCAGAATATCATATGCCAGTGAAGTTTGTGATGCTGTCCCCTTATTTTTGTACAGTGATCACAGCTTAGATAGTTTCCTATGCATATGTAAAAACCTCATCAGGTTGCTGGTTGCTTTTTTCCTTTTTAAACTTCTTTTACCCAAGTCACCTTACGTCTTTTCTCGGTGTAACCTCCGACACGTCCTCTCCTTCCCAGGTGGAATCCAGAACCCCAGATATTTTGGCTAGAGACAACGTAACCTAAATCAAAATGTATTGTTTTTAACATTCAAGATCTGTCCTGAAGAAGGTGTGGTAACAGAACCAAGCACCGAAACACGTCGACTTAGGATTTTAAATAAAGTTTTATTTTTGTGTAATAGATTTGTAATATACAATTAAGATATACATTATGTATAAATTGCTCTGTTTAATTTAGGCATTATTGTGTATAGAACATGCTTACGATCATTAGTGTGTGTAAGCCTACATTTGTCTCATAACAATTATATGAATGTGCATTGCCACGGAAACAGATAATGTTTTTAATGAATGTGTTAATAAATAATAGAATTTTTATCTAAACTACTGGTGTATGAAAATTATCATTAGTGTCACTTCTGCATGTTCGGAAATGTTTTGAATTTGTAAGCCTGGAGGTCACATAGTTAAAGAGTAATAACACAGAAAGGAACACCCCTTTTTTTGTCACTGGTTCACCTGTGGGCCATTCCCACCCCACTGACCTCTCGAGTACTATCCTGTCAAATGGCGTCACTCCCACCATGTACATATGTTTTAATAGTCAATAATGTTACACATTTAACAATTGTGGCCATATACAAAGTGCACATTACAAACATACATACTTTTCTGGCTCATGGCAGTGTTGGCAGAGCATCATAACTGAGGAAAAGTTTATGTTTAAAAACAACAGTTTTTACCCAATCATGTCAACTCTGTGATGTAACCCACTGTAGATAGATACCATCTTACCTGCTTCTCCGATCAAATATAAAGATGGCAGGCTGAAAAGGCAGGCAATCCGGCTGTTCGATACAACTTGCACCACCTGCACCAGCACTTGTTGCGCACAATAAAAAGCGCTGTGTCAGGGTGGGAAAGGCAGAGGGCACACAGTTGTATGCTAATGTTGTGAGCTCGCTCCTTGCAACTTAATTGGAGTTCTGCCTTAATTAGTCACTACTACTATAACCATGAGGCACTACAGAGGTGATGTTGTCCACCCATGTTGACAGTTTAATTAAGTTTGGGCACGCTGGTTTTAGCACACAAAGGGCAAGAGAGGACTGTTGCAGGCCTCTACTATTGTCAGACCAGGGATTGGGTTTCTTTCTATGACAAACAAAAGGTACAGTCTTCCTTTTTCACCTCTTATGCAGAGGACTGTTATTCAGAGACTCAATACATACAGCTATTACCAGTCTGAGCTATCAGATGCTGGGCTCTTCTGGTAAAACTTTTTTGGTCATGCATGAATGCAACCAACGCAGGTGCGGCTCTAGGACGGTGTAATTTATGACACCACACCAGGCACAGGGTGCCCCGTCACTTTGCATGGCACCACTCGTTTGGGGGCGGTTAGGGACTGGTGGGCAGACACCAAAAGCTAATTATTGCTTTCACATTGCTTCACTGAAACCTCACGCGCGACTTTCATTTCTGATACCAGGGCTTCAAGAGCAGTCCTGCTCCTTCAAGCACTCTTATCAAGACGCTCTGGAATGGATATTTACAGACGTCTTGAATTTAATATCAATCACTGCGTGCCTGGTACCATAACTTCAATGCTCTTATCAAGCGGCACATCCTGAAAAAATTGCTTTGAGTTTAAAATGCTTTCTTGAAAATGTGGCATGGCGCATCCGGAGAGCTGTCACAGGACTGAACGAGGTACATTCAACCAGGTGCCATCAACGAGATATGTTACTCTATAAGTGTGCACGATAATACAGTGCACATTGGCATGATGTGTAGTCATTCTGTTTCATGCACAACAATGCTAAAAAAAAGAGAAGCTTTAAATTAGCATCCTTTGTTTAAGTGAGAAGAAACTACTAGTGTGAGAAAGTAAAATGCTATAAAACACAAAATTAATTTTACTTTAGAATATTACTGTATTTTCTCTGAGCATGAATTTGTTCGTCATTTCAGATCATTCCCTTTGATATTGCCCAGTCGAGTATTGTACAAACATTTTGGGCATGAATTTGAGAATAGAATTTTGAACTTGGGAAAGATGCAAGTTTGGGTCCTAAATACATACAAGTGGGAACTCCTCAAACTGCCCACAAATACCAGTCCCTTAATGCTAATTAATGACCGCTACTTACTCGACCCAACGGTGGCAGCATCTCACTGCCAACCAGTGCGATTTCGTCACACTGTACCCCAGTCCCAGCTATTCACACTTCCCACCAATTCTAGCACTTGACACTGCTCACTAGTGACAGCAATGTCGGTGGCCTACCAGTGCCCTCTTCTTACACTTCTCAGTAGGGCCTATCCCCCTAAACAGCCTGTTAGTGCCATCAATATACACTTCCAGCCGGGGGCCTGCTCTGGATTCTGTCCACCACCATTCATTGCTACAGTGGTTGTTAGTGCCTCCGTACACTGGGAAGTAATGCCAACTCTTCACACTGCCCATTTCACTGTGCTTTGCATAATTGACTCCTGCCTAGGGATTTACATGAAAAACTATAAGAATAGACAATGAAATAACAAATATACCTTTGGGAGTTCAGCCTGAAAGCTAATGCAATCAACCCAAGCTTCGATTGGTGCAGCTCAACCCCTGTGGTACTAGCTTTAGATAACGGCAACTTTCAGCTGCAAGCTTCACTTTTCACCATCAGCTTTTTCTCCATTCCTCCCCAGCTCGATTAGGGCACCATAATGAATCACGGGGACTGTTTTTACAGCTTCTGATTTGAGGAGAGAGTTTGGGAGAAACCTGTGTGGTCGAGTTTTACTAGATGGAGATCCTGCTACATATACTCTCTAAGAGAGCCCATACACACCTAGTGCACTTACAGCAGGTCTCTTACAGCTGCAGGAATAGCTGTTCTGTCTGTCCCAGGGCACCCCGGGGCCTCTGCCTCCCTTCACATATCACCGTCTGTAGACCTGGCAGGCGTAGAAGAGGCCTCCACCTGGCTGGCAGACAGCACTAATGATGTGGACCACTTAATTGGTGTCGTGCTGAGATAATTGCAGCATCCGGAGTCGAATAAGATGGCATGGGCCATTGGAGCTCGAGATAAGTTTTTCCAGTCCACGCGTGGTACAGCAGCACTGCGAGAGGTTAACAAGACCAGGGTAAAACTGAGCTGTTTTTTAGGCAAGCACATGCAAAGAAGCCGGAAGTATGCCACGGATGAATAAAATTATTTATCTAGTAGTGTATAGTTTACTTTTACAGGCTTAAGTGTTGTGGGTCCAGGCCTCAGAATGTGCTCCCACGGCTTACCTGCTGCTTGGATGGTGCGGGTCCCGGCAGTTCTATACTCTGTTTGCACGACCTAGAAATCAGCTGCTCTATCCTGCCAGGCCTGCTTCAGCTCTGCACTAGCACCTTTCGCGCTCGTGACTCAGCCAATTAACAGCGCGGTGCCAGTGAGGAAAATGCAGGGGGCACATACTTGAGAGTGACGCTGATCTCCACGTAGAAGAGCAACGTCATCCTCTTCGGCCCAACCCACCCCAGCTAAGCTCACAGCCAGTCTGAGCTGCTGGTTTGGGTGAGAGCGGGCAACGAAACCAGAAAAAAGCCTAAACAGCCCAAACAACACTAAAGGGCTACTAAATAGAGCAACAAGTGTCACGAGCTACTCACAGGGTCTCGGCGAGCTACCGGTAGCTCGCGATCGACCGGTTGGAGACCCCTGGTCTAACGTCTCGCGATACCAATCATCCCCAGAGGGCCAAGGCAGGGCGGCAGGCAGGGCAGCAGTCGTCAACAGCCGTCGGAAAGGAGTAGCCACGCTGCAAAAGACTTTCGGTCCACTTCGACATACAGGGGTCGCTTGACGTGGTTCGCGAATCCTCCAGAATTTTCTTGCGAGGCTCCTCACGACCCTCGGGCTGAACCGCTACCACTGAAGCCGCCCACACGTTGGGCGCCAGTTGGAGAACCGGGCCTTATGGGCCGAGCGGCACAGGGCACGCCTAATATCTCCGGGTTCACCTGCCTTGTCAGACAGAGACACGAGACACTCTGTTAGGCGTAGAAAATCAGGTTTATTAGCTGCAGCTAACCACAGTTATCCAAGAAGTACAAAAAGTATATTCTTAGGAGACTGCCACTTAATTCCGTGGCACATATTCTTTTATAGCACACATATTTACAATGTCTACTCCCAAAACATACAAAACTGACAAATAGGAAAAGTTTGAAAACAAGCTATCAAGTATCTTGAATACGCCCTTCTTTCAGACCCCGTGTTCTCTCCTCCCCTCAAGTTAATCAATGCTAGTGCATGTAATCCAATTTGCAGTTGGCAGGACGTATTTGCGTACCTCAAAGGATAGTTGTGTAATAGGAGAATACAAGGAAAGAATAGCGAAGGCCAGTCAAATAAGATAGAGTAAAGGAAGAATGGTGGGACCTAAACAGTCAACTAAGACAAGGATCAATCAGTCTAGACATGGATTAACAAACTCGGCCAGACCCTGACATCGGTTTCATAAACAAGGACAAAGGGTTACTTTTTAACAGAAGAGACGCATAGCAGCTGGAAAAGCAAAAACCACTACGTTCGCCGTGCTGCCTGAGTAAAGGCAACACAAAATTGCGGCTGTCACAAAATGGCGGCTAAATACGAAGCGAAGTCGAAAATCACAGAACCTCACGGCGCATGCAGGGTCTTGAGCTTCATTAAATCTCCGATTCAGTCGCAGCTTCTGTGTGTAATTTGTGGCATTAATGCTGCAGTGAAGAACGAGGTCGCCCCGTGCATGGGCTCAGATGTGGGGCCCACCCTCTTCTTGCGGCCCTTCAGCAGAGGCTGCTTTCCTCTTGTGTTATCGTGCTTAGGAAGGACGAGAGATGCATCATCTGGGTTCAAGAAAGGCTCCAGTACAAGAGACGTGCTGCCGGACCGCGGAGAAATGTGAAAGCAGCAGCACTCATTTTCATTTTTGGGGGGTGGAGTTTGGCGGGGAGGGCGTTTGGAAATTCCAAAACAAACTTGGCGAAATTCCTGGGAAAGTGACAGACTGAAAACACTGTGGAACTGATTTTGTGTTTCCTGGAATAGATGGGGGTTAAGCGGAACTGCATTTTGAAAATAATGATGAGGCTGACGTACACAGTTGAATTATATTTGGTTAGTGCTTTATATTACATTTTGAATAATTAGCACTTAATCCAAAGTCCTGGTGAAGGGTTCTAAGTATTTGAATGATTCTGAAATGTCACATCGATGGCAAAACTCCTTGGAGATAGGGGTGACCAGATGTCCTAACTGAAAACCGGGAAAGGCACTGACTTTCAAAAGAGTATAGTTATGGTTGGCACCAGGCAGTATAAGTCACTCAGTCCTGGTCTTTCAGTAAATGGTCCTTCTTGGTCTGGTCCCACAGGCTCTCCTTCTCCTTGTCCTCCAGGGCGCTGGTACTTGTACTTGTACTCTTGGCCATCCTGGTTCTTTTTTATTTACTGTATTTATAGAGCGCAACACTCATACCTAGAGGGATATCACAACACTAGTCGTCAAGCTGGACCTCGTTCTAGTCTCACCAATCCAGATCCTTGGTTTTCCTAGATCTGGTCCTCAAGGCCTGGTCTCAGCCATCAGCGTCTGGTTATCCAGGTCTTGATCCATATGTTCCTGCTTCTTCTCCTGGTCATAGTCCTCCAGTTCCCACTGGTAATACTGTCTCTTCAGCTCGTTCTCGAGGTCAAAGTGCTTCTGGGTCATGTCCTACTATTCTTTGTCCTCCTCGTCTTTGTTCTTGTAGCCGAAACCCCTGGTTCTTGTCTTCATGTGTTATAGCTCCCTTCGTCTTCTCAGTCCTGCATACCCTGGTTGTCCTGGTTCCTTAACCTCATGGCCTTAGTCACTGGCAAACTGACTGCAGTCGTCATGGTCCATGTACACCTGGTCCTAGACCTCCTGGTCCTCTTAAGCCTGCACCATGGGTCCTCTGTGTCCTGGAATTCCTGCGCCCTGTTCTGATCATTCTTGTAGCGATCGTTATGACTCTGATCCTTAGGAACCTGGAGGATTTCCTCCTGTTTCTTTTCCACCTGGTCCTGGTTCTCCCGGTGCCCCTCCTCCATAGCTAGGCCCACAATGACTGGTCTTGGTTTTCCTTGTCCATTTACCCTAGTGCACCTGCTTCTGATTTTGTTGTACTTAGTTCTGGACTCCCATGCACCCCCTAGAATGCATGGCCAGAGCAGACCTCTTTATATAGTCCCTGGAACTCGCTGATCTCACGCTCTAGTTAATGCAGGTCCTAGTTATGTGACTGCGGTCTTCCTTGGTCAACTTGGCCCATCTCCACTTAGCACTGGGCCTCATGTTCATTGTCCACCTGGTCATAGTTCTTGTTATCTAGTTCTATTTTTCCTGCCACCTTGTTTTTGGTTTTCCGTACCCTTTGAGACCTGGTCCTTGTCTACCTGTCCCTGGTTTCCTTGGTCACCTTGTTCTGGTTTCCTTGGCCCTCAGGTCCGTTTTCTCTTCCTAGTCCCTGTCCTGCTATCCTTTATCCCCTAACATGAGCCAGCTTTGCCCCCAAGCCTGTCACCAAAGTATTTTATTGGGTTCTAGATTTTTATATTTAAGGGAAGACGTCTACTACACAAAAACAGTGACCTGTAGAGACCTCTCTCAACACCTGTTCTTTTGCTTTTGGCACCGGCAAGACCTGGTCCACTGCTAGGATGCAATGTGGTGGTCACAGGGCCAACCAAACCCACATGCCTGATATCCTTATGAGATAACCAGGCTGCAGTCTATTGGCTGACACCTCTTTATACCTGTACATCTTCGAGCTAAATAAACATGACCTGCACGAAGTTGCAGTACCATGAGATCTGCATCTCATTAGCGATCTCCAAACACTGACTGAAATCAATACATGTATATAATGAAATACATCAACACTGCAAGCTGTTCTCCTACCCGACTGCTGGATTATCTAGCACCAGCCAGGATACAGATGTTTGTGCGAAGTCTGCCAGCATACCGCAATTGGCAAATGTGAAGCTGGCATCAGACTACGAATTGGCATATATTTTAATTTGGTTGCAATTTTGTATTTGTTTAATTTGCTTGCATTTTACATTGTTTGCATTTTTGCTTCATTGCTTGCTCCTCATGTTGACACTAAGGAATAGCTTTCTTTATTGCAGCAGGTTCAGTGGTACCAGGGCTGTGAGGGACCCACAGCTACCCAGTTGTGGCCATCTTTTACTACCATACACTCCGGCAGCTGTTTCCAATTTTTGGGCTTGCTTTAAGCTCATAATATGCAGCGGCCGCTTGAACTGCTGACAGACGGGAGATAAGTGCCTTCACATCCCCCTTGGATGTACCCCAACTCCTGAATGGGCTACCCTTTGCCCCAAAGGCTCCTGCCTTGTTTGTCTGCTGTTTCCTCAGAGTTTTGCCACTTTGATGTATTCTATATGGCTCCGTAGACTTCTGTTTACTATTACCCCTGCATTACCACATGTATGCAGACAATACTCAACGGCACTTGAAAATCTCTACTCCGAAGGACATCAAAACACTTAACGCTGCCCTTGCGAAAACGGAAAATTGGTTAACCCACAATCATCTCATGCTAAATAGTCTGAAAATCGAATACCTCCTGATCTCCCCACGCAATCACTCTACCCCCAATCATGTCTGCCTCAAGCAACTAGCGGCCCTCAATTGCACTCCTCATATTGTGGCCTCAACTAGATCATTTAGGCATAATTCTGGACAAACACCTGAATATGCAAGACCACATCAGGGCAACAACCAGAGGTGCTAATCACCAACTTAATACCTTAAGGAAAATCAAACCCTTCCGACCTCTCCTTGACATGAAAAAAGCAGTCTAATCAGTATTTATCTCTCGTTTAGATTACGGAATTGTTACCCTAGCTGTATTTCTCAAAGCCAAACTGGCCCCTTTAAGGTCTACCCTGAATTTTGCTGCCAGACCCATTACTGGTTCAAGAAAACGTGAACATATCACACCAGACTTAACTCAACTCAAGTGGCTCCCCTTAGAAGCAAGGATTTGTTTCGAGATTGCCTGTCTGACACATAAAGCGCTGCACTATAACACTCCAGTTTACCTGGCAAACAAACTATTTGACTTGAATATACCCATAACAATATCTAAGAATCTACTGTGTAAACCACAAAAATTCAATATGAAGAAAACCTATATCCAAATTACTAAGAAATGTGTACAACATTCTATAGGACCCAAGAAGAAGGAAATTAATTTAAATTAAATCATGCATTTCGTAAATATTGAGCCACCTATCTATTGCAATAAAGTCTATGATTTTCTCTAATCCGGCCTCAGCCCCATTTGAATCATTTCGGATGATTCTCGAATCCTGAATAAGAAAGGGAGTTCGGATAAGGGGGTTGAAGTATTAATAACTGGGATTGTATATCTTCTATAAAAATCCTGATGTTTACGCAATAATAAAATGGGAAAAACATGAAGGGTTGGAGGTAACAGCGAGAATGTGAACCAAATTGAATAAACTTAATTTTAGTATGTTACGAGGAGCTAATTGGCACCAGAGCTTTTTTCTAGCAAATGGCTGCTATATAGAACCCCACAGTTCCTATCCCAGATTTATCCTAGTCAATCTAGGTGGTGTTTTTGCAGTTCAAACCAGTCGACAGCTAACTGGATACATATTATTGCATAGTGTCCTTTAATTCAGGGGTTATGGAATGATATTATCCGACATTTGGAGGCCGAATGTCTAATTAAACTGGACTCTAGCAGTTGGCTGTAAGTTTTGGGTTATGATTCTTCCCTGTGTCTATCTGAAAAATGGGTTAAATTAATATATATTGCAATGGCGGTTGCCAGGTCGCTGCTGCTTCAAAGATGGCAGTCATATCAGGTACCAACAAAGTGCGAGTGGATCAGGAAAATGAAGCAGGATGGAAATAGTGAATGTTTATTTGCAATGCGAAATAGGGGGATTAGGAAATTTGAAAAAATATGGGAATCATATTTTGACTAAATACTCGAGCGAGCTCAAAATTTCAATGTACTGTTGATCTGATGAAATATTATCAGAAGCCTCATATGTCGTTATAGTTGTATACTTTATTGCATTTCTATGCACCTCAGACACTTTAGTCATTTAAAAAAAAGAAAAGAAATTCGGTACTGTATTCAGTCTTTTTAGGTCTCGTCCTTTTCCATTGCGAAGCAATGGGAAATGGGGGAGAATTCATGTGCTCCATCGGATAGTCAAACCACCGCTTTTCTCCGTGGCGTTTTCTTCAAGTGCACGTACAGGCACGCGCGGCACGCGCATTTGGCCCATACACTTTCATGGCCATCTGTTCCTGTTTCTTCACAGTGCATGTGAGTCAGAGTCAGTCACGTGACCACGTGACCACACAAGCACGCGCTTTTCCCTCCCCACATCACAGGCATCAGCTGCCCTCCCACAGGCTTTCCCAGCGTGCGCTCGGCCGGCCTCTGCAAAGTTCTCCTCCCCTAATTAATCACATCACTTTTTCACGGCCGCAGGCCATGACTCGACAGTCCTGCCCCGCCGTTTCAAAATTGGCAATACAGGACTATTACATACATTTCCACGAGTTTCTTCAACAACACCCTTTCCAATGAGATCATGAATGATTGCTAACAGCGCTCGTTTGCCCTCGAGAGAAATACGATATTGAGGTAAACGCGGTAATCGCGCATTTTGTTTCAATTGAATCACATAGGGTGGAATATCTAACAGGCCCACGTCATTGGGACCTGTGGCCCATAAGGACGCAGAGAGGGAGTAGTGTCAGTTCCGGTCGATCAGAGTGGGCCTTACGTTGCAGTGGCTACATCGGGTGTAGTTGAGCCTTTTCTGTTAGACACTGGTGCGACGAAAAGTTCCATCATGCATTCAAAACTCCCTGGCGCACCTTTGTCTGGCTTAACGAATGTTTCCGTCGGATTCTCTGGCGCCCCTGTTAGTAACCCAGTCTCTAACCCTTTGCCTCTTATGATTGGATCTCGTGAGCTAACGGCTCCACTGATTCTATCTACAGGTTGTGGTGAAAATCTTTTGGGCCTGGATTTGTTGAAACGATTATATGCAACATTGTATTGTTCCCCCGAAGGAGTGGAGCTTACATTGGGAAGGAGAGTGATCTCTCCCATGTATTTATCGGTTGATAAATTCCCACCGGAACTGAGTTCCCTCCCTGCGTCCTTATGGGCCACAGGTCCCAATGACGTGGGCCTGTTAGATATTCCACCCTATGTGATTCAATTGAAACAAAATGCGCGATTACCGCGTTTACCTCAATATCGTATTTCTCTCGAGGGCGAACGAGCGCTGTTAGCAATCATTCATGATCTCATTGGAAAGGGTGTTGTTGAAGAAACTCGTGGAAATGTATGTAATAGTCCTGTATTGCCAATTTTGAAACGAACTGACCCAACTAAACCTCCTGTGTATCGTTTTGTTATAGATTTGAGAGAGGTAAACAAAATAGTGGTTCCGCAATTTCCTGTGGTCCCCGACATTACGGCTTTATTAACAATGATTCCGGCATCTGCCTCCTGGTTCACAGTGATCGATCTAAAGAATGCTTTCTTTAGCATCCCGATTGCAGAGGAAAGCAGAGACCTATTCGGATTCTCATTAGGAGGTCGTAGTTTTAGGCTAAAACGCGCTCCACAGGGCTACTGTGAGAGTCCGTCAATCTATAGCCAAGCACTTAAAGGTCAACTTGATGCCTTTGTACTACCTAAAGGTGCAGCTTTGATTCAATATGTTGACGATCTTTTAGTGGCAGCTGATACGGAGGCTATTTGCAAAACGGCTACAGTATCATTGTTACACTATCTACATGAATTGCACCACAAGGTATCGCCTTCAAAGCTACAGTATTGTTGTCAAGAAGTTACCTATCTAGGTCACTTATTGTCAAGAGAAGGGAGAAGGTTGACCCCAGAGAGAATTGCAGCGATTTCCCGAATGACTGTGCCAAAAACCCAAAGAGATGTTCGTGCCTTTTTAGGTATTACGTCCTACTGCAGACAATGGATTCCAAATTTTTCATTGTTGGCGAAACCATTGATAGCCCTTACATGCAAAGACGTTTCATCCCCAGTACCTTGGTCTGAAGAATGTCAGAAAAGTTTTTCTGAATTACGTGATGCGCTGTGTTCGGCTCCTGTGTTGGGTACCCCTGACTACAGTAAGCCGTTTACACTATACGTTCACGAGAGGGATGGTTGCGCGTTGAGTGTTTTGACACAATCTTTTGGTGGTAAGCAACGCCCATGTGCCTACTTTTCTTCGACTTTAGACCCAGTAGCAAGAGCTTTGCCAAGTTGCTTAAGAGCAACAGCGGCAGCTGCGGCGTCCATTCGACAGTCCGCAGGTCTAGTCATGGATAATATGCTCACGGTAATGGTTCCGCATGCAGTCGACACTCTATTGAACCGAACGAAAACTCAACATCTGACAAGTGCAAGATTGTCCGGATATGAGTTGACGTTGCTGGCCAGTCATATACGGATAAAACGGTGTAATGTGTTGAATCCAGCAACATTGCTGCCGATCGACACAGAATCAAGCGATGAAGCAGTACATGACTGCTATCTCAAAACTGAAGAGGAAACCAAGGGTCGTATTGACCTAAAAGATACTCCATTGACAGATCCCGATGGTACTTTGTATGTGGATGGTTCCTGTTTTAAGTTACCGAATGGTGATGTAACAACTGCGTATGCTGTAGTTACATTGAGAACGATTGTGGAGAGCGCAAGGTTAAGTCAGAATTCGGCTCAGGCTGCTGAGTTAATTGCTTTGACGAGAGCGTGTGTATTGTCTAAAGATAAACGGGTGAATGTGTTTACAGATAGCCAGTATGCGTTTGGTGTGGCACATAGTTTTGGACGACTGTGGAGAGAGAGAGGATTCCTTACGTCACATGGTACGAAGATTCAGCATGGCCAGCTTGTAAATGATCTTTTGGATGCACTTACGTTGCCTAAGCAAGTGGCGATTGTTAAATGTAGTGCGCATCGTAAAGTGATGGATGATGTTGGTCGTGGTAATGCGTTTGCGGATGAGACTGCTAAGGAGACTGCCCGGAACATTAGCACTCGAATGTATGTGACGAGTTCGGTTAGGTGGCCTGCAGAATCAAGTATGTGTGAGAACACTATCGAGAGTGTGAAAGCAATTCAGAATGAGGCCACCGAGACTGAAAAGACGAAGTGGAAAGAAAGTACGGGAAAGTTGGATGCGAATGGTTGTTGGACTGATTTATCGGAACAGAAAAGATGGATGTTGCCTGATGCGTATGTGCTGGCTATTGTGACTATGGCGCATGGGTTAGCACATATTAGCGCGAAAGGTATCTGTAAATTGCTGTTTCCGGTGTGGAAGAATGATGGTATTACGAAATGTGCTGAACGCTTGGTTAAGAATTGTATGGTGTGTTTGATGCACAATCCTGGTAAGGGCACTCCCACTCCACCTGGTCATTTTGCCCCTCCTGCGTACCCTTTCGAAGTTATCCAGTTGGACTTTATCCACATGGAGAGATGTAATAATTTGAAGTATGTGCTGGTTGTGGTGTGTGCATTTTCTAGGTGGATTGAGGCCTACCCCCTTAAGGATAATACGGCTTTATCCACAGCAAAAATTTTACTCAAAGAGTATTTTTCCCGCTACGGAATGCCTCGGGTTGTGTGGTCAGACAACGGAAGTGAGTTTGTTGGGAGCGTGATGAAGAGTGTGTGTCGCGGGTTAGGGATTGTACAGAAATTCCATAGTGCCAATCATCCTCAGTCAGCTGGTTTGGTTGAGGGGTACAATGGTACCCTTAAACTAAAACTAGCAAAGATCCAGGCTACGACAGGTCTTTCGTGGCCTGACGCTTTACCCTTAGCATTGCTGTCAACAAGGGCAACTGTACACTCCCGAGTAGGGCTCAGTCCCTATGAAATAGTGTTCGGTCGCCCTGCCAATGTTTGGGGGGTCCCTAGACCGGGTGCCTTTTGTGATCTTGAGTATCCAATGTTGATCGATTATCTTCATGACTTGACTGCTAAACTGAGGTTAATTCACCAACAGGTTCACGAAGCATTGCCGACACAGACGGAGGGTCCAGGCCACCAGCTCCAGCCCGGAGATTGGGTGGTAACGCGAAACTTTTCACGCAAGAACAATTTGGATCCCAGGTTCACTGGACCCTATCAGGTACTCCTTGCCACGAGAACTGCAGTTCGTCTCGAGGGGCGGAAAAATTGGGTGCATGCCACCCATACCAAGAAAGTCCCCATTCCGTTGCCAGCAGACTCGTGGGTAAGGAAAGGCATTGCATCAACTGAAACCGAAGGATTGCCGGCGTTGGTACCTTTCAGCGACGCACAACCTGTCGGAGAATCCTCAGTGCAGCAAAAAGGCATTATTGAACACTTGTCATCAGAAAACTCAAGACCAGAACATTCAGCTGATCAACAGGGCGTTGTCCCTTCAACGGATCTTTTGTTTAACGAACAGACACGTCCTGGGAAAACCCGATATTTTTTAAGATCCAGCACTAAAGACTAATAAAAAACCCCGTTCTGTCCCTTGACAAGTGCATTATCCCGTTTTCCATGATCAGTTTGAACACTCATACTATTGTAATTATTTTGTATATATTCATTGAGCTTCGTTCCTTACATTTTTTTGTTTCCACAGCTGAGAGACATTTGTTTTTGATATATATATATATATATTTGTGAAATAAAGGCCGTAGGGCCGCGCGTGTACTTCCTCCTGGTTAGTAGGTCTTGACGCTAGGTTAAAGACCGTCGATTCCTGGGAACTCCTAGGAATTGACTATTGCTACACAGAACGAAGTGCGTCAAGAAACGTTGCGGACGGTCATAGGGAATGGCATTTTCGAAACTGATGGACTTGGAAAAAGCTCAAGCACAAAGATTCAAGCTGCAGCAACTCAGTCGTACCAAATGTTTTGTGTTCCAAATATTTGTACTGTTTGTGACTGTTTCAGCGTTATTGGCGGGTGGGGTGTATTACACAATGTCTTACTTCTTGCCTTCTACTATACCTACTCCTACCCCTGACCTTAAACTCATCTCCACTGACTCTCCTCATTCTTTTCACATCTTACCTGAACACGAGCAGGCTAGACGTGCAGAATTCCGCAACAATTCCTTTATTCAACTCCTTCATCAGCATCAGTTAGTGGTTAACACTACTAATTGTTGGGTGTGTGGGTTGATGCCACATACTACGGATAAGGGAATTCCATATCTGGTGTTACCGTATAGCTCCCAAGGGTTTGCTCGAGCATTTCAAACAATGTTTCGAAGCGCACTGGGTTTCCACCCCATTCGAGAACCACGTTCCCCTTACTCTGGTCCTACCTCGTACCAAAAATCTTTGTCTATAGCAATAGAGGATTTAGATAGCGATATCTATGATCCCTCGCTTATCCCTGAAGAAGAGGTACAAGCCTATAGGGTCCTAAGTAGAGGCGAATATAGTGTGTTCATTCCTGATAACGCTCCGACTGTCTATCAAGCCATCTCGAAGTTGCATAAGATCTCCGAATCCATACACGTGGATGTAGGGGATTGGACGCTACTTGGATGGTTTTGGGGCCTAATGTCGACTTGGGGTTGGAAAATTCTGACGATCATTGGAGTCGTTGTAGTGTTCCTGTTCACTTGCTGCCTTTGCGTGCAGTGCGGTCCTGCCTTATGTGGCCTCTGTGCTACAACGTGTATGAGACAGCCACCTGTTACCAAAGGGTCTCGGATGGACAGAGCTATGCTACAGCAACATCTCGAGGGTCTGATGAATATCGAATATGATTCCGACTAGTGCTTGCCTACATGAGGGCAAAAGGAGCGTCTGAGGTTCCGTGAAAATTGTAAGTGATGTTTTCGACTCGCACGAATATGGTCGAGTCTGGTATCTAAGAACCGCAAATGACGAGTTTAGTAAGTGTGCGCAGTTTCGCTGTGCTAACTTAAACTGGTCGTTTGATATGTGGGTTTTTCATCTGTACCCACGGGTTCCATCTTAGATACGGCATCCATTTTGTCTCTTGCCCTCAAGTAGCCAGCGAACGGACACTGTCCGCTTCGTTACCCTGGGACTCTCAAGATATTAGTGGAAGACACATGTTCTTTGTAAATATCTTTTACGATGAGGGGGATGATACTGTAAGGCAGATGGCCCGCTCGAGGCTCATCTTGCCGTCCGGTTTATTGTCTCAGCCATGCATCTCATTAGGCACGTCCCTTTGATGCCTGTATCTCGTGTTTCCCGATACCTCCCCTTTTACACCCTTTTCTGTTTCCCCACTGTCTCCATCTCCCTCTGCACCTGTCTTTGTCCCTATTTCGATCTGTTTTACTGCCGATTGGAATTCACTAATGTTGGGAAGATGGGTTTTTACAGTTGGGAACCGCCAAATGTTTCCGCACTTATGTTCCGGACCTTATGTGTACCAAAGTGACCAAAGCGACCCCTCTGAGGGATAATTATGGGAACCAGGTTGTAAACTTTTGTGTACCATGTTGTCCTATGAGTTAATTTTGTATAAAAGGAGCGATCCACAGAACCAATTTGAAGCAGTCTCCCCAAGTTGCACGTGTTGTACTTGTCGTGACTTCTGTGTTCCCTGCAGTAATAAACCTTGAATCTTTGACGCCGAAGGAAGTGTCCCGTGTCTCTGTAGTTTGTGCGCCGAAACAGGTATCCCATGAAGGTTATAGGTGTTGTTCCCTGGCACCGCTGGTACTGTTAAAAAGTCCAGTCCTTCACCGCCCCCTGCTTCACGGCCATCTGTTCACTCAGATTTCTCCTCCCCCTCCCCAGCCAGCTTCCTCCAGGCCGTGTTCCCTCCCACCTTTCCTCCTCTCTGTCCCTCTCTCTCCGTACATCCTTTAACTTTCTTTGAAGGAATCTGACTTTCTTCATGAACAGCTCTTCACACAGCATGGACCGGATTCCCAGTGGCCGCACTTCCACTGCTGTTTGCTGGCCTGCTCGCTCTCCTCCCCCGCTCTCGGGCTCCCTTGGTTGTGTTTGCCTACCTCTCCTCACATTTTCTCAGGCTTGATGAAAGATTTGCGTACTTGTCTATTTAATACCTGAGAACTTCCAACTTCCAAGCGCTCATCGCTGCCTACCCCCACCCCACACACACACGAGGAATGCTGACTGGACTGAAAGTTGTAAAATGAAATTATGGCGGAGCCGAGTCACAAGTTATCTAAGTTCCATTGTGCGCACAATTTTGTTG
This sequence comes from Lissotriton helveticus, assembly GCF_964261635.1. Classification (NCBI taxonomy): domain Eukaryota; kingdom Metazoa; phylum Chordata; class Amphibia; order Caudata; family Salamandridae; genus Lissotriton; species Lissotriton helveticus. Next base: position 390,746,216 of record NC_136058.1, on the reverse strand, counting down.
TGCGCACAAAATCACAGGACACTGCTTTCATTTTCAACATTGCATCTTGTTTCCTGCTCGTGGCAGCCTGCCCAGCCTGTGCCGTCTCTCCCTACCCCTTCACCCTTCACCCTGCCCCCACCACCTCTCCGAGATGGCTGCTTGTATTTTAAGTGATTTACGATTTGGCCGCACTTCCACTGCTGTTTGCTGGCCTGCTCGCTCTCCTCCCCCGCTCTCGGGCTCCCTTGGTTGTGTTTGCCTACCTCTCCTCACATTTTCTCAGGCTTGATGAAAGATTTGCGTACTTGTCTATTTAATACCCGAGAACTTCCAACTTCCAAGCGCTCAGCGCTGCCTACCCCCACCCCACACACACACCGAGGAATGCTAACTGGACTGAAAGTTGTAAAATGAAATTATGGCGGAGCCGAGTCACAAGTTATCTAAGTTCCATTGTGCGCACAATTTTGTTGTGCGCACAAAATCACAGGACACTGCTTTCATTTTCAACATTGCATCTTGTTTCCTGCTCGTGGCAGCCTGCCCAGCCTGTGCCGTCTCTCCCTACCCCTTCACCCTTCACCATGCCCCCACCACCTCTCCGAGATGGCTGCTTGTATTTTAAGTGATTTACGATTTTACCCAAAAACACAGGATGTTGAGCTGATGCAGAGACTTGAACTCCCGAGTCTGCAGCTCTGACCGTATGCCCTTCACAGCATGTTTGATGCCGTTTCGTTGCTGTTTTTTTAAATGTTGACAGATGGAGTCATTTATAAGCTCAAGTGCTCTTCCAGTCATATTGCGTGCCATCTCTCCCCACCCTCCTCACCGCTTTTATTTTCACCATCACGTCTTGGTTCCTGCTCACCCTGTGCCGTTGCTCTCTATCCCTTCACCCCGCATCCACCACCCATCCGAGATCACTGCTTGTATTTATTGTGATTTGCCCAAAATCACAGAACACCACTTTCATTTTCACCATTGTGCCTAGTTTCCTGCTAATGGCAGCCTGCTCGCCCTGTGCCGTGTCTCCCTACCCCTTCAACCCGCCACCACCACCCCTCGGAGAAAACTGCTTGTATTTTGAGTGATTTGCCCAAAATCACAGAATGTTGAGCTGACGCTAAGACTCAACCTCCCGAGACAGCAGCTGTTACTGCACGCCCTTCACCGCATGTTTGCTGTCGTTTTTTAAGTGTTGCCAGATGGAGTCATTTATAAGCTTAAATGCTGTTCCAGTCACATTGTGTGCCGTCTCTTCCCACACCTTCACCGCTTTCATTTTCAATATTATGTCTTGTTTCCTGCTCACCCTGTGCTGTCTCTCCCTACCCCTTCATCCCGCCCCCACCACCCCTCCGAGATCACTGCTTTTATTTTAAGTGATTTGCCCAAAATCGCAGGACACCACTTGCTTATCAGCGGCTCGGCACCCTGAAAGTTCCAGGCCGCACAATATACTGTATTACTAAAACCGTATAAGGTCCCAACGTCGAGACCTATTGCATTGCAAATGCTTGTTTATGATGAAATATTATCAGATGTTCTTTTGTTGATATATCCTGATTTGCACTTTAACGCATTATAGACACTTTAATTGCTCTTAAAACATGTAATTATTGCTGTATTTGGTCTCTTATGATTTTTAGTCCAAAGTTATTATGAATGGATTGTCAATATGATGAAACATCATTAGAAGCTCTGTATGTTGATATATTTGCATAATTTACTGCACTTTAATACACTACAGACACTTTAGTCACTTAAAAAAAAAAATTTAGTACTGTATTTGTTCTTTTATGATGAAAATCCATCAAAAGCACTTTCTGTTGATATATCTCTATCTATACTCTAATCCGATTTGCACTTTATTGCATTATAGATACTTTAACTGCTCTTAAAATGAGGATTGGTAATGTATCGGGTCTCTTACGATATTTAGCCCAAATTTACTCTGGCTTTTATTTGAATTATGCATTCCTTTTTTAATCTTGAACATGTATGAAGTATTTTTTGATCGGAAGTGCATTAGTTAATATTGACACTGTGATATATAGTTGATTTGTAAATTTTAATAGATCTCCAAAAAAAGAAAATCTATAACCGAGCCTTCTCTGGTTTGGGGACAAGAAGAACAATAGTTACTTACCTGTAATCTGTGGTTCTCCAGTATTGGTGTCTTTCATAGATTCACATGCCTGAATCATTCCCCGTCGTCGGAGTAGGAGTCCCACGGTATATAAAAAAGCAGTAATAAGCCATTTGTACATAGCAAATAACAGTTACAATAAACCAGGAAGTGAAGTAGCCTCAGCTACCAATGAAAAAACTTCCACATTAGTGACCATCCAAGTCATTATGTTAGACCAAACTGCAGCCAATAAGGCCACAGCTCCCACCTAGGTATTCTCCCCAGAGACCCAGGCTGTCAGATTTTTGTAGCACTGGAGTGTACCAGAGTATATAGAGCTATATCATAACAGTCTGGGTGAGACTCTGAGGGGAGGTGGGTGGGTGCATGTGAATCTATGAAAGACACCAATACTGGAGAACCACAGATTACAGGTAAGTAACTATTGTTCTTCTCCAGTATTTGGGGTGTCTTTCATAGATTCACATGCCTGAATCCGAGTAGTTAGCAGTAACACAATATGTCGCTCTTATACGCCAAAACATAGTTATCATGCATAAACAGAAAGCAATGCAACATCATAAGAAAGCGTAAAGAGTGGAAAGGAGGTGGGAGAGAACACCAGAGGCTCACCTTACTGAAACAGATTTCGCAGGACTGCTCTCCCCACCGAGGCATCGGTGTCGCTTGAAGAATCCAGACAGTAATGCCTCGTGAATGTGTGCCTGCTGGACCATGTTGCTGCTCTGCAAATATGCGGGAGAGGCACACCAGCAAATAGCGCAGTTGAAGAGGAGACTGCTCTTGTAGAATGGGCTCTAGGTAAGGTCTGTAAGGGTTTACCTGCTTGTTGATGGCATAACCCTATCGTGGATGAGACCCACCTGGCGATAGTCTGTTTTGAAACAGCACACCCTTGTCTTGGTCTGCCATATGCCACGAATAGCTGATCCGTCTTCCTGATGGCAGCTGTTCTTGAAAGATAAAATTTAAGGCATCTCTTAATGTCTAATGTGTGTAAAGTCCGCTCAGCTGGTGACTGCGGATTGGGAAAAAATGTCTTAAGTATCACAGGCTCATTGAGATGGAAATCCGATGGTACTTTGGGCATGTACTTCGGGTTGGTGCGTAGTACCACAGAGTCAGGTGTGAATTGCAAGAATGGTGGCTTAATGGTGAATGCTTGCATGTCACTCACTCGTCTGGCTGATGTTAGTGCCAGCAGCAATGCAACCTTCCAAGTGATGAACTTGAGATCGACCTTATGAATAGGCTCAAAGGGATGGCGAAGAAGCTGTGCTAGGACTATATTTAAATGCCAAGATGGAGGTGGCCGGCGTACAGGTGGAAACATACGAAATAAGCCTTTAAAGAATTGTTGTATTATCCTTGAGGAGTATAGAGAAGTCTTACCGTCCTGACGGTATCGTGATATGGCGGCTAAGAACACTTTGAGTGTTGAGTGCGCCAAACCTGATTTAGCGAGCTGCAGAAAGAAGGGTAATATCTCTTCTGGCTTCGCAGTCATTGGATGCAAATTCATAGTTTGGCACCAAACACAGAAACGTTTCCACTTTAGTTTGTAAGTTTTGTTTGTGGAAGGCGCCCTAGCATTGGCCAGGACTTCCAGACAGTCTTGTGGAATGTTCAAGTGCGCAAATTCGTGGTGTTGAGGAGCCAAGCCGATAATTTCAGAGATTGAGGGTCTGGATGAAACACCTTGCCTTCTTGGATTGTTAGAAGGTGTGGAATTCTGGGCAGTTGGATTGGCTCGCATTCTGATAGAAGGAGAAGCTGCGTGAACCAATATTGTCGTGGCCACCGTGGAGCAATCAGGATAATTCGACACGGTTGCTTTCTCATTTTCTTGATGACCTTGGGTATGAGTGGAATTGGCGGGAAGGCGTAGGCAAAGATCCGTTCCCAATTGAGTGAGAGAGCGTCCCCGCAAGAGTCCCTGTGGGGAATCCAGCTCGCAAAGTGAGTACATTTCTTGTTCTGAGAAGTTGCAAACAGGTCCAGATCGGGGAGACCCCATCTCTGGAAGATCCGATCCAGCGCCGGCTGATGCAGTTCCCATTCGTGAGTGCTGTTCTTGGATCTGCTCAGCGAATCTGCCAATACATTGGCTACTCCTGGAACATGCACCGCTGACAAGTTGATGTCGTGATCCAGAGCCCAAGTCCAGATCTCTTGAGCCTGTTGAGACAACCGGGCTGATCTTGTGCCCCCCTGCTTGTTCAGGTAATGCATGCTCGTTGTGTTGTCTGTTCGAATCAACACTGTGGAGCCTTGTAGGATTGCCAGAAAGGATTTTAGGGCGAGGAAAATGGCTCGTAACTCCAGCAGATTGATGTGCCATTTCTTCTGTTGAGCGTCCCATTTGCCGCTGATCGTCATCCCTTGAAGGTGAGCGCCCCAACCTTCTAGGGAGGCATCCGTGGTCAAGATGAATCTTGGGACCTCTGCGAGGAAGGCACAGCCGATTTGTAGGTTGCCTGCCTGACTCCACCACAGGATTGTGTCCTTCATTCGAGGCGTCAGTGTAATGAGATCCTCGAAGGACCCCGATACCTGCACCCATTGGTGACTGAGCTCCTCTTGTAATGGTCTCATCCTCAGACGACAGTTTGGAGTGAGAGGGATGCACGAAGAGATCATCCCTAGGAAAGATTTGAATCTCCGGACAGAAACGTACTCTTTTCTGAGGAGTGTGGTGGCCATCGTCCTGATCTTTTGCTGCCTTTCGTTTGAAATGAAGACCTGGGCGAGCTTGGAATCCAGTGTTGCTCCTAAGAAGGACTTTCTTTGAGACGGAATTAGATCTGACTTCTCGAAGTTCACTGAAAACCCCAGGCTTTGAAAGAGGCAAAGGCATTTTTGGACATGGTCGTTTGCTGCGGCGTAGGAATTGGCCTTGATAAGGCAATCGTCCAGATAAGGGTATATTTGAATTCCCTGCAATCGTAGGTGCGCCGCTACGGGTGCTAGCATTTTCGTGAATACTCTCGGGGCTGAACGTAGCCCAAAGGGAAGCACCTTGAATTGGAAATCCCTGCCAGCCACTCTGAACCTTAGGAACTTCCTGTGTCTGGGGAAGATAGGGACGTGGAAGTAGGCATCCTGAAGGTCGAGTGTTGCCAAGTGGTCCCCTTCTGCCAAAAACTGTAGGATCTCCTGGAGTGTTAACATTCTGAACGTTAATTTTTTGATGAATTTGTTTAGGGCACGCAAATCGAGGATTGGGCGCCATTCCCCTGATTTTTTGCGTATCAAGAAAAAACGAGAGTAGAAACCTGTCCCTCTCTGGTGTCGAGGTACTCTCTCGATTGCCCCTTTTCGAATCATGGAATTGATTTGGATGAAAAGTTCCTTGAGATGTGCTGGGGGCGGCCCTTTTGGAGGAGAATTTGGAGGGGTTTTTACAAATTCTAAAATGTGTCCCTTGGATACCACATCCAGCACCCATTTGTCTGTAGTAATCTTGGACCATTTTGAGTAATGTTGGGATATTCTTCCTCCAATTTGTTTTTGGCGGGGACACTTTGGCGGCAGGAAGTGAACCTCACTTCTTGTTGGTGTTATCTCTTCCACGATATGTTGGTTTTCCTCGGGGCTGTGTGTAAGAGTTACGTCTTTGGCCATAAGGCTGTTGCTTGTATGGCTGGTACCTCTGTGTGTTTTGAGAAGTGGTGTAGTTACGCTGTTGGTAATATCCTCCCCTATTGGAGAAATTTCCCCTTCCTCTTGCGCCACGAAAGGAAGATTTACGAAACTGCAGAGTGCCCAAAGATCGTGCAGTTTCAGTATCCTTTTTGATGGCCTGCAAAGCTTCATCCACGTGCGAGCCGAATAGGAACTCGCCATCATAAGGCATGTTTAAGACCTTGGACTGTACTTCATGTCTAAAAGATGTAGATTTTAACCATCCCTCTCTCCGAAGGACTGCGGCTCCTGCCAATTGTCTGAAGCCTGTAGCTGCTACATCCACTGCGGCGTCAATGATCTCTGAAGACGCACACTCCCCTTCTTGTAGAATTTTGATCGCCTCAGACCGGTCCGGTTCAGGCAGTTTCTTAATATAAGGCGAAATGTCAGACCACATTTGCCTATCGTATCGGCCAAGAATCGCCATAGAATTAGCAACCCTGACTGTGGTTGCTGCCATAGTGGAGACTTTTTTGCCAATGGTATCGAGTCGTCTTCCGTCTCTATCTGTAGGCGTGGAGATTTGAGATGATGGGTTTTTCGCCCTTTTTTGAGCTGCTTGTGCAATGACTGAGTCTGTCTTGGCCTGTCCAATCAGGCAAGCCGGTGAAGAAGCAGGCGCTCTGTATTTTTTATCCACTCGTGGCAAAACTGGAGGTAAAGAGTTTGGAGTGGCCATGATCTTCAGACCTTCTTTCCAAATAAACTCTATGATCGGTATCGACCAGCTCTGTCTTTGGGAGAGATTCTTGAAATCATACAGGAAACAATCATCCTGTTTTGTCTCCATAGTAATGAGAAATCGTTTGGTAGCGTTATCCATAATTCTATGGAAATTTGCAATATCCACCGGTGGTGATTCAGCCTTCGGCTGTTCATCTGGAGCAGGGGAGTCAGCCTGATAATCTTCATACTCCGACGAATCCGAGTCATCCAATTCTCCCTCTTCATGAGCCTCCTCTTCAGAGACGTCGTCCACCGGTTGAGTAGATGGTACCGGTATGGATGGGGCATGTACCGATTCTTCCCTGGTAGGAGGGACTGAATGCGGAGTACCTCTAGGCGGGGGGGAAGTGATGTGTGATTCGCCCGATTCCGAGGGCGGAAATCGTTGATAATAATCATCCAACATGGACATCAAATTTCTGAATAATTCCATGGGCATTTGTGTCCCTGACGGGGGTGCAGGATCCAACTCTGTGTGTTGCGTCACCTGCTCCTCCTCCTCTTGTTCCTTAACGTGTATGAGTAAGTCAGATGGACTTGTAGCTGCCGGAAACAAGTCTCCATCAGAGTCCTCGTCGGAATCCAAAAGCCTGTCTGGCATCGTGAGTGGTGACATACCTGCAGACTGTAATGGGCGTTGTAAAATCGCAGCAGTGGTTGCTGGAGAAGGCAACGATATGGTGCTGCTCTTTGCCGACCATACCTGAAGATCTGTGCAAGTTGACAGTTTTGGCGTCATTGGATTCCCTTGGGCCACCGAGAAGTCCTGTGGCATAGACTTTGCTTTGAGGGACGAACTCGCCGTCGTCGACGACTGTGGCTGGAGAGGCCTCGTCGACGATCCATTTTTCGATGTCTTCGACGTCGTCGTCGACGGAACAACTTTCGTCGTCGACGGGACAATTTTCTTCGTCGACGGGGCCGTCGACGGGGCCGTCGACGGGGCCGTCGACGGCGTCGTCTTCTTCGTCGACGAGGCCGTCGTCGACGACGACTTCGTCGACGGGGCCGTCGACGGTGTCTTCTTCGTCGACGGTTGGATCGTCGACGGAGTCTTCCTCGTCGACGATGAGTCCGTCGACGGGTGCTTCGGCGACGGTGAAGCCGTCGACGGCAAGGCTTTCTTCGTCGACGGTAGTGTCGTCGTCGACGGGATGGGATTTTTCGACGCTGGAGAGGGCTTCGTCGACGGAGGCTCGTCGACGGTAGGAATTTTCTTCGTCGACGAGATGGGACGAATTTGAACATGCACATAAGTAGGTGAGGACACTGAGGACACCACCAAAGAGGGTTTTGGTGAGGAGTAGGTCACAGTAGAAGTCACTGTAGTGGCAGTCTGACAGGAAACCGGCAGAGAAGGTGCTGCCTTGGTTGTAGGCCTCTGAGGTGACAATAAAGGGACAGCCTTTTTAATGACAGGCTGTTTGACAGATTTTTGACAGGCTTTCTTCACCTTAGAAGTTGAAGGTTCCTCAGCAGCGTGCTGGGCCTGTTTCGCCACCTTAGCCTTAGGGGTAGTTACTGTACCCTCAGCTATTCTCTTCCTTGATCCCATAGAGGACATAGAGGCCAAACTTCCTACCTCAGAGAGTGGCAAGTCCTTGTCCTTATTCCGTTGTATCCATAGTAGGAGGCGACCCTCTCTGTCCTTGAGGGTTTTTGTTGGAAAGGTGCGACAAATCTTGCATTCCTTAGCCTGATGGTCTGGATACAAGCAGTAAATGCAGAGAGAATGAGGGTCTTCCTTGAAGAGCCTTGCCTTGCCACAAGAGTCACAAGCCCTGAAAAGGGACTTAGATGTGGACATGTTGGAAAGAAGAAACTTTCAAAATTTCAAAGTTGAAGAAGAAAAAACTGAGCAGAGCTCAGAGAGACTCCCTATCACACGACGTGCGGTAAAAAATCTGACAGCCTGGGTCTCTGGGGAGAATACCTAGGTGGGAGCTGTGGCCTTATTGGCTGCAGTTTGGTCTAACATAATGACTTGGATGGTCACTAATGTGGAAGTTTTTTCATTGGTAGCTGAGGCTACTTCACTTCCTGGTTTATTGTAACTGTTATTTGCTATGTACAAATGGCTTATTACTGCTTTTTTATATACCGTGGGACTCCTACTCCGACGACGGGGAATGATTCAGGCATGTGAATCTATGAAAGACACCCCAAATACTGGAGAATTTGGATTGCTCTTCCTGACGAAATCAGATCCAACCCTTCGATTGCTACATTAAAAAAAAGTCAAAGGTGTGCTCCTGAATAGTTACTTGCAAAAATAGACTTGAAACCATCCGAACTAATACCTCAGGTCTTCAGGACTATTAAATGATCAATGATACATGTGTATTGCTTTATACCTCCTATTTCCTAGTCATTTCTCTTTCACGTTATTATTCAACTGTCTGCTTATTTGTTAAATTTATTACCTTTCCCGTTCATATTGTTTGCTTTTGTGTACAGCGCTCTGATACCCGGACGGGTCATGTTGGCACTTTATAAAACTTTTCAAATAAAATAAATCAATAAAATAAAGCAGGCTCTGCCACCGCAGTTTCCTTGAAGCGAGAGACCGTCTACTCCCTCCCACCCGGCCAAGTTTAACAGCCCTGTTTACAGGGCATCAATAAGCTGTGGCGAGGGACTGGTCTCACCCCCCTACTTATGCTGAACAGAAGCAAGGTGCGTGGATGCTATTCTTAAAGCGTTCCCGATGCAAAACGTTTTATATACTACCTTCTGGCAGCCACCAGTAGGTAGTTCTAGTTAGGACCTAGTTTCCTTAGGGAAAGTGTTTTTTCGATTTGCCAATATCTTTGGCGCAGTCTGATGAATCTTCCCGAAATTCTTAAAACTAATGGGATGGTCCGGTCAGCTCCTGTCTTGAAAGTTTTGGGGTGATATGTCAGGCGGGGGCCAAGAAAAAAAGGAGTCCCAAAATGCGTTTTCTCTATGTTAATTTCCATAGGAAACTTTAGACAAAGCTACTGCCCGAACTGCTGAACGAACTTACATCAAATTTGGCAAAAAGGTAGGTCTTGGTTCACAAAGCTGGCTTTTTTTTTTAAATGGTGTAAATCCGTTCAGTAGTTCCTGAACAATATAAAATGAAAAATATTGATATCTGGTGGCCAAGGAGGCTTCACGAACCCGGCCGAGCTTCATTCTGATTGGCTGCCAACACTCCTAACCAAAAAGTGTTGGCAGCCGTCTTGTGACTCGGGTGAGCTGTGTCACAAGAAAAAAAAGGTTAAAAATGAAGAAAAGGGGGCAAAGTAGAAAGACCCTGACCCCCTCGGCTAGCTCCCCCCAAAAATATAATAAGCGGGGGCCCACACATTTACAGGGACCGCCACGTCTCCGTGGCTTTTCTCATAATGTGTGGGGACACGCGGCCCCCCACTGCCCCTCCCCAGGGCTTCAATGTATTTGAGGCAGGTGGCTTCACCTTCCCAGGGCTTAAATTTAAATAAATAAGTTTGGGGGGGGTGTAAGAACTGGGGTCACCAGTGCTCCTGTGGTAGCCTGGCACGAGCAGGTAGGCACCCGCAAGCTTAGGTGTTTAGTGACTACACAACACACGCATCCACTGAGACAAGAAGTGCACGCAAGGACTTAGACCACACCAGTTGCGCTGAGTTAAAACATTAGCTTTTATCTAGAATAAAATGCAGGGTACTCAATAATCAAGGCATCAGGAATTCAATAGTGTATTTCATCATGAGGGCAAAGGGAACATTTCATCATCACTGCAGTACAGTTCAAGAACCATTTCATTGTGGTAGTAAAGGGTGTAAGTCAACAATCAATATAGCCTTTCTCCATAAACCTTTCTCAAAGGAGCAACCTAGTAGATAACTGGGAGCATTTAGGCAACCTTGCAGTACCACTTTTTCATTAGGAAGCCGGCCACCTCGCACTAGGCAGGAATATAACTTTTTATGCAAGAATAAAGCATTTTCTCAAGCAGGAATAAACTGTGCATTAAAGGCAGATAGAACAGGTCATGACATGTAAAACATTTCATTCGGTAATGTAGGACGTCTCAGGGAAGATTGGGCTTCCACTCATTAGGCAAAGAAACTGGGCCTTCCATTAAGGCACTTATAAACCCTGTATTCGGCAAAAACACTCCTTTATGCCACAATAATCCAAGCATCAGGGCCTACACTAACTGGCATTCCACTGGACCCCCAGGTAGGGGTTAACTAACGTCCGGGCCCAATTCAGAGGCCTTCCTTGGCTAGGTTAGGGCCAACGGGGCCCAGTCACCAATTCTCCTCAATCTGCGGCAGTTAATGAAGGCCACCGGGCCTAACAACAGCTTTCCCCGAGGGGAGGGGCGGTTCCAGGGCCTCCTGCTCACTCCGGGGAGGCCCGCATCTACCATGATCCTCCGCTCTCCCCCGGGCTATACCTGGAGTCTTTGGGTCTCCTCCGGGCCCCTTGCGGTGATTCCAGAGGCTGTTGGGGAGGTTGCGGCCCTCCCGCGGTCTCCTCGCTGCTTGTAGGACCGGTCCCAGGCCTCGGAACCAGTCAGGGACCAGCAGCGTTCGCGGCGGTAGCAGGACGGGCCCGGGCTTCTCTCAGCCTTCCCTGGGCCCGCGGACCAATCGCAGCAGGCGGAGGGGAGGCGCGCCCGCGGCCGCCAATGACAGCGCGGCCTGCGAGGTGAGGCAGCCTCTCCTCCAGTCACGGGCACTGATGGCAGGGGGCGTGGCCGATGACGCGGACGAGCAGCCCCCCGTCACGTGAGGCAAGATTGCAGCCTCAGGGCCTAGCGCGTCCTTCTCCCAGACGCGGCGGCCTACCTCAGGCTCCGGGGGCCGCCGCAGGAATCCTTCACTCTCTGACCGGGCTGCGGTGGTGATAGCGGCCCCTGGGTATGCCGGAAAACAGCATCTTCTCTGCCCACTCCTCCAGACGTAGCGGCGGCCCTCTCCTGGCACCGGGGGCCGCCTGGGGCAAAACACAGCGCTTCACAGGACGAGGCAGGTGAGCGCTTCAGGGGGCGACACAGTGCTCTTCCAAGGGGCCTAGCGCCGGGGGTTTCGCGGCGCTTGGGTCAGTCAGCAGGGCGCGAATGGCAGCGCTTCTCTGGGGGCAATTACCACAGCGCCACAGGCAGTTCAGTCTGCTCTGGGAGCTAGCGTGGGTTACAGCAATTCAGGCAGTTCAGTCAGGGGGGAAGTTAAGCAAGACAGCGCAGGGGTCCAGGTTGAGGAAGAGTGAACACAGTTCTGTACCTGGTGGGTCCTGCAGCAGTCCTTTGTAGTACAGGCAAGTAGTCTTCTTGGCACTAGATGGTCCTGCGCCCTTGATGGGTTGTTTCTAAAGAAGGGGGGGGGGGGTTGAGTTGAAGGCTTGTCAAGTTTCCTCAAAAGGTCACTGAAGATGGTCCCTGGGTTCCCCTCCCGCCGGGCCAGATCTGTGGCCTAGATCAGGGTACCTCACCCTGCTTGGAAGGCAGCACCTAAGCCCTGTCACTCCCAGTGGCATAAGTCCCTGACTAGGCCCTACCGCCTAAATCTCCTGCGTGGGTCCCCCAGGTCAGTGATGCCCCAACTGACTAAAAAGTTTCCCTCCGTTCCGTATATATGCCCAGGTCAGGTGACCACTCTCTAAGGCGGCAAAAACAGGCTCGGCCTTACTTCTGGAAGGTTCCAGGAGCTTCCCCACTCTATTTATGGGCAGGCGATTGCAGGCTGGCATTGCAACAATGTTTGGGGTCCCAGCCAGCTCCTGGCAACTAGGGTGCTACTAGAAAAAGACCACGCTGCAGTAGCAGGGGCCAGTGGCAGCCATATTTGAAGTAGAGAGCACCTGCACCTTAACATGGATTGGCCATGGAAAGGTGCCCGGAGACCTAAGGGCCAACAAAAAAGGAGGTGGGAAAAATGAGGCAAGGGCGAAAGAAAAAAAAATAGGGAAAGATCACCCTAGGGCTGACAGGTCTAACATGCGTCCCCCCAGCCTAAAGAGGGGAGAGCTACCCAAACTCTAGGGAGTTCTCGTCACTAAGACGGAAAAACCGGGAGAGACCGTCAGCATTGGCGTGGTCAACTCCGGGCCGATGTTCCACCCTAAAGTCCATCCCCTGTAAGGAAATGGACCACCTTAGTAACTTGGGATTTTCGCCTCTCATCTGCATGAGCCAGCGAAGGGGTCGATGGTCGGTTTGAATCAGGAAGTGAGAGCCAAAAAGGTATGGCCTCAACTTCTTCAAGGCCCAGACCACAGTGAAGGCTTCTCGCTCGATGGTACTCCATCGCCGTTCCCGAGGGAGGAGTCTTCTGGAGATGTAGGCCACAGGTTGATCTTGGCCATCATTGTTGAGTTGCGATAGCAGGGCACCTACGCCATGCTTTGAGGCATCCGTCTGCACGATGAATTCTTTCTGGAAGTCCGGAGTGGCCAGCACCGGAGCAGTGTACATCGCGCGCGTCAGCGTTTCAAATGCCTCTCGGCAAGCAGCCGTCCAGATCACCTTGAGTGGCTGCTTTTTGGAGGTCAACTCGGTCAAGGGGGCTACGATGGTGCCATATCCCTTGACGAACCTGCGGTAGTATCCAGTGAGGCTGAGGGAGGCTCGGACCTCAGTTTGGGTCTTGTGGGGCTCCCTGGCCATGATGGTCTCAATTTTGGCCTGGAATGGGTTGCACCTTACCCCCTCCCACCAGGTGTCCTAGGTAGACGACAGATCCCTGTCCAATCTGGCACTTGCTAGCCTTGATGGTCAGGCCAGCACGTTGCAAAGCCTGCAGCACCTCCTGGAGATGCTGCAGAGGGTCCTCCCAGGTGCTACTGAAGGCAGCTATGTCATCCAGGTATGCCGCTGAGAAGTACTCCAGGCCAGACAGCACCTGGTTCACCAACCGCTGGAAAGTGGCCGGAGCATTTTGGAGTCCGAAGGGCATCACTCTGAATTGGAAGTGGCCCTCGGGGGTGGAGAACGCTGTCTTCTCCTTCGCTCCATCGGCCATGGCAATCTGCCAGAACCCTGATGTCAAGTCCATGGTGCTGAGATACTTGGCTGCTCCCAGCCGGTCAATCAGCTCATCTGCCCGTGGGATCGGGTGAGCGTCTGTCTTAGTGACAGAGTTCAACCCCCGATAGTCCACACAGAACCAAAGTTCTGGTGTGGTGCCCGGTGGGGCCGCTTTCGGCACCAGCACGACCGGACTAGCCCACGGGCTGCTGGAGGGTTCGATCACCCTCAGCTCCAGCATTTTGGCCACCTCACCCTGGATGCTGTTCTTCACTTTCTCGGACAGCCGGTAAGACTTGGTTTTTACTGGCGGACTGTCCCCTGTGTCCACATCATGGGTACAAAGATGTGTAATTCCAGGCGTGAGGGAGAACAACGAGGTGTGCTGCGCCAATACCTGGCGGCAGTCCCTCTGTTGCTCTGGGGTCAAGGATGGGGAGAGGACAACTCCCTCCACTGAACCATCCTTCTCCTGGGCCGCCAGAAGGTCAGGAAGAGGCTCACTCTCCTCCTCCTCGCTCCCTTCCATCACCATGAGGAGAGCAAGCTCCGGTCGCTCATGGTGAGGCTTCAGGCGGTTGACGTGGAGCACCCGATGGGGCTGACGGGGGGGCCTTCAAGTCAATGATGTAGGGGGTCTAGCCTCGACACTACACAATCTCGTACGGACCAGTCCACCGGTCCTGGAGGGCACTAAGCTCCCCAGGCTCCATGACCCACACCTTCTGTCCAGCGTCCAACTCCACCGTCCGAGCGTTGCGGTCACACCACTCCTTCATGATGGCTTGGCTAGCCTCCAAGTTGTCTGAGGCTTCCTTCCACAGCTTGGCCATCTGGCTACGGAATGCCAGCATGTAGCTGACGACATCACAGGGAAGCTTCTTCGAAGTCTTCTCCCACCCCCTCCTTGACAAGGCTGAGGGGCCCCCTAACGGGATGGCCATAGAGCAGTTCAAAGGGGCTGAACCTGACTCCCTTCTGTGGTACCTCGCGGTACGAAAACAGCAGGCATGGGAGGAGGATGTCCCATTTCCGCCTTAAGTCCTCTGGCAGGCTCCGGATCATCCCCTTCAAGGTCTTGTTGAAGCGCTCTTCGAGCCCGTTAGTCTGGGGGTGGTAGGGAGTGGAGAACCAATAGGTCACTCCGCACTCCTTCCACATGGCCTGCATGTAGGCCGACATGAAGTTTGTGCCCCTGTCTGACACCACGACCTTGGGGAATCCCACTCTGGTAAATATCCCCATCAGGGCCCGCGCCACCACAGGTGAAGTGACGGTCCTCAGAGGAATAGCCTCCGGGTACCGAGTGGCGTGGTCCACTAACACCAAGATGAACCGGTGTCCCACAGAGGTCGGAGGGTCTAACGGCCCAACGATGTCGATACCGACCCGCTCAAAAGGGGTCCCGACCACCAGGAGCGGTTCCAACGGGGCCTTCACATTGGTCCCCGTCTTGCCACTTGCCTGGCAAGTCTTGCAGGTCTTGCAGTAGGTGTCAGAGGCAACTCTCATCCTGGGCCAATAAAAATGGGGGACTAGCCTTGCAAAGGTCTTGTCCTGGCCCAGGTGTCCAGCCTAGGGTATTTCATGCGCCAGTTCCAATAAGGAAGCCCGGTAGCATTGGGGGACCACTAAGGCCCTCGAGGATCCATGCACCGGAACCTTAGGCTCACTGTAAAGGAGGCCATCCTCCCAGTACACATGAAAACTGCCGGTCTCCTGATCAGTTGCTTGGGCCTCGGCCTGTCGCCGCATGCCTTCAAGCGTGGGGCACTCCTGCGCCCAACAGGATTTCTCCCGGGTAGGCCCTCCTTCCACATGCCACTCGGCAAGGGTCGGCAGGTCCCCCACGGGAACAACATCCACCTCCACGGACTCCGGGGGCACCTCCGCGGGCTCCCCATCCATCACACAGGGTGTGTCCTCCACAACACTCTCCTCTTCACGACCAGCATTGGGTTGGGCCGTTGTCTCAGGCTCCAACCCGGGTTGAGCTTCTTGCCGGGCAGCCATGGACCGCGTGACCACGCAAGTCCACCGTGGTAACCCCAGCATCTCAGTGTGGACCTTAAACTCCACTTCCTTCCAGGCGGTATGTTCTAGGTCTTTACCCAGCAGACAGTCCACAGGCAGGGCAGGGCTTTTTGCAACTCTCAATGGGCCTTGAACTCCTCCCCACTCAAAGGGAACCTGAGCCACGGGATAGTAGCTCATACTGCCGTCAGCCAACACGGCCGGATGGAACACATCAGGTACTACCTGCTCAGGGGACATCAGCCGCCTCACTACGGTGGTCATGCTGGCACCTGTGTCCCTCAGAGCGTCCACCTCCTCCCCATTGACCTTCACCCTCTGCTGGTACTTAGCAGTATTCGATGGTAAGGGCGTCACTGGGACCATCTCTCTATCCCCAAGTGAAACCAGGGTCAGGCCTGTCCACTCCTCTTCCCTATCTAGGGGCAGCTCCATCCCAAGCGCTACACTAGCCACCCCGGGACTCTTGCCACCAGTGGGGGCTGGGGGTCGTTTGCGACACTGGGCATCTCCCTTGTAGTGTCCGACCTCTCCGCACTCATAGCACCGGACCACTTTTGGCTGCTGACTCTTGTCAGGGTAAGTGGGTTTTGGGGAACGGGACTGAGGTGGGGTACCTACTCCTCTCCCAAACTGTCTAGTTTGTGGGCCTCGTGAGAACTCCCTCTTTTTATCTCCCCCCTCTTTCTTCTGGGGGACGCCCTGTCCGCCTTTCGGGCCATCTCCCCCGGGGCCCTTGTGTGACACCCGGGTGCTAACCCAGGTATCCGCCTCCTCCGCAAGCTCACGGGGATCAGTAAGCTTGCGGTCCACCAGATGTTGGCGCAGCTCCGGAAAACACTTATCCAAGAGGTGCTCTCTCAAAAAAAGATTGTACAGGCCCTCGTAATCATGCACCTCGCTGCCACGCACCCAACCATCCAGAGCCTTACGGGCATAGTAAAAAAAATCCACCCAATTCTGCACGGACAGCTTATGGCTGCCACGGAACTTCTGGCGATACCTTTCGGGGTTGAGGCCAAATTTTTTAATGAGCGCCTCCTTAATGGGGGAATACCTGAACTGGTCTGCCTTATCCAAGTACAGGAGGGTGTCCCTGACGTCGGGAGGTATATAACGGTACAGGCCACCTCCCCAATGTTTCTCGGGCACCCCATGGGCGGTCAAGGCCACTTCATACGCATACGCCTCCAACCACCTAGCAATGTTATCCCCCTTGGTGTAGCTCGCTATCACCTCCTTAGGTAACCAGAATCTGGGCTCCTGCTGAGCCCCTTGTACGCTGCCACCATTAGGACTTCCTGGCACACCCAACTGCAATGCTCGCAGCTCCATTTCTTTCAGCTTGAGCTTGTGCGCCAATTTCCTTTCCTCCATAGCTAATCTTTCTCTCTCCAAAGCAAGCTTCTTATCTTCCCTTTCCCTTTCCCTCTCGTGCTCTACCTTGGCAAGCTCCCACTTCAATCGCCTCTCCTCCCTCCAGTTCCTCATACTCCTGCAACGACGCACTCCCCCTAGATACACTACTCCCTGCCCCGGAACATCTTCCTGGCAACACATTGTCGGACATATCAATGTTGAGTAGGCCTAGGTCTTCTGGAGTGCCCGCCTCCCCTTGTGTGACCTGTCCCTCCTGTTTCCCATCCCCTCTCTCCTCTGGGTGGGCCCTTACCCATGCCCTCAAGGTGGTACGGAGTTCTTCCTTTGCGGCTCTCCGCCCCACCGGCACCCCCATCCCCTGACAAAATTCCCTAAGCTGCACCACTGGGTACTCCTCCAGATCGGCTAGCTGGAACTCCATTTTGCCAGGTGGGGACCCAGATAAAATCAAGGAAAGATGCTAGGACGTAGGTAACAATGCTGGGCCAACACAGGTCCCTACACACTCTGCAGGCTAGACAGTGGGGGGTCAATTGAGTAAGCTTGTAGGCACAATCGGCGTCTAGTCTAATTGCAGCTCACTCTGTCCCACTGGAGGGTGCTGTATAGTCACAGGTCCTGGATCCCACCGCTCGGCACCAATGTAAGAACTGGGGTCACCAGTTCCCCTGGGGTAGCCTGGCACGAGCAGGTAGGCACCCGCAAGCTTAGGTGTTTAGTGACTACACAACACACGCATCTACTGAGACAAGAAGTGCACGCAAGGACTTAGACCACACCAGTTGCGCTGAGTTAAAACATTAGCTTTTATCTAGAATAAAATGCAGGGTACTCAATAATCAAGGCATCAAGAATTCAATAGTGCATTTCATCATGAGGGCAAAGGGAACATTTCATCATCACTGCAGTACATTTCAAGAACCATTTCATTGTAGTAGTAAAGGGTGTAAGTGAACATCAATATAGCCTTTCTCCATAAACCTTTCTCAAAGGAGCAACCTAGTAGATAAATGGGAGCATTTAGGCAACCTGGCAGTACCACTTTTTCATTAGGAAGCAGGCCACCTCCCACTAGGCAGGAATAGAACTTTTTATGCAAGAATAAAGCATTTTCGCAAGCAGGAATAAACTGTGCATTAAAGGCAGATAGAACAGGTCATGACATGTAAAACATTTCATTCGGTAATGTAGGACGTCTCCGGGAAGATTGGGCTTCCACTCATTAGGCAAAGGAACTGGGCCTTCCATTAAGGCACTTATAAACCCTGTATTCGGCAAAAACATTCCTTTATGCCACAATAATCCAAGCATCAGGGCCTACACTAACTGGCATTCTACTGGAACCCCAGGCAGGGTTTAACTAACGTCCGGGCCCAATTCAGAGGCCTTCCTTGGCTAGGTTAGGGCCAACGGGGCCCAGTCACCAATTCTCCTCAATCTGCGGCAGTTAATGAAGGCCACCGGGCCTAACAACAGCTTTCCCCGAGGGGAGGGGTGGATCCAGGCCTCCTGCTCACTCCGGGGAGGCCCCGGATCTACCAGGATCCTCCGCCCTCTCCTGGGCTTTACCTGGAGTCTTCGGGCCTCCTCCGGGCCCCTTGCGGTGATTCCAGAGGCTGTTGGGGAGGTTGCGGCCCTCCCGCGGTCTCCTCGTTGCTTGTAGGACCTCGGAACCAGTCGGGGACCAGCAGCGTTCGCGGCGGCAGCAGGACGGGCCCAGGCTTCTCTCAGCCTTCCCCGGGCCCGCGGACCAATCGCAGCAGGCGGAGGGGAGGCGCGCCCGCGGCCGCCAATGACAGCGCGGCCTGCGAGGCGAGGCAGCCTCTCCTCCTGTAACGGGCACTGATGGCAGGGGGCGTGGCCGATGACGCGGCCGGGCAGCCCCCGTCACGTGAGGCAAGATTGCAGCCTCAGGGCCTAGCGCGGCCTTCTCCCAGACGCGGCGGCCTACCTCAGGCTCCTGTGGCCGCCGCGGGAATCCTTCACTCTCTGGCCGGGCTGCGGCGGTGATAGCGGCCCCTGGGTACGCCGGAAAACGGCGTCTTCTCTGCCCACTCCTCCGGACGTAGCGGCGGCCCTCTCCTGGCCCCGGGGGCCGCCTAGGGCAAAACACAGCGCTTCACAGGACAAGGCAGGTGAGCGCCTGAGGGGGCGACACAGCGCTCTTCCAAGGGGCCTAGCGCCGGGGGGTTCGCGGCGCTTGGGTAAGTCAGCAGGGCACGAATGGCAGCGCTTCTCTGGGGGCAATTACCACAGTGCCACAGGCAGTTCAGTCAGCTCAGGGAGCTAGCGTGGGGTACAGCAATTCAGGCAGTTCAGTCAGGGGGGACGTTAAGCAGGACAGCGCAGGGGTCCAGGTTGAGGAAGAGTGAACACAGTTCTGTACCTGGTGGGTCCTGCAGAAGTCCTTAGTAGTACAGGCAAGTAGTCTTCTTGGCGCTAGATGGTCCTGCGCCCTTGATGGGTCGTTTCTTAAGAGGGGGGGGTTTGAGTTGAAGGCTTGTCAAGTTTCCTCAAAAGGTCACTGAAGATGGTCCCTGGGTTTCCGTCCCGCCGGGCCAGATCAGTGGGCTAGATCAGGGTACCTCACCCTGCTTGGAAGGCAGCACCTAAGCCCTGTCACTCCCAGTGACATAAGTCCCTGACTAGGCCCTACCGCCTAAATCTCCTGCGTGGATCCCTTCGGTCAGTGATGCCCCAACTGACTAAAAAGTTTCCCTCCCTTCCTTATATATGCCCAGGTCAGGTGACCACTCTCTAAGGCGGCAAAAATAGGCTCCACCTTTCTTCTGGAAGGTTTCAGGAGCTTCCCCACTCTATCTATGGGCAGGCGATGGCAGGCTGGCATTGCAACAATGTTTGGGGTCCCAGCCAGCTCCTGGCAACTAGGGTGCTACTAGAAAAAGACCACGCAGCAGTAGCATGGGCCAGTGGCAGCCATATTTGAAGTAGAGAGCACCTGCACCTTAACATGGATTGGCCATGGAAAGGTGCCCGGAGACCTAAGGGCCAACAAAATAGGAGGTGGGAAAAATGAGGCAAGGGCGAAAAAAAAAAAATAGGGAAAGACTACCCTAGGGGTGACAGGTCTAACAGGGGGACTCCTGCACCCACCACACTGCCCCGTGGACCACCACCTCCCCCGGACACTAATTAAGATAATGCAGGTGTTCTTTGTGGACGCCAGGCCCCGGGGACCACCACCTCCCCGGGACTACTTACTTGTTGGGAGTGGGGCCGCAAACCCCCCTCCTGGAGCCCTACATGGCCCTGGGGACCACCAACCCCCAGGGCCGGCTCCTGCAATGTCCCTGGGTGCCCACCCCAGGGACATTGTAGTTTGCTATGGCAGGGAGGGAGCCCCGCCCTGCCATAGCAAACTCTGCTTTGCTTTGTGAAAGCAAGAGCAGGAAACCTGCTCTCGCTTCCACGAAGCAAAGCAGAATTGCTTTTGGACAAGGGGTCTGCTTGTCAGTAGCTCCCCTGGTCAAACAGCAATGCCGGCTCCCGCAAGAGGTAGGGAGCTGGCTGGGACCGCAGGGGGATTTAGGCTGCCCTGCAGTCCCCAACGTTAGGCCAGGCCCCGGGCGATGGGGTCCCCGGGTTCATAATTGGCCTCAGAAGGGGGGACCACACGGCCCCTCCAAAAAAATAATAATAAAGTCTGATTAAGCCCCGGGGGATGGGGTCCCGGGGCCAATAGTGGCCCAGGGAAGGGGGCCAGATGGTCCCCTCCAATATACATATATTAAACTAGGCCAGGCCTTGAGGTACGGGGTCCCCGGGGCGCCAAAAGTGGCCCAGGGAGGTGGGGCAACACCCCCCTCTTGGCGCACTGTTGTTGGGGCGATGAGGTCCTCTTCTGTCCTGAGGACCTCAGGACTGCAGCGGACTTCATCTCCTGAACAGCAATGCACCAGGCGGCGCATTTGCAGAGTGGTGTAAAAAGGGGCCGTGGTCTCGGACCGCTCTCAGCAATCCAGCTGTGTGAGGCTTACTGGAGGTAACAGGAAGGGCTACTTGGTCCTCATGGACCCTCAGGAGGCAAGGGGACTTCATCCCCCAAACAAGAACGTGCCAGGAGGGGTGTTTACAGAGTGGTGCAAAAAGGAGGCGTTGCAGTGTCCACTTCCCAGCAAGCCCACTATATGGGGCTTACTAGAGATATCAGGTAGGCTGGTTGGCCCCTAAGGACCCCCAGCAGCGAAGGGAACTTCACTGCCCATCCAATAGTGCGCAGGAGAGCGCATTTACATACTGGCGGGCAAAAGAGGCGTGGCCTGCTTTGAGAACTTACCAAGCTGCTGTGTGTGACTTGCTGGAGGTAAAAGGACCGGTAGTTGGCACCCAAGGTTGGCATTGGGGGGCCAACTACCCTTCCTGTTACCTCCAGTAAGTCCCACACAGTGGTATTGGTAAGACGTCTTCGGAGGCCACGCTCCCTTTCTCCAACTCTCTGCAAATGCGCCTCCTGGCACACTACGGGCGGGGGGATGAAGTCCACTTTGCTCCTGAGGGACTTTGGGGGCCAAGAAGTCCTCCTGGTACCTCCTGTAAGTCCTGGGCAGCGGAATTCCTGAGCGCTGGCTGGAGGATCAGCCCCTTTTCTGCACCACTCTGCTAATGCGACTACAATGTTTTAGTTAGAAATTGGCATTTAAAAAACATTAGAAATTCTCTGAAAAAACATAGGTTTCAGGGACATTATAGTTAGGGATTAGCATTTAAAAAACCTTGGAAATTCACTGGAAAACCACAGGTTTCAGGAACGTTGTAGTTAGTTGGTCATTTCACTCGTATAAAACCAGAGAAATTTGTTTGTTATAGTTAGTAGACCTAATTATAACTCGTATGCCTGCAATGCACTGCTGATGACGTCACATATTACATCACTCATGACATGGTCAGTGACAGCACTGATGACATCTCAAATGACATCAATGATGACATCATCTAGTGACTGAGAGCTTCTAAAAAGTTTGAGAATGTTTTATATATATATATATATACATATATATAGATACACCAAGCTGTATTGAAGAATGAGTTCCAGCCGCATAACTAGTCACAGCGATATCCTCACTCTCACTATTTATATAAATTATTTCACATATCACCTGTACATTCGCACAATGGATGAGGAATCGGTAAGATGTCTGGCTGCACGAAACCTATTCACAAGAGCTCCCAACAAACAACAACAAATATGTGTTCCAACGATAAAGGATGGAACACTACATGATAAACTCAAAAGACTGGAGAAACTCAAAAACACAGAAATCTCGAAGTGGTGGGAAGCCATATCCTTACAAGACTACATCGATAAGGCTATGGTCCCATGTGGCCTAAGGATATATATACCACTCGGTCGTATGAATCCCCTAATCCTAAAATGCTTGAGGAATGATTGCAGAATTGGGCCCAGAGCTCCAAAAATATGCTGACAATTCTTGCTTGGGAAGAAGTACTGAAAGAACTCAAAATATTGGAAGACGAAATGAAACACCACAAAGAACAAGAAACAATCAGAAAATATGTAGAAGAATTGAAAACACGGATTTAGGGATACGAGGAGAATATTAAGAACCTAAAATAAAGGAAACTCCACAGGGACTGTATAGACTATGAATCGGGCAGGATACTAACTTACAATCATAAGTATGATTACCTGTATGAAAAATTAATGCAAGGTAAACCCATTGAAGAACAAAGTGAGACAGCTAGTGGAACTAACTCAGTCGCCAGCAGGGACGTTGATGTAGCCCAAACCAAGCAAATGAAGGATGGCCAAACAGACAGGGAAAACTGGAGTCCCTACAACGTTTTTAGACGAGTTTCGCATCATGGCGGGGGTAGGGCAATCCTCGTCCTCCTCGATCTGTCAGCCGCATTCGACACCGTGAACCACACGTTGGTGCGGCGACTACGGGAGGTGGTAATTGAGGACTCAGCGCTGGCCCTTTTCTCTTCCTTTCTACAGGATAGGAAACAGAGTTTGAAGTGGGACGGCTTAGAACCGGACAGTTTCAATCTGCCCTGTGGTGTTCCGCTTGAATCTGCTCTGTCCCCGACGTTGTTTAATGTCTATGTGAAACCATTAGCAACACTGGCTATGAAACATGGCGTCACATTTGTGTTATATGCCGACGACTCTCAACTGGTGATATCCCTGTCAGATAGGCCTGAGATAACAGCCGCCAGTTTCTACTCCTGCCTAAAGGACATTATGTTGTGGATGAGTCTGAGCTTTCTGAAGGTACACACAGGAAAGACTGAAGTGATCGAGTTCGGAAATGGGACTGCATAATTATAGAACAAGTCCTGGTGGGCGTTAGAGGCAGGGGAATGCCCACTTCCGGTCATGAAGGTCAGGAATCTCTGAATTATTTTCGACGATAAACTCAATATGTCAGCACAGGTCAACAGTCTAACGTCTGCCAGTTTTTTCCTGCTAAAGACCCTTTGTAAAATCTTCCCTTTTATCCACCCTAAGTTACAGAAGACGGTAATGGTGACTCTTTTTCTGTCCAAATTGGACTATTGCAGTGCTATGATTCTGGGTATTGATAAACACCATATTAACAAGTAGCAATCGTTGCAGAATGTGGCAGCATGATTAATTTTAAATCTCCCGAAGGGTCACCCTACGTCTCGCAGAATAAGAGCATTACATTGGCTCCCTGTGCGGCAAATAGAATTTAAGGCACTCTGCCTGGTGCTCAAACCACAATACGGGGGGGTTCAGATGACTGTCAGGAATTGTTCAGGCCCTATATTCCATCTCGAAATCTATGATCAGCCACTCTTGGAAGGGCTAGATGGGGTGGCCGATCCCTGTCTTGTGTTAAAACGAAGATGGAAGCTCAGACATGTCTTGTAGATGGTCATGGTAGATTTATTCTTGTAGTAATGTTACAGGTTCTCAGTTACAGGAAGATGTTCAGATCCATAGTAATGCCCCACCAGGAGCAGGCTCCTCCCTGCTCAGCCATTCACACCAACTGATTCTCTCCTACAGCAAACCAACCTAACATTCCATTTGACCTCACCACAGGCTGAGCAGAAAGGCAGAGAGCCACAGGGGGGAGACTGCATTGGTTATAAGCACATTACAACACATCTCCCCCCTTAATAATCAAAACATTCAAAAGAAATTGAAGAAGCTAAAATACACAAATCAGAAAGGAGAATGCATTAATAACAATACATACAACACATCCTTCCCCTTTGATAATGATCATAAACACAAAAATGCATAGGGATGGTAAGCACATTTTTGACAGAGAGAAGAAGAGGACGCACTACCAAAACATTATAATACATCCATACATCCTTCTCCTTGAAAATGATCAAAGACAAAAAAAAATTGCAAGACAAGAAAATACCTTCTTAAACTTACAGATCTAAAACCTCACAAAATACCTAATGTGCCATAAAGTAAACCAAGAGAAAAATGCGGTATAAAAACAGGGTTAAACCCAATAAGTCACTGGGACCTGGGTAAGTATATAATATGGACAGAGTGGTCCCGGACAAGAAAAGAAAGAATAAAAGGAATTATCAAAGCAATCAAACGTGTATATATAAAGGCAGAGGAGAGGATGAAGTACTGAGTTTTTATTCACAGTGTACTATAAGTCAAGGTTAATGACTATACATTTCAATACATACAAGTAGAATTGATTATAAAGTCATGCCCAAAAATTCCAGGGGGAAGGGGAGGAAAGGGAACAAAGGAAGAAGAAGTCGAATTTATACACACAATCATATAATCTCCACTTGAACAAATGGAAGAGGGTAATTAATACACTTTTTTATATCTCCAACATTAGTAAAGTGATCTCAAAAAGTCACAGATGTGGTATAAATCAATGTAGTCTACTTTCAAAACACCATGCTCCTATAACAGCCGAAGGAATCTTGCTAGCGGTGGAGACTGGTGGGCTAAAGTGGTAGTCTGCGTTTTGACCCAAAAATGTAGTGCAGGAGGATACACCTTGCTGGGCGGGTCTTCTTCAGGACCAAGGGGGGGGGGGGAAGGGAAGGACCGGGGAAGGGCAAATTCCTAGGGGTAAAGAAAAGAAATCTATTAGTCGAAAGACATGGAGGTCTCAACAGAGAGCACTCGAGATAGAGAATATATCCACAAATAATTAGTTGATTGGGGGAGAAGACTTGCATAACAGAGGAAGAACCGACTATGTCAAAGACATACCGGGAATGGGCCATGGGGTTTGGTTAAAAATCCTAAAATTCAGCTGTTTTAGAATGGACAAAAACTAGTAAAGGACTGCATCCTAGTCTAAAAGAAGTAGACGGAGACTGCATCGTACCTACCCGTCCGTAAATTCAAAGACGGGAAAGGTAGGTGAGGATAACTAAACGGAACGTCTTAGGCCAGTATTCCTAAAAACAGGGAATGGGGGAACAATTAATTAAAGTGCTGGGACGATTTATAAACAAGATATACAACGATAATTGAGACTCACCTACCAACAGGCAGGCACAAGTACACATTCACAGTCGTCAAAGATACCAATATTGCAAAGGGAAAGACATTTTCGAAGGACTCAGCTGTCCAGAGAGTCTGTGAAAAAAGGGGGAATAATACCACATGGGTCACTAGCTGGACACCTATGTTAGTGAATACTATCATGTGACATAATTCGAGGGAAAATCATACCTCGATCCTTTGTGAAGGTACTGAAAGCTTTGTGACGATTAGCTGTACGTCGCTTGAAAAAGAGAAGGGGACCGGATCAAATACTGGATCGTGATGGAGGGCTGCCGACGCAAAAAATATATCGTGAATGGTCTCACCTGTCACAAAGTCGGGCAGTCAGAGACCAATATGGGACACAGGCAGTACTGAGTGAGACAGTTCAAATGTGCTAAAAACCGGTGCGGGTATCTGCAAAGTAAAAATTGCGGAAGCCATTAACTTAAAGTGCACCTATTGTAAATACAATAAGGACTGTTTTCGAGTCATGATTAAACCTTACCTAACGCCGCAACATGTGGCTGGCGGAAGGCTGCTGGTCGGGCATGTGGCTCCGGTACTATGATCGCCTCAGCCAAGTGGAGGCAGATACGAGTTAATCGTGCAGAACCGGTTGAAAATATCTAAGGGATAAGGTTAGACAAACGTTTCAGAATGTCATCTAAATCTATGCAACCGCATCATGCAGCCACTGCGGGGCGACACGGAAATTAGCTTACCTAGGTTGTGGTTTCCGCGGGGCAGGACCGGTGTCGGCAAACACGTCCGAGAGAAAACAGCATACTAATGCGGCAGCGAGCTATTGGAGCTTGATCACAAGGGGAGTTACCAGATGGGCGTGGGAACAGCTCCGTAAAACAAAAACAAAAAAAGGACCAAAAAGTGAAACCTTCAATCGACAGAACTACTCGAGGGAGGGAAACATTAAAAGGGGAATAGCAGCTATCCGTGTGAATGAATGAATCTAAAAATGATGTAATGTGCCCATATGAGAATAAATACATAAATGCGGAAAAACAGGAGGCATTCATATGCTCCACTGGTGACCAAAAATATTTGATTACATTCATCAAGAAGTATAGTGACTGATCATTACCTTAAGAAAATATACAAGACATGTTTAAATTGCACGTACCTACCTACATGGTGGTATAGGTGCTGTATGGACTGCCCTACACAAATGTTAACAAGTCCTGAATAACGGATGGTTACAATGGCCCAATCCGTGAATAGTTAATAGCCAGCACAAACATCCACATTAGCCCAATGTTCATGTATCACATAGTACTTACCTAGTGAACAATGCACGTACCTACCCACACGGTGGTAAAAGTGCAAGTATGAATTCTCTGAGAGATTGAGGGGGCTGACCCAATCGCACTATAATTGAATACAAAGGAGATAGTAACACGCACCTCATAATAAAAACATACAGAAAACAGTTGTTGAGTATAGGCGCATGTACCTACCAACACGGTGGTAAAGATGCAGACTGAAAAAGTTTAGTGTGAAAAGACAGAGATAAAGATAAGAGACTCTGGAAGGTTAGAGGTTAGAGATTTTTAGAGATTGGCCAATTGTGCAAAACTACTCTCTGACTCATTAAGACCATGGAGGACCGAATCAAAGAGATTTATCCATTTCAGTTCTCTCAAGTTGAGGATAGGTGCTATATTGCCTCCTCTGGGACCAAGCTTCACATGTTCCAAAACAATCCATTTCAGAACTTCTGGGGCGTGCTTCTCTTTTTTACAATGTTTCACCATAGGGGCTCCCAAAACTTTGCACCTGATGCGGCTGCAATGTTGTAGAAAGCGTACCTTGGCTTTTTGTTGTGTCTGGCCCACGTATATTAAATCGCAGGGACAAGTAACACAGTATATCACATCCGTGGTGTTACAATTGGTGTGTGATTTCAGTGTGACCCGATGATGTTTGAAACAGAATTCCTTTGATTGAATTGTTTGTGGGCAGGCTTTGCATGAGCCGCAACGAAAATGGCCTGTAATGGGTGGTAAGTGCCACATAGTTGATATAGTCGGAGTGACAGGCAGTGTCAAAAAAGAAGACACCACATGGTCGCGTATATTCTTGGCCTTTTTAAAGGAGTGCATTGCAGTACTTGGAATTCCAAGATCTTCTGCAACTAAGTTCCAGTATTTGTTGATTGTGCGTTTGATGGCATTACTTTTGGTGGAAAAAGTGGTAACGCATATCAACCAAAGTTCAACATTCTTATTGCGTTCAGAGGGTTCCAGGAGAGACTCTCTGTGGTTAAACCATGCTCGCTTCCTGGCTTTTTTGACGAGTCGCTTGGGATATCCACGATCAGTTAAACGAGTCATGAGAATGTCTGATTGAGCCATATAATCCTCCTTTTTTCTACAATTGCGGCGAATCCTTAGAAATTGGCCAAAAGGAAGATTGTCTCTGAGGCCTCTGGGATGATGGCTGGAATATTGAAGCAAAGAATTTCTTTTGGATGGTTTTCTGTGGAGGGTCGTATACAGTTTGTCATCCTCCGCCACTATAGACAGGTCCAGGAAATCTATTCTTTTGTTATCAGATTGTATGGTGAATTGAATGTCCGATAATCTACCATTCAACCAGATATGGAAGGCCCCAATTTCCAATTTAGTTCCAGACCAGATAAGCAGGATATCATCGATGTAACGCATCCACAATTGTATGCTGGCCCTGAAGGGGTTGGCATCGTTCAGTACAAAGGTGTCTTCAAAAGTGGCCATGAAAAGAATTGCCAAGTCAGGGGCAAAAGAAGCGCCCATGGCGACTTCTTTTGTCTGGAGATAGAAACAGTTTTGGAACCCAAAGAAATTCCTCATCATAGCGATCTTGAGCAATAATATGATGAAAGATGTAGGAACACGTGACGGCATCACCCGTCGATTGAGAGCAGCAGCAGCAACTTCAAGTGCCTCATCTTGCGGAATGCTCGTATAAAGTGACACAATGTCACAGGATGCCAAAAGTTGTTCACTGGGATTGAACGGACAGCCATCCACAATGTTGATGGTATGAGTAGTATCCCGTAAATAGGTTGCAGTTTGTTCCACTAGAGGCTTTAAGAAAAAATCTACATAGATACACAAAGGTTCCAAGATCGAACCGCAGCCTGAAACTATAGGGCGGCCCGGAGGTCTTTGGATATCCTTGTGTACCTTCGGGAGTGTATACATTGTAGGTAGGCGGGGATCTTTTTTGTTCAAAAAAAGGTATTCCTGTTGGGATAGGAAACCCTGATCCAAACCGTCCTTGGTTATCAGTTGGATTTCGATTGCCAAATCAGCTGATGGATCCTTTGCAAGTAGTTTGTAGCTGGTTCCATCATTCAGTTGTCTCAGGATTTCGGCTTTATAGTCAGATACATCTTGTATGATTATGGCACCACCCTTATCTGCTGGTTTCACAGTGATAAGCTTGTTCTCTTTCAGTGAGGCAAGAGCCATCTTTTCGTTTCTGCTGACATTGAATTTGATATATTTACGTTCTTTGAGGATGTTTTTGACGTCACGTGTTACCAAACTCTCGTAGGCCAATATCCTCTGTGTCATGGCCTGTGTGGGAGGGACAAAAGTCGACGGTGGTCGCAGGCCCGTGGCAGAAGTATCAATGCGGGATGGTGTGTTTCTGAAGAAATAACGCAACCTGATTTTTCTAAAGAAACTGTGTAATTCAGTAAGAGTATTGAACTCATTGGGCAGTGCCGTTGGAACATATGACAGGCCCCTACTCAATATCTTCATTTCATCATCACTCATCTCATAAGAAGAGATGTTAATCACAGGTGTGGTAGATTGTTTCACCACCTGTAGTTCTTGCATCGAGTTGATCTCTCACCATGTTCCTCCTGGGGGAACCTGACTTGCTTCCCCCCTCTTCCTCGCGCATTGTCCCAATCCTGTGCCATGTTCTGTGGACCTCCACTGGTACCTCTGTTCCACTGATTCCCACGCCCTCGTGGGGGTCTCCATCCTCCTTGTCCTAAAAAAGGAACCTGTTGGTATGGTGGACCGTATGGTTGTTGGTGCCCGTAAGGGGCACTGGGGCCAGCTTGTTCGGCCTCTTCTCCAGAGCTGTAAGATGAATCGGAGAAAGTTATGTAATTGCGTCGCCCTCGCCATCCTCCACGGCCTCGGTTAGAGAAACGGCCCTGTGAGTCCTGGTGGTAATAATCCTCCTGGAGGTATGGGTAAGTTTTCTTTTTATCGTAAAAATGTACATCACGTGCTAGCTTCTCCAATTTCTTTTGTATCGTCGTGGTTTCAAAGTCTTGGAGAGTGGCTACCAATTTGGATAAGGCCTCCTTGGAATTAGTAAGAGTGGCGTCCCCAGTGATCTCTGCCTTGAGGGCCAATATTTGTTGGGTGAGGGCTTGAACTTGTTCAGCTGCGGTGTCAATCCCCAGCACCATCCAGTGCCGGGAACAGTTGTTGGCCACAAAGCTGAAGCCCTCCCTGAACTTGGGAATGTCAACAAAGATCGCTGGTTCCACCTTCACCTGTAATCCTATGGGTATGATGTTAGATTGTAGGCATTGTGCAAGGTAATGTCCATGGCATTTAGTCCTGATCAGTTTTTTCTCAAGGCGTTCTAGTTGGGCAATTTTGTCATTCAACGTAAAATTGATGGCAGGCGTATTGGGGGAAAGAAAATTGTTACCAGGATCACCCAGTAACTGCTGAATATAGTCCTCTGTATATGTAAGAATCTCCTTGTCTACCATTATCTGGTAGGTGGCCGGGCTGCGGCGGTGATAGCGGCCCCTGGGTACGCCGGAAAACGGCGTCTTCTCTGCCCACTCCTCCGGACGTAGCGGCGGCCCTCTCCTGGCCCCGGGGGCCGCCTAGGGCAAAACACAGCGCTTCACAGGACGAGGCAGGTGAGCGCTTGAGGGGGCGACACAGCGCTCTTCCAAGGGGCCTAGCGCCGGGGGTTTCGCGGCGCTTGGGTAAGTCAGCAGGGCACGAATGGCAGCGCTTCTCTGGGGGCAATTACCACAGTGCCACAGGCAGTTCAGTCAGCTCAGGGAGCTAGCGTGGGGTACAGCAATTCAGGCAGTTCAGTCAGGGGGGAAGTTAAGCAGGACAGCGCAGGGGTCCAGGTTGAGGAAGAGTGAACACATTTCTGTACCTGGTGGGTCCCGCAGCAGTCCTTTGTAGTACAGGCAAGTAGTCTTCTTGGCGCTAGATGGTCCTGCGCCCTTGATGGGTTGTTTCTTGAGAGGGGGGGGGGTTGAGTTGAAGGCTTGTCAAGTTTCCTCAAAAGGTCACTGAAGATGGTCCCTGGGTTCCCGTCCCGCCGGGCCAGATCAGTGGGCTAGATCAGGGTACCTCACCCTGCTTGGAAGGCAGCACCTAAGCCCTGTCACTCCCAGTGGCATAAGTCCCTGACTAGGCCCTACCGCCTAAATCTCCTGCGTGGATCCCCCAGGTCAGTGATGCCCCAACTGACTAAAACGTTTCCCTCCCTTCCTTATATATGCCCAGGTCAGGTGACCACTCTCTAAGGCGGCAAAAATAGGCTCCACCTTTCTTCTGGAAGGTTCCAGGAGCTTCCCCACTCTATCTATGGGCAGGCGATGGCAGGCTGGCATTGCAACAATGTTTGGGGTCCCAGCCAGCTCCTGGCAACTAGGGTGCTACTAGAAAAAGACCACGCAGCAGTAGCATGGGCCAGTGGCAGCCATATTTGAAGTAGAGAGCACCTGCACCTTAACATGGATTGGCCATGGAAAGGTGCCCGGAGACCTAAGGGCCAACAAAATAGGAGGTGGGAAAAATGAGGCAAGGGCGAAAGAAAAAAAAATAGGGAAAGACTACCCTAGGGGTGACAGGTCTAACAGGGGGACTCCTGCACCAACCACACTGCCCCGTGGACCACCACCTCCCCCGGACACTAATTAAGATAATGCAGGTGTTCTTTGTGGACGCCAGGCCCCGGGGACCACCAACCCCCAGGGCCGGCTCCTGCAATGTCCCTGGGTGCCCACCCCTGGGACATTGTAGTTTGCTATGGCAGGGAGGGAGCCCCGCCCTGCCATAGCAAACTCTGCTTTGCTTTGTGAAAGCAAGAGCAGGAAACCTGCTCTCGCTTCCACGAAGCAAAGCAGAATTGCTTTTGGACAAGGGGCGCTGCATGTCAGTAGCTCCCCTTGTCAAACAGCAATGCCGGCTCCCGCAAGAGGTAGGGAGCTGGCTGGGACCGCAGGGGGATTTGGGCTGCCCTGCAGTCCCCAACGTAAGGCCAGGCCCCGGGCGATGGGGTCCCCGGGTTCATAATTGGCATCAGAAGGGGGGACCACACGGCCCCCCTCCAAAAAAATAATAATAAAGTCTGGTTAAGCCCCGGGGGATGGGGTCCCGGGGCCAATAGTGGCCCAGGGAAGGTGGCCAGATGGTCCCCTCCCATATACATATATTAAACTAGGCTAGGCCTTGAGGTACAGGGTCCCCGGGGCGCCAAAAGTGGCCCAGGGAAGTGGGGCCACACCCCCCTCTTGGCGCACTGTTGTTGGGGCGATGAGGTCCTCTTCTGTCCTGAGGACCTCAGGACTGCAGTGGACTTCCATCTCCTGAACAGCAATGCACCAGGCGGCGCATTTGCAGAGTGGTGTAAAAAGGGGCCGTGGTCTCGGACCACTCTCAGCAATCCAGCTGTGTGGGGCTTACTGGAGGTAACAGGAAGGGCTACTTGGTCCTCATGGACCCTCAGGAGGCAAGGGGACTTCATCCCCCAAACAAGAACGTGCCAGGAGGGGTGTTTACAGAGTGGTGCAAAAAGGGGGCGTTGCCTGTGTCCACTTCCCAGCAAGCCCACTATATGGGGCTTACTGGAGATATCAGGTAGGCTGGTTGGCCCCTAAGGACCCCCAGCAGCGAAGGGAACTTCACTGCCCATCCAATAGTGCGCAGGAGAGCGCATTTACATACTGGTGGGCAAAAGAGGTGTGGCCTGCTTTGAGAACTTACCAAGCTGCTGTGTGGGACTTGCTGGAGGTAAAAGGAGCGGTAGTTGGCACCCAAGGTTGGCATTGGGGGGCCAACTACCCTTCCTGTTACCTCCAGTAAGTCCCACACAGTGGTATTGGTAAGACGTCTTCGGAGGCCACGCTCCCTTTCTCCACCTCTCTGCAAACGCGCCTCCTGGCACACTACGGGCGGGGGGATGAAGTCCACTTTGCTCCTGAGGGACTTTGGGGCCAAGAAGCCCTCCTGGTACCTCCTGTAAGTCCTGGGCAGCGGAATTCCTGAGCGCTGGCCGGAGGATCAGCCCCTTTTCTGCACCACTCTGCTAATGCGACTACAATGTTTTAGTTAGAAATTGGCATTTAAAAAACATTAGAAATTCACTGAAAAAACCACAGGTTTCAGGAACGTTATAGTTAGTTGGTCATTTCACTTGTATAAAACAAGAGAAATGTGTTTGTTATAGTTAGTAGACCTAATTATAACTCGTACGCCTGCAATGCACTGCTGATGACGTCACATATTACATCACTCATGACATGGTCAGTGACAGCACTGATGACATCTCAAATGACATCAATGATGACATCATCCAGTGACAGAGTGCTTCTAAAAAGTTCGAGCATGTTTTATATATATATATATATATATATATATATCACAGCTCCAAAAATCCCGAAAATACCCAGCCGGGTCACAGGAATAATAAGCACTCTCGAGCACGGCAGTATTCTTTAGCAGGGCGATTTATTCAACAAACAGACGCATTTCGGGAGAGCCCTCCTTTTCTCAATGTTTACATCTGAGACTCTGTGCGCAGCGCCATTATCAATGTTTGCAAGGTAAGTGAAAACAAACATAGGACTAATTCATGCATGCAGTACTGGGAGCCATCTTGAAGTATGTACTTCTAACATAATTCTCATAGAATTGCTAGCAAGTTTGCAACACCTGAATAATGCCGTGAATCGGCGAAATTGATATCTTAACAATGAAACCATGTATCTTATATAATCTTAATACATCTCATGGCTCGGACAACAAACCTTTGTTGTGAGTGAAAAATACTCAACTATCGACAAAAACACAAAACTCTAATGTGGTCAAGTCGGACAATCTAGCCGTGGATCGGCAATTGCAGTCCGATAGGACTGCCACAACTAAGGTGTAGTAAAAACCTGAAGCAATTCATCTAGCTAAGTATTGCTAGTAATAGCATGATCCATCGCAAAAACAGAAACAAAAACAAAAACAAAAATCCTCAGGACATTTCAGAAAACATTACACAGGCATTTCAACTGGAATTGTAGACTCAATATTCGTCTCAGATGATTCTCATAACACAGTGATAAATACAGTTAACCCAAATGTGAGGCCAATTCTTCTCCTATATTTTAGCCTCCAGGTGCTTTAGTCTCCAGGTCTATGATGTAACGGGACTCAAGTCTCCTAAGTGTGAGCAATCTATTGCCCCCTCTAGGATTCTCTTCTACTTGGTCCAAACAGAAGTACCTAAGAAGATTCCTGTCACTGTTGTGTTTCAACGAAAAATGTCGGGCCACGGGATACGTAAAGTCTTTATTAACTATGGCCCGCATGTGTTCTAATACCCTCAACTTGACAGGATTGATGGTACTCCCAACGTACCGTAACATACAGGGACACATTAAACAATAGACTGCAAAGTCTGTGTGACACGACATTAACTTAGTTATCTTCCTCCCATCCTTCCTACCCGGGACTTGATATGTCAGTGTCCTTTTGCTTGCTGCACAGGCCTTGCATTTTCCACAAGGGAAAAAGCCTTTGGTGTCTTTTAAAGTGCCTAGTGGTTTCTGTATTGGTTTTAAATAGCTATGAACTATTTGATCTCGTAGAGATCTGGCCTTCCTGTACGTGATTAAAGGTGTGTTGGGAATATCTGGCCCTACAATCTGATCAGACTTCAAAATGTGCCAATGTTTAGATAGGATAGATTGTAGTTTGAAGGAGTCAGCAGCATAAGGTGTTATGATGCGGAATTTGCCTTCAATTTCAGGGCCTGTCTTCTTAGTAAAGAGACTAGCACGGGGTATTTTCCTTACCCTATTGAGGGTCTCTTGAAGAAGGGAAGGATTGTAACCTCTCATGGTAAATCTTTCCATGCATTCACCAGCTGCTCTCTCGAAGTGTGCATTTTGGCTGCAATTGGGCTTTAACCGCAAAAATTCCCCGTATGGGATATTATTGATCAGTTTACGAGGATGACCACTGGAAGCGTGTAAAACGCTATTCCCAGCCGTGGGTTTACGGTAAAGTTGTGTGCAAATGCGTCCCTCATTGACACTCACTTCTAGGTCTAGGTAATTAACCTTTTCCCTACTGATTTCGCTAGTAAATCTCAAATGATACTCGTTTTCATTGAGCAATTGGATATATTGGTTGGCTTCATCAACTGTTCCATTCCACACCAGGAACAGATCATCTATGTATCTGCTCCAGGTTACCACCTTGGTGTTCCATGTGGCAAGTCTGGGGGCCCAGGCTACCTGCACCTCCCACCAGCCAACAAATAAATTCGCGTAGCTGGGGGCGAAGCAGGAACCCATGGCCGTACCAGAGAGTTGGCGATACATAGTGTCCTGAAAGAGAAAGATATTATTATGTAAGCAGAATGCAATAGGTTCCAATAGCATCTTATTATGCATTGCATATTTGAGTTCTCTCTTTCTCAGGAAATAATCCACTGCGTGTAGACCCTGTTCATGGTCTATACAAGTATATAGACTTGTGATGTCCAGGGTGATCAGTAAATAAGATGATTGCCAATCCAACAATTCCACCTTTTTGATGAAATCTGTGGTGTCTCCGATGTACGATCTCAGGGAGAGTACAAAATTAAACAGGTGGTGATTCAGAAATTTGGACAGATTTTCAGTTAATCCTCCCATCGATGAAATTATCGGTCTTCCTGGGGGTTCCTTAATGTCCTTATGAACCTTGGGTAGGTGATAGAAACAAGGTAGAGTGTGGTTAGTGGTTTTTAGAAACAGGTACTCCTCCAGGTCTAACATTTGTTTGTCATACCACTTCTTAAGCAAGATATGAAGATCACTGATGCTGGCCGAATATTCCTGTTTCTTTATGGCAGCATAACAAGAAGCATCCTGAAGTTGGCGCATGGCTTCTGCAACATACTTGGGCCTCGACATAATCACGATGTTGCCTCCTTTATCGGAGGGTTTACATATTATAGTCTTGTCCTCCAAAAGAGTGTTGATAGCAGTTTTTTGTTCTTTAGTGGTATTGTATTGCGTCTTCTGATTACTCCGTGTAGTTCTCATGATCATCAGATACCTGGTGACCACATCGGAGAAGACATCAATAGGATCAACAGCTAGTTGGGGGACAAATTTGGAGGCCAACTTAAAGTCACTCTTTGGTGCGACTTGATCTATGTTGACATTTGCCAGTCTTTGCGTAAGTGTGCTGTCCACTGTACCAACTTCCATGTCGCCTTCTCGCCTTAAATCATGTAATACTTCACAAGCTGTCAGATCATTCACTGTTAGGAGATCCGTTTCCATTCGATTTTGTCTTAATTGTTTGACTTCTTTCGGTGTAGGTTTGGTTTTATGAAACTTATGCAGTTTTACTTTCCGAATAAATTTATATAGATCAATACGCGTTTGCGTGTATTCCATATTTTTATTCGGACAAAAAGTGAGTCCTAGCTTTAAAACAGATTCTTCGGCTGGCGTTAATTGTCTTTCGGACAAGTTAACAATGGTAAGTTGTTCCGAAGAACTCACCATCTTTCTCTCCTCTGGCTCCTGGTAACCCTCGTGGTTGTTTTGGTCTGGTTGGTGCCTCTGCCTCTTCCCCTTCCAGCCCCCACGTCGGGTTTGCCGGCCTCTTCTGGTGGTTTGTTCTTGCCGTCTCTTAGCCAACTCTCTTGTATGACCGTGAACTCCTGTTGAAAAGGGGTCTTCCTGGTCAATGCCTCGGAGGTGGTCACCAAGCCAGTTGTCTCATCGCCCGACAGTTCGCTGGCATTCACATCGGAGTCTGATATTTCCACTCTGGTTTCCACATTTGATTTGGGCATTTGGCTTTTTCTTGCCACCTCCTTACGTGGCTGATCATATTTTTTTGAACATGTCAGAAACCTTCCCATCGCGTAGTCCCGCTCATCACGGTCAAACTTTTCTTGTTTCCGCAATTTGATTTTTGTTTCATATTTTTGAAGTCTTTTCTTCATATTAGCCCTGAGCACTTCTTGTTCTTCTTTATGCGTGTTCTGTGCTATTAAGGTTTCCAATTCTTCAATTTCCTTCACCACTCTATCGCGATCACTCCAAGCAAATTGGATTAAAATCTCCAACATGCCTTTACACGAACTGGCTATATGGGCAGCCCAAGCTTCTAGTAGGAGGGGATCTGGGTTTTCATATGCCGGGACTGTGAAGATTCTCAAGCCTCTGGGTACCCTCTGTACCTCGACATAACCCTGCAGAGAGGTCCCCTCCCACCATTTGCGAAGTTCGCATTCGTAAAGCTTTTCCAATTTGTGAAACTGCGTTGTCAAGGCACTAGGTGTGGTCACATTAGTGGCTGGTGCCGGTTTAGAAATGTCCGGGTTTTTGTTTTTGAACATGCCCCCAGCTGCGTCTCTGCGCTCTGACATGTTAAACATGTTGAATTGTTTCCTTCAAATCCAGTTAGTGCCTGGTCCCAGGAACCAACAAGCTGCCCTGCTGTGAGTTTACTGCCGGCTCTCGCTAAGCCACCAGTGTTCAAAAGTTCAAAAGATAGATCAGGACTGTCAAGTTAGAAAAGCCGGCTTACCGCTTCGTAGGTCGGCCGGTTAGTACAGTCCTTGTAGAAGTAGTCCGGAGCGTAGCTTCAGCCTCCGATTCACACTCTCCGATGGTGGCGGTGCACTCGTGTAATTGAAAAAAAGCTCCAAAGTTGCACCAAGCAACACGTGTCACTCCAAGGTAGCGGGTGCTATCAGCCGCGATGGTGCTCGCGGAAAAATATCACAGCTCCAAAAATCCCGAAAATACCTAGCCGGGTCACAGGAATAATAAGCACTCTAGAGCACGGCAGTATTCTTTAGCAGGGCGATTTATTCAACAAACAGACGCGTTTCGGGAGAGCCCTCCCTTTCTCAATGTTTACATCTGAGACTCTGTGCGCAGCGCCATTATCAATGTTTGCAAGGTAAGTGAAAACAAACATAGGACTAATTCATGCACGCAGTACTGGGAGCCATCTTGAAGTATGTACTTCTAACATAATTCTCATAGAATTGCTAGCAAGTTTGCAACACCTGAATAATGCCGTGAATCGGCGAAATTGATATCTTAACAATGAAACCATGTATCTTATATAATCTTAATACATCTCATGGCTCGGACAACAAACCATTGTTGTGAGTGAAAAATACTCAACTATCGACAAAAACACAAAACTCTAATGTGGTACATATATATAGATACACCAAGCTGTATTGAAGAATGAGTTCCAGCTGCATAACTAGTCACAGCGATATCCTCATTCTCACTATTTATATAAATTATTTCACATATCACCTGTACATACGCACAATGGATGAGGAATCGGTAAGACGTCTGGCTGCGCGAAACCTATTCACAAGAGCCCCCAACAATCAACAACAAATATGTGTTCCAACGATAAAGGATGGAACACTACATGATAAACTCAAAAGAATGGAGAAACTCAAAAAATCTGAAATCTCGAAGTGGTGGGAAGCCATATCCTTACAAGACTACATCGATAAGGCTATGGTCCCAATCCTCCACTGATATTTGTGGAATCTTTCAGCAACATGATACAGACAGGGCCACAGGAACAGCAACCCCAGAATAGTGTACACATATACACTAACACCTGCATTTCAATCACTAGATTTAATGGCTTTTATATGTTCATTTGACCACTCGGGCAATTTAGCTTAGTATAATCCAGGAATACTATTCTAGCAAGACACAAGACACCCGTGGGCCCGTGTACACAAACAAACATATGAGCAATGAAATGTTACCCAAACATAAAATCAAGTTGGCATGTGGTATGTTATATATTTATTTATTTAAAAATTATTTTTAGTCCAGTATAAGTGTGTATAGAGGTTTGTGCCTTATCTAACAAATGTGTGTACATCTATATTTAAATTATTTGGTTTCTCCTAACAATATCCTTTGAATTGGAAGAAACACCGCACAAACTCACCATGACCAGCATTTTTCTGTTGTATGTATTTCTTCCATTGCCTTGGTCGTGAAGTCGGTAACCATGACAATTCACTTTCGTTTACACTATTTTGTCTATAATGCACTGCACTGTAGTGAGTAGCGATGTTGTGAGCAAGGCGGACCCGTCCGCCAAAATGCGTCGTCCATCACGAAAAGAATAAACACTTATCTTTGAGAGGACCCCAACCCACGGAGTCAGCGCCTGTTTTTTCATTGTTCAAACCAGGATTGGCAACAATAAATCAGGGACGCGCCGGAGCCCCTTACGCTGACCCTCCTCGATCAGGAGGACTGCGCTGCCGGAAAGCACTTTGGAGCATCTTTGGAAAGCCAATGAAAACGGAGAGCCCCCCTAAGCCGTGGATACGGGACGGCGAACACTGCCAGGACTACACGGACGTGAGCTCCCGGATCCTTGCGGGTGCCGGAGGGCAACCGAGTTCCAGGTAAGCTTACTGGAGTGGTTTGAGAGTGTGTCTAGGTCCCCCGAGGTGGCCGCTGGGAGCGTTAATCCTGCAGATTGCGCAAGCTACGGGCAGTGGGTGTCAAGGACGATTTACATTCCACATTGATGGCGGAGGAGTGGGTCAAGGAAAGGGAGGAAGCTGCACTTGATATTTTCAGCAACAAAGATACAGGCGCTAGGGCTCAATCGACCAGGGGAGCGACACAGTCAACAGCGCCAGTGAATGAACTTAAGAAATTATTGAATGATTTTGAAAAAATGCACCGACAAGAAGTGGCGAAGTGGTGGGAATTTACATTGCTTAAAAGATACCTGGTGGTAGGCCGTGTCCCCAGAGGCCTACGGATTCTGGTATCCCCGACGTACGAAAACCCCGACCCGACCATGCTACAAGATTGGGCTGATAACAGTGCCCAGTCATCACAGAACATGCTGCAAATACTCATAAAATATGCCACATCTGACAGAGAAAAAATATTGATAAAACTAAGTGAAATTTCCAAGGAACTTGAAAGTCTGCCAAATGAAGACGAGATCACAAAAGGACTGAGCGAAATCAAGAACAGGATTACTAAGGTGGAACAAACAATAAAAGAACGAAAACCAGGAAAATTCCAACGTGATAACAATGATTATCTAACAGGGCGAATATACACCTTTTAGCGGAAATTTGATAATATCCGTCAACAGCAGCTGTCAGCATCAGCCACAAGCTAACAAACATCACATGTGCCAAGCGAATCGGAATTCAGCTCAGAAATCGAGTCAGAAACGGACGGAACTAGCAACATGAATTTCACACGTCAAATCACCACACCGGTCCAAGAATTCGCTTTTTTACGAGTCGAGCGTCTGATGAGCCTCCGACCCAGACTCCAACGGCAAGATCCAATGCCAAAATACACATCCAATCCAGAAGCAGGAGGCTGAAAAACAGGAGATGGAGCAGGGGAAACACAAGACAAAGGGAAGTCCACATACAGACGCAACAGACGGCAATGAGCAACAGTACTGAAACCGGCAACACAGTTATCAATCTAACTAGTATGGCGCTTACAAGTAAAGAAGAACAGACATTGGCACTAGGCTTATCTTTTTGCAGCGAAACTAATTTTAACTACACTCAGACACGAATAGACCTCCATCAGTTTATACGTAGTTTGAAATTACGCAAACACTTCTTCAATGCACGAGAAAAATCACAAGACAGACTATGACGATGGAACATTCAATGTAACAAACAATTTGAACATAGCAGACATGTCTTTCATGAGGGAAATGGCGGAAATGGACAATGAAGGAGAGAATGAAAGTTTAAGTACAGATGAAGCAGCAGCGCGAGCAGGAATCAATCTGTACATTAAAACCCCAACCCCTTTCAAGCCTAAATCATTCTTTAGTCCAATTATGCCCAAAGACAATATAGACATCTTTTCAGATCAGGGGGACCTCACACAGCCTTACCTGCTTGCCGTGAGGGGAACAGCCGACGCCGTGGTCCATCAGCCGTGAGGGGAACGGCCAGCATACAGCGTTCCATTGCCGTGAGGGGAACGGCCAATGCTGAACTACACTCCCCGGCACCCCGGCGCTCCTGTGACGCTCCAACAGCGCGTTGCTCCGAGCGGGGAGCGGGGGACCTCACACAGCCTTACCTGCTTGCCGTGAGGGGAACGGCCGACGCTGTGGTCCATCAGCCGTGAGGGGAACGGCCAGCATACAGTGCTCCATTGCCGTGAGGGGAACGGCCAACGCTGAACTACACTCCCCAGCAGCCCCGGCACCCCGGTGCTCCTGTGACGCTCCTGCAGCGCCCGCTAGCGCTTAACAGCGCGGGGCTCCGAGCGGGGGACCTCACACAGCCTTACCTGCTTGCCGTGAGGGGAACGGCCGACGCCCAGGTCCATCAGCCGTGAGGGGAACGGGCAGCATACAGCGCTCCATTGCTGTGA
The DNA here is from genome assembly GCF_964261635.1 of Lissotriton helveticus. Classification (NCBI taxonomy): domain Eukaryota; kingdom Metazoa; phylum Chordata; class Amphibia; order Caudata; family Salamandridae; genus Lissotriton; species Lissotriton helveticus. The sequence continues at coordinate 390,705,106 of NC_136058.1, read as the reverse complement.
GGGGAACGGCCAATGCTGAACTACACTCCCCAGCAGCTCTGGCGCTCCTGTGACGCTCCTGCAGCGCCCGCTAGCGCTTAACAGCGCGGAACACCTCCTGCGTCGCGGGACACGCACGGGCGGCGCCGGGCTGAGCCCGGGCAGAGGGCGGGCCGTCTGTGGCCGTCCGGGGCAGAAAGAGGCTGGGCTGGGCCAAGCCCCTGCCATCGGATACCTCAGGTACTGTAGGTGATTGAACACTGGCTGAGGGTATAGCTGCTACTATGTCCACTCGGTCGGGGAAAGCACTAAGGGGGGTTGTGGGGGGGAGGGTCTGGGACTTTGACGGTTGGCACAATGGACACATTTATCACCAGAGTGGCTGCTGTCATAGAGAAAGAGATTGAGATGAAGGAGAGACGACTCTCACAGGAACTCCTACCGGCTAGACGCTCCTCGCTTGGGGCAATGGCACAGGCCCAGTCACCCATCCCTACTCATGTTGCTCCCCCTCCCCCTTCGGGGCTGGTTGAACTGCCACGGGTTTCTGCTATTGGAGAAAGCATTGATAGGCTGGAGAGCCTGGTCACCCAATCGCCATCCCATACTGGCAGTCCTGTGTCGTTAGGGTCAGGCTCCCGAGATTCGCCGTGCCTCCCCATCGACCAGGATTTGCCATTGTCACACTCAGGTTTATCACAGGCCCCGACTTTGCCGTCCTCGACCAATGATCCTCCAGTTTGTTTTAAAAGGAAAAGGAAAAGGAAAAGGGCTGAGTGTGTGCGGAAATGTGCTTTCACCGCACTGCACAAGCGCCCTAGGAAGCTTGTTGCTAAGGATTTGGCCCCCAAACCAGGCATCGCATCAGCCCTGGTGAATCCCGAGTTGGGAGAAGGGTGTGTTTCCATAGGCACTACACAAGAGGCTGTGCAGGCATCACCACACGACCCAGCTTCCCTTAAACATTTGGAGGCTCTGATCAAATCCTTACTAGCCCCGCTCATTGACCAAGTCAAGGGCTTTGGGGAGAGGCTAGACAGGTTCGAGCAGACTACTTTGGACAACTTCTTTTCATTGAAAACCTTAATTAAACTCCAGTCAAGAGCTAGGAAGGACTGTACGGGCGGGAGTTTGGGTAGGCGGGAATCCGGAGATGTATCTCATGCTCCACCCCAGATAACGACTGCACCTACTATTGCAGTCTGTAATGACCCACTTATTGTTCCTACAACTCCTATCGTGGCTAATCACGGGATCACCACCCACACTGTTCAGGTCCATTCGAGCTCTCTTGAAACATCTAAAGCTCCTACTACGAAATTGGGTCATTCCAAGAGGTTAGCTGACGGGGTTTCAGCTAAGACCAAACGACAGGCCCAGGTAGCGGTTAACGGCAGGGGAGTAGGCCCTGCTCCCCAGGCCAAACCCGCTGCGAGCCATCGGGGAGCTGGTTCTCCAGCTGCCATACTACCGAAAGCGATCCCAAAAAGCCCACCTGTAGATCTTCCCCCAGAGTGCCACCCATATGTTGCTGTTCTCATTAATGTCCCCCCCTTGAAGGATGCCCAGCACGAAACCCACCAGGCCCTCAAGAACAAAACTTTGCACTGGTTGAAATCTAATAAACCACTACCTAGGGGCCTGGAGGGGCTGATTCTTGCAGTACGTAGAGTGGGCTGGGTAGGACACGGCAAGAAACGCATAGAAGGAGATTGTGTGGTAGTTAACTTCCAAGACAGCAGAGTTGCACACACAATCTGTAACCACAATTACGTAGCAGGCGGTCTAGGTATCGACGCGGTGGATTTAACGTATTTCTACCCGCGGCCTGCTATGAATCATTTTGGCTCACCCTATCCTGAGACACATCACAGACACAGCGGTCGCCCAGAGTCTCTGGTGGCACCACAGTTCCCGCCACAGGCAGCTTGGCAAGGATTGAAGTGGGGCCCCATGGGTTACTGACTTGATGTCACATGTGGGGTGGCCTTGGGGGATTACAAAGTGGGCGGGGTTGCCTTTCCTACTGTACTGCCGACCAGCTCACCCACCCTAACAACAAACCATATAGCCCCGTCCCCTACCCGGGAAATAGGCAGAGAACAGGGTACCAACGGAGAGAGTAGTGGTCCCCTTGTCCCGGTCAGGGCAGATGTCCGCTGTTATGCCGTGCCCAGCAGCACCCCAGCTGTAACGGATCCCGTTCTTAGGATTTTCAGCTGGAACGTGGCTGGAATCGACAGGAAGCTGGCACTGCCAGACTGGAATGCCCTCGTGGAAGAGTATTCAATTTGCATCTTTCAGGAGACATGGAGTAGGGAGCCCACCCATAAGGTGGGATATTCTTCCTACTCTATCTCTGCTGTGTACCCGGCATCTGGGAGGGGACGCCCTTCGGGTGGACTCCTCATTTGGGTGGCAACTTCTCTAAATTGCAGAGTCGAGGAGCACCAGACTTATTGCCCAGACCTCCTTAATATCACCTTAAAAGACACCCGGGGCCGTGTCATTTTGAACATCTATAACATCTATGCCCGGGGCACTAAGGGAGGAAGACTGTCGCCTACTATTGCCATCCTAGAGGGCCTGTTAAGGTCATCCCCATTTAAATCATGTACCCTGGTTGCGGGTGACCTAAACTGCACGTTCGAGCCCCTTGGCTCGGACGATACCATGGACTTGGAGGAGGAGGACCTAAAGAGAGGGATCCCGGCCTTGGAGCTAGCTCCGATTAAGAGGTGGACTGAAGTGGCTCTTCAGATCAACACTCTTGGTATGGAGTTCGATCTAAGGGCCCTCAACGGGAGGACGAGTTCAGATAAGGCGGGAGCCCACACTTACAACAGGCCCAACCACACGTCAAGAATTGACTATATCTTACTTGACGTGTGCTTATGGAGCTCGGTGAGGGATATGGTGGTTGTCTCGACCGTTGAGAGCGATCACAACCTCCTCTCTCTCACTTTGACTCCCTGGTGGTTGGAGGGCAAAACGGGCCCTTTGCCACGTACTAATGTTAATCCCGGAGGATCATCTGTTTCGAACTGTGGTAGGCGGCTGAAGTGGGCAAAGCTCTCTCTATCCGTGGAGAAGGTTGCAGCTATATCACTTCTTCTGGCTACAGCCCAATGCAAAGTGGTCTCTCACGAGGTTGGGCCTGAGGAGGTGTTTGGGACTTTTTGTGACCTGACCACGGCTATAGGCAATTTGTTTAATGCCCCAACTAGACATTCTGGGAGAATACTCGGGCCCGTTCTTTGAAAAGAGAGGGATGGTATACCCATAAATGTGGGGCAAATAAAAAAGCATTGGTTGAAGCAGTCAATTCAAAATCGCAAATCAGGATCAGGTCGGCTAGGAAGACCTACAACCAATCATTAAAAATAGCGAAAAAGGAGTGGGAGGAAAAGTTCTGGGCGGACCTTTTGCATGCCAGTCAAGGGAAGGATGCTAGGGGCTTTTGGAACCTGGTGAGATCTAGGAACAGACCTGATGGCACGTTGAGGACTTGTACGATCCCGGCCCAGACCTGGTTTAATCATTTTAGGACCTTATTTCTACCGGCAGAAGGGTCCCTCAACGAGCCTTTTTCCCTTGCCTCCTTGGCAGAGGACAGTGTTCTAGATCCCTTCACCACACGGGAGGTTGAGTCTGTAATCAAGTCCCTTGTACCCTTAAAGGCAGCTGGCCCTGATGGGCTACCAGGGGATCTACTTCGAGCCTATCCGACTGAATGGGGCAAACTGTTAACCGCCCTCCTAAATTCAATCTTGGAAGGAGGACCTGTCCCCGAATCCTGGAAAGGGGCAGAGGTTGTCCCCATATTTAAAAAGGGATGTCGGGATAACCCTGGGAACTACAGGCCGATAAGTTTGATAGACTCGACACAAAAGGTGGCGGGGAAGGTGATTCTGGGGAGGATCCTTCAATGGGTGGACGAGAACCACATCCTGTCTGATTTTCAGGCGGGATTCCGCTCAGGCACGGGGACCATTGAACAGGTCTTCAGACTGATGCCATTGCATTGGAAGGTGGTGGTGCTGGGCAAAGGCAGTCTTTACTTGGCCTTCATTGACCTGAAGACTGCCTTTGACCTGGTTCCTAGGGAAGAACTCTGGAGGGTCCTGTATGGTCTCGGGTTGCCCCACTACATACTGTTGCTCCTGATTAAACTCCACACAGATAATTACGCCCAGGTGCGTTGGGGCCAGAATGGGGAAAAGACTGACAGGATCCCGGTCTGCAGGGGCGTCCGACAGGGATGTGTGATTGCTCCCACACTATTCTCTCTATATGTTAATGGTGTGGTAGAGCACCTGCTTCAAGAACCAGCAGATGCACCATCCCTGGGGGGCGTACGGATCCCTACCCTGTTGTTTGCGGCCGACACCCTTCTCATTGCCAAGACTCCCCAGGGTCTCCAGAAGCTTCTGAATCGTTTCCATGGATTCTGTTCGGCAAGGGGGCTGGTGATCAATGTGGACAAGACTAAATATCTGATCATGCACCCACCACGGAAACTAGGACGTGCTCCAGTTCTGAACTCGGTTCCTCTCGAGAAAGTCTCGGAGTTCGACTACCTGGGAATACGCATGAGCGATGTTATGAGCTGGTCACCCCATATCAACAAGATGGTTCTTAGCCACAAAAGGGTGGGGGGCGCGCTGTTAAAGGAGTATCGTGCCTCATCAAGACAGTCCGTGGCTCCACTAATTGACATCTACAAAGCAAGAGGAGTCACTGCAGCGCTATATGGGGCGGAACTATGGGGTCTCTGTAACTTGGAGGCCCTATCCAAGTCAGAGAGCAAATTTCTGAAAGACCTCTTGGCTCTCCCCTTGAGCACCCCAACAGTTCCGGTGCTCTTAGACGTGGGCTGCAAACCAATCAGGGACCAGGCCCGCCTCCGGCCGCTGCTCTTATGGGCCCGCTTGTGGAGGGTTCCAGAACTGAAATCCTATGCCGACGGGCTGTCTGAGGTGATGGGAATGAGGGGGTGGCACAAGATTAAGTGGCTAAGGGATATTAAAAGCCTCCTGGGGGAAATGGGTTTGGGGGCCTTTCGGGCTACAAAATCTGCTCCACCAAAAGCTACCTTGAAAAAACTGTACTGGGAATGGGTTTCCTCTCAACTTATCGTAAATCCCCGTCACTGCAATTCTACCGCAGCCTTTTTAAGACTCAAGGACGTGACGGCCTACAAGCCCTATCTGGATTTGAACACCATGCCAGCTGATAGGGCTCTTTACTTCAGGTTCAGAGTAGGTACCCTTCCGATAGGGGATCTCCTTTCCAGATGGAAAACACCTGTGCAGCAATCACCATTTTGTGCCCTCTGTCCTACAAGGCCTGAGACAATGACACATATCCTTTTTGAATGCCCTGATTACTCCCGCCCAAGGAGATGTTGGCTCAAACCTCTATGTAGACTATTGGGGACACGTCAGCATCAGGAGGCGCTACGTATCTTACTAACTGACACTTCCCCACCCATAGTCTGTGGAGTCTCAAAATTTTTAAGATGGGTTTGGTTGATACGCTCTAAAAGACTGTCCATTTCAATTTAATCTATTTTTAACTAACTTATTTTTTTGTATCAACCCTATTTTGCACTTGTTTTTAACGCTGAATGTACTCATAAATTGTCGATCTGCAGTTTTAAATATGTATGTAATGCTTTTAAGATATATCTGCATATCGAAATAAAGCTATCAATCAATCAATCAATCAATCAGATAAAGTGATCAGAGACCTCAAGGAGCTGGCCATCGAGAGCAGCCAGGACTTTATTAAATTGAAACACAACGAAAGGATTGAATATTCAGCAGTCATGAAAAAAAGTCAAGGATCGCACCGATATAGTGGTGAGATGGTCTGACAAGGGGGGCAATGTGGTCCCTTGGCCCCTTGAAATGTACCATAAGGAGGCAATGACTCAATTGCAGGACAGAAATTATTATGTCCGCATTAGCAACACGACCATTGTCAGCATACAAGAAAGATTTCACAGATGCCTCTATGACTGGAGAACAGCAGGACTACTATCTAAAAACAAATTTGAATTTTTGAAAAACAACTATCCAGTTACCCCTCAGTTATACTTGATCCCCAAAGTACATGAGAATGCGCAGTGTCCCCCAGGAAGACCCATTATGTCAGCCATAGGTGGACTCTTTGAAAATACGAGCAAGTACATTGACTTCTTTCTGCAGCCATTTGTAAAGACTTTACCTGCTTACATAAGGGACACAGGGGATTTCCTGACAAAGATCTATGATTGTACTTGGTTAAATGATTATGTTTTTATGACACTTGACGTACAATGTCTCTACACCAGCATCAGACACAGGGATGGCCTTAATGCAATGAAGCATTATCTTAGCACCCGTGAGATAGGCCTGTACCAGCACACCATGATGTTACTACAGGTGACTGAATGGTGTCTGGACAACATCTTCACATTTGACAGACTACTATATAAACAAACACAGGGCACAGCCATGAGTACTTGCTTCGCCCCAGATATGCTAATTTGCATATGGGTTGGCGGGAGGAGCAAGTACTCATGAGGACACGCAACACCCAGATGTCTGAAAATGTAATCCTTTACTACTGTTACATCGACGATATCTTCGTCTTATAGAAAGGCAGTGAGAGGAGCGCTCTTGATTTTGCTCAAGAGATGAATGACAATTCGCTCAACCTTCAGTTTACATGAACAACCAGCAAAACTTCAATTGTATTTCTAGATTTAGAACGTTACATTTGCAATAACAGAGTACAATCCCAGACATACAGGAAGCCAACATCTGGCAATGCTATCTTGCACGCCGAGAGCTTTCACCCCAAGAGCCTAATAGCAAGCATACCTTATGCGGAATGCTTGAGTATGAAGCGTAACTGCAGCACTCAAGAAGGTTTCACCAAATCCAAAGAGAACCTTTTCAACAGACTGAGGGACAGGGGGTACAAGAAACACACACTCGAGACAGCAGAACAGAAATGCCTAGTCAAGAACAGGGAAGATCTGATACAAATAAATACGGCCTCTCAATCCACATAATGATGGCACGCCCAGAATGATCACTGGCTACAGCACATATCATTCTAATCAGCGCAAGATCCTCTGCAAACACTGGCCGATAGTGCGCACTGACCCCACCAAAGGGGCCTCTTGTGCCAAACTCCCCTAACTGCCTTTCAGAGGGGCTATTTCTATGAAACAGGAGCTAGTAACAACAGCACCCTCTCATGAAAAAGGTCCCACCTGGCTAAAATCCCAAAAAGTCTTCTACAAGTGCAGCAAATGCAAGGCCTGTAGTCATGGCACCAACACAAAGACAGTTCCCTTACCTCTTAGAAAGACACCACTGGAAATCAGGGAGCACTTTACGTGCAAAATCGATTTCGCTGTATATGTTATGGTTTGTACTTGCAAAAAACTATATGTGGGGAGCACCATTCACCCAGCACATGTGAGGATCCTCCAACACCTTCGGGCATAGCCAACGACGATCCCGCATACCCAGTGGCCCGACACTTCAACATACATCATGGAGGGAAAACAGAAGACCTGACATACTTTGTCATTGACAGTGTCAAAAAGAACGCCAGAGGGAGTAACCGTCAACTGGCACTAAGAAGATTAGAGTCCAGATATATTATTCTTCTGGACAGCAAAGCATCGAACAACCTGAATGCTGATGAGTCAATGAGTGTCCACCTCTAACCTACACTCATACCACTGAAACACAGTATAGCAGCACCCTCCCAATCCCTGACCCGCACCCCCCTAACCTCCATCTCACATGTATATACACCCAACACCACAAAAAAAAAACTTTACCTTCCACGTAACCCCTTCCAAATTTTCACTTTTGAAAATGTGGATATTCATGCACATTATATACCGACTACCAGAGACTGCAACTACACAACCACGAGCACTCCCAATGGGCGTCCCTGATGGCATCACAGACCCGTGGGCCATAGTTGCTGTAAAGTCTATTGCCCACTTGGGCACAATCCTCCTCTGATATTTGTGGAATCTTTCAGCAACATGATACAGACAGGGTCACAGGAACAGCAACCTGAGCATAGTGTACACATATAAACTAACACCCGCGTTTCAATCACTAGATTTAATGGCTTTTATATGTTCATATAACCACTCGGGCAATATAGCTTAGTATAATCCAGGACGACTATTCCAGCAAGACACAAGACACCTGTGGGCTGGTGTACTCAAACAAACATATGAGCAATGAAATGTTACCCAAACATAAAATCAAGTTGGCATGTGGTATGTTATATATTTATTTAAAAATAATTTTTTGTCACAGTATAAGTGTGTATACAGGTTTGTGCCTTATCTAACAAATATGTGTACATTTATTTTTAAATGATTGGGTTTCTCCTAACAATATCCTTTGAATTTGAAGAAACACTGCACAAACTAACCATGACCAGCATTTTTCTGTTGTATGTATGTCTTCCATTGCCTTGGTCGTGAAGTCGGGAACCATAACAATTTACTTTAGTTTACACCATTTTGTCCATAATGCACTGCAGCGAGTAGCGATGTTGTGAGCAAGGCGGACACGTCCACCAAAACGTGTCGTCCATTACGAAAGGAATAAATACTTATCCTTGAGAGCACCGCAACCCACGGAGTCAGCGCCTGTTTTTTCATTGCTCAAACCAGGATTGGTATATATATATATATATATATATATATATATATATATATATATATATATATATATATATATATATATATATATATATATATATATATATACACACACCAAGGTGTATTGAAGAATGAGTTTGAGCTGCATAACTAGTCACAGCGATATCCTCACTCTCGCTATTTATATCAATTATTTCACATATCGCTTGTACATATGAACTATGGATGAGGAATCGGAAAGACGTCTGGCTGCACAAAGCCTATTCAGAAGAGCCCCCAACAAACAACAACAAATATGTGTTCCAACAATAAAGGATGAAACACTACATGATAAACTCAAAAGACTGGAGAAACTCAAAAACACAGAAATCTCGCAAGTGGTGGGAAGCCATATCCTTACAAGACTACATCGATAAGGCTATGGTCCCATGTGGTCTAAGGATATATATACCACTCGGTCGTATGAATCCCCTAATCCTAAAATGCTTGAGGAATGGTTGCAGAATTCGGCCCAGAGCTCCAAAAATATGCTGACAATTCTTGCTTGGGAAGAAGTACTGAAGAACTCAAAATATTGGAAGACGAAATGAAACACCACAAAGAACAAGAAACAATCAGAAAATATGTAGAAGAATTGAAAACACGGATGAAGGGATACCTAAAATAAAGAACCTAAAATGAAGGAAACTCCACAGGGACTGTATAGACTATGAATCGGGCAGGATACTAACTTACAATCATAAGTATGATTACCTGTATGAAAAATTAATGCAAGGTAAACCCATTGAAGAACAAAGTGAGACAGCTAGTGGAACTAACTCAGTCGCCAGCAGGGACGTTGATGTAGCCCAAACCAAGCAAATGAAGGATGGGCAAACAGACAGGGAAAACTGGAGTCCCTACAACGTTTTTAGACGAGTTTCGCATCATGGCGGGGGTAGGGCAATCCTCGTCCTCCTCGATCTATCAGCCGCATTCGACACCGTGAACCACACGTTGTTGGTGCGGCGACTACGGGAGGTGGTAATTGAGGACTCAGCTCTGGCCCTTTTCTCTTCCTTTCTACAGGATAGGAAACAGAGTTTGAAGTGGGACGGCTTAGAACCGGACAGTTTCAATCTGCCCTGTGGTGTTCCGCTTGAATCTGCTCTGTCCCCGACGTTGTTTAATGTCTATGTGAAACCATTAGCAACACTGGCTAGGAAACATGGCCTCACATTTGTGTCATATGCCGACGACTCTCAACTGGTGATATCCCTGTCAGATAGGCCTGAGATAACAGCCGCCAGTTTCTACTCCTGCCTAAAGGACATTATGTTGTGGATGAGTCTGAGCTTTCTGTAGGTACACACAGGAAAGACTAAAGTGATCGAGTTCGGAAATGGGACTGCATCATTATGGAACAAGTCCTGGTGGGCGTTAGAGGTGGGGGAATGCCCACTTCCGGTCAGGAAGGTCAGGAATCTCTGAATTATTTTCGACGATAAAATCAATATGTCAGCACAGGTCAACAGTCTAACGTCTGCCAGTTTTTTCCTGCTAAAGACCCTTCGTAAAATCTTCCCTTTTATCCACCCTAAGTTACAGAAGACGGTAATGGTGACTCTTTTTCTGTCCAAATTGGACTATTGCAGTGCTATGATTCTGGGTATTGATAAACACCATATTAACAAGTAGCAATCGTTGCAGAATGTGGCAGCATGATTAATTTTAAATCTCCCAAAGGGTCACCCTACGTCTCGCAGAATAAGAGCATTACATTGGCTCCCTGTGCGGAAAATAGAATTTAAGGCACTCTGCCTGGTGCTCAAACCACAATACGGGGGGGTTCAGATGACTGTCAGGAAATGTTCAGGCCCTATATTCCATCTCGAAATCTATGATCGGCCACTCTTGGCCTGATCTGCACTCCTAAGTTCTGAAGGGCCAGATGGGGTGGCCGATCCCTGTCTTGTGTTAAAACGAAGATGGAAGCTCAGACATGTCTTGTAGATGGTAATGGTAGATTTATTCTTGTAGTAATCTTACAGGTTCTCAGTTACAGGAAGATGTTCAGATCCATAGTAATGCCCCACCAGGAGCAGGCTCCTCCCTGCTCAGCCATTCACACCAACTGATTCTCTCCTACAGCAAACCAACCCAACATTCCATTTGACCTCACCACAGGCTGAGCAGAAAGGCAGAGAGCCACAGTGGGGAGACTGCATTGGTAATAAGCACATTACAACATCTTGCTGTGCGGCAAAACTGTGGAACAAGCTGCCAGCGGCACTTAGATGACAATCTAACCTTTTAGTTTTCAGGAAGGCCTCGAAAACCCAGATGTTTATCCCTGACTAGATCTAGCTCAGCCCCTGCTTCTGCTTCCACCCATCAGCGCCAAGACGCCTCGGCATTTGATCGCTTAACAAGCCCCATATCATCATCATCATCATGAGGACAGGAATGCAAACTCCGAGAGAAACACCCAACGCGAGAACACGAGGAAGAGGCATGGGACAGAGAGGGAGAGCCCAGGGATGAAACATGGACGAAACAAGCAGAGAAGAAAGCGAGACAAACAGAGGAAACAGAAGAGGCAGAGGACGAGGTAAAATGCCAATGGGAAACAAGGCAACCACCTCCAAGAAACAATGATGGATAATGACAGGGTAAGCAAAACTATCGTAAACTTATCGAATAGACCACTCACTACACTAGAAAAAATAACATTGTATCTAGCTCTTTCCTTTTGCCCCATCAACCACTTCAACTACCCAGAAACAAGAATTGACATTTTTAACTACATCAGAAAAGTGAAACTAAAGAAATGGCATAAACTATATAAACCATATCAAGTATGATCAGAGAATGGAACACAATGTATCAGAGACGTAGGCCGCTCCTAGCTATGCAAAGTTTACTGGCAGAAATAAAGCCAGAAGAGACAGAGACATTAACATGTATGAACATCATCACCAACCAACCGACCGTAACAAGTTTTAAACTCAAATCTAAATTCTACCCTAACCTTTCGCACAACAGCATCAACACATTCCAAAGATAATTATTATGCATTATTTTGCTGTATAAAATAAAAATACATCCACACTGTTAGACCTGTCTGGATTTTTTGCGCAGTCCCTCCTCATTATTCTTTATTTTGTCCCCTTTTTGCCCCTCATACCCTTAATATTTTTGTGTCTACTACTTTTTATAGGTGTTGGTCAAGGGGATAGGTGTTCTTTCTTCCCCCCATAATCTTTTACCTCAGGCCCAGAGGCCTGTTCTGACAGGAAAGTTGGAACCACACAAAATGGTGGCTTCCAACTGCCCCAACTGTCGCACTCAGAACTTGGCCATAGCCTAACATAGGGCATTCCAGAACCTTCTGGTCCATGCTGGACCATTGAAGGGCAGCCTATAAAAGGCGGAATGCGGGGCAGCCATTTTGTCTACCTGTGGAAGTCAGCTGGAGGACAGGTTGTAGCTAAGGGTGGGAAAAAGGTCAGACTTAGGGTTGACCTCCTGGACTGGGAAGCTGCCTATTTGGTCCAACCAACTACTCCCCTTTTAGTTACTTGTCTTGGCCCCGCTGTGGGAAGTTACTGGAGACCCTGGGCGCCTAGCTTGCCCCTTTTCTAAATCAGGGAGGGGAAGAATTAAGGAGAAGGAGACTGCAGCCTGCGGAGTGCGGTCCTCTGCCCAGTTGGAGAGTCTGGTGAAAAGTGTGCCCCTTATCCTCAGCCTCTGTCCAGAGACTGGTAATTGCTCTAGACTGTCCACTACTTCATAATCCCCTGGAGCGTCATCTCTCACCTGCTGTGGTGGAGCGCCACTGAGGAGAGTAGCAGAAGCCAGGAGAAAACGGGCTGTTCCGCCCTTCCAAACCCCCAATCCGGTACTGGGCGAGCGGCGCTGTTGTGGAGCTGTATTCGAGTGCCCTGAGATGAGGAGCGGACTTGGGGAAGCCTTTGTCAATTTCCGAGTGGGAGAGCAGCGTCGGACGACCAGCGTGGTCTCAGGCGGTGAGACACGCATCACTCGCGCATGCTCAGTGGCGCCGCCGGGCTCCGTGAGGCAGAGCCGGATCTGTGAAGGCGGGAGCGGCAGCTGAGGAGCGAGGAGCGCTTCGCGCATGCCCCATAGATCAGCGCGTCCCCTGCCAGAGCGAGAAGGAGCACCTCGCACATGACCGGAAGATCAGCGCGTCCCCTGCCAATGCGAGGAGAAGCGCCGGGATCCCCAAGGCGGTAGCTGCGCATAAGAGCTTCTCTCCCCCTGCTCGAGCGCCATACAGTGAGGCAGGCGCGAGCGGGGAGGGAGATCTGAGAAGCCCACAAGCGGCTGAGGAGCTTTGGGGGAAATCTGCCTCGGTAGCTGCTGGTGTCACACTGAGGAGAGCTGAGGGGCCCCAGAGGCTGGTATAACTCGCCAGCGCGTGGTTCTTTGGTCTTGCTCTCTGTCCCTCCCTCACCCTCTGGTGCAGCCAGACTACCACTGCCTGGTAGGAAACAAGTAAGGAGGTGTTTAGAAGGGGGAGAGTGACGCTAGTGATTAACTTGAGGATAACTTATTCGATGATCATTTTTCCACAGTTGTGCAGCCTACCGTGGGGAGGAACTTGAGGAAATCCTCAGTGACTGTGTACTATAAGTATAGTGTACTACATAATAATCCCATTCAACTACTTGTGGGGCTTAATTAAATGCTGATTTAAGTGGGTCTAACCCAGTTGTATTCAAATAAGTAGTAGAAAATCTAAATGTTTCCCATGTAAATGAGAGTGTTGCTCTGGTCTGATTTAGGAGCTGAACTTGCCAAATTTTAAAGTAAGCTGAGTACAGTCATTACCTAACTGAGCTATGAAAGAATAAGAATTATCTGCTAGTAGTCCATGTGAATTGACTATATTATAAATGCCAATTGTTAATATGATCTAGCATTGAAAAGTATTCCTGCTTATTCCACACAAACTGAAGTGTAATTTAATTGTGAATTCAAAAAGCGAACAGAGCAAAGATATTATTTTTATAAAGCAGTGCTTATTTTCCTATACTTTGGTGTAGTGTGGTTTTTGGTGTGCTATTGCGTGGATTTACTCTTGGGTGGTCTGCAACCTTAACACTGTGCCTCTGAAATATATGTCTTGCCCTAGGCCAGGCTACCCCAGGTTCTAACACACACTTTAAGAAATTGGGCTCGGCATTGGTTTTTGCACAAAGAAACTACGGAGTTGAAATTGGAGGTTCGCTACCTCGCCGTGCGCCCGCTGCCGTCAGAGGCAGGAAACTCGCAAAATAGCTGGGACACATGTTAATAAAGTATCCTGCCCGCCACTGCGACGTTTGAAATAACACCAGGATTATAAAGGAACCGTGAATCGCTAACGTCTGTGAGGCGAGCTGCGGAGTCGGAGGACATCCGTAGATCAGCTGATTCACTGGAGCAGTACGAGGAGTCCCAAGATCATGTATGGCAAAAGAATGCAGAGAGGCTGGCGGAAACGGCGCGGCTGAACGAGTTCAGCTATAGCCGAATAAAGCGTGTAATGTGCTTGTGAATACGAGCAGAGGGTTGTGTTTGGGATAACAACCCCCGAATTGGAAAATCATTTTGTCCCCATGTCTAAGGATACGACAAAGGGTGAGAAGCCAAGTGGCAGTGTTGGAAGTGAGTTCCAAACAAAAAAACAATTATAGGGGGCGTGGCCAAGATGGCGGCATGAGCAGACGCGTTCATCCGAGCTCCCGCCGCCGACCTCTAATAGCGAGGGCTCCCGTCGAACGGAGCCCCTTCTCAGCACCTCCAGCAGCCAGTCCGGCACCCCCCCATGACTCCAGAGCTCGGAGGGGGCCGACAGAGAGGAGACGGAGCTGACCGGGCAGCGGCAGTCGCGAGGCCTAGAGCGCGGCCTGTCACCGTGGCCACAGGTCTTCAGGGCGGCGGTCCAGCAGAGAGGCCGCGGATCGGGGACGTACTACGCGAGGACCGGAGTGGAGCTGGCAGGCCCGGCCCGCGCATATTCTTTGCATGAGGCGCCAGGCGTAAATCCCGCTTGGTAGCTACTGCAGGCCCGCCACACTACCGATCCAACAAGCCAGAGCAGGGTCTGCCGTGGGCCACACAGGTGAGGAGGAGGGTGCGACGGCAGACTGCGGCGAGCACCCTCGAGTGTATAGGCCTCGTGCGACCGTGTGGCGGCCAGACCCGAGAGGGGAAGGGACACTGCGGAGGCCAGCTCACCCGCGTGACTGGTTGGAGGGGAGGTGAAGTGCGGCAAGGCCCGAGAACGACGGAGGTGGAGTAGGCCCGGTGTGGTACTCGGGAAAGATCACAGCGGGTGGTGGTGGAGGCCCCGGGAGGGACTTGAGAGGCGAGAGGGAAGAGCTCTCGGGGACCGCCATCTACCCTAACGCTTTGTTTTGCTGGTGCCCTACCAGGACAGGAGGCGGGAGAGCACAGGCCAGACTTTGGCGCGGCTGGGCGACACGAGAAGAGAAAGGGCGGCTTCCGGCCTGCTACGAAGCGGGAGCACTACGACCCGAGAGTGCCCGGGTCCGTACAGCTAGTGAAGGCGGAGCAGAACCCATGGCCCGAGAGACGATTGGTGATTGAGAGGATCTCCTCACGCGCCACTGTCCGGAGGAGCGGTGGTAATGTCGGGGGCCAGGGTCCGCAAGGAAAAAACTGTGAAAGATTTGTTTGCCAAGGCCCAGCCGTCCCCTACACCCAAGGACAAACCAGCGATGGAGGCCCGGTAAGCCGACAAGGCGACAGTCGGTGCAGAGCCCATCACAAAGGCCTTCCTGGAGTCTCTATTCTCGACCTTGAGGGACAACATCCATACCCTCAAGAAGGAATTTTCAGAGGAGATCCGGGCAGTACGGAGGGACATGGACGGTATTGGTGAACGGGTGATGGAGCTCGAAACAAAGCAAGATGGCTGCGATGTCGAACTAGAGTCGTTGCAACAGGAGATCATACGTATCCATGACCAGCAGGTGGACTTGCAATCGCATCTTGAGGATCTTGAAAACCGTTCTCGGCGACACAACATTCGGATTTGGGGGTGGCGATGTCGGAAGACACTAAAGACCTCTTCAAGTTTACTAGGGAGCTTTTCAACCACATCCTGGATCGCCCATCGGATGCTGAGCTGACGATCGACAGGGCGCATAGAGTTGGGCCACAGCGGTTTGGGGCAGCATCCCCGGCAGACATTTTAGTTTGTGTGCAAGACTTCCGAACCAAAGAAACTATCCTTCAGAAGGCGCGGCGGTTGCACCAACGCTCTTTCAGGACTTGTCGGCCCCCACATTGCAGAAACGCCGGGCCTTCAAGCCTGTCACGACTTATCTCCAGCAACAGGCCATATCTTACAGATGGGGCCACCCATTTCGGATTGTGTTCAAATTAAACAATAAGCTCTATCAGCTCCGCTCGTTGAAGGAGGCCTGCAAGCTGCTGGGCAGTGACCTGCCTAAAGAGAAAGAAGAGCGGGCGGCGCACTCTGGTGGGTCCGGGGGTTCGGCATCCCAGTGGTGCCAACAACGTGGATGGCGTCGGGTCAAGAAACCCCCAAAAACAGAGATCGAGGCTGGCCAGAGAGCTGCAGTGGTGGCGGTGGCATCGGACTTAGCCTCCTCGCAGCCGGGATGAGCGTACTGTTTGAGTGCCTTGAGACTGGAGTTTGTTGGTCACTTCTATGGGGTCGGTGGTGGGGGGGTAGGAGGGGCACCCCGACTGGACTTACCCCACGCTACTTCTCAACCAATCATCGCTAAAGATGATGGACAATGGTTTGGTACTTTACTTCTTTCCTTTTGATTTCATTGTTCAGGGGGTTACGCAGGAAGGGGGAAGGGGTGGCGGGGAGTTGGGGGGGATGGGGGGGGAGTTTTGGGTGGGTTGGGGGGAGGGGATGGGAGGAGTTTTTTTTGGGGGAACGGGTGGAGTTCCAGGTCCTGGGGGGTCCTCTGCTGGCTATAGGCCTGGGGGTTCAAGTAACTGTCGAGTGGTACGAGGGGCAATACCTTTGGAGTGAAGAGTGGTATGTAGGAGAGGGCTCTGTAGAGGGGTGGATGGGCCTCTTGGGCGCTGAGCGTAGGAGGGAAGGGATGAGTTATGCCAGCTACTGAATTGCGAATTCTCTCCCTGAATGTTAGGGGGCTAAACAACCCAGCCAAGCACAGGGCAGTCCTCTCGCTCTTAGAACACTCCAAGGCAGATATATGCCTCTTACAAGAGACGCATCTACTACCAAATGACTGCATGCGGATGAAGGCGCGCAGCTTCCCACACCAATTTTTTTCTACTGCGCCGACTAAAACGCCAGGGGTTGCGATCCTGGTGGCCCAGCGTTTCAGGGGGAAGGTGTTGCAGAAGGGAGCAGAGATAAGAGGGAGGTTGTTATCATATTGTTTCTCCCTGAGTGGGCCTGAATTCACGATCTGCTCAATTTACGCTCCTAATGAGGGGCATGAACGGTTCTTTCACCTAGCCCTTAGCGAAGTGGCGGCCTCTACAGAGCGCCACATTCTGGTGGGCGGGGACCTTAATCTAGTGTTCAACAACACCTTAGACAGATCGGCCCAGTGCTCCACACGGGCGGGGACAGACCAGGTTGGAAGAGTTGGGGCTGGTAGACCTCTGGCGCAGCTTTTACCCAAACACTAGAGACTATACCTATTACTCAAATGCCCACCATACATATGCGCGTCTGGACTATTTCCTAGCTTCCACCTCCCTTCTGGCCTTGACCTCTACAGTGGACATTGGCACCGCATCACTTTCTGACCATGCTCCCATCACCGTGGTGTTCACCTTTCCTCCAGTGACGCGGCCCACGCAATGCTGGAAACTAAGAGACACACTATTACATTGCAAAGACGTCCTTGACAAAATGAACGGGGCTATCACTGATTACCTATGCCACAAACACACTTCTGACACCTCACCGGCAACACACTGGGCAGCGCTTAAGGCAGTTTTGCGCGGCAAATTCATAGCGGTTTCGGTGGCTGAGAACGTAGAGAGGGAGAACAAAAGGGGCGAGTTAACGCAGAAGGTGAAGGAATTAGAGCACATGCATCAAAGAACGGGCGCACCAAGGGTCTGGAAACAATTGAAAGCAGTTAGGCAACAGTTAAGGGCACTTGATCAGGACAGGGCGGAATATGCGGCACTGAGGGTGAGACACATGTATTACACAGGAGGGGACAGATGCGGGCGGTTGTTGGGTCGTGCACTCAGAGAGACTAGGCAGCGACACATGGTGAAAGAGATTGAGAGGGAAAATGGAGGTCTAGCGACGGAAGACACAGAGATAGCCACAGCATTCACTGACTTCTATACCTCCTTTTACACCGGATCCCAAATGGACCGGAACGCCGGGGAGTCCTTCCTGGCTACTGTTCCTCTACCGGCCCTTACCCTAGAACAATCCGAGCTCCTAGAACGCAGTATCCGACCGGAAGAAGTCATCACCGCCATTTCCAGGCTAAAGCTAGGGAAGGCCTGACGGCTTCACCGCGCTATTCTACAAGAAGTTTTGCTCCCGAGTAGTTCCCCTGCTTACAGCTCTCTTTAATTCCTTCTCAGACCCAGGTGCTATTCCAAGGGACCTCCTGGAGGCTACTATTTCTGTTATTCCCAAACCCGAGAAGGACCATTCGAAGTGCGAGGCATACCGGCCCATATCATTACTTAATATAGATCTTAAACTCTATACCAGCATATTGGCAGCGAGACTGGCTCCGCTTATGCCGGGCCTAGTTGAGCGAGACCAAGTGGGATTCATCCCAGAGCGGCAAACTGCAGACAACACCAAGAGGGCTCTGCATTTAACAGAGAGGGCCACGCGGACACCAGGGGAGTACATGATGCTCGCGATCGATGCTGAAAAAGCGTTTGATCATGTTCACTGGCTGTACTTAGAACAGGTCTTGGTCAACGCAGGGATGGGAGACAAATTCCGCACATGGATCTTGAATTGTAACACGTGGCCCTCAGCGAAGGAACGAGTCAATGGCTGCTCCTCGCCCCGCTTTCCCATCGAACGGGGAATGAGACAGGGATGTCCTCTGTCGCCATTGCTCTTTGCTCTCTACATGGAGCCGCTGGCTCAGGCAATGAGGCTTGCCCCCACAGTTAGCGGAATTAAATTTGGGGCATATGTGCATACCATCAGCTTATATGCTGATGGTGTCCTCTTATCGCTATCCTCACCCAGGGAGTCATTGCCGGCGAGTGTCGAAATGTTAGATTCGTTCGCGCAGGTGGCGGGATTCAAAGTTAATATGAGCAAGTCGGTGGCGCTGGACCTCTCATTGGAGGGCCCCACCCGGGCTCATTTGCCGGAGCTCTTCCCCTTCCGCTGGGCCTCGGACCCCATACCCTACCTGGGAATCCAACTGGCAGCTACACTACAGGTCACGGTCCGCCTCAACTATGCCCGCATTCGTCAGACCGTCAGGTCAGAGCTGGGTAGATGGAGACACCTTCCACTGTCCTGGTTGGGCAAAGTGGCTGCTATAAAAATGACGATCCTCCCGCAGATTCTCTACCTGTTCCGCACAATGCCCCTGCGGCCGCCTGAGGGCTGGATCCGCCAAACCCAATCTGAGTTGGCTCAATTTATATGGAACGGCAGGTGGCCGAGAATGAAACTCCGGCTGGCAACGCTACCGCCTGAGAAGGGGGGACTAGGGCTCCCTGATCTGCTGCTTTATTACCAGGCGGCGCAGTTGCGGACGTTGGTGGAGAGGAGTAAATGGGAATTGGAAAAGCACTGGCTTTTTTAAGACCAGGCAGTAGCGGGTCGCCCACTCCAGGAGGTCCCCTTCCTGCGACGTCAACACCGTCCCCCTAACCTATACGCTTCGCATATCACAAGGGTTCCGCTGGAGGTGTGGGACCAGGTAAACATGAAACACGAACTTACGACCTTCCCGTCTCCGCTTACGCCCCTGCTAGATAATTCTGATTTTGGGCCCGGTCAAGACTCGGCAGCTTTTGCCCGGTGGCGCCCGGCGGGTGCAGGTCTTTATTTCACCTTTACGCGCAGGGGGGGTCATTCCCTTTGACGCCTTTCGCCAAGAATATGGCATGCCGGAACAGGAACGGCTCCGTTATTGCCAGGCTCGACACTGGGCACTTAATGAGCAGACCAGGGAGGGGGCAGATCGGAGACTTAGTCCTTATGAATACTGGTTGATTACACGAAAGTCAGACAAAAAACTCATATCGGACCTTTACCGCATGCTTTTAGGTCGCTATGTATACATTTATAATTCAGGGAAAGCACGCTGGGAGAAAGACTTAGGGCGTACCCTTAGCAACAAGGATTGGGAGGGCATTTGTTACCGGGCACGACACTCGGCCTACCATATGGGCTTGACTGACACCCTCACCAAGGTCACTTCATACTGGTACTACACTCCGGAAAAGATCCATGAGATGGATCGCGCGAGGGAGGCATTCTGTTGGCGCGGGTGTGGCGGGAGGGGCACTCTAGTTCACATACTTTGGGATTGTCCACATTTTCAGGAATACTGGAAGCTGATCCTGGATGAAGTGGACCTGCATTTCGACACGTCTATCCCTAGATTCCCTGCCTATGTTTTGCTAGGCCTGCCCAACCCCATTACTTATCCATTGCGCTCATGCAGGGGTCGCCTAATCGCCATAGCTCTGGGTGCCGCATTACAGAATATTCTATCCCATTGGCGTACCACCCACGTTCCCACTTTTCAGGGCTGGTTATACCGCCTCTGGCATGTCCTGGCATGGAGAAGTTGTCCCTGATTGTGAAAGAGGAGGGTGACAAATATTCAGAATTATGGCAGCCCTTTCTCGCCTTGCTGGCAACGGAATTCAGGAAAGTGACTTGTCCCAGATACTTACGGTTACTGAGGCTTTCGCAGATAGAAAGTGTGGGACAATCCGGCTAGATGACTCTGTGGCTACAGGAGGATATCGGACCTGGAACAGGGGTGGCGGGTGGGTAAGGGGGGGACAGAGGGAATCAGGAGGTGGGGTTTGGTTACTGTTTATTTGTTTATATGCACACATACCTTCTCGAACCAACCTAGCGACCATGGCGGTGGTCACGCGGCCACGTTAAGTTTTACTTACTTTTATGGTGGCACCTGTCGTATCATTGCTGTGGATGTATCTTGCATTGTACTATGTATGTGTGTATCTTTATTTGCCAATAAACAAATTTAATACTAAAAAACATTTATAGGACAAACTGTGGAAAGCAGCCAAATTGGAACAGGCTAAGTGGTGGGAAGCAACAGCTTTACAAAAATATGTGGAATGTGAGAGAGTACCAAGGGGTTTAAGGATCTTCATCACCCCACAACCTTTAATAAAGCTGATCCTGATTTAATTGATGAATGGGCTACCAATAACCACAACTGTTCCACTGTTATGTTGAAATTATTGATAAAATATGCGCTAAAGGACACACTGACACTATCAATGGAGATTGAAAAAATAACCAATACATTGAAAGAAAAATGATAGGATAATGAATTAGACTTAGAGATGGATAAATTAAATGCAACATTAGGCAAAGTAGATGATGAAATTAAAATGAAAAAAACGAAAATTTCGTAGAGATCAAATTGACTATGAAAGGGGACAGATTTTCACGTTTGGAAGAAAATTCGATCATTTAAGCGAAGCAAGCCAGGAAAAATCTGGAAGAAATCAACAGGTGGAGAAAAACAAGGAGACCACCAATGGATCCAATGCGGGAAATGAGGTAAACAAAGATCAAAGAGAAAGCATGGAAAGCGAAGCATGTGAAAGTGATACCTCTGTGCAGACGGGACAATGTGGAGTAAAATCCAAAATTTTAAAAGAATTTGACCTAATAGCAAAGGGAACCCAAGGTGGAGTGGGGATAAGGGAACCCAGGAACACAAATGTCGAGGACGAGGCGCTGTGAATGACCACAAGAGGCCACTCCGCAACAAAATGAAGGATACACTCACTGTGATGGATTTATCTGATATTACACTTCCAGATTCTTAGAATCTCCTGTTTTTCTATCACAAACTTACTTCAAATGTTTTGTTTGATTTAAGTTATTCCTGTAACTGTTCAAAACGAAGGGATTGATCTTGAGAACACAATTTGTCACAAGGGTAGGCTGAGAATGAAGAAAAACAACAAATCTCCTGGTTTTATAGATTCCATCTTGTTTGTTAGTGGATGTCACTGTCTGTGATGGTGAGACCGGGACTGTTGTTATCATGGAAATGCTACTGAGTACAAGCTGCCCAGACCTTTAATAGAGTGTGCCCAACCACAATATTTTGGCAAAGAGGTGAAGCCATGAATAAATGAGTGAGGTTTGTGGCTGCCCAACTCAGTGAACACCTTGTTTTGGGGGGGATCACAAGGATTTTTTAAAGCACTCGCTACTTTAACAGAGCCCGTTTCCAAGCACTCAAAGTGTTTACAGATAAGAGACTATGGGCCAGATGTATGTAGCTAAATACCGGTCGGTAACGTCCGAAAATTGGTGAATTTCCCATTACCGACCTGTATTTAGCCCTTTCAAATGTAGGAGGCTGTAAATAAGGATTCGGTAATTTACCGATTCGTTATTTTAAGGAATCGGTAAAATACGGATTCCTTATTTTAAGGAATCAGTAAATTACCGAATCCTTAAAACCTATGTAGGTAGCACTTAAGTGAGTGCATTTTTGCTTTAAGGATTCGTTATTTACCACCAACTACAAGTACCGAATACCTTTAAAAAAGCAATTATTCGCTTTTTTCAAATAGGTCACATGTGCACACATGCATGATTCAGGGGTGCAACAGGGTGTCACCCTTGAATATGCTCCCGATTTGGTATTTACCGAATAGGTAATAGTGAATGGCTTCCCATTCATTCCTATGGGCCTCCAACCTTCTTGGGGTGCCGGGTGGTCGATGCAGATTTTGTTCTGGGAGTAGGCTGCGCTCCCGACTTCGGTGCCGATGGCGCCTGTGGGACACTGACATGCGGCTTGCTCGGTCACGAGCTGCCTGAAGGCTTGTCCTTTATCTTCGGAGCCGAGCCCGGGGGCAAGGCT
Organism: Lissotriton helveticus; assembly: GCF_964261635.1. NCBI lineage: Eukaryota > Metazoa > Chordata > Amphibia > Caudata > Salamandridae > Lissotriton > Lissotriton helveticus. Next base: position 390,682,357 of record NC_136058.1, on the reverse strand, counting down.
TCTGAACATTGTTTTCGGTCATGACTGGGGCCAACAGGCAAAGTCTTGACCAGGGCCTTCTTTTTTGCAGGTGGGGTTGGGGTTGCGGCAGTTGTACTCACTCGTTGATCTGGAGGAATGGGGTGGTCTGAGTTGGAGTCGTCTGCTTCGGACATGATTTCCAGTTCCTCAGAATCTTCCTCCGGGACATCAGGCCTTAATCAAAGATGTCCACCAGTACCGGAGCTGCTTGCTGCGCCTGGCGATCACGGACGGTCTTTTTGAATCAAAAGGAGGCGGAGGCCTGGCAATTATTCTCGTCGTGCTCTGTCAAGAGACCCAGGTTACAGACCTTGTGGTTGTCACTGTGTGGGAATTTAGCTCCACACTGGGGGCATATTTTAAACAGAGTCCTTTCCATGAGCGGTAGGCCCACATGGCGTCGATAGGCCCAGTGGCCCGTGTCGACGACCGGAATGGCATATTTGAGGAGGGCTTCGAAGGTCGCGCGATCGAGAAACAATACCGTCGAGTTTTATGATGGTTTGCACGTCGAAAAGGTGTGGAGATATGGTGCCGAACCGGAGCACATTTTTTTATAAAAAAACATTTGGCCCAGAGTTCTGTTCTTGAGTGTGTGAATTCATTTGCTGACTGAGTGTGTACATCAAATGCTTAACACTGTCCTCTGATTCTGTTTTACTGCTCAACCAAACTACCACTTTAGAGAGTAAGTTTCTATTTAACTTTAACCTCTGCCTACCTCTGGAGACCCTTGGACTCTATACACACTGTACCTCACTTTGGTGCAGTATACAGAGCCAGTTGCTTACAATACCTTACTGTATGTCTCTCCCAATTTACATGTGATGTTGTTGCCCTGTGGAAAGAGCAAGCTACTCTGGTAAACTTTTGCAACGCTGGAGTTACACACCCGGATGAGGGCAATATAACTCTGCTGGGGTCTGTACTTCAGCATAGCATCTTGAAAGGTCAGAGTTATCATAATTTTTTTTAACAGGGGATTTTCACACTCATATGTGTAGGGACATCTTGCAAGGAGGAGTGAAAGCTATGGGCTGTGCACGACAAGCAGGCTTACACATGGAACATACTCCCAAGGGTATTGAGCTTAACTCCATCTTGCTTGAATTTGATCTAACATCTGTAATGAATAAGCTGCCTCCGGGGAAAACAGACATCACTCCCACCTTCATTGGGAGAGGGTGTGAGACCTTTATTGATTTCACCTTTTTATCCACCCCCTTTTACTCTCTGGTTACCAATTTTTCTGTGCAGGCGAGTGAATGCAGTGACCACAACCCCATTTGTGTCTCAACAGGCTGGACCTGAACTCTCGGACACACCAAGGTGGGCGGGGGGCTGGTGTCCCTCTTAAAGAGGTGGAAGCGGGAAGGAGCGTAAAGTGGGGATATATTGTCCCAGAGCTACTCCACAAGTCCCTTTTAACTCGGTGTTGTAGTGAATTTGCCACCTGTCTCGACGATGAGGCAAGTGCTCCGGACATCATGGGCGCATTTGGATATATGTCTGCTGTCATAAGGAAGTTACTACGGGGCCCGTTAGCAACCAGGTCCACAATGGTTTGACTCGGCGTGCTCCCAGGCTTCCAGGAACCTGAGACAGGTCTTAGGTGTTAAGCCCTGAGACCGGGTGGCAGTCAAAGGCCTACGAAGAGCATATAAGGCTGCTATAGCAACTCGCAAGTCTGTCCTGAAGAAGGAGGCCTGGATCGATTTAGTGGAGGCTAGTATACTGCGTAATAGCTCAAAGTTCTTGGGCATTAATAACAGACCATTTCTATCTGGAAATAATGCTAATTTACTGGATGCCCAAATCTCAGAGGACGATTGGGTACATCATTTGGAGGGTATCTTCCAGTCGGATACCCCTCCAATTGAGGGACAGGAAAGGGTGGAAGCCAAGTCGGAACTTATTTTCACCACGCAAGGTCTGTCTAAATACAATGCCCCCGCGTCAGATGGGATCCTGCCAGATCTCTACATTGCCCAAATAGAAACCTGGGTGCCTGTCCTCACAGCTGTTAGAAATGCTATAGTCTAGGTTGGCCGCCCAGATTCTTGGGCTGTATCGATTATAGTCCTGTTACTTAAAAAGGGAGATCGGTACAGTAACTATTGTTATAGGCCCATTCCTCTACTGGACTCTGTGGTGGAGGTGGTGGGCCGCATGGTACTTGACACAATTGTATCATGGGTTGATGAAAACACCTTTTTATCCGATATCCAAAATGGCTTTCGCCCAGGTCATTCCACTGTGGAACAGTGTATAAACCTGTACATGGTTCTGAACAAATACACTGTGGCTCGTTAAAGCCCCATATACCTAGCCTTCATGGACCTGTCCCCAGCATTCAACTGTGTCAATAGGTCCAAGCAGTGGCAGTTGATGTCCTCCATTGGCATTGACAGTAACATCATTTTATTTCTGAGTGATCTTCACCGTTATTCAACGGCGGTTGTCCGTTATTCAAAGGATATGAAAGTGTCCAGTCAGCTTGACATCAAGAGAGGGGTGTGTCAGGGGTGCATTTTAACATCCCTTCTTTTTAACCTATATATTAATTCCTTAGAGAAGGCCCTTTTGGCCACAAATACTGATTGTCCCCAGGTAGGCAAGCCTAGCCTGCCAGTCCTCCTATAGGAGGGCAGCTAGGGACCTACAACTTCAGCTGAATTCTTTTGCCCTTTTTATGGAGGACTGGGACCTTTCATTTAATCATGCCAAGTCGTTCATTATGCAGGTGGGACCTCCTAAAGTTAAGCAGTTCACTTATAACCTCGGACTTTCGTCAATGCCACAAACCAATGTTTTCTCCAATCTGGGAGTTGTGTTTGACGATTCCTTGAATTGGTGCTCTTTGCTTATTTGGAAGAAAGGGGATCTAGTAAAAGCTTTTGCAGCTATTTTTAACTTTGCCAGCAGAGTGGGAGGGAAGCCAATAGGGGCTCCTTTGAAGATATATGAAGCCAAATATATCTCAAAGGTTAGTTATGGGAGTGAGATATTGGGCCACATTGGGGTAGGGGCAGTGCAAAGTGCTGAAAACTCTTTCCTGCCTCGGCTCTTTCTGTCCCACAAAGCACCCTGTTTTATGTCATGCAGCGTTGGGGATGCCTTTCCTCTCAGATTTACTGGCTTTCCGTCCCCTGGAATTATGGCTTAATATTTGGGCTAAGCAAGAAAATACACTTAGCAAAGACGTCCTACGGGAATGCCTTGAACTTGACCATGTTTTAAGCATCTGATGGCTCCAGTATATAAGAGTTGGCCTCTCCGGGGTAGGTAGGAACTATTCGTAAACCCTAAGCGCATATGTAAGAGGGACCTTTCTCTGGTCAAAGAGTGTTTTTTAAGAATAAGCCGCTGTGACAGAGAGGGACATGAGCTGTTTAAGCCTAGTGTGCATAAGTACATTGCGTTAAAAACTGCGCCAACCACCGAACCTTATCCTCTAGGGCTTAAAAGCATCCATGATCGTTTTCTATTATCCCGGTTTCGGCTCAACGTCTTCCATTACCTCTTGGCACACCCTCGTGGCTCCCACAGAGGCCAGTGCCTCATGCCCTGTGGCTGCAACAGTGAGTCTCCTCAGGACATGATGTGCTTTATAATGTTTTGTAGTTTTTATGCTGTCTCTAGAAAGTTATTGATTATTCCTGTTGTAATTTGGCAGCGATTAGGTTAGCAATAGCGGAAGCCATCCTGCATTTAGAGACTATCTTGTCCGTTTCGTGGAATCCATTTTGTATTTCTGTCAGCCATTTTGCTTGCCATGTGCTCGCCATGTGCTCTGTCCTACCTTTCTGTTAACTGCTCTTCAAATCTGCCTAGAGACGGACTATAATTAGCATCTTCCGCCTTCGCACATGCTCAGTTGCGCTTGCAGCTGTCCATGCAGAATTAGCAACTGTTAGCTCCTCCCACTTGTTGATTGTGCATTTTCTGTGTGACCTTATATGTACCTAAAACCAGCATTTTGTACTTGTACCGCCTTCATTTGAGCCCGTGTGGGTATAAAAGGACCAAGCTCTTTCCATTCAGTGTGCTACGTCATACATTACCGAAGGGTGTTGTGTGAATGTAGTTCCACCTCATGAGGTTTAATAAACTCTGTATTTTCCTATTGGTCCGAGGACTCTGTGCAGAGAAGGCCGAATCCCTTGCCCTGGTTTTTTCTCGATTTGATTTTGTTTGAACAGCCCAACGTACGAAGAGTAGCTTAAGCGCTACTTTGATTATAATACTGCATATTCTGCACTATTTTTGGCATGCCTGTTTCCAGCACACTCCGTAGGATGTGTTGCTTTTGTAGAGGTACCAGTTTGAGACTCGATGAAGCACTACCAGCCCCCCCGGAGGGGACGCCTAATTGGGACATGTATATCAAGTATGGTATTTCTTCCATAAATGTACAGCACGTTATGGAACAAATACACTCGTAAAGATCCTGAGTTGCGTTGGCCTATGCATGGTTCATTTGATTTGCAAAAGATTCAGTATGTGGAGCAACGAATGTTTAAGCGAAAGGCTAGGTAAGATATGTTTGACTGTGTGCGAAGGTGGGAGAAAGAAGTGCGTGAGTGAATGAAGCGTGAGCAGGCCTCGATTGAAAAAGAACAATGTAAGATCATTCATGCGAAAGCATTGGAAATGAAAAATAGGGAAATTAAAGAAATTACAGAGAGGGAAGATGGGGAGTGTCATTTACAGGTAAATGGCCAATATGCTGTTCGTAGACCTCTTTATCCTATTCTTAAACCCCAAGAGGATTCTCTCTTATTCGATCGTTGTCCACCTCCGTATACTCTTCCTTCTGCTCCTCATGAGTCGGATGAGGACTCTTCTACAGACCAGGACAAAGCTCAAGAAACTCGCTCAATGTTATCTGCTGAGTGTGCGTCTGAGATTAGATCTGCTGCGCGTAAAGCCACTCTTAGTACTAAAACTGCTTCTGAACTTTTAGATAGTATAAAAGATTGGCAGGAAAGGGAGCAAATATATTTTACCGATACATTTGCCGCAGAGGTTATTGAACGGTACAGGAAATATTCGGTAGAAATGGAGCCCAATGATGTAGCAGCTGATTGTAAACAACTACGTGAAGGTCTTTTTGTCTTCACTGACGATCAGACGCTTGGTTAAACTACGTGTTGACGCAGTCCGTTTGCGAGAGGAGAAAAAGGCAGCAGACGCAGCTGCATCAACATCCCGATTCAGCATGGCACGAACTTCTACTCCTGAAAAAGATAAGAATGTTGTAATTAATGTGAAACCCATGCGGGAAGCCGCGCCTTTATATGTTCCTCCTAAAGAAACGGGTACAAGTGATGATAAGACTTCTACAGGTGCAAAAGGATATTTTATTTATAATTGGGTTTACACTCGGAATAGAGCAGATGTTATGGCCCTTAACAATGCATTGCCTGATCCGCGAAAGAATCCAGCAGCCTTTTATGAGGAAGTTGAGGGTGCTATTAGCTCTTGTACTATGACTTTGCCTGATATTGATCTGTTTTTTTGGACTAATATTACCACCTGATATGTGGAGAACTGTGCGTAAAGTTGATGATGGTGCGACATTTGGAGCATTATGGAAAGACTTAGACTTAGAGCAGTTAGATGAAGATAGAGACCCTGCACAGAAACCATGTCAGTTAATTTTAAATCTCCCGTCAGCTATATTAGTTAAGTTAAAGACGATTATTCCCCCTAAAAAGATAGATTGGACAGTGTTAGTGTCTTGCAAGCAAAAGGTAGACGAATCAGTTTCTGACTTCTTCATACGTTTTGAAGAAGCATTCCATGATTTTAGTGGCCAGTCATTGACAGATGACACGGGTAGGCATCTGTTTGTCGATAAAAATGTCGCAAACCTTTTGCCAGAAATAGCTAGTCGCCTAAAAGCGAGTGAAAGTTCATGGACTACCTCTTCTCCGGTTTCTCTCCTAACTATGGCTCAGTATTATGAACAGCAAGAATTAGAAGCTAAAAGTAATGAGGATAAAAAGTCTAAAGAGTTGAAAACAAAGGTTATGTTGGCTCAAGCTTATGGTCCGCCTTCTAGAGGTAATGATAGAGGTGAACGTGAATCTTATGGTTCGTCCTTTCCTTCCTATACTCATTCGAATTTGTCTGTTGATCCGTGTGCGTACTGCAAGAAATTTGGACATTGGCTTTATGATTGTCCAGTACTGCGTGCTCAGCGGTGTCAACGTGGTCGGGGACTAATGAGAAATCGTGCAGGATATTCAGGGCCTAGAGGAAGCACAAATGATCACGCTAAGTTTGATGCTAATGCACGTGAACAGGATGGGTTTAACACTTTTGATAGACGGAACCAATATCAAATGTCCGACTGTGTATCGTCTGATTTTCAAGATTCTGCTTATGCATAGGATTGCCTAGGATGGGGTAAGGAATCAGTTGCAGTTCCAGTAGATCAGAGGGGTTCCTATGTTACAGCACATGTTTTGGGTTCTACTGATCAGTTTCTGGTTGATACAGGAGCTACTCGTAGCACCTTGTCTAAACACTTAGGGCCTCATTTATGAAAAGTGACGCATCGCTGCGTGAAAACAGCGATGCGTCACTTTTCACTGCGCTCTCCCTGCGACATGATTGATGCGTCATATTTATAATATGACGCATCATGTCGCAAGGAGTTACAGATACATCAGTATTTCTGACGTATCTGTAGGCGCAAAAGTGACGCATTGCTGGAGTGTGTCACAAAAGTGACGCAACTCCAGCAATTTTTCCTTTCACATTGGGAAAGCCCCATGTGAAAGGGCTTGCGTCAGTCTTACGCCTGCTGTGAGGCAGGCGCAAGATTTTGACGCAACAACGTCCTAAAAGTGACGCAGTGAAATCTCATAGATTTCACTGCGTCACTATTACAAGGCTTTTTGCGGGTGAACGCCCCCTCTGCATACATTATACCTGACGCAGGTATAATGTAGCGCAGGGGTTTACAAAGTGACGCATCTGCTTATATGTGTCACTTTGTAAATAGTGCGCATCAGGAGGCATGTTTTACCCCGCCGATGCGTCACAAAAAGTGACGCATCGGAAGCGCAAAACTGACGCAAGGCCTCATAAATGAGGCCCTTAGTTCCTAGTGCTCCCCTATCTGGCCTAACTATTACATCGATAGGTTTTGATGGAACACCTTCCCTTAGCCCACTGTCACAACCACTTGCATTCCATGTTGATAAGTTTACTGCTCCATGTCCGTTTTTGCTCTCTCCAAACACACCAGATAATATTGGGGGTCTTGATATGCTAAAATATTTCAGGGCTACGATACGATGTTCTCCGGAAGGAGTACGGGTTATTTTGAATGGCAACTACCCTGTGATTGAGAGATCCTGTATTATTAAAGAGGACATTGCATTAGCTTCATTCCCTATTACTTTGTCGGCTACTTCAGACACTGATGTAGGGCAAATGGTTATTCCGCCAGTGCATATTAGTGTCAAGGAGGGTGCTTCATTGCCAAGTCTGCCTCAGTATAAAATTTCTTGAGAAGGAGAAGAAGCCCTCACACGCATTGTACATGATTTGATTAAAGTGGGGGTTGTGGAAGAAGTTCCTTACAATGTTTGCAATAGTCCGATTCTTCCCATTTTGAAAAAAGATACTGACACTAGGATTTACAGATTCATCATTGATTTGAGAGAAGTTAACAAGATTGTAGTACCTCAGTACCCTGTGGCTTCTGACATAACGACATTGCTTACCCTGGTACCTCCAACAGCAACTACATTTTCTGTAATCGATTTGAAGAATGCTTTCTTCTCGATTCCTAATCATCCTGATAGCCGATATTTGTTCGGTTTTACTTTGAATAATCGATCATACAGATTTTGTAGAGTTCCTCAGGGTATACTGAGAGTACAAGTATTTATAATCAAGCCTTAAAACGACAACTCGATTCCTTTACTTTGTCTGAAGGAGTGGCTCTCATACAATATGTGGATGACATCTTGTTGGCAGCTGATACACCTGAGCAGAGTGAAAAATGTACTTTGTCTTTACTTTCTTTTCTTGCTACACACCATCATAAAGTATGACGAAAAAAATTGCAATATTGTAGACTGAAGGTAACCTACTTAGGTCACCTTCTGTCTAAGGAGGGCCGTGCACTAACACCAGATCGCATTCAAGCAATATTAGACACACCAGTACCTTCCACACAGAAAGATGTCCGTGCATTCATTGGTTTGACTTCGTTTTGTAGGCAATGGATATTGGGTTTTTCACACATTGTTAAACCCCTGCTAGCGCTTTTGACTAAAAACACTCCGATCCCCCTGCCATGGACAGATGAATGCCAAAATGCTTTTCGTCAGTTAAGACAAGCTCTTTGCTCTGCACCAGTGTTAGGCACACCAGATTACACGAAGGCTTTTACACTCTATGTACACGAGAAAGATGGGTGTCCATTGTCAGTTTTAGTACAGACACACGGTGACAAGCAGCGTCCCTGTGCATATTTTTCTGCAGTTCTTGATCCTGTTGCACGTGCGTTACCTGGGTGCTTCCGTTCAGTTGCAGAGACAGCTGTATCCATATGTCAGAGTGAAGGGATAGTTTTGTCACACAAACTGTTGGTGCTAGTACCCCATACAGTAGATGCCCTTTTGAATCAGACTAAGACAGAACACTTAACTAGTGCTCGTCTGACAGGATACGAATTGACACTGTTAGCACCTCATATTACCTTGAAGAGGTGCGCAACACTGAACCCAGCCACTTTGTTGCAATATCCTGCTACTCAGTCTCAGTCAAAGGAGCCTCACGATTGTATATTCTTTACTGAGGAACAGACAAAGGGTCACATCAATTTGCAAAATATGCCCCTTCCAGATGTAGATGGGGAACTGTGGGTTGATGGGTCCTGTTTGAAGTTACCAGATGGCACGACTTCAGCTGCATATGCAATTACGACACTTGAGACAGTAGTGGAAACAGCTCGCAGACCATAGAAGTCAGCTCAAGCAGCTGAACGAATAGCTTTGACACGAGCGTGTAAACTTAGCACTGACTTGTGTGTGAACATCTACACGGATAGCCGCTATGCTTTCGGAGTGGTTCATGATTTTGGCCTACTCTGGAAGGAAAGAGGCTTTCTTAAATCCCACGGGATGCATATAATGCACGGAGAATTAGTGCATAATCTCTTGACCGCACTGACATTCCCAAAGAGAGTTGTATATTATGAAGTGTAGCGCGCACAAGAAAATCATTGCCAAAATAGGACAAGGCAATGACCTTGCAGACCGCGTAGCCCGTGAGACTGAGATGCAGCGAAGCACTACATCCATGTACGTAGTGAAATCACAATCTGAGTATTGGCATGATGCTATAGAGGAAGTATTGGATATATAGAGATCTGTCTCTGTGAAAGAACTTGAGCAATGGTCTAAAGAAAGAATATTGGACGATGAGGGTTGTTGGCGCAACAAAGACATGGATAAATGGAAATTGCCTGCAGCCTATTTACAACCTATGGTTCCAATGGTACATGGGCTGGCACATGTTGGAGCTCTAGCAATAACTAAATTGCTTACACAAGTTTGGGAGCATCCTGAAGTTGCCAGCACAGCTAAAAGAGTAGTACAGTCCTGTTTGATCTGTTGGCAGTATAATCCTGGAAAAGGGACACAAACTCCTACAGGAGGGTTTGCTACACCAACCGTACCTTTTGAAGTTTTGCAGATGGATTACATCGAACTCGAATGCTGCAATAATCTGAAATATGTCCTAGTGGTGGTATGTGCCTTCAGCAAATGGATAGAGGCATACCCTACAAAGGATAATACTGCTCTCACCACAGCGAATGTGCTTCTAAAGGAGTTTTTCCCTAGATATGGTGTTTGTAAGCTTTTGTGGAGTGACAACGGATCTCATTTTATTGGGCAAGTTGTTGAGCATGTCCTGAAAGGATTAGGGATCAAACAGAAATTCCATACAGTCTTCCACCCACAATCAGCAGGATTGGTGGAAAGTTACGCTACTTTAAAATTGAAGTTGGCGAAAATACTGGCTTCCATGTCTTTAAAGTGGCCAGATGCATTACCCTTGGCATTGCTATCCATAGGATCGGTGCCATATTCACGGTCTGGCCTTACCCCATATGAAATTATATTTGGAAGGCCAATGAACATTTGGGGGGTTCCTAAGCCACGCCCCATGTTCCTTGTGTTCTGTTGAATGATTATTTGGCACAGTTAACCAACAGTTTAATCTCTATTCATCAACAGGTTTGAGAAGTGCTTCCTGACAGATCTACAGGTGAGGCCCATGAACTCCGCCCCGGCGACCACGTGATGGTAAAGGTCTTCGACCGATCAAACAGCTTGGAGCCGAGGTGGTGAGGTCCGGAGCAGGTGCTCCTGGCTACAAGGACAGCAGTTCGAGTGACGAACAAGAAGAACTGGATCCACAGCACACACTGTAAGCGTGTTTCGCCTGCCTTGGTGGAACCTGCTGTGCTGACTGACAATCGAGAGATTCTGGAGACGGAGAAAGGTCAAGCTATCTCACCTGACGAATCTGCGGAAGGCTTCCCGGACCACACGATTCCTGGAACATCGCGATACCACTTGAGACCGAGGAAAGCATCTGCAGTGCTGAAAAAGACTGGTTGAGCTACCGCCCTGGGTTAGTGAAACGGAGAGCCGATGTGGCAAGGGGAGGATCAGTCCTGTGTAGTGTAGTGACACCCGTCTTGGCCTGTGGTGAAGAAATCAACGGCTGCCCAGGGATAAGAGCTACAACGATTGTGTTCAATGAGTTTTTAGGAAGATCAATTATCGCTGATGCTGAAATGAATAACAAAAGAATCATTTGTGCTGTAGGGTTTGTTATTGCTCTATTGCTCAACAGCTTTTTGTTGCTACTTCTACAGCGCCAATGGAACAACATTACTTCACGCTTCCCTACCATGAGCAGAAGCATCGACAATCCTACCTAAATAACACATTCATCCAGATGTTGCATCATACGCATAACGCCACAAATAATATCAACTTTTGGGTGTGTGGGATGGTACCTGGCACCAAAAGAAAGGTGGAACACCTTTTACTCCTCTACCGTTTTCCCATAATGGTTCATGTCAAGCTTGGTATGCACTTTTGTTTGCTTCCGAAAGGCTTCAGTAGGTGGAATTAACTTTCGTATTCTATCAAGATAAAGATGGTTACCCTCAAGCTAAAGGGACTAAATGGGAATGGGAAGAGTATCAACCTGATAACATTTCGACACCATGTCTTCACGAATATGAGGAACATTAAAAACACTGGACCTTTTGTGATTTCTGTGACCAGAGCTAAAGCAGATTTATGTATTAGTAGTACTGGAAGAACTCCAGTAGGACGGAGTGAATGTATTTTGACATTGACTATTGAAGGTGCTAATAACAGCAGTTTTACGTCTTCACGTAATACTTATTTTGTGTGCGGTATGTTACATAACATTTTTGTTACCACCTGTGTTCTTGGCCCCTCCATCATATCACCAGAATTTAAAGTTGTATAATGACATTTCCAAGAATAGATACAAGCCAACAATAAGTACAGATGAGGTTGATAAGACTGATACCACTTTGCAACAATATGTCGATTTCAATTTGGGTTTGTTCTTCTTTGTGGGAGCTGCATTGAATAGCAGAAAAATCAGGCGATTGACTCGTGTTGTGGAAGCTGTCACCAACCAAACAGCTATGGCACTTGGGAACATCACAGTGGAGCTGCAAGTTGCGAGGATTGTAGCACTCCAAAATCGCATGGTATTAGAAGTGAATCTGGCTGATCGACTTGGTGCATGCCGCATCATTGGCAGCAGCTGTTGTGTCTTTATTCCGCATCACTCGCCTTCAGTATATGATGCAATCTCTAAACTGCATCAGTTAGCGCTTGGACGCCTCCGGGCAGCAATTCGCGCTCTACAAATCCACATCTAATCTAATCTAATCTAATCTAAATTCACCCAGAGACTGGTACATGGACATTTTCGAACTGGATATGAACACTATTTATTACTTGGGGCTGGAAGCTACTGACTATTCTATGTATATAGCTGGTGATACTATTTACATGCTGTACTTGTATACAATGTGGTCCTATGCTTTGCTCCATGTGCATCACTGCTTGTACACCTGCCAAAAGAAATATTGCAGAAATAAAAGAACAACAATTGTTAAATAAAGAAGTAGCTGAGATTATGAGCATCAATGTTCAGGATGCATATCTAGATTACCCCAGATAAACGAACGTCTTCAGCTAATGCTAAAAGGGTCGCCTGTTGTGATTTGGCAGCGATTAGGTTAGCATAAGAGGAAGCTATCCTGCATTTAAAGACTATCTTGTCCATTTCGTGGAATCCATTTTGTATTTCTGTGAGCCATTTTGTTTGCCATGTGTTACCGTGTGCTCACCATGTGATGTCCTACCTTTCTGTTAACTGCTCTTGAACTCTGCCTAGAGACAGACTTTATATAGCATCTTCCGCCTTCACATATGCTCAGTTGAGCTTGCAGCTGTCCATGCAGCTGTTGCTAGTTTGTAAAGAATGTGTTCACCAGAATTAGCAACTGTTAGCTCCTCCCACTTGTTGACTGTGCATTTTCAGTGTGACCTTATATGTACCTAAAACCAGCATTTTGTATTTGTACCGCCTTCATTTGAGCCCCTGTGTGGGTATAAAAGGACCAAGCTCCTTCCATTCTGTGTGCTACGTCATACATTACTGAAGGGTGTTGTGTGAATGTAGTTCCACCTCATGAGGTTTAATAAACTCTGAATTTTCTATTCCAGTTTCTGTGCCAACTTCTTCCTATTGGTCCGAGGACTCTGGGCAGAGAAGGGCAAATCCCTTGCACTGGTAGGCCTTGCTGAGGCTCACCACCACATTCCCATTCTCAAAAAAGCGGGTTTTAGGTGGATGAGACCAGCTCTTATCTTTTTACAACTACTCACTAATGACACTGTTTTGCATATGCTTAATTACTGGTCGCTGTTAGACTCAGGTCAAGCTGAGATGAACTTCTGTACTGTAATTCATGAATTGTATCTTGTGTTTTCATTAACTTAGAATATTATATTTGTCAATCTGTAACTTGGAAGATGTTTTATCATTTTATATATGACTTTTATCATTTTCTTTTATAAAACCGAATAAGGTTTGTTGATAATAATCACTAGGGGATTCATTTACAGGGTAGCATGGTATCCCTCACAATAACTCCAGGAGTCATAGTCCACACAATGTACATGCTTTGTTTCCCCTACTTCCAACCTTACATATACCCCCAAACACCTGCCCAAATCTCTCCCTGCTGATGCCAATGTGGTCCTCTGTCATCCCGCAGACCATATTTTTGGCCCCTTTGAAAGTGCCCGTACAATAAAAATGCTGCAGTTGTAAATACATATCAACTACCATTTATTGTGTTTGAAACATGTTATTGAATATTAAAACCTAATAAACATAAGCTGATTATTAAAGCAAAACGAAACATCTGTTGCTATACACATAAGAGACAAAAGTTGTACATAAAAATCAAAATACTGTAACAGCAAAGTTATGTAGAGCACAATTCTTAATTTCCGTTAATCTTTAAAGTTCAACAATAGAAATGTTCATAAAGAACAGGAAATACAAATTATATTCCTTAAGCAATAAAGTCTGCACACTAAAATACTACGAGAAATATATTGAACAATGAACACTCAATATGTAATTTGAAATCAATTTGAATATTTTAACCTCCTCAGCATTATTTGACTCATGATTACAACCTGTATACTTCCTGGAAAGGAACCGCCTCATGGGGTTCAAAATCACATCTTTTCCAACAATAGGATACAAATGATAAACTTGAATTTAATTAATTTTTTTAAAATATTTTTTATTGAAATGTTTTCCCCATTTTTTAGGGTAAAGGGTACAGCACAACAAAGAAGAAATTACATATTCATACATAACCAAAAAACAAATACAGTGACACCCAGAAGAAAATTAAACAATACATGGCAGATCTCAATATTTATTCTGCTTCCCTTATTATAGTTCAAACACTGCTACCTTCTCCTCAACTCATATTTTATCCATACAGAGAGAAGGGGGAGAAAAGATAAAAAAAGAGAAAAGAAAAGATAAAAGAAAGAAAGAGGGTAGAGAACTAAATAACATTATCATCATTCTCATCCTTCCACCTGGTTATTGGCTCCCAAATTTTTAATCCAAGCCTCCTCCCCCTCATTCCCTTTCTAGCATAAATTGCTTTTTAAAAACTATATATTCTAAGTATCCTGGCTAACCACTGCTGATACGTTGGTGGCACTGGGTCAAGCCATACTGTAGCTATACACAGTCTTAGTACTGCCATAGCCACAAAGACAAAGTACCGATCTTCACTCAGGGTACCGTCCGCATTCACGCCCAGCATAATTACTGAAGGCGTTAAGTTAAGTAGTATGGCTAGTGCCCTCTGCATCAATGTCTCAATCCCTTTCAAGATCGTACAGAGATGTGGGCATGTTGAAAACATATGGATAATATCCGCCTGCAAACTTCCACATCTAGGGCAGTTAATCCCCGATACTCCCCCCATTGCGCTATCTTCGCTGGGGTGTAATATAGCCGATACAATGTTTTGTAATGCTGCGCCTGAAGGGCTGCAGAGCACAAACCATTCATGCCAATTTCTAATGAGGCCTTAAAACAATCCCTTTCTACCTCCAACTTACTTGCCCAGCTATCCGCCCATTTCTCCAAGTCATCCTGCTTAGTTTCAATTACCTCATAGTAAAATCGCTTAATAGTACAGCTTATTCCACCCTGTGCCACCTCCATTACGGCATTTTTTGCAAACCCCATAGGCCCCCCTGTTTTATTAGAAAAAAAGCTTCTTACTTGCAGATACTTAAAGAACTGCCTTGTATCCACCCCATACTTTAACTGGATCTCAGAAAACTGTAAAATACCCTGTGTCCCCATAACATCCCCAATCTTTGTGATTCCTTTTCTAGCCCATTCTTTAAATATCGCGTCTGAAAAAATATCTCGAGGGAATGCTGGATTATCTATCATTATGGTGTATCTATTATATCTACCTAAGCCATATTTCTTACTAAAAGCCTTCCAGATACTATGCGCAGCCATTATCGTCTTGAAACGCTTCCTCTTAAAGTAACTTGAGTCGAATTGTCTCAACATCACATTTTCCGCCTCTCCTCCCATCAGCAGGGCATAAATTGCTACAGTTCCTAGATCATCCTCCCCTTCAGCCTCTGCTTCACCTATCAGACCAACCATATACTGCAGAGCAGCTGCCCAATAATAAAGTTTCAAATCTGGTAATGCCCAGCCCCATCGTTCTCTTGGTAATGCCATATACCGCATTGCTCTCCTAGTTTTCCCTTTGGACCATATAAATCTATTGATCATACCCTCTATGTTCTTAAACCAGACATTTTTAAATAACAATGGGATTTCCCTAAATATATACAAGGACTTTGGTAGAACCAACATTTTTAATATATTTGTTCGGCCAAGTAGTGATAAGTGCAGATTATGGAGCCTATCCAGATCTCTTCTTACTTTAGTTATAATAGGGGTGATGTTTAATTCTACTACCTTATCTAGCTCCGACGTAACTATAATCCCTAGATATGTGCCTTCCCGAACCACCCGATGATCCTGACACACCACATTCTTATTCTTAATTATTTGCGTTTTGGAGGTATTTAAGGACTAACCTGACACTTTGCCAAATCTTTTGCCTCCAATTCAACCTGTACGATAGCCTCCGTGAGGTTTGATGTTAGAACCGCCACATCATCGGCATATGCAAGTATCTTGCATTCCCCCTTATATGTTCTTAACGGAGGTATGCTCTCATTCATTGCCATCCTTCGAATCAATGGATCCAGATACATTATGAAGAGCAGAGGGGAGCATGGGCACCCCTGCCTTGTTCCCCTTTTAACCTGGACTGGTGAAGTTAAGCCCGCGTTTACCCTCACGGATGCAGCCGGGTCCCTATATAGTGCTCTTATTGCATTAACAAAACCCTCCCCAAACCCTGCCCTAATTAAAACACACCATAGATAATCCCAGGAGACCCGATCGAACGCTTTCTCGGCGTCTAAGAGCATTGCCGCCATCGGGTCCCCTGTGACTTCCATGGTGTCAAATAACGTGATAAGCTTTCGGGTGTGATGAGTAGTTCCCCGCCCTGGAATGAAGCCATGCTGGTTACCGCTAACTAACGCTCCTATAACACTTGCAAATCTTATTGCAAAAGCCTTTGAATAAATCTTTGTGTCGGCATTCATGAGGGTTATGGGCCTATAGGAGCCAGGTTCATCAGATGGCTTCCCCTTCTTTAAAATAATGACAATTTCCGCCCCGGCCCAGGAGCTTGGCACAGACGCCCCCAGCTGTGCTTTTCGTACTACATTTATCAAATCCTCGCCCAAGACTCTCCAAAAAACCTTATAAAACTCCAATGGTATCTGGTCCGGCCCCGCTGCCTTCCCAGATGGGAGACTCATCATTGCCGCTTTTATCTCCTCTGAGTCTAGGGGGGTATCCAGCCTCTGCCGTTCTTGTTCTTCCAAGCCCACCACAGGTTTATTATTCAGGTAGACTGCCATTTCCCCAGGGTCCTTCGCTTGCTGTTCATCATATAGCTCTATATAGAATTGTCTAAACACTTCCCTAATCCCTTGTTCATCTGTGATTAAATTCCCTGCCTTATCCTTAATCTCCCTTACTTCTCCTGCCGCAGCCTTTTGTCTTGCCCGAACCGCTAGGGTGCGGCCCACCGTTTCGCTAACCTCATGACACTTTTCTCTGTTTACCGTGTAGATTTTAGCCGGTCTAATTGCTAAATCCTCTTCTATTTCCATTCTTAGCTTAGCTAATCTAATAAGTGCCAACTCCACTGATCTACCTGCCACTGCGGCGTCACTCAGCTCTCCCTCAGACAGAATCATCTCCCTTTGCAATGCCAAATTTCTCTGGTGTTCTGTCTTCCATTTATTTGCACTATAACTCAAAGTTTCCCCCCGTACCCCTGCCTTAAAACTATCCCATACAATCCCTACTGCTGCGGTACCCCTATTAATCTCCAAAAATCCCTCAATCCACTGGGTCATGTGTTGTATATATTTCTCATCCTCCATGAGTCCTCTCTCGAAAGTCCATGCTCTCCTCTCGCCATTGGTGGGTGATAAACCCACGGTTAAAACTAGGGGATTGTGGTCCGATAGCAACCGTGGTAACCTCTCTATTTGAGCAGCAGGCAGGGATGCGTTGGTAACCAAAAAGTAATCTAGTCTTACACTCACCCTGTGGGGTGCAGAGAAATATGTATATCCCTTTTCCCCTGGCTTAAATCTATCCCAGACATCTATTAGGGCATTATTCCTTACTAGATTACCCAGTGCTCGAAAGACCCTCCTTTTCCTCCCTTGATAGAAAGAATGAGCTCCTGACCCCAATCCCAACCCTCCTGCTCCATCAATGTTGAAATCCCCTGCAAGCACTATTCGAGTGGCCCAGGTAGCCAGCTCAATGTCAAGGAACTCAAAGATCTCTGGGTCATCCCCCGTAGATTCATACACTGATCCCAAAGTTATCCATTCTCCCCCAACCAAACATTCTACCAGAGCTCACCTCCCCCATACATCTTCCATTTTTTTCCTTATCTGGATATCCCTACGTATTGATAATATGGCCACCCCCCTATTTCTCGAGCCCTGCTTTGAAAAGGCTAAAACTGAAAACCCTAGCTGCTCTAGCAAATATATTTCAGTTGTCATAATGTGAGTTTCCTGAAACAGTAAAAAATCCACCCTCATTTTTTTTAATAAGATGGAGACCTTTTGTCTTTTCTGCCTGTCATTTAGACCACATACATTCCAAGATAATATCCGGGTACCCATTAAAAGACATCCGGTGGCTGTCCTAACCACTTCCACCTGCAAGTTTCATTCATAAAAGATTCATTCTGAGGCTGCTTACTGCAAACCACCAATTCCCCCTTTTTTCTTTTTGATTTTGTATGTTGTGCCCCTGTGCTGTGCCCTGTGCCCACACCTAATCCCCTCCCCCTCCCCTGAAAGCCCTCCCTGGCGTGCCCTCCCCCCCTATTGGTAAATAGGTCCGTAAGACCTATGCGTGACAGCTGTGCCCCCCAGGATACTCGCCCCCCTCTCCCTCCCACATGATGTTACTGGCACACCATATTTCCTTGTCAACTTTACTTAGATCAACATCTAACCCTATCTTAAATCTACTGCTGTGACTTTCGAGCACCTTGAGCCACTAAAGCCATCGTGTCTGGCCGTACTCCATTTTCTTTTAACCACACCAGATATTCTCGAGCCTTAATCTCGGAATAAAATATCTTGAACTTCCCATTCCTGAGGATTTTAAGTCGGCTGGGGAACATTAAGTGTACCTCACACCCTAGATTACGAAATAGAGTTATTAACTCCCTCATCCGCCATCTCCTTTCCACTGTGGTGTGGCAGAAATCAGGCCTTGCGAAAAATTCTACATCCTTATAGTGACATTTGGCCTGGGGCTTTGCTTTTGCCATAATTTCCTCTCTCAAAAGATAGTTACCTACATAAATCAATATTGCTCTTGGTTTGCCTGAGGTGCTGCCCTTGGTCTGTGCAAATGGGAATCTGTGTGCCCGCTGGACTTCAGCTTCCCAATTCCACCCTGTTATGTCAGGTAATGCCCCTCTCAGTAGTTCAATTACGTAAGCCCTCACATCCTGCCCTTCCTTCCCCTCTGCCACACCAAGGAGTCTTATATTGTTCCTTCGTTGTCTGTTCTCGAAGTCCTCGAGTTTCCATAGTACATCTGATGTGGTCCTCTCCTGATCCTGCTTAAACTCTTGCCATTTGCCAACCTCATCCTCCAGATCCCCTGTTCTTTCTTCCACCTCTGTGACTCTGCCCACTAAGTCCGAATAGAACTTATTCATCTTCCGCAGGGATCCCTGTATCTTCTTGCTCTCCTGCCTTGCTCTACGACTCTCCGATCTGGCCTCCCCCTGCATCTGTTTTAAAGTAGAAAATAGCAAGTCAAACCCCGAGGCCTGACCTTGAGCTTGACTTTCACCGTGTGAGCGCTCTTGGGGTGGCATAGACCCTCCCCCTTCCTGGGTATAGCTGTGAGGTAGCAGAATAGTCCCAGTCTAATCTCTTTACCACTTCCACCTGCGGGGAACTTATAGCCACTTTCGATCTGCTCCTACGTGCTAGAGCCTTTGACTTACGACGGGGGGGAGGGTTTTTGAACTGTGTCCCCTTCAACCTCTGAAGTGTCCGAGTCCCGTCTGGAGGATACCAGTTCACTTTTGGCATCTGTAGATATTAAGCCTGTTCCTGAGCTTGTCTCAGAACCCGTGTCGGACCCCTCCTCTTCCCCCTCGCCCTCATTCAAGGAGTAGAAGCAGTCATCACTGGGCGACCCAGGAGGCAAGGCAATATCTCCGGCTTGTGTGCTAAAATCTGGCAAAGTCCCACTGATCTGGGAGTCCTTAACCAAATCCACCTCCTCTCCCCCAACAGCTTGCTCCTCTAAATGCAGGGTATTAACTGGGTCCCCAATTATCTCCTGGATTGGCATTTCTGCCCCCCCGACCCCATCGGGAGCTGTCTGGTCAGCCCCACATCGGTTAATGGCTTACTTGATAAAGCCTTCTCCATGTTCTTCATGTTCTCCATGTTCCCTCTCTCTAGATGCTGTGCTCCGCTACGAGTAGGCGGCCCTTGCGCTGCCTGAAGTGAAAGCTGGAGGTGGGGGGGTTCAATCATGTCAATCGGGTCAACCTGGTGATTTCCCTTTGGTGGCAACGACCGCTCATTACTTGCCTCAGTACTTGCCTCATTACTCGCCACCATTTCCAAAGTGTTCCTTGGTGTTTCCTCGGTGTTCTCCGTGAGAGCCTGCTCACTCCGTTGCTCCTTGCCCGATTCACTCCCCTGTGCTTCCGAAGCCTGTACTGCAGCACCTCGCGGATCTGTGCCGTCCCCTCCCTCGTGGATGCGATCAGCTGGTTCCAGTGTCAAGGGAGCAGCAGATGGGGGCAGAGAGCGCACATTCACGCTAGCCTTCACTGTGTTCACAGGGAAAATGCCTCCAACAAGGTAGGCTGCCTCAAAGCTGTCTGGTCACCATTCTTTGCATTCGCGTTAGTTTTTCCTGGCAGTTGCACCTTTTTCCTTATGTTTGTCTTTCTTCTCCTTTTCTTTCGTCTTGACAACACTACCCGTACCTTTAGCAGCGTCGGTATCCCGCAGGGCGTCCTTCAAGGCCATTCTCTCCTCCAACCTCCGGGAGTGTATTTTCATTCGCAAATTCGCTGCCGGAGCCCCTGTGTCACTTAATGCCCCTTTCTCCATTTCTTCTCTCTGCTCTTTAATGTCTTTTGCGGCTTTCTGAACTTTCGGGGCCATCACACTCCTCGGCCAGCTCAGCTTGCACAAGCAGACTCTGCCCCTGTCAGCAATTAACTCGAACAGCTGGGAAACGCAACTCAGTCTTTTTTTAGCAATAGCGGAGACCGAAGCAATAGCCGACGTAGAGCCCACAGCGTTTTGTAAAAATAGATGCGGTTCAAAACTCCGGAGCATACTTCTCCTGTCACGATGACATCTCAGCTCTCAGGTATTCTTCTTCATCCTTAAATAAATTCTAATAATTTCGTTACTCTCTTTCCCTGCACGAGCACATATCTTTTAAGCCTCAGTGTGCCACAGTGTGCGTTGAGAAGAGAAAAACGCCAGTTCCTAGTGGGAGAGAAGGGAGAGAAAAACGCCAGTTCCTAGTGGGAGAGAAGGGAGTGCGACTTCTCCTCACGTGCTGTCAGCGGCCATCTTGCCGATAAACTTGAATTTCAATTCAATTTATTGATTTAGGCCTTTTTGGAGAACAACAATTTTAATTATATAAAAAATCCATACATTTTTGTGAAATTGTCACCTAAACTTTAATTCAATCCACCTTCTAATCAAACACTTCCCATCCCAGCAAGCATCACAGTACCACTTGTTGTTATCTTCCTAATTAGTGATAATTTTTCGGATGGCAACAACAATAAATATGTTGAGAATTTTACCTCCGAAAGCAAAAACATACCATTTCTGAATCATGGTGCACAATAAAATGTAGGAACAGAAGGGCATCTTTTGGTGTAGCATTCATTAGGGTTTGACCAGACTTGAAACTAGAATTCGTGAACTTTTGGACATTTAAAAGAGTTCAAACAGACACAGCACGAGCTCTGCAAAAAATAAATGAGTCAAAATGTGCCGATAAGTAATCTAATCATGTAAAATACAGTGGTCAGGCAAAGCTTGTGGATATAATCTATTCACATTTTAACTCCATAGTCTGTTCAATAAATTGACTGAGCATAATACTTGAAGGTCCACGTCTCAGATCAGTTCTATTACAGTTTTATTTGTAATAACACTAATAGAGATCATTGATAAATAGACTTTAAAAGCCATGGGTGGAATTGATCCTTGGTCTAAATCTAGATTATTGTCTGCAATAGAAACCAGTACAAAAAGATCAAATCTAAAAGGATTGAATATGTTTTTTATAGTGGTTTAGAGGAAACCTAGAAGACAAACATTGTTCCTGAAACTCAGAAAATGTATCTAAAGATTATGATTACATTCTATTTTATGTCCAGAGACTGCTTTAGCTGCTTCCCTGTTTAAGTGACATTTGCAAATATATTTAACAAAACATTAAAGCTGGATGTCAGAAATTCTGTCTTTAAGTATTGTGTAAGAGTTATGCGTGATGGTTTTTATTTGATCTGAAGCAACAATAACACTAAATAGATATGTGCACTGGTTATCATTCAACTAACATTATTAGCAAACTTAATTTGGAGGGAATTGAGAAAAATGGCCTCATGTACCAAGGGTTTTATTGTTAAAAAAATCCACTAGTTCGGTAATTCACAGAGTTTGCAAAGCTAAACCCCTTTTTGAAATGTACTAAGCCCATTTAACAATTCAGAATTTGGAAAGGGAATGTTAAAAGTTTCCCTTCTGAATATTTAATACATCCTTAAGGTATGTATTAAGCTTTGAAACCATATGTGGGCTGAAAAACAGTATCAGGAGGAAGTAACCCAAGGGGACATTTGTGAATCTGAAAGTAAAATGGGGTGCATTAAAAAATGCCTTTATTTAAAAGCAAAAAACAACAAGTGATGGACTGAATGTGGATCAATGTCACACACTCCCCCAGTCAAAAGATCTGGGCCCAAATCCATCGTTTTTTTGCACTCCACACCACCCTGGGTCAGATAATGGCTTTATGCAAATCAGCTCTGACCCTGTTGCCCCATGGGAACAGTCCAGTCCGAACTACAACAGCCATATCTTTCCCAGACCGGAATCAAGCATCCGAGGACCGGACCGGTTTCGAGGTAACACCTCTCTTCAGCCCGGCTAGCTTGACTCCAAGTGGTGTGGAGTGCCTGGGACCCACGTCTGGGCATCCCCAGCGCACTTAGGGCGGCAATTGCAAAAAACAACAAGTGATGGATGCTTGATTCCGGTCTGGGAAAGACAGGGCTTGGCAGTTCGGACTGGACTTTTCCCATGAAGCAAAGGGTCAGAGCTGATTTGCATATAGCCAGTGTCTAACCCAGGGTGGTGTGGAGTGAAAAAAACGATGGATTTAGGCCCAGATCCTTGTACTGGGGTGAATGTATGACATTGTTCTACATTCTGTCCATCAACTGTGTTTTTTGTAATTTTATTTAAAAGCAATCACAGACACAGTAGTGTGCTGACTCTATAAGCAACCACTTTTTACCAAATGGATTATTAGTACATGAACCTCAGTATTTCCTATATTGCTGAAATTTAGTCTCTAATATTTTTGTAATGTTGTGTAAATATTTGTTCCTGTTATTTCAATATTGCCATGAAATGTACCTATTCTTTTTGTCAAACATATTGAAATAACTTCATCACAATTTTTGGGGCATTCTAAAAAGTGTTTTCACTCTCTAACTTGAAGCTTCCTAAGAAAAATACTGATGCGCAGTTCCTGGTTTCTCCTAGATCATTTAGCTTTCTCAGTAAACAAGCACAATATTGATTTGAGAGAGGTGGTTATTGTAGTCATACGCACTGGGGTTAGTTTGGAAAAGACCAATGTAGAACTTCCTTTATCTTTAGAAATAATACTAATAAGGCAAGATGGCGTCTGTGTGAGCGGTCGCTGTGGCAGTGCTCGGCGGCGCTGGGCAGCTCACTTCAAGAAATTACTTCACTACAAGCTCTTTACATCAGCCGATGATTCTTGATTCTTCATCTTTCACAGCGCTAACTATGAGCTGGGCATTTTTCTAACCTGCTATGATTCCAGTGATTTCCAGAGCCGCAGCGCTAAGGTCCCCCCCCACCCGAGTGAGGAATGTTGTGGCACACCGATTCATCGTATATCGGCATTACATCACCGGGTAAGGATGACGGCTACATCCTGATTGTGGATTGATGTGTCTCCATTACTGCCGGTATCTGCTCCCGCTCCAGCTGTAAATCTCTTCATTTCACTGCTAGCCTATTTGACTTTGTATGCTATGCGCTGTGCCCACAGTTCCGCTCCGCTTTACTAAGGACCCCTGCTTTCCTCTCTAAGCCTCCTAATCGCTTACTGTTTGATCTTAAAAAAAAGCGATCAGCTCTTAGCGCACACTTTCCTCCTCTGACTCACCCAGCTTTCTGTAAGTGCCTTGCATGTCTCTCGCCACCCGGGCTGATCACCGCTCTCCGCACAAAAGCACCAGAATCTCTCCCCCGTCTTCCCCCTCCAACTCCCACGCGTCATCTGCAAACCCGAGAGCAGGGCTTCAAATCTCACGCGCACTGCGTGTCCCGCGCTTCTCGTTGCTGGGGGGACGCAGGAGGTGCCGGATACAAGGATAAAGAGAGAGGATAAAGAGAGAGAGAGGGAAAAGGACTACATAAGGCGAATGCTGCTCGGAGGCAGAGTGAAATTAAAGAAATGGAGGCATAGTTTGAAAGATCGATCTGAAACTTATACTGTGGCCTCTTCATGTATTTTAGTTGACTCAGTGGTTAATGTCACATTTTTATCTTCTCTGATTTATGAGACATCAGCAAAACCGCAAGTCCACAAGCTTTGTCCCTTCATCACTGATCTCTCACAGACTATTTTGGATATCTGTCTGAAGAAAATCAACGTTAAGAGAGGGCGGAGGAAAAGTGAAAAAGTGCTGAGAAACCACACCTTTGGGGGCAAGAAAGAAACTCAAGGAGGGCAACTCCGGATGCCATCTCAGGCTGCTGCTATGGAGAGGGACACTGGAGAAGATATAGAAGACGGAGGGGAGGGACCCATCGCACAAAAGGAACAGAAGGAACAAAGGGATCAGAAAACACCAACAACAGTACTAACCAATATGGCTCCCAACAAAGAAAAAATCGATGAAGCAGGCATGCCCTTACAAGGTGAGAGATTGAGTCTAGAAGATCGAAACCTGGAGAATGCCGGGATTGTAGAGACTTCTACTCCGCACATAACCAGTATAAATACCAGGAATAGAGGCCCTGAAACTAGAGGAGCCAGAGCAAAGGAAAGAGACATGGCAAGGAGTGAGTCCCAAGAGAAAGAGAAAGGAAAGGCTATAGATAAAAATGCGGAAAACAAGTTGGAAAAGGAAAAGGCGAGACACAAGGAGAGAGAAAAAGAAAAAGAAAAGGAGCAGGTGGCAGACGACAAGAAGGAGACAGGAGGAGAAGTAGAGGAAAACGCCAAACTGGAGCTAATGGCCAAAAAAGCACAGAGACTACAGACTATAAAAAATGTAAAAGCCACTGCAAAGAGTACTGGTCTCCCAACAACATCCCACCCAAGAATATCGAATATATTCAGCCCCCGACCCAAAGACCCCCAAACAATGCATCAACAAATGAAAAAGTACAGAGCCAACCCCAAATCAAGGACTCTAGAGAGCCGAGTGAAAGTTGCTACGATGTTCAAAAAATACTTTCAACTGAAATCAGCCCCAAGGGGAACCATACTTTCGCTCCAGGAGAAAGAACCGGGAATGGGGACCCAAATATGAGGATCGGAGAGACAAGGCCATCCATAGAAGTGGATACAAGGATAATTAATCTGAGAGACCAAGCTGATCAAAAAAAGACGAACCAGAAAATAGAGCATCTAGACCCCGCTCTCAACATGCAAAGTTTTCCTGCTGGGAAAGAACCACATTTAGCTAATCACTTACAGCCTGATTCATGTACATGCCGTTTTGCGTGTCCCTAATAGCGAATCATAGCGATTCGCTATTGAGGACACGCAAAACGGCATTCATGTAGGAATTGCTACTTAAATAGCGATTCCTACATGTTCTTTATTTGCGAGTAGCAATTTGCTACTCGCAAACACTCCCCATTCATTCCTATGGGCCAAGAGGCCCATAGGAATGAATGGGGATTTGCGAGTAGCAATTTGCTACTCGCAACTGAGATAGCGATTTTAAGGGTGCCAGGGGTGTCCAAAGGACGCCCTGTAGCACCCCTAAAATGCACTTTTGGACAGGTGTTGCGCACACACATGTCCAAAGGACATGTGTGTGTGCTACATGCAACTTTGAAAAATGCTTTTAAAAGCATTTTTCTGAGTTTTTGCTATTTACCGACAGGTCTGACCTGTCGGTAAATAGCGGCCCCAAAAGTCCAAAATCGCTATTTTGTTATGTGTCATGAATAGCATTTGAGGAATCTCTATTAGAGATTCCTTAAATGCCATTCCACGCAAATATGCGAATTCTTACATAGCGATTTTTGCATTTGGTATCATGAATACCAAATGCAAAAATCGCACTCGCAAAGGGCCAGATTCTGAGAATCTGGCCCTTTGCGAGTGCAATTTACCTACATGAATCAGGCTGAAAGTCTCCGACGAAGACTCCGAATCGGAAATATATGAAACTGGGATGTCTATTTCAAGTGACTCTAGTGAACTAAGCGAGTCAAGTGAATCAAGTCCTGATGCCCAAAAAGGCCCTGTACTTCTGGAGATCTCTGGCTCCAATGACTCAAGACCACACATCGAAACTAAAGTCTGGGGGGAAAAAAGGAGCGGGCGGGAAAAAAAGGATGAAACATAAAAGGTGAAACAAAATATTTGATTAACGAAGAGACCACAGATCCCGGTAACAACACCGACTATGGCAAAAGCAAAAGCAGACCTAATCCTACCCGAAAAAGCCCTATGATTAAATCATCGGGAGAAACTTCAAGTCATAAAACATCTGAGCCCTCACTGAGCGAGGTGCTAACTTCAATAAAGAATTTCCATGAGGATGTGAAGAAATATAGCCTAAAGAATCGCATGGCCATTGAAAAACTACAAGGCACAGTGAAAAAAGTAGGCAGTATTTGCTCTGAGATGTCTGAGAGAATGGTCATGGTCGAAACTCGCACTGAGAACCTCGAAACTGACGTTGTGAAACTCCAAAAAAATGAAAAAGAACAAGATGGAATAATAAAGGACCTCATGGCCAAAGTGGAAGATCACGAAAACAGATCTAGAAGGAACAATTTAAGGTTCCTTGGAATTCCATAAAAATTTGAGGGAGATGACGCTAGAGGGACAATGATCAACATTCTTAAAACATAATTTCCGGAACTGGAAGCCTGGGTTATGGAAAGGGAGGTACAGCGGGCCCATGGCTTTCCCCTAACCCTATCAAAACATTCTAACAAGCAATATCAATATCCCAGGGCTATGTTGGTCTACTTTGGCAATTTTCTTCTCCGTGAAGCAATTTATGATCTCGCAAGACCTACCACACAAAGAGAATATATGGGGTTCAAATTTTTTGCGAGACCGGATTCCGCTCACTCTACCGTGGAGCGCAGATGGAAAATGCGACAGCTATTTGGACCCTTCGAAAAAATCGGAGCAAAAGTATTCCTGCAAAATCCGGCACGCCTGAAAATTATATTTCAGGGCTCAACAAGAAGCTTTAATAGCGAAATGCAAGCGGAGGACTATTTACAAGAAATCACAGTGACTGGTACACAAAATACAGGGAAATAATGTAAACCATATACAAAGACCTGTAGAAGGAATTGATAAGCTGAATTATCTATTCCACTCTGTATTCATAAACACAGCTTGGGTTTGCACTGAAAACTAGTAGAATGGTTGAGCAGGCTGAAAAACAAATCTAGTTTATAAAATTAAATGTAAAATGCTATCATGTTATCTAAGTTTTAGATTAATTGAGATTAGATAAGTATGTAAAATACATTAATAAACTAGCCCAGCCCCCAGGGCTCGCTCACACGGATGTCACACCCCTGGTCTCGACAAGGCCAGGTAACCTTCAAAGGTGGTGGTGGGAGGGAAGAAGGGGGGGTAGGGCAGATCGGACACCTATTGGGTAAACTCCTTAGGGAACTAAAAGGAAAAACTTCACATTATCGATACAAAAATGGATAGATAGATGGGTATGTTAAAAATATTGTCATTAAATATTTGTGGCCTAAATGATATAAAGAAGAGACAAATGGTGGCAGTGGGCTTACAGACCATCGGTGCTAACATTGTATGCATGCAGGAAACCCATATCGAAGGGTCTCATTCACACATGTTAAGATCATTAGGATACAATGTGATCGGCGCAACTACACAGGGTATTCTGGCTAGAGGGGTAGCACTGCTAGCCAAAGGTAGAGGATATAATTTTATCAGAACAAAATCAGATAAATTAGGCAGGTGGGTGATCACAGAAGTTCACACAGGGCAATCTTTACCAATGACCATCTGCTCAATTTATGGGAATAATAACGATGACCCCTCGGTAATTAATAATGTCTCTAATGAACTCACTAATTGGCCGCTACCTGTTATAATCTGTGGAGATCTTAATATAAATCTTTCACACGACTGGTCAATAAAAGATGACTGGCATTACCGTGGACGAAAATCAAAGGTCTTTATGGCAATCAAAGAATTATGTATCACCCACGGGTTAGTGGATGCGGGGCAGACCTCGAACAGTAACCCTAATGATCCAGGGTACACATTTTATTCAAATCCGCATCATAC
The DNA here is from genome assembly GCF_964261635.1 of Lissotriton helveticus. NCBI lineage: Eukaryota > Metazoa > Chordata > Amphibia > Caudata > Salamandridae > Lissotriton > Lissotriton helveticus. The sequence goes on along the minus strand of NC_136058.1, from coordinate 390,654,178 downwards.
ACACGTCAGGCTGGATTACTTTTTAATCTCTAGTTCATTGAAAACCTCCTCTAAATTAGAAAAACGACCCCGTATCATGTCGGATCATAATCCTTTACACAGTTGAGATAACATCTTTGACACAGACACCACAAACCTGGACATTTGAGAGATCTCTTCTCCTTGAGAATGAATATTGTAACCACATGAGAAGCTGGATACCTAACTTCTTAGCGGTGAATACCGGGAGCACAACGGTAGATTTCGTTTGGGATGCCCTAAAAGCAGGAATTAGGGGAGAAACTATAAAATACTCACTCAGGACTAACAAGTGTGCAAGAGAATCATTAAGATTGTTACAAGAAACTTTAAAGGGGGTGGAAGAAGATCTTATAAGGGTAACAAGAGGCTCTTTTACCACAGAAGAGATAACTAATGCTCAAATTCAGGTTGCTATAGCCAAAGCAGCAATCACAAATGTATATACCATCAAAGCAGTTAAAAACGCTACTGTTCACCGCAAAAAAATATATGAGGTTAGCGAATCAGTTGGTCAGCAATTAGCCATCAGGATGAGACAGCAGACTTCACAGAATGTTATACAGGAAATCCAGGACCCTATAGATGGCAGAGTATCCGACTCAGAGAAGATTAGAGAAGCTTTTTGGCGCTTTTATAGTGCTTTATATACAGAAGAGGGTGAAATAGATCAAGAGAAAATTACCGAATATTTAGATACAGATACTTGCAACAAACTTAACACAGAAGACCAGGAAAGCTTGGAAAAGGCCCCGGACATAGAGGAAATAGTAAAAACAGTAAAAGATCTCTCCCGTGGGAAGGCAACTGGATTAGATGCTATTCCATTATAATTTTATATAGTTTTCATGGATCAGCTTCAAGAAATATTGTTAAACTTATGCCTACATTTATGTAGAGAAGGGCAACACCCCAACTCCTGGTCAAGGGCAAAAATTATTATATTCCCTAAGAAAAACAACCCCCCGGACCAGTTAGGCTCTTATCGTCCCATTATGTTAATAAACGCAGACTCCAAAATCTACTCTAAACTGCTCCCCAATCGTATCTCATTAATTATACATAAGGTTATATCTAAATTTCAGCATGGCTTTATCCCCGGGAGAGATACTACTAATCACACACGGAGGGTAAACAGCTTATTTGACAATACCCAGGTGACAGGAGACCCGATGGCATTAATACTACTCGACGCCAAGAAGGCTTTTGACAGGGTCTCCTGGCCATTCCTCTGGCAGGTTATGTCCCGGGTCGGATTCAAGCAGGTTTTCATACAGGCAATTCAAAAACTCTACATTAGTCCTCGGGCTATGGTGATGGTCAACGGCTGTATCTCTAAAGGACTAAAAATCTCAAGAGGAACTAGGCAGGGATGCCCGTGTTCTCCGTTGCTGTTCGCTATTTACATTGATCCGTTTATTAGGAGACTGGAATATAATAGGAATATAACTGCTATCTCGACACATGGATATTCAACAAAGACTCTTGCATATGCCGACGATATCGCCATTGTCAAAGCTAATCCAAACTTGGCTATGCCTAATATTGAGCTGGAGGCTGTTAGATTCGGGAAAGTTTCAGGGTATGCCCTGAATCAAGGGAAAACTCAAATAATTATCAATAACAAATGTGATATGGCAGATCCACGCATAACAGAATCAGCTACTTATCTAGGGGTCACTATTACATCTGAATTAGGGAATTTAGTCGACCTGAACCTAAAACCCTCACTAAATAAAATACAAAAAGATCTCCGCCGTATTAATAATTTACATCTCTCTTTGGTAGGACGGGTGAATGCATTAAAAATGATCTACCTTCCAAAACTCTTGTATATATTTAGAGCCATTAATCTAGAAATTTCAGACCAGTGGTTTAAAAAAATGGAGCGTATTTTCACGAACTTTGTCTGGTCGTACACAGAGCCCCGCCGCGCCTATAAACTGCTGACACTTCCCAAAGAAAGAGGTGGATTAGCCCTTCCAAATCTTAAGTTATATTACTGGGCAACAGTTTTGTTATATAGCTATGAACTCTTTCATCTTGATGGGACAGGGAAGGATGCGAATATTGATGCCCCTTCAATCCACCAAATAATACTGGGCGATAGAAGCACTGGCTATCTTTGGAGATATCTCTTCGATAGCTACCACAAAAAAGTGAGATTAAAAACACTCATAGGAACATTCAAGGTTTGGAAATCTGTGAGGAAAATGATAGGTTTGGGATGTTTATCTTTTTACACCCCCATGCAAAATAATTCTTCCTTACCAGAAATATTTAAAGATACCTACATCAATAGGTGGAATACAGCCGGAATCACTCATATAGGGTGCTTTTTTTCCTCAGAGGGGCTACATTCTTTTGAATTTTTGAAAAATAAGTATCATTTGGAATGGAGAGACTTCTTCAAATATCTCCAAATAAGAGATTTTCTGTCGCGACGTATAGAGGGAGAGGGCACCCTGATTAAAAACGCCATAGCCGACATTCTAAGCAACTCTCAGAAAAAACTCAGGATTGGGGGGTTATATCAGCTATTATTGATGCATGTTACGGACGATATGCAGAAAATCACTCAGAAATGGCAAAGTAAAATCACTATTTCCACAGAAGAATTTCATTATGCATATGGCCAATCGCAAACTGTTCTTATGTCGACGAAACTACAAACACAATTTTATAAAATATGTTTCTTTATGTATTATACTCCGGACAAAATTGCTAAATGGGGCAGTGGGAGAGGCACATGCTGTTTTCGATGTAATTTACCAAATGCGGACTGTGTACACATTTTTTCATCCTGTCCCGGTTTAACTCCTCTTATGTCAAAAATCGAACATTTCCTCTCTTCGATTCTCAAAATAGTGGTTACCCTATCTGATCAAACAGTTGTTCTGGGCGTAACAAATCGTACCAACCAGAATTTCGGCCATGAATTGATTTTTATCTCGATGGCCGTACTAAGAATTTGCATAGCATCAGCCTGGCTAGATCCTTTGGCCCCCTCGTATCAACAGTGGTTTTCAAGAATGTTAGCTATCTTTAATCTAGAAATGGCAATATATAAAACAAAAAGTAGGAAGCATAGGACCAAAGGGTTAAGAATCTGGTCACCTTTAATAGAATGGTCTCAATCTCAATTACATATATAGTAACAATCTGGTTGTAATTATTTAACTGTCACGTGTACCTTTGTAACCTGAAGATCATCTGTTTTTGAATGATTATCTGATAATGCTTTAGTTTACATTTTACTTTTATTACATATATGTCTTATGGTTTCCTTTTGTTCCACATACAACCTGCCCGACCGGAGGGGGAGGGGGGGGGGGTGTTGTTATATGTGTTGTGTTGTCTGTTATATAGCTCCTATATATCCTTATATCGTGTTAAGTTAGCATAGGTACATTTTAGGTTTAAACGCCATTTTTCCTTTCTTGCAACTTCTGCACACGACCCTTAATTGTTGACTTAGCTTTCAACCTAGTGGTTTGCCGTGGTGTATGTGAGAATAATATGTTATTGCTCTGATATCAGTTTTGTTTAATAAACCATGTCTGCACGGAGAGTGCTGAAGTTTCAGGAGCAACACAATATGGAATTGTTATGAGGTCTGATCTCCACGCCTTCATAGTCATAACACAAGTGCAGCCTTTGCCAACTTGGGCTTGAGGCGGGATTGATATTGCTTTGCACGAGAATTGTTAACACACTTGATGCGGTGCACATGCAGAGAGAGCTGGTGTATGCTGATGTGATTCCTTCATGCTAGGACACTAAGGTATGGGCCCGCCCTAAAACAACCCAAAGAGACCTTCTTAGCTAATAATATAATATATGTGTTAGGGAGGGTGAGATATAAGTGTTGTTGACTCTTATTCATTACAGCATGTTAACATGCTGTCACCATTCGCTTTTTATGTCTTAGTAACTATGCTGATAATTTTGATACTGATAATAAGTATACTTGTATTATCTAAGATACTGCGCCTGAGAAGACGGCATTAGTAAATAAACATTTCAAATGCACATGTGTCTTCTTTACTCCATGTTCGGGTTTGTAATGATAATATAACAAAAGAGTGTTCATGAGTTCCACGTACCCTGAGGTACTGTAAGTTCATGTTCTGGTTTGTCTAAACATTGGGAGTTTGATATGTCCAATGAGACACTGTAGCTAGCTCGGTAAGGGGTGAGTTGGTTGCTAAGGTAAGTTTTGGGACACCCTAATTTGCCGAGGTTCCACTCCTCTGTGCACAGTTCTGTGTGAGAACAGAAACCCTGCGACATGGCGCCCAACGGTTTCGGTGGTCTTATATCATGACACTCGAGTAGTTTATCGTGCATACCTTAACCCCTTCACCTCCGTTTCCGGAAAGCGGGGTGTCGGTGAAACCTACCTATTTTATGGAATAGGTTTTATTCAAGCTTGATATTTTCTTAAACGGTTTCTTTGAATTACTACCCAGTTGTGCTACAAAGTATTCTTTGTGTTTTCTTGTTTCCAGTGTTGTCATGGCGGCGGTGGCTATTGCGCAGCATAGTCGCGTAGCGGTACGCAACCATCTTCAGACGTACCAGGTCCCAGTAGATGGGATGGCTGTGATTTTCGTGGTATGTGCAGATCCGGCGTTTCCTTACGAGTTATTTTACTCTTGGGTTACGTTTCCGGCTGTGGACGCTAATTCTGGTTTGTTCCACTCCTACACCGCCTCAGATGTCCCGGCTGAGTATACGCCATACAGGGCATTGGAAATACCTATTGATCATTGGCAGCATCGAGTTTGGTTTGATGGCGCCCTCCCCCACTCTTTGTCCGCAGCGAGGTTAGGTCCACTCTCAATTCCAGGTACAAATTGGCCTGCGTTGGGTGGCTTTACCCCGCACCCGAATCACGGCGCTTGTACCCTGCAGGAAATTCGTAGGCTGCATGTTGTTTCCATTTCCGTGATTCGTGCATTGGTGCAATACATCGGTCGCCACCTGCCTGGTGGTCCCCAGGTGGGTGCGGCCGTTCCCATCGATCGAGGCGGGATGCGTCTCAATCCGGTGATGGTTAATTCGGTTTTTGGTGCTCGTCCGGTTGACAACGATGACTTCCCGTTCTGGCTAGCAGAGAAGTTTGATCAACTGGAGGCGGTTTTTCCGAATTCTACTCCTGCTGATAAACATAGAATGTTAACGATTACTCTACCGAAGGATTTAACTCCTGAACTTGTTGACTGTGAAAGCTGGGGAAAAACATTTGCGGCAGTTTATACAAGGTGCTTTGGCACCCCGTCTATGACTGCCCTGCCTGACATCATTAGACGTGTTCAGAATGATCACGGTCCAGAGGCAGCGGTTGAATTGGGTATGCGCCTGTGTGGTTCTTTTGAGATTGTATGTGATCTCATTCTCTCCAATGTTAAAGGAGATGCAGTTAACTTTCAGGTGTCGAATGCTTTGGCTGCTCTGCCCGATGCCGACAAACCCCGCCGGTTGGCAAAGATTGTGGTGGCCGCTTATAAGACAATTGGCCGCACAAGTAGAGGTCTGAAATATTTTCCAGTAAAGGAGAAAAAACAACCTCAGGGACAATCTGCAGTGACAGATGTCCAGCCCAAGTCCAAAAAACAGAATTGGCCTAAGAAACAGACGCAGGGGAAGCAGAATACACAGACTCAGGATTCTTTTCCTGCAGTACAAGCACCTGCGCCGACAGAAAAAGTTTATGATTTGCGCGATCGCGCGATAATTAAATCACCTGATCGATTTCAGGTTTCTGATCAACGCTCTCCTCGTTCCTTTCAGGAAACGTCGGTCCAGAAGACCACTGGAGGAGGGGGTGGACGTGGACGTGGTGGCCAACAAGGACGTGGTCAGTCCCGCCAGACGGACGGCGCAGTGAAGCAGGAAGATTCTACGCCTAAGCGTCCGCAGTTTGCGAAAAAGAAAGTCGCAGCCTTAACAGCGCATAGATATGCCACAGATAGTGAGAACTCGGCTTCGGAATCTGACGTGGGCTCTGACCTTGCTGGACAGCGCGGCGGAGAATACCATAGTCAGAGAGGCGCTCCGTCCACTACTGAAGGTGACAGCGACTGATGTGTTTGTTGTCATAGAAACAGCCGATACGAGATTAGCTCCCCCTGAAAGACTTTTTGAAATTGTCCTGTTAATTGAAGGTGACATACAGCGTACGGTCAGAGGGGTATTTTGGGAGAACCTGTCGTCTACGTACGACATTTTGCTTTCTGAGGCTGACTGGCCCCCACCTTTTGTGCTCGCAGCGCCGCGAGGGGAGGAGGTAATCCTTCCCAGTTTCGCGCACACTGTCTCCACTGAGCATGCGCAGCATTTTGCAGAAGAGTGGGCTCGGGCTCTTGCACCGGCTCTCTACCGCAACCAATGTGGTTGGGACAAATTGTCCCCTTGCCACGAAATTCCTTTGCGGTCTGAGCCGCAGCCTCAGCCTCAATATCCCATACGACGTGAAGCTAAAGCAGCCGTCGCGGAAATCCTTGAACAATTGGAATATCAGGGAGTTATTGAAACGTGTGTGTCACCAATGAATAATCCCCTTTTTACTGTGACCAAACCTGACGGATCATATCGTTTGGTATTGGATTACCGGCATTTGAACTCGCATTGCCGTAACTGTGCAGTACAGAATACTCACGGCTCTGCGTTAGTGGATAGTCTAGTGCGTAAGCGTTTCAAGACAACGCTTGACATTTCCAATGGTTTTTATGCCCACAGACTGGATGGCTTTAGCTCCCAATGGACAAGTTTTACGTCCGCTGGTGTGCAAAAATGCTTCCGGCGACTCCCTATGGGCTACAAAAATAGTCCTGGAGTGTTCACCTCCAGAATAGTAACTCTATTGGAGGGTATCGATCCCGATGCATGTTCTTATGTGGATGACATTTATCTCACAGACGACGAAATTTGGATGCATCTGTGTCGAGTGAATTCCATCATTTGTACCTTTGCAGATATGGGTTACAAATTTAATTTTGCAAAATCGCACATTGCAGAACACACGGTGTTGTTCCTCGGCTATGAGCTGAACAATGAAGGTAGAGGTTTGGCTCCTCACTTCTTGGAGAAATGCGCACAATTGCGCGCTCCTACAACACTGAAAAAATTACAGTCTTTGTTGGGCTTTTTGAATTTCGGCAGAACTTACATTCCGGAATATGCCCAGCGTATCAAGCCTTTGTATGCTTTGATACAACCAACTTTCTCAAAATCATGCTGGCTGCCTGAGCATTCAGCCATTTTGCAATCCTTGCAGGCTGATCTGCTCGCTTCTAAATATTTACTGACTCGTGATAACCACACCAACCTGGTAATAAGAATAATTCCTGGGACGGTGGGTTTCACATACCTCACTTTTAATGAAGGTGACACAGTACCTATTGCTTACAAGTCACACTTGTACACTTCGGCTGAGTTGCGGTTTCCCACAGTGGAAAAGGTTTTAACTGCTGTACAGATGGCAATTCTTAAGGAACGAGCACTGTCTCAGGGGAAACGCATGCTAGTGGTAACACCCTGTCCTCACTTGGAGGCAGTCACGAAAGCCAGTGTACCAAATTCAAAAGCTTTGCACCCTCGGTGGATTCAGTGGGCTGCGTCATTGTCATCCACGGATGTCATGTTTATTTTTGACGCCTCCTTACGGTCGCAAGAGTACTTGCAGTATGAATTCGTTCATCCTGCTCCTCTGGCTATGCGACCTTTGGAGGACTTCCATTGCATCATTTACACTGATGGGTCGGCGCAGGTTGCGCATGGCTCTAAACATGCCTACGTTTCCGCATGCGCCATTGTGGTCGGTGCTATGTTGAATGATGAGTTCATTTCCAGGGAAGTGCACACGATGCCCCTGGGCGATTGCACCGCACAATTGGCAGAGCTTCGTGCTCTATTACTAGCGTTAGAGTACGCAGATCCAAGTGTTACTACTCTAATTGTAAGTGATTCTTACTACTGTGTCCAGTCTTACAATGAAAACTTGTTCTTTTGGATTCAAAATGATTTTCATGATTCGAAGGGTAGCACAATAAAACATAAAATGATCTGGGTTCGAGTGGCAGAGCTTAAGGCTAAGTTGCCACTCGTTTTTGTTATTCATACTCTCGGTCATCAGCGCGTAGGAGTTCACGCTGTTGGCAACTCGCTTGCTGATGAAGCAGCGAAATCAGCAGTATCTACATACTTAGTTGCAGCGGTTACTAGGTCTAAAACCAAGATTGATAGCGACATCTTAGCAGCGATTGCTGCCTCTGAGAAGGGAAGTAAACATCCTGCGGGATTCCCTTCGAAGTATAAATACCACTTAAGTCCCGAAAAGGTTCCTTTTGTGACAATTCCTGATGTTGGGGAACGGCTGATTCCCAACTCGGATCGCAGAGCAGACTTGATTACAGCGGCTCATGAAGGTGTGGCGTCTGCGCATGCGGGCGTCTCAGCCACTGTAACGCAACTACAACATCGTTTCTGGTGGCGGGGACTGTACAAACAGACGCGTGATTATGTCCTTCTTTGTGACATATGCCAGCAGATTAAACCTTCAACTGCTACGCGTCCGCCACAGACTCAGTTGTACATTTCTAATAAACCACTAGGCTGTGTTTATTTAGATCACTGCGGTCCTTTTTCATCTGATACTGCGTATAAGTACATCTTAGTAGCAGTTGACTCATGCACACGCTTTGTGTGGGTATGGCCACATCGCAGCGCTGATTCCCGGACTGTCATTAGAGATTTGCGTATCTTTATAGGGATTTTTGCCTGTGGTACCTTCCATTCGGATCAGGGTCCGGCTTTCGCCTCTAAGGCGTATAAGGATGCCATGACTTCAATGGGGGTCCAAGTCAAGTTTTCGTCACCCTACAGACCTGAGGGTAATAGTGTAGTAGAACGAATGAACCGTGATTTAAAGCAATCTTTGACAGCCCGAGTTATAGGCACTGGCAGAAACTGGCTGGCTCATCTCTATGGCGTGCAGCGTGCTCTTAATAATCTCCCTAGAAGGTCTCTGGGTGGGCGGACCCCATACGAAATGCTCTTTGGCATCAAAATGTACGTCCCTGACCTTGACGGTCTAGACTCAGTGGTTCGCGCCACTTCCTTTGACGCAGATGAACATTGCAATGTTTTACAGAATCTACAAAAGACCAGAGACAGTCTTGCAAAGGAACATTTGCCCTCCACATCGGATGATGCGTTGCAGATCCCGGTAGTTGGCTGGCTACCCCAGGTTGGAGAACTGGTTCGAGAGAAGATCGACAACAAGAAAGAGTTTGGTCCCTCCTATCGAGCTCCAGTCCCAGTGCTTGGAGTGAAGGGCACAAGAACAGTCATATTACCACCACTTCCAGGTCGTAAAGAAAACAGGTTTATTTCTATTGACAATGTCAAGATACACAGAGTGGCCGATTCTTCTTAGCATGACGCCAGCTGTTTCCTGTCCTTCCATTGTGAGAAATTCAATTATGCCCACTGCTTCTAATATTGAACCTGAAGTGGCCATCGAATTACCTGCTGTTTCCAGTCCTTTATTAAATAATTTACCGGGAACTAACATTGATGACACAGACTATGCCTATCCCGCTGATTTGTCCATACCTGACCTGCAAACACGTTTAGCCACAGATTCCAGATTTTCTTTTGACTCTGTTTCTCTTACCTCAAAGGAACCCTCTCGAGTTGCAGTTTATGCAAGCCTGTTTAAAAAACATTTTTTAATACCACCTTGGACTTACATTTGGCTAGTCCTTGCTTCGATTTACATTTTTATGTCAGTTGGTTTTGTGTTTTATTTTTTTCGAATCATCAATGGACATTATGTCGAGGAAAGAACATGCATTACTCATTTGAATGGAACTTTGGCCCCACTTTCCTCTTCACATTCTACACACAGATTAAAAAGAGACTTGACTTTGGTTAACATCACAGCATGGCCTGTTCTGGATGGAATCGCGTGGGATGCAGTTCGGTTTCAAATTCATGGCCCAACGGAAGTCGTTAATGTTCCTAATGTACTTAGAGTGAATATGGGGGATGTGGTGAAACAAAACATTCGTTCTGATGATTGGGATGTTAATGCTGTGGAAAGTTTGTTTTCTGATTTGAAATACTATGCTGCTTTTGATGCTGAGGATTTATATTTAGAATCTGCTAATTATGGTGAATTGTTCTGTTACCAACATTATGGCAATCACTTCTTACACAAGACATCTTCCCGAAGGGATGCTGTTAATTTTACTCAGTGGGAACATTGCCCAGCACCTACACAAGGGAGTTCAGAAACGTTTCTTAAAAAGTATACTTATTTCACTGACTTTAATCAGTCCAATCCCGAGTCCTTTTATTTTAAATTTCACAAACAGCCACTGTCCAAGGTTAGACTTACAAATACAAAATTGTTGTATTCGAAGGCCTTCCTAGATCAATTAGTTACTGGGGGGTATGAGTTATGGAAGGAAACCATAGACCTTAAATCGGTTTGGGGTTCAAGGGCCTGGCAGGTACGAGGCACTGAGGCTTTGCACCGTGCATGTCTCATCCCGAATCATATGTTGTTTTTAAATGAAACCATTTCCCAGACCACATGCTTTGGATTGGCTACATCTAAAAGGTTAAACACCCCGTCTTTCCCAGAGTTGGAGGAATATGAGGATTGGAGTAATTTTACTCAATTGTCCATTAAAGATATACAGGCTCTGCTTCTTAATTCCTCCTTTAATATTTCCAGTATGAATCCTAAGGGTTGGCTGCTTTGGCACCGTAGTGCTGATTCTTGCCAAAAAAGATTTTTGTGTCGTCTGTTGTTGATATTGTGCATGATGAAGTGTCAGTATTATACCATGGTCAAAATCAATTACGGTCAATCATGCAGTTTGCATGGACACTTCAGACTCTGAAAATGGGTAAAGTTCCCTGGGGATACATGAACGTTTCCTCTTTATTTGCACCATTTAATTTGACTGACAAACAACGCTTGCTTTCAATGCGTGATGCTTCCTTTTCTATGTTACATATTGAAAGGTTGGAATCTTTACCTTTTTCTGTGGCAGAAGCCACTGCTGCTACGTGGCTTATCCACGGTTTGATAACACTGCCTTTTGCTTTATATAAGTTTTCAAATTGTATGAAATATGTGCCAATAGGTCGTTTTGAACCCTTAGGTAGCGGTTTTCTTCATGAGGTCTGGTCGCTCCCATACACATACAGATGTTTCAAGGATGAACAGGAGGTTTATCTAACAGGGGAGGAGTGTACTGAGACGCCAGATCATTCTTTAATGTGCAGACACATACAGTTACACGGTTCATGTAACAAGGACCGACCGAATATGGCTTGCGTTTTACAGGGCACGCCAGTTCCGGCTATCATCCCCGCGTTTAAATTGTTAGAAAATGGTAGTTATTTGATGCTCAATAATGAAAACTGTTGTGGGTTAATTAAAGGTATAGCTTTCATAGTAACAGTAAGTGAGCGAGTTATTTGCTGCAGAAATGTTCTTTGTCCTCCCACACGTGAACATAGGGAGTCTTCGATTTGGCCACAGATACCGACCTTGGGAGCAGAATTCAGCGGCATGGCTAGAATAAGAGCTCTTTTGTCCCAGAAAGAGGTGGCCTTGAGCTCGGCCCGTGAAACTTTCGTATTCACATTGCTAACACCCGTACGGAGGTTCAGGCTCTGTTAAATACTGATTTGCCTTTGCATTTCGGAGCCATGGTTCGTTCTATCTTTAACGCATCCTCCACAACGGGCCTAGCACATTTTTTTAAAGTTGTTAGCAGTGGTCTCGTGACTTCCTTTGAGAAGATTTTTGGAGTCATCCCTGCCTTCTTCCATTCTATTTTTTCATCCTTATTTGGAGGGTTCCCGTTTTTTCTTGCATTAGCGGCTGGCGCTTTGGTGGTTTTCTGCCTTTTTAAATATGGATGCCCTTCCTGTGCAAGACCACGCTCAACTGCTACTGACGCGGTTTCGCAACCGCATGCTTGATTATTATGGCACACTGCCGTTGGCGACTCTAAGCACGGCGTTTGGATTATCTTTTCGGTTCTCCTATTTCACCTGTGTCCAGCCTGTATTTCGCTGCCTGACCTGTGATTTCCTTTGGGCCATTGATTTGTGTCTCTGCGGACCGATTTCTTCTGACGTCGATTTTGATCAACTGATGAGTCCTATCATTGCTCACGAGTTGGTTTGTTCTGACGAAAGGATTATGGCCTTGGCGGTGGCACATGGACTAATGGGTCCCTGGGATGTATTGTCGGCAGCGCAAAATTTCTTGGAACGAAGTTTTCTTGAAAACCCACCGAGCTGTCCTCTGATGGTTATAGAGGATCCGGTGCTGGGAGATCACGTATGTTCCTTTCATCTTTTAAATTGGATGGCTGAACTGTTTTCGGATGAGGACAGTGACTTCCTCCTGGAGGCTGTTGCAGCTTACTTTTCATATACAGTCTTATCATAAACACTGCCTCGAATTGACGTGCTGATTAATAGCATTTCCTTGATTTTATTGACTTTTGGTCAAGACATTTTATTTTTGCTTGCCTATTGGCATGAGCCACATTATACTTTTGGGCTATTTTTTAGCATTAGTTTTTATAATTGGATTTTTATTCATGCTCGTTTATTGTTGGATTCTGCTCTCATGTGATGGCACTTCTGTTATCTTATTTAGTCCGTTCTCGGATCATGGGGGGGTGTTATATAGCTCCTATATATCCTTATATCGTGTTAAGTTAGCATAGGTACATTTTAGGTTTAAACGCCATTTTTCCTTTCTTGCAACTTCTGCACACGACCCTTAATTGTTGACTTAGCTTTCAACCTAGTGGTTTGCCGTGGTGTATGTGAGAATAATATGTTATTGCTCTGATATCAGTTTTGTTTAATAAACCATGTCTGCACGGAGAGTGCTGAAGTTTCAGGAGCAACACGATATGGAATTGTTATGAGGTCTGATCTCCACGCCTTCATAGTCATAACACAAGTGCAGCCTTTGCCAACTTGGGCTTGAGGCGGGATTGATATTGCTTTGCACGAGAATTGTTAACACACTTGATGCGGTGCACATGCCGAGAGAGCTGGTGTATGCTGATGTGATTCCTTCATGCTAGGACACTAAGGTATGGGCCCGCCCTAAAACAACCCAAAGAGACCTTCTTAGCTAATAATATAATATATGTGTTAGGGAGGGTGAGATATAAGTGTTGTTGACTCTTATTCATTACAGCATGTTAACATGCTGTCACCATTCGCTTTTTATGTCTTAGTAACTATGCTGATAATTTTGATACTGATAATAAGTATACTTGTATTATCTAAGATACTGCGCCTGAGAAGACGGCATTAGTAAATAAACATTTCAAATGCACATGTGTCTTCTTTACTCCATGTTCGGGTTTGTAATGATAATATAACAAAAGAGTGTTCATGAGTTCCACGTACCCTGAGGTACTGTAAGTTCATGTTCTGGTTTGTCTAAACATTGGGAGTTTGATATGTCCAATGAGACACTGTAGCTAGCTCGGTAAGGGGTGAGTTGGTTGCTAAGGTAAGTTTTGGGACACCCTAATTTGCCGAGGTTCCACTCCTCTGTGCACAGTTCTGTGTGAGAACAGAAACCCTTTTTTTGTATAAAATCTAATAAAGATATTTAAAAAAAGAAAAAAGAAATAATACTTGCAAAAGTTTATGTTCAATATTTCAGAAAATTTACTGATAAAGATATCAGATAAAGATCCCCTAATTTCTTATACCTTGTAGTATCAAAAATCTGCTAGAACTAACAGACTTCTCTTCTAGATAAATCCAGGTTTGAGAAGGTATTACATGCGATTATCTACTTTCTGTTATTTTACCACATTTTCTCAGTGCGCAGAGTATGTTCCCTACATAGATCACAACATTTAATGCAACGGCCTGTGCTTGAACGTACAATGAAGGGGTAAAAATGTATTTCTACCACAATCAAGAAACCCTTGGATCTCTGAGGATTACTGTTGCAAATGAAGACCTAGCTAAGATGATATATCCCTTTAAAAGGACGATTTCCCTCACCCACCATAGTTGGCATGCTTCTGTATTGGGAATCTCCTTGCACCGTGATACAACCCCCTCACTGAGAGGGAGGAATTCAGGCATGTTTTGTTGTAGAGAAAGGTATACTAAATACTACAATAATGAGCTCAGGGTAGTGGGGGCAGCAGAGTGAAAGTTAAAACTGGCTAAGTGTTTAGCCATGCAGATCCAGTAACAATGTGAATTAATTTCTATTAAAAAAAGAAGACTATAATCTAACTAAGCTAGACATGACTTTATAACTGGTTAATCAAACGTTTCTGGAGGTTTAGTATATATAAACAACTCTTTTTTTCCATGGTGTGTCATATAAAATTGATGCTTTAATTTTTGGTAAGAGTACACAATGTTAAAAAATGTAATACTGCCTTTATATCAATTTACTTTTGAAAGCTTGAAGTGAAAGACAATTCTAAGTGGCATTTGCTTATGAGTAGGCGCTAATGACTATTTCAGGATGACAATGCAATTAGCATTTTTTGTATAAGATGTGTTAGAAGTATAGGTAGGGAAAATGGCTATTTTGACCAAGGGCTCCCCTTTCTATATGCATGCTAGTTTTAATTTGTACACAGAATCACAATTTTTTATGTGGTACACTGTAATGTTAGATGAACCTGTTTTACTCTTCTGATAAGCAAGGGGCGACGATGAACTGTTTTTTTGTCCCTGGTTTTAAATGGATTACGGTTGGAACAGACGAGGTGTTGTTGTTGTTGTTGTTGAAAGCTTTATTCGATATACAAGATATCTTACAGCATCACAATCATGTAAAAAAACAACGTTTCAAAAGTAGAAATATGTCGTACATTTAAAAAGATAAGACTTTAGGGGAACCCCTAAGTTAAATTAGCTAAAAAGCAATTAAACAGATATAGACAATCTTTTGGAACGGATCAACCAACAACATTTTAGGAATTTGGAGACGCCACTAATTATAAGGGGAGAAGTGTCAGTCTGTAAAATCCGAAAGGCCACCGAATGTAAACGTGTTCCAAGGCGTAAAAAAAGGGGTTTCAACCAGAACCTCCTTGGGCATGTATAGTCCGGACACTCGAACAACAGATGGACCATTGTCTCTAACCTGGCTGGGCAACTCGCACAAAAGGGGGACAGATGAGCGTGAGACCTCCACTTTGATACAGTTGCTCCTACCGGAAGAGTGCCAACTCTGAACTTAAAATATAGTGTCCTGTCCAGTGGCATGGTGATAAAGTCCATATAAGGTTCATATAGTGCCACATCCTTTATTCTAAGGAACGCCGTTGTAGAATTACAGTGGTTGGGGTTCGTACTCTGCTGGAAAAAAAACCAATCCCAGTAAAGTTTTTTGAGGACCTCCTTTGGGGGAGCGGATTTTGTAGACCAACAGTGGCCCAGGCCCAATTCCCCCAAAAGATTTTTTGTATCCCTTAGCCACTTAATTTTGTTCCAGCCCCCCATGTCCATTACTTCTGATAGACATTTGGCATAGGATTTTAGTTCCGAAACCCTCCATATGCGGCACCATAGGAGCAACGGGCGAAGACGAGCCTGGTTTTTAATGATTTTACAGCCCAAGTCCAAAAGCACCGGAACTGTAGGAGTGCTCATAGGGAGGGCTAAAAGGTCCTTTAGGAATTTGTTTTCCGCCTTGGATAATAAGTCCACATTTGAATACCCCCATAGCTCCGCACCATCCAGGGCAGAGGTAACCCCCTTTGCCCTGTAGATCTCAACTGCGGGCGCCACTGAGGATCTGGAAGATGTATAATATTCCTTTAAGAGGGCACCCCCCACCCTTTTATGGCAAAGGACCATCTTGTAGATGTGGGAAGACCAGTTCATCTTGTCATTCAATCGTAAGCCCAGGTAGTCGAATTCAGATACTTTCTCCAGGGGGATCGAGTTCAAAGTTGGTGGGCGACCCAATTTCTTAGGTGGGCGTAGTGTCAAATATTTAGTTTTTTCTACATTTATCACCAACCCTCTAGCAAAACAGAAGTCCTGAAAACGGGTCAACAGTTTCTGGAGCCCCTGTGGGGTTTTAGAAATTAGGAGGGTGTCGTCCGCAAACAACAATGTTGGGATCCGATCGCCCCCCAGACAGGGTGCATCCGCAGGTTCCTGAAGCAGATGCTCCACCACACCATTTAGATATAGAGAAAAGAGTGTGGGAGCTAGCACGCAACCCTGCCTAACACCCCTACAAACCGGGATTCTGTCTGTTGTTTCCCCATTTCTCCCCCAACGCACCTGGGCAAAGTTGTTGGTATGGAGTTTGATGAGGAGGTGGAGGATATACGGGGGCAAGCCCAGACCATGTAGAACCCTCCAAAGTTCCTCCCTAGGAACTAGGTCAAAGGCAGTCTTTAGATCAATAAAGGCCAAATAAAGACTGCCCTTGCCCAATTCCACGATCTTCCAATGCAAAAGTGTTAGGCGAAAGACTTGCTCAATAGTCCCTGTGCCTGAGCGAAAGCCTGCTTGAAAGTCCGATAGGACCTGATTCTCATCCACCCAATGTAAAATTCTCCCCAAGATCACTTTTCCTGCTACTTTTTGTGAGGAGTCAATCAGGCTTATTGGCCTATAATTTCCTGGTATGACTCTACTGCCCTTTTTATAAATGGGAACCACCACTGCCCCCCTCCATGACTCTGGGATCGGGCCGCCCTCCAGGATGGCATTCAAGAGGGCCGAGATCATAAGACCCCAGTCAGGTGGATAGGCCCTTAGTAAGTCTCCTGGAAGCCCATCCGGGCCAGCAGCCTTCAAAGGGACCACAGTCTTAATGGCCTTCTCAACCTCCCGTGGTGTAAATAGGGTAAGGGCATTTGGTTCCATTGAAAAGGGGAAGACAGCTGGGTCATTTAGGGGACCTTCAATTGCTGAATATAGAACCCCAAAATGATGGGTCCAGCTCTGGGGTGGAATAGTACAAGTCCTCAGGGTATCCTCAGGACTTCTACGGGAGCCAATCAATTTCCAAAACTCCCTGGCATCTTTACCTTTACTAGCAGCCAACAAGTCTGCCCAGAATTTCTCCTCCCATTCCTTCTTTGCTGTCTGAATTGCCTTGGAGTAGGCCTTCCTCGCTTCCCTTATTCCAACTGGGGATTTTGCTTTTACTGCCTCAACAAGGTTATTTTTCGCCTTCCTGCAATTAATGGTGTACCACCCGTCTTTTTTGGTGGGCCTTTCTTTTGGTCCCGAATTTCTTTGCTGCACAGTGAACAGATTTGTCAGGGCCCCGGTTAGGTCGCAAAATACTTCGCATACCTCCCCCCGGCCCCCTTCAACTATGCCTAAGTTGTGTTGGGCTAAGACCAGCAAATGGGACACGGCCTCAAGTTTTTCGGAAGACAAAAGAAGTTTCGACCACTTCAGGCGCCTACCGCAAGGAGTTACCTCCGAGTCACCAAGGTCGACTATGGGTCTAGGTATGGGACCCCCACCATTAACAGACCACCAGGCGGTTAGGGTAAGGGACAGCAGATTGTGGTCGCTTTCAACTGTGGGGAGTATTTCCATGTCCTTAACTGAATTCCATAAGCACACATCAAGTAGGATATAATCGATTCTTGATGTGTGGTTAGGTCTGTTATAAGTGTGTGAACCCCCTTTATCCGAGCTAGTCCTTCCGTTAAGAGCCCTTAATCCATATTCCATGCAGAGGGCATTCAACTGCAATGCCACCTCAGACCACTTTTTAATCGGGGGAAGTTCTAGGACTGGTATCCCCCTCCTACCATCCTCCTCGTCCTGTTCCAGAGTAACATCCGAGCCCAAAGGCTCGAAGGTACAATTAACATCACCTGCAATTAAGGTGTTGGCTTTGTATCGAGTTGCCCCCAACAAATCCTCCAGCAATGCAATTGTGGGGGATTGCCTCCCTCCCTTAGTGCCTCTAGCGTAAACATTAAATATGTTCAAAACGACACATCCCCTGGCATCCTTCAGTATGATGTTAAGGAGATCTGGGGCTGTTAGTCTTCAATTCCACTACCGTGCAATTCAGGGTTGAGGCTACCCAGATGAGGAGACCCCCAGAGGGTCGCCCCCTACCTGAATCTGGGGAGACAGCTGGAATGGCGTGGGCAGAATACCCCACCCTATGCACAGGTTCCCTGCTCCATGTCTCTTGGAAAATGCATATGGAATACTCTTCCACTAATGCATTCCAATCAGGCAATGCCAGCTTTCTGGCAATTCCAGCAACGTTCCAGCTGAAGACCTTCAAGAGCTGGTCCGACACAGCTGGAACGCATACGGAACCTATTTCTAAGCCTGGAGACAGGGCGTCCACACATGACAATGGTCCCCCAACGTCAATAGAACCTAAGTCCCCCACAGAGTCAGAAATGGCAAGAGGGATTTGTTGGGTGTCTCCGGGGGAGGAAGAAATTGGTAACATTACACTACCTTGCGGAGACTCGCCCGGTTCCCCCCTATCTAGGTCACCCATTGAATTAAGTCAATAGTTCATAGGGCCATAGTTATGACCCAGCCACCCGCTTTGAGGGCAGAAAGGAGGGACAGGCAGGCTACTTATTCCACCACTTTGGCTATTGCTCATATCCCCCATATTGGGCCTGAAAATGATGTGATTATCGGGCCGTGGGTAGAAATAGGTCAGATCAACTATACTAATTCCGGGACCTCCCACCATTTGGTCTTGAGTGCAGATTGATCTAACTACTCTGCTGTCCTGGAAATTAATAATGACGCAGTCTCCCTCCAAGTTCTTTTTGCCCCGCCCAACCCAGACCACCCTGCGGACGCCAAGGATTAATCCATCTACGCCCGCAGGAAGTGGTTTGTTAGTTTTAAGCCAATGGAGACATTTGTTTTTAAGGGCTTGGTGGGTTTCTATTTAGTCGTCTTTCAAGGGTGGAACCTTGACCAATACAGTGACATAAGGATGGCACTCCGGGGGGAGATCAGTATTTGGTCTCCGAGGAGAGTTCTTCTGGGTAGGTAGAGCTAAAGCAGATTCCGCCACAAGCATTTTAGCAGGTTTAGCTGACAAGGCTGCCCTATCTCCTTTTGGTTTTACACCAATTGGAGGTATTTGTTTAGGTTTGGAATTAGACCCACCCACAAAGTCCTTAGGTTTGATTGCTATGCTCTGGACTTTATCAACCTTGGAGGCCTTCCCTTGTGTTGTAGTAGAATTTGAAGCAGCACCTGATTTAGAAGTGAGCGGGACAGTGATAACAGAGCATGTTTTGGAGGTAGAAGGAGCAGTAGAGATAGGAGTTGGGGCAGTAGTTGTTGTTGTTTGGGTGGCCACTATTGGCAGAGCTGGAATCTGTGCCAATGCAAGAGCTGCCGCGGCTCCCTTTCCCAATCTACCACATAAGGGATCCTCACTACTCTTGTTCTGGTGTTTAATCAAGGTTTTGAGTGAGAAGAAGTTATCCAGAGTCGATTGCTCAAGACTGTTTACCCTTACCTCCACCCTCTTAAATTGCTCTATTAGCGGTGTCAGGGAGCGGTTAAGAGCATCCAAAATTTGCTCCACACAAGCTGAGAGTAAGGTAGCAGATGGCTTGGTGTTGGTATTGAGTCCTCTATCTTGGGAGGGAGACTCTCCCAATCCACCCGGGCTCTCTATACTCTGAGCATTGTCTATTTTCCCGCCCTTAGTCCTAGACCCTTGCTTCCTAGAGCGTTTACAAAATATGGAGTGGCTACCTTTACGTACGCTCAGAATCCTTTTCCTCTTAGCTTTATTGGGAACACCCTGAAGCACGGAGGGAGCACAAGGCAACGTCGAAGCCACAGGGGGGGCAGGGTGTGGTGACGGGTACTTTTGAATGTTAACAGGGGAAACCTGAGATGGAACACACGCTTCTACACGCTCAACACTGAGGTTATCTGAAGTTAGCTGCGCTGCTAGGATCTCCAGCCTATCTATACCGTCTCCTATTTCGGATATCCGAGGGGGCTCAGTCATTTCTATACTAAGTGGGGATGGAGCTATAGTCGGAATAGGTGACAGCGCTTTGGCCACAGAACCAAGCGAAGATCGTCTGGGTGGTAGGAGGTCCCCAGAAAGGCGACGCTCCGTCATAGCGATCTCCTTTTCTATTACTGCCGCTACTCTGGTTATAAACCTATCCATAGTTCCTATCACGGGATTAGGTCCAGTTGCTTCACTCCCACCTCTAAGCAATTTTCCAGAGCGGGTTGACATAGTTCAAGTTTGGCCCTCTAGCAGTAACACAGTACCTTACTTCGACGGTGTAGATAATGTTGGAGACCTGGCCCAGCCCAGCCTCTGTCAGCCCCTGACTGCCACAGACTGCCCGCCATTTGCTCGGGCTTCGCTCGGCGTCCCGCACGCGTCCCGCTGTGCGTCGCGTGATGTGTTAAGAGGGGTAGTTGTGGGCGGGGGGCGTGTCTCCCAGGGGGCGCGGGCGTGCGCACCTGGGCGGATGCAGGGACTCCTGGTCTGTGGAGTCTGTGTGTTGTTGCGCCCTCGTCGTTTCCGCCTCCTGGCTCTGACGTCAACCCTCGGACCTTGCCCCTCGCTGGAACCCGCGAGTGCTGCGAGCAGTAACGGGAGCAGCGGTGACCACAGGGATAAGGGTCTCAGGTCAGCAGCAGGTGTCCGTGGGTCCTTCTCTCACCCCAGCTTTGCACACAGTTTGGGCGTCCCACAGGCTACAGAAAGCTTCCGCCTTTTAATGCTTGGTTGGGCGGGGGGCGTGTCTCCCAGGGGGCGCGGCCGTGCGCACCTGGGCGGATGCAGGGACTCCTGGTCTGTGGAGTCCGTGTGTTGTTGCGCCCTCGTCGTTTCAGCCTCCTGGCTCTGACGTCAACCCTCGGACCTTGCCCCTCGCTGGAACCCGCGAAGCGGCACCCGCGAAGCGGGTGCTGCGAGCAGTAACGGGAGCAGCGGTGACCACAGGGATAAGGGTCTCAGGTCAGCAGCAGGTGTCCGTGGGTCCTTCTCTCACCCCCGCTTTGCACACAGTTTGGGCGTCCCACAGGCTACAGAGAGCTTCCGCCTTTTAATGCTTGGTTGGGCGGGGGGCGTGTCTCCCAGGGGGCGCGGCCGTGCGCACCTGGGCGGATGCAGGGACTCCTGGTCTGTGGAGTCCGTGTGTTGTTGCGCCCTCGTCGTTTCCGCCTCCTGGCTCTGACGTCAACCCTCAGACCTTGCCCCTCGCTGGAACCCGCGAAGCGGCACCTGCGAAGCGGGTGCTGCGAGCAGTAACGGGAGCAGCGGTGACCACAGGGATAAGGGTCTCAGGTCAGCAGCAGGTGTCCGTGGGTCCTTCTCTCACCCCATCTTTGCACAGTTTGGGCGGTGTTGGTTGACTTTGCCTCAGAAAATGGTTGTTACCCGCATGCTGCTTTCATGCGACTTAAATCCCTTCAGTGGAAGAGGCGGCTGCATGCCTGCAGATATGGCCACATCAGTACTTGGCTGTTTTGGTTCTCCAGTGGGGCTAGAATAGAAGCTGTTAAGGGCAGGGGCTTAGCTTCCCATTGGTGCAGCAAGTGCAGTGGCACCAGGTCCCAGATGCCTTAAAGGCCCACTGAACCCAAACTGCTGTTTGTCACAGTTCAAACAGAGGCCTGAGGGGCCCACAGAACAATGGTTATTGCTGTTTTCCACAGTCCAAACAGAGGGCAGGGGTCACATTTCCTTTCTTGCCTTGTGGCCCAGGGCACACTGGCTAGGCCACTAGTTAAGGATGCAGCAGGGAAGAGGTGGCGAGACAGATGGATTATATAAACAGCTTGATGATGACTTCATGCCTGGGTATTAAAGTATTCATTGCAATTAAAGACTGAAGCAGGAATAGATCTCATAATATAGGAAGGCCTACTTACAAATGCAGCTCAATGAGCGACTGCCTTTTAACTTCTCACTTATCACCTCTCCTAATTTACAGTTTTATTTTAGATGCAGACATAAATTGTGACCTATGAACATGTTTATCTATCTTTAGGTTCCAAATGACCCATCTTTTCCATATGCAAGTATCAGACAGGTCGGGAACGCCTAATGGCTTTGAACTTGATAAAGCCACACTAATCACTTGTCTAGAAATGCAAATGGCAGCATTAGGCACGCAGAGGTGTAACTACGTAATCTCATTATGTTCAGGGTATGGGAGGGTGTTTAGGGCATAAAGCAGTTTGACCAAAAAATTCTGCCACTTTAGAAATTCAATTTTCCTTTTCCTACCCTAGTATACAAGAGTACCACATTGTTTGCATACCTGAATTAAATAGGCACCCAAAATAGTACTGTATTTAAAGGCCCAGTTCAGAATGACATGGAAGGTGCACTGTCCCAGACTACACAACGGTGCAGTTTTCAGTGGGTGCTATCATCCCACACAGGGGTACTACACCAGATTATGCTGGAAAAATCATGTGGTGCTCCAACGTAGGCACAGTTGTAAACCACCAGTCTGCTTACATAGTAAAGCATCTGGCAGCTATTAAATAAGGTGGCACGTTTCCCCTGCAAAAGGCCAGGGTCTGTCACCATCCTGGCAGCTGGGGGTTATACAATCAGTGCACCTCCTGACTGCTTGTTTGCCTTTTTGCCTGTGTCAATAATACAGTGCAGTCCTTGGAGGAGAAGTCAATTTGTATTCATGAAAGACACTTGTGTTTCTCAGATTTGTAATTCCCAGATGATGCCTGAACTGTTTCCCAATGGGCTATTTGTACATGGTATTGAATTGTATGGTCTTATGAGCACTGTTAATAATAAAAAAGATTCCCCCCCCCCCAAAAAAAAAAAATAATACAGTGCAGTCGCAAGACAAAAGGTTTTCCCACATTTGAATGTGGCCATGCCCAATACAAAGGAAAACATGCATGCTTAGAATCCCTCCTACGTGATCCACACTACATAAAGGGCTATGGAAGTGTCTGCAGCCTCTTCTGTAGAACAAAAGCCAAAATGCACATAGGATGCAGAAAGAGGGTTCACCCCGATGCCTCATTATGTACGAGGGCCTTTGGGGTTCGTCTGTACTAAGCGAGTGACAGAGTTAGTGGAGTGTTTATTGCTCATTGTCACTCTACTTCTAAGTACCTAATACAGCTTGTACAGTGGTTACTGTCATCTGCTCAGCTACATTATGCTTAATATAAATAGAGCACAATTTAGGCGTTTGTGTCTGCCTACAACGTGGACCTGATACAAATAGCAGTACCTACAAGGTGGATGGTACAATTCAACAAGAGTCTAAGATACTTAGCACAACTGACTTTGCATCAACATTACAGAACATCAGTCTTGCTGACAAGCCAACTTAAAACTTATAGTATTGTATACATTATTATCAGAGACTATACTTGCCTCTTGGATACAACTTTATAACGGAATTTTATTAATTTCCGTGCAGTTGTGTGTATATAATAAAACAACCTACCCACCATAATTGATCTATCTATTCATCTTTTTGGGTTCTGGAGTAGCATGCTGATCGACGAAAAGCGCTTCAACATTTCATCAGGGGTAGCAAGCGCTATATAAATGCAAACCCTTCCCTCTTCTATCCCTCCTCTATCTTTTTGAACCCAACTAACAGACCAACATGTCCAGCTCTCAAATTAATTTTATATTTCCTTATACTAATTCATCACTAACCATTTTTGGATCCTGGAGTAGCGTGCTACTCGCCGAAAAAGCGCCTCAATGTTCGTCAGGGGTAGTAAGCGTTATATAAATGTCAATACATTACAATTTCTGTTTACATCGGGCTGCACTAACACGAGGATAGAAGTGGAGAGGGGCTTAAAGTTGATCTGCCCAGAACGAAGCATACTACAGAAAGTGTGTGAACAGTCTATATGTTGTGCGCCTGGCAGAGAAAAACACAGCATACAATATCTATCGAAGAGTCTATTGGCTCAGTCAAAGCTTGTATTTTTAATACAATTCATGTTCACAAGGATAGGAAAAAAGCTTTCTAAATATACAAAAGAAAATTTTATGATTTTTACGCTCCGGGCCACACCCATCTCCCATGGAGTAGGAAGGATACACTGTGAATGCGATATCCTTTGTGGAAATGTGCGCCTCTACAGGAGTTACATCTGAATTATCAAAAACATACCTTTTCCCAAAAAGAAAATGTTACTGGGCCAACTGGAAAGTAAATGTAGAGGAATAAATAGGCACTGTATCAATACTGAAGGCATTTTGGACAAACCGGGGTTAAAAGTTTCAGAAGGCAACAATTCGATGAACCAGCCTACCAAAGCACAGAAATGCGGCGGGAGCCTCCAGCTCTGGGTCGGATTCCGGGAATGATGCACGTGGCGCAGGGAACAGATGCAAGGGGCAGGCAGCGTTCTCGTACACTACCTTGACTTATATGGTGCAAAAATCTAGGCGCTCTCATTATTTGGTATTACAACGCATATATATAGAAAACAGATCCAATGCTCCGGACCTCAAAAGAATGGATTCTTAGGCATTCTGAATTTTTTTTGTGCAAGGAGGAATTTAAAATTAACTATGTCGCCTGCAAAAGGTCAGAGGGCACGGCATGCTCCGGAGTCTGCATGATTTGGTTCCCATAACTCCTTGCAAGAAGGAGCTCATGAATTTGAGTCTCCACAGAGCTGCCGTGGGATCTCTGACGGGTCATATCATCTCTCCAAGCTATCACGCAATTCATTTCTTCTTGGTTAATGCTCAGAAACCGGCAGACGAGGTCCATTTTTCATGAGTTTGTCGTACTCCAATCTGCCGTAGCTTCCAGGCACAGGGTGATTAAAAAAAAAAGCCTTATTAAAAGAGCAAAGATCTGTCAGCAGGTTTTACAGCTTTTTGTTAACCATGGAAAAGGTCCCAAAGCAAGAGAGGGAAAGGCAGAAAAGGGGAAGGTGATAAAGAGAGACAGCAAGGATAAACAAGCACAAGCACAAGCGTGTGTTCAGCCCTTACTAAAAGCCTCACAGAGCAGCGCATCTGCGCTGGCTCAGGCGAGACCTAAAAATGGTGTACGAACCAATATAAGTATAAAGAAGGGTTTTAATATACAAAACCATCCACTGATCATATTAATCTTCATAGAGTGTTGAATTCACTGGTGGTACCTAAACAAATACATACATAGGAAATATAAGAATGGTTTGAAAAAATCTAGGTCAGACATTTGAACAACTGTGCTAGCGTTACATTTCAAAGCTATTCAGTCCAGGACATACAAACCCGTCTGAACGGACACAACCATATACTGTATAGTCAATGTCTGTTATTCTTAGTATAGGTGAAAAATAAAATCATTTTTAGACAAGATTCACTACAATAACAATATACTGTAGAAAGGTTAATCCGCTGACGTCTGGAAAATGTGCCTCAACTCACCGTGTCATGCGGCTCATGGTGACTCTCCGCCCAATAAAAGAATTATATGAAGTGGAGCATGGTAAGAAAATAAGTCTTCTGGAAGACTGTAACAGTTCTAGGCATTTCAGAAAAAGTGTAAAGATAAAGTGTGCCCATGTAGATTAAAAACCGTCCAAATACTTATAGGCAGTGTCTGCAATAGTGAATGAGGTATTTTTGTATGGCTGTGAAGTCCCTAATAGGTTCCCGAAGCATGTATTCAGATGTCACTAAGGTTTATCGAGACAAGAGGGCAGCGTAATGGTGTGTAACACTAGTGGGAGACACGCCAAGACCCTGGAGGCAGTTGTATGTCTGCCTAGAAGTTTGTGTATCAATGCTTTTGATGCTCGTGCCTCATAACAGGAGTATGTGTTGCGGCAGCACAGGGTGAACAAAGGCAGAACCTAGTGCAGAAACTTCCATAGGAAACATGTGGTGTTATAGGGAAAAAAAAGGCTCTCAGAGCTAGTTGGCCTAACACACAAGTACAGCATGCTTAGATTTCAGAAGCAACTGCCCCATCAAAATATGCAGCAGTAAGGCACATGATAACACTGCCTAGATTAAACATAGATGCAGCATTCTTCAAGTTGAAAACTGCTGATGTGTTTGATGTGCACTGTAATAACAAAGCTGAGATGTAATGGAGGAAATTGTCTTAAAATAGTTGACCTCCGCATGGGTGAAGCGTGCTTTGTTTTCAAGACACAACACCTGCCACATATGCACTGAGAACTTTCCTACGACATGAGAGAGTGTGCTTTGAAACTTCCATATCTTTATCACGAATGCAGCATTCTTTACGTTTTCATAACAAGAAAAAAAAGAAAAGATGTGCTCAATGCACAAAAGATTCAAGTTAAACAGAAAGGTAGGTTCAGGGACCCATTCCTGTATACAAGGAACACGCTGTCTTGGTGCTGAAAAAATTACAGATATAACAAACGTAGGGTCAGAGACCCATACCTGTATACGGGGAGCCAGCAATCCGTTATACCACAGCAGATGGAGGACGGTGTCCAGAGTAATTGCTGTTGCTTGAATAGAGGATCCAGGGCTAGCTAAAGCCAAATTTGGTGTGCGGCTACTCACTCAGGTTGTATAATCACATCACTGTGATGCAGTCACATGACCACGAGTACTTGGGAAATGTAGTCGCATGCTCGCAGCATGAATATGAATGAACGCGCACTAAATGGTGAAGGCTTTCTTGCCTCTGTCACACACAGAAGCTTCTTCACGTGGAATAGAATCACTAAAGACGGGCCTCCATCGAAGTTAAATGCAAATATTACGATGTACTGGCATGTGTTTTTAAAGGGTCAGCGCCGTATACCCAAGGGCGGAAGACCCATTAGGAAAATCAGCACACCCAAAAAGCAGATTGCCCAATATAGAAATGAGTGATGGGTATGTAAACCATGTCCCTTGTACAACGAATGTATCCTGTTGAAAGCGGGCAGCCCCATATGTCTAAGGGTATAGAGAGGTCAGTGCACCCGAATCAGAGTGCCCAATCTTGTATGGATAAGTGAGGATGTTTGGACCATGTCCAACGGACATCCTGTTACAGGTATCTAGTGGAGGTAATCTTCTGAGCTTATGAGTAAAATAAAAAAAAAGATATATATGAAAATATAGAAAAGAACAGGCAGTGTCCCTCGCACATATTCTAAGGGACCTGGTTATCAGGAGCCATAGCGCTATATGGTTAGCCATACGTATTCTCTTGTATGTTAGGTGACCGGTGGCACTTCACCACACACCCTGAAAAATCGCTCTCGTGGAAAAGGTCAAGTCTAATTGGGCCCCCTCAGTCGGAGAAGGAACAACTCCCTTGTTCCTATTGCAACCAATGGAGATTTGGGACTATCCTACATGGACAAGGGAAAATGGCGTTCAGGCCCGTCCTATCCCTTTTCTTCCCATGGTTTGTCTGTGCCAATTGGGATTTCAGTTATATGTGTGTATCAATTATATTTTGGTCATCTGGCGAGGTGAAGATCAATCTATCACTACCTTAGGGAAATCGATTTGCAAGAACTAAGAGTGTGGCATGTCAATGACTGCTTCCACAACAACTTCAAGAAAATATTGTACTACCTTATAGTCCCTAATAATGGCCACAAACAGAATTTTCATAACGTAAACAATTGGTTAAATAAGGAATTCAGACTTTCACATAGATATCCTTCACAAAGGACATCTCAGAAATCAGTCTGGGTGGAGAGAGGTACAAAAGAGCCCAAGCTCGGGCTAAGAAAGAATGGGAGATAGAAAGATGGCAGGAAGTCAAATTGGCTTGCTCTCTTAAGAACTCCACCAGGTTTTGGGCACTTGTAAAGTGGAGGGGAAAGAGGTCCCTGCTTCACCTCTGCAAAATAACATTTCTCCCCAGACCTGGGTTGATCATTTCTCCAATCGTTATTCGTAACTCCTTTTAATGAGCCGGACACTGTGCTGGGGACTGTGTAAACAGACAACTCTATAGCTGTACCTGGCCCTTTCCTTGACCTGGCCGACATCCTCCGCTCAGGATGCAATAACCAGAGGTAGAGCTTCAGGATTAGACAGCATTCAAGCTTATATTCTTCTGCTAGAAAGAGATAAATTGTCTTAGTATAACCTTTTCTTAACTAATGCCATTATCAATGGTGCCCCAGTACATGATTCTTGGAAGGGAGCAGACATGTCCCGATATATAAGAAGGGGGATAGATTCCATCCAGCCAACTACAGGCTGATCAGCTTGATCAACTGTGCGAAGAAAATTTCTGCCCAATTGGGGAATGGACTGCTGCTAAAGCCATTGTATCCCCCTTTCAGACAGGCTTAAGGAAGAAAATATCCACGATTCTTCAGGTTTCCGCTTCCTTTTAGTCTATTGGAAGATCGTTGTGGTCGGCAGGGCAACTTGTATGTTGCCTTCATCGACCTTAAATCTGCTTTTGACCTGGTTTCACGAAGCACGCTATGGCAGATTTTGGGTGATATGGGCCATCCCAGGAGTCATTCCCAGGAGTCATTCTCACCGAAAACCGGTCTGGAGGCTGAAACATCGGTATCATAGCCCGAATATCCTGGACTTGCTGATAGGGAGGATAGACCCAAAACTGTGCTGTGTCCAGAACCGCTCCGATGAAAAGGAGCTTATGGGAGGGAATCAGGTGTGACTTCAGCATGTTAACTGTGAACCTCAGCGAATGCAGTCAGAAGGCTAGTCCTGACAGCCACCGTAGGAAGCTCAAGGCCCAAGGCCTCAGGCGCCCTACTCAACACCACCGCGTAAATGTAAATGTACCGGTATTTATAGAGCGCACAGCTACTTCCCTGAGGTAGTGTCCCGGCGCTGTCCGTATACCGCTTAGGAACCCTTCCTGGTTTTCCCTGTGAGTGTCCACTCCTGGGCACCCCCAGGGTGAAACCAGGCATCCCAGCGCTTTCGGGGCCGTTGTGGAGATTAAGCAAGCTATTGCCCAGAGTCGCAGAGTTGGACTCATGATTAGAATAGGCACGAGGCGAGAATTATCAGGTCCGAGGAAATTGAGCCACAGTAGAGGGAGAAAGAACACCAAGGTCTGGGGAGGTATCCAGACCACTGGCATCACCCAACTCTATCTTGCCAGTCCGGGTCCTCAAGTTGGTCTGCTAGAGGGTCAATAGACTCCTCCCAGTCCTCCACAGGCTGCTACTCAGGGGGGTAGGGAACACCACAGATGAACAGTGATACAAAAGTCTGGCACGTGTCTATGGCGGGGTGAGGTTGGCGTTGGGGGCACAACCGGCGTCTGGGGTGTCGCAACTGGAATCGGTGCCGGGGAAGGTACTGTGAGGTGACCGGCACCTTCGGGACTCTGCAGCGCCAGGGCCGGATCCACCGACATCGAAGGCCTACAGCCCCCAGCCGAGTCTGTGGGGCCCGAAGGCACGCCTGCGGAGTCGGGCTGCCCAAAGATGCTGTGTAGTGCTTCGTTAAATTGATGAGGCTGGGCAGGGGACGATCTGGGAAAGCTAGTGAAGCGTTGAGCCGCCCTAGCATGATCTGAGGAAGGAGCCGGAGAGCGACGACGCTCCGGGTGCCGTGTCGCGTTGGCCGATGGACAGAGAGAAGGCGAAGAGCGATGATGCATTTTTGCCTTCTTTTTGTGCATCAACTTTCTTGAGGAGTGCGAAGTCTTCGAAGAGGAATGGTGTTGACTCAGTGACTGGTCCCGCGACCTTCCTCTCGATGGGGACTTCGAGCTGCACGGAGCTGGGACCGGTTTTGGGGTAAAACCCCTCATCGGCCAGGCTAGCTTGAATCCAATGACAAAGTAAGCAAGGGACCCATGTCTTGGCGTACCCTGCCAACTTAGGGCAAACAAAGCAAACACAAGGAGATGATGGACGAATGGCTGAAACTTTTCAGACACTCACCCCCAGTCACAGATCTTGGTTGAATCCATCATCGTTCTTAAGCTCACTTCTCCACCCCAGTTCAGGCCCAGCCATATAAAAATCAGTCTTAACCCTGTGTCTCATGGGAACAGTCCAGACCGAACTGCCAAGTC
Source organism: Lissotriton helveticus (assembly GCF_964261635.1). Classification (NCBI taxonomy): domain Eukaryota; kingdom Metazoa; phylum Chordata; class Amphibia; order Caudata; family Salamandridae; genus Lissotriton; species Lissotriton helveticus. Next base: position 390,624,146 of record NC_136058.1, on the reverse strand, counting down.
AGGTCTCAACTGGACCGGAATCAAGCATCCTGGGATTCAAGGTAGCCTGGCTGATGAGGGGTGTTAATCCAAAACCAGTCCCAGGATGCTGGTTTCCGGTCCATGGAAGACCTGGCTTGGCAGTACGGTCTCTGTTTGACAAAAAGAACCTAGTCAGTTTGAGAGCAGTACCGTTGATGCTTATACTTTCTAAACAGCTTACCAAAGAGAAATGGTTAACCGTATCAAATGTGGCCCAAAGATCCAATAGGATCAAGGCTGCATTAATCTCCTCTATACACAATGGATCTGATCTCTTCAGTTACTGCCGATAAGGTTGAGTCTGTATGGTAGTAGGGTCTAAAGCCATGTTGAGCAGGATCCAGACAGTCCGTATTTTCAAAAAAGGTGGTAATCTCCTGATTCATGGCATTTCTAAAATTTCATCAGGAAGAGGAAGGACCAATTTGGATCTGTAGTTCTTTACATCTGAGGGATCGAGGGAAAGAGTATTTAGAAGTGGCAAAATCGATGCCTTTTTCCAAGCATCTCGAAAAAAGCCGAACTTGAGCTCCATTGTCATAAAAAACTGAGATGGGCAGAAATGCTAGCTGAAACCGGATGGAGGGCAAGAATCTGCAGGGCTTCAAATTTCATAGTGTTGAGAAGATAGAGACTTTCTCTTCAGAAAGTGGGGGGAAATTTACTCATTACTAGGAAATGGTAAGTTAGTTTATTCACCGTACGTTATTCCACTGTATCTGTCCCCAAAGATTATCTGGTGTTATCTTAAAATTCAGTAATATTTTATTTACTTTGGAAAAAAGAATTTGGTTAGTTCATCACAGCTTTTCGGCTGGGAGTTGCTACATTTTTATAACCAAAGGATGAAAGTGATTTAACTGTGTTGAACAATAGGCTGTAACTATTCCTCCAAAATTGTTATTGGTGCCTACATTTTCTTTTACATTTCTTGAGATCATAGGAGTACCATGGCGCGGAAGGCGTAGACAGATGGTTAGTCTTCAATCTAAAAGGCCCTACTTGACAAACTGTCTGGTAACAATGTGCGAGATGATTAGCCTTAAGTAGCTCAAGATTTTCACTGATCAGAATTAGCTCTCACTACAGAAAAGGTTGAAGATCCCTGTTGTAAACACTTAATATCCCCAACATCAAATAATTTGAAAAATGCAAAAAAAACAGAAATGTGCTACAAAACAAAGAGTTTTCGTTTGGCCAGTCCTGTGAAAGGGGGCTCGTTTTTACACTTGCAATATTTGTCTAGGATAGATAGGACAGGCATGATGCAAATTGTGAAAGGAAGATGGGCACACGTTACCTCCACCCTTTTCAAGTGGGAGTTCAAAAATATGGATCCAGCCCACAAGGTTCTGAGTTTCGCAGAAGTGTACTGAACCGCAGACCGACCGGAGCCTGAAAGCAGCAAGAGAATATATTATAGTTACCAGACAGCCCAAGAGCTCTGGAACCAGCAGAATCTACCCTCCAAGACTCTACACAAGAAAAACAAGTTTTAAACAAAACAAGGTAGGCAGTGGACCACTTTAACACCTTACAAGCACCAACTCAAATATCACCAATATTTGTATAAGCTCAGTCTTTCAGATGGCGTGCAATTATCAAATACTCCCTGCCCTGAGAGTATATCCCAAATCCTTGGGAAAAAACAGTATTAAACAAAGCTTTGAAATGCACCGCCCGCAAGTTTTGAATCTCCACTGTGTGTGGTTGATAGAGTCTGTAGGTAAGAGTATTTCAAAGTAAGAGACGCTGTATCCGTAATTGTCAAAAAAAGTTCAAAATTCCTTTAATAGTTCATTAAGGTACCAGCCAACGCGTTTCGTTCCGTCAAGCGGAACTTCTTCAGGGCGCAATAATTGTTGAGATGGAATGGGAATATATTCCCCCTACGCCGGTAAATGGCAAACGAAGTGGGTCCAGAGACAAGGATATTCGTTTTATCCGTTTCCTCCGTATATATTGTTGTTCCCAAATAGGCTATTTCTTGCCAGTTGTTTCGAAATGACTATTAACGATGTATCGTATACCTTGAATATCGTAACGTGCATGTCCTGCACCGTTACATTAGTCAAACTTTAATTCCTCAGTCGACTTTCAATTTCCAAATTATTTAAAGGCAGTCACCTCTCAGGGTCAAAGTATGGAACCCCCGGCTGGCGTCTCCTCAGTCCCCGCACCAATTCCTTTCCGTTGAAATTGAGGAATTAAAGTAGCCTATTTGGGAACAACAATATATACGGAGGAAACGGATAAAACGAATATCCTTGTCTCTGGACCCACTTTGTTTGCCATTTACCGGCGTAGGGGGAATATATTCCCATTCCATCTCAACAATTATTGCGCCCTGAAGAAGTTCCGCTTGACGGAACGAAACGCGTTGGCTGGTACCTTAATGAACTATTAAAGGAATTTTTAACTTTTTTTGACAATTACGGATACAGCGTCTCTTACTTTGAAATACTCTTACCTACAGACTCTATCAACCACACACAGTGGAGATTCAAAATTTGCGGGCGGTGCATTTCAAAGCTTTGTTTAATACAAGAAAAACAAGTATTTGCAATGCACATTGGTCTCGCATTTGCTTGACTTTGAGCTACTAGGGGTGTAAATGACAATGTCTTTTACTGAGTTTGTGAGGCACGTGTCGTATTATTGCTGTTCTGGAAGACACCCTCTGACCACTTGGAAATAACTTGTATAGGAGGCACCAGAAATATATAATCTGGAAGAGAAATACTGCATTATATTCTGGTGGCAGGTGTGTTCCTGGGTAGGGGAGGCTGAAATAAAAGACAAGGAGGGGTTGCATAATGGGCCTGGGTACATTATCGGACGAGTTCTGGGATGTGGGACCAGGTGAGTAAATTGTAAAGATCAGTGGGCAGGGGGAACCAGTGGCTCAGGAGGTTATGTGAAAGGGGAGGGGCAAGATGTACGGTCAGTGGATATAGGTGAAAAGGGACCTGGTAGGTACTACAGGGAAGGTGTATCACTTATGGAATGAGAAGGGGTGTTAGGATATGGAGGAAGTGTGTGAACATTAATATACCAAGGTGGATAAACTAATACAATACTAATACAAAGTGAAAGTCACAGGAGTTAAGATAGCCATTTCAAGTTTAATAAATTACATGTGAGACTAATGTGTGCCAGCTCCTGCTGCACCATTGTCTAGACTGGCATGGTAGCCTAGCTCTTATATTTTAAACAAAGAGGAAATTTCTGCCAAGCTTAGGGAAATTTAAGCATGTAAGGGAACAAAGTATGTAAATTTGATCTGAGTTGATCTTAGAGTTGTGGAATAGCCTAGGGTACTACTGAAGCCAGCTCCTGTGTGAATCCTTATAACAATAATATGCAATCAAAGTAAATAGAAAGAATAGAAATACCTGTGGGCGGAAGTTGTAAAAATAATCAGGTGTACAGCAGCGTGGGGTTTATATTGTAAACAATGCTTCCCCACACTTCCTTCCAAAAAACCATTAGCAAAATAAAACAAGCATTAGAAATGCAATAGGTCTCGGATTTATTTGAGTTAGAGCTAATGGCATTGTAAATGGCAATGTCTTTTAGCCATGTGTTATGGAGTATATGCATGTGGTGTGTAGTGGAATTTTGTGGGTTGGATTGGAATTGTAGCAAGGGTGTCATGCTGCGCTTTAGATGAATATGTTTAAAAGTAAAGTGCACCATACTGCGATTGCTACAATAGTTAATTGTGGATGCGTTAACAATTGATGTGTGCACTGATGGCTGGTGGTGTGTGTGCTTGGTGGAAGCGTGCACTGATGGCTGGTGGTGTGTGTGCCTGGTAAAAGCGTGCACAGGCGGCTGGAGGTGTGTGTGCCTGGTGAAAGCGTGCACTGATGTCAGGTGTTGTGTGCCTGGTGGAAGCCTGCACTGACAGCTGATGGTGTTTGTGCCCGGTGAAAGTGTGCAGTGACGGCTGGTGGTGTGTGTGTGTGGTTGTGTGTGTGGTTGCGTGTGTGGTGGTGAGTGTGTGGTGGTGAGTGTGTGGTGGTGTGTGTGGTGGTGAGAGTGGTGTGTGTGTGTGTGTGGTCTTATGTGTGTGGTCTTATGTGTGTGGTTTTATGTGTGCGGTCTTTTCCTGCGCACTCAGTCTGCACTCACTCTGCAGTTATTCTGCACTCACTCTCATTCTGCACTCACTCACACTCTGCACTTATTCTGCACTCATTCTGCACTCACTCACACTCTGCACTCACTCTCACTCTGCACTCATTCTGCATTCACTCTGCACTCTCACTCTGCACTCACTCTCACTCTGCACTCACTCTGCATTCACTATCACTCTGCACTCACTCTCACTCTGCACTCTCTCTGCCTCTGCACTCTCTCTCACTCTGGACTCACTCTCACTCTGGACTCACTCTCACTCTGCAGCACTCACTCACACTCTGCAGCACTCACTCACACTCTGCAGTACTCACTCTCACTCTGCACACACTCTGCACTCACTCAAACTCTGCAGCACTCACTCATACTCTGCAGCACTCACTCACACTCTGCAGCACTTACTCTCACTCTGCAGTACTCACTCTGCAGCACTAACTCTCACTCTGCAGCACTCACTCACTCTCTGCACACACTCTGCACTCACTCAAACTCTTCAGCACTCACTCACACTCTGCAGCACCCACTCACACTCTGCACTCACTCTGCACTCATTCTGCACTCACTCACTCTCTGCACTCATTCTGCACTCACTCACACTCTGCATTCACTCTGCACTCTGCACTCACTCTTCACTCTCACTCTGCATTCACTCTTACTCTGCATTCACTCTCACTCTGCATTCACTCTCACTCTGCACTCACTCACACTCTGCAGCACTCATTCACACTCTGCAGCACTCACTCTCACTCTGCACATACTCTGCACTCACTCAAACTCTGTAGCACTCACTCACACTCTGCAGCACTCACTCACACTCTGCAGCACTCACTCTCACTCTGCAGCACTCACTCTCACTCTGCACACACTCTGCACTCAAACTCTGCAGCACTCACTCTCACTCTGCACTCACTCTCACTCTGCAGCACTCACTCTCTGCAGCACTCACTCACACTCTGCAGCACTTACTCACACTCTGCACACACTATCACTCTGCACACACTCTGCACTCACTCAAACTCTGCAGCACTCACTCATACTCACACTCTCACTCTGCACACACTCTTACTCTGCACACACTCTCACTCTGCACACACACTCACTCTGGACACACTCTCACTCTGCAAACACTCTCACTCTGCACACACTCTCACTCTGCACACACTCTCACTCTGCACACACTCACTCTGTACTCACTCACTCTGCACTCACTCTCACTCTGCAGCACCCACTCTCACTCTGCAGCACTCACTCTCACTCTGCACTCACTCTCACTCTGCAGCACTCACTCTCACTCTGCAGCACTCACTCTGCAGCACTCACTCTCACTCTGCAGCACTCACTCTCACTCTCACTCTGCACACACTCTCATTCACAGCATTTCTGAAGGGGGCAAAAGTAACACTTTCCAGCTCTCCGAGCTTTGGAACTTTACGTCCCGATCCCTTCCAGATGGAGAGGGGCGGCAGCATCTGTCCAGAGGGGGGAGGGGTCCTCTATCGAGAGGGTGGGAGAGAGGAGGTTCTGCACCTTAATGTCTGTTGTTGAACTGGCCCCATCCGCATGTCTCCACTGTGTACATGTGGACAGTCGGGTCAAGCACATCACCAGGTTGCACATGAGTTTAGAATGTCACCCCAAACATCAATATGATTGTGCAAGGGGTTAAGTACATCCTCTTACAGTCTGCAAGAGATAACTACAGCATCACACCATCCTACGGGATTGAACAGTGGGTATTGACCACCATGCCCTCCTGGGGATAGTACAGAGGGTTATAACGCACTTCACTAAAACCTCCTACAGAATAGTACAGTCAGTGGGTTAATACGCATTTTGCCACCGCCAGCAGGATTATACAGGGGATTTAGTATATCCTCCCGTAGAATTTACATGGAGTTAAGCACATCACTGCATTCTCCATCTAAATAGTACAGGCCATAAACACATCACCATACCTTCCTGCAGCATGTTCATTTGGCTAAGTGCATCATTACTCCCTCCTTCAGGATGGTATCGGGGGTTAAAAACGTGACGTAAAAGGCAGGATTGTACAGGGGTAAAGAAGTTCACCGTGCCCTCTGCGAATTTTGCAAGGGGTTACATTAGTTCAATACATTTTGAAACGTGCTAGTGAAGTTCCTCAGAACAGTGCTATGGTGCAAGTTAAGCACATCACCTTCATCTGCAGGAATGTACACAGATGGCCATGCGGCTGCTGCGCAGAGTATACTGCCACTTATGTAGCCTACATATCCTGTGCATGGGCTAAAGAGAAGCTGGTGCAAGACCACAGGGCCACCGTGAGAGGTGTGGGGGGGTCTGCACTGAAACATGTGTTCTATCTAAGCACATACTGAAGTGCTTTTCGTGTGCTATACATGTGACATACCATGATAATAATTGTGAGCCAATTAAATGTTACTAATGACATCTGCTAATAACTATATGTACAAGGGTATTAGTGCAATTGTGAACTGAATGGTGTGAGCACGACACATTCTAACTAACCGTCTTGTAAGAGGCCCATGTAATGAGATATTTCATTTCACTCGTGTGATTTAACCTCGTGCTCAGAATAACCCTGGCAGGAACCCGACGTGCACTTCCGCAAAGAAGAATACGCTATTTAAACGGCTTTGAGGGACAGACATGGCATCCCCGAAAACTCCCCGTGTCCCTTGCTGCACTCATTAACGATAATAAACAGCACTGCGCACTCTGGGCATCTGCATACATCACATGCATGTATATTTGTGAGTATGTAGTGTTTGTGTACACACAGATTTCTTTTAAATGAATACAGTGCTGGCAGATTAGCAAATGGTTGCCAGTATCAAGGCTGTGCACACAGTATTTGTAAGGATGACGGTAAATACGGTTGATAAAGTCTCTGGGGCGCCCACCTCAAGCAGAGGAAGCTACGGCGACGTGACTTAGTTCAGTGTATCTTATGTGCAGATATGCGCGGGGGCCTCCCGGACTCCCTGCTCACCGTGGTCCTCAGGTATGTTCCCCCCCTCTTCCCGGGAGAGGAGGTGTGGGGGTAGTGAGAGTAGGGGACAGTCAAGAGTTTCACTCACACCACTCGACCGAGGCAGTAACCTCTTCCCCATGTATATAGAGATAACTCTAATCACCAGTCTCTTCTTTGTGTGACTTTACATCTTGTACATTTGAAATTTTTCTGTTTGTATCTTCTATGTATTGCATGTAATCCTTAGACCTTATGTTTTGCAACTGGTTCTTATGTAAAGCGCTCTGACACCTTCGGGTAAAGTTTGCGCTATATAAAATCACATTAAATAAATAAATAAAAATAAAAATAGTGATAATAGAGGTAGCAGTAACACAGCATCTCAACCTCCTTCGGGGCCACGGAGGAAAGGTGCCTGCTGGCTGCACAGCCTATAGTACACCGAAGCCATGCCAAAGTGCGTATGGGCGCTGCAGAAACATGTCTAGTATAAGTAGTAATACTAGTGCAGCTTGGCTATCACCAACCTCCACAGCCCTGAGTCACGCTGTGGTTGTGGCGTTACAGAAGAGCCGCCATTAGTTCAGCCGTCCTGGAGTTGACTCGCGCTATGGCATCAATGCGCTGAGTTCGGCGATTCTTTTTTGCATTCTCCTGTGCCCATGATATTGACGGGGGCTTTCCACAGTGCGGGCTGGCCCCGGTCCCGGGACTGTGACAGTGAAGCGCAGTTGGTTCACCTCCTCCCGGTCGATGAAGTGCAGCACACTCAGCTAAAACCTCCCAGTAACTTGAGATCGCCTCGGAGTCGGAAGCCGCGAGTGGTGCGCGCACACGCCATATGCGTTCAATTATCGCGCCCGTGCCTGTGCCTGAAATGCGCGTAATAGACACCAATAGGCCAGGGGCGGAGCTATGCACCCGCCTCTGGCCTATTAGTGTCTATTTGACAAAATAATCCGCAGTAAAAGGCCAATAGCAGCCCGCATATTGAAAATCACACGGACGAGCCTGAGGAATGTGCAAGCCTATTTTGAAACCTCGTCCAAGAGGGCTCTCTTCCGAGCCCTAAAAATGCAGAGGGCATGGTGTATTGTATTTTTTTTTGGGGGGGGGGGGGGCAAAATATCGCAGAATCCTTCCTGTGGGAAGGAGTTTACTGTTTGGTGAGTGGCACAGAAGTCCAAAGGGAGAAGGGAATGGGTAGAGACCTTCATATAGAGCAAGGCGGAGGTATGTTATTTTCATGTCCCTTACCTGCATAATCCAAATGTTTTCTGTCTCCAGATCCTCCACCACTGCATCCACACGAATTTTGCAGCCGTAGCTGCTGCTCCTCCATACTGGCCATGCTCTCTCAGTGCCCCACGCTCAAGGTACAGAAACAGAAGTGGAATTCTGTGCTTACTCATGTAATACTCCTGAGGTACACTTCGTCTCTTTATGGTTTTTCGATCACCCTTTTACTACAAAAGAGCACGCCTCTCATTAACAATGTCGATCGATAAATATTTCAGCTATGGCTGTGTCGCGGCTTGAGGGGGAACATGATAAACTGCATTGTAAACATTTATGAAAATTGCTTTTAGACTTGGCGACCGAGGTAGAAAATTATTTGTAACACTCAAACCCATCGTAAGTACGCAGGGCTGTAACGATGCCTGCTTTAAGAGGTTTCTATTGATTGCGTTGAATTAAGCATTGTTTGGTAGAACCTTCCGTGCCGTGCCTTTAACTCTGCAGTAAAAAGATGAGTTTTATAATCTCCACATATGGTAGCCATTTAAGGTAGAATTGGCAACTGCCATTTCAAATTAAATGCCCAGATGTCTTGCTCTTAATTAATTCTTCAATTGTGAATGAAACCTGGATTTGTGAAACTGAGAATATGTTTGTTTTCCATGAATGTTTTACTGCTGGATGATGTGAAATAAATCACATTTTCATTAGCGTGTTGCTGAAGTTCAAAGCCCTCTGGATCTAAAAATCTACTCAGCAACAAAAGCAGACACAATAAAAAAGGGACTCCAGGCTCAGATATCTGCCCCCCGGGCAGCAGAAAAGTAAAACATCCATAGCTGCCAAGGTTTCAGATTGCTATGTGTGACATTTTTATACCTTCAGTGTAATTATGAGTGCCATTTCAATGACTATGAGTGACACCTTCTTGTGAGCAAAATCAAGCAATGAAGTCTAGTCCCCTTGCAAGTATAAAAATTAGGAAAATTACCCCAAACCATTACACAGTCCTGGTGTTCTGACGCCATTAGCCCAGCCACCGTCTGCCACAGATCACCCAGGGATTAGTAGGCCTCATCCCAATGGCCACTTACCAACTGACTATGCTTTTAGTGGCAAATACTGTAGAGAGAGCTCATCTTAACTCTTCAATTATATTCATAATCAGCCCCACCACCATAACATAACTTGGGAAATTATTGGCGTGGCCACTACTTACCACTACTCTCTGTAACCTTTCAAATGTTGCAGCGAAGCTAAGCACTGCGACCTCTGCATGGTTCACTTATTGGTTGATTACCTCGCGCAGCTTCTTTCTGAGCTTTAGAATGCTGCTCTGGTGTGCCACATGTTGTGTTGCGCAGGTTCTAAACCGGACTCTTAGGGCCTCAGTCAGTTGTGAGTCAGGACTCCATCCTCTGAACAGCTGAGGAGCCGCGTTGCAGAGGGCTGCCCAACAGGGGTGTGGCTAGCTGGACTGGTGATCCCAGGTTGTGCTGTTGATTATTGCACGAGCCGGGAGAGACACTGTGTGCACCACCACTCAACCCCCAACAAACACGTGGTAGTCAGGTGTGAGAAGTGAGCTGTTGACTTATCCAGGGCCGGCAGGAGACTGGCTGGACCACTGGGGCTGGGAGACAAGTCACCTGGGGAAGAATGACCCGATGCGACTGGAGGAGGGGGTTGATTTCAGCCCCTACCCTAAACTACCGGAGAAAACCTCCTGAAACTCCTGACTCAGCTCATCCCTTGTCCGACCACTGGAGTTAGATGCAGTGAAATCTGTCCTGGCTGGTGGAAGGCGCCGCCGCTCATTGGCAGGCTGTGATGGCGACTGGTTGGTTGTACAACTGGAGCTGGCCCTTACCTCCCGACCTAGGTGCTGCATTGACCTCCACGCCCCAGGGGGCTTGCTGGGCACATGTACATCACCTGATGTGGCTGTGATGGATATTAAATTCGGGGGAGAAAGCAACCAAGTGAGCATCGGTCTCCGACCACTGGGAACGATCGTGGGACCCTAATGAGTGCTAAATGGGGCCCCTGGGCCAAAACAGTTAACATAGAAGGGGAAGCACTGGGTAAGAGAGGGCACGGAACCTAAATGCTCCAGGCTGCATTTCTCCTACTTGCAGCATGCGGCGCAAAGAAAAATAATCAAAGTTGCTGCCTGCCACCTTATGACGTATGATGTCGTAAAACGAGGCAAGGTCGGCGCTGCCAGATCCACGTGCTGCTGCTGGCGAGATAGTCACTGTTGTTGTTTATGTTAAGCCTGTGTGGTTTGCAAAGCCCTAACTGCTCACGTTGGCTTCATCTGAATTTAAACAGGGTTTTTTTTAGTACTGTGAGAGAAAATTGTCGGAGGCGCACATCCTGGGTTGCCTGGCAATCATGAAATTCACCATCCGTCCACTCCTGCAGCCTCGTGTGCGCACTCACACACAAGCATCCACTTATCACACGCTTGCTTAGGCATGCTGAAGTGGATGCCTGCTTAATCCCAGGGGGACCGCAAAGTACATTCTGCTAGAGAAGCACTCTAGTAGGTCCCTGCTTGTGCCCCAGGGACACTGTAAAATAAACGCTATGGAAACAAAGATAAGCCACTTTAAGGGGCTTGTATTGAAGCGAGGAGAGGTGGCATAAAATAGAAAGCTGCCGACTTTGGAGCCGGAGAGCAGAAATCGATCCTCGGCTTGGGCTGTATAAATGATTATTAAAAGAAGATCACAGATAAGAGTGGGGAAAGACAAATAAAACAAGCATTGGGGAGAAACAAATAAAACAAGCATTGGAAATAAAACAAGCATTGGGTTGAGACAAATAAAACAAGCATTGGCAATGCAATAGTATGGGGGTGTGAGCAGGGATTGGAAGAAAGTAGTCTGTGTAGTAAAGGGGCCAATAGCCATGGAAGGACACAAATGATGATATGTCCATCATAAGGAGGGACTAACAAGCCTACAACCAATCGGACGGCACCATTTAAGACACCAGCTAATGAAAATGATGGGTGGAGAGTGGGTAGAGCTTACACATATCATAGTGTATACAGCATGTCTGAACGAGACAGCGCGAAAGCGCTGCCTAGGCGAGACCTAAAAAGGAGTTAGAATAGCATAGCCCTTTTCCGTGTCACCCTACTCCACAGCACTGCCACCAACCCCACCACACTAACCTTGAAAACCATAGCCCCTTTCCCCAAAACACTGCCATCTTCCGTTCCCACAAAACACTGGCCCGTTCTGCTTGCCCAAAAACTACTCCTCCACACTGCCACCTACCCTCAAAACACTACATGGCTACACTGTCTGCTTCTGCCATAACACTGCTCTCTATCCTGCCACCCCCACCCAAACTGACCCCTACCCTGAAAACACTACAGGGCTACACTGAGATCTCCTTTAGTGAGATCTCCTTTCTGAGTAAAATGTTTCTGGCTTTCCCCTCCTGTATTAGGCTTTAGTCCAGTGTGAATTCTCTCATGTGAAATGACATTGTATTCAAGACTAAACCTTATCTGACATTCAGAACACACATAAGGTTTTTCCCCTGTGTCAGTTCGCTCATGTCAAGTGAGAAGTAATTTGTAACCAAAACTTTGCTTGCATTCATAAGGTTTTTCCCCAGAATGGGATCTCGCATGAAGCATAATCTGTCTTTCAGATTCAAGCTTTTTTGCCATAAGGATTTTCTCCAGTGTGGAGTTTCTCATGGTGAGATAGTGTTTTTCTCTGCAGCTTTTCTGGCATTCAGAACACTCAGGAGGTTTTTCATCAGTATGGAGTCGCTTATGATTAGTGAGGCTGTGCCAATCAAATAGGAAATTCCGGCATTTACAGCATTGGTGATGTTTTTTCCCTGTGTGCGTCTGCTCATGTAGTGTGAGATTGAGTTTAAAATTGATGCTTTTCTGGCATTCGGAGCACTGAATTATTTTGATGGTGTGTTTTCTTATGGCGCTTGTAACCATCTCTACCTCTGAATCTTTTCGGACATTTAGAGCACTCATTTTTTTTCTCCAGTGTGGATTCTCACATGTTCAGTGAGATTAGATTTTTGGCTGAAACATTTTTGGCATTCGGAACCCTGATAAGTTTTTTCCCCAGTGTGGATTCTTATATGCCGAGCAAGAGTCCTTCTTTCACTGAAACATTTCTGGCATTCAGAGCACTGATTAGGTTTTTCCCCAGTGTGGGTTCTTATATGATGAGTGAGACTGTTTTTTCCAATGAAACATTTGTGGCATTCAGAACACTGATAAGGTTTTTCCCCAGTGTGGGTTTTTATATGATGAATGAGACTGTTTTTTGTACTGAAACATTTGTGGCATTCAGAGCACTGATAAGGTTTTTCCCCAGTGTGGGTTCTTATATGATGAATGAAACTGCTTTTTACACTGAAACATTTGTCGCATTCAGAGCACTGATACCGTTTTACCCATGTGTGGCTCCTTGTATGTTCAGTGTCTCATTTTGTCACTGAAACATTTCTGGCATTCAGAGCACTGATAAGGTTTTTCCCCAGTGTGGACTCTCACATGTGCAGTTAGAAGTGATTAAGTATGAAATGTTTTGGGCATTCAGAGCACTGATAAGGTTTTTCCCCAGTGTGGGTTATTGTATGTTGAGAAAGACTTCTTTTGTCTCGGAAATATTTCTGGCATTCAGAGCACTGAGAAGGTTTTTTCCCAGTGTGGGTTCTTTTATGCTGCGTGAGATGGATTTTTTCACAGAAACATTTCTGGTATTCAGAGCACTGATAAGGTTTTTCCCCAGTGTGGGTTCTTGTATGCCGAGCAAGCCAGCTTCTTTCACTGAAACATTTGTGGCATTCAGTGCACTGATAAAGTTTTTCCCCAGAGTGGATCTTTGTATGCCGTGTGAGACTACTTTTTAAACTGAAACATTTCTGGCATTCAGAGCACTGATAAGGTTTTTCCACAGAATGGGTTATTGCATGTCGAGAAAGACTTTGTTCGTTACAAAACCTTTCCTGGCATTCAGAGCACTGATAAGGTTTTTCCCCAGTGTGGAATCTCAAATGTGCAGTTAGAAGTGATTTACGGTTGAAATATTTTGGGCATTCAGAGCATTGATAAGGGTTTTCCCCAGAATGGATTCTTGTATGTTCAGTGAGTTTGCTTTTTTCACTGAAACATTTCTGGCATTCAGAGCACTGAAAAGGTTTATCCCCAGTGTGGGTTCTTCTATGCCGAGTGAGACTGTTTTTGTCAATGAAACACTTATGACACTTCATGCACTGATAAGGTTTTTCCCCAGTGTGGGTTCTTCTTGTATGCCCAGTGAGTGCTCTTTGGTCACTGAAACATTTCTGGCATTCAGAGCACTGGTAAGGATTTTCGCCAGAGTGGGTTATTGCATGTCGAGAAAGACTTTGTTTGTTACAAAACCTTTCCTGGCATTCCGAGCACTGATAAGGGTTTTCCCCAGAGTGGATTCTCATATGTTCAGTGATATAAGATTTACAGTTGAAACTTTTTTAGCATTCAGCGCACTGGTAAAGTTTTTCCACAGAGTGGGTTAATGCATGTCGACATAGACCGGTTTGATACTAAACCTTGTCTGGCATAGAGAGCACTGATACGGTTTTTCCCCAGTGTGGATTCTCATATGCTCGGTGAGATAAGATTTACGGCTGAAACTTTTGTGGCATAAATTGCACTGAGAGTGGTTTCCCCCAGTGTGCATTCTGTCAAATTCGGTGAGATAAGATTTATGGCTGTATCTTTTTTGGCACAGGTAACTTTTTTCTCCAACTTCGGTTATTTTGCCTCGATTGAGGCGGGTTTTAGCACTGAATTTGTTCTCACAGTCCGTGTTTTCATAAGGTGTATTCCTAGGGTAATATCTCTACGTTTAGTTTTCTCTTGCTTATATGCCACAGTAAGAGTGAACCTGAGTTTAGAGTCGGGCTTGTTTAGATAATGTTCAGCATTTATCTCTAAAAGAAATTGTGTGTAATCTTCTTAATACTTGTATTGTGCAAAATATGTCTGAAAGCAGCCCTGTAACACCTGTTGAAATTTTCCTTGCAGATAATAGTCTTTAGGTTATAGCCTCTCCGGCAGCAAATTATTTTGTGACTGAAGTTTTTCTCAAATCTATTTGTATAGTTTCTTAGCAATGCAGTAATAATGTGTTAGTCTGATATTTAATAATTAAACTGATAAGAATCTTTTTTACACTGACGTAATGGCAGTAACTGAGGGCGTTAGAACGTGCACAGTACTATTGTGGATCATTAGTCGCAGAACATCAGTTCCTTTTACCCTTTCTATGTTTGGTGTAAGGTTAAGGTTTGTAGTTCTGAAGACGAGGATTTATTTACATTAGCTATAGCGCAACGGTGCTCCTTTAATCCATTTTTATATTTAACAGTTTTACATATCACTCCTGCACAGCAGATAATGTTGAGGCGATTTACATAGAATTACATAACAGTACACAATAAAAAGGAAACAATCTGAGATGGTCATCAACACAATAAAGTGGTGAATTTTTAAGGTTTTCGCAAGAGTGAGCAGATGGGTCGTGGTGTTCTATCCAGAGGCAAATAGTCTCAAACTTGCGTAACTGGTTAAAAATGGTTGTTGAACAAAGGTGATTTTCCAATCTTTTGCTTGTTAACTTGTCAGCTTCGGAGTCTTCTTTCAGCATCTTTTCTTTGATGGTATGCAGAAGAAACCTTTTGTTATAACTTTCTTTAATGCAGTGTGTGCTTCCTCTCTGGAATGACATGATGCTTTAGATGAACGTTATTCTGCAATGCTGAGGAAATTTCTCTTTCTGATAATATTTCAGATGAGGATGCTGAAGTGGTCTTTCTACATTATTTCTGATGCTGTGTGCACAGATATGGCTTTGCTCTGGTTTAATGAAATGCAAAATTAGAGACTTCACTTACAGGTATAGTACTTTCCCCGCCACACCTAGATTTTCAGGAAATTGTTTGAACGTAGAATGCTGGATGTCCTTCAGTTTTTCAAAATAATCCTTCTTATGGCATTGACATTCAGTTGCCTAATGCTAAATCTTGCTTTCATCGTCCGTAATTTCAATCACCTATAGTATTAAAATTAGTTAATACATGTAAATTTCCAAAAATATAATTTACAAGTCAAATCAATGCAGAATTTTGAAAACGTTGAGCTGTTTTTCAGACAGAGCAGAGTATAGAATGGTAGCATGAGAGTACTTGGATGTAGGAATGAGGATTTGTAAAATTTTCAACATTTTATTAAGCTCACAAAGGATACATGTACCCTATAGAGTTGTAACATAGAATACCACAGGCAGAAATTAAAGTCATATGGACTGGCATCAAACAGATATTAAAAAAGATATATACTGTTAATTGATTTGTACATTTCCGGGACAGGAATGACCCCTCCACGGACAACAGGCATTTCCCCCTGCCCTGAGTTACCACCTCATTGTACCTGGTTTTCTGAGTTTTGAGTTTTGGCCTCTGCCTCAAGCAAATCTATTGTGTGCTGCGATGACTATGCCCAGACCAATCCCTCAACTATGGTCCAGAGTATGAATCAAGGTCAATGAAATTAAGGCTTACTTTCATGTGCTAATTTTATTCCACCTGATTGTCAGTTGTTAGGTTTTTCTGCACCTGGATTTACAGGGTGCAGAAAATCAGGACACTTTTTTTTTCTAGACAGAACAATTAGACTGAAAAGACGCAAAAGACTCTGGGTGCAGCAGAAGCAGCCAAGAATTATGCTGTGCTTTTTTACTAACTGGGGGAAACACACAATTCTTCCCTCTGTTGGTGTTCACAGTCGTCGGCGGCCTGTGATTTGGCGTTGAGTGCAGAGCGTATTGAGTAGAGCCGAGGGGCCGAGCCGTGGAGGAGTTGACGAGCAAGCGGGGCGGAGCCTGGGACGACTGCCCGGGTTTGTTTTGTGACCGGTTCCCGCTCCCGTAGGTTTCTGCTGCTTAACCCGCGTCCTGGTATACGGGGGCTTTACGTTTTACGGATCTGCTGTGAGGGCAGGAACGGCCACTGCCGGCACCGCGATGCTAAGGCGCTGCTGGTGTGGCAGCCGCTGCAGGGATTCAAAGGAGCCTTGGCCTGCGGTGCTGCTGGTGCGGTGGCTGCTGCAGGGCACAGAAAAGCACAGAGGGCACAGAGGAGCCTTCGCCTGCCGCTTGGTTTTACGTACATACCAAGCATTGAGCAAAGCTGAGGAGTGGAGGGAAGTGCCTACATCTGCCGTCTGTAGTGTGACTGGCTCTGGATCCCGCTCTTGCTCCTGAAGGATTGCCAGCATTCTCCCTTGTACTCTTTACAGCGATGAATAGCAACGAACAAGCAATGAACAGTGAGCGGTGAGCGGTAAGTGACAAGTGGCAAGAGGTGTGTGGCGTGTGGCGAATAGTTAAGGTTGATCGGTCAGTATGTCGCTGAGCCTTTGGAGTCTGTAATAGGTCTGTAATAAAAAATCTGAGAAATTATGCAAAGGGGAAAGTGACAATAGATTTTGACCCTGTTGAAGCACCCCTCGACCCCTGAATTACTCTGCATGCCTAGACTACAGCCCTACCCGGAGCCCGGATATTAATCAATCGATTAATTAATTAATAAATAAGTAGCCAGCAGTACTGGCGGATTCTGTACTGAGGTGTGCTTTCGGGGTGTTTTCCCTTGGAGGTGATTGGAGGTGTTTTTATTCTATCAAAGCACCCTTTGGTCTTGTCGCTGGCCCGTTTGATTCTCTGAAAGAAGCAAGACTTCTTCACCTTAGAGGGTGTATTATGAGGTCAGGAAAGGAGTGGCCACCTTTCCCTCATATCAAAAGGAAAGAAAAATACAACAAACACTAATATTATATACATTCAAAATAAAACAGGCAGGTGGCATTTACTCCTTAAAATCATCTGGGGTCCATACATTTGGGAAACTGGGAAAGTCGCTGTCAAAGTTTGATTTTATGAAAGATGCAACTGGTGCTATGCTAACATTGCTAACTAACCCATGTGATCTTCAAACTCCGAATTAAACCACTGAGTAGAACAAATATTATATCCCCTAAGCAAGGAGTAAGTGAACCAGGCCACACTGAGTCTGAAGCTGAAGTCGAACGAATGTCAAATTCAACTAACGACCAAGTCAACCATTGGGGTCAAATAACAGACCTAGAGATGTTAACTATTCCACTTACTGGTCGTTCACAACAAAAGGACCCAAAATGCACAAATCTAACAATGGGAGATACTCAGCAATTACTACCAACTAGCCAGCCAATGCCAATAGAAGTGCAAGTAAAAATCAGAAAAGCTAACGGTATAGGGGAACCATCTAATTTGGGCCAAATAAATCAACCAGAGCAAGAAGCTCCAAATGAACTAAATGGTCGTGTGAAAATCATGAAGGAAGCCAATAAGTCATAAGTCATAGGTTCTTATATAGCGCGCGAATCACCAAAAAGGTCTCAAGGCGCTTAGCAGAGAGAGACAACGACCCTGAGTTAAGGAAAGTGACACTGATTAATTAGGGAAGAGCCATGTTTTCAGACCCTTACGAACGGCCAGGTGGTTAGAGATGGATGACAAATGAGGGGGCAGTCTATTCCAAAGTAGGGGGGCTATATAAGAAAAGGCCCGACAACCATTTCTCGTGGTTCTGGCCCTTGGTTGAACCAGGAGGCATTTGGAACTGGACCTTAGAACTCTGAAAGGATTATATAGGACCAGTTTCTTTGCTGGATAAGAAGGACCAGTTCCCATTAGAAGCTTGTGGACAATGCTAAGTATCTTGAAGTGGCTTCTTTGGCGCACAGGGAGCCAGTGTAATTCCCTGAGACTAAGTAGGGCTGATGATCTAGGGGGCAGATCAAGCGCCAAGCGAGCTGCGGTATTCTGGACCGTTTGTAACTTGGTCAATAGACACTCATTTATGGATGCAAACAAGGCATTGCATTGTCTAAACGACTAATGATGAGCCCCTGAATCAAGGGTTTCCTAGATTCCAGAGGGAGCCATTTAAATATTTTACGCAGCCTACGCAAGAGGCCATAGCAGGTACGCGAAACCAGATTGACATGGGACTTCATGGAGAGAGTGGGTTCAATCATGATTCCCAGGTCACGAACCACTTCTTTAGGCTCAGGGCAAGATCCCATTTCTTGCGGCCACCAATCTTGTGTCCATATCTGATTGGCCTTACCGAACAGCATTATTTCGGTCTTGCTGCAATTCAGTTAGAGTTTATTGGTACTCATCCAGTCCTTAATGGCAATCATGCATTTCTGGAATCTGGACCGGGTATCAAGGAAGTCCAAGCTGCAGGTAATCAACACCTGAGTGTCGTCTGCGTAGGATACTGTGGAAAAGCCATAGGACTTTATTACATTCGCCAGAGGGGTGAGGTAGAGATTAAAAAGCAGGGGACTCAAAATCGACCCCTGGGGAACTCCAACCGAAAGGGGAATCTTATTAGATTCCAGAGTGTCCACCTTTACATAGGTGTACCGGCTGGCCAGATAACTCTCAAACCATGCACGGGCTTTGCCTCTGACACCGATCTCCCACAGTCGTTGGTAAAGGATACTGTGGGAGACGGTATCAAAGGCAGCCGATAAATCCAGCAAGATAAGAACAGCTTACTCACCCCGGTCAAGAGAGAGGCGGATGTTGTCCACTACCTCCATTACTGCAGTCTCGGTCCCGTGGGCAGCCCGGAACCCCGACTGAGAGGGATCGAGAAGGCCATGTTCCTCTATGAATGTTGAAACTCGCTTGTTGACAAGATGCTCCAGTACCTTACCAAAGTAAGGCAAAAGCGAGATCGGCCTATAATTAGACAAGATGGTAGGGTCACTGTTGGATTTTTTTAAAATAGGCTTAATCTGAGCCACCTTCCAACAACTAGGGAACAAGGTGAGATCAAATGAGGCATTAAAGATGTCGGTAAGGGAGCCAATCAGTGATGGAAAAATCTTATTGCATTTACGCGGGACCAAGGAATCTGTGGGGGAACCAGATTTTACCTTCAGAAGAGTTTCCAACACTTCCACCGCAGTGGTGGGCTCGAATTCCAGAATGGAAGGGAACTCAGTGTGGACAGGGATGGAAGGATGGCAGGGAGGGGCCTCTTGGATTTGATGGGTATCTGATTTGGGGGCAGCAAATGTGGAATAGATCGTCTTGACTTTATTATCAAAGTAAACTGCAAGTGAGTCAACCCACTGAGCAGTGGGCACAAATACGGACTGCTCCACCTGCGGGGAGGTGAATTCATTGACGATTTTATATAATTCTTTGCTCGAGTTGGCAGCTTTATTGATCCTTAACGTGAGGTAGGCAGATTTAGCCGCTTTTATGTTTTTCAGGTAGTTTGCATGAACCTGTTTATCGTTTAGACGATTTTCTAATGTTCCAGTCTTTCTCCACAGTCTTTACGCCGATCTACTGGCAGATTTATCCGCTTTGAGTTCAACCGTAAACCAAGGCGATGCTATAGATTTAACCTTGACTATGATTTCGGGTATATTAGTGTCCAAAGCACCCCTAATAGATGCTTCCAGCTGGACTGCGGTTGAATTGATGTTTGTAATGTGAGGGTTGGGTGGGATAAAAGCGGAGGAAAAAGCTTGTAAGGTCAACTTGCGCAAGGGCCGTATTGATTTGGTATCTGCGCTGTTAAAGGGTCTAGAGTCAATTGGTTTGCAAAAGCGAAACTTTACAAGATGAAGATCGGTCCACATCATAGGTATTGGGGGCTCACAGTTTAGACTGGAGAGATTGGAAAAAATCAAGTCAAGAGTGTGCCCCGCTTGGTGTGCGGGTCCGGTGATTCTTTGAGATAGTGAGAGCGTTTCTAAGGTTGAGAATAAATGGCAGGATTCTTCATCATGGGCAAGTTCAGCATGAAAATTAAAATCATCTATCAGGATAAAATTATCTATGGCCAATACATGGGAAGCTATAGTGTCAAGAAGAACATTGACAAATTTGGTTTTGTCTCTCGGAGGTCTATAAACGAGGGCTGCTCTTCCCAGTGATGTTTTATTATACAAGATGTTGACTATAAGTATTTCAAACATCGGTTTGACAAAAGATTCAAGAAGGGTAATGGAGATGGGAGATCTGGCCGCCACCACAACACCTCCACCTCTCCTACCTTCTCTATCTTGCCTGATAAGATGGTAATCCTGGGGAAAGGCAGTAGCCACATCAGGAGAGGCTAGGCTATGTAACCAGGTTTCGGTGAAGAAACAAATGTCTGGCCGCTCCACATCTAAAAGGCTCCATACCTCAAGGGCATGCTTGGGGATGGATCTAGTATTGAGGTATAAAGCTGATATCTGGATGCATCCATTAAATCACATCCGGGTTCGTATGGGCAGAGCAAGCCAGGCCACGTGGAGGCGTAGCGGGGGCAGTGGGTTTACAAGTACTATCCTTCTGTATGTTCTGCACGACCTGGACTTTACATGCATTTGGCACACTTCTAGGATTGAGGGCTAATAGTTCTTCCCGTGAGTAATAGAACATAATGGCTGATAGAGAAGGCTTACCGCTAAACAGCTAAAAAATGGGCAGGGGTGGGGCGGCAGGCGGCGTCCTGGCGCGGACGGGCGCAGACGGGCTTGCGCCGGCGCGCCGCTGCGCGCGTCCGCGCAGAGGACGGAAATATGTAGGAGGAAGGGGCGGGGCAGCTCTGTTGACGCTGCTGTGTGTACCGCTGCTGAGTGTCCCTCCGCAACAACCGGCACAAGCCGTGGCGGACCGGAGACCAGCAGGCGGTGCACGAAGGATAAAAGTAATTGCGGTAGTATTCACTGCAATTCACGGTAAAATTTTATTTTTAAAAGGAACAAAACATAGTGCCACACAAAAACACAGCGTGCAATTGGGAACAAAGCCCCGAATTAGAAATACGTTTTTAAAGTTTTAAATCACTGCCAAACATTAACATGAAAGCAGAGTCTCTCCCACACAGTTTTGCACAATACCCACTGAAATCGGATCTTACTCGGTCTAAAATAAATTCAATTCAAAAACAGGACCAGCCGAAATGTAATCAAAATAACGGATCGCAAATTAATAAGGACGAATACCACAGCAACCCTGAAACTCTGCGGCATTGGAGTACTCCGTAACCAAAAAGACGTTTTGAATAGTAGTCCACAATTCATTAATTCTTGTGACGAGGGATATGATTTTCAAGGACCACAAAAAGAGTAGTATAAGGACCTATCACTCATAAATGGGGGAACACCATAGCCCAGATACTCAGGTACCAGGAAGTGGGAAGGCGGGAGCAATTTGGGATTTATTCTTCAAAACCTAACAATTAACTCTGGAAGCTTTAACATATCAGTCCAACAAAAAGGAGGTCCAAATAGATCTCTTGAGCGCTACGGCAACCTCTGTTGCCGGAATTGAGCAGAAGATAACAACACAAAATAATCTAATATTAAGGGCACAATCTCAGCCAATATCTACGTATGCAGAGTGTAGTTGTGCCCTACTAATTAACAAACTGGCTAACATTCTGGATATTTTAAAAACAATAATTGACGATGTAAACGGGAATTTTCCTAATGTGGGAATTCAACCCATCAAGACCGACTGCCCCTCTAAAGATACAATAAAATGCAAAGACAATACTGTTGTTGTTAAAGAAAAAATAGATGATAAAACAAAAGATCAAGAAGTGATAAGCCTATGCTCGACACAATCAACAATGACAGACGCAGCTCCGGAAGTTCATCTGTCAAAAAGAGAGAGGAAAAAACAACGGAAAGCAAGAAATAAAGCTTTAAAAGTATAAAAAGTACAAATGCATCAGATATATTGAGATTGAACACCTGAAACAACCATGAGCAAATATCATATTGTGAAGGTGAGGGTGAACAAATGTCTCCAACAAAACCCTCTTACCCTCTATTTAATCAGGATCTATCGGAGGTACAAGCAGTTATGAAAAATAAATGCCTAAACAAGCAAGCTGATAGTATAAAAATGATAGAGAATGGGAAAAATCAGTCCTTAGAAATGCTGCAAGTGGAGAAAAGTAATAAACAGGTGGAGAATAAGCCATCATAATTGGAAACAAATAGAGCAAAGAGTGAGTGTATCAGAGGGGATGAAACGAATAGAGATTTGTTAAAAACCTGGAAGGATATTAAATTACCACAAGATCTGGGAACCGAAACGAAACAGTAACATAAATATCGACAATCATGGTCTCAAACTGTTAGTAATCATAATGGAAGGTTAATTGAGCATGCTCAACGTGAAAATAGCCTGCAACAAATTAAATGAAATAATCCAGATCAAAAAGAAGGAGTGGTGCAGGTAATTTTTATGCCTGAATATAAATCTACGGGTAATAATGATATCTTGACTCGTGGGAACATATTAAAATTGTGTAATGCAGTACCCTCATTAAAGAAAATTAAATGTACCGACATAGAATCAATTGAATTCCTCACAATCAAGAATAATAATCACGAATCGACATTAGTAATTTGAACATCTTTTACTGCTGCCAGCCTTATTATGCAAGAACATAATCTCTTTCAGGACTGGGGAATACAAATAACAACTCTCCTGCAACCTTCCTATCCTAGCCCTTTTGTTTCACCAAAATTAAAAAATCTAAACCAAATGAGAACCGGGAATAATAAGAAATACTCAATATTAAAAAACCCTATAGGTATGACCAACGGGAATTTTTTAAAATCATTAGAGGAAAAAATAGGAGACCTATTATTTGACACTGTCAAATTAGGTTGGCTAACAGCAGCCCTCCATAATGTCAGGCAGGATTGACATCTACAATCTGAAGTTCCTTTAAGGGGGCCAACAATCATGAATGAAAGGGTCAGATTATGTTCGTGGAATATAAATGGGGTTCAAGCAAAGATTCAGAATAACCAATTAGCTAGTTTGTGCTGTTTTCAAATCATTTGTTTACAAGAGACTTGGGCTTTAGTTCTTTTTAGATTGAAAGGGTATAGGATTATTACTCACTAGCTAAGAGAACAAGTAACTATGGCATACCTTGTGGGGGTTTGGCTATTTTTCTATCAACTGAGCTAAACACTGGAAAGTGAAATGGACGTCCCAAGTCAAAAGGATTATCTAATTGTTAAAATACGATACAAGGAACAAAATATAATTAAATCTCTTGTAGTAATCAACATATATAATTACGAAGAACAATGGCGAAAAATTTGATAATTATGATATTGTAGCAACTGGAGAATGACACCCAACCTGAGATTATTATTACCGGTGATTATAACATGAATATGCTATGTCTTACGATAGAGATGTTGAAATACAATGGCAAAATTACTTATGGTCAATTCCAAGTTTTTCATCAACAATGGGTATGAGGGAACAAAAGAATGAAAAAAACGACTAGACTCTTGTAAAAGAATTAGAAACCATAGGTCTAAGAGTGCTAAATGGGCGATTTCCTCAAGATTCGCCACCAGCATGGATTTTTCAAGCAGGGGATCATAGGTCTAGAATAGATTATACCATAGCATCGTTGAATCTACTTCATAACATTTTGTCTTATCAGATAGAGGGAATAGATATAAGCAACCACGATAAACAAATAATTTAGTTAAACCTAAATGGCCTAAGATTTGAAAACTATATGACACTTCCGGGAGAAATTACCACCAGCGCATCCATCCACGTATGGGGAGAGTGGTGGACACTCCCTGGTTTGTTTCCCCCATACATTTAGAGAACAGTTACTAAGAGTGTGTTATACATTGCATTCTGAGTGCGGTTTTTGGGAAGTTAGGGGTATTTGTCTTCGCTCCTGTGGAATCTGGCTTAAACAGGGCCTCACCGGACAGAAAGACAAGCCCACAAATTATCTTCCACCCGAGCGAAGATGAATCCCGACAGTACAAGTAGCCCCTTAGAACAGGGTTTTCACACCACATTACAAAGTCCTACAGTAGAAGAGTTAGCGGTAGCCCTAGTGGATCTTCAAGCAGAAGTAGGGAGGTTGAGAAGTGAAAACCAAAGATTACAGAACAAAGTTATGCAGCTGAAATCACAAGACACAGTAGACTCTAGAGAACCAGGTACCATTCCAAAGACTAGAACGAACTACATCCAGCCAGCTATTTTTTCTGTGCCTTCTTCCCACACAGGAGCCTCTTCAAGAGGAGACAGCGATATACCTCTGTTCAGGTTACCGTTCATACCCCCAGCCCTGTTCCTCTCACCATGCGAGAAAGGTTTTCCGGAAATAGTGCAAAGTTCAGTATTTCCATGAACCAATGCCAATTACAGTTTTTGTGTAAAGCATCTGCATTCCCAGATGATGCAGCCAAAGTAGCCTTTGTCAATCAATCAAAATATCTTTATTCGATTGTTAGATGCAATCATAAAAGTACAGATAAAAAAAATGCATAATTACAATATTAAAAGGATACATGTATAAAAATACAGGAATTCATTAAATTCATGGGAATCAAGCACAGACGGGAAAAACAATTACAGTTTTAAAGTGCAGTTATATGGCCATACGTTTCCTAATATTCATCACATTTTTTAAATACAAAATAGTTGTTGCTACACATAAATGGTTGTCAAGGGCTTGAATATTAATCATCGCCACACGACACTGACGAAGTCCGAATTCTCTTAAAAATGGCAATAAGACATTTTTCCTCATTACATCATAGAATTTACAAAATAGGAAAACATGAATGGTACTCTGGGGTGAGATATTATCACAAGGGCAAGGAGGTAGATCGTGCGTCCAATTATTAATCATAGGAAAACTAACCAATCTGTGGAAGATATCAAATCTAAAGTGCAAAAGTAAAAAGCGCTCATATTTATTAGGTACTTATATTAAGTAGGGCTGAATATTAAAAGTTGCTAAAACCATTTGGTGCTGCTGGACAGAAGGTTTTAAGACCTCCGCTGCAATCCTATGAGAATCCAAAAGAGCTAGACACTCCTTCTTCAAATCTTTCCGTGAGATTGCTGAAATATCAATAGGATTAAAAAATATTCTTCTCTCCCAATATCTTAAAAAAATTGAAAACATACTTCACCCATGGTATTTTTGTGGCTCCCTCTAATTTTAAAATGTCTATCAGGACATCTCTATTTAGACTGGGTGCTTCTTGTGTCCAGAGTCTGTGCCATAACAGCACTGGCTCTACTTTAATCAGGTCTGTTATGTAGGAAAGACCCAGTTCTGAGTGACAATTATAATTAGAGGAGCTTTTGGGTAGTGCCAAAATGTATTTTAAGAAAGAATTTTCAGCAATCTGGATAGGTGCAAAGCCCCAAACCCCACTACCGTAGGTAGCACCAGCTGCGCACTTAGCTTTATAAGTTTTAATTAATTCTGCAGGGGTCTAGTCCCTAATTTATTTGAAAAGATTTTAAGAGCAGAAGTCGATCAAAAAAGCTCAAGCTTTTTAACAGAAACAGCTAGGGTCCACGTCTCGTTTTGGGCGAAAAGTATTCCAAGGTAAGAAAAGTGCTTGGCAAATTCGAGCTTCTGTCCTGCTATAAAAATAGGCCTCTTAGGTTTGCTTTGCCTGCCACAATACATAATGAAAGTCTTTGATGTATTGACTTTCAGGCCCAGCTCATTCATAAAGCAGGAAAAGTTGTCAACCACCCGCTGTAAGCCCACTTGAGTACGTGACATAAGTACAGCATCGTCAGCGTACAAAAGTGCTGGTATTGGGCGGCCTCCTACAAATGAGGGATCCAAGCTATCTTTGCACAAGACTTCTTCCAATCCATTTATATACAAATTAAAAAGGAAAGGGGCCAGGACACAGCCCTGCCTGACCCCACTCCTGATTGGAATTTTGTCGGTGCGTTCTCCATTTAGGCCAAAGCGAACGCGGGCTGAAGCATTGTTATAAAAACGTTTAAGATAATAATGTTAGATTCAACCCCAAGTTGTTCTAATATTAACCACAGTTTAGAATGGACCACACAATCAAAGGCAGCCGAGAGATCTACGAAGGCCAAAAACAAGTTGCCCTGTTTTGCCCTCGTGTATTTCCCGACCAACATTAGCAGGTTCAGACCCTGTTCTACTGTCCCCAGGCCGGAACGAAAGCCATACTGAAGATCAGACAGAACAGAGTTTTCCTCCGCCCACTCCAGAAGCCGGTCCAGAATAACTCTGCTCGCTATCTTAGTGAAGGAATCCAGTAGGGAAATAGGCCTGTAACAGGCTGGGTCCTGTCTATTTCCCTTCTTGTAAATCGGAACTATGACAGATTCCACCCAAGTGGGCAGGAAATCAGCAACGCAGCTAGCGTTAAGCACCTGAACCAGGAGGGGCGCCCACAGAGAGGAAATGCTCTTAAATATATCTATGGGAACCCCGTCTGGGCCAGGCGCATTAGCGCTCTTGCTTCTACTCAGAGCTTTTTCAACCTCCTTGAGAGTAAAATGCAAGTTTCTACTAAGAGGGTAATCAAAAGTGGGGATCAAAGACCCCACTTGTCCCTCACCTTCATATACTCTCGAGAAGTTTCCGACCCAATCTGAGTCGCATATTGCTATTTCTATTTTCGGACTGACATCTTCACTAAGAAAGGGAGTTCTCACGATTTTCCAAAAGCTTGCGCTATCATTTGTTATGGAAGCTGAGTGAAGAGCCTCCCAAGCTTCAGACCATAAAGTATTTTTCCTATCTTTGATTGCCATTTTATAATATTTCCTACATCTGCTGATTAACTCAGCAGATCTAGGTTTATTGTGCAGCGCCTTTTTTAGGGCTGCATAGGCCCTAGTGCATCTGGAATCAAACCAGCCTCCCTCTTTCTTTCGGTTCTTAAACTGCCTCGTGAGGGAGTTTTTAATTTCGTTCGATATTACAGAAAAGGATGCAAGACAAATTTCAGGTGGTGAATCTACCTCTAAACACGTTGTTATTTCTAAAAGGCATTTATCAACCACTGTTTTAATTATCTCTGCCTCATTTACCATAGTCCATTTCAATGTATATCCGTTAATGTTACTGATAGCTAAATTAGTATCCAAGCTGTTACCTTCTTTATCGTTGATCAGCGTGGATACAGTGGGTAGCAAGATAGTCACGCAAAGCGGAAAGTGGTCGCTCAATACTATATCAGGAACACTGAAGGAATGGATTCTGTTCCCACACTTATTAGAGATAGTGACATAGTCTATAGTTGTAGAGCAACCTCTACCATTAAATGCTGGGGCTAGTGTAGGGGTGGAGATACACATTTCATTTGCAAACCCTAGATCGAAATTAGCTAGCAGGATATTAAATTGTTCCCCTAAGATAGTGTGTTTAAAATACAAACGTCCCTCACCATCATCCCGTGTTAGACCGCACCTATTATTATTATTATTATTATTATTATTAAGCTGTTTTATAGCGCGCTCAATTACTCCGGAGTATCCTGGCGCGAAAAGAGAGAGAACAGTAACAACAGAGCCCTAGACCAGCCTAACGAACTAGACAGCTATTCTAAACAAATGAGTCTTTAGCGCTTTCTTAAAAGCCGTGAAGTCATCGATACTGCGCAAAAACGCCGGGAGCGCATTCCACGCGCGCGCGGCCTTTACTGCCACAGAATGTCCTCCCAGCCGGACGCGCCGAAAGCGCGGAACCAGCAACAGGTGTTGAGCTGCTGAGCGCAGTTCTCGGTTGGGGAAGTACCGCATGAATCGTTTCATCAAATAGGCAGGACCCCGCCCATTGATGGCCTTATGGGCCAGAGTCAAAATTTTGAAAGTGATTCGATGCGGCACCGGCAGCCAATGCAGACTCTCCAGATAACTCCTAACACTAATCCGCCTGGAGATATTCCCCAGAAGTCTGGCGGTAGCTTTCTGAATAATCTGGAGCCGCCCGATCAAATAGGCCGGAGAGCCACTCAACAAAGCATTGGCGTAGTCCAGGCGCGAGAGAATTAAAGCTCTCGCGACTGACTCGCGAGCAGAGGCAGGCAAATACGGGAAAAACTTTCTGAGAGACTTCAGGGTCCCGAAGCAGCCTCCAGTGAGCCTCTTAATGTGCCCCTCAAATCGAAGGTCTTCTCCGAACCAGACCCCAAGGTTCTTAGCCAAGGTGTTTGAGGCACATGGTATGGGGAAGCCCTCCGGCACAATAGGGTCCTAAAGTCAGGGGGGAACTGGCCGTAGAGCAGGATTTCGGTCTTGTCCTCATTACACTTCAATTGAGATGACGCTAACCAATTGAAGACTGAGGACAGACAGTTCTGGATCTGCTCTGTGTCCAGCGCCTCTCCAGGCCAGGTAAACAACAGCTGCGTGTCGTCCGCGTAGGCTATAATTTTGGCTCCCAGATGTTCGGCTAATTCAATCAGGGGGGTCAGATATATATTAAAAAGCAAGGGGCTCAAAGTCGAGCCCTGAGGAACCCCTGTCACGAGTGGTCTAGCCGATGATGAATAAGGAGGAAGCCAAACCTGTTGAGATCTTGCCGACAGAAATGAGCTCAGCCAATCTAATGCAAGATCACTAATGCCGATGTCGGCAAGCCTGGCCAGGAGGCGTTGGTGGGGTACCGTGTCAAACGCAGCAGAGAGGTCCAATAAAATTAGAGCCGCTCTGCCGCCACCATCCAAACATTCCCTAACTGCCTCCGAGATTTCCACAAGGGCCGACTCCGTACTATGAGCAGCACGGAACCCGGACTGGGCCTCGTGAAGAGCTCCGGAGCTTTACACAAACTCATTGAGCTGCTGAAAAGCCAGTTTCTCGCCAATTTTAGCCAGAGCGGGAAGCAACGATATCGGTCGGTAGTTAGTCAGTACCGCCGGGTCGGCTCCGGCCTTTTTAAGCAGAGGCAGGAGCTTAGCTTGTTTCCACTCTGAAGGCAGACTGGCTGATTTGAAAGAAAGGCCAACTAGATGTGTCACCTCCTGCACAACCACATCGGCGACTGCCGCCAACACTCTTGCTGGACAAGGGTCAGATGGTGACCCGGATTTCAAAGATTTGATCACGGCAAGAGCGTCAGTAGATGAAGGGGGGACAAACTCCGTCATCCTGGCCAATGGAGCCCTCAGAGGAAGAAGAAGGTGCAGTGAGGCATTTGAGGGGCTTATGGCAGCAAAGTTAGACTGAATAGCCGCTATCTTGTCCTCAAAAAACCCGGACAGACTCTCACACCAATCTTTTGAAGCTGGAACTATCCGCTCCTCCGCACAGGGGGCCAGAAAGCTGTTTACGATTGAAAAGATCTATCGACTGTTGTTGTTGGCTTTAGCAATTCGGTTGGCGTAATAAATGCCCTTGGCCTTTTTAATACTGGCATAATAATTTCTCTGTTCTTTACGCAGTATTTCCTTAGCCAAAGGGCAATAGGATTGACGCCAATCCCGCTCTAGTTTTTTCAAGACAGTTTATGAGAACGCAGCTCCGGGGAAAACCACGGTTTAGAGGGGGTGGAGCGCAGTCTACCTCCCCTCCCTTTGGAAGAGACCGAAACCCCCGACACCATCCATTCGTTGAAGGACGACACCGCTTTGGTAAGGTTACTACCCAACGTAGGCCGATTCTCAATCAAAGTGGCCGCCAGAGTAGCATAATTGATTTTATTGGCACAAATAGTTTTAACCCTCGCAATGGAAGACCCCAGGGATGGCCAAGCAAATCGAATTAGCTGGTGGTCGGACCATGTCAGAGGTTCAGGAGCATCAACCTGGAGAGGAAAATTAGAGGAAATCACATCCAGAGTATGCCCACCCGAGTGCGTGGGTAGGGAGACCCACTGAGACAGGTGCGCCAAGTCCAAAACATCGCGCAGACCTTTACTCTCTGGCAGTTCCACTTCCTCAACATGAATGTTGAAGTCGCCCAGAAGTAAAAAGCTAGGGAATCTAAGTGCTCGGGGGGCAATAAGATCACTCAAAGCCGTAAGAAACGACCCCGCTGGGCCAGGAGGCCGATATATTAGAGTGCCACCTAGAGTGAAATGAGGGGAGAGAACCACAGAGAAATTCATCACTTCGCCCCCATCAAAGATTACCGGGGGGTCAGCATGAAGAGTCAGTGAATCTCTCAGAATGATGGCAACCCCACCTCCTCTTCCCAGCGCTCTGTCCCTCCTGTGTATTTTATATCCGCGGGGGACAGCTAACTCGACATCCGGAGCGCAGGCCGCAGTGAGCCAGGTTTCTGTCAAAAACAGGAAGTCGAGTGAGCTGTCAGCCAGCAGCTCGAAAATGTCAGCCGCATGTTTACACATCGAGCGCGCGTTAACTAGGGCAGCCGAGAAAACATGGGAAGCCGGCACCTGGGGAGAAGGGGAAGAAAGAGTTTCCATGCAGCAAAAGCCACAGATCAAGCAAGGATTAAGCCATGGACAAATCCCCGCACCTTCACCAGCATTCGGACACCCTGCAGAGCGCAGAGACAGCAGCTGCTCCCTCGAGTACCTACATATGGACTCAGGCACAGTCCGAGGCTGTAGGGCAGCCCGTCCTGCGTCCGTCGCGGCCGAGGCGCGGACGGGCGCAGACGGGCTGACCTTTGGCTTACCTTCGGCGCGCCTAAGGCGCGCCTGCCACGCGTGGCCGCTGCGCGTCCAAAAAGGCATGGTGATTTTATAGGAGCGCGTCACTCCCCCAGATAGACCGCTGCCACAGGTTCAGCCGGGGAGAGGACTCCTAGTAAGATGGCCGCCCGCCCTCCACACAAACGGCACACAGCCGCGATGGACCGGGGTCGGGTAGGCTCACCTCAGCACACAACAGAAGTCAGGTAAGACTGAAAAAGAGCCCCAGACGTTTTATACAAATTTTAAGCTGCCCCCAGCAATGAGACAAACTGACTCGAGGAGCGAGTCCAAAGGATGAAAATTAAAACCAAAAGTCGCAATCACTGTTGGTTCCAGAATAGGTTTAAAATTGTTAAAATATTCACACAAGCGTGCACACATGAGAAGCGGTTCCGCATGAGCTCTGCCACCACCCACTCTCACCGCCCAGCGCTAAGTTCAGCAGCTGATTTTATAGGAGCGCGTCACTCCCCCAGCTAGACCGCTGCCACAGGTTCAGCAGGGGAGAGGACTCCTAGTAAGATGGCCGCCCGCCCTCCACACAAACGGCACACAGCCGCGATGGACCGGGGTCGGGTAGGCTCACCTAGCACACAACAGAAGTCAGGTAAGACTGAAAAAGAGCCCCAGACGTTTTATACAAATTTTAAGCTGCCCCCAGCAATGAGACAAACTGACTCGAGGAGCGAGTCCAAAGGATGAAAATTAAAACCAAAAGTCGCAATCACTGTTGGTTCCAGAATAGGTTTAAAATTGTTAAAATATTCACACAAGCGTGCACACATGAGAAGCGGTTCCGCATGAGCTCTGCCACCACCCACTCTCACCGCCTTAGTCACCACTGTCCTTGGTTAATTCACACAGATTACAGTTGAAATCCCCCAGCATGGTTATCATCAATTTGTGCTTAAAAATATTTTCCTCTGCAAACAGGGCTTTAGTCAATTTCCTTAAGACATTCGTAACATCATCACAGGGAATATTATTATATAGATTGACAATTACAATTGGGGTATCACAAGCCAGACCAAGTACCAAAATTTAAAAATAAATGTCTTTAACAGGTTCAGTAATTTTCTCAAGCTCAAATTTGTTAGACAAATAGACACTCAAGCCACCCTTGGGTCTTCCATGAGGAGCAGCTACAGCTGAAGTATGGAAAGTTCTATAACCATTCAAATGTACTGGTTCAAGGCTCCATGTTTCTTGAAAACAAAGCAAGTCTTGGGATTGAATAAAATCCCTCCAAATTGGGTTTTCAATTTTGGATCTAATGCCAGCTATATTCCAGATGAAATTTTAAGCACCGGTGGACTTGTCAGGGGAATAGACAGGACAGCAGGGGACATAAGGGTGGGGTCAATGTGTAAGAAGGGGGCCAATTGGTCACCCCCCGTGCCCTCATCTGCTGTCAGAACACCCCCCCCCCCAAGCTCCACATCCTCACACATGGCTAGGACTACATGTGGTATTTTCTCCCCAATTGCAACTACGTGATCACTTATACGAAAATCAGGATGAAGGACTTCCTCTAAGCCTGGTGCAATGGGGTTAATAGTATCTGACTGCAGTCAGTCGATATTTTCCAAACCACTAAGAGTTTCATAGTAATTAAATGTTGGAATTCCATATCTTCTGACCCATGGTTCTTCCAAGTTCATGGGCGGGCAACGGGGGGCTGTGCGTCTAATTGGTCAAGGAGGAGAATAGAAGTAACCAAGGGGGAGAATGTTAACAAAGTGTGAGTCATAAGTCCCCATGGCCACTCTTTCCAACACTGTATTAACCAGCTGAGGGGACCGAAATGATAGAACTACACAATCACCCCTCAGCGTTTTAATCGAGGTGCCTACCCATCTTGCTCTTCTAGCCATTTTAAACTCTGAGAAAAGATGATTTTTAAGTCCAACCCTAGATGACAGGAAATAAAGAGATTTATTTCTCAGGGTTGACCAATCTTCAACAGTATTAGGGGGGAGTGGAGGAACATTTGCCAAGACCACAGTATATGGTGTTGCTTCTGGCGGCAGATGTAAGTTAAAGAGGTTCGGCGTTACCCCTACCTCAAATTCATCCTCTGATCTTCTGTTTTGTTGGGATGGTACATACGAGGACACATTCGGGGCTACCATGGGTGAGTCAGCTGGCCCATTATCATTAATTATAATATCTCCTCTTAAGCCTTTGTGATCAGACCGATCAGTAGGCTTTGGATTAAGATGTTTAGATTTAGCTGGTGCTTTAGTTGGAGCTGGTGTTTTAACAGGAACTGCCACTTTGGCTGGAACTGACACTTTAGCGGGGGCTGATGAGATAGTTTTTGAGCTTTTGGCGCTAATGTGAGGTAAAGACTTAAGGTCGGCTCCTTGTCAAGCTTTCCCTTGATGTTAGTTAGCCTTAATTCTATGTTTTTAACTTTTAAAGTAATAGGTTCTAAAAGAGTCATTAAAAGAGTTTCCATTCTCTCCCAGAATGAATCATCTTTTAGGTCCCTACTAGTAGTTGGTAGAGGGAGAATTTCTATTTGATCATTCTCCTCGCTCCCTCTACTCCCATTTAACTTTTCCATAACTTTGTTTTGTTTAGATTTAGTATTCCTTTTACTAGTTTTACTTGTTTTACTAGATTGCCTTTCCCTAGCAATATATTTTTGCTTAAATCTAGCCTTCTGCCCTCTAGTTCTCACACAGGGGCTATCACTAATATTTAGAATGGGGATTGAGCTCCCCGAAATGTCTTGTTCCTCTTTGCCTGAGACGTCCTCATTTGGGGGAATGGGATCGCCGGTCTGATTACTGACACATAGAGAGGGGGTCACGGATAACCTTAACCTTGCAGTTAGAGGCAATAGTTCAATTACATCCGTGAGGGCCCTAAATGACCTCTCGTTTATTGGTGTGGTATTATGTGTCCCAGGCAAAGCAACAAAAGAGGGGGCTAGTATGGAATCCTGGGAGTTAGTGGTTAGCATTGAAATGTTTGTGTTAGCTAAGGGGGGAGGAAGCCAGGTGGCAGAGATAAACGTCTTTCTGTGCTTTCAATAGCAGAGGCGACCACCCCAATCGTCTTCTGCAGCATTCGGTCTATTGCTGTCAGGGTAGGTAAGGGGGTATTAGCAACTACTCTTGGTTTCCCATTAGAATGAATGGGAGTATTTTTACCCATGTCTTTTAGCAATAGACTTAAATATATTAGAATGATAGCACAGTGGAATCTTTACAGTATTAACACACTACAAATACATATAACAATGATTGCATCAAAATGGACCGGTTTCTGGCTATCAGCCTGGTAGCCTTTGTCATATCCTATCTAGCAGACAATGCAGCTGAATGGGCAGTCCCTTTAGTGGAAAACAACTATCCTTTGTCATATAATTTCACCTTGTTTCAAGAAAAAAATTGAGTTTTTTTTGCTAAACACACCTATATGCAGGTCAGTGATAATGCCCTTCTCAACCTGAAGCAAGGATCTAAAGATCTCCTTTCGTATATCACCAGTTTTAATAGATTAATTGCAGAGACACACTGGCCCGAGGATAAGAGAACATCCTTATTTTATAGAGGACTCTGCGATGAACTAAAAGATATGTTATCTCAGATTGTGAATCCCCCAGAAGACTGTCCTTCTTTTATAGAATTAACGGTTAAATTGGATCACAGGCTACATGAAAAAAAAGGAGAAAAATCTCTTCTCGGTCCTCTCAAATATGTAATGGTACGCTCTGAGAAAAAAGAACCCAAAGATAGCTCAGAGCCCATGCAAATTGGTGGGTTAAGGGCACCCCTGTCGTTGGAGGAAAAAGATAAAAGAAGAAAAAACAATCTTTGCTTATATTGCGGGAAAGGAGGGCATTATGCTAAAGATTGTCCCGTTCGTCCTCGTGTGCCTGCCAAGAATGTTGCTAGTAGTTCCCCGGTACAGGAAAACTAGACGGCTTGAAGAAAGACGAGATCGATTCTTTAAGTACAGGGATAAATCAGATCTCAAAACCTAAGAACCCCTTGCAGAAGGTAGTAAAACACTTTACCTTGAATGTCATCTTGATAGACTCTTCTCAAAGTAGACATAATATGTCTATTTTGTTAGACTCTGGAGCCACTGGTAATTTTTTTGATATTCAGTTAGCCCAAAAAATTGGACTCCTGTCCCTCCCCAAGGTTCACCCAGAACCAATAAGAGCAGTTGATGGCACTGAATTACCATCTGGTTTAATAACCTACCAAACCCTGCCATTGGTTCTGGTGTTTAGTAATGGGCCTTTCGAACAACTTATCTTTGATCTTATTGATGCACCAAACTTTGGGGCTATCTTAGGAGTTCCCTGGCTACAGATTCATAATCCTCAGATTGATTGGGCTGCTCGGACAGTGACCTTGAAATCCCCTTATTGTATGCTTCATTGCTATCAAGAAGCCAGTGAAGGAATCAACCCATTATACTGTGCCGTTCACACAGTAGCTGCAGCCTCTTGCATTCCAGAAATGTATACAGAATTTCAATCCGTTTTCAATGAAGTAGAAGCCACTAAGCTGGCCCCCCATCGCAGCTATGATTATCGTATAGACTTGATACCGGGTGTCGAACTACCCAGCAGTCGGATATATGCCCTTACCCCCTCTGAGATAGAGTATTTCAAGAACTATTTGGACGAAATGTTACAGAAAGGCTTCATAAGGCACTCCACCTAACCTGTGTCATCGCCTTTGGTTTTTATAGCTAAGAGAGAAGGAGGTCTGAGAGAGTGCCTGGACTATTGTGCCTTAAATAAAGTCACCATAAAAAACAAGTACCCGCTCCCTCTCATTTCAGTCCTTTTGGATCAGGTTAAAGGAGCTAAGATCTTTACCAAAATAGACCTTAGAGGGGCATACCATCTTATCAGAATTAAACAGGTGGATGAATGGAAAACGGTGTTTCGGACAACATTTGGGCTGTATGAGTATTGCGTAATGCCATTTGGCCTTTGCAAAGCTCCAGCTGCGTTCCAATACTTTATAAATGAAATACTGAGAGAATATCTAGATATATTCATAGTATACTTAGATGACATTCTGATATACTCACAATCTCAACAAGAACATGTTATGCATGTAAAGAACGTTTTGAGCAAATTGCAGGAGAATCAATTGTTTGCCAAACTGGATAAAAGCACCTTGCATACTACTCAAATAGACTTTTTGGGGTTCACAATTTCTCCTGAAGGTATTCAAATGGATTCCCAAAAAATCGAGGCATTGGATCATTGGCCTAGTCCCAGTTCTGTAAAAGAAACCCAGTCCTTTCTAGGATTTGCAAACTTCTATAGAAGATTTATTGACCACTTCTCAGAGTTAATCACTCCCATCACTAGATTATTGAAAAAGGGGGTGTCATTTGCTTGGACTGAAGAAGCAGAACAAGCCTTTCGTTCACTAAAGAGCAAATTCATTTCTGCTCCGGTCATCAAACATGCGGAAAATACACAGCCGGATGCTTCACAATATGCTGTGGGGGGGTCTTATCCCAAAGAGATAAGACTTGTGGACAACTACACCCTTTAGCCTACTTTTCCAAAACCTTGTTATCCGCAGAATAAAATTACACTATCGGGGAAAGAGATTATTGGCTATTAAACTAGCCGTTCAGGAATGGAAACATTATTTACTAGGTTCTCCACATGTCAACACCATCTATTCAGATCACAGAAATCTCCAGTTCTTTAGATCGGCACGAGCTCTCACTCCGAGACGGATGCGATGGGTATCTTTTTTTTAGTGAGTATAATTTCGTCATTACCTATTGTCCAGGGCCTCAGCACGGTATAGCAGATGCATTATCACGGCTTGGGTATCTTACATCTGTCTCAAAGGAAGACTCTCTCCCTATTATTCCTGCAAATAAGATCATAGGGGCGGAGGAACATAACTAAAAAGTTTCCCAGATGTACTGGGAGATCAATATGTTTGTATTTCCCAGGAGTGGAAAAAGAAACCATTAAATACCATTAAAGATGAGTTATACTATCATGAGAATAAGTTATATGTACCTACTCTCTCCCTACAACAGCAAATAATAGAATGGTGTCACGCTAGCTCCCTAGCAGGACACCCTGAAGTACCAAGACTATCAATGCCTGTCAACAATGGTTTTGGTGGGAGAATATGATAAGAGATGTATCAAGCATGGACTGTTAAAGACCATAGCTATCCAACCTTCGCCATGGCATTCCATTAGCATGGACTTCATTACAGATCTTTCCTGTTGTCAAGGCTTTAACGCCATCTATATGGCAGTAGACATTCTTTAGAACAGGTAGTACGTTTACATGGTTTGCCATCTGTTATTATTTCAGACCGAGGTCCTCAATTTGTATCCAAGTTCTGGCAAGGGATGTGTTCTGTCTTAGGCATTGACCATAGACTCTCAACGGCTTACCATCCACAGACAGATGGTGAAACCGAAAGTACCAATCAGACACTAGAGCAGTACTTACGTTGTTTATTAACCAGTCTTTCAAACACGTGGGTTCAAGTTCTTCCTTTACCCGAATTTGCCTACAATAACACCACACACTCCTCTATCGGAGTCTCACCTTTCTTTTTCAATTATGCACAACATCCATGAAAATTGAGTTAGACAGTATCCCTGCCCTCGAAGAACATCATAAGCACATTAAGTTGGTTTAGGAATTAGCTAAAGGAGAATTAAGCAAAGCCGAAGCAATGAAACAACAGGCAGACAAACACAGGAGATTAGAACCCACATATACATTAGAAGGCCCCAAAAAATTACAGCCTCAGTTCATAGGCCCTTTTCCCATACAAAAGATCATCACTCCTGTCACGTTAAAGTTGCAGTAACCCTCGCAGATTAAAATTCACCCTGTATTTCATTGTTCCTTGATTAACCCCTTCCATGCTCATGACGAGCTCAGCTCGTCATGAGGCACGCTGCTTGTGTGCTCATGACGAGCTGAGCTCGTCATGAACAATGGGAAATAAGGATATGCAGCACAGGAGCAGAATATGTCAAGCATCGATGAGGTTAAGATGTATACACCCCTTCAAAAATCCGAAATGCCACCACCCCCAGTGATCATAGATGGAGAAGAAGAATATGAAGTATATAAAATATTGGACTCTCGTAGGCGTAGGGGTAAACTGCAATATCTTGTAGATTGGGTTGGTTATTCCCCCGAAGGCATATCCTGGGAGCCTGTAGAAAACATCAATGCTCCTAAATTGATCAAGAGATTTCATACTCTCCATCCAACTAAACCACGACCAGTGAGGAGGCCTTGGGGGGGGGAGACCTGTTAGGGGCAGTCGATATCAGGGATGATATTGACATTTGTTCAGGGTTTGGTCTTCCCTTTGCCACATGTACTTTTGAGATGGTCCCTAACTCAGGTAAAGGGACTCCCCCCAACGCAAGCCGTTGCTTGGCTTACTGATTCTTCCATGACCACGCCCCCAACCGGCTTCCTGGTGGTTCCCGTGTGGAGTCACCGCTACAGAGCCTTTCCTCGCGTTTTTCCTGCTCGGGAGGATTTGTGGTTTGTAGTCTTCCACGTCCTTCCTTCCTGTATTGGCCGCATTGTTTTCCCGCTTTTTGCTTCGTTCGAAGCATATTTACTGTCCCGCTTTGACTTTCCATTGTTTAGACGGAGCTCCGCTAACCTGTTATTCTAGAGGCATTTCTATCTCTTTACCGAAGAGTTAAGTCTTGTTAAAGACCATAGCTATCCAACCTTCGCCATGGCATTCCATTAGCATGGACTTCATTACAGATCTTTCCTGTTGTCAAGGCTTTAACGCCATCTATATGGCAGTAGACATTCTTTAGAACAGGTAGTACGTTTACATGGTTTGTCATCTGTTATTATTTCAGACCGAGGTCCTCAATTTGTATCAAAGTTCTGGCAAGGGATGTGTTCTGTCTTAGGCATTGACCATAGACTCTCAACGGCTTACCATCCACAGACAGATGGTGAAACCGAAAGTACCAATCAGACACTAGAGCAGTACTTACGTTGTTTATTAACCAGTCTTTCAAACACGTGGGTTCAAGTTCTTCCTTTACCCGAATTTGCCTACAATAACACCACACACTCCTCTATCGGAGTCTCACCTTTCTTTTTCAATTATGCACAACATCCATGAAAATTGAGTTAGACAGTATCCCTGCCCTCGAAGAACATCATAAGCACATTAAGTTGGTTTAGGAATTAGCTAAAGGAGAATTAAGCAAAGCCGAAGCAATGAAACAACAGGCAGACAAACACAGGAGATTAGAACCCACATATACATTAGAAGGCCCCAAAAAATTACAGCCTCAGTTCATAGGCCCTTTTCCCATACAAAAGATCATCACTCCTGTCACGTTAAAGTTGCAGTAACCCTCACAGATGAAAATTCACCCTGTATTTCATTGTTCCTTGATTAACCCCTTCCATGCTCATGACGAGCTCAGCTCGTCATGAGGCACGCTGCTCGTGTGCTCATGACGAGCTGAGCTCGTCATGAACAATGGGAAATAAGGATATGCAGCACAGGAGCAGAATATGTCAAGCATCGATGAGGTTAAGATGTATACACCCCTTCAAAAATCCGAAATGCCACCACCCCCAGTGATCATAGATGGAGAAGAAGAATATGAAGTATATAAAATATTGGACTCTCGTAGGCGTTGGGGTAAACTGCAATATCTTGTAGATTGGGTTGGTTATTCCCCCGAAGGCAGATCCTGGGAGCCTGTAGAAAACATCCATGCTCCTAAATTGATCAAGAGATTTCATACTCTCCATCCAACTAAACCACGACCAGTGAGGAGGCCTTTGGGGGGGGAGACCTGTTAGGGGCAGTCGATATCAGGGATGATATTGACATGTGTTCAGGGCTGGTCTTCCCTTTGCCACATGTACTTTTGAGATGGTCCCTAACTCAGGTAAAGGGACTCCCCCCAACGCAAGCCGTTGCTTGGCTTACTGATTCTTCCATGACCACGCCCCCAACCGGCTTCCTGGTGGTTCCCGTGTGGAGTCACCGCTACAGAGCCTTTCCTCGCGTTTTTCCTGCTCGGGAGGATTTGTGGTTTGTAGTCTTCCACGTCCTTCCTTCCTGTATTGGCCGCATTGTTTTCCCGCTTTTTGCTTCGTTCGAAGCATATTTACTGTCCCGCTTTGACTTTCCATTGTTTAGACGGAGCTCCGCTAACCTGTTATTCTAGAGGCATTTCTATCTCTTTACCGAAGGTTTTTCTGCCCTGCCTGAATTCAGTGGCGGCTGGTGACATTTGAAAGCGGTGCGGCGTAAAAGTAGTGGTGGAGCACACCGTAGCGAGCGAGCGTAGCGAGCGAGCCTGAACAACCTAAGGAGGGTTCGGGGGGGATTTTCCCCCCGAGAAAATTTTGAAAAATGACCTGGCAAATGGTGCATTTTCAAGACTTTTGGAAGCCACTGTGCTAAACACAAACAGGCTACTGCCTCCCCTAAAAGTGTTCCAGAGCAAGTTGCACCAGTGTATTTCAGATCTATCTGATGCCATATTTGAAAGGCCAGAAAGAGAACCAATCACATTGGATAGGCTGCACAGGCTGGCCTCAAAGGCTCAGTAAATTGCTTGCTTCTAGATCGTCTATAGCTGATACATTTCCACACATAAATGGAGGCCATAGTTGGAAAATTAGCAAAACAAGCGAAAACCTCTACTAAATTGGCTTAACAAAGATTTTCAAAGTGCAAATCTTCATTCAGGGTTTGGCTCTCAGATTACATAACCAAATAAACATCTTTACTTTTACAGGGAAGCCCAATCTCCTTTATTGGGGATCAGATATAGCTCTTCCCAGATCTTTCTGCTGTCTCATGAACCAGAAACCCTTACAGCTTGTCACAGACTTTCTGTCAGTCTAAGGCATCCTATATCACTGGGGATAGCCCCATAGAGGGATCTTCCTGCGGGAGTGTTGACAGCCCTTCGCATCCCTGAAGGAAGCGGGAGGGTGGGTGGAGAATCTAGGGTAAGTAAAGACAGGAGCGGCAGCGACGAGATTAGGGTCTCTTGTTCCAGCAGAAGCTAAACACTGCTCTGCAGCCTGTGACTGCACAGCACGAATGAGAAACGTGTGTATTGTGTAGGTGTATTGGTTATATATGTGTGGATGTCTGTCTGACTGTCGTGAGGTATGTATATCTGAAGTGTGCATGTCTCTCCTGTGGGTGTGTCTGCTCTGTGTGTGCCCTTCTGCTGTGTTTGTCTGTTTTGCACGTACATTGTGCGTGTTCGTGAGTGCGTGTGTCTGCACCTCATTGCATGGCTGCTTGGTCTGAGCATGTGTCTGTCTGTCTTATGCGCGTTAGGCATGTACGCATCACACATTTGCTAGCACATCAGGTTGCGAATGCACCATATGGGGAAATGTCATACGCCAGGCCAGAGCTTGCTTCACGTCCGGAAGCCAAAAAAAATGTGATCACCACTCCTGTGTTAATAATATCCCAATAGCTGCCTATTGGTCCCAGAGTACACTGCAGATAATTTTGCAGCATCACGCACAAACTTTTACCCACAGATACACCCATCAACAAGACAGAAAAGCTCACATTCCCTTGTCATTTAGTTGGGTGTTGTGGGCGTAAGATTCATGGGTGATGCCTTTAGAACTCACTTCCTGTTGCAATTCCTCTGTCCCACCTTACCCTCTGTCATTTCTTTCTAATTTTTACCCAGTGCATCTGACAACATATTTGGTGTTATTCCCATTTCCGTGCTTCCCACGTCCTCTGCACTTTCATTTTCTCTCATCTACTGGAATTCGTTTTGCCTGCTTCCCCACGTAATTTGTTCTTGTGTTTACGCTCTATATAATGTATGATCTATGTAAGCTGGCCGTTTCCATTGAAAAACGCTCGAATGCCCCGCCTAGGCCATGTTTGCACTATATAAAACTGCAAGAACATACATGAAAATTAACGTGACACGTCGCCAGCTGGATGTTGTTTGAAAAGACCTGCCACCCTCTCATCCTTCTGGAACGGATTCAATCAATTAACAAGTAACAGTCATTAGTACGTTTACAAATGTGTGATGAAAAGCGCTCTAATGCACTTGGGCCAAGTTCAGGCTATTGTAACTGCAAAAATCATAAAATCGAGTAATGGCAGAACTCTGACGGGGAGGGTCCGTTTCCCGCTATTCCCAACAGCAGGGGCAAAAAAGGAGAGGGTTATCATGAACTGCCAGAAAGTAAACGCATTCAAGAACACTTGGCATGGCGAGAACAGCGGATTTCAACCAGACTGCAAACAAACCTTGAACATAAGTATGTTACTAGATAAGGAGACATGTGGAGATGTCCTGAGGATGTTACCTCTGACCCAGACAGGATCAACGTGTAATGATGAATACCAAGCGGTTCCCCCACACACCTTTTCATACATTTAATTCTGGAAGAAATTACTTATTCCTTATTTTATATCGAGTAAGCAAAAAGGCAGGTATTGTACATAAGAGGCTGAGTTTCGCCTTAGGAGATGCAGTAAAACAGGAGTTTGATTGGGTTGTCAAACATTCATGAAAGACCTGCTCTGTATGCATCTTGACAGTATTTTCATAAAGATTTTTACTTGCGCCATCATTCGGCTTTCTCTTCCATTCCTACATGAAAGTCGATCTTAAGGGCCAAATGGTGTAGACCATAGCACTGCCCAACACAGCGCAGTCTGAAGGGAAATGTAAAAAGGTCTGTGTAGTGGATTTCACCATCTGCCCAAGGGCTTTGATGGTGTGAACATCAGAATGAAGGGGCGCACTCCTAAAATGGTGCCGGTGATACACCGGAGAAATGAGTGAAAATGGGCCCTCAATGAACTAGAGCTCACATGTGATGGGTGACTCGACTCCCATCTATCAGGGGACACTGTGGAGGATTGTTTATCACTAGGTCTTTGGAATACGAAAGCAGATAACTGGAGCTTTGACACCATCGGTAGGATGGAGCGGCAGACACGGAACAGAGGCATGATAAACGGGGCAGGGGACAAACGGCACGGAAGGGGCTGATTTTAAATGAATAGTTGCAAGGGGCAAATACAAGGGGAGAAAGGCAGGAAGAGACGACGGGCAAAGGGCAGGACATCGCAGAAGTACTTGGAATGGGACCGAAAGCAAGATGGCAAGTCTTACCTCGTTATGATGACGCAGTCATAAATGCTCTTAAGCCCAACCTGAAACTGCCACAGTCACTGCAGAGGTGGTCGAGTCTGCGCAGACTCGATTCCTTCTTCCCGCCTGCCACACCCTTTCCCAACTCGTCACAGAGAGGGGCCCCACCCACTCCCAGTAACGAGTTAGGAAAGGGTGTGGTTACAAGCTCCACTCTCTCTGATTGACGTGGAGAGTTAGAGATCCCGGGCTTGTTTTCAAAACGCCCGGGGCTAACTTTACCTCCACGCCACGCCATCAGGGGTGGAGACTGGGCCTCCAGGCTATGTCTTTGCCGAGCTGATAACATCACAGCCTACAGGGCTGTGAGGTTCTCAGCCGGCAAACACATAGCCTTAAACAAAAGCGCAGGGCAAGTCACGTAACGTGAGGTCAATCAACACAGTCACTACAGTGGTGATCCATGTCGGCAGTGAGTGAGTGTGGGGCATACAGTGCCCCGCGTTCAAGGCAGTTTTGGCAGCTGAGCTCTTAAATCTTGGGTATTAAATGATGTGAATGACTGCCCAGTGCTCAGTTGAGCATATCCAAAAATGTAACGGGGCGGAGCCCTGACGCCCACATAGAGAAACCGCCACTGCCTAAATTCCTCCACGAGTGTGT
The DNA here is from genome assembly GCF_964261635.1 of Lissotriton helveticus. Classification (NCBI taxonomy): domain Eukaryota; kingdom Metazoa; phylum Chordata; class Amphibia; order Caudata; family Salamandridae; genus Lissotriton; species Lissotriton helveticus. Next base: position 390,580,390 of record NC_136058.1, on the reverse strand, counting down.
CTCTGTTCTGCCCTGCCTCCCCCAGAGCCGGACGAAGCTCCTCGTTGCCCGTGTCGAGTGTGTTGCTGTTCCGCTCTGTTCCTCCTCCCAGAGCCGGACAGCACATATCTTGAGTGTGTGTCTGCTCCGCTCTCCAACTTCTCTATGAGCCGGTTGGAACACCTCAATTCCCTTCCCTTTCACTTTAGTGGTTCCGTGTATCTCCAGTTGCCATTAGAGACAAACCTAGCCTCCTATTTGTGTATTTACTTTATGGGGGTTTCGCTTTAACATTTTAGCGAGACTTCTCATTTCTGTTGTCCCTTCCACTTACCTTCCCCTGGTATGGATATTGTGAGAGAGTACCCCTTCTGAGATAGTCTCATATTTTTGGGCTCGATACTGAAATTCCTCAGCCAAAGAGACTTCACCTGTGGCTACAGACATTTAAAGTCATTGAAGAATTGCCTTGGGGTAAGTGGAGCATGAGAACTGAACACATGTCAATGCTTAAGAGTGTATAGTGTGCTTAAAGAGTATTGTGCATATTGTTACGAAACCTACTATTTCTTTACAGTACCTGTTGCTCCTGACAGACCATTACCACCAGCGCATCCATCCACATATGGGGAGAGTGATGGACACTCCCTGGTTTGTTTCCCTAATACTTTTAGAGAACAGTTACTAAGAGTGTGTTATACATTGCATTCTGAGTGCTGTTTTTTTGGAAGTTAGGGGTATTTGTCTTCGCTCCTGTGGAATCTGGCTTAAACAGGGCCTCACCCGACAGCTGTGACTTTAACATTCCTGGTTTTACTGAATTGCTGTAAACGTAACCCGATTGCAACTCAATGTCTGCATTGTAATTTATCTTGCTACCGCGCGCGGCGGTTCTGCACGGTATATTGTGTCTGCCATGTTGATATTCCTTAATAAAGGTTTTTGAAAATGTAAAAAAATATTTTTATATATTTGTCACTTTTAAAAGACAAAGAACTGTTTATTAAGATATCCCACGCATGGATGTAGGTCCAGGAATATACAAGTCTTAAGGTCCACCCATATTTAGAAATACCATGGTCTCTACAAACCAAAAACACCTTTATGAAAGCACGATCCAGCAACTTACCTGGCTTAAAACATGTAGTGCCCTGGTTGAGACCATCTAAGCTGACTATGTGCAGACTATGCAACCTATGGGACGAAAGTATTTTGCATTTTGTTTCTACTACTCTACGACAACGTGATTGTTGAGGCCCAGTTGGACGCTTGTGTGCTGCCAACCGGCCCGTTCAAGGTTGCATTAGTGAAATTCCTGACACAACAGGGTCTGAATCTACTGGCTTACTGGAAAGCCTGAGTTGGGCTTTTAGTGGCTGAATTCCTGACTACTCTGTGTCAGAGGCCTATGAGGGACTACACTTACTCCAGTGTCGAACACCCTGTCTAAGCTTACGCCTAAGGTCCAGCCCGCCACAGAGTGGGCACAATTGCTGACAGTCGGGCCTCCAGAGGGGCTGCACTTACCGACAGGCCAGGTGTGACTGCTACCTTGGGACTGCTTATCTTCAGGCAAATGCAAAGAAAAGACAGAGTGGGTGCCCTACTGAATGCAGCACTACATTCAGGATAAACGCGCTCCACAAAAGCCTGCTGGTGGGTCACTGAGTGTTCGGACTGCCATTCAAGTGCCGGGAAACAGGAAAGAGACCCAGACAAGACTGACTCATCCTGTGAAAGGGTAAGATGCTTACGCCAGAGCATACACGCATTGGGGTAACAGAAGTGACAGATCTACACCTATACTATATTCATGATACTCCTAAATGCTCCTAGAGGGGAAGAGAGTATCAGAACCGGATGCACCTGTCTGCAGCACATGGTAGTCTGGCATGCCAGCACTATCTTTTCACCCAGACTGTCCATAAAGGTGATTTTAGTGCTGCTACACACATAGCAGAGGGAATCTCAGACCATTCGCTGGTGGAGGTGCAACTCAAAGGTCCGGTTGTGGACTTCATGCTACCCCATGGGTTGATCCGTGATATTTATAAGACAAGACGTTCAAAGCTCGTATGAGAGATGGAGCAGACGTCTATTTTAAGGAGAACAGGTGTCCTGTTGAGAATCAGCGGGTGTGCTATAGGATGAATTCAGGGCAGTGATTCGAGGCCAGACACAAGTGCGAGGCTCAGGACAGGGAATGTGCTTTCCTGGAGGCACGCGTGGCAAGTGGGGAATACATTTCTCTCCCATTACACCATCAACTGAAGCAGCACACATTAGGAGCACTAATGGAAAATAGCAGGCACTCATGCGCTGGCTACCCAGAATTGTCTCTATGATGTTGGTTATAAAGCCAATGAGTTGCTTACATGGTTAGAGAGACAAGATAAAGGACAGAACTGGATCCTTGAGGACATTGACAACAAGGGGAAGGAAATACTGGGAGAGACTTCCTGAAAGACCTGACACTGCCAATGCTAACGAATGAGGACAGAGACGCACTAGACCAAGACCTGACAGTAGACTAAATAAATAAGACAATAGGAACCTTGCAAACAGGGCAAGTTACGGGGCCTGATGAGCTACTCTTAGAATTATATAAAAGCATGATGGATAAAATCAGGGAATGCCTCTAGAGGAGGTTTACGACTGCCTGAAAATAAGGGTGTCTCCCAGAGGACCAAAGAATGTCTGAGGTGGTGTTCATCCCAAAAAAGGACGAACCAGCAACTGAGTGTGGGTCTTATAGACCTATCTCCCTGCTTAATTTTGAGGTTAATGTCCTTGCGTAGGCCCTGGCGATCTGCCTGCGGACAGTAATTGCAACAGTGGATCATCCTGATCAATCGGGCTTAATGCCACACCAGGGAACACGCTTAAATCTCCAACACCTTAATAGAGCACTACATGCAACAGGGGATTCCTTTGCTGAACCAGTGGCGCTGCTGTCATGCTCTTGTAATATGGCCCCTCTAGCACCCATGCGCGTCAATAATAAAGTCTCCGGAGACTTTGCCCTCCGACAGGGATGTTCCTTGTCTACTATGTTCTTCTCACATGCGTGGGTTCGCCAGCACCTCTCATATGAGGTACTCCAGTTGATCAGGAGTGGGATGAGAGAATCTCCCTCTACGCTGACGTTTTGCTATATGACACGTAACAAGTCTTCTTGAGTGAACGAATACTACACCTTTTTCACATATTTGGAGATCATTCAGGATATAAGATCAATTGGAAGAAGTCCTTAATATTTCTGCTGGAGGCAGGGACTCTGAGGCTGCACTCTGGGTGCACAGTTCGGGTGGCACTACATGGCTTTAAATATTTGGGCGTAATCTGTCTTTCCTACTACCTATTCTCTTTCTGACACTTTTCTGTTCACTCATCACTGCTCACTTCTTATGGGCCTCTTGCCCGTGTTCTTAGTATTGTTGTTTTTAAAGGGTCCTGCGACTTCCCACAATAGACCAATATTGCTATACATAATGTGTCACGCGGCCAGCGCAACAAGGGTTTTAGGCGAAATGCTGTGTTCAAGCTACTTTGCTACTGCTTCTCCATACTCTTGGAGACTCTCTTACAGTACGCCGACGGCCCTAAATAGGGTTCTGGGCTTAACGCTGTGTACATCAGGACCTGTGTTCTATTCTTTACCTACAAAATAAAAATAGATTTCAAACAAAATATTTGGGCGTGTTCATTACAAGAGAGCCACAGGCAGGAACATACTCCCGAAATTAGACCGGTGTCGCAGGGATACCCCAAACTTGCAGGTGCTCCGGCTCTCCATACTTGGCCGGGCGGCCCTATTTAAAGTGATAACCCTCCAGGGTCTCCTGTACATCGTGCAAAAAACGTCCTTTAAGATCCCACCAGACATTTTCTTTCAAAAGGTAGACTGAGAACTTCAGCTCCTGTTGTGGGATGGTGGCACTTCAAGCTGAGTAAGTTGCAGAGGGAGGTTTATGAAGGTGGACCGGCGGTCCGGAGCATTCTCAAGTATTACTGCGCCACGCAGCTGGTGGCAGTCAACAACTAGGTTTTTGCGGACCGTGAGGAACCTGCTTACCGGGTAGATAGATTGGCCATGGGCAAGAGAGGTTACCCCAACCCGGTGCTGTCTCAAAAAAAGTATGAGTTCACCCTTCCTACCCATACCCAAACATTGATAAGGGTGTGGAGAGAGGCTACCAAGTATTTAGGCTGAGAAGGTAAGCTGACTGAAATTACTCCACTGTATGATGGTGATCTCTTAAGTGCAGCGGGAGTATTGCAGGGTTTCACAAAATGGTCATTGATTAGCTTAGAGCTGCACGGTGTAGTGTGGAGAGGAGTGGTTGTGTCCTTCACGATCCTACAACAAAAGCATAAATTAGGTGACTAAAAATGGTTCTGACATTTACAGGTGGACCACGCTCTGCAAGGTCACATATGGGAAGGGGAGTAGTTGCCTGAAGCATCCTTACTGGAGGACCAGCTGCTAACTCATCCCCGACTGAAAAAGCAATCTAAACCATCAATAGGCAGTTGATCTACAATTCCCTGGATCCCTTGGGGATGCGGAGGGATGTGTGGGAGAGGGATCTAGGCATGCTTGGCGATGGCGATTGGGTTGAGGCCATTCAGGGTGCCAGGGAGCTGGCAATTAGAACTCGTTTTGGTCTAATTTAACTACAGATCTTACATAGGACCTACTACTCCAGAACTTTGTTGCACCGAATGTGGCGGGCGGCCACCTCTCTGCTAAAGGGAATGTGAGGGGGGCTTTTTTTAATGTGGTGTGAAGTTGTCCGGTAATTCAATGCTACTGGGTAGAGATCATGAGAATAATGTCCCAGGTCATGGCACTAGCGATCCCCATGGGGGCCAAATGGCACCTCCTGAATATCACGAGTGAGGTGACATGGCATAGTTTTCGCAGAATATGACTGGCCCTGGCTTCAGCGTTTGGCATGCGTAATATTGCACGGGATTGGGGAGCCAGCTCAGCCCCCAGGGTGGAGGATTGGGAAGCAGATCTTGGTGTCAACAGGAGGACACAGGGTGTATCTCAGCAGAGGCTGGCTTTTTTTTTTTTTAATTTTTTTTATTGAAAATTAACAGCAACAATAACAGGTTACACAAGGCAAGAGAGAATCAGGAATACAGTCATGGGTCCATGTACTGGGCGCTTCAGCAATGTAGCATACATAACACATACACAACAAGGAGAGAGGTAGGGAGAGTAAAAAGACACTCTTGTTCCCCGGTCAATAGTCAATAATCAAAAGAAGAGTGTCTAGGGAGGTTTAGACCATCCTTGGGAGCACAAAAAACAGCCACATTGGGATGTTAAAGAAGGCCCTCACTCACCACCTAGTGATGACATGCTTCATCATCGGGCCCCACCAAAGAGACCGAGTGTCTCTTTGGTGTGCTGCAACGCCAGATCTACTGCGGAGCGGGATGGTGAGTAAGGGCGTGTTGGTTGCAAAATGAACCTATAGTGAGTGATGGGTGGGTTAAAAATGTCAGTAGTGTATCTGAGATAAAACTTTATTAAATGATCACTAAAGACACGTAATATTAAAATATGTGAGGAAACAGTCCACTATAATTGAGTAGTGGGTTCCTAGAGAGTGGTCGACATGTTTCTTGCCATCGAAACGGTGTTAATTTACCTGGCAATTCATCAGGACTGTGTGTGAAAAAACCCTGGCGGTATGGGCACTCTAAGGCCCACCCTTACCTAGGGACGTGCATGTGAAAATTAAATAAAAGGTGAAAAAGTGCAAAAAAATTAGGAATGATTACACTATTCCTAATTACTCCTGGTTTAGGAGGCTTCTACTTATCGTTTCTGCACTTTCTAGGTGTTAGGAATTAACACCATGGGTCACATGCACGTCCCTAGGTAAGGGTGGGCCTTAGAGTGCCCATACCGCCAGGGTTTTTTCACACACAGTCCTGATGAATTGCCAGGTAAATTAACACCGTTTCGATGGCAAGAAACATGTCGACCACTCTCTAGGAACCCACCACTCAATTATAGTGGACTGTTTCCTCACATATTTTAATATTACGTGTCTTTAGTGATCATTTAATAAAGTTTTATCTCAGATACACTACTGACATTTTTAACCCACCCATCACTCACTATAGGTTCATTTTGCAACCAACACGCCCTTACTCACCATCCCGCTCCGCAGTAGATCTGGCGTTGCAGCACACCAAAGAGACACTCGGTCTCTTTGGTGGGGCCCGATGATGAAGCATGTCATCACTAGGTGGTGAGTGAGGGCCTTCTTTAACATCCCAATGTGGCTGTTTTTTGTGCTCCCAAGGATGGTCTAAACCTCCCTAGACACTCTTCTTTTGATTATTGCATACATAACACAGTCACAATGTATCGTGGGGGGGGGGGGGGCAGCGAGGAAACCAGTAGCAGTACAGTTTAATTAATAGTCGGAATGTCAATCAGGGGGACAAGGTATCATCGGGAAACAAATCTTGTGGGGGGGTGCATATATTGCCACGGTATGTGTTCCATTGTGACCAGATTCTGCCCCACTTCTTGGGCCTTCCACGCGACAGATACACAGTCTTCTCGCGAAACATGCACCAGTCCACATTCTCTGCCCACAATGTTACAGTCGGAGGCCTAGGGGAACCCCAGAGCTGTGCAATGTCTCTTTTGGCGATCATATTACCAAGGGACGCCGGGGAATCTGTGCCGTATTGTAGTCATTGGGCTCCCAGACATTCAGGAGGCAGCGCCTGGCCTCGGGCAGTAGCGCCACCCCAGTGACCCTCTCCATGACGGCATGCACACGAGACCAAAACTCGACCACCTCCAGGCATTCCCACAAAATGTGGAGAAAGGTACCAGTCATACCGCAGCCACGCTTACACAAATCATCAGAAGAGAAACCCATGCGCACCAGACCCGGGCGAGTGGCATACACACGGTGGAGGATCTTAAGTTGAACGAATCTAAGGCGTGCGGGTATGGCAACTTCTTTTGGCGAGGAAAGAGCGGACTGCCAGTCCTCATTATCTAATTCTAGACCGTCGGCAATCCACGAGGCCCTCAGGCGCACAAGCAGGTCAGCCCTGTTATAGATCAGCTTCTTGTAAATTAATGAAATAGTGCTGTCGGGCACATATCCATCCAGAATACGATCCTCAAGAGGTGAGGATTCAGGGATATCTGTACCCACCGCGAAGACCGACAGGAGGGCATGTCGGACCTGGGCGTACCTGAAGAATTCTCCGTCCCCAAGTTCATACCCCGTCTTAAGCGCCTCGAAGGTCTTGACAGCGCCTTTAGACCAAAGATCCCCCACCTTAGTGATTCCAATCATATCCCATTTGTTAAATCCTTTCGTTCGCCATAAATTACCCAGACATTCAGAGTCATACAAGGGGGTCGCGCGAGTGGGTCTATCCTTCCATCCCAAGGCCGCAGACGCATCGTGCCACACACGTACCGCGACTTTAGTGGGTCCAGTCAGTGTTTTACAGAGCCCCCTGGAATACAGCGCTCTATTGAAGTTCCCCCCCGGCAGAAGGTGTTTATCCATTGCGAAGGCAGGGGGCGGGACCGGGAACATACGTTGCGTGATTGACCGCACTTAATTGGGAGGCCCAGTAATAGCGCCTGATGTCGGGAAGGGCGATGCCTCTGTCATACCACGGAAGCGTGAGTTTAGACAGCGTGCACGGCCATCCCAAATCAGTTGCCGTTGTAGACTCTCCACCTCCCGAAAATAACGAGAGGGAACGGGGTCAAACGAGTTCTGGAGCGCGTACAAAAATCTAGGCAGCGACATCGTTTTAAAGAGAGCCGCACGACCAAGTGGTGACAGTGGCAAATGACGCCAGAGTGTAACATCCAGCTTCAGCCGTTGAAGAGGGGGCAGCAAGTTGCGCTCATAGCGAACGGTTGGGTCCAAGGAGACATATATCCCCAAGTACTTAAAACCGGTCTCCGTTACTTGAATCGGAAATCTACGTGGCAATGGGGGGAGACCACCAGCCAAAACGTAGACACAGGATTTAGTCCAATTAATAACGAGACCCGAGTTCTTCCCAAAGGAGGTAAGAACGTCAAAGAGCACGTTCAAGGATTTATGAGGGGAAGTTAGATATAGGAGAATGTCATCTGCGTATAGCGAGACATGATCCTTGAAATCGGGAGCCCACCGAATGCCCTTTATAGAAGGCTCCCAACGGAGCCACGCCGCTAACGGTTCCAATGCGAGGGCGAAGAGCAATGGAGACAGCGGGCAGCCCTGCCGAGTACCCCGTCCGAGTGCGAAAACACCGGACGCCTTCCCGTTAACCACCACCTGGGCAAGGGGCATCTCATAAAGAAGCTTCACCCAAGCAATGAACACGGGACCGAATCCAAATTTTGAGAGGGCCACCCAAAGATAGGGCCATTCGATAGTGTCGAAAGCCATAGTAGCATCGAGGGAAGCTAACATGGCCGACTCAGTGAGAGTCCTAGCCCTCGCGAAAACTCCATCAAGTCTCCAAAGATTAAGGGCGGTGTTCCGATGAGGAATGAACCCTGACTGATCCGGATGGATCAAGTCCCCGATCACCTTAATCAGACGATTAGCTAACAATTTAGCTAGAATTTTGGGTTCGGCGTTAAGCAAAGATATAGGTCTATACGAGGCACAACGATCCCGTGGCTTACCCTCCTTGTGAATTACCACAATAGTGGCGAGTCGCTGATCAGCGGGAAGGGAACCCGAGTCCAGGGCCTCAAGGAACATATCATTCAAGTGGGGCGCCATTTTGTCGGGTCGCAGTTTATAAAGTTCGATGGGTAATCCATTGGGGCCCATTGCTTTGCCGGAGCGGAGGGAACGTATAGCCCCCACTACTTCGTCTACCGTAAGGGGTGCATCCATGAGGTCTCTGTCATCTTCGGAAAGGCAGGGAAACGCAATGTCACGAAGCAACAGCCGGGAGTCTTGGAGGCTGCCTTTTTAAATGGGAAAACATATGGGAGGAATGTGAAGCACCACGAAGTAGTGAAAGTTAAATATGTACCATCCTTGCGACCTAGTTTTATGTAGTGGGATTTTGCCAGGGAGTGCCAGCACATGCCAAGCTATGTTACTCACTCCATATTTGCAGACTTTGCTTTTTTGGTCTAATCACTCTCACTAATGTGCACCGTACTTTCGTTGTCAACACCATCGATTGAGCACTAGTTCAATAAAAAGAGTTTTTAAAAGTACCTGTGTCTTGGCAAGATAAGCAGTGTGCTGGTCATTTATTAAATTGAGTCTGTTGATCTATTGTTGAGCTCTGAGTTCAAGCTGGTCGATATTACAAAGCTGAGAATATTGTGACCGCTCGCGCTCTCTAACTTGAGAGTCAAGTACAAAAAAGGGTTTACTTGGTCAGTTTGCACAGCCTTACTAGGACAGGTCACATGACATCAAAAGAAAGTGACATCAACACAGTCCTCCCTTGCTTTGTCAAGCTGAAGCGTTTGGTCCTTGTATGGTGTCTAGACAGCAAACTGTTTTTTATTATGCATTACTTATCTTATCTTTATCTTTTTCCAGTATGACACAATTAAACATACCCAGTAACTTCAATGAAGAAAGAGGTACTGACAGTGGAGCCTCTTATCTAACAGCACCTAACCCGGATGGTCTACTCTAATGGTAATTTACCCACTATTTCGGGTAAAAGTTGTGTGCACACTGTACAGTACCCACCGCCACAGTACTAGTTCCCAACCGGGCCACAGTCCATTTTCAAACAAAGCAAAGGCGCACCACCCAAAGACTCTAACAGCAAAGGCAAATCAAATGTCCATGACCAAAAAAGATTCAAGAGATCTTCGATGTTTCTTTTATTTCTTTTTTTCTTTATTATTGTTCCAGGAGAAACAGTGCAATCAACACAACGGACAGCTGACGCGTTTCGTCCATATACAGGACTTCTTCAGGGCTGTTAAGTGCAAACAAATAAAAGTACAAATATAAAGACAAACTTTCAACAAACATAAGATACTTTTTAAAAAAGGACAAAGGATGGTTTAGGTTGTCCTCAGAGTGCAAAAAAAACCAGACAAACAAGATATTTATGATATTACAAAAGTATCATATGAACAAAAATACATAAATACTTCATGTTTTTCCACCTTAGGGCAGAAATATAAAAAATACAGACAAGCCCAGCCGGGACTGTGTTCGTACATGCGACCCTCACATATACATGTCTTCTACAATACCATACTGCATTAAAGATACATTAAAAACTGGTATCACGCGTTGCACACAAATAGAAAGAATAACCAGGAAAGAAGTCCTAAAGGACCCTTAAGAAGTGGTCTCACAAGGTGAGAGGAAAAGAAATAATTTGATGAAATAATAAAAAATAAGGAATGACCATGAAAATAAAAAAACACAAAAAGTATAGATACACACACCTGTGACTTGTAGCGGTCAAACATAATGATCTATACCAAAATAGAGTACTAGGGAATATATAAATTATCAGAACAACCAGGATTAAACAAGGAGCTAAGATTGTAGAGCAAGACGGAGGGGAGCCTCCAGTTTGAACAAACACATAAGATTTAAAGGGAAAGCGGGAAAAGAGTGCAAAGAGCGCAAGTCACCAAAAATACACACTCAATGTATATTACTGAAGCCTCAGATTCAAGGTACCCACCATGGGAAAAAAGTGGGATCAGGCCCATCCAGATATTTTCAGTAGAGCGTATAAGTATCTTACTGGTCGTCGTGCCCGATCAAGGGCAATCTATAAGGTACGAGGCAATAGTTAGGTGCAGCTTGACCAATGAATGAGATAATATCAGACGGAACTTTTCATCCCTTAGAATAAAGACATACATAATAAACGAAGTAGTAATCCTAAATTCTCTTGATAGGAAGTGGAATTGATCAGCAGGGCCACGTCCACATATAAGGGCATCATTCCCCGACGTAAGCGTTCTACAATGTATAAGTTGAGCAAATTATGAACAATTTATAGAAGAGGAATGATACTATCAAAAATAACTTTGCTAACTCCCGTAATAGACACTTACATTCAATTGTAAGTTAATATTGTGAATATATCTCCAAATACTGATTAGTAGAACCAAGCAATAGATCATCCAATTTGGTTGGAGTCTTGATCTGACAACCTCCATATGAAGGTGACAATTGAGGAACGGCGAGAAATATCTAGAGTCAAGAAGGTTAAAATAAAGAGCTGGATGAGTCAATATTCCTGTATTATAAGAAAATCAACAACTTGTCAGGTGGCTCAAACGTCCGATGCACACTTCCAAAGATGAACAGCATACTTAAAAGTAGGAGCATACCTTTTCTCTGACGGTTCTTTTAGTGTCCCGTCAACTCCATCTACCAACACCTGCATGTTGCATATGTGCCTACTGTAGGAGAATATTTCAAAAAGGGGGTGGTGATGGACAGAGTATCTGAGTTAATCAGAACACTCCTACCCAGTCAACAGATCAGGGCTTGATCCATCACCGTTTTTTAGCTCACTGCACCATCCCAGTTCAGAACCTGGCTATATGCAAATTAGTCTGTCCCTGGCCCAGTGCATCATGGGAACAGGGCAGACCAAACTACCAAGCCAATTCTTCACTGGAAAGGAAACAAGCTTCCGGGGACCGGTTTCTGGCATTACAGCCGTCTTCGGCCCGGCTTGCTTGAATCCTGATGGTGCAGTGAGCAAGGGACTCATGTCTGAGCATACCCTTCCACACTTGTGGTGGCCAAAATATTTCAAAAAGGGGGTGGTGATGGACAGAGTATCTGAGTTAATCAGAACACTCCTACCCAGTCAACAGATCAGGGCTTGATCCATCACCGTTTTTTAGCTCACTGCACCATCCCAGTTCAGAACCTGGCTATATGCAAATTAGTCTGTCCCTGGCCCAGTGCATCATGGGGACAGGGCAGACCAAACTACCAAGCCAATTCTTCACTGGAAAGGAAACAAGCTTCCGGGGACCGGTTTCTGGCATTACAGCCGTCTTCGGCCCGGCTTGCTTGAATCCTGATGGTGCAGTGAGCAAGGGACTCATGTCTGAGCATAACCTTCCACACTTGTGGTGGCCAAAATATTTCAAAAAGGGGGTGGTGATGGACAGAGTATCTGAGTTAATCAGAACACTCCTACCCAGTCAACAGATCAGGGCTTGATCCATCACCGTTTTTTAGCTCACTGCACCATCCCATCCTGGCTATATGCAAATTAGTCTGTCCCTGGCCCAGTGCATCATGGGAACAGGGCAGACCAAACTACCAAGCCAATTCTTCACTGGAAAGGAAACAAGCTTCCGGGGACCGGTTTCTGGCATTACAGCCGTCTTCGGCCCGGCTTGCTTGAATCCTGATAGTGCAGTGAGCAAGGGACTCATGTCTGAGCATACCCTTCCACACTTGTGGTGGCCAAAATATTTCAAAAAGGGGGTGGTGATGGACAGAGTATCTGAGTTAATCAGAACACTCCTACCCAGTCAACAGATCAGGGCTTGATCCATCACCGTTTTTTAGCTCACTGCAGCATCCCAGTTCAGAACCTGGCTATATGCAAATTAGTCTGTCCCTGGCCCAGTGCATCATGGGGACAGGGCAGACCAAACTACCAAGCCAATTCTTCACTGGAAAGGAAACAAGCTTCCGGGGACCGGTTTCTGGCATTACAGCCGTCTTCGGCCCGGCTTGCTTGAATCCTGATGGTGCAGTGAGCAAGGGACTCATGTCTGAGCATACCCTTCCACACTTGTGGTGGTCAAAATATTTCAAAAAGGGGGTGGTGATGGACAGAGTATCTGAGTTAATCAGAACACTCCTACCCAGTCAACAGATCAGGGCTTGATCCATCACCGTTTTTTAGCTCACTGCACCATCCCAGTTCAGAACCTGGCTATATGCAAATTAGTCTGTCCCTGGCCGAGTGCATCATGGGGACAGGGCAGACCAAACTACCAAGCCAATTCTTCACTGGAAAGGAAACAAGCTTCCGGGGACCGGTTTCTGGCATTACAGCCGTCTTCGGCCCGGCTTGCTTGAATCCTGATGGTGCAGTGAGCAAGGGACTCATGTCTGAGCATACCCTTCCACACTTGTGGTGGCCAAAATATTTCAAAAAGGGGGTGGTGATGGACAGAGTATCTGAGTTAATCGGAACACTCCTACCCAGTCAACAGATCAGGGCTTGATCCATCACCGTTTTTTAGCTCACTGCACCATCCCAGTTCAGAACCTGGCTATATGCAAATTAGTCTGTCCCTGGCCCAGTGCATCATGGGGACAGGGCAGACCAAACTACCAAGCCAATTCTTCACTGGAAAGGAAACAAGCTTCCGGGGACCGGTTTCTGGCATTACAGCCGTCTTCGGCCCGGCTTGCTTGAATCCTGATGGTGCAGTGAGCAAGGGACTCATGTCTGAGCATACCCTTCCACACTTGTGGTGGCCAAAATATTTCAAAAAGGGGGTGGTGATGGACAGAGTATCTGAGTTAATCAGAACACTCCTACCCAGTCAACAGATCAGGGCTTGATCCATCACCGTTTTTTAGCTCACTGCACCATCCCAGTTCAGAACCTGGCTATATGCAAATTAGTCTGTCCCTGGCCCAGTGCATCATGGGAACAGGGCAGACCAAACTACCAAGCCAATTCTTCACTGGAAAGGAAACAAGCTTCCGGGGACCGGTTTCTGGCATTACAGCCGTCTTCGGCCCGGCTTGCTTGAATCCTGATGGTGCAGTGAGCAAGGGACTCATGTCTGAGCATACCCTTCCACACTTGTGGTGGCCAAAATATTTCAAAAAGGGGGTGGTGATGGACAGAGTATCTGAGTTAATCAGAACACTCCTACCCAGTCAACAGATCAGGGCTTGATCCATCACCGTTTTTTAGCTCACTGCACCATCCCAGTTCAGAACCTGGCTATATGCAAATTAGTCTGTCCCTGGCCCAGTGCATCATGGGAACAGGGCAGACCAAACTACCAAGCCAATTCTTCACTGGAAAGGAAACAAGCTTCCGGGGACCGGTTTCTGGCATTACAGCCGTCTTCGGCCCGGCTTGCTTGAATCCTGATGGTGCAGTGAGCAAGGGACTCATGTCTGAGCATACCCTTCCACACTTCTGGTGGCCAAAATATTTCAAAAAGGGGGTGGTGATGGACAGAGTATCTGAGTTAATCAGAACACTCCTACCCAGTCAACAGATCAGGGCTTGATCCATCACCGTTTTTTAGCTCACTGCACCATCCCAGTTCAGAACCTGGCTATATGCAAATTAGTCTGTCCCTGGCCCAGTGCATCATGGGTTCAAGCAAGCCGGGCCGGAGACGCCTGAAATGGCAGAAACCGGTCCCCGGAAGCTTGTTTCCTTCCCAGTGTAAGAATTGGCTTTTGTAGTCTGGTCTGCCCTGTTCCCATGATGCACTGGGCCAGGGACAGACTAATTTGCATACAGCCAGGTTCTGAAACTGGGATGGTGCAATGAGCTAAAAAACGGTGTTGGATCTAGCCCTGATCTCTTGACTGGGTGAGAGTACTCTGCTTAATTCAGAGACTCTGTCCATCACCACCCCTTGTTGTAAATAATTTTGTCCACCCTAAGCGTGGAAGGGTATACTCAGATGTGAGTCCCTTGCTCATTGCACCATCAGGATTCAAGCAAGCCGGGCCGAAGATGCCTGAAATGGCAGAAACCGGTCCCCGGAAGCTTGTTTCCTTCCCAGTGTAAGAATTGGCTTTTGTAGTCTGGTCTGCCCTGTTCCCATGATGCACTGGGCCAGGGACAGACTAATTTGCATACAGCCAGGTTCTGAAACTGGGATGGTGCAATGAGCTAAAAAACGGTGTTGGATCTAGCCCTGATCTCTTGACTGGGTGAGAGTACTCTGCTTAATTCAGAGACTCTGTCCATCACCACCCCTTGTTGTAAATAATTTTGTCCACCCTAAGCGTGGAAGGGTATACTCAGATGTGAGTCCCTTGCTCATTGCACCATCAGGATTCAAGCAAGCCGGGCCGAAGACGCCTGAAATGGCAGAAACCGGTCCCCGGAAGCTTGTTTCCTTCCCAGTGTAAGAATTGGCTTTTGTAGTCTGGTCTGCCCTGTTCCCATGATGCACTGGGCCAGGGACAGACTAATTTGCATACAGCCAGGTTCTGAAACTGGGATGGTGCAATGAGCTAAAAAACGGTGTTGGATCTAGCCCTGATCTCTTGACTGGGTGAGAGTACTCTGCTTAATTCAGAGACTCTGTCCATCACCACCCCTTGTTGTAAATACTGTAGGAGAAGCCATATTTTACCTGGGAAATGAATTTGGAAGTCAATGTTTGAGAGAAGTAAAAAACAGGATGGATGAAAAGCAAAAACCTGTTATGTGCAGTCATGGGACTAACAAACCACACACCAGGTTATTAATAGTTTGTACAATTGAGAGAATACCTTTCAAGTGCCAAATCCGAAATAATCCTGTAGCGCTCCTAAATGGGTTCCTTTTAAGCCCAAACTAGTATGTATCGTGGAGTACCTAGGGGGCAAAAGTATGGCACTAATTAGAAAGTAATAAACCGCCACATCATCGGGTGTATAAACATACTAGACACCTCTAGGGTATGTCCAGATGCCTGATTTCCATAATATCCCCTCCACCTGATACCAAATAAATGGGTAAACAGAGAATATAGTTGTTATATTTATATGTTATGTGGTTTATCACTTTATCATTACTCACATCTTTCACTCATTAGAATGTTGCTTTCTTATGATGCCTTAGATAGTTCTAAGATGATGTCATGCCTATGGCATCAGTGAGCAATTGGTCCAGCTGTGTCTGGCATGAAGATGTTCAGGTCTTCCTTTGAAGAATAAATCCACTTGGAAATATTCCCAGATCTTACCGATTTATTTATCAGAACAAATTTGGCGACGATACTTGACCAGACATATGCAAGAAAGAAAGGATTTAATAAGGAAGATAGATTATCCTGACCAAAAAGGGAAGAACCCAACTCGTTGAAGGAATTACTTGCTTGTTTAAAGGATACAACAACAAGTACTGTGAGTTAAAAATTTGGCGAGGTTTACTTTTTGACCAGACAAGAGGAAGAACACATTGGTTGGAGAAAGATAGATTTAACTAATCTAAAGGGAAAGAAGAACCCAACTCAGTGAACAATATGAGTTCTATGCTGCAATGAAGTTAATTATGACTGCAAGAAATATTAATTGATCTATTAACTCAAAAAATTGTAATTAATTGTCTTCTAAAGTAACCTGCCAGCTAGTAAGAGACATCCACTTCATTTTGATTATTGCACTAGAAAAGAACTAATCAGATATAAAAGACTGTCATATTGCGCTAGAAAAGAAATATTCAGATTTAAAAGACTCACAAATTCATTTTGCTTTTTACAATAGAAAGTAACTGCTCATTTATAAAAGACTAGCATTCTGCGTTGGTAAAGTGATTATTATAAAGACTCTTTTAATGGTAAAGTCCTGCTGTCAGCAATTCATTTAAATCAAAGCTGAGGAAAAAAGGATGTCGAAAATATTAATTCGAATTTGAAGATATACAAATTGATGAACAATATCATAATTATATGAAAAGACAGCGTTACTATTGAGACTGAATCGTTTGAGCAAACTAAAAGAAAGAGCAGTGATTATAAAATATTGAACAGAAGCAAAACGGTAGAAAAACGGAGGTTAAGCACTGTAAATTATCTAGTAGAAAGTAAAAAGTTATATATCTCAGCAAGATCTGTCTGGAAGTGTTTACAGTTGTATAATGTTTTGAAGTGTTGCTCTTTAAATATCTCTGAGAAGCAGAGAGTTAATGGTATTTAAACTGTGTGTTTGAATATAAACACAGCGCGAGCAGGGAAGCGAAGGGCAGCTCGAGCCTTCATTCATTTGTAATCACAGCAGTGCAGTCAAGCGTGAGGAAGAGCTCGAGGCTTGTAATTGAAAGTAAACAAGGCGCGTGAAGTCAAGCGCTCATGCCGGCTGTTTGAAATAATTAATCGTGTCAGCTGGAAAAGGATAAGCTCGAGCTATGAAATTCAGAGAAAACTCATACCAGCTGTTTATATGAGAACTCTTGTGCCTTTAGTCACTATAATAATACATGTTGCTATTATTTTCGGAAGAAAAGCTCGAGTCGGAGCAGTTATTTCAAAAGAGGCACAACCTGTTATAAAGGAAGTAGAGACTCGTGTTTGTGTTAAAATAAATTGTGATTATGCAACACGACTAGAAAAGCTGTATGAGGAGCGTTAAAGTGAAAGAAAAGTGTTTAACCTCAAGAAAAGTGTTTAAACTCAAGTGATTAAAAATGAAATGCTTTGTCATGGTACATAGTCAAGAAATGTCATCTTGGGCAGTTTAAACAGCAGACAGTCACTGAGTGAAATGAGATACAATCAAAACATAATTGAATTCTCTACTTACATACAAAGCACAGCATCAAATTAAAAGAACAGAAAGAGGAAAAGAACACTCACGTGAAGGGTGTAAGCAGTTGAAAACTCATCCTTCTCCATCACAAGGAAGTAAAACCTTTTCACAAAAGAAGATTCTGTTATCTACGTTCTCATTGGTTAGTTGTGAATACTCCTAACAAGCACTCTAGGACTGTGCTGCCACCTACTGCTGGAAAGTTGTAGTGCAAGCCATATAATGAATGTAAATACTTCAATAGTAATTCCACCAGCTTTCTTGATGTCTCCAGGTGAGCCTAATATTGAATGGGAGGATTGGATAGACTGCTTCGAGAACTATTTAGTGGCCTTGGATGGTACCGAATTCCCAGCTGCAAGAAAGAAAGCATTACTGTTAGGTAATTTAGGGAAAGAAGGACACCATATTTTCAAATACCTGCCGGATGGAGAGGATTTGGATGATGTATATAAAGAAGCTGTCATGAAGCTAGAAAAGAGGTTTGCAAAGCATGTAAATGTGGTTATGCGACAGCATAAGTTTTATACTCAGTCCTAAAGAGAAAATGAAAGCATTGATGAGTTTGTTGCAAGGCTGAGAAAACTATCGGCTAAAGTGTCAATTTGGTGCAATGCAGGAGGAAATGATTTGAGACCAATTAATAGTTCAATGTCATTGCAAAAAAACGACTGTGGGCCTCGAGTGATCCAACATTAAAAGATGCTATTGCCATTGCAAAAGTGGTTGAGGAATCAGAAAAATACATGAAGGAAATGAAAATAAGTTCAAGCAACAATAAGGATGTCTCAATTGTGGAAGAAAATGGGGAAAGTGTGTGTGCAGTAAAGAACAAGACTCAGACCAACCATAGTAATGGAAACAAGTTTCAAAAGAATTTCAACTGAACAATAGAAAAAAATGGCGAGAAACATTGTCTAAGATGTGGGAGCACATACCACTTGGCGAATTCAAAACAATGTTATGCAGTTGGAAAAGATTGTCTTAAGTGTGGTAAAAAGGGACACATGGCACGCATGTGCAAACAAGAGTATGAGAAAGTGGCATGTGTGAATGATTCAAAACCCACTTATAGAGTTGTCGTTGTTGATGGTGATGTGGATGTGATGGATATCGGTGGTGTAGAGAGAAGAAGAATGAGACCTGAGGCGAATTTTGAGATAAATGAGAAAATTGTTTCATTGATGGTGGATACAGGTTCACTATACACCATCATGCCACAAGAAATCTATGATGGGACATGGGGGGGTGGGACATTATCTAGGTCTAATGCGAAACTTAAAGCATATCAAGGGAATGATATTAACGTGGTAGGGTGCATGGAAGCAAAGATAATGTTTGAAGGTAGAGAAACTCATGGGAAAGTTTATGTGGCACAAGAAGGACCACCAATTTTAGGGTGGCCGCACCAATTTGACTTGGGAATTAAAGTAGACCCCACAGCGGAATGTCCAGTCATGAGTGTGAATGCAAGTTATGCTAACAATCTGGATGATGTGTTGTATAGGTTTAGTGGTGTATTTGAACCAAGACTAGGAAAGTTAAGAAATAATCAGCATGTGATCAAATTAAAAGAAAATACGATCCCTGTAAAGCACATAGCCAGAAGAGTTCCCATTGCATCAAGAGGTAAAGTAAAAGAAATAATCCAACAGCTATTGGATGACAAGGTGGTATTAGAAAGAATTGCAAAGGCTGGATTGACGTTAAAAAGGGAAAAATGCAAGTTCAAAACACATGAGGTGGAGTATTTGGGACATTTAGTCACTAAAGGAGGCATAAGACCAAAAGAAAACCTAGTCAGCACTATTGCAAATGCAAGAGTGCCACATGATAGAGTCTCATTGAGATACTTCATGGGTTTAGTGGAATATTACTCGAAATATGTGCTGAACTTTTCACAAAAAACAGAATGTTTGAGGGAGCTAGTAAGAAAAGGGAAATGTTTGTGGGCTGGTGAGTGCCCCAGTGCAGTTTATGTTTAGTTTTGGGAATGGTGATAAGTTTGTGGGGTAGTAAGTGCCCCAGTGCGGTGTATTTAGGGAGGTTAGTGCCCTATAGTGGTACGTTTTGGGGTGGTGAGTACTCCGTGCAGTTTGTTTAGGGTGATGAGTGCCCCATTGCGGTGTATTTAGGATGGTTAGTGCCCTACGGTGGTGAGTTTTGGGGTGGTGAGTACCCCGTGCTACTTGTTTTAGGGTGGTGAGTGCCCTATGCTGGTGAGATTGTGGGGTGGTGAGTATCCCGTGGAGTTTATATGTGGACAGGGACGGGTTTTTAGTGTCCAGGAAGAAAGAAAGGCGCACTAGCCCTATTAACGTGAGATTACAGCAATGAAGCTCAATACGATGGTGCAGCAGGAAGGGGACACCCTCAAAACGCCTTAATCTGTATAGCAAAACTACACAATTAGAAACTTAATAAGGAACCCGCGCACACATATAAATTAATTGATACAATGATCACAATTCTCTTAGAAAACAAATATTGTAGTACAGGCGGTTGGTTCGTTTTGCTTGATCTTGTCTGTTTATTAGTTAGGCAGATGGATTTATTTTGTATATACAGCCAGCCGACACGTGTTTCATTGTGGCAAGACAATAATCCACAACTCTTCAGGGCTAGGAAATACAAAAATAATTCGCTCAAGTAACAATCATAACTCAATATACACAGATTTTGACGATAAATCCTACAACAGTTACCAAAGTACCCATGGTGGATAGGTAATAGATCAACTATATTGCATATCGCCCCTGAGTGGCCCTCGGATTACCATAAGTCCACCAACACACGTTGAGATAAAAAGGGCTAGAGAGTCCGATTGAAGAGCCCGGTGAAGAAACACAACCAACAGAAAACTACCACTTGTCTATAATAGGTTGGTATATGATCGTTACACAACAAAAATCAGTTATAATGGTGACATGGTTTCTTCAACACCCAAAAACGTGATAAAGCACAATACATTTAAAGTGGCAAACAACCACCACCAAATCTTCGTTCAAGATAAGAAATAAACCCAGACAATACCTCTATGGCTGGATATTAACACCTTATTGGGCTAAAAGAGTAAAGTGAGCAAAGAAGAGGAGAAAAAGGGAAACAGGAAAAGAAGAGAGAGAAAAGCAGGACAACGAAATTTAATATTAAAATTTCCCGAAAACCATTAATACAAAGACCTTCCTTGTTACCAGTGTAGAAATTATCAACATACCGCTTACCCCTCCTCCGGTGATAATTCCAACCCGGCGGGGTAACCAACAAGGAGATAGTCAAACGACGGTCGTAAAGTGGAATGAGTAAAACAACTGGATTATGCACAAAGCAAATGACAAGAATAAAGAACACCCATCATAAATATGAAGTAATACTTAATGCTCAAAAAATATAAATGAGCAGAATATTTCATGGATGCGACTCTTAAAATCAAAACTTTACATAATTTTCTAATATCCGATAAGTATATCACTAATAACCAACAAAGGAACCCAAAACTATTTAGTTCCAGATATTCAGTATAACGTTAGTCATTATTCCCTATTTCAAATAAAAAAGGGAAAGGTTCTGACAGGTCAGAGTTTATAAGAACTAACCGCATCCAACAGACTTCGATAAAACATCCACGTATATTTAAAAGTGCACAATTGCTCTTACCTATAAGGTGACAGATGTAATATTATACGCCGAGTAGATCGAAACACTAGATCTATAGTCTAGTCAATTTGTCCAGACCTGATTGGATAAAAACGAAACAGTGTCGCTGAAGTAGGCTATTAAGCGCGGCATGATACAAAGTCCAAAAACAACATTAACACTCATAATAGGGGTAGAAGAAAACAGTAATTTACGTGAAATCACGTGATAACGGAAGTCAAATGAATCTCCGGCTCAATCCCGGATAGGCACGGATACGTGCCCCCCACGCAAACTACCCAGGGGAAAAGGAAAATAAATACCAGGTTATATTCCGAGTCGAGTCACCCCCAGTCATCTATTACAAGCACCCTCCACTAACGTAACGTGAGTCAATTCTCACCTCTTGTAAATCAACTACAGTTCTCTCGGCGTCTTGCTCTCGTGTTCTAGTGTAATCACGGTTAACCCGGAAGCAGTTAAGTATACAAGCAGCTCAAAACCACTAGAACGTCAACTGGAGAGCATCAGAAAACTAAACATAGACAATGTCTACGACCATGTGTGGTATTATATAAAGTCTCCGTAGTGTAAAAAGGAAAGTCAGCCGTCCAAAAGAAATAAACGGCGGGTTTATAAAGGTGCACTAAAACATTAAAATGAATGTCTAACGACGAAGTAATAGCATACATTTTTTTCGCTAATTTTACAGAAAATCTTGAAAGGAAAGTCATAATAAAACCTGTCATAAAATTAAACTGGTCCCGTTAATTTGTCCTCCAAGTAGTTACTAATTACTTGTACCATAGTCGCTCTAGCCAGGCAACATCTCCAGTACATTGGTCTCTCCAGGAATGAAAGAATATAGAGACAAGTAATAGATACAAAAGGAGAAAAGAACCCACAGACAGGCAATGAAAGCAGTACCATTCGTATCTAATCTCTCAAAATATATCAAATAGTATCTGTAAAAAGGGAGTTCACAGCATCTACTCCCATAATCAAAACGTTATAATATAATTCAACAGTCTAATACAAAAATACCAAATTCTCAATGATAAAAGTATACAGCAGCAATCATGTTCATACTTGAACAATGTTGACATAGTAGTCAATTCATCAAATTACATCCGTACCCTCTGTATCTGAACAGCAGGTTAAACCCCCAGAAAGAACTGCATCTCGGAACCACAATTTAACCCCCGTTCCACCGTGTGGAGTCTCATGATCCAACTCGCTTCCCTTCTCCTGAGGTGAAGTTCTCTATTCCCACCTCGGTTACTAAGGGGGATGTGTTCAATCCCAAAGAAACAAAATTCTTTATGCAGGCCCTGCGCAGTGCAGGTAGCAGCATGTATTGCTACAGGATATCTAGCATCCTGCTGCGCCAATGCCCTCACATGTTCTCCTATTCTCTCTTTCAAAGTCCTGATTGTACTCCCAACATATTGTTTGCCGCATTTGCACCCAATTATATAGATTGCAAATCTGGTCAGGCAATTAATGTTGGTTTTGATGTCATACATTTTTTCATCACATCCTTTAAATCTTTTTGTTCTGTGCTTGGCCCACTTGCACATTCCACAGAAACCACACTTAAAGAAGCCAGTATTAGATGAAGTAAGCCAGTTATCCGTCCTCATGGCCCTGGGAACTGTGGGGCTAAGTCTGTTACGGAGGGTTCTACCCCTCCTAAAGGTGATTTGTGGCTGCTTAGTGATGTGGCTTATTAGGGTATTATCTGCTAATAAGATATTCCAATGTCTCTTAAGACATCTGCGTAGAATGTGACTCAGTCCATTAAAATCAGTAATCATTCGTGTGGACTGACTCAAGGTTTCTATCTTGTCATATAGCTACTGTATATCTTTATAATGTGTTAAGTTAGCACAGGCTCATTAAATGTTTAAACGCCATTTTTCCTTTTGCTGCTTCTGCACACGACACTTAATTGTTGATTTAGCTTTCAACCTAGTAGTTCGTTGTGGTTTACATGAGAATAATATGTTATTACTCTGATATCAGCTTTGCTTAATAAACTATGTCTGTACAGAGAGTGCTGAAGCTTCAGGAACAACACGATACAGAATTGTTATGAGGTCTGATCTTCGCGCCTTCATAGACATAACATAAGTGCAGCTTCTGCCAACTTTGGGCTTGAGGCAGGTTTTTATATTGCTTTGCTGGAGGCACACAAACACACTTGATGCTGTTCGCATGCTGAGAGAGCTGGTGTATGCTGATGTGATCCCTTCATGCTAGGACACTGAGGTATGGGCCCGCCCTAATTCAACCCAAAGAGGCCTTCTTAGCTATTAATATAATATGTGTGTTAGGGAGGGTGAGAAATAAGTGTTGTTAACTCTTATTCATTACAGCATGTTAGCATGCTGTCACCGTTTGCCTTCTATGGACTAGTAAATATGCTGGTAACTTTGCTTCTGATAATATGTTTACTTGTATTATCTAAGATACTGCGCCTGAGAAGACAGCATTAGTAAATAAACATTTCAAATGCTCATGTGTTCTTCTTTACTCCATGTTCTGGTTTGTAATGATTGTATAATGAAAGAGTGCTCATGTGTTCCACGTAACCTGAGGTATTGTAAGCTCATGTTCTGGTTTGTCTAAACATTGGGAGTTTATTATGACCAATGAGACACTGTAGCTAGCTCGGTAAGGGGTTTGTTGGGTACTAAGGTGAGTTTTGGGTCACCCTAATTCGCTGAGGTTCCAATCCTCTGTGCACAGTTCTGTGGGAGAACAGAAACCCTGCTACATGGCGCCCGTACGTTGGTGGTCTTATATCATGACACTCGAGTAGTATATCGTTCAACCCTTAACCCCTTCACTATCGTTTCCGGAAAACGGTGGTGTCGGTGAAACCTACCTGTTTTTTAAAATAGGTCTTTTCAAGCTTGAATCTTTCTAAACGGTTTCCTTGAATTACTACCCAGTTGTGCTACAAAGTTAACATTGTTTTTCAGTAGTTCTGGTGAAATCATGGCTGTGGCTGTGGCCATTGCGCAGCATAGTCGCATTGCGGTGCGCACCCATCTTCAGACATACCAGGTCCCGTTGGAGGGCATGGCTGTGATTTTAGAGGTGTGTGCAGATCTGGCGTACCCATTCGAACTGTTTTACTCATGGGTAACGTTTCCGGCAGTGGACGCTACTTCTGGTTTGTTCCACGCTTACACACCCTCCCCTGTACCGGCTGAATATACACAGTACAGGGCACTGGAGATACCTATTGATCATTGGCAGCATCGCGTTTGGTTTGATGGCGCCCTCCCCCACTCTTTGTCCGCAGCGAGGTTAGGTCCACTGTCCATTCCAGGTACAAATTGGCCTGCTTTGGGTGGCTTCACCCCGCACCCGAATCACGGCGCTTGTCCCCTAGTGGATATTCGTAGACTACACGTAGTCTCGATTGCCGTGATTCGTGCATTAGTGCAATACATTGGTCGACATCTCCCGGGAGGTCCCCCGGGGGGTCCGGCCGTTCAAACGGAACGTGGTGGTTTACGGCTCAATCCGGTTATGGTCAATTCGGTTTTTGGTCAACGCCCCGATAATAAAGATGATTTTCCTTTTTGGCTGGCCGAGAAATTTGACCAACTGGAAGCCGTGTTTCCGAATTCTACTCCTGCTGATAAACATAGAATGTTGACGATTACTTTACCAAAGGATATAACTCCCGAGCTCGTTGACTGTGAGAGTTGGGGTAAAACTTTTGCAGCTGTTTATGCGAGGTGTTTCGGCACCCCATCTATGGCTGTACTGCCTACGATCATAAAACGTGTTCAGGATGATCACGGTCCAGAGGCAGTGGTTGAGTTGGGTATGCGCCTGTGTGGTACTTTTGAGATTGTAAGTGATCTCATACTCTCCAACATTAAAGGAGATGCGGTGAACTTCCAGGTGTTTAATGCTTTGGCTGCGTTACCCGATGCCGAAAAGCCCCGCCAGTTGGCGAAGATTGTGGTGGCCGCTTATAAAACAATCGGTCGCACAAGTAAGGGTTTGAAGTACTTCGCAGTTAAGGAGAAGAATCAACCACAAGTGCAATCTGCTGCGGCAGATGTACAACCAAGGTCCAAAAAACAGAATTGGCCTCAGAAACAGAAACAGGGGAAGCAACAACAGCAGACTCGGGAGAGGTGTGGCGCCGCGGCCAGGGCGACTGACGCTGGAATCTGGGGATCAGGGTTCGATCCCCGGCTCCGGCGGCAGGTTAGCCCAGCACCATGTGACTCTGGGCAATAGCTTGCTTAATCTTCCCGACGGCCCCCAGCGCCTAGAGACCCTTACGGGTGATTGTGCGCTTTACAAATGTGGACTTTACTTTACTTTTACTTTACAGACTCAGGATTCTTATCCTGCGCCACAGGTTCCTGCGCCGGCGGAGAAAGTTTATGATTTGCGCGACCGCGCGATGATTAAATCACCTGATCGATTTCATGTTTCTGATCAACGCTCTCCTCGTTCCTTTCAGGAGTCATCGGCCCCGAAGACCGGTGGGGGAGGAGGCGGACGGGGACGTGGTGGCCAACAAGGACGTGGCCAGCCCCGCCAGATAGAAGGCGCAGGGAAGCAGGAGGATTCTACGCCAAAGAGACCGCAGTTTGCGAAAAAGAAAGTCGCAGCCTTAACAGCGCATCGATATGCCACAGATAGTGAGAACGCGGCTTCGGAATCTGACGTGGGCTCTGACCTTGCTGGACAGCGCGGCGGAGATTACCATAGTGAGAGAGGCGCTGCGTCCACTACTGAGGGTGACAGCGACTGATGTCTACGTTGTAATAGAAACAGCCGATACGAGACTTGCTCCCTCTGAAAGACTTTATGAAATTGTCCTGTTAATTGAAGGTGACATACAACGTACCGTTAAAGGGGTATTTTGGGAAAATCTTTCTTCTACGTATGACATTTTGCTTTCGGAGGCTGACTGGCCCCCACCTTTTGTGCTCGCAGCGCCGCGAGGGGAGGAAGTGATCCTCCCCAGTTTCGCGAACACTGTCTCGAAAGAGCATGCGCAGCATTTTGCAGAAGAGTGGGCTCGGGCTCTCGCACCGGCTCTGTACCGTAACCAATGTGGTTGGGATAAATTGTCCCCTTGCCACGAAATTCCTTTGCGGTCTCAGCCGCAGCCTCAACCTCAATATCCCTTGCGACGTGAAGCCAAGGCTTCCGTCGCGGAAATCCTTGAACAATTAGAATATCAGGGAGTGATTGAAACGTGTGTGTCACCGATGAATAATCCTCTTTTTACTGTGACCAAACCTGACGGATCATATCGTTTGGTATTGGATTACCGGCATTTAAACTCGCATTGCCGTAACTGTGCAGTACAGAATACTCACGGCTCTGCCCTGGTGGATAGTCTTGTGCGTAAGCGTTTTAAAACAACGCATGACATTTCCAACGGTTTTTATGCCCATAGTTTGGATGTCTTAAGCTCCCAATGGACCAGTTTTACGTGCGCTGGGGTCCAAAAACAATTCCGGCGTCTCCCAATGGGCTATAAGAATAGTCCTGGTATTTTTACCGCACGCATTGTCTCTCTTTTGGAGAGAATCGACCCAGATGCTTGCTCGTACGTGGATGACATATATCTCACAGACGACGAAATTTGGGAGCATCTGTGTCGTGTAAATTCGATTATTTGTACCTTTGCAGATATGGGTTACACATTTAACTTTGCAAAATCGCACATTGCTGAGTACACAGTGTTGTTCCTGGGCTATGAGCTCAACAATGAAGGTAGAGGTTTGGCTCCTCACTTCTTGGAGAAATGCGCCCAGTTGCGCGCTCCAACAACTCTGAAAAAATTACAGTCTTTACTGGGCTTTTTAAATTTCGGGAGGACATATATTCCGGAATATGCCCAGCGTATCAAGCCTTTGTATGCTTTGATACAACCAACTTTTTCTAAATCATGCTGGCTGCCTGAGCACTCAGCCATCTTGCAGTCCTTGCAGGCTGATCTGCTTGCTTCTAAATTCTTACTGACTCGTGATAACCACACCAACCTGGTGATAACAATAATTCCGGGGACGGTGGGTTTCACGTACCTCACTTTTAATGAAGGAGACACAGTACCTATTGCTTACAAGTCACACTTGTACACTCGGCTGAAGTGCAGTTTCCCACTGTGGAAAAGGTTTTAACAGCTGTGCAGATGGCTATTCTTAAAGAACGAGCTCTGTCACAGGGGAAACGCATGTTGGTTGTTACACCCTGTCCTCATTTGGAGGCAGTCACGAAAGCCAGTGTACCTAATTCTAAAGCTTTGCACCCTCGGTGGATTCAATGGGCTGCATCCTTGACGTCCACAGGTGTCACGTTTATTTTTGACCCCTCGTTGCGGTCGCAAGAGTACTTGCAGTATGAGTTTGTTCATCCTGCTCCTCTGGCTATGCGACCTTTGGAGGACTTCCATTGTATCATTTACACTGATGGTTCGGCACAGGTTGCGCATGGCTCTAAACATGCCTACGTTTCCGCATGCGCCATTGTGGTCGGTGCTATGTTGAACGATGAGTTCATCTCCAGGGAAGTGCACACGTTGCCACTGGGTGATTGTACCGCACAATTGGCAGAGCTTCGTGCTCTCTTACTAGCGTTGGAGTACGCAGATCCTAGTGTTACTACTCTTATTGTAAGTGATTCTTTCTACTGTGTCCAGTCTTACAATGAAAATGTGTTCTTTTGGATTCAGAATGATTTTCGTGATTCCAAGGGTAGCACAATAAAACACAAAATGATCTGGGTTTGAGGGACAGAGCTTAAAGCTCGATTGCCGCTTGTTTTTGTAATTCATACTCTCGGCCATCAGCGTCTAGGAGTTCACGCTGTCGGTAACTCGCTTGCTGATGAAGCAGCGAAATTAGCGGTGTCTACATACTTAGTTGCAGCAGTTACACGGTCCAAAAGTAAGATAGATAGTGATATCTTGACGGCTATCGCTGCCACTGAGAAGGGAAGTAAACATCGTACGGGGTTCCCTTCGAAGTACACATACCACTTAAGTCCCGAAAAGGTTCCTTTTGTGAAAATTCCTGACGTTGGAGAACGCTTGATTCCCAACTCGGATCGCAGGGCTGGCTTGATTACAGCAGCTCATGAAGGTGTGGCGTCTGCGCATGCGGGCGTCTCAGCCACTGTAACTCAATTACGACAACGTTTCTGGTGGCGGGGACTGTACAAACAGACGCGTGATTATGTCCTTCTTTGTGACATTTGCCAGCAGATTAAACCTTCGACTGCTGCGCGTCCGCCACAGACACAGTTGTACATTTCTAATAAACCACTAGGTTGTGTTTATTTAGATCACTGCGGTCCTTTTTCATCTGATACTGCTTATAAGTACATCTTGGTTGCAGTTGATTCATGCACACGCTTTGTGTGGGTCTGGCCCCATCGCAGCGCTGATTCACGGACTGTCATTAGAGATTTGCGCATCTTTGTAGGGATTTTTGCCTGTGGTACCTTCCATTCGGATCAGGGTCCGGCTTTCGCCTCTAAGGCGTATAAGGATGCCATGAATTCGATGGGGGTCCAAGTCAAGTTTTCGTCTCCCTACAGACCTGAGGGTAACAGTGTAGTGGAGCGAATGAACCGTGATTTAAAGCAATCTTTGACAGCTCGAGTTATAGGCACTGGCAGAAACTGGCTAGCCCACCTCTATGGCGTGCAGCGTGCTCTTAATAATCTCCCTAGAAGGTCTCTGGGTGGGCGGACCCCATACGAAATGCTCTTTGGCATCAAGATGTACGTCCCTGACCTTGACGGTCTAGACTGTGTGGTTCGCACCACTTCCTTTGACGCAGATGAACGTTGCAATGTTTTACAGAATCTACAAAAGACCAGAGACAGTCTTGCGAAGGAACATTTGCCCTCCACGTCGGATGTTGCGTTGCTGCTCCCGGTAGTCGGCTGGCTACCCCAAGTTGGAGACCTGGTTCGGGAGAAGATCGATAACAAGAAAGAGTTTGGTCCTTCCTATCGAGCTCCGGTTCCAGTACTTGGAGTGAAGGGCACAAGAACAGTCGTTTTACCACCACTTCCTGGTCGTAAGGAAAACGGGTTTATCTCAATTGACAATGTCAAGATACACAGAGTGGCCGATTCTTCTTAGCATGACACCGGCTGTTTCCTGTCCTTCCATTGTGAGAAATTCAGTTTTGCCCACTGCTTCTAATCAAGAAACGGAGGTGGCCATCGAATTACCTGCAATTTCCAGTCCTTTATTAAGTACTTTGCCCGGTACAGACCATGATGAATTAGACTATGCTTACCCCACTGACTTGTCCATGCATGACCTGCAAGCTCGTTTGGCCACAGAATCCAGATTTTCTTTTGACACTATTTCCAATGGCTCAAAGAAACCCTCACGTTTTGCAGTTCATGCCAGCTTATTTAAAAAACATTTTTTAATTCCCCCTTGGACATACATTTGGCTGGTGCTTTTTTTGATTTACCTTTTTATGTCAATTGGGTTTGTGTTTTATTTCTTCCGCTTGGTAAATGGACACTATGTCGAGGAAAGAACATGCATTCGTCATCTCAATGGAACTTTGGCCCCCCTGTCCTCATCGCATTCTGCACACAGACTGAGAAGAGACTTGGCTTTTGTTAACATCACTGCTTGGCCTGTCCTTGATGCGATAGTGTGGGATGCCGTTAGATTTCAAATACATGGGCCTACTGAGGTTGTTAATGTCCCTAATGTGCTTAGAGTTAATATGGGGGATGTGGTGAAACAAAACATACGTTCTGATGATTGGGATGTTCAGGCCGTAGAGTCTTTGTTTTCTGATTTGAAATACTATGCTGCCTTTGATGCTGAGGATTTATATTTGGAATCTGCTAATTATGGTGATTTGTTTTGCTTTCAACATTTTGGCAATCACTTCTTGCATAAAACAACATCCAGAAGGAATATTAGAGGAATATTCTGGCTGGAGTAATTATACTCAGTTTTCAATTAGGGACTTACAGACCCTATTGCTGAATTCATCCTTTAACATTTCCAGTATAGACCCTAAAGGTTGGCTGATGTGGCACAGGAGTGCTGATTTATGCCAGCACCGTTTTCTGTGTTTGTCTGATGGCTTTACACAGGTCAGATCTGATCCACGTTTTGAAACTGAACATTCTGTCACAACTTACTCTGTAGGTAAATTGTGTCAGAGTTGGCTGAAACATTCTAAATTGTCTGCAATTAAATTACATCTTGCAAAGCTGAATAATGATGTTGATTTAAATGATTTCATCAAAGGCCCGGCTAGTGGTAGGTCAAAAAGATGGATATATGCGGTCTACGATGAAATCTGGAAAACATCGCAGATTGAGGCTGCAACACGACTTAGGGCTATAGATCAAGCAAATCTAGAGAAAGTCCTTGCAGTGGTAGACAATAGTATTAACATGCTTTCTTCACGCATTTACACTTTAGATAACATTGTGTCTTCTGTAGTGGATATTGTGCATGATGAGGTATCTGTTTTGTACCATGGTCAGAATCAATTACGTTCTATCATGCAATTTGCATGGACCCTGCAAACGCTTAAATCTGGCAAAGTGCCATGGGGCTACATGAACGTGTCCTCTCTCTTTTCACCCTTTAATTTAACTGACAAACAACGCTTGCTTTCTATGCGAGATGCTTCTTTTTCTATGTTACATATTGAGAAATTGGAATCCTTGCCTTTTTCTGTGGCAGAAGCCTCAACTGCAACGTGGCTTATCCACGGTCTGTTAACATTACCTTTTGCTTTGTATAAATTTACTAACTGTATGAAATATGTTGCCATAGGTCGCTATGAGCCTTTGGGTAGTGGTTTTCTCCATGAAGTATGGTCCCTTCCTTTCACTTATCGATGTTTGAGGGACGGCCAAGAAGTTAATCTAAATGGGGAGGAATGTACAGAAACTCCAGATCATTCGTTAATGTGTAGACACATACAATTACACGGTTCTTGCAACCAGGACCGACCGAACTTGGCCTGTGTTTTAAAAGGCACTCCTGTACCAGCAATTACCCCGACTTTTACCTTGTTAGGAAATGGAAGTTATTTACTTCTGAATAATGAAGATTGTTGCGGGTTAATTAAAGGTGTAGCTTATGTGGTAACAGTAAGTGAACGTGTTGTTTGCTGCAGAAATGTCCTGTACCCACCCACACATGAAAATAGGGAGGTTTCCATTTGGCCACGCATACCAACCTTGAAGGCAGAGTTCAACGGCATGACTAGACTGAGGGCTCTATTGTCCCAGAAAGAAGTGGCCTTGAGTTCGGCTCGGGAAACTTTCGTGCTTCACATAGCTAACACCCGGACCGAGGTTCAGGCCCTTTTAAATACTGATTTACCGTTGCATTTTGGCGAAATGATACATTCTATCTTTAACGCGTCCTCGACATCTGGGCTAGCGCATTTTTTTAAAGCAGTTAGCAGCGGCCTTGTGACTTCATTTGAAAAAATATTTGGAGTAATCCCTAGTTTTTTTCATTCCATTTTCTCGAGTCTGTTTGGTGGATTCCCGGTTTTACTGGCACTAGCGGCAGGCGTCCTAGTTGTTCTCTGCTTCCTTAAATATGGATGCCCCACATGTGGAAGAAGCGGCCCAGTCTCTGCTGCCGCTGTTTCGCAACCGAATGCTTGAATATTTTGGCACACTGCCGCTTGCGATTTTAAGCACGGCATATGGATTATCGTTTCGATTTTCCTACTTCACCTGTGTCCAACCTGTGTTTCACTGCCTGAGCTGTAATTTTGATTGGGCCATTGATTTGTGTCTCTGCGGACCGGTTTCTCCTGGCGTCGATTTTGATCAGCTGATGAGTCCTATCACTACTCACGAGTTGGTTTGTTCTGACGAAAGGATTATGGCCATAGCAGCGGTGCATGGACTAATGGGTCCCTGGGATATATTCACGGCAGCGCAGGATTTCTTGGATTTGAGCTTTCTGGAGAACCCACCGAGTTGTCCTCTGATGGTAATAGAGGCTCCGATACTTGGGGAACACGTATGTTCTTTTCCACTTTTGAATTGGATGGCTGAACTGTTTTCTGACGAAGACAGTGATTTCATGCTGGAGGCTGTTGCTGCATATTTTGCTTATACGGTCTTGTCCTAAACACTTTTCAATGGTTTATTTGCGGCCATTTGACTTTCAGCTTGCATATTTTGCGATTTTTAGTACATTGATCAATTTTCCCAGACCTATTGACTTGAGCAAAATATTCTATTTTTTTTTACAGTACATTCATGGCTCACAGTTCTTGAACTCTGCTTTCATGAAGTTGCCCTTATCTTATCTTATCTTATCCGTCCTCGGATCATGGGGGGGGTGTCATATAGCTACTGTATATCTTTATAATGTGTTAAGTTAGCATAGGCTCATTAAATGTTTAAACGCCATTTTTCCTTTTGCTGCTTCTGCACACAACACTTAATTGTTGATTTAGCTTTCAACATAGTAGTTCGTTGTGGTTTACTTTTTTTTTTTAAATGTTTTTATTGTTTGCAGGCGTACAAGGAATAAGTACATTAAGGCATAAATGATTAATTTTAACATACATAAATTATTTCCATATAAAGCATAAACAAATACAACTAAATCATGAAATGTTATTTGGAGGATAGATGAGCAAGAAGATAATATCAATTTCTTTTCAACGCTGATGCAAATTGTATATTTCGACCTATTTTCTACACCCCTCCCCTATATCGCAAAGAAAAAATAAAAAAATAAATAAATAAATAAATAAAGTGAAGCATCATCAATCTATAAAAGTACCCCACATTTTTTCATGCTTTTTCAATGTCTGTAAGCCCCTGATCTTAGCTAAAGCTAATTCCATTGAGTATATCTCGATTACCAGGGCCCACCAGTCCCAGACCGTAGGTGTTTCTGGACTAATCCAAGCTCTGGCCAAAGTTAGCTTAGCACAGGACATTAATATCGTGGCCAAAGCGGCTTGTGGAAAAGATACCGAGTAAGTGTCTAACAAAACAGAAGTAGCCGTAAATGTAGGCAGCTGAATATGTTTCAGTTTAAGAACTTTTTCAACGTCATGCCAAAAAGTTTTAAGATTCGGGCAAGAAAATAAGATATGTACTAGATCAGCTGCTTCGGCAGAGCATTTAGGGCATTTTGTACGATCGCTGTGGATGTTATTAGATGGCCATTTTGAGATTCTTTCCGGGGTGTAGTACAGCATACAGGTTGTTCTAAATTGTTGTAATCTGAGACTTGATGATCGTACTCGTTTATTGATATTTATTAAAGAACTCTCTATCTGTTTCGGTGTTATATTTGACCCCAGCATTCAGCTCCATTTGTCAGCCAATTTAATACAGTCCTTTGATTTAAATCCAACGAAAAGCCTGTATGCTTCGCTTATTGTGGATTTATTTTTGGATGAGTATAGACATGTCCAGATATCACATTCAGTGACCTCCAATATTTGTTTTTTATTAATCAAGTAGTTGTGTATCTGTAGATGTTTATATCTCATATTTTCAGATAGATTATGTAATAATTTAAGGGTATTGAAATCTAAAAAACCTTGTGTTCCGTAAAAATCCCCTAGAACCGTGATACCCGATCTTAGCCAGCAGCGAGTATTAATGTCGGAAAAAATATTTGGTAGGCCCGGATTGCCCCAAAGCGGGAGCTTGGGGTGAAAAAAGCTGGTGTTGCAAAAAGAAAGTATGTTACCCCAAATCTTTATTAAGTCTCTTATAGTTTTAAATCTAACCCTTTTGTAGTAGTTGGGGTCGTTAGTTCGGAACAAAAACATGTTCGAGTCGGATTTTAGCGTAAAAGAGTGAAAAAACAAAGTCCTTCTTTCATTTAATAAGGAGCGGAGACGAATAACAAAAGCAGACCAAAAGTATAATTTAAAATCAGGAAAATTGAGTCCGCCATGGTTCGTATTATTTTTCATAAGAGCCAGTGATCTTCTTGCCTTTTTATACCCCCAAATAAAACTGCTAAGTATTCCGTCAAGCTTTTTAAAGAATTGATTATTTAATGCTAGTGGTATAGACCGAAATAAGTATACAAATTTGGGCAAAACTTTCATCTGGATTAGGTTAATTCTGCCAGTTAGGTTCAGAGGTAATCTGTGCCATTTTTTTAGCAATAGGCTGGTTGATTTAATTAATTCGTTGTAGTTTAGATTATTGATTTCTTGTAGTTTAGCCGTGATTTTAACCCCGAGATATGTGGCGGTGTGGCAGATCTCAGGCACAGCCACTGCTGGTGTATAATTAGCTATTACTTGCGTTTTTAGTAGATTTAGTTTATAACCCGCCACCTTACCATATTTTTCGGCTTCTAATACTATTCCCTTTAATGCTTCTACGACATCTTCAGTGTAGATCGCGATGTCATCTGCATATGCAGTTATTTTTAGTTCTTGTGTTCCTGATCTAAAGGGTACAATCTGATTTTGAAGTTGAAGTGCGGACAAAAAAGGCTCCAATAAGAGGGCAAATAAAAGAGGAGATAGGGGGCATCCCTGACGGGTACCTCGTAAGATAGAAAAGTCTGAAGATGTCAGTCCCCCATAGCTGGTATATGCTGATGGTTTATCGTACAATGCTTGAATGCTCCGCAGAAATTGTCCTTTAAACCCTATCCTAAACAGTATGCACCAGAGAAAGTGCCACCCCACTCGGCCAAAAGCTTTTTCAGCATCTAATAGAATTATGCCAAGTGGGGTGGATTCTGTCTCTGCTACATCTAATGCAGTTATTGCCATATTAGCATGTATAGTAGTGTCCCTACCAGTTATGAAACCATGCTGTTGTGGGTTAATGATTTGGGGCATAATAGGAGCCAGTCTTAAAGCTAAAATTTTAGCAAAGATTTTTGCGTCTGTATTTATTAAAGAAATGGGGCGATATGACCCTCTCTCTTCCTTCGGTTTATCTTTTTTCAAAAAAAATATTATTTTTGCCCTATTCCATGACCTAGGTGTGTTTCCTTCTAGGCCTACAAATTGTATGACTTTCAACAGTAGTTGTTCAAGCTCTTCTAGGCAGAATTTATATATTTCTAGGGGTATGGTGTCCTCGCCCGCCGCTTTTCCTGCGGGTAATAAAGCTATCGCTAGATGCAATTCAGCCATTGTTATGTCCTCAGACAGTGAGTCTATCTCTGGGCAATTCTGCGTGTTCCAGGTGTGCTCCTCCACATATTTATATATGTCGTCTAAGTTATAGTCCACTTCTGGGGTATTTAATTTCTATAGAAGTCGGCGAATTGTTCTAAAATATCTTGAGGTTGAGTAAAAATTTTATTGCCAGCCCCCGGTATGCTTGTAATAGTAGAGTTAGCTCTGTCCTCAGCAACTTTGTAGGCCAAAATTTTCCCGATATTGTCACCCCCCTCATATTGTGTTATTTTAAATTCATGCAAGCTATTTGTGCTTTTCTGAATAAATTTTGACTTCATTTTATTTTTAATTGAGCAGAGTTCAAGGCCGATTTCTATGCTTTTTGCTATATTATACCGAAGTGCTAATGATAGTTGTTCTTCTAAAGCTGTTATTTTAGTCAACAATTGGTCGTTATTTTTTTTGTTTTCATAATTTTGCCTAATTATATAAGCCTGAGTGAAACCCCTAATGCTTGCCTTACAAGCATCCCAAACCATATCAGGTGAGGCTGAGTTGATATTTATGCCTATAAATTCAGTAAGGTGTGATTTTAATTGCGTCATAAAGGATGTATCTGAAATCAAATGTCTCGGGAAGGAGAATGGTCTGGGGGTAGTTCTAGTATTTATTGTTTTGATTGTCAATAATATTGCATTATGGTCCGATGATATTCGAGGACATAGAGCGATAGAACTGTTTTCCAATAAATTTTCGCTTGCTAATGCCATGTCGAGCCTAGAGCATATTTTATGAGGGGCGGAATAATATGTATATCCAGGATTATTAGCATTTAAATGTCGCCAAGCGTCTTTGATGTTGTGTACGCGGCATAAATCCAGGATAGATGATCTAGTTTTATGCATCCTTTGATATCGCCCAGAGCTAGTTGTATCAATTCTGTAATCCATGACACAATTAAAATCCCCCATAGAGTGCTGAAGCTTCAGGAACAACACGATACAGAATTGTTATGAGGTCTGATCTTCGCGCCTTTATAGACATAACATAAGTGCAGCTTCTGCCAACTTTGGGCTTGAGGCGGGTTTTTATATTGCTTTGCTGGAGGCACACAAACACACTTGATGCTGTTCGCATGCTGAGAGAGCTGGTGTATGCTGATGTGATCCCTTCATGCTAGGACACTGAGGTATGGGCCCGCCCTAATTCAACCCAAAGAGACCTTCTTAGCTATTAATATAATATGTGTGTTAGGGAGGGTGAGAAATAAGTGTTGTTAACTCTTATTCATTACAGCATGTTAGCATGCTGTCACCGTTTGCCTTCTATGGACTTGTAACTATGCTGGTAACTTTGCTTCTGATAATATGTTTACTTGTATTATCTAAGATACTGCGCCTGAGAAGACAGCATTAGTAAATAAACATTTTAAATGCTCACGTGTTCTTCTTTACTCCATGTTCTGGTTTGTAATGATTGTATAACGAAAGAGTGCTCATGTGTTCCACGTAACCTGAGGTATTGTAAGCTCATGTTCTGGTTTGTCTAAACATTGGGAGTTTATTATGACCAATGAGACACTGTAGCTAGCTCGGTAAGGGGTTTGTTGGGTACTAAGGTGAGTTTTGGGTCACCCTAATTCGCTGAGGTTCCAATCCTCTGTGCACAGTTCTGTGGGAGAACAGAAACCCTGCTACAATCTTACTCTTAGTCTTAAGAGTATCCACTCTTTTGACTTTTTTTATCCTCTTTTCAGCTCTATCAAGATAAGGTTTCGGATATGAGGATGGAGCCATCCGAAATAGGATTCCGGAGGAAATTAAAAACACTCCTCTTCCCCATTTCATAATCCCGTTCTCTCAGGTCCTCTGTAGAATTTAGCAGTGATTAGCGCGGGGACACACTGTTCTATGTGTAACCAGGCGCTCTATAAATGTTGCATTATTATTATTATTATTATTATAGCCCCTATCTAGAAATCTATCCTTCATATTTTTCACACATTTCTCAAATTCCATGTCCTCGCTACAATTACGTCGAGCCCTCATGTACTCGCCATAAGGTATGGAACTGATCTGATGTCTAGGATGTGATGAATCGGCATGCAAGATAGAATTACAAGCCATGTCTTTACGAAACAAACAGATTTTCAATTTGTCTCCTTCTATATAAATTTCGATGTCAAGAAAATTAATCTTAGTATGACTGTACTCCATGGTGAATTTCATGCCAAAATTATTTCTATTGATGTAGTCATGGAATAATTCCAGTTCAATCTGAGTCCCTGACCATAACAGAAGGCAGTTATCTATATACCTGCCCCAAAAAATAATTTTGTCAATCCATTTGTTTTCACTGTTACCCCAAATCCAATTTCTTTCCAGGCCGCCCATAAACAAACAAGCAAATGAGGGAGAAAATGTTGACCCCATTGCAACCCCCTTAATTTGCTTGTACCATTTTCCTTCAAACAGAAAACAGTTGTTCAGTAGGATAATACGCATCATTCTGATCAACATTTCATTATGTAGTCATTCCGAAGCTGGCCTGGCACTAAGTATACGAGCCACTGTATCCACTCCCAATTCTGGTTCAATGTTAGTATAAAGAGAGACAACATCAAGTGTTACCAATAATAAACCTGGTTGCCACTCTAAATCAGCCAGAATGCTCAATATATGTTTTGAATCCTGTATGTAGCTAGGAAGATTTCTCACAAGTGGACCCAAAAACAAGTCGACATATTCTGATAATCTTTCAGTAGGGCCCCCCATTCCCGAAACGATAGGCCTCCCCGGAGGGAATGCTCCCTG
Organism: Lissotriton helveticus; assembly: GCF_964261635.1. NCBI lineage: Eukaryota > Metazoa > Chordata > Amphibia > Caudata > Salamandridae > Lissotriton > Lissotriton helveticus. Next base: position 390,542,332 of record NC_136058.1, on the reverse strand, counting down.
TTTGTATATCTTGGGAAGGGTATATAGATACGGGTAAGTTGGTCTGAAAACCCTGAGGTATGCCAGCTCGTCATCATCCAGAAGGCCATCAGAATGTCATTCTACCAGATGTTTGTTAATTAAAATTGTCAAGGGACCTGTAGGGTTGAAAGGCAAAGGTTCATAGCAGGTATAATCATGTAGTTGTGATAGAACCTCCTTGTTATAATCCAGCCTATCCATCACAACCACATTACCTCCTTTATCTGCTTCTCTAATCAGGATACTATTGTCATTACTCAATTTAAATAGGGCACGTCGTTCACCACTATTGAGATTGTCTTTATAGAATTTACATCTCCTCTTAGAAGATTGGTTGAAATCCCAATCGTCGATATCATGTAAGACCCTTTTATAAAAGGTATCAATAGAATTCCCACCCGGGAGAGTGGGTGTCCATTTCGACTTGTTTTTTAATCCGCTTGAGATGGAAATATCCATATCAATTTCAAGATCTTCCAAAAGTCGGGTCATAGTTACTGGCGATTCCTCTACTTCAATAATTGATAACAATAAGTTAGTCGCCTGTATATCCTGAATACTAGGAACACCAGACACATGACTCAAAATTGCATTCGGGACTTTTTTTTATTTTTTTATTATGACTTTCCTTTCAAGATTTTCTGTAAAATTAGCGAAAAAAATGTATGCTATTACTTCGTCGTTAGACATTAATTTTAATGTTTTAGTGCACCTTTATAAACCCGCCGTTTATTTCTTTTGGACGGCTGACTTTCCTTTTTATACTACGGAGACTTTATATAATACCACAAATGGTCGTAGACATCGTCTATGTTTAGTTTTCTGATGCTCTCCAGTTGACGTTCTAGTGGTTTTGAGCTGCTTGTTTACTTAACCGCTTCCGGGTTAACCGTGATTACACTAGAACACGAGAGCAAGACGCCGAGAGGACTGTAGTTGATTTACAAGAGGTGTGAATTGACTCACGTTACGTTAGTGGAGGGTGCTTGTAATAGATGACTGGGGGTGACTCGACTCGGAATATAACCTGGTATTTATTTTCCTTTTCCCCTGGGTAGTTTTCGTGGGGGGCACGTATCCGTGCCTATCCGGGATTGAGCCGGAGATTCATTTGACTTCCGTTATCACGTGATTTCACGTAAGTTACTGGTTTCTTCTACCCCTATTATGAGTGTTAATGTTGTTTTTGGACTTTGTATCATGCCGCACTTAATAGCCTCCTTCAGCGACACTGTTTTGTTTTTATCCAATCAGGTCTGGACAAATTGACTAGACTATAGATCTAGTGTTTCGATCTACTCGGCGTATAATATTACATCTGTCACCTTATAGGTAAGAGCAATTGTGAACTTTTAAATATACGTGGATGTTTTATCGAAGTCTGTTGGATGCGGTTAGTTCTTATAAACTCGGACCTGTCAGAACCTTTCCCTTTTTTATTTGAAATAGGGAATAATGACTAACGTTATACTGCCTAACTAATAAACAGACAAGATCAAGCAAAACGAACCAACCGCCTGGACTACAATATTTGGTTTCTAAGAGAATTGTGATCATTGTATCAATGAATTTATATGTATCCCGTGGATTTTGTTTTAGGGCAGTTAGTGCCCCAGTGCGGTAAGTTTGTGGAATAGCAAGTGCCCCAGTGCAGTGTATTTAAGGGGTTAGTGCCACATGGTGGTGAGTTTTGGGATGGTAAGTACCCCGTGCAGTTTGTTTTAGGGTTGTGAGTGCCCAGTGCGAGGTGGTGAGTACCCTGTGCAGTTTGTTTTTAGGGTGGTGAGTGCCCCAGTGCGGTGTATTTAGTGCCACATGGTGGTGAGTTTTGGGGTGGTGAGTACCCCGTGCAGTTTGTTTTAGGGTGGTGAGTGCCCAAGTGCAGGGTGGTGAGTACCCCGTGCAGTTTGTTTTTAAGGTGGTGAGTGCCCCAGTGCAGTGTATTTAGGGTGGTTAGAGCTCTATGGTGGTGAGTTTTGGGGCGGTGAACACCGTGTGCAGTTTGATTTAGGGTGGTGAGTGCCCTATGTTGGTGAGTTTTGGGGTGGTGAGTATCCCATGAGGTTTATTTTAGGGTGGTGAGTGCTCTATGTTGGTGTGTTTCTGGGGTGTTGAGTATCATGTGCAGTTGGTTTAGGGTAGTTAGTGCACCAGTGCAGTGTATTTAGGGTGGTTAGTGCCTTACGGTAGTGAGTTTTGGGGTGGTGAGTACCCCGTGCAGTTTGTTTTATTAGTGTGATAAGTACCCTATACTGGTGAGTTTTTCGAGTGGTGAGTACCCCGTGGAGTTTGTTTTAGGGTGGTGAGTGCCCTATGCTGGTGAGATTTAGGGTGGTGAGTATCCTGTGCAGTTTGTTGTAGGGAGGTAAGTGCCCAGTGCGGTGTATTTAGGGTGGTTGGTGCCCTAAGGTGGTGAGTTTTGGGGTGGTGAGTACGAGGCAGGCACAAAACTTCTTCCTTCATGGATGCGTAAGCCTCTGTATAGGGTGATTCACCGTGTTACAAACAATCTGTGTTTGAGAAGTGTTTAAAAAATGGAGTGTAGGTATGATAATGAACAGTGTTCAATATGGATGCTGATGAAGGTTTGGTGATTTTTGAATAAACTAGGTGGGGAGTCTTTGCTTTGTGATGTGACAATTGCTTCTGATAGTGATGCCATACCTGTAAGGCAGAGAGATGGGTCTGGTGTTTCATGCATTTTGAGGGATGCAAGTGAGATAAGAATACCTGCTTATTTGAATGTTTATGTTTTTTGATTTTACTTTTGTTTACTTGTTATGTTTCAAACTTTATTTAATACATGTTATTTTTATATTCGTTGTGTTGATAAAGGGGGGAGATGTGTTATATTTATATGTTATGTGGTTCATCACTTTATCATTACTCACAGGACGCGGAGAACTGTTTGTTGTAGCGCCAGAGCCCAAGCGCCTAAAGGATTGCCACGAAGAGGAAGGAGTGCTGACCAAGTAAAGCCTGCCTGCTGCCTGCAGCGTCCCCCTCCCGCCGCCGCAACCGAGCAAGAACCGCGGCCGCCGAGCGGAGGGGGACACCAAAACTACACCCCCCAGCAGGCCTTGCGGCACTAGACGCCCTCCCATTGCGCCAGGCGGCGCATAAAGGTAGCGTCACCCCCGCGTCGCGGGAGTGCCCGGGGTGAAGCCCGGGCAAAGGGCGGGCCCTCTGTGGCCCTCAGGGGACCAAAGGAGACGGGACGGGCCACCTCCCTAACGCTGCACCACCCCCTGGATCAAGGTGACTGAGATCCTCTTTTGTTTTTCGGTCTTCCGCTTTATTAACCGTTTTAGTAGCTAATACATACATATACTGATTTAAATACGGATTATTCTTTTAAAATGACTAAAGTAAGAAAGACTCCTGTGGCCACAAGATCATCCACCAGAAACAAGACCATACCATCCACACCCTTGCCGACACTAACTGCTATAGACCTAATGTTACAAAAAACTATTGGAGTAGTTGCAGATGCTATCCAAAATACGGAGAGGCGTCTTTCATTAACCCCGGATTTATGCTTTCCCAACTTATCACAGCACACTACTGCAAACTCCACTGCAATCAATAACATCATGGACTCTTCATTCAATCAGGAGGAATCTCTCCTAATGCAGTCTTTTGCAGGGTTGCCAAGTGGTCAAAAAAGCAGTAAGAAAACCGTTCAAATGTCATCTCCTATAATTGTAAACAGCCTAGAACAAAGCCCCTTACTTGTTTCCAATTTGGGGGGCATTGATTGTTCTCCTCAACCCGGAATATCCACTTCAAGCTTACAAGGGGGCACTTGTGTTGAAGGCTCACCAAATGTCAATGTAATATCTGTCGACAAAACACTATCCCCAAATAAGAGAAAGCGCCAACAAAAGAAACATGCAAAAACTAAATCTATAGTAAGGAAAATTTATAGACCATTAGGTCTCCACAAGCCATCGGCTAAGGATGTCTGGTTAAATTTCAGGTTGGCCAAAGCACCTAATGCCACACAAAATCTCACTTCTATACTTGCCACTAAGAATACAAGTACATTAAATGACATACAGGTAGATCACATTAAGACTTACTCAGTGCAATCAAGCCAGACTGAAAAATATAGTGTAGTGGACAACAAAATATCAACTGACCTGGAAGAACTGTTTAAATCTTTACTACAACCTTTGTGTGATAAAATCACCTGCATAGAGCAAACCTTAGCGAAATTTGAAAAACAACAAAGAAAGGACACCTCTAGTATTTTGAAGATCCTTTCCGTGCCTAAACTAAAGGAAAGCTCCACACCTCCTAAAAGTAATCTTAAACAAACAAAGATTCAGAGGACACAAACCAATTCTATTGCCCAAAGTAGTAGTTCTGTTTTGACACCTTTTTTACCTGTAAATACTTCAGTGCAAAACACTTTAACACCACCACAAGCCAATAATAACATAGATACAGCACAACCCCTGGATTCCTCACCCGAGAGCTACACTCCTGACACCGATGAGAGTGAATGGGCTGCGGAAGATATATCCTCTGAGCCTAGCGGTGGCCAAACTGAGCCACAAAGGCCAACAACCATACAAAACACTGCTTCTGATACACGTCCTAATCAAATACCCACAACAATAAAACAAAAAAAAATTACTCATATTCACCTCCCACCTGACTCTCATCGATACACCATAATAATGATTGGGGTACCACAACTCGAGACAGGTAAAACAGAAAGCTATGGTGAACTGAAAAACAAAGTGAGCCATTGGCTAACTGCTCATAGACCAATTCCCCCATATGTCAGTGGTAAAATAACAAATGTCAGAAGAGTGGATTGGGTGGGAAATAGATTTAAATCCACCGAGGGTGATTGTGTTGTAGTTAATTTCAAGGATGGCCGTACGGCAAAGTTTATAACGGACTGGAAGGACAGTTCCATTAGCAGCCTGATCCGCACTATGGATCTGAGTTATTTTTACCCCCCGAATAACCATCCTCCAACATCGGTGCATTCTTTCTCTACCGCTGAACATGTAAGAGCCCCAGATAACTTTCACCAACATTACAGTGGGATAACACCTAGAAATCAAGGCCACTATATCGCAAAGGAGCAGCGTCAGCAAAGAAGGAATACATCCTGGGAACCCAGAGAGGTTAGATACGAAGGTACTTATCCAGAGAACTGGGAGGTTGCCCAGGGGACGTATTATCATCAAGAACACCCCCAATTCATAGATCCAAAAATCTATTATAATGTACCCGTCACTAACAGGTTTGATGCTTTTTTATAACCAAAGTGATCTGGAGGGGGTTGACTGACTACAGGCTGGTCCATCTATATTATTGCCAGGCGAATTCGCAGAATCTGATTTCACAGAACCTAACCATGAACAAGGAGTGGCATACAAACAAGCCATAGTAGCCCCCCCCTTTGATGTCAAAGCTAGACAACCCCAGTAAGCTATTGCCAGCCATGGTCAATCCACCCAATACCAATACATTTCCTGTCTTGCCTGAGGCTCATAACCCCCCCTTGGCCAACCTAGAACCAGACCTGGCCAGCACTGTGAACTTGGGGGCGATGAACATAGATACAGCCAATCCAATGATAACTCCAGTTAATAGAAAAACTGTCATAGAAACAGTATCTGGTGACTGTAGTTTAAGCCTAGTTTCTTGGAACATAGCCGGCTTGGCCGATAAATTATGTGATCCCGCTTGGTTAATATCTATTAAAAAATACACAATTATATGCCTTCAAGAGACATGGATGGAGGATAAAAATGTCCACATTGAGGGCTTCCAAAGCTTTGTTATACCAGCAGCTGCATCAACCAGGGGCAGAACAAAGGGGGGTTTGGCCATCTTCATCAATCTAGGTCTGTGTTGCAAAATAAGTAACTGTTATAATGCCAATCGGAACATTCAGATTCTTGAACTAAAGAGCGGCAGAAGTGTTTTGACCCTGATTAATTTTTACAATGCTAACGGTAATGGTGATTGTAATATTGTGTCCTTAACAGAGATATTGAGAGAAACTGCATGCATTGTGTCACGGAAGTTGTTGATTGCAGGTGATTTCAATGTACACCCATGTGGTAATCCAGGCCTCACCCCAATGGGTTCTTTGGGATGTAACAATATAGAAGGTTTCCATTTCGCCCATACCAGGGGAGGCAAGAACTTAAACGATCTAGTGAACGAAAACAATTTAATTGTAGCCATGTCTATGGTTCCTGAAACAAAGGTCTATGATGTTACAACTTTTAAAGGACCTGGTCAGGGATCTTTTATAGACTATATACTGGTTTCCCCAGATCTCGTAACTTGGGTCTCGAATTTCACCATTCTTTCGAGCGCTCATAGTGATCACAATCCCCTAACTATCAAACTGGGTGGGACTTTATTCAAACAACGCATGCCCCGCAATGATCGGGGAACGATGAGCTGTATAAATGGCAGACGTCGTATAAAATGGACAATGGTAAACCAAGAAAATGTTTACTCTAAAATAAATAAAGTTTGTGAGGAGGAATTGTTAACATGTACATCTTCATACTCACCTCCTGAGAACATCTTGTCTGGGTTTGAGGCGTTAGTTTTAAAAATTGGCCCTATGCTAACAGCACCAACAAAAGGACAATGTGATAATAACTCCAAATGGTTTGACCATAATTGTTCAAAGGCAAGCAGAGATTTGAAGAATGCTCTAAAAATCAAACCCAGAGACTATGATCAAATAAGAAATCTCCGATCGAAACACAAGAAGGCATTAGTCGCTAGGAAAAAAGAAATTAAGGCCAACACTATAGAGTCTCTCCTTGACCCCTCAGTGTTGGGGAACAGCAGTAAGTTCTGGCAAATTATCAACAAACCTTTGTTTGATAATCCTAATGATACAGCCCTTGGTACTAACATCTCTGAGGAGGAGTGGGTGTCCCATTTTAGCACAATTTTTAAAAGTCATGAGCAACGGGAAGAAAATGTCTTTGTAACTCCATCCGATAATTTTTTGAGCTTTTCAGTTAACGAGATTGAAAGGGGTATCCAGGGACTAACTAGCAATAAGGCCCCGGGCCCGGATGGTTTACCCCCGGACCTCTTTAAGTCAAGTATTTCCTTCTGGGCTCCCGTCCTCACTGCTGTAGTAAATGCAGCAGTGATCTCGGGTGCCCAAATGTGTGGGGGTTATCGACCATAGTCCCTGTTTTTAAAAAGGGCGACCGTAGTAGCCCACTATGTTACAGGCCGATATCCCTAATAAATTCAGTAGCCAAAGTGGTAGGAGGAATAATCCTGAACAGGTTATCTACATGGGCTAAAGAAAATAATATTTTATCATCCATACAATACGGATTCAGACCTGGCCATTCGACAATCACACAGTGTCTGAACCTGTATTTGATTTTAAGTAAGTATACCCTGGCCAAAGAAGGAACAGTCTATATGGCATTTATGGACTTATCGTCCGCCTTTGACTGCGTGGACAGAGGCACACTATGGGCTACCCTGATAAAAATGGGCGTAGAGAGGAATCTTGTTAACTTTTTGGCCGATCTGCATTCGGACACAAGAGCCAATGTCCGTTACACCCAAGACCTAAAAGTAACGGGCGAATTTAGAATAAATCGGGGTGTACGACAGGGGTGCATCCTGGCTCCATTCCTCTTCAATTTGTATATCAACGAATTGGAGGAATTTCTTCTAAAAATTGAAGCAGACTACCCCTTTGTAGAGCGCAAAGGGGTTCCTGTGCTGCTTTATGCAGATGATGCTGTACTCATTTCTAGAACAGCAAATGGCCTTCAGAAACTACTAAATTCCTTCTTTAAGTTCATGGAGTCCCGTGGATTAAGTATAAATAACTCTAAGTCCTACGTTATGAAAATAGGTCAGGGTATACGGAAAACTAATTCTTTTTGTATAAATGGGGAGAAAATCCCTACCACCAACACCTTTTCATACCTTGGAGTCCTCTTAGATCACAAATTATCCTGGGGTCCCGCAGTCATCAAAAAGAAGGGTGAGGCAACACGTGTAAATGCGGCCATTGGCTTTGCGAAAAAAATCGGAAATTGTCCAACGGCCGCCCTGCTCAAATTATACCAGGCAAAAAGTGTTGCTGTCACCAGCTATGGAAGCGTGCTTTGGGGCTACTGTAAGATAAAGGACCTAGAGGTTACAGAAAATAATGTTTTGAAAAAGATACTGAGGCTACCAAGGGGCACAGGGAATTTCTCGATACATGAGGAGCTGGGTGTCCCCTATTTAAGTGACAGAATTGCATTGAACCCGGTACTGTGCTGGTTGAATTGTTGGCTTAATAAAGATATACCTCTCACCCAAGCTTTGTTAAAAGAAGCCTTAACACTTGATGGGAGGTTTCAAGTTCCGTGGCTGAAGTATATAAAGGACTGTTTGACGGCAATTGGCCGGTCTGATTTGTTCTTTGCCCCCAATTTGATTACGAAACCCGATGTTATATTTGTAAAAAATGCTATGTTAATACTAAGATGTTCAGACAGGGAAGAGGTTGAGCTACAGAAGGACAGTGTTAGGAAACACTTACTACTCAAAACCTGTCCACAAATGGAACCCTACTTGTCATGGCATATGACTGGCTACGAACGTTTTTTGTTAACAAGGTTTCGCTTCGACCTATTTCATCTCTTACTGGCGGTCCCAAGCGGGGCTCATCGGGGGGAGAAGTTGCCAGCTTGCGGCTGCGACGGGAAGTCTCCGCAAGACCTGGCACACTTTTTATTTACTTGCCCTTATTACACTTTACCACGGAAATTATATCTTAAACCATGTCTTAAAAAATTGAATTTTACTCAAGTCAAACCCGCACTTTACTATCTTCAATTGCTGAATTGTGATTGCACTTTATTTGTCTGTAACTTTTTAAAATCAGCCATTACCTTTAGGAAAAGTATGGATGGATAATTATGCTGCTAATGCTCTAGGTACTTTTAATTTTTATAACGAATCTATTTATGTTTTTAATGTACTTTTAATAATGTTAATGCTCATGTTGCCCACTGCTTTCTCTTTTTTACCTTTTACTGTGTATTGGACTTCTTACTTGTCAAAATGAATTATCCGGACCGTTTTTAATTGTTTGTCGATGATATGTACTTTTATGATTGTAATCTTTACAATCGAATAAAGTTATTTGAACATTATTCACATCTTTCACTCATTAGAATGTTGCTTTCTTATGATGCCTTAGATAATTCTAAGATGATGTCATGCCTATGGCATCAGTGAGCAGTTGGTCCAGCTGTGTCTGGCATGAAGATGTTCAGGTCTTCCTTTGTAGAATAAATCCACTTGGAAATATTCCCAGATCTTACTGATTTATTTATCATAACAATAGTCTTACCTAGTATTTATCAAATAAGAGAAAGGGCGTCCCCATAGAAAAATTTGTGTCGGTTATTAAACCCCAGCGTGTCTCCAGACCAGCCTGAAAATCGATATATATAAGTAATGTCAAAATTACACGCAGTAAAGAGCAAGCTCCTATTGTGCAGTGACTCACTAAGAAAGTATACATACAACAGATCATTAACCTGCGTCCCTCCCCAACATCGCATAAAGAAGTATTTAATGAACTTGGTCTAGGTGATCTATAGAATTATAAGGACAGGGAGAGTGCGCGTGCTTGCAAAACATACAAAGTGCTATACGTCGTAGTATGCCAGTACCCAATTATATATGCCTCCCTCCTTACGGTAGCATCACAGTGAAGAGCCAAAGATGCATAATGCATACCATGCATGCCAACATTTTAGGACAGGGACGTGGGAGATTTAAAATACAAAATCGGGAGAATGAAAATTCCCCATTGACTTCTGTTGTAGAAAATGCAATTTCAGATGGGAGACGGCTAAAATAAAGCAATTTTTGGCTTTAAAAAATCGGTAGTCTCCCACCTGAATCGGGTCTGTTGGCATGTATGATGCATACCCGCATCAAAGGAACAAGAGTAGCACCAGAGTAGTTTATTGGAGGAAAGAGACGAGAAAGGGACGTTTGCCAATGTTAGTATCAATTTAAAGCCCCATGGGAGTAAGCAACAAACAACATTCGGGGTCAGCGTTATCCCATTCGCCCGCTAGTAATCAATATTAGGGCCCTAATGGGCGGCATCAAGCAAGCAGAGTAAAACACTTGCCAGAATGCAGGCATGATGACGCAGATCTCACTATGGGGGAAACAGTGAAAGCAGCAACGGGAGCTGAAATGATTCAAGGCGTTTAAATAACCCTACGCCGGAACACTGAACCGGCACGGTATGGTGACGTGAGTCGGGATGTAGTTGTGCGTCATCACGCTCGCTCCCAAATGAAAAGCCAAAACGATAGCCTCAATACGGCGGCCATCTTAAAGCGATGAATTGCCAGTAAGTAGTTATTAAACTGCAAGGAAAAATGCAAGCCCCAACAACATGCAGGGGCGAAAAGTATAAGAATTAAGCATTAGCTATCTTAATCCTGCTGTAATGCATACTCATCCACTTCAGAAGAGACTTGAATACGTGTATACAACGGCAAAAGTAGGCCAACTTGTTTTAATCGAACTACCTATTTCAAAACAAACAAGGGAGCCCGAAGAGTACCTAAGGACCTCGGGAGTCGATTATTTTTGAAACATTGGTCCTAAGCAAAATGTATATAGACAAAAAACAAATGCAATATTGACCTTAATGGGTACTATAGTATTTCAATGCCCAGCTGGGCAAAGAATTAAAATTTTCAGAATAAGAGTAATTTTGTTACATTAGAGACAAAAACAATAACTGGACACATTCCTGCACCAAGAAGGAAACAAACCAAAGGGTAAACATTTAAGCATACAAAACACATATCCCTTATGAATATTGCCCGTGCCAGTTGGCACAATGTACATGTGTGATTTCTATCTGATGTGATTTTTGACAATACAGAAGTTATTTTCATATAACCTTGTGTGGAGTTCCTTTTGTGGTGTGCCTAGTATGTTGTTGCTGTTGTGTGCTAGCGCAAATGCTTTACACATTGCCTCCGAGTTTAGCCTCACTGCTCGTGCCAAGCTACCAAGGGGGTGAGCAGGGGTTATCTTGGCGTGTGACTCCCTTGCCCTGACTAGAATGGTGGTTTCTGCCTGGCTTTGGCGTCAGCCTTAGCCTACCAGAAATAGCCAGTTCTAACAGGGAGTGTCAGATTAAAAAACGGGGTGAGTTATATTGTGAGAAGGCCCGAAGAAAGCACGTATGCGTGGCTTTTGATGGAGCCGGTGGGTAAGAAGTGCAAATACGGGCATTTGAGTAGAGCTAAGTGATGGAATACCCATCATGCGTGCTGATAAGATGTTTACCTAGAGGGCAGATGTGAAAACACCCTCTAGTAGCGAGCGGTTGAAGGTGTTGATGACCGGTGATGAGGCGGAGCTGGGAAGGCAAGCGAGGGTTAAGCCTATTGAATGTAGGCGTGAGGTGTTGTTGCCAAGTTGAGAAATAAAAGGTGATTACCTTACAAACTGGTTACGAGAGAACGGTAGCCTGAAAAATACATAGAAATTTCCGTTCAAAGAGACACAATGGTCCGGCGTTGCCTCGATCGGCAAGATTCCAAGTCCGCTGTGGGGTGATGAAAAAAGGGGGGTTAGGGAACCTGAAGGGGTGGTGGCGACAGTACTCTCTAGGAGACGGGTACATTGCTTACCGTTTTGCACCGCTGACGATGATTCGTCCGAGGTTCCTTGCAGAATGGCAGGAACTGAGAGAATCAGAGTCCGGCGTGCAAATTCGTAACCGGCGGGTGCCATCTTGGGTAAGTGAATAGATACAGAAAACAGACTACCAGGGGGGCATAGAGCGTGTATGTGTGAATAGAGTGCGCCAGCCGGGCGAGAACATGAAAGTCAGTCACTTTGAAAGCGGTAGTGTGGTGGCAATTAGTTTTAATGAAATAAAATAAATTAAACAGAGAGGAAAATTTGCATTGAGAATTTTAGCATGACAATTATTACACACCAACCAATGAAACCGAGAACGATCAAAATTTTTTACAATGGCGTATTCGACACCGTACGTGCCTAACTAGCAACAAGAGTAGTCATATTACAGTATAACCCTGCTTATACATGTTAAAAACGTAAAATAGAACAAAACAGTTACTCTTTGCTTACTGTGGCATAGTCCAATATTTAAGGTCTAGCATCATCACCGGTCAATAATAATAGTTAATAATAATAGTTCGATAATTCAAAGTGTTCCACGAGAGGTGCATTCTGTGTCTTGCACCTTATCCTGCTGCGATGCTGGCAGATTCTTGTTTTTATTTTCTGGGTTGTCTGTCCAACATACAGTTTCAAACAAGGACATTGAAATGATACTGATGCCGTGTGCAGTTCATGAACGACAAAGTTTTTGTTTTGGTCTGGTTAATCTTTGCAGTTTTGCCGCCTTGTTTACTATGCTACGGAAGATTTGGAATGAAGGGTTCTTCGTCCATAGCTCCTTCGTCTCAGTGTCATCTAATACCTTTTTAAAAAATTTACCGTAGCTTGAGTTTGAATCCTCCTGGGCTTGCCACACGGCATCATTTAGCAGATTAGATCGATTCTGCCATAATTTATACCATGTTTTGATTGCTGCGTATTTTCTTCCGATTTCCAGCTTGATGAGGCCAAATTCAAGTCGGACCTGTGCCGGGGCTGCTGACTGGCGTAATCTGAAGACTTTTTTATAGGCCTTTATTTGTAATGAGCCTAAGATGTTACCATCTTTTCCATTTAACACTATGCTTCCATACGTGATTGATGGTAGTACTTTTGTGGCCATCACAGAGATTAGAGGCGTAAATGAGGGGCCATATAGCTTCTTAGCCATAGCGCAGAAGGCATAGATATTTCCGTTTCCTTTTTTTTCAAGATATTGTTTCTGAGGTTGAAAATTCAGAATTTTATCGATGTATACCCCAGGTACTTATAGGATTTTATTATTCCAAGGCGCTTTTCTCCTAATTTGAAATGATACTGATGCCGTGTGCAGTTCATGAACGACAAAGTTTTTGTTTTGGTCTGGTTAATCTCCAGTGCGTTGGTATTGGCAAACAACAATAGTTCATTAAGTGCTCTTTGTAGGACTACTCGGGTCAGGCTAAACAAAACGATGTCATCTGCGTAAGAAAGATGCGTTATGGGCAATATTCCCAGACGCGGTGGGTGTACATTTGCTTGATCCAATCGAGGTGAGAGGTGGGCCATAAAAAGATTGAATAGATGGGGGGCTAATACACAGCCTTGTTTTAATCCAGACTCAGTTGGTATTTTTTTGGATAATTTAATTCCATTCGCCAGTTTTACACGGACCCAAGTATGTGTGTAGAGTTGTATGATGGGGCGCAATATTGTTTCCGGAAGCCCCAGGTTGTGTAGTTTGGTCCATAGTAGCCCACAATTCACTCGATCTAGTGCCGATTTAAAGTCTATAAAACACACTTGTAGTGGTCTTCGCTGGCGTTTGCATTTATCGGCTATCATTGCAAGAGCTAAAATATTTGTTGTGGTGCCACAACCTTTACGAAATCCAGTTTGGTTTGCAGGAATCAGGCCATTTGTATTAGACCATTCCACCAGGTCCTCCAGGATTAGTGTGGCAAAGTATTTCGCTTCCACGTCCATGAGTACAATTAACCGGTAATTTGCCGGATCTGCCCTGTCACCACCCTTGTAGATCGGATTAATGATTGACCCCTTCCAGCTTATGGGAAGGGTATTTGTTATGGTGATTTCGTTGTAAAGACTTTGTAGCGATTTTGCCCAGTAGTCTGGAGCCGTCCTGAATATGGCCTGAGGGATGCCATTTGGACCTGGGGCGCTATCATTGCAACCCTTTTTTTATTATTCATACAATATCTTCTAATGAATGGCATTGACATTCCTGGGTTGTGTTGATGCCGTGATCTAACGATCCTGGAGGATTCTTCACTGTGAGTACTGCGATTAAAGCCTTGCTACTCACAGTAATTGACTTATTCGCAGATGTTATTTGATCTTCAAATATTTCACTTAGATGGAATGCCCATGCATTCTCTGATACCGATGCGTTGTTGATCACTTTTTTTGATCTTGTCAATTTATTGACTAGTTCCCAAAACAGCCTATTGTTTGCTTGTTTGGCACTAAAAAGTAATTTCGTCCAGAGGCTTTCTTGTTGTACTTTATGATCCTTCCAAATTTGGATTTTATACTGCCTCTTGGCGATCTTTATATCCCGCCATGTAGTTTTAGGGATTTTCTGTGTATTGTTTTTCCTCACCATTTTTCTCAATTCTTTTCTTAACAAGTAGGCTATCCTAGACATATTTGTTTTGGGCTTAAGCCTGCTAGTCTGTGCATAATTTATTTTTGGTGCCTTAGCAATAGCGTTTTCGCAAAAATAGACCAGTATTCTACTGTGTTTTTGCCTGTTGTATTCTTGGCTTCGACTATTTCTTTTGCTAATGTTGATAGTTCAGGTAAGGTTTCTGTTGATCAGCGAATCCTTTTGAGGTTTGTGGTGGTCAACTGACCCAACTCAGCGGGAGCCGCACAGTGTTTTTGGTAACCCATTTCCTATTCAAATACCTGATATGCATGATCACTTCGGGTGGAATATTTGATCTTATATTTCGTCACGCGCGCAAGTAAAGGAAGAGTTGTAATTGTATAGTCTAGAATTGACTGTCCGTGAACGCCCTGATGTCCCGCGCGGTGGATTGTCCTCTTTTGTTCTGCCATTTAGGACTCAAAGGCCTAGATGTTCTAGTGTCTGGACCAGCTGTTGCCCCTTTAAGTCCTGTCTCTTTATTAATGCGGATGCTTGTGGAGGAACGGACCATTGTTCGTTGTCTGCTATCAGATGATCATCATCATCTGGTGTATGGATTAAATAGGAATTAAAATCGCCAGTTATAATTATCTCCCATTCTGGATTATCAAATCTGATAGAGGCGACTAGTGACATTAATGTTTCGAATTGTGCCTTTTTTTTCCTTGCATTTGGATGAATGTAAAGATTTATTAAAATTACTGTTGTATTATTTTTATGCCCCTGTACCATTTTTATTAGTTGTAGATCAGATGCTGTACTCAGTAATTGTTCTGTATGAATTTGTAGCGCAGTTGATATATAAGTTGCTAAGCCGCCCTTTGGCCTACCATAATTGTGGGTTCTGGTTGCTTTTACTTGGTGGAGTGTATAGTTGGGTACATCCTTACACTCCATCATCCATGTTTCTTGCAGGGTGATGATGTCATAGTGCTCCCAATATGCTGGGGCTGTGTCTTTCTCTAGTTCCTTTTTGGCACCGGCAATGTTCCACAATAGAAATTTTATGGTACTGTTGATGGTGCTTTTGCCCTTTGTGGCAAGTCATTCCATATTCCGAACATTTAAGGCTGTGGCCATCCAGCTCCATTTATTGCCCTCTTGTTGTGTCCCTGTATTTTGTATGCTTAAATGTTTACCCTTTGGTTTGTTTCCTTCTGGGTGCAGGATTGTGTCCAGTTATATTGTTTTTGTCTCTAATGTAACAAAATTACTCTTATTCTGAAAATTTAAATTCTTTGCCCGGCTGGGCATCGAAATACTATAGTACCCATTAAGGTCTACATTGCATTTGTTTTTTGTCTATATACGTTTTGCTAAGGACCAATATTCCAAAAATTAATCGAACCACCAGCACGATAAAGTTACATAAGCCGGGAAATCATGGTTTGTAATTATACTTGATTTAAGATATAGTCCAGCTCAAAGGCCTCAAAATGGCGGCCATCTTAGCTGAGTGAATCGCCACCAGATACTCACAGAAAAATGAAGAAATATGGTGAACCCCAGCTGCACTATGGGGCAAGGTGTCATAATTTGATACATTACATTGCCTAAATTCGGTGCCAACTCAAAAATCTAGATGACAGAAACTAAAGTCCTGTGTATATCTTGCCAAATTGAGCAGTTAAGATTAAAGACCCTACGTACGCATGATTAAGAATTTCAATCTTGGTGGGCATTCCAAGCTCTGTGCTCATGTGTAAGTGGGTAAGAGAAAGGGGTTAATGCCCTGTAGGAAGCTTAAAAGGGGCAACCCACTTGTCAATAGATTTTTGTAATCCCGAGCCCGGCTGAGGAAGGGGAAAAATCTCTATCCGAGTGTCAACTGTATAAATAAGTATGATGGCGTGACGAAGAGTGAAGCGCACCGGGGGGGGGGGGGTGAGGGGGGGGCAGGGATACATTAGATTGCCCATAAGTGACCTAGACCACTAAGGTGGGCCGGAGTCCACATATTCAATGTCTTGTCCAAAGTACTAAGAGGGCTAAAATAGTATTTTATGTGAGTAAATTAAGGAAACCAAGAGTCCCAAAGTGTGAGAGCTTACTGCCACCTGAGACAAGGGCATGACGTCCAATGACAGGGTCCAAGTGGTAGAAGGAGAGCAGCAGGAGACAACAGTCACATCTGTAAACACTTGATGGAACTGGGATGTCCTTCTAATCTTGAACAAAGGATGAAACATCTCATTGTCTGTAATAGAACAACAACATTTCACTATTTGCAGCAGAGTAATACCATGGTAATAATACTACAAAAAATATTGCATCTCATCATCATTATTGTGCCTTAACTCAATGCTACGTAGCCTACAGATCCATCCTGCTTCCTTTTTCCTCAAGGCCAATTCCCTATTCCCACCTCTTGGGCTTGCCGGGATATGATCTATCCCCATAAACCACAATTCCTCATTTGCAGTGTGATTCTCCTGCATGTGGAAAGTAAGGGGATATTTGAGATCGATCCCCATTGCAAGGAGCTCGTACACGTTCCTGCACTCTAATCTTCAGGGCTCTTTTTGTACTGCCCACGTAAATCTTATCACATGGGCAGCCCAAAATGTAAATCACATATTTGGAGTTACAATTGATCAAGTGATCAATTGTGTATCTGCAGGTAGTGTTGTAGCAGAAATGTTTGGTCTTATTCCTGCCTATCTTACAGACACTGCATTCCTTACATGACTGGGGTTTGGGGGTAGTCACATAGCTGGGGCACAGTATGTTTCGCAAATTTATTCCCCTTCTGTATGTTATTTCTGGTTTGGCAGTGAGTACTTATCATAGACTGGCGATTTCTGCTATCAAATGCCAATGCTTTCTGAGGACATTGTAACCCTACTGCTACATTCGTTATATTCTGTGTTGAAAGCAACAGGGGCTCTCTATGTCCTGTCCTCCTGATTTATCTTGAGGGTTGCTTCCCATGGAATTTTCATTACTCTGTTGTGGGTTCTCTTGAGGATGACCTCAGGGTTCCCTGTCTCATGAAAACAATTCTCTGTTTTCTTAAGATTCAATAGAATGTTATCCTCTTTACTACAATTTCGCCTCATGCGGATCATTTCCCCATAGGGGATATTGTAGATTACATGTTGGGGATGTGTGCTTTGGAAATGTGGCACGCTGTTGCAGGCAGTGCTCTTTCTATGTGTGCAACTGTGGATCCGATTGTCCTGTATGAAAAAAGTCGCATATACGCAGCATTCTAATTAACTCTCTTTTCTCCACTTCTCTATTTGTCAATTATCAAGACTATGGTTTTGATTTAAAGTCCAAAGGGTCACCTGACTTGTTAGAGATCTCTGCTGGCCCTGTGGCACTCTCTGTCCCTTCAGAGGACCAGCAGCCATGGTCCGATGTATTTACATCGACGCCACTCAAGTAAGGCTGGACACATGACAATCCAGCTGACTTGCATTCGGGCAAGCAGACCATCTGTTTGTTGGACAGGGTACTCCACCACGCTTGTGAAGGTGTACCCTGCTCACCAAACTCTAAATCATGACCTTTATCTTGTCTGTGCTATGCATGTATCTCTAGGTCTGGTTCATTAAGTCCATCAGTCTTTGTATTAACTACCTGTTATTGAGGCTTGTGTGTTTAGTAAAGGTTTAATCTTATGGTGTGTGTGTGGGTTTATTTGGACCCTGTGGTTTAATCTGCACTTGTTGTTTATGCGGTGTTATGTGGTGATGTCACACCCTTGCATTTATAAAAGGTATGTTACAGGCGACCAGGTGTCTCTTGCCAGTGACTTCTGAGGACTTAATGGTGCACAGTTAACAGCAGCAACATTGCAAAGTGTCAAGAGCCTGAATTAGAGTTCGCTGGCCGGGTTATTCAGACACAAACGTGATGGATATCCTGGCCGCCGTATTACAAGCACTACTGAATATAATGTCGTATACTTGTAAAGCGCACAGCTGCCCCAGCAGAGGGGCGTCCCGGCTCTGTATACCGCTGGGGAACCCGTCCTGGCTTTCCCTGTGGGGTGATCCCTACTGGGAATCCCCAAGGTGGAGCCAGGCATCCCCGGCGTTGATGGGGCCGTTGTGGAGATTAGGCAAGCTAATGCCCAGAGTTGCCGAGTGTGATCCCTGGTTAGAGTAGGCACCGAGGCGAGAATTGTCGAGTACGCTGACCCTGGTCCACGACCCTGCCGCGTCGGGAATTGAACCCTGGTCCTGGGCCGTTCTCTGCTTCCAGGTCTGCCGCCTCTAACCAGTGAGCCACACCACTCCACATAATATAGGAGAGCCTTGTTTCTTTCGTTCATACTTTCTATTTCTCTTGTTTTTATTATCTTTATTTTACTTTTTTTTCTCTTTCTTATTGCTTTTTCTGTTTCTCTCTATTCCTGGTTTATCTTTCTTTCATTTCTTAATTTAAGAGTGCTAAGCCTCCTAAAGCATTTTATTCATTCATTTGTATTTCTTCTTTCCTGTCATGGGGATGACTGCGCAGATATTGTTACTAGTAGGATCTTTTGAATTCTGCATGAACCTATTTACTAATGGTCCTAGTTGAAGGTGTCATTTAGAAGTTAAGGAAAATGCTACTTACCAGTATGCATCTGTTCTTGCCATGTAGAGCTGCAGAGTTATACACTGTGCATAGATCGCCACCTAGTGTTGGGCCCGGATGTTTGCAGTTTGTTTTTGTCCTGAAAAGTTCTTTGGAAGTCACAAGATAGGTGACTCCTCCTTTCGACCACATTGCGCATGGGAATCAGCTCCATCCTCAGATTGTTTTTCGCCATTAGGGAAATGATGGAGCTTTGCAAGAAAAGGAAGGATGTCCATGTAAGCTGTATCTAATTAGGATAATACTGGAACAGACAAGGGTAGCCGGGGAGGCGGGTGAGCATGTGTAAGTCTGCAGCTCTACATGCCAGGAAAAGATGCATACTGGTAAGTAGCATTTTCCGTTCGAGGCATATGAGCTGCAGATTACACACTGTGCATAGATTGTATAGCAGTACACACTCTTAGCGGCGACCACCCCTATCAGTTGCAGTAGTTTGAAATAATGTTTTGAGAACAGCCAGGCCCCCATTAGCTTGTTGTTTGGTTTGCACATCTACACAATAGTGTTTTGTGAATGTGTGCGATGTAGACCATGTAGCTGCTCTGCAGATGTCATCTAGGGAAATGTTCCCTAAAAATGCCATTGAAGCCCCTATTTTCCTTGTAGAGTGGGCTTTAGGAGAAACTGATAACGTACATTTAGCGTTGTGGTAGCAAATCTGTATGCATTTGACAATCCATCTAGCTATCCCCGATTTTGATATGGGATTACCCTTGTGTGGTGGTGAGAAAGACACAAAAAGTAGTTTAGTCTCACAAAAGCGTTGTGTTCTCTCAATGTAGTATAGCAATGCTCTTTTGACATCAAGCGTATGAAGAGCTCTTTCTGCTACTGTCTGTGGCTGCAAGAATAAAACAAGCAGTTCCACAGATTGATTGAGGTGGAAGGGAGGAAGGTGGAAGGGAGAAATGACCTTGGGCAGGAATTTTGAATTAGTACGGAGAACGACCTTATTATGATGCATTTGCAAGAAACGTTCTTGAATGGTGAGTGCTTGTAGTTCACTAACTCTCCGTAGAGAAGTAATAGCTACTAGGAACGCAACCTTCCATGTTAAAAATTGTAGTTCACATTTATGTAAAGGTTCGAAGGGAGGTCCCATTAGCCATGTGAGAACAATGTTCAAATTCAACAATGGTGAAGGTGGTACTCTGGGAGGAATTATTCTCTTAAGGCCTTCCATGAAGGCTTTATTAGCAGGCACTCTGAACAGAGATAGATGCTGTCTGTTTTGAAGATATGCTGCTATGGCAGCAAGATGCAGTCTAATAGACTGTCATGTATTCCTATAGGTTCTGAATCGATCCCCCTATTCCTGACCCTATTCTAGTTAAACTAACTATCAAGTTAACTAACAGTCAGCCCATGAGGCAAGAACAGCCCCCATGATGCAGATACCGTTATCTGACGCAGTCACACTACGGCACAGGAACGTGTTATCTGATTAGGTCATAACGCTTGAGATCTAATTAGACAAGCGACATTCCTCCAGCCCCTGATAAGGCATACGACGTTCTCATAACAAATCAAACCTATGACAACCTGGAAAATCCGTGCGGCCATTGTTTTGATTTCACAGAGAACTTTAGTAAAGAATGTGCTAACGAGCAAGTCGTATGACATCTTTATTGACGTATCTATGTCCATCCTTACGTCAATCTCGGCACCTTTAAGGTATAAATATTGCCGATCTTGCCCTATGCAAACACACGCGTGGTGACAAGACGGAGCAGCCATACTTGCCGAAGCCGAGAGCAGAAGCAGACCCCGCTGGCAGCAGCCCCGCCTTCCTGACGCGCTGAGAGACGCGCTGCTATCTCAAGCCGAGAGACCCAGCACCGGCGCTTCCGGGTAGCCCTCGCAGGCAGCCTGGAATATCGAGAGCAGAGAAAGAGATACCATCCCTCATTCATCCTAAATTCCAGGTACAGAACTGAATAACCCCTCACAGAGAATTCTTTAGTTATTCACTTGGCAAAAACAAACTTAACTTAAACTGTAACTTTCTATTCCCGCCCACGCATTAGACTTAGGTCAGGTACACGGGGTAGGCGTATTTAGAAACACCAGTTGAGTACGTTTAGTCAAATGTATATGTGTATGTAAATATATTTTAATCATTTTAAACATCATATGGCTCAGAAACCATATCAATGTTTTTACAGTATTATTTTATACTATTGCTTTTAATGTATGCACTTTACTTAACTATAAGTATTGCAATAATATCGATCCATTTCTCATGTATGAGAAAAGAGACTGATCAATAAATAACACCTTTTATTGAACACGCCCGTCTCCTCCTTTTCTCTACATTCTGATGAGACTAAGTATGCACGTACTGACTGAGTAAAATAATTGCCTTGTGCTCACACGACTCTCGAGATTGACTCTTGATTAGGGGAGAGCAAAGTTGTCATGTTCTATGGTTGTCAGAAACTAAATCCCTTCTTGTCTAATCAGGGAAGTTAATTCCTCCTTGAACATTCGACAGTAGTAGACCTTGTTAACGTCTGGCCTAGGCCTTTACTGCTGTAGGTATTATTCCAATGCGCAGAGCCTATTGGGAAGATAGGAGCTACACTACATGGCGCCCAACGCGTTTGGAAAGGGCGATAAAACTAACGTAAGACATTTAGAGTAACTCAGTCGTGCTTTCTCACTCAGACCCCTTTTCCCATTATACTCCAAAGACGTCTGGAGTGGGTGAAAGGTTATATCCTCCAAAACCTCGCAGGAGGGAACTCCTATGTATGGTTCTTGGTATAGTCAACGTTGAAGGATACACTGTTCCAAAATATTGTGCATCTAATCTCTGTTTCCATAAGAAACCTGATCTGCAAACAAACATAATACCATCCTGTCGGTAAAATGACAGACAGTGATGAAGAAAGAGAGACAGTTAGATTAGCAACTGAACTCGCAGACGCTGATGCTACCATGCAAACAGCAGACCCGGATATAATACTCATCCCGGTCGCCAAAAGGAGATCTATAACCTTAAAACTTATAGAAAATGGACTGACACCTAGAGGTGGTACAGTCATATTCGTAATTGAGGCACACGAATATCGGCAGACAGAGGTATATTATACATGGATACATTTTCCAGCAGCAAATACTGTAACAAAGTACTTCCACTATTACAAAATTGAGGTACCACCTGAAATTTACACTCCTTTCGAGGAGGTGGAAGTACCACTCAAATTCCAAGATCATTTGCTCTTATTTGATGGCGCCCTAATACATAACAATCACATTACAAGGCTCGGTCCTTTAGGAAGACCAGGAGCAACGTGGCCGGTCCTAGCCGGATACACACCACATCCAGACATCGAAAGAATGCCTGCAGCAGAGCTGTTAATACAGCTAAAACAACTACTAAAAATTCATAGACAATTAGTTCAGTATGTAATGCGGACTTCAACAATTCAGCCAGTGATTAAACTTCCACAGCTGACCCCTCACCAGGGGAACACAAATAAAATCACACCACAGAACATCCAATCCTGCCTAGGTAAAGTTCCGGCTAAACGGGAACAGATACCATTCTGGTTGGCACAGAAAATCACCCAAATAGAGGCGGTGTTTCCTGACACCACCCCGCTAGAAAAACACAGGATTCTGACTATATGTCTCCCAATGGGAATCGCACCACACATAGAGGACTGTGACACTTGGGGTACAGTCTTTGCTTCAATCTACACAAAAACGCACGGTGTTCCATCCATTTCGGTAATACCAGATGTGCTAAAACAAATTCAAGATGAATACGGTCCAGAACCTGCTTTAACTCTTGGTATGAAATTACTAAAAGACTTCAAGCAGGTCTCGGCTATATTATTAGCCAATATAAAAGGTGAAGCAGCAAACGTGGCGATCCGCCAGAGGTTAAAAGAGACAGATATAGCAGACCAACCAGCTGAAATTGCCAGAATCATAGAAAAATCCTATGAAGAACTAGGCAGAGATAGTCTAGGTGGAATACCAGTAAAACCGCAACTGACTACAAGTCCAGAAAAAATATTTTTTAATAATAATTCACCAAAAAAGAACTGGGATGGAAACAAACCATCCAATCCTAAAGAAAAGAAATTCCAGTCCCGAGGAAGGTCTCCAAGGCGAAGAGAGAAATCTCCAAACCAAAGACAAAGGTCACCGCAGAGTGACCCCTCTGGGAATAGATATAACCTTAGAAATAGGGATAATATTAAAAAACCTGATAGATATCAAGACATTGATACACGTCCCTCTCAATCTTTTCAGACTTCCTCGCAGAAATCGGAAAGAAGAGGACGATCAGAAGAGCACGCCAAGTCCAAAGACAAGGAACCTGCTCAGCTAAAAAAGAAATTACAATTTCCAAAAAAGAAGGTAGCCAGTATCAAGGTAGTTAACAATGCCGAGAATACTGAGGACACAACTGAAAAACGGAGAGTGGGCTCAGACAATGCTAGACAGTGCAGCAGAAGTGAGCATAGCTCGCAAAGTCCTTATGAATCATCTGGAGACAGTGGACACGAATGAATACCTTCAAGTGGAAACGGCAGACACCAGAGTTAGCAAGCCCCACAAGATTTACGAGATAACATTACGTATAGAGGGAGATAAGACTAGGAAAATAAGGGGACTATTTTGGGATAATCTCTCCAAGGGCTATGACATCCTTCTAGCTGAAAAAGACTGGCCACCAGAGTTTGTCAGGGAGTGCCCTCATGGCGAAGAAGTAATTATGCCTGCCTTCTCGAATCAAATCCCGATTCATAAAAAATATACACTTGCTAGAAAGTGGGCAGTGGCTCTAGCACCTGCTTTATATAAAAATCATGTAGGATGGGATGAGGATTCTCCTCCTCACAAAATCCAGTTAAAATCACAACCAACTGCACAAAGGCAGTACCCAATTAAGCAAGAAGCTAAAAAACAAGTAAATGAAATACTAGATCAGCTAGAATACCAGGGGGTGATTGAAACTTGCACCTCACAAATGAACAACCCTTTGTTTCCGGTCTCCAAACCAGACAACTCATATCGTCTAGTTTTGGATTACCGACACCTTAACACATGTTGCAAAACTTTTGCAGTGCAAAACTCACACAGTGCTGCACTAATGAATAACATAGTGCGCAAAAAATACAAAACAACCTTGGACATCTCCAATGGATTCTTTTGTCAAAATATAGCACCAGAGAGCAGATATTTAACTGCATTCTCAGTAAATGGCACTCAAAAACAATTCTGTCGGTTAGCCCAGGGGTACAAGAACAGCCCGGGGGTATTCTCAGCGAGAGTAACAGAATTACTACAACTATATGATGATGAAGCATTATCTTATGTCGATGACATTTACTTAACAGATGATGACTTGGATACTCACTTGAAGAGAGTGAACACCATAATACTTGGGTTCGCTGCAGAGGGTTACAAATTCAACTTTAAAAAGTCCAGAATTGCCCATCTGAAGGTCCAGTACGTAGGATATGAATTATCAAGTATAGCCTGGCTGACAATTTTCTAAGAACTAGAAGAAATGGAAAATCTAGAATATGAAAAAACATACCCTCTGCCAATCGACATTCTGCCTCTACGACATTACGCCTGTGTAATCTATACAGACGGACATGCTCAACCCTCCGTTTGGGGAGAACAAGCATACAACCCCACATGTGAGATTACAAAAGAAGTGTGGCGCGGAGGTAAACTAAAACCTCTATTAACAAAATCACACTCAGTAGAAACTAATTCAGAAAAACAAACTGAAATAATAGCATTGAAAATGGCGCTAGATAATGCGGATCGCGAATTCCCGACACTTATAGTGTCAGATTCATATTACTGCGTCAAATCATACAACAAGGATTTGCAGACATGGATTCAAAACGGTTACAAAGATAACACAGATGCACCAATAAAGCAGAAACTGCTCTGGGAACAAATAGCTCTTTTACAAAAAGAACTACCAAAGACTCACGTGACTCACTCACTGAGTCATCAGCGTGATGGCGTTCACGTTGTAGGGAATTCATTGGCTGAAACAGCCGCAGCCACTAACTCGGCTCCCGTAGTTCGAAAAAAGCGTACATTAAAATACATTGACGGTGAAACATTGCTGGCGGTGAAAACGTCATCAAAAGGCGACTGCTCAGCACTACCGATCAACTATCCACTCAATTATACATACATAATCGATGCAAACTCCGTCCCTTTTGCTCGAATCCCTGGAGTGGGGGATAGAGTGATTCCAAACATGGACAGGAGAAAGTTGTTAATCGCAGACGCACACATGGGCGAGGGTCTCAGACACCTTAAATTAAAAGATTCTCTGGAAGAATTACAATCACGGTACTGGTGGCCAGGCATGAGCCTGCACTACACCATGTTTGTAAAAAACTGCCCAAACTGCAACAGAGATCGCAGTGGGGAGAGAAACAGTTTAATACCTCGTCGTATCAAGGCAGATAATATTACCAGTACAAAGAATGGCTTGCGATTAACATATACAGGCTAGTTTGCACTTATAATGTAGATCACCAGCACTCGGCTGACGTCCGGACTGTTATACAAGATTTGCGAGTCTAAATGGCATATACGCTAAGAGCATGCTACGTTCGACCATTGTTTTCACTCAGGCACACCAGCCTGGGGGGAAACATGGCCAAATGAGCACAGCCCAGCGGGAATCTTCTCACTTCCTTCCTGAGGGTACGGGATGGTGTAAAGAAAAAACCAAGGCAGAAAGCAATCTATAATAGAAAGGATATTAGGTTCGGGAGCTGGGTGGGTCAAACATCTAATAAGTGTCCAACGTAGTCTAAATAACTTGCCAAGAAATTCTCTGAAGGGATTCAGTCCGTACGAATTATTATTTGGAACTAGAATGATGATCTCTGAACTTGATAGTAAGACTTCAGTGGTGAAAGAAAAAACCTTTGATGTCAAAGACCGTTTGGCTATTTTGCAGGACTTAAACAAAACAAGAAAAGACCTGAGCAACATACAGTTGAAACAACAGCCAACAACCACTGAAGACTCACCACCTGTCCCAGCAAGACCTGTCTGGATTCCAAAAGTCGGGGATCTAGTCAGGGAGAAGATCGCGGTAAAGAAGGAATTTGGGCCTTCTTACAGAAAAGCAGTTCCTGTCTTGTCTGTCAACGGGACAAGATCAGTTGTACTACCGCCACTTGCTGGAAAAAAGGAGAACCGAGTTGTATCCATCGACCTGGTAAAACCACAACATGTGGCCGATAACAAACAGTAGGCCAAGTGGACTCCCAATAAGTAGCAGAACACCAAGGTTTGCTACCAGTACAGAGGTCCTAACAAAAAGGCTCATCACATTCGAAACGCCTACAGAAGAACAACAAGGACTATGCAACAATGCAATAGAACTAAGACCTCTGAAAACCCAAATAAAAACATTTAGCAGAGACACACCAATCTACATGAAGTACCGAGTGACAATGCAAGAAACAAAAATCCTGAAGCAATTGGAACAATTGACAGAACTGCATCCGGGTACTTCATCAACTTCGATGATTCCTCTGAAGGCTTCAGTGAATCAAAGACACAGCCATCATCAAAATCCTTTAAAGACAAAGCTAAGGAACTTTTGAAACAACTGAAAGAAACATATCTGATTTCTCCATGGATTGAATTTTGGGTGGGTTTTGGTGCATTTATCCTCATACTTTGGCTCATCATGGTATTTACTTTGGGACGCTTCATTGAGGGAAAATATGCTAAAATGGACCCAGCAAGTCAGAACATCAACTTGATCCTCAAACCACACACATCTTCACACGTCGAGAAAAGAGAACTTTCTCCAGAACTTTCTTCAGCCAACTTCACAGCCAATCCGATACCTGGTGGGGTAGCCTGGGACAACACTGACTATGAAATTTATGGTCCGGTCGAGATCCTGAAATATCCACACCAAATTAAGATCTCCTTGAGTGACTTTGCAAAACCAAACTCATTTGCTGATGATTGGGACTTCGAAAGCATTAATAACATGATGTCTGACTTAGTAATGTCTGCTAAATTTACAAAACATGATTATTTGCAAGGTTCTACAAATTATGATAGTATGTATTGCTATAACCACTATGGTAACCATTTTTTACATAAATCTGCACAACCTAGAAATGTTTTAAATTATAATCAATGGGAACATTGTGCTACACCTCCAAAAGGGAGCTCTAGAACCGTTTATGACAAATATTCATATTTTTCAGGTTTTAACACAAGTAATGCTGAAACATTTTATTTTAAATTGTCAAACAAGACAGGGACCAAAACCATGATAACCAACACAACATTGATATATTCAGATTCATTCTTTGAAAAAATGAATACTTTTGGATTTGATTATTGGGACAAAAATGTTGATTTGAAAAGTGTTTGGGGTACAAAAGATTGGCAAGTACAGGGTATAGAAGCTTTGTTTAGAGCCTGCATGATCCCAGAACAAATGATATTTTTAAATGACACTGTTCAACAAACCACCTGTCTTGGCTTAGCCAAAATCAAAGATTTAAATAAACCGTCTATTCCAAAGCCAACAATGTTTAGCAATATCTCTGATACAGATGAAGAGATAGACGTAAACCATATATTAAACCAAAACAGAACACATCCTGATTGGAAACAGTGGTTGATCTGGCCAACAGATACTAATAACTGTCAAGACAGATTCCTGAATAAAACACAGGGGTTCAAAATGACCAGGCCAGACCCTAGATATCCCCAAATACATCACCCAGGGATAATAACAACCTACAGTGTGGGCAAATTATGCCTTCAATGGCTACAAACTTCCACACTGCCTGAAATTAAGCAACACCTAACTTTACTTACTGATGGTGCTGACTTGCGTGATTTCATACTGGGACCACGCAAACAGCGTCAAAAGCGTTTCATAGCAGCCTCTGTATATGCAGCATACAATGAGGCCTGGAAGGTTACTCAAATTGAGACAGCAGAAAGAATACGGGAAATTGACCGTATCAATTTGGAAAAATCACTTTCTGTAGTGGACAATGGGTTAATGACTCTGTCCTCCAGAATTTTTTCATTGGACAGCATTGTGTCTTCAGCAATCGATATATTATCGCAAGACTTACTGTTATTACAACATGGTCAGTCACAATTGCGTTCTATTGTACAGCTTGGCTGGACGTTACAAAATCTGCGTTCAGGCTATGTGCCTTGGCGTTTAATCAACACAACGTCACTATTCCAAATCTTTAACCTTACTGATAGACAAATCGGTATGGCGCAAAAGGGTGCTGATTATACAATCTTGAGCATTGAAAAACTTGAAAGATTACCAATGACAATGTCAGAACGACCTGTCAGTGAATGGATAATCCACGGAATAATAAATATTCCAATCTCAACCTTCAGGTTTCAATACTGCCAAAAATATATACAGGCTGGCATGTACGAGAAATTGGGTAAGGGGTACCTTAAAACAACTTGGAACCTGCCCTATTCACATGCATGTGTCAGTAATAAAGGACAGAAAGTGTTTCTTAGTGGCAACAATTGTGCTATGTCACTAAGCGGCACGCTTCTGTGTAACGGTATTAGTTTGCACGGAGCCTGTGAAGGGAATTCATACAACCTTTCATGTCACCAGCAAGGCGCACCTGCAACTGAAATAGAACCATTCTTTCAAAGACTCTATAATGGGAGTTACATTCTTATTGTAGACCGCAGATGTTGTAGTCTTATGCCCGGGACTCCTTATCTAGTCACTACGACGGCGAAGGTCAAGTGCTGTGGACGTTCTTTGTTCCCCAGCTCCTTTCCAGACAGGGAGGCAAGGGCATGGCCCAATTTGAAAATTACTTCTATTCGAATAGATACTTTAAGCAGAATGAAAACAGTGCTTCTTCAGACGCCTACAAGGCTCACGTCATCAAAAGAAACGTATGATCTACAAGTCGCAAGGACGACTGCAGAGATACATACATTATTATCAACTAATTCCCCCGTACATTTCGCGGAAATCCTGAGCGAAATCTTAAATATTTCTGATACCAATGGGATCTCAGGGGTATTTAAGACAGTATTTTCGATGGCATTAACACCATTCAAAGCCATACTGGGTATTTTTCCAGATTTCGTCCATTCGATTTTTGGCGGACTTCCCTTGATCCTGGGACTAATTGCAGGAATCCTATTCCTAGTCCTTATTTTTCGTTATGGCAACCCATGTCACAGATCAAACTCTCGCGACAATGGAAGATACGATCCTAGCCATTGGATACTGGGACCGGATATCAAAAATCCTGGGACTCTCCCGGCTTAGAGACCTGAACATGACTTGGTTTCTATCATTTCGACCAATGTGGCAAAGGTGTGTTTTACCTGTACTAAGGTGTCTGCTATGCGGAGAAGAATGCGTGTTAGACACCTGTCTGACGCTACAATCAGATGCGCCGGTGGATGCAGATACACTGTTGGTTCCTACCAAGGTTCACGCTTTGTGCTGCCCTCAAAGGCTGCCAATCCTGATGACGGCATTCGTGGAAGCTTCACCACTACGATTGAAGAGTAGTGAAGTTCAAGATGAAAGCAGCATCGAACAGGTACGACCTTCTGTCAGTGATGCAAATCAGAATGTCAATGGAGACAATCATGCGCATGAATGCATGGTTACACCTATTTCCGACTTAGTGGAACTTTCCCATGAAGCTGTTGACAGTTTTTTTGAAAGCCTTAATGATATGATGTTCTCTCCAGAACAGAAATAGAGACTTTTGAGCAAGCTCGCACACGGCGTTCCCTGAATTCGGCCTTCAACTTTAAAAATAAAGTCACATGAACAATTACAATCCAGTTCACGGACAGCTATTTTTCAGCAACCCCCTAAAATATTTTCCCATATTTTTCCGGGACACTGATCTTCTGCTTAAAGTAAGAAACTATTCCTAGAGAACTAAGATTTCTATTTTTAGATACTTTATAGACTTTAGCTGCCCGCTGGTATGTTCACAAATATTTTATTATGTGATGAAATGGTCTCGAACTTCCTTTCTGTATAGCCATATTAAGAGCCATTTCATGTGTATTTCTCAAATACCAAATTAGCAACAATGCATACAAATGCGTGTTTACTTTTGCATTTAATTCATAGCTTAAGTGCATACAATATATAAGACTGCAATTTTTTCAGTATATTTGAAAATTTCAAAATGCTTTTATGTATTTTGGGGTGGTAAGGTATACACTATACTCTATAGTATGTTGTACTATGTTATACTATGCATAGATTAGTAGATATGACCATAGTTAGCGTGGAGTGGGTGTCATGTATTCCTATAGGTTCTGAATCGATCCCCCTATTCCTGACCCTATTCTAGTTAAACTAACTATCAAGTTAACTAACAGTCAGCCCATGAGGCAAGAACAGCCCCCATGATGCAGATACCGTTATCTGACGCAGTCACACTACGGCACAGGAACGTGTTATCTGATTAGGTCATAACGCTTGAGATCTAATTAGACAAGCGACATTCCTCCAGCCCCTGATAAGGCATACGACGTTCTCATAACAAATCAAACCTATGACAACCTGGAAAATCCGTGCGGCCATTGTTTTGATTTCACAGAGAACTTTAGTAAAGAATGTGCTAACGAGCAAGTCGTATGACATCTTTATTGACGTATCTATGTCCATCCTTACGTCAATCTCGGCACCTTTAAGGTATAAATATTGCCGATCTTGCCCTATGCAAACACACGCGTGGTGACAAGACGGAGCAGCCATACTTGCCGAAGCCGAGAGCAGAAGCAGACCCCGCTGGCAGCAGCCCCGCCTTCCTGACGCGCTGAGAGACGCGCTGCTATCTCAAGCCGAGAGACCCAGCACCGGCGCTTCCGGGTAGCCCTCGCAGGCAGCCTGGAATATCGAGAGCAGAGAAAGAGATACCATCCCTCATTCATCCTAAATTCCAGGTACAGAACTGAATAACCCCTCACAGAGAATTCTTTAGTTATTCACTTGGCAAAAACAAACTTAACTTAAACTGTAACTTTCTATTCCCGCCCACGCATTAGACTTAGGTCAGGTACACGGGGTAGGCGTATTTAGAAACACCAGTTGAGTACGTTTAGTCAAATGTATATGTGTATGTAAATATATTTTAATCATTTTAAACATCATATGGCTCAGAAACCATATCAATGTTTTTACAGTATTATTTTATACTATTGCTTTTAATGTATGCACTTTACTTAACTATAAGTATTGCAATAATATCGATCCATTTTTCATGTATGAGAAAAGAGACTGATCAATAAATAACACCTTTTATTGAACACGCCCGTCTCCTCCTTTTCTCTACATTCTGATGAGACTAAGTATGCACGTACTGACTGAGTAAAATAATTGCCTTGTGCTCACACGACTCTCGAGATTGACTCTTGATTAGGGGAGAGCAAAGTTGTCATGTTCTATGGTTGTCAGAAACTAAATCCCTTCTTGTCTAATCAGGGAAGTTAATTCCTCCTTGAACATTCGAGAAAGTTTCTAGCAAACTCTGAGCTACGCTGGCAAACCCAAAAATTAAGTCTAGTATCGACAGTAGTAGACCTAGTTAACGTCTGGCCTAGGCCTTTACTGCTGTAGGTATTATTCCAATGCGCAGAGCCTATTGGGAAGATAGGAGCTACACTACAAGACTTGTAGGCTAAGTTACATCTTTGGAGGTGTAGTAAGTATCCTATGATGTGTTGACTAGACACCTTTAGGGGATTAATATTGTTGTTGTGACAATATATTACAAATACTTTCCACTTAGCTGCATAGTATGCTCTAGTGGTTGGACGTATAGCTTCTTTTATGACATTCATACAGTCTGGAGGAAGGTTAAGATATCAAAATTCTAGGATTTCAGGAGCCAGATAGCAAGGTTGAGCTGAGCTGGGTCCGGGTGCCTGATCTCTCCACGGTTCTGTGTTAAAAGGCGTGGCGACAGGTATAGTTTTTGGTGCGGTACTACAGACAGTTGTAGCAGTGTGGTGTACCACGGCTGTCTGGCCCATGTTGGAGCAACTACGATGAGGGTCAGAGAATGCTGCTGTAGTTTGCGTACTACTAGTGTCATGAGTGGTAGAGGTGGAAAAGCGTACGCAAATCTGTTTGACCAGTTCATCAATATCGCATTGCCTTTGGACAGTGGGTGTGGATATCTGTCGGCGAAGCTTGGGCATTTGGCGTTTTCGTTGGTGGGAAATAGGTCTTTCTGAGGTTGTCCCCACATCTGAAAGAATGGTTGAAGAACTTGAGGATGAAGTTCCCACTCATGGGTCTGTTTGTGTCTGACGACTTAACAGATCTGCTATGGTATTTTGTACTCCAGGAACATGCTGGTCTAGGAGGAATATGTTTTGAGGTATAGCCTATCGCCATATGTTTTGTGCTAGTTGAGACAGTTGCAGGGAGTGTGTTCCGCCCTGTTTCTGTATGTAATACATGGCTGCCATGTTGTCTGTGCAGACTAACACAGCTTTGTTTTTGATACTTGCTTTTGGAAAGCCTTCAGTGCTAGGAATATAGCTAGTAACTCCAGGTGATTGATATGGAGTAACTTTTGTTGTGGTGTCCACCTGCCTTGCATGGTGTGTTGCAGTAGGTGGGCTCCCCAGCCGGAGAGCGATGCGTCTGCTGTCAAGACTATTTGAGGAACTGGCTCTAGGAACGGTCGCCCTTTGGAAAGGTTTTTGGTGTTCCACCACTGCAGAGAGCGATGAGTCCGACGGTCTAGTCTACCAACGCTAGGTCTTTTAATTGACCTTAAGCCTGGTTCCATTGACGTGATGAGCATTCTTGGAGAGGACGCATTTTAAGGCTTGCCTGGGGCACTATGAAAATGCAAGAGGCCATCATCCCTACGAGCTGCA
This sequence comes from Lissotriton helveticus, assembly GCF_964261635.1. Classification (NCBI taxonomy): domain Eukaryota; kingdom Metazoa; phylum Chordata; class Amphibia; order Caudata; family Salamandridae; genus Lissotriton; species Lissotriton helveticus. Next base: position 390,509,454 of record NC_136058.1, on the reverse strand, counting down.
TGAACACTCGAGCGGGAAGGGAGTGTTGTGGCTGAAACTTTGTGAGAAGAGCTTGCATGCTGGCTATCCTTACTGGAGTTGGATATGCTAGCGCTGTTGAGGTGTTTATTGTGGCACTGAGGTACTGTTGTACTTTGGATGGTTGCAGATGAGACTCGGTGTGGTTTATTGTGAACCCCAAGTTGTGGAGCAGTTGGATCGTGGCATGAGTGTGTTCTACACACTGGTTGTATGAGCTGGCTTTTATGAGCCAGTCGTCGAGGTACAGGTAGACGTGGATGTGCTGTCCTCGTAAATGTTCTGCCACTACTGCTAGGCACTTGGTGAATACCCTTGGTCCTGTTGTGACTCCGAATGGGAGTACTTTGAATTGATAGTGCTGCCCGTCTATTACAAATCTGAGGTACTTCCTATGAGCTTTGTGAATGGGAATGTGAAAGTATGCGTCCTTGAGATCTAAAGTAGCAAGGAAGTTGTTTTGTAACAGGAGAGGAAGTACTTGTTGGAGTGTGACCATGTGAAAATGGTCTGACTGTATGTATATGTTTAGCGGTCTGAGGTCTAGATTAGGCCTTAGAGAGCCGTCTTTCTTTGGGATAAGAAATTATAGGGAGTAAACTCCCTTGTTTTGTTGATGCAGAAGAATGGGTTTTATTGCACTATTTTCTAGAAAGATATTACTTCTTGCTTTAGCAGTGGTACATGCTCTTGTGACATTGGACGCTGTTTGGATGGTATGTTTGTTCTAGACAGTAACCTGACTGAATAATTTGTCGTACCCACCTGTCTGATGTGATATTGGTCCAGGCAGGGAGGAATTGTTGTAGTCTTCCCCCCACAGGAGTGGAATGGTGGGGGGGAAGTGGAAGAAAGTCATTGGGTAGGGGTGGAGGCAGAGCGGGATTTGTTGGTTTTGCCTCTGCCCTTGTTGTTGTTACCCCTGTAACCCCCTCTTTGGTTGCCCTTAGTGAATATGGATTGGCTAAGGGTCTTATAGGAAGTGGAGGGGCTATCGGAGGCATAGCCTCTTGTGTTGCCTCTATATGATGAGCGACGAAAAGAACGTCTGGGAGCTTGCAATTGTAAGGCTCCCATAGATTTAGATGTGTCTGTCTCTTTTTTCATTTTCTCTAAAGATACATCGACATTAGGGCCAAATAGGTGTTTATCATCAAATGGCTGATTGAGGATGGAATTTTGCACTTCAGGTTTAAAACCTGAAATACGTAGCCAGGCATGCCTACGCATAAGGACACTAATATTAATTGCCATTGAGGCGGTATCTGCGCATTTAGGGCGCAACAAATGGAAGTATTGGTGATATTTTTACCTTCCTGTATGAGTTCATTGGCCCTGTTTTTATATTCATCTGGTAGATGCTGCATTATGGATTCGAATTCGTCATAATGTGCCCTGTCATATCTTGCCAACAGGGCTTGAGTATTGGTAATGAGCCATATGTTAGCTGCTTGTGACGCAGTGCGCTTACCAGAGGCGTCAAAGAGTTTAGATTCCTTATCTGGTGGTGAAGCTTCACCTGATGTTTGTGAATTAGCACGTTTACGTGCATTAGATATGTGAGAAGTTGGCCTGGTATATGATGTCCACAGTTCTGTGGGCACCCTGTATCAGTCCAAACAATCCCTTATGGTGGTGGTTGTAAGTCAACCTTAAAGACAAGCTATCCTAGTGGTAGCATGGACTAAGCAGCCTAAAGGCTTAACTCAAGAGGACATGTGAAGCCAGCTGTTTTACCATATGCAATCCTGTAATATCAAATGAAAGGACACCACACAAGTTAAATATTATAAATATATATGTATTTATTCTCAGAATAATCCCCACTACTCTTTATGAGCAATAAAGCACAAGTGTTAAAACAAAAGCAAAATATTACATATAGAAGTGGTATAACAATCACTAATCGATCAGGGGTAGGGCCTAGGGCCTTGGGAATCGCTGGGACTACACTGGACTAACAGCAGTTAGGACGGGAGTAGCCCGCGGGATTCGGGTGCAGTGCAGGAAGAACAAGCATGCACCAATGTAAAGTCAATGGTGCGTAAAAGTTATCGAGTTACAGTTTTAAGAGTCTTCCGACTGGACTAGAAGGACAAAACTTTACACTTAGACACTAGAGGTGTATACCACTACAGGAGCACCGGCGTTCAAGAGTTACCTCACCCACAGGAAGCGGGTGCACAGGTGCGAAGATGTGTCGGGTTTCGTCACGAAGATCTAGGGTGCCTGGAGATGAAGATGCTGCAGGCGTCCAGAAGAGAAGTGTCCGGTGCGATCAAAGGGTGGATCGAAGTTGAAGAGTACCTGAAAGCAGAGGGGACAGAGTCTGGGTCACTAGACAGTGACCAGGAAGGAACCAGGAAGGAACCAGGCAATGTCGGGCGCAATCAGGTCGATGTCATGTAGCTTCTCTCCGCTGCCACGTAGTCTCTGGGGGACCGAGGATGCCCTGGAGTGGATCACGAGCTGTCCCACGAAGGCTCTCGCTGTCGGCGGTGTCGGCTTCCGGATCGGAGTCAACAAGCCTTGGCAAAGGCAACCCACGCAGGATTCGAAGATCGCTTCTTGACCGGACCAGGAAGGTCAGATCGGGTGCTCCTTTTCAGGGGAGCGATGGCCAGTCTGGAGCAATCAGACTAGCAGAGCAAATCCAAAGGTTCGTCGGTACTGGGGCCACTAGCCAACGGGCAAGCGACCGGACCAACGCGTCGAGCAGGAAAATGCAAAAGGGCCCCACACAGCACTCATCGAGTGTGGAGGGGTGAGCTTCGGTGCAAAAGCTGCTCGGGGCTGGAGCTTCTCAAACTCCAATGCACAGCTTCGAGGGAGCCTCGGATGCTGCACGGTCAGCGCTTCGTAGTTCCTCCAAGATGGCCGCTCCCACGCTTCAGGTCGCCTCCACGGGTCTCAGCTCTGCATAGACTGTGGATCGGGCTGTTAGAAGGCAGGCTTGTCGATCTCTGTTGCTCGAGTTCCGGCGGGAACTGCAACAAAGCAAACATCGAGGTGCTGGATGGTGCCTGTTTGCACAGGGTGGTCAATCCTTGACCACAAGGGAGATTCTTCAGTCTTCTACGTCGAGTAGGATGTCGAAGGGTCCAGAGTTTAGTTTCATAAGTTTCAGTCAGGATAATCTGATGTGCATTGGCACTGCTCCCACCTATATTCCAATTCTGGGGGTTGGATTATCAGCTAGGTCCCTCCTATGGGTGGGACCTGGGAAGGGGGTGGTTACACCCCTTTCCCTTTGTCCAGTTTGCCGCCAGGACTGGGGCTAGATGGCCCCAGAACCGGTTTGACTGGAATCTGCCCAGGGACACCTTGTGCGCCCCGGGCAGTGTATAGTTTCTTTCAACCCTGCTACAATCCACTATCTCCTGTCTGGGGTGGTGTGACACCTCCCTGTGACAGGAAACCCTTTGTCCAGGCGTCCTCTGCCAAGTTTCGGTCAGCAGCAGGAGGCCAGACATGTGTCTGTGGCAGCAGCGTCCATTTTGTGATGCTGGGGCTCTGGTTAGGATTAACCGCATTTTCAGTAAAGTAACAGGTCTTCTCCCTCTAGAAGGGTGGAATGCTACCCCCGTCGCCAGAACTGGCGAGGGGGTAGTATTCTAAAATGTATGACACCAAACACGACATGTTTTGATAAAGCCAAACCAAAGTTAGCAATAACCGCGAGGATTATAATGCACTTAAGAGTATATGGTATGGCAGTATCACTGGAACAGCAGTAAGGAAATGGTTCCAAACACTGCAGACAGGCTCAGCTCATGCTAGGGCACCATCTCACATAAAACCAAGCACTCTGCCTCCAGGATTGTAAAGGCCTGCCATAGGAGTGACTTATAGGTATATATGTATCCAGATATAGGTTTAGATATAGGTATACTATATCTAAGCAAGGGGTGATTACACCACCTTGCCCCAGCTGTGGGAACAGCCAGTTGTGTTGATTTAAGTACCAGCCAGGGGTGGCAAAAAATATGCTGCAGCCCCTGGTAGGCCTTGGATGCACCTATGCCCTGGGCACCTATAGTGCACTGTACAGGGGCTGATAAGGTGTCCAGTACCAAATTGGTTATGTACCTATAGTACATGGAGTCCATTTAAAGGGAGAACAGATAGCCTGGGGCCCGGATTAGCAGGATCCCAGGCCAACTAAGTCGAAAACCAGCTAAACACAAGGCAAAAAATCTGGGGTAACCATAGTCAGGTATCCATCTTCCTACATAGCCCCCCCCCCAAATGAAAGGAGATAAGGCTATCCTTGACCAGGTAAGCCTATATTGCCTAAGTGGCCATATAGGGAAGTACCTGCACTAGCATGGTTACCCCCCTGTCTCATGGTCCACTAAGCAATCCCTCACCCTAGGGGTATCAGAGGGTCTCCACCATAGGGAATCACTACCTGTGGTATGTTTTGGCAAAGTAAAAGGCTGGTGTTGAGATGGAGTACTGAAGTGAGGCTCCACTAAATTAGAGCTCAGCTTCCTCCAATCCTTTTCCACCATGTGTGCCTTTCTTTCCTTGACTGAGTTGCACTGTGCTCTCAGGGTCAACCTCTGGCTGCCTACAGCTGGAGGCTGGGTCCCTTCTGTTGGCTTACTGGAGGGACAGTTCAGGTTTGGGGCCCTTAGGTCCCAGGTTTGGCTGTGCCCAACAGTTTCCATTTGTGGGAGGTCCCTAACTAGTGGTAAGGGGGATCCCTCAGGAGTTTTTAACTTTTTCACCTTGCTAGGGCTGCTAGCTTTGGTGCCCCTTATCTGCTGATGGGGGTGCTTTATTTGACAGGGGGCCCTTTGGGGCTCCCTGATCTCCTTGACCTCTGTAGCCCTGGGCTGACTGAGGCAGGGTAGAGAGGGGCAGGTTACCTGCTCCAGACTGGGTCCCACCTTGGAAGGGTCCACTGACATCAGGGGCTCTGCCAGGCTAGGCCTGACTACCTCTGGGGCAGTTCCTTCACAAGGGGTAAGATCAGTTCCCTGAGGAGGCTGATCCTTTCCTAGTGTCTGGTGGGAGGGAGATTTCTCTTCCTCCTCAATGCTCTCTGTTTGTGTGGAGTGATCCATAGTTTCAGGCTTCACAACACATGAACCAGTTTGAGTTTGGGCTGTGGCCATCACAGCCCCACCAACCTTTTCAGGAAGGGACTCAGTTTGGGTATGGGCTGTTACCATAACAGCTCTGCTAACCTTTTCAGGAAGGGATTTTGCTGAAGATGGGGCTGAGTCTTGCACAGCCCTACCAACCTTTCCAGGAAGGACATCTTGGATTGGGGCTGTGGCCATCACAGCCCCACTAACCTTTCCATGGAGATTTACCATTTTAGAATGGGTTTCTTGTTCCACCTCAGCCCAGGCTGAGATTTCTAAATCATTCCCAAGTAGACAATCTACAGGCAAGTTTGGGGACACTGCCACTCTCTTTGGGCCAGTGACACCTCCCCAGCTGAGATTTACCACTGCCATGGAATGATATTTCTGCACTCCATCAATGTTTGTCACCTGGTATGTGGCACCAGGTAAAAGTTGCCTTGAGGGGACTAGATTCTCAGTCACCATAGTGATACTAGCCCCTGTGTCTCTGTAGGCCTCAACTTTTTGACCATTGATGATGGGCTCCTGTCTATACTTGCTCAAAGTGTTTGGGCAATCAGTGAAGTTGGCAAACCCCATGCCATTTTCATAGACAAGAGTATCTGTATTAGGGGACCTGGTTAGGCCAGAATCCACCTGAGCTCCAAAAGTAAACCCATCCAAATTCTTGGGGGTGCTCCCACCACCTGGGGGATTACTGCTGACAGTAACAGGAGGTGTTGGAGCTTTACTTGGAGGTATGTTTTCCTTATTGTTATTCCTGGGACAACTGCTATCAGTTTTCCAGTGGCCAGGCTCTTCAGAACAGAAACTCTTTAGAATATCTTCACTGCTTTGTCTACTACAAAGAGGTCGCTCATCAGACACTGTGAGTCTTGTGGGAAACACTGGCTTCATTCCGAAGACCCCCACAAAAAGTCTATCTACTGCCTCCACCCTGAATATCAGGTGAGAGATTGTAAAATCTGCAGGACTTTTCCTCAAAAGACTTTAGGAGACAGAGGATCTCAGATTTTGGAGCAAATGTGTGGCATAAGAGCCAAGGAGAAGAGGGGAGCCTCTGAGCGGAGGAGGGTGGGTCGCATGTGAATCTATGAAAGATACCAATACTGGAGAAGCACAGTTTTCAGGTAAGTAACTTATGTTTTTCTCCAGTATTGGGGAATGAATCAGAGTAGATAGCAGTAATTCAAGAATTGTGCTTGGTAAACCATAAGTAAACCGTAAACAGAGTACGAGAGAATACATATATATTACAGTATAGTAGTAAACATGGGCACATCTGCAAAAGCAGAAATATATACCTTGTGTGCAGGAGGAGGTAAGAAACAGAGGCTCACCTTACATTAAAAGATTACATAGCATCGCTTGCCCCACAGCTGTGTCAGCATTGTTGGCAGCTTCCAGACAGTAATGCTTGGTCGCAGCTCTGCAAATCTGATGAAGAGGCACACCAGCAAAGAGAGCAGTACAAGAGGAGACTGCTCTAGTAGAGTGTGCTTTAATCGTTGCATGAAGTGTCTTGCCTGCTTGCTGATGGCAAAAGAAAATTGCTCTAGATATCCGACCTGCAATAGTCTGTTTAGCAACTGGATGTCCTTTACGTATCCTGCCGTAGGCTACGAAGAGCTGATCAGTTTTACGGATACTGGCTGTTCTTTGCAAATAAAATTTCAAACATCTCAACATTTAGAGAATGTAAAGTCTTTTCCACTGGCGACTGTGGATTAGGGGAAAAAGTCTTTAAGATGACCGGTTCATTCAGGTGAAAATCAGATGGAACTTTAGGAATTAAGGCTAGATTAGTGCAGAGCACCACAGCGTCTTTGGTGAATTGAAGAAAAGGTGGTTTGATAGTAAAAGCCTGTATCTCGCTGACTTGCCAAGCCGAAGTAAGAGCTAAAAGCAGCGATGTCTTCCAGGAGATGAATTTAAGATAAGCCCTATGAATGGGCTCAAATGGGGACTTCATGAGTTGGGTCAACACAATGTTCAGATGCCAAGGAGGAGGCGGGCGTTGAATTGGGGGGGAACATCTGAAATAAGCCTTTGAAAAATTGTTGAATAATACTTGAAGAATAAAGAGAATTGGAGCCATCCTGCTGGAATCTGAAAATTGCGGCCAGAAAAACCTTCAGGGTAGAGTGAGAGAGGCTGGATTTTGCTAACTGTAAGAAAAAAAGCAGAAGCTGATCTGGCGTAGAGTGAACAGGGTGAACATTTGAAGCTTCACACCAAAGACAGAACCGTTTCCACTTGAGTTTGTAGATTTTGATAGTGTAGGGTGCTCTAGCGTTAGTGAGGACCTCCCTGCAGTTCGGAGGAATAATTAAATTGGCAAACTCATAGTGTGCAGGCGCCAGGCTGCCGATCGCAGAAAAGTTGGAACCGGATAGCAGATCAGGCCGTGGTTCATAGTAAGAAGATTTGAAATTGGGCGCAGCCAAATTGGATTGCACTCCGACAGAAGGAGAAGCTCCGTAAACCAGAACTGGCAAGGCCATCTGGGGGCTATGAGAAGAATGCGGCAGGGTTCTTTCCGCATTTTCCAAAGTACCCTTGGGACTAGAGGAATCGGTGGCAAAAGCATAAGCATACATGTTTGACCAGTTCATCAAAAACGCATTACCACACGATTCTGGGTGGAGAAGCCAACTTGCACAGAATGGGCATTTGCGGTTCAGGTTGGTCGCAAATAATCCAGATTGGGGCGTCCGCAAAGCTGAAAGATGCGGTCCAGCGTCGGCTTATGAAGTTCCCACTCATGCTTTGACATGACCGACCTGCTCAAGGAGGCTAGAAGGTTGGACACTCCCAGAACATGGACTGCTGTCGAAGTGATCTGATGTTGAATCACCCAATCCCAAATTTGCTGAGCGTTTAGGGGTAGCAATGTGGATCTCGTGCTCCCTTGTTTGTTCACATAATACATGCTTGTTGTGTTGTCCGTTCGGCTCAACACTGAAGCTCCTTGAATGAGGGTGCGGCAGGAATATCGCCAGTAACTCCAAAAGGTTTATGTGCCCAGTTCGTTGGTAGGGGTCCGATTACCCCTTGACTGTGAGGGCTTGAAGATGAACTCCCCACCCTTCGAGGGAGGCGTCTGTCGTGAGGATGAAACTTGGAGCGTCCACTACCAACGAACGACCGGTTGAAGTGTTTGGTATGCGAGTCCACTATAGCAATGCTCTTCGTATCCGAGACGTGATGTTGATGACATCGTCGAAGGACACTGAGACTTGTTGCCACTGGTTGTCGAGTTCCTCCTGTAAGGGTCTCATTTTGAGGCAACAGTTGGGAATTAGGGGAATAAAGGAAGACAGCATCCCCAGAAGCGATTTGAACTTACTTTTTTGTGCGCAGGAGAGTTGCCCGTTTTTCGGAAATCCACTGTTGTCTTTCGTTTGGGACAAAAGCCCTTTTTTGCTGTATGTCTATGATGTCTATGATGAACCGAAGAAGGTCCTCACTTGAGAGGGGGTGAACTGAGACTTCTCCAGATTGATGGAAAAACCCAGAAACTGGAACAGAGACAGGCATGATTGAGTGTGTCTGGTTGCAACTGCAAACGACTGCGCCTTTATAAGGCAGTCGTCGACTTAGGGAAATATTTGGACACCAGCTTGACCAAGATGTGCTGCCACCAGTGCCAAGAATTTGGTGAACACTCGGGCGCAGAGCGAAGGCCAAATGGAAGGACTATGAATTGGAAATCTCTGGCAGCCACTCTGAAGCAAAGGAATTTTCTGTGTCTGCGTAGGATAGGGACATGAAAATAGGCATCTTGAAGGTCCAGTGTTGTCATGTAATCCCCTTGAGACAGTAATTGAAGCACTTCTAGGAGAGACAACATCCGGAAAGTTTGCTTCATGAGGAACTTGTTGAGGGAACGAAGGTCCAGAATGGGGCGCCACTCCCTGTTTTTTTCTTGATTAGGAAGAATCTTGAATAGAAGCCTGCACCCCTTTGAAGATTCGGTACACTTCGATTGCTCCTTTCTTTAACATAAGATTGATTTGGGATAAAAGTTCCTTCAGACGGGCAGGAGGAGGACCTCTGGGAGGAGAATTTGGAGGGAATTTCACAAATTCCAGAGTGTGGCCTCTGGACACCATGTCCAAAACCCATCAATCTGTAGTTATTGTTGACCAATTGGAGAAGAAATGGGAGATACGCCCTCCAACTTTGGTCGGACTGATGGGAAGAGTGGTTGGCAGTGGTCACTGCTTTTTTGAGGAATCTCTACTTCTGCAGGAGGATTTCCCTCTGTACTGCTTGTAATAGGCAGCCTGCGGTTGTCTAAACGACTGCTGTTTGCAGGAAGGTGGAGTAACGTGGTTGGTCCGGATAGGGTTGGTACTGCTGGTATTGGTTGTAACCTCCTCGAAAGAAAGAGGAGGAGCCACGACCCCTCTCACCACCTAAGAGCTGCTTTAAACTGTAGAGTGCCAAGAGCAAGTGCTGTGTCAGTGTCTTTCTTTATTGCCTGGAGGGCGTAATCAATGTGCTGGCTAAAAAGGGATTTGCAGTCGTAAGGAATGTTGATAATCTTTGTTTGTACTTCTTGACAAAAAGAAGTAGTCTTTAACCAGCCTTGATGCCGGAGGACTGCTGCCTCCGCTAGTTGGTGAAAGTCCACGGAGGACACTGCAGAATCAATAATCTCCACGGAGATCCATTCACCCTCCTGAAGGATCTTGAAAGCCTCCACTTTAGAGGCCTCGGGCAACATATCAATAAAGGGGGAAATGTCCGACCACATTTGCCTGTCATAACGGCCTAGAAAAGCAAGAGAATTGGCTGCACGGAACGTAGTTGCCGCCATGGTGGAAAACTTCTTACCAATGGAATCAAGGCGTCTGCTATCTTGATCAGGAAGAGCCGATAACGGAGACGAGGTATTCCTGGCACGACGTTGTGCCGCCTGGGAGATAACCGAATCCGGCTTTGGTTGACCAATAAGACAGGCTGGTGAATCATCCGGGGCACTGTACTTAATATCCAGGCGTGGCAGGACTGCAGGAATGGAAGAAGGGGTTTTCATGACCTTCAAACCGTCCTGCAAGATGAAGTCAATGATCGGGATAGTCCGGACCTGTTTCCGTGGCTGGTCTTTGAAATCCTACAAGAAACTGTTGTCGTCCTTGGTGACTATAGGCAGTTGGAATCTCTTGGCCGGCCTGTACATGAGAACATGAAGCCACCTATGTCAGCAGGCGGAGATTCAACAGGAATTGGAGTGGTAGGTGACGGAGTCTGAATTTGATAATTGTCCCATTCAGTAAAGAGGGATCCATCACTCGCTCCTCTTCTTCTCTGTCGTCGTCAGTTGTGTGTGCATCCTTCGGGGGATGAGACATCGTTGCCACGGGAGGGGGCGGCCAAATGATCGATGAAGGCAGAGGAAGAGGCATCTATGGGACAGATGAGGCCGACTCTGAGGGAGGAAATCGGCGGTAGTAGTCATCAAGCATATGTTGCAAATTAGAGATGAGAGACATGGGCATCTGCACAGCTGGATTCTCAAGTGGTGGTTGAGTATTAGGCTCCGGGTAACAATCATATCCTTGGTCCTCATCAATACCTTGGCATTTGATGAGAAGCTCGGAAGGTGTACGAGCAGCACGGAACTGGTCATCTTCTTCTGAATCCTTCTAATTAGCGCCATAGTCAAAGGCTCCACAGGAAGATTTGGAGATGGTTGAATTGGCAATAGATCCAAAGAAGAGTTCCTACGTTGAAGTAGGGAAACATCCGTCGTTCCTGAAGGCGGCAAAAGTGTTGCTGAAGATTTCAAGGGGATTAGACACATCAAAGCTGAAGGTCGAACCAGGGATGCCGCCGACGACTCAGCGGTTGACGACGAACAGCGAGGTTGAAGTTCTGTAAGGAAAGGCTTCTGTGCCGTCTATGAGGCAACCGTCGACGAGGAAACCACCGACAAGGCAACCGCCGATGAGGCAATCGTCGACGAAGCACCCGTCAACGGCGAGGCAACCTTCCACGACGAGGCATCTGTCGACTAAGCAGGTAGAGCCTTGAGAGCCATCGACTATCTCGCCGGCGAGGAGGCATCTGTCGACGACCGACCAGAGACAGTCCTCTTTATCATCGACGACGAAGTGAGGGAGGTGGCAGAGGAGCGAGGCTTCACGGACACCATGACAAACGTCGACGGAGAGGACCCCGATGACATAATCATTGTAGGTTGAGGAGAAGAGAAGGTGGAAGTAGTCGTTGTAGCAGTAGCGACGGAAGTCTTCGTCGACAAGGGACCCATTTTTTAAGCAAATTTGTCTCAGGAAGAGACATTCAGGCACATGCATCAAAGTCTTTTGCGATCGCAAGCGGTGCAATTCGCAAAAATCAGCCGTTTGCGATCGCAAAATTAGCTATTGCGATGCATCATGGGTCAAGGCCCTTGCAATTTGAAAATTCGCAAGTAATTGCGAGTTCTCAAATTGCGATTGCATTTAAGGAATCGCATTTTACGATTCCTTAAATGCAAGGCCTGAAAGCTAAAAAATCTGCGATTTCGCAAATAGTGGGAGCAAATTACCATGAAGTTGGACTTCATGGTAATTTGCAAAAACTTTGAAAAATGCACTTTTGTGTATTTTTCAAAGTTTCATGTTGTGCACACACATGCCCTTAGGGCATATGTGTGTGCGCAACATATGTGCACAGATCAATTTCAGGGGTGCAACAGGGTGTCCTTTTGACACCCTGGCACCCTTGAAATTGCATTCTCAATTTGCGATTCTCTAATTGAGAATCGCAAATTAAGAAGGTCTTCCCATTCATTCCAATGGGCATCTAGGCCGATAGGAATGAATGGGGAGGTATTCCTTAATTGCGAATCGCAACTTGTGAGTCGCAATTAAGTAATGTTTAGAAATCGCTATTTTTTTCAGCGATTTCTACATGCATAGGCTTTTGCAATTCCTTAACTGCGATTCCTTAAAAATTGCAATTAAGGAATCGCAAACGCTAACAATGATGCATGTGCCTGTTAGATGCCTGAGACTTAGAGGCAGATCTCGGAGGCGTACAGGGCATAGGTAGTCCCTTAGAAGGAGCAGGAGCCCTTTTTGAGGAAGAAGTCTGGCCTTCATGAGTAGAGGTGTGATCTTTCTTGAGCAGCTTAGCAGATACCATCTCTGTTTCACTAGCCCTCTTCTTAGAGATGACAGCCCAGGGATAGGAACCACTCTCAACATCTGATAAGGGATTATCCTCAGTCTTGAGTTTCTGTAACCACAGAGGTAGACGTCCCTCTCTTTTGAGGAAAAGTCCTGCAGATTTTACAATCTCTCACCTGATGTTCAGGGTGGAGGCAGTAGATAGACTTTTTGTGGGGGTCTTCGGAATGAAGCCAGAGTTTCCCACAAGACTCACAGTGTCTGATGAGCGACCTCTTTGTAGTAGACAAAGCAGTGAAGATATTCTAAAGAGTTTCTGAAGAGAAAAGGTAGAGGTACTGAGCAGAGCTCAGAAAGACTCCCTTCACACGACGTGCAGTAGAAAGTCTGAGAGCCTGAGCCTCTGAGGAGAAGGTTCCAGTGGGTGCTGTCGCCTGATTGGCTGGAGTTTGGACCATATACAATGACTTGGACAAGTTATTAAAGCGACAATTATTTTCCTGTTAACATCTATGTTAAAATACTTCCTATTGCTCTTTTAGTTTTGCTTTCGCTATGCTATTGCTATTCTTTGTACCGTGGGACTCCCACTTCGACGACGGGGAATGATTTAAGCATGTGAATCTATGAAAGTTACCCCATTACTGGAGAACAGCAGATTTCTCACTACTGAAGCTCTTACCCAAGTTGCTTTAGCCTTCTCTCACATTGACTATACTAACTCTTTACTTTGGCATTCCGGCATATCAATCTAAAAGACTGCAACTAGTGCCAACCCAGGCTGCTAGATTAATCTATTGCCAGCCAAGAATGCAGTATGTCACCCCTCTTATAAAAAAGTTACATTGGCTTCTGGTAGTCGAACTCAGTGCATTCAAGTTGTGATGCCCCCTCTTTAAAGCGCTCCATGGCAACTGCCCAGTGTCTGTATTTACTCGGGTCCAGAGATTCATCCACATTCAGGCTCTTAGGTCTTCCCATTTGAATCCCCTAGCTACTCCATCCTTTAAACACTAGAAATTGGGGGGACTAAGATTTGCGGTCCTGGCCCCTCAATTTTGGAATTCTCTCCCTCAGGACAATAGATCAATGATATCATATTCTCAATTTTGGAAACTCTTAAAGACCTGGCTCTTTCACCAGACTGCCTTGTCCGCAGCGCCATGAAACCTTGTGGTTTACGCACGCTTCATAAGTATTTTTAACCTAACATAGCATTTAACATCGTCTAAATGGGACAACCTGGAAAGTCCATCTGCATTGGCAGTCCCAGGTCTCTGTTTCACTTCAAAGTCTATTCTCTGTAGGGAGATGGACTACTTTAGCCATTTGGGATTTTCACCTTTCATTTGCATTAACCATCGGAGAGGCCTGTGGTAGGTTTGAACTAGGAAGTGAGAGCCAAACAGGTTTGACCTAAACTTCTCAAGGGACTAAACCGCAGCAAAGGTGTCCATCTAAATGGCACTTCAATGCTGTTCCCTGGGGATTAGCCTTCTACTGATGAAAGACAGTGGCTGATCTTGATCTTGGTCATGTTTTTGGGATAGCAGTGCTCCTATACCCTGTTCAGAGGCATCAGTCTGCACAATGAATTGCTTGACATAATCTGCAGCTTTCAGAACAGCTGCAGAGCACATTGCTTCCTTCAGCGTGTCAAAAGCCTTTAGACAGCTCACAGTCCAGTTCACTATTTTTGGGCATTCTTTTGGAAGTCAGTTCTGTGAGGGGTGCCACAATGGTGCCATAATCCCTCCCAAACCTCCTATAGTACCAGGGAAGCCAATGAAGGCCCTCACTTGAGTCTGGGTAGTTGGAGCCACCCAGTCCAGAATGGTCTAGATCTTGGGTTGTAAGGGTTGAACCTGGCCTCCACTAACAAGGTGACCCAAGTATGCAACCTTTCCCTGCCCTATCTGACACTTGCATACCTTGATAATGAGGCCTTCACTTCTCAGAGCCCCCGGTACTTTCCTAAGGTGGGTCAGGTGATCCTGCCTGGTGGATCTAAAGACAGCAATATTGTGTAGAAATGCTGCACTCAAGGATTCCAATCCAGCAAGGGCTTAGTTCACCAACCTTTGAAATGTGATAGGTGCATTTTGTAAAACCAAAGGGCATTACAGTGAACTGATAATACCCATCTAGGGTTGAAAATGCATATTTTTCGGCGTGGCCAGCAACATGGCCGGGTAGGACACGCTCTCCTTGAGCTCCCGGTGAGCTATAATTGATCCGACTCACCCCAGGTGTTTCCAGGCCCCGTTCGGGGGTAGAACTGAGCTGGGATTGCTCCGTTCCCCTAGCGGAGCTCCTCCTGAGGACCTGCCTACCCGACTATAGAGCGGAGCCGCCGAATCGAAGAGGATGGAGCGGGCCTGCAGCACCTAAAATGGCGCCCGGGCGCTGAGAGTCGGCCCAGAGGCCGGCCGCGACTGGGAGGAGGAGCCCTGAAGCAGCGCGGCAGGAGCGGAGGTGAAATACGGACCCCGGATCGGTGGTGGTGAGGTGCCCGCATCTGTTCTCTAACGCAGCAGGCTTGCCGGGAAGTCAACACGCCCTCGCTGACATCGGGGGGCGCGCCGAAGAGTAAGAGCGGATCAGGACCGGCCGGGCCCGGGCCTCGGGGACAAGCTGCAGGGGTCCCGGTGACCCGACTGCACGAGAGGACGTGTGGCTGCCTTGGGCGCCTGCGGCGGTGCCCAGGGATCCGGCGCGTGGTCGGAGTGTCGGCCCAGCCTGGACTGTGCCTTGCCTTGCGAATCTCTCACCCCCTCCCCTCTCTGCCCTACCGCTGCCATCGGGGCGGAGGGGGTGGAGGAGCCTGGACATCTGTGGCTGCGGGGGAGGGACGATTCCCTCTCCAGAGGTGGGTGCTGACAAGCTCCATGGGTAACGCGACTCCGCTGCAACCTGGGGGGCGTCCCTTGGGGCGAGCCACGGTTGAAGCTTGCTCGGCCCTGCCACGAGGGGGATCTTGGTGGCGCATCGGGGACTCCGGAGCCTAGGTTGCAGAGGCTGACTGTCGGGGCCAGGGAGCTGCCGTGTGGATCCGCAGGGGCGTGAGCGGTGTGGGTGGAGGCCCCCCCGCCCTCTCGCCCCTCTGCCTGCCCCCTGTTGCCTTCTTTGTGGGACCCCAGCTAGAGCAGGCTGCGAGTGGGAGGACACTGGTCAGTGGCACGCACGGAGGAGATACACCATAACTAAAAGGGATGCCTTGGTGCGGGTGACCGGCTAGCCTGTCATACGGGGCTGGACCGGGGGCGCACCACCCCGACTGACATTGGAGGGGAGCCTCCCCCTGCAGTAACCATTGAGCTGACCTGGGGGTGCCCTGCCGAGGGAACTGGAGGTCGTGTGCACAATCCGGACCACTGCAACCAACGGAGGTGGTGTCTGGCCACAACGACATCAGTGGGCGGCCGTGTAGGGGATCCTCACCTGCTGACCTGCTCCTGGGGAGTGTTTTGCTGGATAGTGGAGAAGGCAAAGACTCAGCATTGGACTGGGGAGGCACAGACTTGAGCCTAGACTGACCACCACGCGTGGATGGCACAAAGCTGAACAAAGGACTTCTTTGGGGGCGGCCGCGCAGTAACGGGTTGCCTTGGAGTGTTGAGTGTGCGTTTGGTGACCTGGTGAGTTTGGGGAGATCAGCAGGAGCCCTGGTGTGGACATCGCCCGATGCACAGTCCGATGCTACGAGTGGCTTTTGGAGGACGTAGAGATGGGGAAGAAAGACACGCCCGCCAGGCCGCCGAGGCAGGGGACACTGGACCGCTATGCCACGGGAACGCCCCAGGCGGACGAGGGGACTTCTGGAGCCCGCTCGGACACAGACTTGCTGATGGAGGCGATTCAAGCTTCCAGGACGGATATACAGAATTCCCGGGCGGCGCTGGAAGCTAAAATTGGTGAAGTGGGTTCGGAGGTCACGCTCCTGAGGCAGGATTTCCGTAATTTAACTGACAGGGTGACAACGGCGGAAACACAGATAGGCGATGCTGAAGACTCGCTTACTACCCTCCGGAAGGATATGGCGGAACTTCAGGCCTCTCACCGTCAATTGCTATGGAAAGTGGACGATGCTCTTGAGGGTGAGAGGGTGGGGGAAGGTAGTGGGTAAGTGTGGGTTAAAGAAAAGGGGGAAAAATTCTATTGCAAGAAGGGAATATGTTTTAGACAAAAGCAAGTCATATCTGTTTAATAAACATTATCTACAGAGGAGAATCAAGGTTATTAATATGAATATAAGATATGTTTATGTTAAGATTACTAGTTTGGAATGTTGCTGGCCTCAACAGCAAGCAAAAGAGGAGATTGGTACAAGAAGAGATAGACATGTATAAACCCCATTTCGTGCTTCTTTCAGAAACCCACATTAGCTATCAGGATAGAAAACTACTATCCCAAATGGGTTACGAGCTGGTGATATGCTCAACTTTGGGAGCTTCAATCCGGGGGGTGGCAATTTTAAAACAAAAACGAACTGCGATCGAAATTCTTAAGACAGCTTCGGACACACGGGGAAGGTGGGCAATTGCCCAAATTCAATTTGAATGTAAAACATTTGTTTTATGTGTGGTATAGGGGCCTAACATAGATTAATCTAAACTGTACGAACAACTTAGCATAGAGCTATTAGAATGGGAGGGGAGGTTTTGGTCATGGGTGATTTTAATTGTGTTATTAATTACAAATATAGGAGGGAAGCAAGATGGCGGCCGCTACTGCAGCCGAGTGAGGAGCTACGCGGCGCTCTGCCTGAACCCGGACCGGGCTCACAGTCTATGCGTGGACAGCGTTGATGTTTCGCCGCCCTGCTCTGTCGAGTTATTTCGGCTTTTGCTCCCGGGTTTGTGTTCCGCGACCCGTTCGGCTCAAGCACGGCATTTGTTTGAGAGGAGGCTTTTTCTTGGCTGAGCTCAGTTGAGACCAGAGCTGTGGTGGAGTCGAGCCGATAGAAGACGCCGAGATGCTGGAGGCGTGGAGCTGCTGAATTGTCGGCGCTCAGCTCAGTTTGGTGTACGACAAGTCGGCTTTTGACCAAGAAAAGAAAAAGGATTGGGACATTGAAACATTGTTGCAACTTACACGCGGCTGTGTCAAAACAGCAGGTTTGCATTTACTTTTCTTCTGACAAGCCGGCTGAAAAAAAAAAAAGGGGGTCTGCGAACTGAAATTATTGCTGCAACTTCATACGTGTTTGGGTTAAATTGATATTCGAGCAGGTTTGCTTCTATTATTTTTTTGGACCCCTTTGAGACTGTTTGGACTGTTGGGACATTACTATTAGTGGCAAACTAATTTAAAAAAAAACGGCCATCCGGTATTACTATAAGAGGAGTAACTGGCACAAACTTATTCTAAAAGCTATTTTTTACTCTTTTGATATATCTGTTCAGGCCGTTAACAGTACACGAAAAACATGGCACCTAAAGGTAGAGGGGGCAGAACAAAAGCAGCTGCCAGCTCAGCTGATGCAGATAATCCAGCTTGTACGACGCCTAGTAACGCTGAAAATATTGCAACAAGATCAGCAGCAGAGCTTAATCCCTTAGAAAGACCTGTTCCGGAGACCCGTTCTCGCCAGCAAAATATGGTCAGTAAGGAGCCAATAATACCTGATTTATTCAGAAAAAAAATGCAACTATCCCAACCAAGAATATTATGCAGACACCTCGAGATCTCACTAAAGGGAAGGTGCAAGGAGCGCAAGGAGCCGCTGACCCGTCGGGCGCCATATCAAAAAATCGCGGTGCTAATCCTTTACTTGCTCCTGCAAAATTAGGGGGTGAGGGCCCTCCCCCCCTTGAAGAAGATATCGATAAGGATGTAGCTGAACTTTGCCAAGCAGTAGGTGAGGTTAGAGTCTCGCCACAAGCTAATGAGGGGGGCATCAGAGAGGAAAATGGAGTAGCTCTAACTTCGAATTATGCTGAGTCTATGGAATCGGGAGGTCAATTTTACTCCATGTCCGATGTCTCACTAGCATCCGACGGTGAGATTGGCGAGGATGTGATTAACGAAGGTCACTTATCCTCAAAGGACTGGGCTGATGATTGTAATCAAAACTCTGAGGAAGAATTTCTGGGCTCTGATGATTTGGTGAATGAGGGAACTCCAAATACAGTTCGCAAGGCCACAGAGATACAAAACTCTCTTTTGGGTGATAATCTCGGTGTAGTTGCTCAACCGCAGTGGGAAGGCGCTGGAGTGGCCCCGGAAATCCAATCTGAACTCCCTGAATTTTTGGAAGGAGACGAAGAAATCACACTTAAGTCCATTTACAATTTGCAAACTTCTATGTACAGGTTAATCATGGCTCATAGAGTGGAGACTAAGGCAGAAGGGCTTCGTACGCAAGGGGCTGTACGAAAATTACAGAATGTTGTACGTCGTTTAGCTAAATCTAGTCACGAAACCATTTCAAGAGTTAACGAGACTGAAGCCCGTATCTCTGCTGTGGAGGATGAACTTTCTACACAGAATAACTCAATTATGGATTTGGAGAATACCAGGCAAGATATTGACTGGAAGCTGACCGACCTGGAAACCGAGCACGGCGCAATAATTTGCGCATTTTGGGGGTTGCAGAACGATCAGAGGGAAGAGACATTCGTTGTTTTGTTGTGGACTTGTTCTCGGACGCTATTCCAGATCTCCAGGGGTGGGTCTGGGATAAAGAAATTATCAGAGCTCATCGTTTTCCCTTTAACCAAAAACGTGATCAGGGTGGGGAAAATAAGAATCCAAGAGCTATTCTTATTTGTTTGCAAAATTACTTGCTCCGTGAGATTCTGTACAACCTAGCTAGACCTTCAAAGACTAGAAAGGGATTGGGGCATGAGTTTTTTGTAAGGCCCGACTTCTGCCCGGTAACAGTGCAGCAACGTTGGAGGCTTAAACAGCTAATGGCTCCAATCCAGTCTAAAGTGGGGCAGGTATTTTTGCTAAACCCTGCAAAGCTTAAGGTGGTACATAAGGGGAAAACTACTTTTTTCATGTCTGAGGTTAAAGCACAGCAATTTTTAGATGAAATGTAGCAGAAGACAGGACAAAGGCTACATACCCTAGTCATGCTTTCTTTTTCTTTTTGAGTTCTGGGGTTTTTCTTCCTCTCAAGAATGTTGGGGATAAGATTTATTAAGGGCCTGTGTGGATCAGGCAGAACCACTTAGCTCATCTTCACTTTCCATCAATGAGGGTTTTTGCCCTTAAGCTTCTGGTGGTGGGGTTTTGGGAGGAGGATAGGTTGGGTGGGGTGGTTTGTGGGGGGGGTTGGAGGGAAAAGGGTGTTGTGTTGGGTGCAGGGAAGTACAGCTGAAGGATGCTTAGTTTTGGTGTATTTGAAATATGTATGGCTGAGGTCAATTGTAGGAATGTTTTGTTTTTGTAAATGTAAGACCAACTGCGGTATTATATTAATACAAGATAATGGCTAAATTCTCGATTTGCTCTATTAACGTGTGTGGGTTAAATGATAAAAGAAAAAGGGGGATAACCGCTCAGGTGTTTAAAGCTATGCGGGCTGACGTAATTTGTATACAGGAGACTCATGTCTCTTGGTCAAATAGGGGATGGCTTAAGGACCTAGGAATGGAGGTTGTGGGATGTTCTCGTCAAAGTTCCTTGATTAGGGGGGTGGCCATTTTGAAGAGGTTTGGGCTGGGGGAAGATAAGAGAGTTAAAGAAGACCCGTTGGGACGATGGGTCATTGCTGAACTTAAACTTGGGGGATCGCTCATTACTATCTGCTCAGTCTATGCTTCTACGGTTGATGATCCCACAGCTCTTCATCAATTAAGTGTAGAGCTGGCTTTATGGCCACCTAGGCTAATATTATGTGGGGATTTTAATCTCCATTTGGACGAAACATTTGATATCTGTGGAAATATTGCATATGCGGGGAGAAAAAAGAATGTATTTAAAGCAGTTAAGGGGATCGCTCAAGAGTATCGTTTGATAGATGTGGGTTTTGAGAAAAGGGGGGGAACTTATGGATGTACTTTCTTTTCCGTCCCACACCAAAAACACTTTAGGCTGGATTACTTCTTTGTTGCAAGGTACTTTTTTAATGAGCTGACACAAATGGAATACAGAGTTCTACCTAAAATTGTATCGGACCACAACCCCATTATGATTAGTTTTGAGTCAATCATGCCATCTAGCCCCCGGCCTTGGTCTTTTGACCGTAAGCTCTTGTTCGATGTATCCTATGTTGAGCATATGAATACTTGGATCCCTGAGTTTTTCACTAATAATAGGGGTTCTGCCTCGTTAGAGGTAGTTTGGGACGCATTCAAGTGCGGGGTTCGAGGAGAAACTTTGAGCTACTCAATAAAAAAAAAGAGGTTGATTCGAAATTACGAGGAACGCGAGATGAATAAATTGAGACTATTAGAGATTCGTCTAATGCAGGCTTGTAATAAGGCCTCAGCTACAGATAATATTACTAAGGAGCTATTGGCTCATAAGGTCAAGATTAATCAGGGATTCGCTTCAAAGTTTTCTCAGCAACTTGCAGCTTTTCGAACAGAGGTTTACGAGGTGGGAGAAAACTCAGGAAAACATCTGGCTAAGAGGGCAAGGCAGAAAGTTATTTTTGCTAGTATTGATAAAATTAATGTCATGGCAGGTACGACCGTTAATAATCCTACAGATATACTCAAAGTGTTTTGTGACTTTTATTCAAAACTCTACACTGACGATATGGCAGGAGATTGCATAGATCGAATAACTCATTTTACTGATCAGGCCTTGAATGGCATCTTATCTATACAGGAGAGGGAGAAGTTGGACTTGCCCATTACTTGGGAAGAGATAGAGCTGTCGTTAATGTCATTGGCCTCTGGAAAAGCTGCAGGTCCCGACTTCATTCCCCTGGAGTTTTTTAAATATTTTCGAAATATACTAAGAGCAGAACTGGTGGATTTATTTCAAAGAGCCCAACAAGGTCTTGCCCCTCAGTCTTGGCATGATTCTATTATAACTGTGTTCCTTAAAAAGGGTAAACCTCCCCTGCTACTGTCATCTTTCCGCCCTATTTCCCTCATAAATGCTGATAGCAAAATCTTCTCTAAGATCCTTGCCTCACGTTTATCTAACATCATATCTCCATTAGTTTCTAAATACCAACATGGCTTTATCCGTTCCCGAGACACTGCGATCATATCCGACGGGTGATCACGTTTTTGGATTGGTCCCAGGCAACCCGGTCCAGTGTTGGACTCATATTTTTAGATGCTGAAAAAGCTTTCGACCGGGTTGCTTGGAACTATCTATGGGATGTGTTAGCTAGGAAGGGATTAGGTCCAGGGTTTTTAACGGCCCTAAAAACTATGTACATTGCTCCAAAAGCGTGTATTCGAATTAATGGCCAACTCTCTCCTTTTTTTTCGATCACTAGGGGCACCCGTCAAGGTTGCCCCTGTTCACCTCTACTTTTCGCGCTTTACATTGACCCCTTAATTAACCGGTTTATTATGGAACAAAGGATCAGCCCTATCTGTTTAGCCAATATTAATTATCGTGCATTGGCTTACGCTGATGATATTGTTATAACAACTACCGACGTGCAGACTGCTCTTCCTGCAATTAACGAACTTGCTAAAGAATTTGGGGCATTTTCTGGGTATAAACTTAACATGGAGAAGACGCAGATTTTATGCTCAGGAGATAACCCACTTTTAAACATCCCTATTATCTCAGAGGTTATATACTTAGGAATTAGAATAGCCTTGCCCATAGAGAAAATACCCGAACTTAATATAAATCCCGTGATATTTCCAATTAATAGTTTGTTACAACGTTTAGACCATTTACACTTATCACTGCATGGTAGACTCAACATCTTAAAAATGTTGATTTTGCCAAAAGTATTATATATGTACCGCACTATACCATTGGAATTTCCTCCCTCTTGTTTTAAAAGTTTAGAAAGGACCACTTCTAGGTTTTTATGGGGCTATAAGCGCCATCGGAAAGCTTTAAAAAGGTTTTTTGAGTAAGGAGTGTGGGGGATGGAATGTTCCTTATTTTTTCTTTTATTATTTAGCAGAAACGCTTCAATTTATCAGACCTCTTATAATTGGTGACAGGGCAGATATTCCTGCTTGTCAAACTCCATCTATCTTTGAATTGATCATGGGTGAGAAAGTGAAAGGTAGCTTTCTTAAGGTTGTTCAGCCGAGCTACCACAAAAAGACACAGTATAAAACGTTGAAGTCAGCTTTTGGAGCTTGACAAAAAGTACGGAAGCATCTGTCCATATCTAAACTAAATGCTTATACCCCTTTAGCGTCGCCTGGGCTTTTGCCAAATATTTTTTGTGATTTGACGGTCTATAGATGGGAGCAGAAAGGATTATTATATTTAGGTGACTTATTTAGTAATGGTCTAATCGTATCTTTTCAAGATTTAGAGAATACATTTTTGTTGTCAAGAAACAATTTTTTTAAGTTTCTTCAGATCTGCAGTTTTCTACAGAGACATACATTTATTACTTCAGCTAGAATGACAAAAATGTCTTTATTGGAACTTCTTCAGAAAAAAAACCCTTATAGGTCCTCTCTACTTAAGTTTGATTCAAGAATGTGGGGATGATATGGAACAATGCCAGCTGAAATGGGTTAGTAAATTAGGTCTCCCTGGTATAGATGTTTTGTCTTCAGTTAAATGTGCTTCAGAATGTTTAATTACAGGGATGATGAAATCTCAACATTGTATGTGCATATATGATCTTTATTATACTCCTAGCAAGGTTGTTAAGTGGAGCACCACTACTGGAATGAGCTGTAGCCGCTGCAGGTTTTATGCAGCTAACGACTTGCATATGTTTTTCCATTGTCCTAAACGTAGGAGTTTTTTTCAACAAATTGAAAGTTTTCTTGCAGCCGTTCTTAATTGTGATATCACAGTAAACATCGAGATGGTGTTACTAGGAATGGACTTTTCTATCTCTAGGTCAAAATCTGTAACTTACTTTTTGTTTATTTGTATGGCAGTGGCTAGAGCCTGTATTACTAGGGAGTGGATCAATCCAGATCCTCCTTCCTTTTTTACTTGGCGTGAAAAATTATTGTTTATGTATAATATTGAGTCTGCTATTTATAAGCTAAAAGGCATCATAAGAAGAATTTTGGGGGAGAAAATCTGGGCTCCAATCGCTGATTGGATTTAATTAATTTGTGGGACTCTATAAGTTTTCTTATGCTTTGTATGCATCCAAGATTAATCTTTTTTTGTTGTTTGTTTATCTGTACTACTGTATTTCCCTGCAATGAAACAATAAAATAAAAATAAAAAATAATAATTACAAAATAGATTCCACTGGACAGGGCTCCTTAAATAGGATGCGCAAGGTGAGATCTGCAATATTGGAACTTGGAAGATTACATTATTTGAAGGATGTATGGCGCTCTAAATACCCTCTTATAGCGGGCCACACTTATTACTCGGCACCTCGTAGATCCTGCTCCAGAATAGACATGGTCTGGGCAACGGATCAAATTGCAGACTATTGTAACATGGAACTATGTCCAAGGATCACATCCGACCACAATCCGATTTTACTTGAATTTGAAATTAGGGATCAGTGGAGGGAGACCCGAAATTTCACATTTCCAAGATACTTACTTATAGAATCTAGCTTTGTCACATTACTAAAAGAGCACATTAAAGAATTTATAGAACTGAATATTAATTCAGCCAGTATAAACATAGTATGGGACACTTGCAAATGTAGTATTAGGGGATTCGCTCAAAAATATATATGGAGGTCAAATGCCGAGAATCGTCGAGTTACTAAAATAACTACCTCTAATATATTGCAAGTAGAACAGCAACTTGCCGAAGCTACTATACAAGCAAAATCAAATATAGACGAGCTAAGAATAGAGCTGGGTAAATTGCAATCATCGATTAAAAAGACACTTAGAGAGAGATATAGCGCCAAAATTTATAAATAGAAAATGGTTCAATACGAAAGCGGAGATAGAATCGGTAAAGTGTTGGCATACAAGACAGCTGACAAGAAAGCAAGAACTAAGATTAAAACAATCAAAGGTCTAGATCAACGCGAATATGAACAGCCAGATCAGATTTTAGACCAGTTTGTTAGATATTATCAAAACCTGTATTCCCCAGACAATATACCTACTAAGGCCACAATATGGCAATATCTTAACGAATATTTATCATCACAAATAGATATTGGTACAAAAACCTCTCAACAACTTAGCTCAAAAATAACAATAACTGAAATAAATTTATCAATTTCTGCTTTACCCCTAGGAAAAGCAGTTGGAGAGGATTGTCTACCTCTGGAACTGTATACAATGTGTGCTCAGGAGCTGCTACCTCTTTTAGAATTGGTCATTAACTCTATAGCTAAAACTGGGAAGGCTCCAACATCTTGGAAAATAGCTAAAATAATTTCAAACCTCCGGAGGAATGTGGCTCCTACCGGCCGATATCTTTGCTCAACTCGGATGCAAAAATCTTTTCTAAAATCCTGGCAAATCGTCTAGCCCCCATCATGCCGGATTTGGTTAATTTGCAACAACATGGCTTTGTGATGGGAAGAGATACTACGGCCCATGTAAATACTGCAATTACAGTTTTTGACGTAGCCGCAACTACTCTCACCCCACTCGGAATGGTCATGCTAGATGCGGAAAAGGCATTTGACCGAGTGGGGTGGGAATATCTGTGGGAAGTACTCAAGAAAATGGGCATCCATGGCCAATATCTTGATTGGGTCCGCTCACTTTACGATAATCCGCTGGCTAAGATCAGCTATGGGGGAAGGGAGTCAGCTAACTTCCAGATAGGAAGGGGAACAAGGCAAGGTTGCCCTCTGTCCCCTCTGCTTTTTGCTCTGTCTTTGGAGCCATTTTTAAATGCACTGTCTGTATAGGCAAATATTATTCCAACTCATCATGGCGAGAAGAGTCTAAAAATAACTGCTTTCGCAGATGACATTGCGGTATACACAACAGACCTAGTTAGAGCTATACCTGAAATAGTTGAAGAAGCTGCACAGTTTGGCAATGTGTCAGGATATAAACTAAACGTAAGCAATACACAAGTCATCGCTAACTACAATCCAGCCGAACCAATATCTGGCACATGTCAAAGTGTGACATGTTTAGGAATCAAGTTAGCAGCCAATATTGATAAAATAATAACTATGAATTATGACTCTTTATTAGAGGAAACCGCTCTAATCTTTAAAAAATGGCACAAGATCCCGCTTAGCTTAGTAGGGTGAATCAATCTTGTAAAAATGAAGATACTGCCTAAAGTATTATATTTATTTAGGGCCATACCTTTACAACCTAACAAACTTTTTTTTTTAAACTGGAAGGCATCTGCAGTAGCTTTTTATGGGGCTACAAGAAGGCTCGTAGGGCCATGAAATTCCTGGAACTACCAATTGAAAAGGGGGGTCTTTCTTTTCCTGACTTTAAGTTATACTTTCTTGCAACTTTTTTTTCGTCGAATAAGAAGTTTGATGAAAAATGAGAGCTCACTATTTTATCACCAGTACATGCTGGGACCCGATTGCAACCAATTCCTATTTCGTTTACATGATCCTAACTATTTCAAACGAGTTAAGTTTAAGACGGCTAGACATATTAAAAAAATTTGGGACCAAATTATGATTATTGATAAAATTTCCCTTTTTAATGCCGAACTTAGACTATGGCGGTACAAAAGGGGGTGGTGGTGATGGACGGAGCATCAGAACCAATCAAACACTCACACCCAGTCAAAAGATCTGGGTTTGATCCATCACCGTTCTTTAGCCCACTCTGCCACCCCAGTTCAGACTTGGCTATATGCAAATCAGTCTGACCCTGTGCCTCATGGGAACAGTCCAGCCCGAAATGCCAAGCCATGCCTTCCCTGGACCGGAAACAAGCTTCTGGGGACCGGTTTCTGGCATTCCAGCCGTCTTCAGCCTGGCTTGCTTGAATCCAGTGGCAAAGTGAGCAAGGGACTCACATCTGAGCATACCCTGCCACCCTTATGGCGGGCAAAAGCGGTACAAAAGGGGGTGGTGGTGATGGATCCTTTTGTACCCCCCCCCTTTTGTACCCCCCCTTTTGTACCGCTTTTGGCCGCCATAGCTGTGGCAGGGCATGCTCAGACGTGAGTCCCTTGCTCACTTTGCCACTGGATTCAAGCAAGCCAGGCTGAAGACGGCTGGAATGCCAGAAACCGGTCCTCGGAATCTTGTTTCCGGTCCAGGGAAGAAATGGCTTGGCAGTTCAGGCTGGACTGTTCCCATGAGGCACAGGGTCAGACTGATTTGCATATAGCCATGTCTGAACTGGGGTGGCAGAGTGGGCTAAAGAACTGTGATGGATTAAACCCAGATCTTTTGACTGGGTGTGAGTGTTTGATTGATTCAGATGCTCCGTCCATCACCACCCCCTTTTGTAGAACTTAGACTATGGGGCAATCCAGGCCTTCCAGACATATTCTCTGGCGGGGCAGGAAATCTTTGGGCTAGATGGACATGGTATTAGTGCTTTGGGTGACTTATATGGCCCAAATGGTTTTTTGGACTTTGACACATTAAAAATCGTATTTGACTTAACTGATGATATGTATTTTAAATACATTCAAATAAGAGATTACCTGCTCCGAAAAATGAAAATATCTGAAGTGGCCCAATCTGACATATTAGCTTGTCTATACTCTGGAAAAATAAAAGCACTTATTAGCCTGGGCTACGGATATTTAATTCGTGGCAAAAATGACGATAGCATTAAAATTGCGTCTAGAAGGTCTGGTAGACTTGGCATGAATATCAATCCCACACAGATTGTGGCCTCACTATCTCATATAAATTTAATAGTTCACTCCTCTAATTTAAGGCTACAATTATAATGAACTATTACGCAGCTATATTACACTCCGCAAAGAATATCCAGTTGGACGCAGGGAAATCAAGTAACCGATAGAACAAAATGTCCGAAATGCGATATGGTAGCAGCTGGCATGCTTTTCTCTTGCCCAAGGCTACATACATTTTGGAAGGGGATAACGGATGTCTTAAAAAGCAAACAAATCACTACCCCAGCACTTTCAGCACATTTGGTGCTTTTGGACATCCAGGATGCTAATTGTCAATACAAAGATCTAATAACCATAATATTTGCATGTGCTAGGCTAGTGATAGCAAGATCATGGATTTCAAAAGAACCTCCAAATGTATCAGAATGGTGCGCTTTGGTAAACGAAATAAGAGTAATGGAACTTTCGTTAGCAAGACATAGAGGTCTAAAGGCATCCAAAAAGAAGGAACAAATTTGGCAAAATTTTTTTGAACTCTGAAATATGAACCTCATGTCCGTTATATTGAAAGAGGCCAAGCTTCCTGAGATTTCTTTTTTTTTTTTCGTTAAAAATTAGATTTGTTCTTTAAAATGCATTTGCTTTTCCTCTGTTCTTTTTGTCGATGTTAACCGATCTACTTATCTGTTTTTTGTTATTTTCAGGACATGTAAATTTAACCTGTTCCTTCTTGCAATTATAAAAAAAAAAAAAAGGAAAGTGGACGATGCGGAAAACCGCGCTAGACGCAGTAACCTCCGCTTCGTGGGTTTTAGAGAAGGCATCGAGGGGGCCGATATGGCGTCGTTCTTGTCCTGCTGGCTGAAAGAGACCTTCCCTAGCGCTCAGTTCTCCAACTGTTTCGTGATTGAGAGAGCGCATCGGGCGTTGCTGGTAAAGCCACCAGTGGGGGTGAGGCCGCGACCGGTCATTGCCCGGTTCCTTAATTTTGCTGACCGAG
Source organism: Lissotriton helveticus (assembly GCF_964261635.1). Classification (NCBI taxonomy): domain Eukaryota; kingdom Metazoa; phylum Chordata; class Amphibia; order Caudata; family Salamandridae; genus Lissotriton; species Lissotriton helveticus. Next base: position 390,481,387 of record NC_136058.1, on the reverse strand, counting down.
ACCTGATTCTGCGAGAGGTGAGGAAACTGGGAGAGATCCGTCTAGAAAACGCGCACATTAAGATTTTCCCAGACTATAGCCAGGAAGTACGGAAGCAACGGCGCTCCTTCGATGCGGTGAAAGGGAAGCTAAGAGACCTCCATATCCAATATATGTTGCTCTTTCCAGCAAAGCAAAGGTGATCTACAAAGATCGGACACACTTCTTTACACATCCGAACGATGCATGGCAATGGAAGGAAGAACGTCCTCCAACGGGGAGACCAGCTGATGGGGTTGCTCGGGAGGCCGCCCGGAAGGACAGGAGCGGGGCCCAGTGGGGCTGGCCGAAGACCCGGAGATCGAGGGGGAGCAGGGTGCAGATGACGCCGTACCCCGGCTCCTCAGTGGGGAGCCGCAGGAGAGGACGCTGGGCATCGCCGGTTAAGAAGTAATGGGACGGGGTCCAGACGGCAAGGTCCGAGGAGAACTACACGGTCCGAAGGAGAGGAAGAAGCGGAGGCCCGGTCGTCTGGAGGAGAGGGGGACGAGGCGAGATCAATGCATCCCCTGGTGGTAGCCATCCGGGAGTTGGAACACGATGCATCTGGTCCAGCGGAAGAATCGAGAACTGAAACTCAAGACTCTCACTCCTGAACGGTGGCGGACCTGGACTTTGGACTTTCAGCTCAAGTCCATGGAGCACGCAAGTTATCACGCACCCCCTTAAACCAATTGTGCATTGTTGATTGTTTAGTTTTATAGTATTGTAGGGGTAGGCTGTTCTGCCAGGGAAGTTGCATGTCTCCTGCGTAGAAATTGAGCCTAAAACACACCCCTCTTATAGACTTGCTTTCTTTACACCTTTTGTTTGATGTATATTGGTTTTTTCTTTTTCTTCCTCATTTAATTCGGGTGGGGTGAACCTGTCCTTGTTCTTGGACTCCCTTGATTGGACTGGGGGCCTAGGCTGAGGGCAGATAGGGGGAAGGGCGACAGGCCTTCTCTACCTGCGGTCCTGGTTCCTTGGAGGATAGGATTGTGGGGGGGGAGAGGTGGGGTGGGGCTTTGTGGGGGATGAGTTTTTGATAATTCTGAGTTTTCGGGAGTTGATGGTTGGGGTTAGGGGGAGGGTGAATGGGAGGGGGGGAGGGGCGGAGGTTGGGGGGGGTTGAGACACGTCATCAGGATCACAGGGGCCGCACTACAGCTCTACTTGCCGGCAACACCCCAGATCGCTCATACCTACAGTGGGTCACACGATGTCGGATAGGCAAAGAGGCTCACACCAAAACTTAGTGGAACTCTCAGTATTAACTTGGAATGTCAAGTGTCTGGGTAGCAAGCTCAAAAGGGGCTTAGTAAATGCGTATGTTAAAAGGGTGGGCCCAGACCTTATTCTGTTGCAGAAAACCCCCCTCATGGGTACCAAATGCGGATTCCTAGCGAGAGGTCACTATAAAGTCCTCGCGCATGCAGGCTTTACAAAGGGATCAAGACGAATGGCCATACTAATAAGGAAAAGTCAACCATTCAGGGTGGCACAGGTTTGGGCGGACACACAGGGAACGTATGTAGGGGTGCGTGGCACTTGGAGAAAAAGGGAATACACGATAATATCGGCATAAGCCCCTCCGAAGCTACAGGCAGCCACACTACGAGGGATCACGGACATCCTTGTTAGCACATCAGATACAGTACAGGTTTTGGGTGGAGACTTTAACGATGTGATGTTCCCACCCCTAGACAGAACGGGAGGGAGACAAAGTGATCAGGCCCAGACTCCTCTTTCTAACATGATAAATGCACTGGGACTAACAGATGTGTGGAGGTGGTTACACCCGGAGGTAAGGACATACGCCTTCTTTTCTGGGGCCCATAAGGTCTATTCTAGATTGGATTACATCTTTATGGCCCGACATGCTGTTTCACGGGAATATGTAGCAGACTATAAGGCCAGGGGAATATCAGACCATTCACCGCTCCTAGTGACAGTAGGGCGACGGCCACAGCAGCGTCAAGGTTAATGGAGGTTAGCGGCCTGGGACTTGCAAGACCCGATCGGGCTGAAGGGCTTGAGGGCAGATGTCAAGGTATACGTCGCGGAAAACTTGGGTTCAGTCTCGTCGAAGGTTGTCTTTTGGGAGGCCTTTAAGACGGTCCTGAGGGATAGGGCCCAAAACAGACTAGCAGAGAGGAATCTGGATACTCAGAGGGAGTTCTGAAAGAAACAGGTTAGTATTAGATTCCTTACCTTAGAATATCCCCAGGCGTCAGTCTGGATCCGGAAACTTTTGCGTAGCAGTACCCCTGCGCGTCGGTAGGCGTCGTCTGCAGGCGTCCCCTGCGGCTCCACGTCGTCGGCGTTGTGCGCCGTGATGACGTCGCTGGAGTATATAGACGCCGCCTCCGCGCGCTGACGTCAGTTCTTCTTTTTTCCGAGCCAGTTAGCGCAGATCCGAAGAGCAGTACTCCGGTCTTTTGACCAAGTGTTTTGTTAACTAAATAATCTTCTACGGTGCCGGTAGGATGCCCGGTTTTAAGAGTTGCGACGAGTGCGACCGCCTGATGTCGGTCACCGACCACCATCGACTCTGCCTCCGGTGTCTGGGCGCGGACCACGACGTGGACTCCTGCGTCGACTGTCGGGCCTTGACCAGTAAAGCTAGACGGGAGCGGTCCCGCAAGCTTCTCGAGCTCCGAGTGTCGGCCCCGCGTCGAGAGCGGTCCCGGTCCGGTCGGAGGTCGAGGGAGCGGTCGAGGGAGCGGTCGAGGGAACGATCGCGGAGCCGCCATGGGCGCTCCGGGAGTCGCCACCATTCCTCCGGTTCGTCAGGTAAGCATCACAAGAAGTCGGGGCGTCGTCATCGCACCCCCGACTGCCCCCGACGCCCGCGTGATGCGGCCGGGGGTTCGGGTGGCCCCACCCCCGTGGCCCCGCGTGGGTCGCCGACGCCGTCTACCCCATACCCGTCGGTCCCTGGGGAAGGCGCGTCGCGCGAGGAGATTGAGGAGTTCCTCATGGCTATGAGGGCGATGTCTCCTCCGGTGGGGCCTACGGCGCCTGCTGGCCCGTCGGTCCCGTCTGGGGGCCCGAGCGGTTCGGGTGCTCCTGCCCCGACGCCGCCGGTGGCTCCGGCCCCGGCGCCGCTGGGCCCCTCAGGTTCGTCGCCGGCTGGTCTACCGGCCTCTCCGGCGTCGATTCCATTGGGCCAACCCTTGGTGCCGCCTCCGCGCGGCGCCGTGACTCCGCCGTCCGTTCCGGCCGGCGTCGGGTCCCCGGCGCCGGCGCCGCGCGGCGCCACCCCCATTCCCTCTCTGACTCCTGACGCGGAGTCGGACCGACGTCGGCCGACGCCGGATCCGGCGCCGATGGGGCCCATTGACCCCGAGGTCTATATCGTCGACCCAGACTACGGCGATGAGGACGAGTATGGAGAGGGTTGGGAGGGGTCTGAGGACCCTTTATCCCGTGCCTGCCAGTATGACGTGGACTGGGTAGGTGACTTGGGTGATGCTAGTGGTCTGGACGAGTCGCCCAACCCTGGGTTCGTCTCGCCAACCCCTGTGGCGTCTGAGGCGGGGGCTGCCTATTCGGTGGTCCTGATGAGGGCTGCCAAGGCCTTGAGCCTTGAGCTCCCCGTCGCTAAGGTCAAACCAAACATTCTGACTGAAGTATTTAAACCGCAGTCATGCCCTCAGGAGCCTCTGCTGCCGTTTAATGAGGCCCTGACGGATGTCCTTTTGGGCACCTGGTCCAGGCCCGCTTCCGGTGCACCGGTTGACCGGAACGTTGCCAGGCGTCACCGTCCGTGCTCGGACGACCCTGCCTTCCTCTCCACCCATCCCTCCCCGGAGAGTCTGGTGATCCAGGCCTCCACTTCACAGTCCGCATTCCCGTCGGCCCCGCCCGATCGGGAATCAAAGCGTTTATGACCAATTTGGTAAAAAGGTCTTTTCCTCTTTGAGCGCTGGACTGCGGTCTTGTAATACCGCGTGCCTCTTGGGCCGCTACACCCACTCCCTGTGGGATACGGTCTCGGAGTGTTTGCCGCAATGCCCTCAGGAAGTGCGGGACAAGCTCAACCAGGCCTTGGTTGAAGGCCGGGATGCGGCGAGGTACTCGATCCGGTGTGGTCTCGACACGACCGACTCGCTGGGACGGGCTATGTCCACGACGGTGGCGATTCGTCGCCATGCATGGCTGAGATCTGCCAACTTCTCGCCAGACGTCCAGAATGCCCTCATGGACATGCCATTTGATGGCAGTCGCCTGTTTGGTTGTGGTATATAAATAAATAATACCGGATCTAGGTTTTACTGGACATAGCAATAACAGATAGCTCAATAAATAAGAGTCAAGATTCGAGGTAATAGGAGTTTGCAGGTTTAATACAGCATAAAGGACAGGAACAGGACAACCTGCACAGGAATAAGATGACAGGGCCCGGCAGCTGCCGGGGCTGGATCTGGGATGAGCGCGCTAACTTTAATAACAATGTACAACATATATATACTAAAACAATTGCATTACAGTGAATACAGTAGGCGGAGCAGTGGGTGTGGTCAATAGCAGTCGCGAAAGATAAGGGTGAAAGTGGGTGTAACAAGAGGCGTATACATAGACATGTGATGTAAACGTAACAGAATATGTCATAAATGGGGCGGAAACATGGAGGGGGCTACCTAAGGAGCCGGGACCTCTAACCTAATGGTGCGCGCAAACTGACAATGACGTGTTACTAGGAGAAGCTGGGGGCTATAAACTCTGTGCTAGGAGCAGAGACTGAAGTCTGGAGAGTCAGGGCGACATGTACCTAAACAGTATCTAGTATCTGATGTTTAGAGAACATGTTGATAGAATCCAAAAGTTATCGGGGTAAAGGCTAACAGACTCTAAGACTGGAGCATGCATTATTCTACATGTAGTGCGTGATGAAGAATATTAAATGACCATTAAATGCAGTATTTCTCTTACATGGAGACGTAAAGGCTAGACAATGACGGAAACTATTGATGCGATTCAGTAGCTTAGGAATGCAGAGAAGGAGGGCTGGACTGATAACTAGAATCATAACATACTCTTGGCAGACTCGTAGGCAGAGCCAGGCTGGGCCGGGCACTGTGAGGCAGGAAGAAAGTGAAGGGTCAGGAATACAGGTGGGGGCTGTATCGCTCCTCAGCGAGGGCTCAGGAGACAGAAGCTGAATCTGGTGTCCGGGCCCTTTTGAGGCCTAGAAACGGGGACTTTACAATGGAATAACGTGCACACTGAGAAACGTGGCAACGTAACTTTACATAGGCCTGATATTCGTAGTATTCACGAGAACTGGGAACTGGCATACTAAAGGTGGACCCAACTGTAATTGCGTCTTTAATCAAACATGGGGAATACATATGCATATTAATCATGCACACATAACATAAGATGGAGGACACGTAGGGACACAGAACATGGCAAAATTTACTTTTCCACATTCCCTCCTTGTCACTACGTTTCCATCAGGAAACATCAATATTCATGATACCATCTATTATTTCATACAGTATCATTTGCTCGTCTCGAATTTTCTTGGAACTGGATTTAGAACGGGACTCGAGACTAGGAATACAAGATGTAGCACAAATGCCGCAAATCGCAGGGCCACATTGTAAACAGAGGCAGCAACTGAATATGATCGCTACTGCAATACCTAGAAATGACAATACTTTCCATCCCCAGGCGGAAATTGTATTCCAGAACCAACCGGACCATGTCCAGGTGCCTGGATTTTGGTGTAACATATGGGCAATATTATGGAGTCTGGTTATAGCTGAATAAACAGACGGTGCGTTATTAGGAATGAAAATGCAGCAACTGTATCCGATGACTCTACATGCCCCGCCCCTATCGGCCAGTATGACGTCAAGGACGAGACGATTCTGGAGCACGACAATTCTCATAAAGGATTGCTCTTCGGTTAAGTTACCTAGAGCAGAAGTAGTCTCAATCACTACTGCTTCAAGTGTTCTGGTTAATCTACGTATCAGTTTACTATTTACAACAGTACCTAAGTAAGGGAGGACACCTTTATTGATATCTATGTATTGTTCTAGAGCAGTTTCAGTATAATCGACAATCGGGAGGTCTCTCTTGTGTCTAGTATGTACTAGGTGGGAATTCCTATGATAGTCAGGTGGGGCTAGAAAAACTGGTGGCAGTAGGAAGGAAATGTAACAGGTTCCCTCCCAATCGAGGGGCAGACGAACATATGCGGTCTGACCACAAACAAAATAAGAATGACGTGAAGCTTTGAAAATAGATTTCCTACTGTCACTATACTTGACAATAGTAGTACAATCACTATGGCCTACATGTATGGAACCATTATTCTGGACACACAATTCACCTTTGACTGGTAATACTGAAATAGCAGGTAAGTCTGGAGTAGAATCAGACTGAACATTCAGGACCATAAAATTCGAAGAATAATTACCCAAATTATAAACTTCATTTTCTAGATCTAACCCTGTTCTGTGGGGAAGACCTTGCTTGTCTGGGAAACATGTACTGTTAAGAAAAAACATATCTGTTGAGGATGACGTTAACGTGGACCATGCTCCACACGAACCATTATGTGAAAATGGATAAGGAAAGAGTGGCAGAACTCCCTTCGGTGTCTGGAAAGGGGGGAGTCGACCACACACCCAACAATTAGTGGCATTGCTGGTCTGGTGTGAATAATGTAACATGCGGATGAAGGAATTATTACGCATAGCAAGACGATAAGAGAGTTCATGAGGAGGCAGATCACTAAACGTATGCTCTACTGTAACATTAGCAGACTTATTTACATGAGAAACTGGAAAACACAAATAAAATGCATAACTGGTGCAGGAAATCATAATGCTGAAATATAGCAGAAAACATAAAATAATAGTGCAACTTTTAGAGTTCTCACTAACTCTCTCTCTGTGGGGGTCTATTATATACATGTCAGAAACCGGTCTAACCGTTTCACCTAGGGGAGGACTTAGACAATCAAACTGGCTGACTTATTTTACTAGACCTTAATTTAAGCTTATACTCCTGCTGCAGAGTTTTCTCTAACAGGGAAGGGTTCGTGTCAATGTCTTTTGCGGGACAGTCCTTAAGAATAGTACTTTGGCAGTTTTTGAAATCCTCGGAAATGTTCTTTGAAACAGGTTTCAGTCCATAAAACTTCTTTATATGCGACAGATGCACCCAGCCTTTTCTCCCCTCCAACTTCACGGCTGTACGGGTGGTTAGGAGGACCAACTTCGGCTCCCGCCAGCGGGGCTCCAGCGGACTTGAACGATCAAAGTTCCTCACAAGAACCATGCATCCGGGAACGATTTCATGCGGTGCCACCTCGGTATTGTCTGGAAATGCGGCGGCAACCTGTGAACGACAAGAGTGTAGGGCAGACATAAAGGAAGCTAGGTAATCTGTCAGCATATTACTTGAAACATCGGTAATACTTCGGGGTCTAGGTGTACCCCACATATTAGGGGGGCGGCCGAATACGACCTCGTACGGGGACAGACCTGATCTGGAATGTGCGACCATGCGCATATAAAACAGAGCAACTGGCAGAGCTACTAGCCAGTCCACACCTTTCTCTTTACATACTTTTGCAATGCGGATTTTCAGGGTCTGATTATGTCTCTCTACGAGACCGGCTGCCTCAGGATGGCGTACGCAATGGAACTTCCACTGGTACCCTAACAAAAGGGAAATATGTTTCATGAGCTCAGATGAGAATGGCTGGCCGTTGTCAGAATATACGACTCTTGGGAGTCCGTAGCGGGGGAAGAATTCACGAACCAACTGCTTGGCAGTGGTCGCGGCTGTGTAATCTGGAACTGGATATGCCTCTGTCCACCTGGACAAAGCGCATACAACTACGAGGACATACTTGAAACCTCGACATCGCTCCATCTGAATATAATCCATCTGGAGGACTTCAAAAGGGTGGTCAGGGGGCTGGAATCCACCTTGTTCCACCGAGACACTTTTACCTGGATTGAACTGGCAACATATCATACAGGTACGGACTTTCTGCTTGGCTGCAGCTCGTAAATGCTTGTTGAACCAAATGTTCTGGATACTGTCTAACATAGCTTTTTCACCTAAATGTGCTGGACTATGTGCGGTATTGATAATGACTTGAACCATAGAGTCGGGGAGAAACCATGTGGCTTTACCCTTCGTTACCCATCCCTGATCTGTCTGGACCCCTCCTTGTTCGGACCATTTCTTGATTTCATCGGGAGTAGCATGTAACTGGATATCTATGACATCTTGAGTAGGGTCCTTAACTGTCATACAGGTAGTTAGATCTGGAGTGTGTGTCTGTGGCAGATTAACTGGAATGTCTGGTGTCTGTGCTGTAAGCTTGGCTGTGCGATCTGCTAGATCATTACCTTGAGAAATGATGTCAGTAACTTTCGTATGTGCTTTGCATTTCATGATAGCAATGGATGTCGGTAAGTGTATGGCATCTAACAGAGCTTGAATAAGGAGACCATGCTGAATCTTGGTTCCATGAGAAGTCATGAAACCTCTCTCCTGCCAGAGCACTCCAAAGTCGTGTACGACTCAAAATGCGTAACGTGAATCTGTGTAAACATTAACTTTCAGGTTCTTAGCGTGTATACAGGCTTGGGTCAGAGCGACTAGCTCTGCTGCTTGAGCGGACAGAGTGTCAATACGGTGTGTCTCTATAACTTCAGTGTCAGTAGTCACTGCATACGCGGCTACTAGTTCTCCTGTACTTGTTCTCATACATGAACCATCCACATAAAGTGTCAGGTCGGGATCTGGTAATGGAATATCTGTCAGATCTTGTCTTGGCTTTGCCATGGTGTTAACAACTTCCACACAGTCGTGTGTGGCATGATTTGAAGTAACTGATGGTAACAGTGTAGCAGGATTTAAAACGTTGCAGCGTCTGATTTCTATGTGTGGCTGGAACAGTGTCAATTCATAACCTGTTAAACGTGCAATTGTCAAGTGCTGAGTCTGTGTTCGGTTTAAAAGAACTTCCACGGAGTGTGGGACTTGTACTGTCAGGGAGTGTCCTAATACTATGGAATCACTTTGTCTGATAGCTAGTGCTGTGGCTGCAACTGACTTGAGGCACGCAGGCAGAGCCTGGGCTACAGGATCTAATGTGCTCGAAAAATAAGCACAAGGCTTGTATTGTCCTGCTTGATCTTGTGTGAGAACAGATAATGCTGTACCTTCACGTTCAGTGACGAAAAGTGTAAAAGGCTTACTGTAGTTCGGTGTAGCTAGAACTGGAGCTTGGCATAGAGCTTTCTTTAACTCATTAAAACTAAGTGTATGTTCAGATGTCCAAGGGAGAACAGTCGATACGGCTGCCTCCTGTGTCGTTAACTGTATCAGTGGTTTGGCTAGAAATGCATACTGAGGAATCCATTGTCTGCAATAAGAAGTGAGGCCGATAAAAGCACGTACCTCCTTGTGGGTCTTGGGCTGAGGAAGACTCGCTATTAACTGGATACGGTCGGGTGTCAACTGCCTACCCCTCTTGGACAGTAAGTGGCCTAAATAGATAACTTGCTGGACACAGAATTGAAGCTTCGAAGGGGACACCTTGTGCCCCATCTCGGCTAGAAAATACAGAACTGTAAGGGATGCTCGCTCGCAAGCACGTTCAGAACGGGCTGTGATCAGTAGATCATCGACATACTGGAGCAGGGCAGTGTCAGTTGGCATGTGAATGTTGTCTAGTTGTCTCTTGAGTGCTTGACTGTAAATACTAGGACTTTCTGTGAAACCTTGAGGAGCTCGTGTGAACATATAGCTCCTTCCATTTAAACAAAATCCGAAAAGAAACTGGCTGTCTGGATGAATGGGGACACTGAAAAATGCGTTCTTGAGGTCTATGACTGAAAAAAATGAGGCTTCAGAATCAATGGCTGTCAGTAGGGAAGAGATATCTGGGACAACTGGGTACTGGGGAATAATACATTTATTGAGTTCTCGAAGGTCAATCACTAATCGATATACTGGAGGTGCATTTGGATCAGTACGTTTCATGACTGGAATGATCGGAGAATTACATACATTGGAGTCAGTTTCTACAACTACTCCTTGAGCGATGAGCTCGTCAATAATTTTGGATAAGGCTGCTACAGCCTCAGGTGGCAATCTGTACTGTCTGATTCGTGGCAACACTACACCTGGCTTGAGAGTCACACGATGGGGTGTGATTTGCATATAACCAACATCAGTTGGACCTTGCGCCCATAAATGCTGCGGAACATTAGACAATCTCGGATCAAAATCTCGTAATACATAGTGACCCTTGAAGTCACGTAAGAACAGTCGTATTCCCTCTGGGGAGCAGCAAATAACTGCACCTAATTCTTTCAGTGTTTTAATACCTAATAAATTTTCTGGGCATGACTTCGTAAGTAACAGATCAGTAGTGCGGGACAATGGACCTACTTCTAGAGTAACTGGCTTAGATATCTCGTTTACAATAGGCTTTCCTGAAAATTCAAGGGAAACATTTCTAGAGCCTGAGAGCGGAGCCCCTGGAACTTCGGCGTGACTGATGGTGGTCCTACTTGCCCCTGTATCAATCAGAAACTTTCTGTCTTTCCCTAATACTTGACTATGAACATAGGGACCCTCTTGATCTACAGGTATCTCGATGAGAGGCAAGCCTACCTCCCTCTCTAGGCTGTTTCATGAATATGGCTGATACTCTGGATACTCGGACTGTGCATACTGGTACATCTGCTGTGTAACATGCTGTGTCGCAGCAATAGGCTGCGGTGCTGGAACTGTCTGTTGTGCATTCTGTGGCTGAGAAGTCTGTGAAACTTGTTCTTGTCTAGGCGGACGTGGTCTTTCTTTAGTCTTACCGGTAGCTATATTATGTTTCTGAACTGCACACTCGTTTATAAAATGACCTGGCTGTTTACAATAATTGCAGTTCCCTTTAACGGGAGCTGCAGGATGACTGGCTTGATTCGTACCCCTCTTCTGACTGTCTTGAGGAACAGATTGTGCAACTAGTACTTTCATTTTCGTGTCTTTCATACGTTTTCTCTCGTGATCTTGCTCTTCTCTGATTCTATTCTGGTGGTATTGAAGCATCTGTAACATCTGGGACGGGGTATTAGCTTGCCAGGTACTTTCGACTTTCAAAACTCGGTTCTTAACTTGTGGACTTGAATTCTCGACTAATTTAGTAACAAAAAGATGAGGGTATGATTCGCTACTTGTCTTGAGGCCACTGTTGATACTAAAGCATTTCTCAAATCTAGAATAAAAATCACTAGTGTCTTCGTCTTGTTTCTGTTTACAGGCTGAGATTGCATCCCAGTCTTCCTTTTTAGTGGCTAATAATCTTGGCAAAACTTGTATTAACAGTTCAGGTAATTCTTTACATTTTTCTCCTAGACCGGTACCTGGTACTCGTATCTTATCTTCAGCTTCTAGAACTGCCCAGTCGATCTTTTTCTCTCCCACCTCCCATTCTTTTTCCTTGAGTTTTTCATATACCCCTGCGGGCAACAGGACCTTTAACATTTTAATTATGTCTGGATACGTGTATTCTCCCATACGGAGCATGTCCTTTAATTCTCGGTGGAACCCTGCTGGATCTTTATCATGACAGGGAATTAATTTCTTCATCTCTAAGAGTTCCATCTTTGTAATCGGAGTGTAAACAAACACTCGTTGCATTTCACCATCTGCTGTCCTAACTGGGTGTACTTCTCGTAACGGATTCTGTCTGTCTATATAAAAGGGTTTACTTTCTGGGGGTGAGACATGAACAAAATGCGGGTTCAAAAACATACTATATTTGTGGCGCTGTTCAAGAATGACACTAATTAAATCGGTACCTAGACCTTTCCATCTATACTGGAGTAACTCGTTCAGAACATCGTGTAACGGACCAGGATCAGAATGTTGACCCTCATACAGGGTAATGAGGTGCTGGATCATGTACATACCCACCAGTCGCTGCTCGGCTGGGGGCAGTTTCAGAAACATTTGTGCCACTATTTCGTCTGGAAAAGTGGTAGAATCAGTAGCCCATCGGACTGCTGATCGGGCTAGTTCTTGTTCATGCATAGTACTTAATTCACTGTAACCGATTCGTGATTTCAGAATGTGATCGGTAGCTTGAAATACTTGTTCTAGAGAACCTTGTTCTGGTGCTGGATAAGGAACAGTTTTCTTGTAATCTAGACGTGAATGTCGGTCGGAAAGTCTAGTTCTACCTACATACGCTATTCTAGTGGGATTCTCGTCGTCTACCTCTTCGGTAGAGTCATTTTCTTTCTCGCTTACTTGTGCTGCTTTACGTTGTTCGTGTAACTTTAGTATTTCTTTACGAATTTTCTTGTACATACTCTCTATACTACTGATAGTCTTGTGCTTACCCTCGGCTATATTATCACTCCACCTTGTCAGGATTCTCATTTCGGCCGGATCTTTAGTCGGGTAATCTTGTTCTCTTATTAGACAATTAATCAGAAACTTTAATATCATGAGCTGGATCTCAGCTTTCCTTTGAGACATGGCTTCGCCAATACTTTCTGGATCATCCCCTGTACGGATGAAACGATATATTCTGTCTAGATCTCCTTTCATATCCGGTAGGGTGTCTAAATACCCGGTCACCCGTCTTACACGGATGGAATATATTACTGTACTATCATCACCTGCAACTGGATCATAGCGGCATTCAGTGAGAGCTCGTCGGATATCTGCAACGGACTTATATTTGGGCGTACGCTGTAACGCACATTCATGTAACTCGGCCAACGTTCTACGTTGGTGTGGTGGCGGGGTACCAGGAGGACCTCCTCCTGCGGCCCCTAAACTAGAATCGTCTACTGATACTCTTCGTGCTGGCAGAGTGGGAAATTGTAATGTAGGCTGGACCGGGGGTACCGTAGCAGGTACTGCAAAAGGTGCCCCGGTGTCTGGAGGAGCAGGATTTACATTATTTACAGGGACTGGCGGAACAGGATTCGCATATTCTGGGACTGTGTCGTCCAAATAGGACGAGATAAATATATCAGCTGCGGTCGGTCTATGACGTAGCTTGGTCGGAACTAGTGGTGGCGGAAAATTACTAGATGCCTCCGGGGTCGCTTTTGGCAAGCCCTCGGCAAGAAGAGGATACATACCCTTAATAAGGGCGTTCCTCTGTCTGTCTGACTGTTCGGTTTTAACTTGTTCACCTATCTCGATTAATTCCCTTTCTTGGGCTCGTTCCAAGGATTCTCTACTTAGTTCTGACTTTCTGATTTCTTTTTCGGTTCTTTTATGAGATTCTTTGCGCCATAACTCGATGGCATCTTTCTGTGACTGTCTGGCTTTCTTTTTCCATAATGCTTCTTCTACTCTCATGATGCACTCGGCATCCCACGTACCTGATACGGGCCATCTATACTTTTCCTCTAACTCTTTGGTATACTCTACCCATAAATCTAGATATAATATGGCACTTATGCCATGCTTCTGATACATAAAATGACCTGGACTGTCCCTAGGCGGGACAGGAACTGCTGCTTCTAGCAGACCTTTTCTAGTTTTTAGCTGACGTAGTTTCGAGAATAAAGGCATAACTGAACTGTAATCTAGACACCATACAATACACAATGAACACGATAATTACTCCACATTCATACCACGACGTTAAAAATACATGAATAACATTTAAAATAACAGTTCGAACAGAATACTACCTGGAATACGGAAAACAGAATACATGAATTTTCTCGAGAACAGAACTGACTAGAACAGAAACTAGATGCACTGCTAAAACAGTACGAAACTTACCGGTCTCATAAAGAGACACGTCAGGACCCGCATCCACCGAAATGGACACTTCGTTTTGGGTCTGTGTACCACCAAAACCCACGGACCAGAGACAATTAGATTGACCCTGTCTAGATACTACCCCAGCAACGGTACTCACCGGGCAGCAAGAACGGAAGGCCTCGGACTGGACTGGACCACTTCGACGCCGGACGGACGAACCTCGGACTTCTGTTACGGGTGGGCCTCCGGATACCTCGGACCTTGGACTCTCGGCTTGGGCTCTGGTCGGGACTCGCCGCGTTCCTCCACCGCCTCGTCTGGATGCTGGACCGCCACCTCCGTCTCCTCCGTGGGCCTGAGGGATACTTGAAGCAGAAATATCTGCCGGTGCGCAGAAGAGTTCCGTCACGGCTGCAGAGGGTCAGGGGGCCGGCGTGGCTTCACCGGCGCGTGGGGAAAGGGCAAGTCCCTATTCGGGCGCCATTATGTGGTATATAAATAAATAATACCGGATCTAGGTTTTACTGGACATAGCAATAACAGATAGCTCAATAAATAAGAGTCAAGATTCGAGGTAATAGGAGTTTGCAGGTTTAATACAGCATAAAGGACAGGAACAGGACAACCTGCACAGGAATAAGATGACAGGGCCCGGCAGCTGCCGGGGCTGGATCTGGGATGAGCGCGCTAACTTTAATAACAATGTACAACATATATATACTAAAACAATTGCATTACAGTGAATACAGTAGGCGGAGCAGTGGGTGTGGTCAATAGCAGTCGCGAAAGATAAGGGTGAAAGTGGGTGTAACAAGAGGCGTATACATAGACATGTGATGTAAACGTAACAGAATATGTCATAAATGGGGCGGAAACATGGAGGGGGCTACCTAAGGAGCCGGGACCTCTAACCTAATGGTGCGCGCAAACTGACAATGACGTGTTACTAGGAGAAGCTGGGGGCTATAAACTCTGTGCTAGGAGCAGAGACTGAAGTCTGGAGAGTCAGGGCGACATGTACCTAAACAGTATCTAGTATCTGATGTTTAGAGAACATGTTGATAGAATCCAAAAGTTATCGGGGTAAAGGCTAACAGACTCTAAGACTGGAGCATGCATTATTCTACATGTAGTGCGTGATGAAGAATATTAAATGACCATTAAATGCAGTATTTCTCTTACATGGAGACGTAAAGGCTAGACAATGACGGAAACTATTGATGCGATTCAGTAGCTTAGGAATGCAGAGAAGGAGGGCTGGACTGATAACTAGAATCATAACATACTCTTGGCAGACTCGTAGGCAGAGCCAGGCTGGGCCGGGCACTGTGAGGCAGGAAGTAAGTGAAGGGTCAGGAATACAGGTGGGGGCTGTATCGCTCCTCAGCGAGGGCTCAGGAGACAGAAGCTGAATCTGGTGTCCGGGCCCTTTTGAGGCCTAGAAACGGGGACTTTACAATGGAATAACGTGCACACTGAGAAACGTGGCAACGTAACTTTACATAGGCCTGATATTCGTAGTATTCACGAGAACTGGGAACTGGCATACTAAAGGTGGACCCAACTGTAATTGCGTCTTTAATCAAACATGGGGAATACATATGCATATTAATCATGCACACATAACATAAGATGGAGGACACGTAGGGACACAGAACATGGCAAAATTTACTTTTCCACATTGTGACAAGGCGGACCACGCGCTGGAGCGCTTCAAGGACTCCAGGGTCACGGCCAAGTCCTTGGGTCTTTCGACCCAGCGCCAGCAGACGGGTTCGTTTCGCCCCTTTCGTGGCCAAGGAAGGGGCGGTCCCACACGTGCTGCCAGCCACGCGCCGCAGAACGCTCCCCAGCGCGGTGGCGGCCGTGGATTCCGCCGTGGTGGCGGTAGAGGGCAGCGGCGAGGTCAGTCCACACCTCCCCCCGCTGCAGCCTCCAAATCTTCCTAGTCCGAGCTTTCGGGCTCACGTGACGCCAGTGGGTGGCAGGGTTCGCCATCACCACTCCCGCTGGCGCGCGATTACATCGGATAGGTGGGTGCTGCAGCTCGTTCGAAGGCGCTACTCCCTCCCCTTCGAGTCCACTCCTCCAGCCATGCCACCGCAGAACCACCGTGTGTCGGGGGACCACTTGACACTTCTGCAGGAGGAAGTTACGGCCCTCTTGGCCAAGGGGGCCATCGAGCGCGTTCCTGGGCCAGAAGTAGGGTGTGGTTGCTACTCCCACTACTTTCTGGTGCCCAAGAAGGACAAAGGAGGCCTGCGTCCTATCTTGGACCTACGGAACGTCAACGGCTTCCTCCGGAAGTGAGGTTCCGTAAGAATTATTACGATGTTCTGGGCATTGCCGAATATGGACGAGTTTGGTATCTACAAACCGCAAATGACGAGTTCGGCAAGTGTGCGAAATTTCGCTACACTACCTGCCAGGGTTCGTCTAATATTACGTGTTCTTCATCTAAACCCTTGGGTTCCATTTTAGATACGGCATCCATTTTGTTTCTTGCCCTCACGTAGTCAGCGAGCAGGTAACTGTTCGCTCCTTGACCCTCTAGTTCCCAAAGCCTTGCGGAAGACGCATATTCCTTTCATGCGTCTTTATGGCCGGAGGAATGACACAGCGAAGGCAGATGGCCCAGCTTGAGGGTAATCTGGTTGTACCGGTCTATTGTGACAGCCTTGCAGGCGATGGATCCAACTCTTTGATCCTACGATCATGCTTCCGATATTACCCCCACTCTTTTCTCTACACGTGTCTGACTTCCTTGCAGCTGCTCTTGTCTCTTCTTCTTTGTCATTTACAACTCTAATGGGTGTGCCTAATGGTGGGAAGATGTACTTTTACAGTTGAGAACCGGCGTTGCTATTGTAATTATGTTCCGGGATTCTGAACACATGAAAGCGACCCTTTTGAAGTTTTACTGTGGGAACTGAATTGTAACCTTTTGTTCACACGTTGTGCAATGGCAACATTTTTGTATAAAAGAGAGCGACCTACATATACAAATTGAAGCAGACTCTCAGAACCTACACACTGTTGTACTTCTTGTGACTTTTGCCTCCCTGCAGTAATAAACGCTGATCTTTGACGCCGAAGGAAGTATCCCGTGTCTCTGTAGTTTGTGCGCAGAAACAGGTATCCCATGAAGGTTATAGGTGTTGTTCCCTGGCACCGCTGGTACTGTTAAAAGTCCAGTCCTTCAGTTGGCGCCCAACGTGGGGCGACTTCAGCGGTACCGGTCCAAAGCCTGATGATCGTGAGGAACTTCGTGTGAAATCTCCGAGGGAAGGTGCACCCCGCTTCATCGATCCTGTTGTCGAAATAAGTGGCCCGAAGTTTTTCCCTGCGAAGATTCCCGCCTCCTGACGGCTGCGACGGACCGATGCCCTGACTGTCGACCTGTCTTCGACACCCGGCGCAGACCTTACGTACAAGCGAGACGATAGACGGGCCTTCCTGGTGACGCCATTGAAGTTCTGAGTTAAGTATTTGTGGGTCGCTCCCAGTCCTTAGTGGTTGTTCTAGCTTCTTGAAAGCTTTGTTGTAGCCTTTAAGGCTTTGTTGTAATAGCTCACTGAGCTTTGTTATAGCCTCCTCAGGCTTTGTTGTTAGCTCTCCGAGCTTTGTGATAGCCTTAAGGCTTTGTTGTATTGCATGGTTCCATTGCATTTGTGGTTCTTAGTATTGGTTCTTAGTATTATTTGACAGTTGCAATTGCCAAAAACCGAGGGTTTTGACTTACACAAGGTTTTATTGCTTCGGTAATCCTTGAAGTTTGATACTAGGTTAGTGTGCACGATGCCTAGCCATAGTGGTTTGTTTCGTATTTTCCAATGTTGCGCAATGGATTCCCGGTTGGAGGACTCGTGTCCGATACCTCCAGTTGGAACTCCGATACATGATCTTTATAGTCGACATGGTGTAGGTCCTATAATCTATAATGATTACTGGGTTCGCTATACGAAGAAAGACGGTGACCTTAGATGGCCACCACATGGAACTTTTGAACCTTCGATTTTAGATAATCTTGAGGCTAAATTATTTTTAAAGAAAGCTAGGCCAGCTATGTTTGATTCTTTTCGGATATGGCGTAAAGAGGCCAAGCAGAAAGAAATCAAACAACTTAAAAAGGATCAAAAGCAAGGGTTCGTTCCGATAATGCAAACTATACGAGAATATAAACAGGATAAAGAAGAAAAGGAAATGGAAATCTCTACTAGATTGCATCACATGAAAATAGATAAATGTTACCCAGTTTTACCGAATAGTTTGGAGAAGAAAGAAGAAGATTTGAAGGAGGATTCCTTGTTATCATATTTGATGAAATCACCACCTCCTTATGTACAAGGTGCTACTGCTCCTGTAGTTCCTCCTGTAGTACCTCCTGTTGTTCCCCTTGTTGCTCCAGCGGCTGCGGGACAGCCCGCTGTTAACCCTACGTTTGTTCCACCACCTGTCCTTGTTCCTACTGCTCCTGTACCTGTACCTTCGCGGACTGTTGTTTCTGCTACTCCGACTACCTTATCCGTTCCTACTATGCCTTCCTTCACCTCCAGTGTTGTTGCCCCTGTTTTTCTTTCCCCTTCTGTTCGTAAGCGGGTTCCTAACTCTGTTGCTACCCTTTATTCACCTCTTTCTGGTCCGTTATTTTCGTCTAATTTATCTGAAACTCCTCAGAGACGGAGTCAGATCCCTAGTGGTAGGGAGAAAGAGACATTAATAACAATGGCACATAGGTGGATAAGACATCCTGCCAACTACACTCCACGTGTAGTTTTCAATACGTTTTCTCAGTTTAACGAGCCTACGCAGAGATTCGTATTTGAAGAGATGTGTAACTTTTTGAGGGAAGGATGGTATAATGATGATGTAGATAATGTACCGTCCGACATAATTGAACTTCAGAGTCACTTTTCGAACGGTATGATTATAGGAGAAGATGTACGACGTGCCGTGGAACGCTTATTAGCGTTCAGACCCACAGCACATTCTCGGGTGTCATCAGATGATACCACTGAGAACTGGAAAGCGGTTCCTGGTCAGTATCCCATGAGAGAGGTTCCGCCACTTTGGGTGCCTGGTGACCCTGCTGCTAACCCTCCGGTTCTAGCCCATTTTCGAAGGGTATGGATACATCTTCCATGGAAACGATCGGAAGTTTTGCAAGTGAAGAAATCCTTGCCCGATCCGCGTAAAAATCCGGCTGGTTATTATAAGGAGTTATCGCAACTGGTGGAAGCTTCTATTATGAACCTTGCCGATATCGACATGTTGTTTGGCAATGTTGTACCGCAACCAGTTTGGGCTAAAATTCGTCAAGCCGATCATGCAGTTGAATTAGGAGGTGATTGGGCTGCACTGATAACGGCTGATGGACTACAAGTTGGTGGGGCTAAGCCTGACCAGCTAATCTTAGATTTGCCTCAGAAAATAATTACGCTCATGAAAACTCTCATGCCAGCGATGAAGGTGAACTGGGATAAGTTATCAGCTTGTAAGCAGAAGAAAGACGAGAGTGTCTCAGATTTCTTTACAAGGTTCGAGGAAGCGTTTGTCGACCACAGCGGCCAGGACATGGGCGCTGAGGGAGGCCAGCGGTTATTCGTTGACAAATTTGTGTCGAATTTGCTGCCTGAGCTATGCAACAAATTAAAGAATTCAGAGAGTGCGTGGGCAGTTTCAACCCCTGCGCAAATACTAGCAACGGCCCAGTATTATGAGAATAGGGAAAAGGAAGAAAGTGATCGTGTAGAGAAGAAAACGAAGGAACTAAAAACGAAGGTTTTGTTGCAGCAAGCATACCCTCCACGATCAAACCAAAATGATTCACAACAGCAGTATCGACCACGAGCACAGCCTGATAGGATGCAGTCGCGTTCTGACAATTTTGATTATAGATCTTCACTTGGGTATAATCAGTGCGCATATTGTAAGAAAGAGGGACACCTAAAATATGACTGTCTCGCCTTACGGGACCGTCTGAATGGTGTGTCGACACGTGGAAACCGTGGTGGTGGTCCTCAACAGGCACCACGTGGTAGAGGTCGTGGTTCATCCCACAATCAGATTGATCGTCATCAAAATCAATCAGATGCAAATAATTGTTTTGACCAGCGAAATGCAGGGTCAGTCCGATCTGCACAGTATAATGTGGACAATTATTACGTAGAGCATGAGAATGTTGTAAATGACCATTACTAGGACAGCCAACGACAAAGAGAGGGAGTAGTGTCAGTTCCGGTCGATCAGAGTGGGCCTTACGTTGCAGTGGCTACATTGGGTGTAGTTGAGCCTTTTCTGTTAGACACTGGTGCGACGAAAAGTTCCATCATGCATTCGAAACTCCCTGGCACACCTTTGTCTGGCTTAACGAACGTTTCTGTTGGATTCTCCGGCGCCCCTGTTAGTAACCCAGTCTCTAGTCCTTTGCCTCTTATGATTGGACCTTGTGAGCTAACGGCTCCACTGATTCTATCTACAGGTTGTGGTGAGAATCTTTTGGGCCTGGATTTGTTGAAACGATTATATGCAACATTGTATTGTTCCCCCGAGGGAGTGGAACTTACATTGGGACGGAGAGTGATCTCTCCCATGTATTTGTCGGTCGATAAATTCCCACCGGAATTGAGTTCCCTCCCTGCGTCCTTATGGGCCACAGGTCCCAATGATGTGGGCCTGTTAGACATTCCACCCTATGTGATTCAATTGAAACCAAATGCGCGATTACCACGTTTACCTCAATATCGTATTTCTCTTGAGGGCGAACGAGCACTGTTGGCAATCGTCCATGATCTCATTGGAAAAGGTGTTGTTGAAGAAACTCGTGGAAACGTGTGTAATAGCCCTGTATTGCCAATTCTGAAACGAACTGACCCAACTAAACCTCCTGTGTATCGTTTCGTTATAGATTTGAGAGAGGTAAATAAAATAGTGGTTCCTCAATTTCCTGTGGTCCCTGACATTACGGCTTTACTAACAATGATTCCGGCATCTGCCTCCTGGTTCACAGTGATCGATCTAAAGAATGCTTTCTTTAGCATTCCGATTGCCGAGGAAAGCAGAGACCTATTCGGATTCTCATTAGGTGGTCGCAGTTTTAGGCTAAAACGCGCTCCACAGGGCTACTGTGAGAGTCCGTCAATCTACAGCCAAGCACTTAAAGGTCAACTTGATGCCTTTGTTTTACCGACGGGTGCAGCTTTGATTCAATACGTTGACGATCTTTTAGTGGCAGCTGATACAGAAGCTATTTGCAAAACGGCTACGGTATCATTGTTGCACTATCTACATGACTTACACCACAAGGTATCGCCTTCCAAGCTACAGTATTGTTGTCAAGAAGTTACCTATCTAGGTCACTTATTGTCAAGAGAAGGGAGAAGGTTGACCCCAGAGAGAATTGCAGCAATTTCCCGAATGACTGTGCCAAAAACCCAGAGAGATGTTCGCGCCTTTTTAGGTATTACGTCCTACTGCAGACAATGGATTCCAAATTTTTCATTGTTGGCGAAACCATTGATAGCTCTTACGTGCAAAGATGTTCCATCCCCATTGCCTTGGTCTGAAGAGTGTCGGAAAAGTTTTTCGGAATTGCGTGATGCGTTGTGTTCGGCTCCTGTGTTGGGCACTCCTGACTACAGTAAGCCGTTTACACTATACGTTCACGAGAGGGATGGTTGCGCGTTGAGTGTTCTGACACAACCTTTTGGTGGTAAGCAACGCCCATGTGCCTATTTTTCTTCGACTTTAGACCCAGTAGCAAGAGCCTTGCCAAGTTGTTTAAGGGCAACAGCGGCAGCTGCGGCGTCCATTCGACAGTCCGCAGGTATAGTCATGGATAATATGCTTACGGTAATGGTTCCGCATGCAGTTGACACTCTATTGAATCGAACGAAAACTCAACATCTGACGAGCGCAAGATTGTCTGGATATGAGTTGACGTTGCTGGCCAGTCACATACGGATAAAACGATGTAATGTGTTGAATCCAGCAACATTGCTGCCGATCGACACAGAATCAAGTGGTGAAGCAGTACATGACTGCTATCTCAGAACCGAAGAGGAAACTAAGGGTCGTATTGACCTAAAAGATACTCCATTGACAGATCCCGATGGTACTTTGTATGTGGATGGTTCTTGTTTCAAGTTGCCGAACGGTGATGTGACGACTGCGTATGCTGTAGTTACATTGAGAACGATTGTGGAAAGCGAAAGACTAAGTCAGAATTCGGCTCAGGCTGCCGAGTTAGTCGCCTTGACGAGAGCGTGTGTGTTGTCTAAAGATAAACGGGTGAATGTGTTTACAGATAGCCAGTATGCGTTTGGTGTGGCACATAGTTTTGGGCGACTGTGGAGAGAGAGAGGATTTCTTACGTCGCATGGCACGAAGATTCAACATGGTCAGCTAGTAAATGATCTTTTAGATGCACTCACATTGCCTAAACAAGTGGCCATAGTCAAATGTAGTGCACATTAGAAAATAACAGATGATGTGGGTCGTGGTAATGCATTTGCGGATGAAACGGCTAAAGAGACGGCTAAAGATTTGACGAACAGAATGTATGTTACGAGCTCAGTGAGATGGCCAACAGAGACTGGTATGTGTGAAGACACATTTGAAAGTGTGAAAGGAATACAGAATGAAGCCACTGAGATGGAAAGGACTAAATGGAGAGAGAGCACGGGAAGATTGGATGAGAATGGATGTTGGGTTGATTTATCAGAGAAGCAAAGATGGATGTTACCGGATGCGTATGTGCTCGCTGTTGTTACAATGGCTCATGGTATGGCGCACATCAACACGAAAGGTATATGCAAGTTGTTGTCTCATGTATGGAAGAATAATGGGATTACTAAATGTGCAGAGAGATTGGTTAAGAATTGTATGGTGTGTTTGATGCACAATCCTGGTAAGGGCACCCCCACTCCACCTGGCCACTTTGCCCCTCCTATGTACCCTTTCGAAGTTATTCAATTGGACTTTATCCACATGGAGAGATGTAATAATTTAAAGTTTGTTTTGGTTGTGGTGTGTGCATTCTCTAGGTGGATTGAGGCCTACCCCCTTAAGGATAATACGGCCTTATCCACGGCAAAAATTTTGCTCAAAGAGTATTTTCCCCGCTACGGAATGCCTCGGGTCGTATGGTCGGACAACGGAAGTGAGTTTGTTGGGAGTGTGATGAAGAGTGTGTGTCGCGGTTTAGGGATTGTACAAAAATTTCATAGTGCAAACCATCCACAATCAGCAGGTTTAGTGGAAGGATATAATGGCACTCTAAAACTGAAATTGGCAAAAATCCAGGCAACAACTGGTTTATCATGGCCCGACGCTTTGCCTCTGGCTCTCCTGTCGACCAGGGCAACTGTACACTCTCGAGTAGGGCTCAGCCCATATGAGATTGTGTTCGGCCGTCCTGCTAATGTATGGGGAGTCCCAAGACCAAAGGAATTTGACAGAATGGAATACCCTATGTTGATTGATTATCTCTATGATCTGACTGCTAAATTGAGTTTGATTCATCAACAGGTCTTTGAGTCTCTGCCGTCACAAACAGAGGGTCCTGGTCATCGACTTCAACCAGGGGACTGGGTCCTTGTTAGAAACTACGGACGAAAACGAAACCTAGAACCAAGATTTGTGGGCCCGTTTCAAGTACAGCTGGCTACGAGGACGGCGGTTCGATTACACGGACGTCGGAACTGGGTACATGCTACCCATACAAAAAAAGTCCCGCTTCCTTTGCCGTCGGACACCTGGATGAAAAGAGGTCTTTCTTCATCTGAGACCGACACTGCACCACGTTTCGTTCCATTCAGCGAAGCTCGGCTTGTATCTGACACCGTTGTTGACTCCCCTCAAACAATCTCTTCCACGTCAACCTTGGAAAATTTGACTGTTGAACAATTGCCTGAACAATTGAACACTCCTTTGCCGTCCAATCCACTGTTTGAAGATCAGACTCGCCCTGGAAGTAGCCGATATTTTCTTCGTCCACGAACAAGCCACAAATAAAAAGATTTTTTTGTTTCTAGGTTCTACATTGCTCTGAAAACAGTGGATATTATATATTGTGTATCTTTTTCTTTTTTCGTACAGCCAAGAACATTATTTAGCTAGAACCTACCATCCAGGTTGACCGTAAGGCCGTGCGGGTACTTCCTTCTGTTTAGCAGCTATCGACACAAGGTCGGTTTCTATTATCAATTTCTGGGAACTCCTGGGAATTGATAACCGCTACTCAGAACGAAGTGCGTCAAGAACGTCGCGGACGGTCGTTAGGGGATGGAATCATCATTGTCTGAGCTGTCGAAAAGAGAGGAAATGTTGGCGCAAAGATCTGCATTGCATAAAATGTTTCATACGAAATGGTTTTTCTCACAGGTGATCATACTGTTTCTCACCATATCTATGTTACTGGTAGGGGGAGTATATTATGGGTCCCAGTTCTTATTGTCTTCTGCTACACCTACTTTTCCATCTCATGATCTATATTTCGTTTCTACTGTCTCTCCACATTCCTTTTATCCTCTGCCTCAACACGAACAAGTCAGACGTGCGGAATTCAGAAACAACTCTTTTATCCAACTCCTGCATCAGCATCAGTTGGTGGTAAACACTACCAACTGTTGGGTGTGTGGGTTAATGCCACATACCATGGATAAGGGTATTCCGTACTTAGTTCTGCCTTATAGTGCACAAGGGTCAGCTCGAGCATTACAAACTATGTTCCGTAGCGCACTAGATTCCTATCCCCATCGAGAACCACGCTCAGCAAACTCTGGTCCTGGCCCGTACCATAAGACTCTGGCGAGAGCTATTGCAGACTTAGATAGAGATATATTTGACGCATCGCTCATCCCAGAGGAAGAGGTGCGAGCATATAAGGAACTGAGTGAAGCTGAGTACAGCTTATCAGTGGGTGAAAGGCAGCTTAAAAGCTCGCCACCGATATGGATTGTACCTCACCTTGGTAATTTCTGCTTGAAAGGTGTTGGTCGAAATCCGAGAGCTCAGTTTGGGGAGAGTGCTTGTACCGAGACATATGTCTTACCGACACTCTCCTCCCCTGTCTTCCTGCCTGCCAAGGGTACCTACTTCGTATGTTATGATCGAGCCTATACGTGGTTACCTCATGACTTCTCGGGTACCTGCTATATTGCAAATCTTTTGCCTCCGACTTTCACTGTGGCCTCTGATTATCACAGAAATAGAATTGTAAGAGGTGTGATTAGCAAAGAAGATACTTCCGGACAAGAAGCTGGAGACTTCTTTAAGGGTTTTCTACCGTTCTGGGGACCAATGGTTAATAGCAGGAACCTGAGACAGTTAACTCGTGTAGTAGAATCAACTGCCAACATAACTGCAAATGCCCTTGGTAATTTGACAGCCGAACTCCAGGCGGATAGACTGATGACGTTGCAGAACCGTATGGTTCTAGATATCGTTCTAGCAGATAGAGGTGGGGTTTGTAAAGTCATCCATTCGAGCTGCTGCATATTCATACCTGATAACGCTCCAACGGTTTATCAAGCCATCTCTAAGTTGCACAAAATTTCGTAGTCCATACACGTGGACGAAGGAAATTGGACGCTTCTGGGATGGTTTTGGGGTCTGATATCGACTTGGGGTTGGAAGATTCTGATGATCATAGGGGTTGTTGTGACATTTCTGTTCTCATGTTGTCTTTGTGTGCAATGTGGTCCTGCCTTATGTGGCCTTTGTGCTACGACGTGTATAAGACAGCCCGTTGTCACCAAAGAGGCATTGAAGGATAGAATAATGTATCAGCAACATCTAAATGATCTGATGAGTATCGAAATCGATTATGATTCCGACTAGTGCTTGCCTACATGAGGGCAAAAGGACCGTCTGAGGTTCCGTAAGAATTATTACGATGTTCTGGGCATTGCCGAATATGGACGAGTTTGGTATCTACAAACCGCAAATGACGAGTTCGGCAAGTGTGCGAAATTTCGCTACACTACCTGCCAGGGTTCGTCTAATATTACGTGTTCTTCATCTAAACCCTTGGGTTCCATTTTAGATACGGCATCCATTTTGTTTCTTGCCCTCACGTAGTCAGCGAGCAGGTAACTGTTCGCTCCTTGACCCTCTAGATCCCAAAGCCTTGCGGAAGACGCATATTCCTTTCATGCGTCTTTATGGCCGGAGGAATGACACAGCGAAGGCAGATGGCCCAGCTTGAGGGTAATCTGGTTGTACCGGTCTATTGTGACAGCCTTGCAGGCGATGGATCCAACTCTTTGATCCTACGATCATGCTTCCGATATTACCCCCACTCTTTTCTCTACACGTGTCTGACTTCCTTGCAGCTGCTCTTGTCTCTTCTTCTTTGTCATTTACAACTCTAATGGGTGTGCCTAATGGTGGGAAGATGTACTTTTACAGTTGAGAACCGGCGTTGCTATTGTAATTATGTTCCGGGATTCTGAACACATGAAAGCGACCCTTTTGAAGTTTTACTGTGGGAACTGAATTGTAACCTTTTGTTCACACGTTGTGCAATGGCAACATTTTTGTATAAAAGAGAGCGACCTACATATACAAATTGAAGCAGACTCTCAGAACCTACACACTGTTGTACTTCTTGTGACTTTTGCCTCCCTGCAGTAATAAACGCTGATCTTTGACGCCGAAGGAAGTATCCCGTGTCTCTGTAGTTTGTGCGCCGAAACAGGTATCCCATGAAGGTTATAGGTGTTGTTCCCTGGCACCGCTGGTACTGTTAAAAGTCCAGTCCTTCAGAAGGAGAAGTTCAAGATGTTGACTTTGGCTCAGGTCTTGGCTGCTCTAGACCCACAAGACTGGATGGTAGCGTTGGACTTGCAGGATGCGTATTTTCACATCCCCGTCCTGCCGGCCCACCGGCGTTACCTGCGGTTCACGGTAGGCCACGAGCACTTTCAGTTTATCGTGCTCCCATTCGGCCTTACCAGCGCCCCACGGGTGTTCACGAAAGTGATGGCGGTGGTCGCAGCTCATCTGCGCCGGTTAGGGGTCTCAGTCTTCCCCTACCTCGACGACTGGTTGTTGAAGGCGGGCTCGCCCCAAACAGTCGTCCACCACCTTCAGATGACGGCAGACCTCCTGCACGAGCTGGGGTTTTCCATCAATGTGCCGAAATCACACCTGTGTCCCTCTCAAAAGCTCCTTTTCATCGGAGCGGTTCTCGACTCGGCGCAGTTTCGGGTTTATCCTCCGGAACGGCGGGTCCGGGATATACAGGCTCTGATACCCATCTTTCAGCCGTTATCCCGGGTTTCGGTCAGGTTGACGCTGCGGCTTCTGGGGCTGATGGCCTCCTGCATCCTACTGGTGCATCACGCCAGGTGGCGGATGCGGGCTCTGCAGTGGGACCTGAAGTTTCAGTGGGCCCAGCATCAGGGCAACCTATCCGACCACGTCCTGATCTCGGAGGGCACTGCGAGACAGTTGCAGTGGTGGCTTACGGACCGCGATTGGGTCAGAGGCAGATCCCTCTCCCTTCCCCAACCGGAGCACGTAGTTGTGACGGACGCGTCCCTCCAGGGCTGGGGAGGCCACTTGAGAAAGGCGGAGATCAGAGGCATCTGGTCTCCGGCGGAGTCCCGGCTCCATATCAACATGTTGGAGCTGCGGGCGATTCGCCTAGCACTGAAGGCATTCCTCCCCTTTGTCAACGGGAGTGTAGTGCAGGTGTTCACGGACAACACCACCGCCATGTGGTACTGCAACAAACAGGGCGGAGTGGGGTCGTGGACCCTTTGCCCGGAGGCTCTGTGCCTCTGGCAATGGCTGGAACGTCAGGGCGTGACTCTGACGGTTCAACACCTGGCAGGTTCTCTGAACGCCAGGGCGGACGAACTCAGCCGTCGGTGCTCGGTGGATCACGAATGGCGTCTGAACTCGGACGTGGCGAGAGGCCTCTTTCAGCAATGGGGAGAGCCTTGGTTAGATCTATTCGCCACAGAAGAGAACGCGCAATGTCATCAGTTCTGCGCGTTGGAGTTTCCAAGACGGCACTCGCTCGGCGACGCCTTTCGGCGCGAGTGGAGTTGCGTTCTGTTGTACGCCTTTCCGCCTATACCACTTCTGCCCAGAGTGCTGAAGAAGATCAGGCGCGACCGGGCCCAAGTTATCCTTGTGGCTCCGGACTGGGCTCGAAGATACTGGTATCCCGAGCTACTCAGCATGACAGTCGGTCCCTCGATCCGCCTGCCCCTTCAGGAGGACCTTCTGTCGCAGCAGCAGGGGACGGTCCTCCACCCGAACCTGTCCAGTCTCCACCTCCATGCTTGGAGATTGAGCGGCAACAGTTGAGGCCATTTGACTTGCCTCCTGAAGTCTGTGATGTAATTCTGGCAGCCAGGCGTCCCTCCACAAAGTCGGTATACGCCTGCCGGTGGAACAGATTTGTGGCATGGTGCACAGCAAAGGCTGTGGATCCCCTTTCTGCCCCTCTATCTGAGGTTCTCCTCTTCCTTCTTTCCCTTGCCCAGCAGGGCTCTGCTCTGGGCACTATCAAGGGCTATATTTCTGCCCTTTCCGCCTTCTTAAGGCTACCTGATCAGCCATCTTTATTCAAGTCCCCTATTGTGTTAAGATTCTTAAAGGGCATCACGCACATGTATCCACCTGCTCCGTTCGTGATGCCTCAGTGGGACTTGAACCTGGTTCTGACATTCCTGATGTGTGCTCCCTTTGAGCCCCTTCATTCCTGTCCTCTCCGTCTTCTCACTTTAAAGACGGCCTTCCTGGTTGCCATCACCTCTGCCAGGAGAGTGAGTGAGCTCCAGGCTCTTTCTGTTAAACCTCCTTTCCTGTCTGTTCATCCTGACAAGGTGGTTCTTAGGACTAGACCTTCTTTCCTGCCCAAGGTAGTCTCTGCTTTTCACATTGGGCAGTCCATCACCTTGCCCTCCTTCTTCCCGCCTCCGCATCCTTCAAAGGATGAAGAGCGGCTCCATCGTCTGGACCCAAAACGTGCGCTTTCATTTTATATGGATCGCACACGCCAGTTCCGGGTGGATGACCAACTGTTTGTTGGTTACGTGGGTGAGAAGAAGGGAAGGGCGGTACAGAAACGAACCATCTCGCGGTGGGTCGTCCTGTGCATCAAAGCATGCTACTCTTTGGCTCGGAAGGAGCCTCCTGTTGGGCTGAGGGCCCATTCCACTCGGGCCACGGCGGCTACTACTGCCTTGGGCCGGGGAGTCCCTTTGCAGGACATTTGCCAGGCGGCTACGTGGGCCTCGCTGCACACCTTTGCGAGGCACTACTGCCTGGACAGTCAAGTCCGGAGGGACGGCTTCTTTGGCCGTTCGGTCCTCCAGGACTTTCTGGTGTAGGTTGTATTGGTTCGCAGACCCACCTCCGGGGTTGGTATTGCTGGGGTATCTATTCGAAGGTAAGGAATCTAATACTAACCTGTTTCTTTCAGATGAACAAGTTACTTACCTTCGGTAACGATATATCTGTAAGAAACAGTAGTTAGTATTAGATTCCTTACCGCCCCGCCCATCCTCCCCGTTCTGCGAACTGATACCTAGGGTTAAGGACATCCCTTTCAGGGCCCTAGTTTCAAATGGCACCAGTGTTAGTTTCACATGGCTCTGCGTGTTCTGGCGCGGAAAAGCTGTGTGCAAAGAACTGACGTCAGCGCGCGGAGGCGGCATCTATATACTCCAGCGACGTCATCACGGCGCACGACGCCGACGACGCGGAGCCGCAGGGGACGCCTGCAGACGACGCCTACCGACGCGCAGGGGTACTGCTACGCAAAAGTTTCCGGATCCAGACTGACGCCTGGGGATATTCTAAGGTAAGGAATCTAATACTAACTACTGTTTCTTACAGATCTATCGTTACCGAAGGTAAGTAACTTGTTCTTCAGTCTCGTCGAAGGTTGTCTTTTGGGAGGCCTTTAAGACGGTCCTGAGGCATAGGGCCCAAAACAGACTAGCAGAGAGGAATCTGGATACTCAGAGGGAGTTGGAGACGCTGGAGGCGCAGATACTGGAGCTGGAACGGGACTATCAGGGCAGCAGGGACGTGACGACGCTAAGGAAACTGAATGATGTGCAACGGCAATATAGGGACATGGTGACGAGGGAGGCCAGGACTCAGGCAATAGCGACGTTGCATCGCCTATACGATGTAGGGGACAAATCGGGCAAGTTACTGGCCTGGCTCAGTAGAAAGGAAAGAGACGCTCGGTGGATTGACCAAGTTAGAGATGACCGGGGGAATCTTGCGGTGACCGATGTCCAGATTGCGGAGGCGTTTGCTACATATTACCGGCGATTTTATGCAGCGAGAGAGCTGGGAACACAGGTTGAGGCTCTCCGCTATATGGAACACATTGAGCTCCCGGGACTGGCTGACGCAGACATTAAAGATTTAGAGGCTCCCCTTACGCTTGACGAAGTAAAAAAGGCTATGGCTAAGTTGCGGGCGGGGAAAGTTCCTGGCCCGAATGGGTTCCCGGCAGAGTTTAAAAAAATTTAAAAAAAGATCTCCTTGCCCACCACATACTAGGGCTATTTGAAGACATGGCCCAAGAGGGAGAGCTCCCCCCTGACCTGCACATGGCCATGATTGTCCCGATAGTTAAAGAGGGCAAGCTGCCGGAGGACTGCTCCTCCTACCGGCCTATATCCTTGCTGAATATCGAAGTTAAACTACTAGCAACGGTACTAGCACTCAGGCTACGTAGGGTGATCCCAGAACTGGTCCACTTGGATCAGACGGGGTTCCTGCCGGGAAGGGCCACTAGATTTAATCTGAGAAGGACGCATAACTGGCTACAGGAAGTCGAACAGACAGGATTCACGCTGGTTCCTCTCTGTTGGACCTGGCCCTCTTGGCAGGGTCATCCCTAAACTTTTTGCCTTCCTCCAATACTCTCTCTGACCTGTTTTTGTTGGTTTAATGACTCTGGGCACTTTGCCACTGCTGACCAGTGCCAAAGTGCATATGCTCTCCCTGTGTAAAGTGTACATGTGATTGATGTCCATGATTGGTTCATTGGATTTACTGTTAGTCCCCAGTAAAGCGCACCAGGAGTGCCAGGGCTTGTGAATGCCAATACTGCTAGTGGGCCTGCAGCGCTGGTTGCGCCACCCACAGAAGCAGCCTTAAAATGTGTCTAGGGTCTGCCACTGCAGAACCTGCGTGCAGTCTGGTACTGTCATGCTGGCTGGGCAAGTGCACACACTTGCCAGCCCCTAAACCTTCATATTAGTCACCCCTATGGTAGGCCCAAGGGCAGGGTGCATTGTAAGTGTAAGGTAGGACATGCTCTGGTGTGTGTGGCATGTCCTAATAGTGAATTACTGCCAAATTCGTTTTTCACTATTGTAAGGCTACCAGTTCCCTTTTGGCCAGATGGGCTGCTGGAATTATTACACTCTATAATCCCAGCAGGCTCAGGGAACATGGTAGAAATTAATGTTTAGTATGCCTGAACTCAGAATAATAAAATACTTCTTTTAGTAAAGTTTATTTTAATATCCTGTGTTTGCAAATGCTACTTTTAGAAAGCTAGCATTTGCTTGCCTAACCATTCCAGCCCGCCTCTGCTTTTGTGTGTATCTGACTGTCTGAGTTGTGTGAGTGACAGGGCTGGGAGGTGACAGGTGGTGAATGGCAGGATGACACCTTAGTGGGAGGTGGGAGTTTCCCTGAATGATGCATCAGGCTGTGCTCTGCCTCCACAATGCTGGCTCCGCCCCCCTGGGGAGCGACTGATGACTCAGCCTGCACCTGGCCCAGGAAGGACCGAAGCTTGTCAACAAAGTGCTCCTGGCTGCCCCTGTCCACACAATGCTGGCTCCGCCCCCCTGGGGAGCGGCTGATGTGCCTGCCCTCACACTGAATGCAGAAGCAGAAGTACCCACCACAAGTGCTCAGAGGCTGAGAGCAGTTATGCAAAGGCCCCCCTGGCCTGTAAGAACAAAAGAAACTGGGTATAAAAGTAGGAGCCCTGCTCCTTGTAAATTAGATCCTGTTTGCGCTACAGAAGAAACTCTGCCCAAAGAGAAGGACCTGGAAGGACTACAAGGAGGAGTGCTGTCTCTGGCCTGTGTCTGGTGCCTTGCTGCAGAAGGAGAGAAAAAGAAGAGACTACAAGAGACTTTTGCTTTTATTTGAACTTTGTGCCAAACTCCTAAAAAGATCTCCAAGGGCTTGCTGTGGAACTTGCCCCCTGACCAGCGCCCCAGGAACAGTGGGCGCTACCCCCTGACAGAGGAACCGCTGTGAGACGCTGCTTTCCCTCTGCACGCCTATCCAGGAAAAGCGGAGCGCGCTGTGACCATCGCGCTCTTCAGCAACGCTCTGGGAGCTGCCCTCCCTCTGAACAAAGTGACTGCCGCCTGCCTGGCCCAGAAACATCGTAAAGACCAGCCCAGCTGATCTGAGCACCGTGACTGGCCCCGAGCCGCAGCTCGCAACGTAAAGAAAGGTTGTGCCCGGTGCCTGCTTGCACCCTTCGTGTCTTGTGCCCCCTGAAACACGCCTGTCGCTGTCTGAGACACAGCTGCTGCGTGTGGTGCAAGGACGTCGCCTGGATCGATAGAGGCCTGCGCTGAGGACCGCTGCCCTCTACGTGTGCCCCCTTTGTAGGAAAAGTTCGAGGCGCTCTACCAGCGTGACCCGGCCCGCGCCGCAACGCCAACCTCCGAGCCAGAGTCGAGCCGCCGCTCGCTCCAACCCCGGGAGGAAGACACCGCGACGCGGACCACCGAGCCGACCTGCGCCCGGACTGCCTCAGCAAGAAAAGGTACTGTTGAATTGCCCCGCGGTGCGAGCACTTGCCTTGCCTCGCTCGCACCGCCCTCTGCTTCGCCCAGCCCTCGGAGCCGTGCGTGGAGCGCTCCCAGGGCCCCCGCTCTCTCCCCCGCCGGCCGCGCACAGCCGTGCAGCCCGCGCTGAGAGGCGAAATTGATCTGACCTGCCGCCGCTCCCGCCAGAAGCGTGAGCCCGGGCCGGTCGGGTCCAGTTTGATTCCCGAAGGCGCACTGAGGCTTCAGCAGGCACCCCGCCTTCTTGAGGACATTAAATAAGACAGCCCCAGATCATACCGTATTGGGGGAATAAGAGAACTAAGCTGAAATTGAACACTGTGATTTTGCTAAGAGTAACTGGAACCTGACCTTTTGAAAGTAACTAAACTGTATTTACAAGACTGCTGCTGAAATATAAAGAGAATATATTTTTACTACAAATACAGTTTGGTGTCATTGTGTGGTGGGTTGGTTGTGATGGTGTGATACTGCAAATGTTTAACCCCATGTGCCCCAGAGATTAGCCTAGACTGCTTGCGCCACACTACCTAGAGGGTAAGCAGAGGTTGTTCTTGAAGGTAACCCTTCGCCCTGACGTGGAAGAGAGGGTCCCTGCTTGTCGCCAGTGCTGCACTGCGCCAACCAGAGACTCCCCTTTCCAACATTGGACGCAGCGGTGAGGATAGCGAATTTACATTTGCAGTGTTTTTACCTTAACTACTGACCATTGCACGGTGATTACAGTCCAGTAACTAAGCCACAGACTCTTTTTTTGATTTATGAGTTGCGAGAAGAGATCTCCATGTGTTTTTGAAGTCATGCCTGTGTCAGTGAAAATGGAAGAGGCAGCATCCATTTCTTCTATTGACTGTGATTGGGAGAAACTAGAAAACTACACCGGGAAACAGCTCAAGAGCTTCTGCAAAAATTTGAACATTTCCATGACCGGACTCTCCAGAAGGGAGCAGTTCCAAAAGGCGCTGAGGGCCTGGGTCAAGGCAAGGAATGCCCCTGGAAAGGATTTTGAATTTGAGGATGCAGAACAGCAGCTGGAGGGACCCCTGACTCCAGAGTGGAGGGGTGCAACCTCCCCATTGGGTAGCAGTGTTTCTGGCCGAGGTCTGTCGCCAGAGTAGCTGGCGGACAGACAGGCAACCCGAGATCATGAATTGAAGTTGGCAGAGCTGGAAATAAATGGGCAACTGGAGCTAGAATCTAGGCAGTTAGCCCTGGAAGAAATGAAAATGGAGCTTGCGCATGACTTAAGAATGAGGAAACTTGACTTGGAGCTCGAGGGGCGTGAGGCCAGGAGGGCTTCAGCCCAGCAACAAGAAATGTGTGTAGCTCAGATATTGAGCTTTGCTGAGTTGAAGGTGGAGTCCAACTCAGATGGTGGCAGCAACATTAAGGTAACCAGTGCTGACAGCATAGTGCGCGCACCCAGAGGTATGGCACCTGACTTGGAGGGGGTTAACATACACCAGGAGGTTCAAGGGCATGAGGTAGCTCCAGTAGTGCGCAGCGTCCCTGAAGGGAATAGGGTAGCTGGCGTAGGAGTTCATGGTCCTAGTGGTGGGAGGGATTCTCCCATGGTTGAGGTCCTGGTGGGTGAGTGTAAGGACCGCCCAGAAGAGTGTGGGTTGTGTGACAGAGACAGTTCGCTACTGTCTGGCCAGTCTCAGAAGAATGGTGTGGAGTATGTGTGTGAGGCGCTGGATGGGGAGGTGAAGGATGGTTTGGTTAACCCTGCTATGGGGCTGTGTAATCCAATTGTGGGAGAGCATACTTTAAGTCCCAGTTTTCCAGAGCTATGCCAACACCTGTTTGAGAGTGAGTTCTCTGACCCCAGGGAGCTCACGTTGGAGGCAGACCTTGTGGTGGATTCCAGAGGGTCTGGAGAGGCATTGGGGTGTGATCCTGTGGGGAGTGGCTCAGGTATCTTCCAGCCCAGAGTGGTGGAAGTGGCGCAGAGTAGCCCAGCTAGGTCCTGTAGTAGTGAGAGGGGTGTAGGGCCTCACGTCCTGTCCTTAAGGGGAAGGAGTGAGAATGGGTTTTGTCCCGGTAGTGCCCAACCTCAGTCTCAGAGCCTGGATGGTTCTTTGAGGGAACACCAGGTGGGGAGCCTAGGCTGTCCGGATGAGTCACCCGCTGAGGGGGATCCCCCAGTGGCTAGAGAACGTGGAGGCTCTGTAAACAGAGCTCCAGTAGTTCTGGTGTCTGGCAGTACCCCTCCAGTTGGGAGGGTACAGAAGTCCAGAAAGAGGGGCGAGAGGGGGAAAGAGTCCCCAGTGGAAGAACCAGTGGGTCAGGGGCCAGCCAGCAGGGCTGCGTCCCCAGTGAATGACCAGGGGGACACCACTTCTGTCCTGGGGGATCTTCCCACACTGTCAGAGGGACAGGGGTTGGGAGATCTGCGCCAGGCAGACTGTCGCACGGCACATGAGCTATGTGCCACCCTCAGGGGGGGGCAGGCGTGCTCCCCGGAAAGTCCTGGTGCGCCAGGCAAGTGTTCAACTGCAGGGTTGGGTCCCTGAGTTGGAGAGCCAGGTTCAGGTGTTGTCTGACCTGGAGGGTGGGACCACTGTACTCAGTGTCCTGACCCATGTCACTTCTAGGGGTACCACTCCAGGTGGGAGTAGGCAGTGCTCTGGAAGGGGGTGCAGAGGGAGGGAGTCCTCGCCTCTGACCCCGGTGCAGCTTGAGGGTTTAGACCCTAGGTTTAAGGGCCAGGTGCAGGGTGTCCCCCCTGACCTGGTGCCCCAGTTGCAGGATAGCACCCCTGAACTGGTGGGCGAATTGTGCAGGTCACCTGCCACAGGTGCCCTGACAATTCTAGAAGGGGGTACCACTCCAGGTGGGAGGGTACAGAGCCCCAAGGAGGAGGACCGGGTGTGGGAGAGGCCACCCCAGTCTTTGGTACAGCCGCCAGGTACAGACCTGGGACTGGTGGGTCAGTGCCAGGATGTCATAACTGACCTGACAGGAGGGAGAGTGGACCAAGGGTGCCAAGCACCTGGGGCTAATGCCCCCCGCTCTTTAAGGCCACAGAGGTTTGAGAGCCCTGAGAGGCATAAGGCCTGGGTCTCATTCCTGACTACTGTCAGTGGCCACTGTGACATTTTTCTGTCTGCCTGTTGGGACACACCTGTGAGCGAATTAAGGCTGGGTGCTGCCCAGGTGGTGTCCACGGGTGAAGAGAAGGGTTCCACATGGGTTGGCTTTGTGGACCCTGAGAGTATGGGCAGAGGATTTGAAATAGGATCAGATTGGCGTAGAACTGGAATGTGCCCCTGCTGTTGCGGGCCAGGTCCATGTTCTATCGCCCTAAGCAGGGAAGCCCATCACAGTGGTGATTGGTCTACCCTGCGTTTTGGCTGGAAGGGGGTTGTGTTGGACCTGGCCCTCTTGGCAGGGTCATCCCTAAACTTTTTGCCTTCCTCCAATACTCTCTCTGACCTGTTTTTGTTGGTTTAATGACTCTGGGCACTTTGCCACTGCTGACCAGTGCCAAAGTGCATATGTTCTCCCTGTGTAAAGTGTACATGTGATTGATGTCCATGATTGGTTCATTGGATTTACTGTTAGTCCCCAGTAAAGCGCACCAGGAGTGCCAGGGCTTGTGAATGCCAATACTGCTAGTGGGCCTGCAGCGCTGGTTGCGCCACCCACAGAAGCAGCCTTAAAATGTGTCTAGGGTCTGCCACTGCAGAACCTGCGTGCAGTCTGGTACTGTCATGCTGGCTGGGCAAGTGCACACACTTGCCAGCCCCTAAACCTTCCCTTAACTTCATATTAGTCACCCCTATGGTAGGCCCAAGGGCAGGGTGCATTGTAAGTGTAAGGTAGGACATGCTCTGGTGTGTGTGGCATGTCCTAATAGTGAATTACTGCCAAATTCGTTTTTCACTATTGTAAGGCTACCAGTTCCCTTTAGGCCAGATGGGCTGCTGGAATTATTACACTCTATAATCCCATCAGGCTCAGGGAACATGGTAGAAATTAATGTTTAGTATGCCTGAACTCAGAATAATAAAATACTTCTTTTAGTAAAGTTTATTTTGATATCCTGTGTTTGCAAATGCTACTTTTAGAAAGCTAGCATTTGCTTGCCTAACCATTCCAGCCCGCCTCTGCTTTTGTGTGTATCTGACTGTCTGAGTTGTGTGAGTGACAGGGCTGGGAGGTGACAGGTGGTGAATGGCAGGATGACACCTTAGTGGGAGGTGGGAGTTTCCCTGAATGATGCATCAGGCTGTGCTCTGCCTCCACAATGCTGGCTCCGCCCCCCTGGGGAGCGACTGATGACTCAGCCTGCACCTGGCCCAGGAAGGACCGAAGCTTGTCAACAAGGTGCTCCTGGCTGCCCCTGTCCACACAATGCTGGCTCCGCCCCCCTGGGGAGCGGCTGATGTGCCTGCCCTCACACTGAATGCAGAAGCAGAAGTATCCACCACAAGTGCTCAGAGGCTGAGAGCAGTTATGCAAAGGCCCCCCTGGCCTGTAAGAACAAAAGAAACTGGGTATAAAAGTAGGAGCCCTGCTCCTTGTAAATTAGATCCTGTTTGTGCTACAGAAGAAACTCTGCCCGAAGAGAAGGAACTGGAAGGACTACAAGGAGGAGTGCTGTCTCTGGCCTGTGTCTGGTGCCTTGCTGCAGAAGGAGAGAAAAAGAAGAGACTACAAGAGACTTTTGCTTTTATTTGAACTTTGTGCCAAACTCCTAAAAAGATCTCCAAGGGCTTGCTGTGGAACTTGCCCCCTGACCAGCGCCCCAGGAAAAGTGGGCGCTACCCCCTGACAGAGGAACCGCTGTGAGACGCTGCTTTCCCTCTGCACGCCTATCCAGGAAAAGCGGAGGGCGCTGTGACCAACGCGCTCTTCAGCAACGCTCTGGGAGCTGCCCTCCCTCTGAACAAAGTGACTGCCGCCTGCCTGGCCCAGAAACATCGTAAAGACCAGCCCAGCTGATCTGAGCACCGTGACTGGCCCCGAGCCGCAGCTCGCAACGTAAAGAAAGGTTGTGCCCGGTGCCTGCTTGCACCCTTGGTGTCTTGTGCCCCCTGAAACACGCCTGTCGCTGTCTGAGACACAGCTGCTGCGTGTGGTGCAAGGACGTCGCCTGGATCGATAGAGGCCTGCGCTGAGGACCGCTGCCCTCTACGTGTGCCCCCTTTGTAGGAAAAGTTTGAGGCGCTCTACCAGCGTGACCCGGCCCGCGCCGCAACGCCAACCTCCGAGCCAGAGTCGAGCCGCCGCTCGCTCCAACCCCGGGAGGAAGACACCGCGACTCGGACCACCGAGCCGACCTGCGCCCGGACTGCCTCAGCAAGAAAAGGTACTGTTGAATTGCCCCTCGGTGCGAGCACTTGCCTTGCCTCGCTCGCACCGCCCTCTGCTTCGCCCAGCCCTCGGAGCCGCGTGTGGAGCGCTCCCAGGGCCCCCGCTCTCTCCCCCGCCGGCCGCGCACAGCCGTGCAGCCCACGCTGAGAGGCGAAATTGATCTGACCTGCCGCCGCTCCCGCCAGAAGCGTGAGCCCGGGCCGGTCGGGCCCATTTTGATTCCCGAAGGCGCACTGAGGCTTCAGCAGGCACCCCGCCTTCTTGAGGACATTAAATAAGATCATACCGTATTGGGGGAATAAGAGAACTAAGCTGAAATTGAACAATGTGACTTTGCTAAGAGTAACTGGAACCTGACCTTTTGAAAGTAACTAAACTGTATTTACAAGACTGCTGCTGAAATATAAAGAGAAGATATTTTTACTACAAATACAGTTTGGTATCATTGTGTGGTGGGTTGGTTGTGATGATGTGATACTGTAAATGTTTAACCCCATGTGCCCCAGAGATTAGCCTAGACTGCTTGCGCCACACTACCTAGAGGGTAAGCAGAGGTTGTTCTTGAAGGTAACCCTTCGCCCTGACGTGGAAGAGAGGGTCCCTGCTTGTCGCCAGTGCTGCACTGCGCCAACCAGAGACTCCCCTTTCCAACACTCTCGCTGGACGCAGAAAAAGCGTTTGATGCAGTGCATTGGCCTTTCCTAGAAGGTGTTTTGGTCCGCTTAGGTTTTGGCCTGCAGTTCAGGCAGTGGATACACCTCTTATATACTAACCCTAGGGCAAAGGTCAAAGTTAACAGGATTTTGTCACAAGAATTCCCGGTACAGCGCGGAACACGGCAGGGGTGCCCTTTGTCCCCGCTGCTTTTCACGCTGACAATAGAGGTGTTGGCAGCGATGGTTCGACAACACCCGGAGATAAGAGGTTTTAAAGTAGGCCCCAGGGACATGACAGAGGAAAAAATATCATTATAAGCAGATGATGTCCTCTTATATGTTACACAACCAGAGATAACGATACCGGTGCTCTTCTCAGAGCTAGAGCATTATGGAGCGCATTCAGGGTATAAAATTAACTGGCATAAATCGGTCCTATATGACCCTAGTGGTAGGGAGCAGTGGTAAAAATCTCCCAGACAGGCTGCAGACGACTGTAGAAGGGTTCGTCTATCTTGGGGATTTTGTGATGAGGGATAGAAAAAGCTTGTGCAATAGAAATGTTAGGCGGATAATACGCAACTTTGTGGAGGACGCGACTAGATGGAGGCTACTGCCTCTGACGCTCCGGGGTCGCGCGGCCATGTTCAAAATGGTGACTGTACCTAAACTTCTATATGCGTTCCAGAACGAATATTACCCCCTTCCAAGAAGAGTGTTCTTAGACATAAATTCAGAACTCCGAACCTATCTGTGGTTAGGTAAACAGCCTAGAGTAGCACTGTCGACCCTGCAGAGGCACCAATATAGCGGAGGGATCTCTCTCCCGCATGTTGAGGCCTACTATTGGGCGGAACATTTGATAACGATTAACGACTGGGCTCACGCCTCCGCTACTCACCCTACATATGCCCTGGAAAGGAGTGCTATGGGTAACCGTCCAAATTTGTATGGGGGTAAGGGGAGGAGCCGATTATTGCCGGCCACTAGACTGACGCTGGTACTGTGGCACAGAGCGACCAGGACTATAGGGTGGGAAAAAAAGCTTACAAGACAGACACGACTGTGGCATTGCGTTTGGCTGAAGGAGCTGAGTAAATTGAAGGGTTTTCAAAAATGGGATGATATAGGTATATCTACGATAGGGGACGTGACTGTTAGAGGGGTTCTGAAATCTTTCTCGGTTTTGAGGGTAGAATTTGGATTGCTTCCCACGCAATATTTAAAGTACGCTCAGCTGAGGCACGCATGGCGAGCGGAAGAGATATCGGAAGACACCGTACCTGAATATGCTCCCCTGAAGGGTAGGTTGCTTCAGGAGCACATACCGGAAAGGGCGGTCTCACTCATATATCGACTATAATGAACAACATGCCGGACGGCCTAGAAACTCTTAGAACTAAATGGGAGCGGGAGGTAGGCGAGATGGACTTGGTGGACTGGGACACTGTGCTCATGCATCCGAGAGAGGTAGCCATTAAGTCCCAGTTGCGACTTATCCAATTTAATGTATTGCATCGAACCTATTTTGACAGGGTGCCGCTACACCAAATTGGGAAGATAGGAGATACGAACTGCCTCCGGTGTGGCCAGGAAGGAGGGGATTTTTTCCATGTAATCTGGTCCTGTCCAACGATTCAAATGTATTGGGGGGAGATCCTGAAAGAACTGATGGCGGTATTAGAAGCCCCTCTGCCAAGAGATCCCAAGTTAGTCCTGTTAGGTATGACTAATGATGTAGATTTGACGCGTCCGTTATTGATTTTCCTGGCTCTGGCCCTGGTAGTGGCTAAAAGGGATGTTGCGAAATACTGTTAGAGATGACCGGGGGAATCTTGCGGTGACCGATGTCCAGATTGCGGAGGCGTTTGCTACACATTACCGGCGATTTTATGCAGCAATATTGCTGGAAACACAGGTGGAGGCTCTCCGCTATATGGAACACATTGAGCTCCCGGGACTGGCTGATGCAGATATTGAAGATTTAGAGGCCCCCCTTACGCTTGACGAAGTAAAAAAGGCGATTGGCTAAGTTGCGGGCGGGGAAAGTTCCTGGCCCGAATGGGTTCCCGGCAGAGTTTTTAAAAAAAACAAAAGATCTCCTTGCCCACCACATACTAGGGCTATTTGAAGACGCGGCCCAAGAGGGAGAGCTCCCCCCTGACCTGCGTATGGCCACGTTTGTCCCGATAGTTAAAGAGGGCAAGCCGCCGGAGGACTGCTCCTCCTACCGGCCTATATCCTTGCTGAATATCGAAGTTAAACTACTAGCAACGGTACTAGCACTCAGGCTACGTAGGGTGATCCCAGAACTGGTCCACTTGGATCAGACGGGGTTCCTGCCGGGAAGGGCCACTAGATTTAATCTGAGAAGGACGCATAACTGGCTAAAGGAAGTCGAACAGGCAGGATTCACGCTGGTTCCTCTCGCTGGACGCAGAAAAAGCTTTGATGCAGTGCATTGGCCATTCCTAGAGGGTGTTTTGGTCCGCTTAGGTTTTGGCCTGCAGTTCAGGCAGTGGATACGCCTCGTATATACTAACCCTAGGGCAAAGGTCAAAGTTAACGGGATTTTGTCACAAGAATTCCCGGTACAGCGCGGAAAACGGCAGGGGTGCCCTTTGTCCCCGCTGCTTTTCATGCTAACAATAGAGGTGTTGGCAGCGATGGTTCGACAACACCCGGAGATAAGAGGTTTTAAAGTAGGCCCCAGGGACATGACAGAGGAAAAAATATCATTATACGCAGATGATGTCCTCTTATATGTTACACAACCGGACATAACGATACCGGTGCTCTTCTCAGAGCCAGAGTGTTATGGAGCGCATTCAGGGTATAAAATGAACTGGCATAAATCGGTCCTATATGACCCTAGTGGTAGGGAGCAGTGGTAAAAATCTCCCAGACAGGCTGCAGACGACTGTAGAAGGGTTTGTCTATCTTGGGGATTTTGTGACGAGGGATAGAAAAAGCTTGTGCAATAGAAATGTTAGGCGGATAATACGCAACTTTGTGGAGGACGCGACTAGATGGAGGCTACTGCCTCTGATGCTCCTGGGTCGCGCGGCCATGTTCAAAATGGTGACAGTAACTAAACTTCTATATGCGTTCCAGAACTAATATTACCCCCTTCCAAGAAGAGTGTTCTTAGACATAAATTCAGAACTCCGGACCTATCTGTGGTTAGGTAAACAGCCTAGAGTAGCACTGTCGACCCTGCAGAGGCACCAATATAGTGGAGGGATCTCTCTCCCGGATGTTGAG
The DNA here is from genome assembly GCF_964261635.1 of Lissotriton helveticus. NCBI lineage: Eukaryota > Metazoa > Chordata > Amphibia > Caudata > Salamandridae > Lissotriton > Lissotriton helveticus. Next base: position 390,439,539 of record NC_136058.1, on the reverse strand, counting down.
GCCTACTATTGGGCGGAATATTTGATAACGATTAACGACTGGGCTCACGCCTCCGCTTCTCACCCTACATATGCCCTGGAAAGGAGTGCTATGGGTAACCGTCCATATTTGAATGGGGGTAAGGGGAGGAGCCGATTATTGCCGGCCACTAGACTGACGCTGGTACTGTGGCACAGAGCGACCAGGACTATAGGGTGGGAAAAAAAGCTTACAAGACAGACACGACTGTGGCATTGCGTTTGGCTGAAGGAGCTGAGTAAATTGAAGGGTTTTCAAAAATGGGACGATATAGGTATATCTACGATAGGGGACGTGATTGTTAGAGGGGTTCTGAAATCTTTCTCGGTTTTGAGGGTAGAATTTGGATTGCCTCCCACGCAATATTTAAAGTACGCTCAGCTGAGGCACGCATGGCGAATGGAAGAGATATCGGAAGACACCGTACCTGAATATGCTCCCCTGGAGGGTAGGTTGCTTCAGGAGCACATACCAGAAAGGGCGGTCTCACTCACATATCGGACTATAATGAACAACATGCCGGACGGCCTAGAAACTCTTAGAACTAAATGGGAGCGGGAGGTAGGTGAGATGGACTTGGTGGACTGGGACACTGTGCTCATGCATCCGAGAGAGGTAGCCATTAAGTCCCGGTTGCGACTTATCCAATTTAATGTATTGCATCGAACCTATTTTGACAGGGTGCCGCTACACAAAATGGGGAAGATAGGAGATACGAACTGCCTCTGGTGTGGCCAGGAAGGAGAGGATTTTTTCCATGTAATCTGGTCCTGTCCAACGATTCAAATGTATTGGGGGGAGATCCTGAAAGAACTGATGGCGGTATTAGAAGCCCCTCTGCCAAGAGATCTCAAGTTAGTCCTGTTAGGTATGACTAATGATGTAGATTTGACGCGTCCGTTATTGATTTTCCTGGCACTGGCCCTGGTAGTGGCTAAAAGGGATGTTGCGAAATACTGTTAGAGATGACCGGGGGAATCTTGCGGTGACCGATGTCCAGATTGCGGAGGCGTTTGCTACACATTACCGGCAATTTTATGCAGCGAGAGAGCTGGAAACACAGGTTGAGGCTCTCCGCTATATGGAACACATTGAGCTCCCGGGACTGGCTGATGCAGACATTGAAGATTTAGAGGCCCCCCTTATGCTTGACGAAGTAAAAAAGGCCATGGCTAAGTTGCGGGCGGGGAAAGCTCCTGGCCCGAATGGGTTCCCGGCAGAGTTTAAAAAAAAAAAAAAGATCTCCTTGCCCACCACATACTAGGGCTATTTGAAGACGCGGCCCAAGAGGGAGAGCTCCCCCCTGACCTGCGTATGGCCACGATTGTCCCGATAGTTAAAGAGGGTAAGCCGCCGGAGGACTGCTCCTCCTACCGGCTTATATCCTTACTGAATATCGCAGTTAAACTACTAGCAACGGTACTAGCACTCAGGCTACGTAGAGTGATCCCAGAACTGGTCCCAGAACTGGTCCAATCGGTTCCTGCCGGGAAGGGTCACTAGATTTAATCTGAGAAGGACGCATAACTGGGTACAGGAAGTCGAACAGGCAGGATTCACGCTGGTTCCTCTCGCTGGACGCAAAAAAAGCGTTTGATGCAGTGCATTGGCCATTCCTAGAAGGTGTTTTGGTCCGCTTAGGTTTTGGCCTGCAGTTCAGGCAGTGGATACGCCTATCATATACTAACCCTAGGGCAAAGGTCAAAGTTAACGAGATTTTGTCACAAGAATTCCCGGTACAGCGCGGAATACGGCAGGGGTGCCCTTTGTCCCCGCTGCTTTTCACGCTGACAATAGAGGTGTTGGCAGCGATGGTTCGACAACACCCAGAGATAAGAGGTTTTAAAGTAGGCCCCAGGGACATTACAGAGGAAAAAATATCATTATACGCAGATGATGTCCTCTTATATGTTACACAACCGGAGATAACGATACCGGTGCTCTTCTCAGAGCTAGTGCGTTATGGAGCGCATTCAGGGTATAAAATGAACTGGCATAAATCGGTCCTATATGACCCTAGTGGTAGGGAGCAGTGGACAAATCTCCCAGACAGGCTGCAGACGACTGTAGAAGGGTTCGTCCATCTTGGGGATTTTGTGACGAGGGATAGAAAAAGCTTGTGCGATAGAAATGTTAGGCGGATAATACGCAACTTTGTGGAGGACGTGACTAGATGAAGGCTACTGCCTCTGACGCTCCTGGGTCGCGCGGCCATGTTCAAAATGGTGACGGTACCTAAACTTCTATATGCGTTCCAGAACGAATATTACCCCCTTCCAAGAAGAGTGTTCTTAGACATAAATTCAGAACTCCGGACCTATCTGTGGTTAGGTAAACAGTCTAGAGTAGCACTGTCGACCCTGCAGAGGCACCAATATAGCGGAGGGATCTCTCTCCCGGATGTTGAGGCCTACTACTGGGCAGAACATTTGATAACTAATAACGACTGGGCTCACGCCTCCGCTACTCACCCTACATATGCCCTGGAAAGGAGTGCTATGGGTAACCGTCCATATTTGTATGGGGGTAAGGGGAGGAGCCGATTATTGCCGGCCACTAGACTGATGCTGGTACTGTGGCACAGAGCGACCAGGACTATAGGGTGGGAAAAAAAGCTTACAAGACAGACACGACTGTGGCATTGCGTTTGGCTGAAGGAGCTGAGTAAATTGAAGGGTTTTCAAAAATGGGACGATATAGGTATATCTACGATAGGGGACGTGACTGTTAGAGGGGTTCTGAAATCTTTCTCGGTTTTGAGGGTAGAATTTGGATTGCTTCCCAAGCAATATTTAAAGTATTATGCTCAGCTGAGGCACGCATGGCGAGCGGAAGAGATAGCGGAAGACACCGTACCTGAATATGCTCCCCTGGAGGGTAGGTTGCTTCAGGAGCACATACCAGAAAGGGCGGTCTCACTCACATATCGGACTATAATGAACAATATGTCGGACGGCCTAGAAACTCTTAGAACTAAATGGGAGCGGGAGGTAGGCGAGATGGACTTGGTGGACTGGGACACTGTGCTCATGCATCCGAGAGAGGTAGCCATTAAGTCCCGGTTACGACTTATCCAATTTAATGTATTGCATCGAACCTATTTTGACAGGGTGCCGCTACACAAAATGGGGAAGTTAGGAGATACGAACTGCCTCCGGTGTGGCCAGGAAGGAGGGGATTTTTTCCATGTAATCTGGTCCTGTCCAACGATTCAAATGTATTGGGGGGAGATCCTGAAAGACCTGATGGCGGTATTAGAAGCCCCTCTGCCAAGAGATCCCAAGTTAGTCCTGTTAGGTATGACTAATGATGTAGATTTGACGCGTCCGTTATTGATTTTCCTGGCTCTGGCCCTGGTAGTGGCTAAAAGGGATGTTGCGAAATACTGGAGGGCGAGCTCGGCACCACAGATTGAGGAATGGAGGAGGGGTATGGACCTCTACATGGCTGCAGAAAGGGTCACTTACAAGGCAAGAGGCTGCCCAAAGAAGTTTGGAAGAGTTTGGAGTAAATGGCGAAAGTATCATGGCCTTGATGGGGGATTGTAGGGAGGTACGGATGGGTGAGGCAATTTCGGGAAGGGGTAGGCTCGGGGGGAACTTGGACATTGTGCTATGGGTGCTGTTGGCGGCGGAGTCATTGAGCGGGACTACGAAACTGACTGATGTATATTTGGGCATATGGCGGGGGGGTGGTGGGGTGTGGGTAGGAAACTGTGGTTTGATGATGACGTGACTATGGTTGTATTAATGTTATTGGACCAAATGCAAATAAAAATATTCCACAAAAAAAAGGAAAATGCATATATTTCTTTTGCTCCTGGAGTCAGACCTATCTGCCAGTACTCTGATGTGAGATACTTGGCTGCTCCCAACCTGTCAATAATATTATCTGCCCAAGGAGTTTGGTATGCATCACTTTTGGTCACAGCGTTCACGCCCCAATAGTCCACACAAAATCTAATTTCTCTCTTACCATTCTGGTTATGAGGCTTGGGGATTAAGACAACTGGGCAGGTCCAGGGGCTCGCAGAAGGCTTTAGAACTCCCAATTCCAAGATCATGCTTACTTTAGCTTTGATGCTCTCTCTCACATGTTAAGTCGGCCTGTATGTTTTATTCTCAACAGGTAGTCTTTCATCAGCGTCTACCTCATGGATACATCAGCTAGTCTGGGGAGAGGTCAAAAAGAAGAGCTCAGCAAACTGATTTAGGACTTGCCTGCAATCAGCCTCCTGATGTGCAGGTAGGGTGTCTGACAAGACAGCAACTTCCCCTGACCCATCTTTTGGATTGTTGGACAGGTCAGGGACAGGTTCACTCTTTGCTTCCGGATCCTCATCTGTAACCATGAGCATGGTCACATCTGCCATGTCATAGTAGGGTGTAAGGCGGTTGACATGGATGACCCTCTCAGGGTTCCTGTCAGAGCCAGGGTCTACCAGGTAGGTGTCCGCCCCTTTTCTTTCTAGGATAGGGTAGGGTCCACTCCACTTACCTTGCAGAGCCCTAGGAGCCACAGGCCCAAAGACCCACACCATCTGCCCTGGCTGGAACTCAACCATAGCAGCCTTTTAGCCTTACCAGAGCTTCTGGATCTCCAGGTTGGCCGCAACGTTTTTGCTTAATTTTTCCACGTACCCATACATCCTGGATCAAAAGCCAAGCACATAGACAACTATATCTTGCTAAGGTTCAACACGAGGTTTCTCCAATCCCTCCTTCACAAGGCACAGTGGTCCAGACAGGAAACCCAAACAAAAGCTAAAATAAGGAGGACCCCACTCCCTTCTGTGGCCCTTCCCAGCAGGCAAAAAGCAGGCAAGGAAGTAAGACATCTATCTTCTTTTGAGTTTTTCAGGAAGTCCACCAATCATGCCCTACATGGTCTTGTTAAATCTTTCAACAAGGGCATTACACATAGCAGAGTGGCTTTGGCCACAGTGACCAGGACTTATGCAGCAGGGGATTGGAGGTCCCACATTTGGACCCCTAATATTATTCCGTTCAATTGCAACAGGCAGTTCGATGGCTCAACACAGTCCCTAGTTGGGAAATGCGGCTCTCGGCGGGAATGGTGGAGGCTGGTTGTCTTCCAGAGCTGTTAATGGAGGAATCAGGTACACCGAGAGATACTCCATATATTGTGCGACAGACGGCCAGTTTATGGCAATGGTTTGTAGTGAGAGTACATAAGCGCGCACCATTCTATAGGGAGCTACCAATCTGGATATTAAAACCAATCAGGCAGATGGCACTCAGTATGTCCTTCCAGCCATGGAGGGAGGGGGATGCGAATAATAGGGTGAATTGTACCCAGATGAAACTTATCGCCTTTACATATGCCCGCAAAGAGTTTGGTCTAAGCCTGGGGTAATTTTTACAACATGCGAGCTTGGTAGACACAACTAAGCAAACCTGGCCATGCTATGCGACAGCTCCACCGCATACTCAAACCCTTGAGATACTGCTAACCTATGGAGCGTGTAGACACCTAATTATGCATCTTACAGAACAATGTGATCAGATACAGTAGGCACTACACACGGGCCCGAGAGGCCTGGAATTTAGACTTTTGACATTCCAATTGAAGATCAAGACTGGCAGCGGGCCTGTGAACTAATTGGCATGATTTCTAGTAATGCCCATTTTCGACTGATACATTATAATTTTCTGTGAAGAACCTACTTAACGCCACAAGACCTTCATCGAATGGTCAGGTCTTGCCCAGATATATGCTCGCGCTGCAACACTGTGGGGGCTGATTTCTTACAGTAACCATGGTCCTGCGATGCAATACACTCCTTCTGGCAACTAGCTGTCAAAGAAATGGTGCATGCCACACAACTAAGTATTGAGCCGACACCCAAATGCTGTTTATTAGGCCTCTTTAGATGCCAAAAAGGTGCAAAATAACCTGTAAAGTTGGCTAGTCGCCTATGGTACTGGCATGACGTAGAATTGCAATCACATGGCTGCCCCAGCATGCCCCAACGATTGCGCTCTGGCACAGAGATGGGCCACTTTTTCTACGGCGCACGTTTCTTTCTCGTTTTGGTCAGATTCTTCCCCGAAGATATCCAGAGTGTGTTGAATGCTTTGACGCTGCCTCTCTCGTCATCGAACCTGATGATCGGGTAGAGTCCTCTTGGACCGAAATGGCTTACAAGCGTCGCAGTCTTCCTCCTTGTGCTCCAGAGAGAGGCACAAGTTACAAACTTGATGTAGATCGGTGTGAGGGTACTTGGCATGGCACTCAGGACAGAAATTGAATGGAGTCCGTTACATTTGCAGATGGCTGGCCTTACGCAACAAGGCCCGACGGTTGCCCACAAGGTTTTCTATCAAAAATGGAGAGTTTGTCGATCGATTTGAAACGCGTAGAACAGGGAAACGCGTACTTAAACAATACGCGATACAATAGAGTGGACTGCGCACTGAGGGGAACCAGAAGAACCCGTCTGGGGTAAAAAACAGTCTAACAATGGAGTCGATTCCCATGCGCATTATCACCGAAAGGAGGAGTCACCTTACCTCATGACTGGAAAGACTTCTTCAAAGAAAAACAACTTGCAAACATCCGGACCCAACATAAGATGGCAGGAGTATGCAAAGCATGTGCATCTACAGCACACATGCCTCGAACAGAGGTTTAATGGCCCCAAATCCCTGCCGTGGTATCTGGTCATGATGTGGCTGAGTGTGCCACGTGATGTGGCAGGCTATAGTGCTTGGTGTGATTTGGTCATTTTTGACAAGGTGGAGTGCTGAATGGTTAGGCAAATTTAGATTTTCTTTTGTTTTTGGGATTGTGTGATATAGTGCGGTACCTACTGTATGATGTAAGTAAATAAATTACATTGCTAATATACCATAAGGATGTGGGGTGAGTGTTATTAGGGGCGAAGCCTTGCTGATTACATGCAGAATAACAGGTCTGGGAGGTCACCCCTGACTAGAGCAGGTTAGCAGCTGCACAGGCCTTGGGCATTGATCCTATTGAGGATAATATGTGACGGGCCACTAGTGACTGGAGCTGGCTAGCAACAACGCTGGCCTCTGGTATTCATGACAAGCAGGGTAACAATACATGTCAATATTGACTGGAACTGGTTGGCAGTAGAGTTGATCTCTGGTTTTGAATATTTGCAGGATTTAAGGTACAGGGGTCACTACTGACTGGAGTTACTTAGCAGGATAATAGGTCTCAGGGAGCCAATACTGACTGAAGCTGGTTAGTATGAGCACTAGTCCCAAGGTGCTACTAATGACTCAAGTTGGCTAGAATGATAACAAGTCCCAGGGGGCAGTACTAACAGGAGCTGGCTAGTAGGCTTACATACAGGTCCAAGGGGCCACTACTGACTGGAGCTGGCTAAAAGAATAACAGGTCCAAGGGTGGTGGGGTGCGAGTGGCACCAGTGACCGGAGTTGACGAGAACTATTGACAACCTTTGGTATTGATTAAATGCAGGATTCCAGGTCACAGGAGGCACTGCTGAATACGGCTGGATAGCAGCAGTGGTGGCCACTGGGAAGAAGGAATTGAGATAGCATAATTGGATATACTGGTTTCTTTAATACCGATAATTGTTTACACATGAATTTTATAACGTGCATTGATGTATTACATTACCAAATTACAATAGTCTTATATTAATTTGATGTGTCTGTTTGCCTTAATATGCCTGCAAAGTTACATGATTCTATTAGGGCTCAGAACCATTTTATTTAGTGATGTCCATCTGAAGACTTTCCTGCATCTTGTAGTAAATTGAATATTGACAAACAGAAGTGTTATTTCCAGAAACAGTAAAATCTGCAGTTTGTCTGTGTACCTTTGATCTGCACCTCACGGACTCCTCACATTCTTCTCCAGAGAAGATCCTGCCTCCTACTCATTAGTGTAGTTTCAGTAACTGCTTCTATCACGTGTTCATGTTTCATTGACTTGTATTAGGAGAAAAGTGTATAAAAATACATTGTGTAGCATTAGCATTATATACTCCAAATTGCTTTAGGGTGGATGCTCTCGTCCATTGCAAAGACAATTGTCACTTGTTAGTTTGCTTGGCCTTTTGCTATATTTGCATTAAATGTATAATAGATTTGTTGGCCTCCCGGTGTGTTGTGTTTTATTTTACATATGACAAGAGATGACGAGAAAAATGACAGTCCAGTAAACACATTCTTCATATAAATCAACTCACAGTATACTGTTCTGGATGTTCAGTCCCACAGACATTATCTCTAACTGAACGCAGGCACCCTAGGAAGCATGGGCTTTTCAAACCAGTTGCCCTCTGATGCAGCGCTATAGGATAAGTCAGTATGTCCTGAATTTTAGGAGGGTTACTGTATCTAGTGCACTCTGTTAGACAGTGCTCACCTGTGGTAGTAAGATGTTAATAGGCACCTTATCACCTATGCACGGTGCAGGTCTTTGAGTTACAGAGCTCCTCACGCTGTGGAGAAGATTAGGTCACATTTACCCATTTTCCCATATTTGGTCCTGATGAAATGCCAACAGATTGCTCCATGACTACTCAAGGCATGAAAAAAGTATAGACTCCAGTTTACAAGCAGGTCTATAGGTGATCGACACTTTCACACAGTGATAGGGGCTATTAGTTCCTCAATTTCTCTGCCAATGTTTTGAATCTCAACATGGACCAGGAAGATCACATGAACTATATTGCGGCAACTGGTCGATAGTTGATCTTATTTTCAGACTTTCACCAATCTCTCATCTTATGACACAACATCCTCTGTCCTACTATGCTCATCTGGAGTATTTATTAAAAGATCTCTGACAAAGTGCCCTCTTGTGGTACCCACCAGGCATTGTAGCGCCGGCCTGGTGAGGAGCATAGCCCAATGATGAAGCATGTCACCATCAGGTGAGTGAACGCACCTTGACTTAAAAGCACATGCTTCCTAGGGCGTCTGCGTTCTGTTACAGATAATGTCGCTGGGACAGAACCTCCAGGACAGTATACTGTGAGTTGACTGTTTTATTTTAACAAATGTACATAGCAGATATTGGCCCTTCCTTGTTTCACAAAAATGATCGGATACCTGCTTCGGAGCGCACTTCTTACAGACGAGTATGGGGTTATCATGTTGCTGCTACAAGCTTCTTACCTGTGTGAGTTATCGGGATAGGTGCAGGGGGCAGACCCAAACCAGCCGCACGTGGAGATCAATGGCAAATACTGAAGAATGAACAGAGCTTCCAAACTGGTGACCATTACTTAATTGCCCCTGAAAATGAAAGATACGTTTTTAGTATTCTGGTGACTCATGACCATAAAAAACAAAGGTTATAAATTCAATATTGTGTCAAATGAAGCTGGATGTGCTGAATCGGATGTTGCCCCAGGTCATGCACCTTTCACCACTATTGCTTATGGGACTTGTAGTTTTGTTTTTCTCATTAAAAGGATGGGCTCTAAAGTACCAGTGTTCTAAGCGATGTTGGTTAAAATCAGAGGCCTGGATGAGGATGAAGCATGACACTGCTCTGCTTAGCAGTGAGATGAATGACAGTTCCCCAGCCCTTCCATTCTTTGACCTACAGAGGATCGTTGGTCATTCATATTTTATTGAACGACTAAGAAACTTTTATTGCAGCTTGTGTCAACTGAAGAGATAAAACCCCTGGGCGTGTTTAATTAACGCAAAACAACAATTGATGGACAGAATGCAGATCAATGTCATACATTCACCCCAGTACAGAGATCTGTTGACTGGGGGTGAGTGTTTGTATTGTCAACGCTCCGTCCATCACCACCTTTTGTTTTTCTTTGTTCGCCCTAAGTTGGCAGGGTATGCTCAGACGTGAGTCCCTTGCTCACTTTGCCACTGGAGTCAAGCAAGCCCGGCTGAAGACGGCTGTAATGCCAGAAACCGGTCCGGGGAATCTTGATTCCAGTCCAGGGAAGACATGGCTTGGCAGTTCGGGCTGGAATGTTCCCATGAGGCACAGGGTCAGACTGATTTGCATTTGGCCATGTCTGAACTGGGGTGGCGGAGTGAGCTAAAGAACGATGATGGATTAAACCCAGATCAGTTGACTGGGGGTGAGTGTTTGTATTGTCAACGCTCCGTCCATCACCACCTTTGTTTTTTCTTTGTTCGCCCTAAGTTGGCAGGGTATGCTCAGACGTGAGTCCCTTGCTCACTTTGCCACTGGAGTCAAGCAAGCCCGGCTGAAGACGGCTGTAATGCCAGAAACCGGTCCTGGGAATCTTGATTCCGGTCCAGGGAAGACATGGCTTGGCAGTTCGGGATGGACTGTTCCCATGAGGCACAGGGTCAGACTGATTTGCATTTGGCCATGTCTGAACTGGGGTGGCGGAGTGAGCTAAAGAACGATGATGGATTAAACCCAGATCAGTTGACTAGGGGTGAGTGTTTGTATTTTCAACGCTCCGTTCATCATCACCTTTGGTTTTTCTTTGTTAGCCCTAAGTTGGCAGGGTATGCTCAGACGTGAGTCCCTTGCTCACTTTGCCACTGGAGTCAAGCAAGCCCGGCTGAAGACGGCTGTAATGCCAGAAACCAGTCCTGGGAAGCTTAATTCCGGTCCAGGGAGAACATGGTTTGGCAGTTCGGGCTGGACTGTTCCAATGAGGCACAGGGTCAGACTGATTTGCATTTGGCCATGTCTGTACTGGGGTGGCGGAGTGAGCTAAAGAACGATGATGGATTAAACCCAGATCAGTTGACTGGGGGTGAGTGTTTGTATTGTCAACGCTCCGTCCATCACCACCTTTGGTTTTTCTTTGTTCGCCCTAAGTTGGCAGGGTATGCTCAGACGTGAGTCCCTTACTCACTTTGCCACTGGAGTCAAGCAAACCCGGCTGAAGACGGCTGTAATGCCAGAAACCGGTCCTGGGAAGCTTAATTCCGGTCCAGGGAAGACATGGCTTGGCAGTTCGGGCTGGACTGTTCCCATGAGGCACAGGGTCAGACTGATTTGCATTTGGCCATGTCTGAACTGGGGTGGCGGAGTGAGCTAAAGAACGATGATGGATTAAACCCAGATCAGTTGACTGGGGGTGAGTGTTTGTATTGTCAACGCTCCGTCCATCACCACCTTTGGTTTTTCCGTGTTTAATTAACTACTGACAAACATGAACAATAAAGAACATAAGTTTCTGGAAAACTATCAAGCACCCAATCAGAATCAGCCGCCCTTCACACCCAGGAATTCTTGAGTCTTTGGAGAGGGTGAATTGCACGTGGTATAAGAGGAACACTACATCAACTCAAAGAACAGAAGTTACTTACCTGTAAACTGTGGTTCTCCAGTATTGGTGTATTTCATAGATTCACATGCTTGAATAATTCCCCGTCGTCGAAGTGGGAGTCCCACGTTACATAAAATAGTAGTAAGAATCATATATACATAAATTATATATACATATATATAAATATATAAAACCATATAATATGAATAAAGTAAAAACATTTTAAAAGTACCATAGAACAGCCTTGCCCATAGAAGACATATAGGGAGAGTTAACTTTAGTAACTTATCCATGTCACTATAATGGTCCACATTCCAGCCAATCAGGCTGTAGCACCCTCTAGAATCTTCTCCTCAGAAGCTCAAGCCCTCAGATTTTCGTAGCACAAGAGTGACCAAAGAGTGCATGAGGAGAAGAGAGTCTCTGAGGGGAGGAAAGGGTGGGTCGCATGTGAATCCAAGAAAGATACCAATACTGGAGAACCACAGTTTACAGGTAAGTAACTTCTGTTCTTCTCCAGTATTAGGATGTCTTTCATAGATTCACATGCTTGAATAAGAATAGAAAGCAGTAAGCCATAGCCACAAGAGTCATAAAAGGCAACAATGAAAAAATTGGGATCATAGAAAATACATAATGGTAACATTACATTGTTTGTATAAGAGAAACCTTTTATGACAGGAGGCGGGAAGCAACAGAGGCTCACCTTATTTGAAGAGATTTCGTAGCACCGCTTGGCCCACAGCAGTGTCTGCAGCGCTAGCTGACTCCAAACAGTAGTGCCTCGTGAACGTGTGCCTGCTGGACCACGTTGCCGCCCTGCAGATCTGATGTAGAGGCATTCCAGCAAACAGGGCAGTAGAGGATGCTACTGCTCTCGTCGAATGTGCCCGCACTGGAGCAGAAAGAGGCTTGCCAGCTCATTGATGGCAGAAGAAATCCAGCAAGTGATGGTCTGTTTAGTGACCAGATCTCCCTTGCGCATCCGCCCATAGGCCACAAAGAGTTGGTCTGACCTTCGAAAGGCGGCAGTGCGTTGGATGTAGAATTTGAGGCATCGATTCAGGTCTAGGGAATGAAGAGAACGCTCAGCGGGAGACTGAGGCTTAGGGAAAAAAGTCTTGAGAATGACAGGTTCGTTAAGGTGGAAGTCAGATGGAACCTTTGGTATAAACTTAGGGTTTGTACGTAGTACAACAGCGTCCTTTGAAAATTGAAGAAAAGGCGGCCTGGACGGTAAAGGCTTGTATGTCACTTACTCGCGTGGAGGACGTAAGTGCGAGAAGGAGGGAAACCTTCCAAGTAAGGAATTTCAAATCCGCTGAGTGGATTGGTTCGACTGGAGGCTTGAGAAGCTGGGATAAGACAAGATTCAGGCGCCAAGAAGGTGGAGGACGCCGGATAGGTGGAAACATCCAGAACAGACCTTTAAAGAAATGGTGAATGACCCGAGAGGAATACAGAGATGTGGAACCATCATGGCGAAAGCGGGAAAGCGCAGCCAGGAAAACTTTGAGAGTGGAATGTGAAAGTCCTGACTTCGCCAAAAGGAGGAAGAAAGGCAAGATTTGCTCAGGGGTGGCGAGCATAGGATCAATCTTTTCGGTGTGGCACCAAACACAAAACCGTTTCCATTTTAATTTATAGGTTTTGATGGTTGAAGGAGCACGTGCATGAGCAAGGACCTCTCTACAGTCAGGAGCGATATTTAGATGGGTGAACTCATGGTGCTCAGGTTCCAAGCGTGAAGTTGGAGAGATGCCGGGTCTGGATGGCAGATCTGTCCGTGGTTCATGGTGAGAAGGTGAGGCAGGGGGCAAAGAGGGATCGGATGGCACTAGGAAAGAAGAAGATCCGTGAACGATGGTCGGTGCGGCCACCTGGGTGCAATTAATAGGATGTGACATGGTTGCGCTCTCATTCTGTGTAGGAGGCGAGGTATAAGAGGGATCGGCGGAAAAGCGCATGCGAATTCTTTCAACCAGTTGATTGAAAATGCATTCCCGCTCGACCCTTTGTGGGGATGCCAACTTGCGTAACGTAGACATTTGCGATTGAGTGGAGTCACAAATAGATCCAGTTCCGGCTGGCCCCACATGCGAAAGACATACTCCAGAGTTGGCTGATGGAGTTCCCACTCGTGGTTGTCCATGGCAGATCTGCTGAGAGAGTCTGCAAGGGCGTTGGAGATGCCCGGTACGTGAACTGCAGTCAAATGGACTCGATGTAGAATTGCCCATTCCCAGATCTGCTGTGCCTGTCTGGAGAGCAGAAGAGATTTCGTACCCCCTTGCTTGTTGAGGTAGTGCATACTGGTGGTGTTGTCTGTACGCACCAACAGAGACTCCCCTTCCACCAGCCGATGGAAGGATTTCAGGGCGAGAAAAATGGCCAAGAGTTCTAGGCGATTGATGTGCCAACTGCGTTGGTCCGCAGTCCATTTGCCGTTGACTGACAACCCTTCGAGGTGCGCGCCCCAAACCCCTAAGGAAGCGTCCGTTGCAAGGGTAAGTGTGGGGGCTGTGTCCTGAAACATTCGTCCTGTTGCGATGTTGGGAGGGTGAGCCCACCATTTCAACGCTCCCCGAATTCGAGGTGTCAGTGAGACCTTGTTGTTGAATGTTCCTGAGACTTGCCGCCATTGTTTGTCCAATTCTTCTTGGATTACTCTCATGTGTAACCTGCAGTTGGGGGATCAACGGTATGCAGGACGAGGTCAGGCCCAAAAAGGATTTCAATATTCGGACAGAAACAGACTTTCTTGATTGTAGAAGAGCCACCAATTTGGAAATGCGAGCTTGGCGCTCTAGTGAAATAAACACCATTGCTAGTTTTGTGTCTATTAATGCTCCCAGAAAGATTATTTGCTGTGCCGGAAGGATACGCGATTTCTCGTCGTTGATGGACAGACCCAAGTTTTGGAAGACAGACAGGCAAGTCTGAGTATGTTGTTGTGCTGCGAGAAAGGTTGGGGCCTTTATCAGGCAGTTGTCTAAATAGGAGTAAATTTGTATGCCCTGTAGGCGTAGATAAGCCGCTACCGGAGCTATGATCTTTTGAAGACCCTTGGAGCGGAACGAAGGCCAAAAGGCAGAACCTTGAATTAGAAGTGCTTTGATCCTACTTTGAAACGGAGCTACTTTCTGTGTCTGTGATGGATTGGCACATGAAAGTAGGCATCTTGGAGGTCGATTGTGGAGAGGAACTCCTCGGGGTTTAAGAACTGTAAGATTTCCAACAAAGTCAGCATTCGAAATGTTTGGGACTTGATGTACTTGTTGAGGGCTCGAAGGTCTAATATCGGGCGCCACTCTCCTGATTTCTTTTTGACGAGAAAAAATCGGGAATAAAAGCTCGTCCCTTGTTGTAATCGAGGAACCACTTCGACTGCTCCTTTTTTAATCATAACTGCAACTTGTGCAAACAGTTCTTTCAAGTGTGCTGCAGGAGGACCCGTTGGAGGGCGGTTGGGAGGAAACTTGAGAAATCCCAGAGTGTGGCCTCTTGAAATCACATCTACGACCCAACGATCTGATGTTATTTTTGACCAATTGTAAAAGTTTCGGGAGATTTGACCTCCAATCTTCAGAGCAGCAAAAGACTTGGTGATTATAAAGTCATTGTTTTTTGGAGGAGTTACCTCCTCTGTGGGTGGATTTTCTCCTATAGGGCCTGGAATCAGTCTGCCTAGTCTGATTCTGGTTGGTGTAACGCTGTCTGTTGTCACCATAGGAGCGGTACTGGGAAGAGCCTCTAAAAGTGGAATATGTGCCCCTGCCACTCGCTCCACGAAATCGTTGTTTCCTATATTGGAGAGAGCATAGGGAGCGAGCAGTGTCCGTATCCTTTTTGATGGACTCCAAAGCATCGTCCACATGCTTGCCGAAGAGGGACTCTCCATCGAAGGGCAAGTCGAGTATTTTTGCTTGCACCTCCGGCCAAAAGGACGTAGCTTTAAGCCAGCCCTGCCTTCTTAAGACTGCAGCGCCTGCCAGTTTCTTAAGCCTGTAGATGAAATATCGATTGCGCAGTCTATAATTTCGATGAAATTTTCTCACCCTCTTTCCCACCCTGGAGGGTTCAGGAAAATCAGGGCGACCAAGGCTGCAATCTCTGACCACATTTGTCGGTCATAACGGCCGAGGATGGCTAAGGAATTCGTGTAGAATTTTTTGCCGATGGTATCCAGGCGTCGACCCTCCTGGTCCGTCGGGGATGTTAAAGGAGAAGCCAGACTACTTGATCTCTTCTGGGCAGCCTGTGTAATTACAGAGTCTGGCTTTGGTTGTGCAACCAGGCAGGCAGGCGGATCTGCTGGTGCCTTATACTTTTTGTCTATGCGGGGGAGTACGGCCGGAACAGAATTAGGCCACTCCATGAGTGTGAGGCCTTCCTTCCAAATTAATTCAATAATAGGAATGGTATGCACTTGTTTTAGAGGTTGATCTTTAAATTCATAAAGAAAACAGTCCTCTTGCCTGATGACCATAGGCAAATGGAAACGCTTCGCTGCCCTCGCCATCAAAAGGTGAAAACCTCCAATGTCCACTGGAGGAGATGCCAGGGGTGATGTAGGAGGAGGGGACGGAGTCTGAGCCTGGTAATTGTCCCAATCTGCTAGTGCAGCATCATCATCCTGGTCTGTATCGATATGATCGTCGTCATCATCATTACCGGGGTACTGAGGAACTGGTGACCGGGATGGTGCCACCTGAAGGGACTCTTCTATTGAAGGAGGCGGCAGAGAGGCCTGCAAAGAAGGTGGGAAGTGACGATTATAGTCCTCCAGCATATGTTGAAGATTTGTGATCAAAGTCATTGATATTTGAGCCATGGGAACACGATGGTCATCATCACGTGTGTCATCTGGAACTGAGATATGTGACACCCGCTCATCATCATCATCATAGACTTGGCATTTGATATGTAGCTCTGACGGGCTGCTTGCAGCACGAAAGGTGTCATCTGCATATGAGTCATCTGAAGAGTCCTCCTCTGCAGAGGCGAATAGTTGAGCAGGTGGACCTGACCGATGTTGTAAAGGGCTCAAAACCAGCGGAGCTGGGAGGTTTTTTTTTTTGAAGCTTTATTTATTATTTTCCAAAAGAAATACAAAAATAAAGATAAGCATACATGTTTAATACATACTGATGGTTCATAAGGGGTCACTCTAGTCACGTCCAGGCACCACATAATAATCCGAACATACTCAAATGTCACTCTTGGGTCAGGGCTAAAAGCATGCCGAGATACATCACTCCACTAGCAACCCTCAGAGGTAGCAAAAGCCCAGCTGGATATGGACATCACCCGGTCTCCCCGAGTAACAGAAGGACATGGCAAAAGAAACAGGGGAACCATACAATGTGTTACATAAATCAAACGACTAAGATTGGGACCACGCATAAACCCTTAGCCAATTCCCTCAGGAACCACCACATGAATAGGGGTAGTTTGGCCTCCAGCCATGGCGCCAGTGATATATGAGCGGTATGGGCCCCAAATGTCGATGGCTCTCGGACAAGGTAACAGCATGCGCGTTCTGCTGCTGTAATGTAGGCTGCAGCGCTGTCATTTTTAAAATTTACCGTTTTTTCTATTTTATTTGCATTTCATTTGTATTTTGCCCTGATTTTAACTCTCTATATAGCGCCCACACACTTGCACAATAATAGTGCCCCTCACTGCCTTTTGAGCGGATTGGTGATCTCTTGGCTAGCGTTTTTGGCGAGTGGCGGCCATCTTGGGGTGGCTAGTGGCGAGTGTGCCATTGGTTGAGCGCTCTAGCGCTTTTTTCTTCCTCAGCTGGGCCCTACTTAAGGAGAGCACTCTTTGTAGCTCGCCCTCGGACAAGGTAACAGCATGCGCGTTCTGCTGCTGTAATGTAGGCTGCAGCGCTGTCATTTTTAAAATTTACCGTTTTTTCTATTTTATTTGCATTTCATTTGTATTTTGCCCTGATTTTAACTCTCTATATAGCGCCCACACACTTGCACAATAATAGTGCCCCTCACCGCGTTTTGAGCGGATTGGTGATCTCTTGGCTAGCGTTTTTGGCGCGTGGCGGCCATCTTGGGGTGGCTAGTGGCGAGTGTGCCATTGGTTGAGCGCACTAGCGCTTTTTTCTTCCTCAGCTGGGCCCTACTTAATGCTCGCGTGACCCGCGCAGCAGTGACGCGCAGCGGTAGCGCCTGATCGGCGCCTGAGTCGTGCCAGAGTCCTGCCCGTCTGCGCCCGTCAGCGTTCCGGAGGCTTCCGAGGCGACGGGTAGGACTGGCCTTTTGTGTGCACTGTGTTTGAACAGCGGTGCATTATGCTCCATTATTCGAGCTTGGAGCTCCGCTCCTGGCAACAGACTTTTGGTTCCTGTCGTATGGTATTTCCCGCACGCCACAGGGGTAAGAGGTGCTGCCCTGAGTGTGGTTGGCGCCCTCAGAAACATCTGTCCGGCGCTCTGCAGAAGGCGGCAGTTAGTGTTAAACATACTTGCCTACTGCTTAATACTCGATCTCTCGGCCGGCATGCCCTGGATATTTTTGACCTGCTGGAGTCAGAGAAACCATTGTTTCTGATGCTCACCGAGACATGGCTAGGCGAGTCATCCAACCCAGATATTGCCACAGCCATCCCGCCTGATTACAATATCGTCAGGCAGGATAGACTGAAGGGGCGCGGAGGTGGGGTGGCATTGATAGTAAACAAAAGTGCCACTTGCATCATCATTCCCTCTGATGCGATTAAGGATTGTGAATCCCTCGCTTTTTCCATTGTCCTTTCACCACACCAATCTGTGAAAGGCCTCCTGGTTTATCGACCTCCAGGGCCCACGGGCTCCTTTTTTGAAGAGCTCCAGTCGGTAACCTCATCGTTGTTACTTACGTCAGAGCATTGCATTGTCGCCGGGGATTTTAACGTCCATATGGACGTTGAAACAGATGCCGACGCAATTAAAATGCTGGATGTTACAGCCCCTCTGGGCCTGGTGCCTTATCATGTCGGGCCGACTCACGAGAAAGGACACACCTTGGACCTGACTTTCTCTACGACCCCTATTGAGATGCTTGCTCCTATTCAGGTGCTTTGGTCTGATCATAGGTTGGTTAAATTTTTTCTTTTGGAAGTCAGGAAGCCCTCCGGTGTCCCCCGGCAAGCCTCCCAGGGATTTAGGGGATTTCACCGGGTCACTCCGGAACTACTCGCACAGTCGTGCGCGGACCATCCCTATGCTCCGATGGGCGATTTAGATGAGGATGTGGGGCGTTTTCAGACCTGGCTCTCAGAAAGGTTAAATGATCTTGCCCCTCTGAGGCCTTCGCGCCAACCTGATAAAGGTGCATCCGCCCCATGGTTTACGGAAGCGTTGGCGGCTTCACGTCGACAATGCAAGGTAGCGGAAAGAGCATGGCGCGCGAAATACGACCCATCAGCGAAGCTTGCTTACAGGTCCTTGGCGAAAGCTTACCATCGAGACATCCTTTCTGCGAAGAAGGTTTACTTCGCGAGAAAAATCGAAGCTGCCTCCAATTCCTGTAAGGAGCTTTTTGCTATTGTGCGAGAGTTTACGACTTCACGGAGTGCACCGACGCAGACCCCCCCTCCTGCCCCTTGGGTCAGAGCGATCGCGGATTTTTTCACCTCTAAGATCCAATCGATCCAAGACTCTTTCCCGGTGCAGGGACCCGTGGTGCCCTGTTGGGTGGAGAATGCTGCTGCCACCTCGCCTAGTGCAGGTGTGGCCTTGTCAACTTTTCCTCCCCTTTCTATGACCACCTCATTCGATCTGATGGCTTGTCTCAAATCCGGTTCTCCCCGGGACGCCTGCCCTGCCAAGTTTTTGGCAAAAATGGCAGCTATCATTAATCCATATGTGAACCCTCTGTTGAATTGTTCTCTGGTACAGGGTGTGGTTCCCCAGTCCTGGAAGCAGGCAATGATTATACCCCTGCTCAAAAAACCCGGTTTGGATGCGGAGGTGTTGGCAAATTACAGGCCTATCTCACTCTTGCCTGCTTTCGCGAAGATCATTGAAAAGCATGTGCACAGGGTGCTGGCCGACTATCTGAAGTCCCATGGTCTACTGCACCCCACTCAATCGGGTTTCCGCACCAATCTTAGCACCGAGACTGCTCTCCTGGAGGTTTCGGAGGCGATTAAGGAGGTGCTGGACTCGGGTGGCAGGGCGATGCTGGTGTTGTTAGATCTGTCGGCGGCCTTTGACACCGTCCCCCATGAGGGCCTCCTTGCAAGACTCTCAGAGATTGGTCTCAGGGGGACGGTGCTCCAGTGGTTTCGATCATTCCTGGCAGGCCGTCGACAAACGGTCTGGGCCTCCGCTTGCTCCGCCGAGATGTCGCCATTGGGTGTCGGAGTTCCCCAGGGCTCAGTATTGAGCCCAACTCTATTTAACATCTTCATGACCCCTCTGGCGGCTCTGGCGGAGTCTTTCGGGGCTCAGATCGTTTCCTACGCTGATGACACCCAGCTCCTCTTCACCTGCGAGAGGGGGGCGGATTTCGATGGAGGTAGGATCCAGGGTTGCCTTGAGGCTGTATTTCAGTGGTTTCAACATCACAGCCTCAAGTGCAACTCGGATAAATCTGAGGTCCTCTTTTTCGGGTGCAGTTCGGATCCGGACTGGAAAGTGTGGTGGCCTGAGAACATGTTTCCACCTGCAAGTTCGTCCCAGGTGGCGAAAAACCTTGGGATTAAGATTGACAACGGCCTCACACTGCGCTCACAGATAGTTGGTCTCACGGGCACCTGTTTCGGCTTGCTCCGGATGTTGCGTAAGTTCCTCCCTTTGTTATCGCAGGAACACAGGAAGACCACCGTGCAGGCGATAATTGGCTCGAGAATTGACTATGCCAACGCTCTCTATCTCGGCCTGCCGGAATATCTGCTTCAACGGTTACAGGTGGTCCAGAACTCAGCAGCTCGGGCCATCTTTGGACTATCTCGCCGTACTAGAGCCTCGGGTCTCCTGGAGGCACTGCACTGGCTTCCTGTCCGGAAGCGGATAATTTTTAAGATCCTGACTCTGGCGCACAAAGCCCTGCACGCCTCCGGTGCGAAATATCTCCAAAAAAGACTGACCTTCTACCATCCAGTCAGGTCGTTGAGGTCAGAATCCTTGTCTCTTGTTGTAGTGCCTCGTGTGAAGAGGGCACGCATCGGTGGCCGCTCTTTTAGACTACTGGCGCCCCAGTTATGGAATAAGCTGCCAATTGCCCTGCGCAGTATTCCAAACTTGCTGGCCTTTAGGAAGGGGCTCAAAACTTGGCTTTTCACCTCTTAGTTTTTCTCTGAGCTCCGTTGGTCTCCTTTCTGTTTTTATCTGTTTTCCTCTTGTTGTGTTGTAGATAGCTTGCAAAACAAAGCGCCGGGACACTCTTTGAGTAGCCGTGCGCTATATAAAACCCTAGTATAACATAACATAACATAACATAACGAGGAGGGAGCCATGGAGGAGTATTCAGTACTGTTAGCGTTGCAGTGCGCCATGCTCCGGAGCCAGGAACTGTGTAACGGGGGGCGTCGATCACACCACCGCAATGCCACCTCGCGCTTAGCCAATAAAAAACTCAGAGCCGCCAGACGACGCACCGCCTTCGGAAATTCAGCCATGTATCCCAATAGGGCAATCTCAGGGATAGGAGTTAGTTGCAAATGTAACATATCACTAAGTGTGTTGTGCACCCGGGACCAATAATCATGAAGCACAGGGCATGTCCACGAAAGGTGTGCAAAGTCCGCAAATGGGCCACCGCACTTGGGACAAGCGTGGGATCTTGCTGGGTCTATTCTATGCAGTCGCGCTGGAGTGTAGTATAGTCTACGCAAGAATTTGAAGTGTAGGAGTTTATGTTTACTATTGAGAGAGATGTCTTTGGTCGCCTTGCAGCACCACTTCCACTGGTCATCTGAAATAGGATAGCCTAAGTCTGCCTCCCATGCGGCCCTCACTCCTTGATCCAGGGCAGGGAGAAGGTCGCAGCACACATGATATAACTTAGAAACTAAATGATTGCCCGATGGGTGTTGAATAAGAAAGGTGAGGGGGGGTCATCTCCTCAGGAGGGAGGGGGAACGAGGAGAACGAGGCCCGCAATAAAGAGCGTAATCTAGTTAGCACAAGGGAGTCCATAAACCTTCTCTCCGTAAAGTGGTGATCCTCAGTAAGGGAGAAAGCATGGCCGTCAGGGAACAAATCTCCAACGGTATTAATGTGGAATTTGGTCAGTGTTTGCCGCATTACAGATTCCCCAGTTATTGGTAGCGAGGTGGGGATGGGCAAGGGTAGGGTCGGGGAGTACAGTTGTGTAAGGCCGATAAGTCGGCTCAGTCTTCCCCACTCCCAGCAGGTGGACAAAACAGTTTGAATATCTCGTGGAAAGCCAGATGGCAGAGTGATGGACGGCGATCCCGGCAAAACCAAGTCAGCTTCAGGTTTCAACAATAAATGCACACAGTTCCCCTGGGATTAGTGATTTCGTAGTTCAGTGTGCTGCCTTCCTCTCTTCATGGGGTGCAAGGCGTTGATATGCCTAAGTGCAACAGGGAAAGGTATCCCTTGTCGGAACTGGGGCCCAATGTTTCACGGCCCATCTCACATGGCACCGCCTTGGCAGTATCCCTTCTTCCCGCAGGGTCCACCTCAATTCTACCCTCTGAACCCGCCACCTTTTCAAGGCAGAGGTTGGGGCAGAGGAAGAGGGCGAAAGCGAGGAGGACAGAAAGGTGTCCAGTGGTCCGACCAACCGGCACCCACGGATATGATGGAAACACGGAGCATCACCACCAGAGGGAGAAGAGTCTGATCGTTAACCTCTCTACGAGAATCTTGACCCCTGCAGAAACTAGCGTCCTGGAGAAAGGATTGGGTTTTGTCCCAACTCCCATCCCAGACAATTTCCAGGAAATAATTGAGATTAAGAATCTCTTCAGGAAGATACGTTTACGAGCCTTCTTCGATGGGACAACACAACCCCCTACACTGGATTCCGGCCTTAGGAAACCGTCCACCTTCACCCCCACTGATGGGATGGTCCCTCCAGAAGTCCTAACTTTTGAGCGAGCGGTTCTCTCAAGCCTCAAACAAAAACCACACATCAACCAATTCCATAATTTGTCAAATGCGGAAAGACAAGCCTCAATCACCTTGGGCAATGATGGTGCGATTGTGATAAAACAAGCAGATAAAGGGGGAGCCACAGTCTTACAGGATCACCATGACTATGACCTGGAATGCAGACGACAGCTCTCGAATACCACTCATTATAGGCCCCTCTCTGCGGATCCGACTAAACGCTTGGCCACTTCCATTATGAGTCTAGTGATCGAAGGGGAAGCCAATGAATGGATCACCAGGAAAGAAGCTGATTTCCTTACGACTCCGGAACCAATTACACCATATTTTTACACCCTCCCCAAAATCCACAAAGGTACCACCCCTGTCCCCGGTAGACCGATACTCTCCGGCATCGGCTCCCTTCTGGAACCACTGTCTCAGTTCTGTGACGTTTTCTTTCAACCGGTAGTGAAGAAAATACCATCATATCTTCAAGACACCAGGGATGTCCTTCGCTTAATTGACGAGATGGTCGGCAGTACTGATGTGGACTTACTACTGACCTTAGACGTGGAAGCCTTGTATACGAACATCCCACAACAGGCAACTCTAGAGGCAGTGGAATCCACTCTGAGACTGGAGGAATGGACATCTCCCACCCCCATCTCATTCGTCATGGAATTGGCCAACATAGCTCTAACGGAAAATTTCTTCAAGTACGACACTCAACTGTACCACCAGAACCGGGGGACATCTATGGGTTCGACCTTCACGCCGAGCGTGGCCTGTATATACATGGCAACATTCGAGAACTATTTCATCTACTCCCCTGAACGCAACCAGTTCCTCGAGAATCTAACCCTGTGGCGTCGCTATATAGACGATATCCTGATCTTTTGGAAGGGGGATCGGACGAGCTGCAACGCCTTCTGCTCCTGGATCAACCAACAGGATCCCTTTCTGAAATTCACAGGGACGATCGCTGAGGACTCTATACCGTTCCTTGATCTGAAAATCATGTTGGACCCCATGGGAATAACCACTACTCTCTATAAGAAAGAGACCGATAGGAACAGCCTCTTGCTCTACAATAGCCATCACACCAAGGCATTGAGGGACAGTCTACCGTTTGGACAATTTCTTAGACTCCGGAGAAACTGTACCGCCATCTCCGACTACCAACGGGAGGCGCAATCCTTACAACACAAACTCCAGGATAGGGGCTACCCGACTAGACTACTGAAACGATCCATGAAGAGAGCCCAGAACAACAACAGAGAATCCCTTCTGGAAACTCATAGCAAAGAAAGCGAGGACATTATCACCTGCGTGACATCCTTCACGAAAAATTCGCCTTACATCAAGAGAACAGTGAATGCACACTGGGGTATTTTGAATTCTGTGTCTTTGGACATCCCCCGCCCTCGGTTCGCCTTCAAAAGAACCAGCAGCCTGAAGGACCAACTAGTCCATACCCGACCAAAGAAAACTCACATCCGTCCGCAGAACACTCTGTGGGATCTGCCCCCTGTCACGGGACATTACCTGTGTGGCAATTGTGTGGTGTGTCCTCAAACAACACAAACTAAAACAGTCCAACTTTCCGATACCTTCACCTGGTGCTTGAACCGACACACCAATTGCAACAGCAGTAATTGTATCTATATGCTGACCTGTCCCTGCGGACTAAAGTACATTGGGATGACGACCCGCCCAGTGAAAATACGAGTTATGGAACATAACAGCAACATTCGCTGCAAAAAGACACAAACTCACCTATATGCACATTGCCAAGAACAAGAGCATGCAGCTGAGGATATCAAATGGGTCGTGCTAGAATGGCATCCTTCATTAAACCAACAGGCTCTTTTTAGGATGGAACAAAGATGGGTACACCGCTTACATTTAGACACTGAGGGATTGAATGATTCCGTCCCGTGGAACACACTGTCTAGATAGATAGCTTCTCCCCAGTTCTGTACATGCATGTTGTAAACACTCCAGTCTGTTGTCAGCACTTACGCATCCCCTGCCAACATTACACTTGGTGTGTACAGTTAATCCCCTAATCCCTTAGTTGCCCACCTGCACCGCTAGCGGGAACCACCCAGGCACCTACCACCCAGGTACCTATCATCCGGATGACTAGGTGATCATCGGTGCCCTTGAACTGCTCCCTGCCTGATCAATGACCCACTAAGACCACTAACAGGTGAACACCACCGCCATTGAATCATCCCACACCAGATGAATGAGTCACTCTATCGACCATGGTCTCTAGCTCATCATTCCCTTGTGACCATACCACACTTAAGACTTGCCCGAATCCGCGCAGCCCAAATGAACGCATTCACTAGGACTCCCCGACCCATCACAAATGGGGCGTTATTCAGGCCACCCAGCTACTCAGTCTACACGACTTGACTTTAATTCTCTTGATTCACTTATCATCCTGTCTGACTAATCACCTCAGAGCCACGGAATGTTTTGAGTCCCTGAAACATTGTGCCATGGTTGGCCCTGCCTATACCTGTCCTTCATCATTAGAAGACAGCTACATTGCCGACTGCCCTGACTCCCGCTCTTTACACCCCTCTCTAAGATGGCGGCGGGCACCGACACCAAGACGCTCTGACGTCATGCCGGCGCATCGCTGCTGCTGAGCCGCTGCTCAGACACGCCTCCGGGTTTTACCAGAATCCTTATTAGCGAGCGCCACGAACAGACACCCACGGCTGCTTTAGGCGACACTCCGCGCTGAGACGTGGGATTAGGTGAAGAGGTCACCCGCCCGCTCCGACGAGGTAAGGTGATTGGTACGATAGTGTTGTGAGGCGGGCACCTGGTCTGCCAGGAGCTCGGTCGCCCTGGTTGGGTTCCCGGTGTTTTCCTTCCACCCCCCAGGGACCTCAGGTGTCGGCCCCCTCCGAGGCCGTTTGCAGAGTTGGGGGACCAGGCGGTGAGTGTGCGGGCTACCGACCACGAGGGTGAGAGTTGATATGTGCTTCCACGAGCGCGCCTCGGGAGGGTTGGCACGGGTGGTGGCCAGAGGCGACTATCCCACCGGCCAGACGGCTGCTGCCATCCCTAGCACTACAGCGAGAACAGCAGAGCCCCGCCACTCGTTGCCTCAGCGCCCATCCAGGCTGCGACCTCTCTGGGTGGTGTGAATGTCCTGGGTCCACCGGGACCTGGTTAGACCACCGCGGACCTAACTCAGGTCGCTAACTCCTCCCATGATGTCCCACCAGTTGGTATACACATACCTACCTATCTACCCACCCTCGAATGGCTAATTACCCCACCAACATTTTGCTTATACCCTCCAGATAACTGCCCCATTCACGCAGACCCCATGGGAGCAGCCTTGGTGCACTAACGACCGCCAGCGAGGGTAAGTCCTTATCAAACTCTGGACTCTTGTCCAAAACCCTGATGTATTTCCACTTCCACGTGTAGTAAAACGCCGGCTGGCGTTAGGTCCTGTCAATTTTATGTCTTAATACACTAATAGTTGGTTGAGACACTTAATGCCTGCTGGAAGTCCTTTACCCAGCATTATTATTATATTTTTTTAAGTGAACTTCATTAACCCCTTGATGCGTAGTAACCTAATTGCGTCTTCCCTCTCTCCTCACCTTATTATTATGTATTGGTTCACGGAAATTAAGTAGCATCCCCCTGATTGGGTAACTTGGGGATCTGAATTACCAGTTGAAGTCTATTTCTCTCCCCACAGGGTATCCTTCTGATGCAGGAACCCCCCTTTGGCTGGATCCGGCAACCGCACAGGTTGTATCCTTCATATGCCTCAGCCTGATGCGGGGCATCTCACTAAGTTTATGAGCACTTTTTTGGTCCTGAAGAATTGCCATTACGGCATGAAACATGTTGACCTATTCACGAATGAGGGTTGAACGGGACTGACTTTTCTTAGCTACTGTAGTCCCATTGCCCCTCACGTTTTAATAAGGTGGTGAACTACACGAATAAAGACAAAGGAGTAGATCACACCAACCTTTTTTAACTCACTTCACTCACGCTCACTACTTCACTCACTAGGGCCCTCACACCCTTACATCCACCGGCAAGGAACAAAAGATCTCCACAAGAGTGTAGCACTTTGTGCTACCCGTCAGGCATTGCAGCGCCGGCTTGACGTTGGAGCAGGAAGCCGATGATGACACGATACGACTAGCTGGTGACATGACAACAGCCGTTAAACCAGCTTGTTGTGTGAGGCATCCCTAGTTCCGACAAGGGATACCTTTCCCTGTTGCACTTAGGCATATCAACGCCTTGCACCCCATGAAGAGAGGAAGACAGCACACTGAACTACGAAATGACTAATCCCAGGGGAACTCTGTGCATTTATTTGTTGCATAGATTGTTGGGACACGCACACTGGACCCCTATAAATATTGTCCCCCCCAATATCCCTCCCTGTTGTTGACTGGAACCATGGGTAAGCATAGGAACACTGTGCCACCAAAAATAAAGGTAAAAATCAGGGACACCAAGGCCACCCCGCTCATACGGGAGTGTCAACACGCGCCAAGATACACGAGGAGTCTTGCTACCCCACATCAGCCGTAATAATAAAGGACGCAACTGTGTGAAAAAACTTTTTGTGAGGGGTATCGGTATATTATTGAACAAATATAGAAACCGTGGCAATACTATCATTTTAATGATTGCTACGCGCCCTCCAGGGCAGTCAGCGCAGTTCCATAATTTAATCTGACAATGTATTCTGTCTCCAAATGCACATGGATGCCCAAGTATTTTACAGAGTCTCGGTTCCACGTGAGGGGGAAGGGGCTGGGCCATTCAACAGTACTGGGTGTGAGTGGGAAGATAACAGACTTATGCCAGTTTATACGGAGGCCCGAGAATTTGCCAAATCGGGTTATTTCTAAGAGTAAGGGTTCAAGATTGATCTGGGGCTGCCGGACATAAAGGATGGTGTCATCCGCATAAAGCGAAATCAAGAGTGGGCCAGTGCGGAATTGGAGGCCGCGATGCAAATGTCTCTCTTGAAAATGGAGGACCAATGGGTCCATCGCTAAAATGTACAATAGCGGCGACAGTGGGCAGCCCTGCCGCGTACTTGGTAGTGATCGTACCATTCAGGCGCAGCCGGGCCGTGGGAAGATTATACAATAACTCCACTGTATTCACTAAGCATTCAGGTATCCCCATACGGCGCATCACAGACATAAGGAATGACCACTCTAAAGAGTCAAACGCCTTCTCGGCATCTAGTAGTATCGCCGCAGCTGGGGTGGCAGGGTCAACACGGTGTAGAACAGAAAAAAGGGTGCGGAGATTGAGGGAGGTGGAGTGTGGAAAATGATTATTTCTCGTAGGTTATGTCCCATCATACACCCTCTTCAGTCACGTCCCCGAGCCCACCATGTCGGAACACGAGCACACGAGCACACGAGCACGAACCGATCACGCGCTCACAAAGTTGCACACACACTCTCCTTCCCCAAAAATTCAAAGGTACATCCTTATGGTCAAAGCAATTCCGAGAACCAGCTACCTCACTCAAACCGTGCATTTCTGTAGTCAAGCCGATGCCGAGAACAAGACCCCCCCATTCGTAACCATTTCCCTATAATCGGGCCGATTCCGAGAAAGGGGCCCCCTTCTGTTAGACCACGACAACCAATTCCGAGAAGAAGAGCCCCCGAATGCTGAAACACGACAAACAGACATCCTGTCACGACCATCTCTCTCTTATCTAAGGAACCAGCCTAGTGTTATTTCTCCACATTTCTGTTTCTCTTGTGCTTCCTCTTTCCAATCATGACGCAGCCTCATCCCCTCTGCTATATTTCCTTATTTCATGACGCAGCCTCTTTTTCTAGTCATGACTTCTGTTTTATTGCAACATATGACCCGGACCTGCATTGAAGGGAAGCTCCTTCCTCTTTTCTGTGTATAAATACTGTGTGTTCTGATAATAAAGTTAGAGATTCTTCCGATCCTCCTCAGGTGACGGAGCTCTCCCTTAACTCGAGTTACTGAATAAAGACCCTGAATTCGAACCACCACGGACTCTGCTCTTCATACTTAACCTTTTTGATATAGAAATTATGATCAAGGTAAATTACTAAAATATTTACCAGAGCAAATTGGCGCCCGAACAGGTACTTCTCCCCACACGCCGGTGATGCGGACCTAGACCAGTCTCTTCAAGACATCGACGGACTTCTACGTGCACACTGCAGGGTGTTCCTGCATGAACTCCTTCATGTCCAAGAGAGGCTGCACCAAGATCTGAGCATCCATACTAGGCGGTGAGGACGACAGCGGAAGTCTCGACCCAGAGCCCGAAAACCTGTGAAGATTGCCGAGTCCGAGGTCGTCTGAAACCCGACCAGTCCCTGTCCACGAGCGCTGCGTAATCAAGTATCCAGATCTTCAAGGTCTTCAAGTTCTCTGCACCTCGGTGAGTACTGCTGGGGGTGTATCAAGACGGGTTCTGATTTTTCAGAGCACGGTCAAGACGGGTTCTGATCTTTTCAGAGCACGGTAAAGACGGATTAGAAAACGGTATGTTTGTATTCTGATACCCAGAATATATCAAGTTTTTTTCACGTGTAAGCTTTATTTGTATCTAATACAATGCCTTTGTTCTCTAAACTATGTAAACTGGGTACCCGGAAGGGATTACTGGAACAATCTGTACCAGTCCCCCCGAAGGATACTCTTGGTTACTTCATGTATACAAAGTATGGAATTGGTGCCATCTTGTATTTGGATCTTTGGGAAGGTTATACTAAAGATTTAGAGATTGCGGTTAGATGGCCAAAGAGTGGTATATGGGATTTGAATTGTATTTTGGCTGTGGAGAAGAAGTGTTGGGAAAAGAAAGCAAGACCCTCGATGTTAGAGAGTGTAGAACTATGGTGAAAAGAAGCACATCGAAGGGAAAAGAAAGAGCAAGGGAAAGTTGAGAAAGCACAGAGAATGTCAGAAGAAAGTAAGATGAAAAAGTTACAGGATCAGAATGATGATATTTGTTTTGAACAAAAGAAAATGGAGGTCTCGGCCTCAGTAACGGGTATATATCCTGTCCTCTCACCAAAAATAGGGTCCGAGGTTAGCTCAGACTCTAGTACCCCTACAGCACCTCCACGTCCTAAGGTTTCTTCCGTATCCGACGATTTTATTACTACCTACTTAATGGAACCTCCTCCCGCTTATACCAATCAGATAATAGCTAGACGAATAGTCACCCAGACTGAACCCACCTCTGACACCCCAAGCGAAGTTCCACCCATGATAGAGTGCGATTACGACCCAACACCAGGGGAAGGGTCACAAGCAAATATCTCCCTTCGCCTACGAAAGGCTCTAGAAGGTTTACAGGAGGTACCGAATGTCACAAATTGCCTAAACAAAATTTACGAGGCTCTTCGTACAGGAGAACATTTAGAAACCTTACAGGAAGCTATTAAAAATAGACCCATAGCACATACAAAATGCCTCTCACGATTCATGATCACTTGTTTAATCCGAATGATAGCTAGCGCAGGAAAAAGAGTCCCTGATGATTTACTATAAGCAATAGTCGCAGGGAATTACAATAAAATAAAATAAATAGATCTTTTTATTCCACTCTTCACGAGCAAGGTTTCTAATTACCATCGAAAAGATGCCCATACCCAGGAAACCGAGAATGAGAGTACAAGCGAAGACAGGGAAGAAGGAACTGCCTTTCATGGTGCAGTACGCTCCAGTATACCTCGTTTTCAGAACAATGGACAAATCAAACTTACAACTAAGAAATTGTCAGCCCCTACAGATAGGTTGTTCCAACGAAGACAAGAAGCTCTAGATGATTGGATGGACGACGAACCTCCACTCACCGCACAAGAACAGGAACTCGCTAGAACAAGCACCCACTGGGTATCTCAATACTCTATATATGGCCCTGATATAGTTGCTCAAATGTTTTTATCAATCCCACTAGCATCTCAAAGGCTAGCTAGCATCTATATGGTTCAACACCTCATTACAATGTACGAAGACACTGGTTGCCCACCCAGAAAGTTACACTCTCTCTTACGAGACTGTTTAGAAGGGAGGTGGGTGGCCAGGGGACAAGAGTTTCTTAATATCTTCCTTGAACTACGACAGCGGTATATTCAATGTTTTTCAGACAGTTACGATGCAAATCCCCATCACTATGACCAAGGACAGTTCCCTCTCCGAGAAGTACACCCCGTTGCAGATTCCGCAGGAAAGTTACAACACACGTTTGTTTACACTCCCCTGACAAAACTAGAAATACTAGAAATGAAGAAAATGGTCCCTTCTCATGAAAAAGATCCCTTGGGTTTCCATAGGGAGCTCAAGGATATTCTTCAAATGGGTTCCTTTACCTATAAAGACCTAAATATTCTCCTCAAGGTCCTGCTACCTCAAGGAACGTATGACAAGCTAAAGGGAAAGGATTGGGAGGTTGAAGGGAAAAAGGTAGCATGGGCAGATTTAGAGAAAGAAGACATTACTCGTAATCCTGGACAAGGTTTGGAACCCCTAGTTCAGGAACTCCCTCGCCTTCTCCCTAAAATACTATCCCAGTTGCTGACCACTAAGAAAGAAGATTGTGATGCTATCTCTGCATGCAAACAGAAACCAGATGAGGATATAGGGGACTATTATACAAGATTGGAGAAATGTTTTCTCATCAATAGCGGCCTCTCCTCAGGTGGAGACGCCTATAGTCGATTATTTGTCTCCAAACTCGTAGAAAATGCTTTGCCCACGATCAAAAGTAGAGTACTGAAAGTAGAAAGTACCTGGCAAGCAAGCTCCCCTTCACAAGCACTTCAGATGCTTCAATATCACCAAAATAGAATTAGGGACGAACAAGAACAAGAAAAGAAAAGGACAAAAGATACTAAAATGAAGGTATTGGTAGCACAAACTAATACGATCCAACAGAACCATAAACAACCCCAAATGTCACAGGAAAAAGTTACTTGTAACTATTGTAAAAAGCCAGGCACTTTTGTGCGTGACTGTCCAGTATTACAACATAATATTGCCACTGGGAAAACACAACCCCGTAACTATCCCCCTCGACCTTCTGTTCCCACGTCAGCTCCTCCAACTGATGCTAAACCTACCACCCGACTCTATCAGTACCCAGTGTCATCCTATCCTGAATTCCCCACGATTTCATGAGACAGCTGGGAGGAACACGATAGTCGTCCACTGATCCTGGTCCCATTTGATCAAGAGGGCCCCTATGTACATGCTAAACTCCTAGGTAAAGAAGTGAAATTTCTGATCGACACCGGGGCTAGTAGGACGACAGTACAACACAACGAAGTTCCCAAGGTACCCCTCTCTGGCTCAAATAGTATTTCCTTGGGTTTTTCAGGTACACCTGTCATCAACAAAGTTTCTGAACCAATATCACTTCAAGTTGGTCCTCTTACAACTTCCATCGACTTGGTGCTTACAAAGTCCTGCCCGAAAGTCTCTTTGGCATCCAGACGCTAAAAGAGCTAGGTGCTATAATATGTTGTTCCCCGGAAGGGGTCCGACTGTTTTTACGAGATTTCAAAGGTCATTTCACCACACGAGAACTATATGTCAGACTAAGGGACATTCCTGTTACGCTATGGGCTACTGATCCAACAGATGTAGGATTCATGGATATTACACCACACCTAGTGACATTGAAGGAAGGTGTTGTCCTACCCCGTGTCCGTCAATACAAATTACCTCCAGACGCAGAACAAGCCCTTATTCAGATTATCGATGATTTGATAACAAAAGGAGTAGTCAGAGAAGTACCTTCCAACATATGTAACTCGCCAGTTCTGCCAGTCCGAAAGAAAACTGATGATGGTGCGCCACCAGTTTACAGACTCGTGGTTGACTTACGCGAACTCAATAAATGTGTAGTACAACAATACCCCGTGGTCTCAGACATCAGTACTCTGTTAACAGCTATAGATCCTGAGGCCACACACTTTACTGTGATCGATTTGAAGAATGCTTTCTTCAGTGTACCCATTCACCCAGACAGTCAGTACCTATTCGGATTCTCCCTACAAGGTCGTAGTTTCTGTTTCACAAGAGCTCTCCAAGGATATACAGAAAGTCCCAGTATCTACAGTCAGGCACTCAAAAGACAGTTAGATGACATTGACCTGCCCGCCAATACGACATTGTTACAATATGTCGATGACTTACTGATCACCGCACGCTCCGAACCAGAATGTGAGCAAGCATCACGAATAGTCCTAATGTTCCTTGCACAACATGGCCACAAGGTGTCAACCTCGAAATTACAATTATGTTTACAGCAGGTGGCCTACCTAGGACATCTATTCTCAAAGGAGGGTAGGGCACTCACACCTGAAAGGATTCAACTCATTTCTAACATTCCTGTCCCTAAAACACAGAAAGAAGTCCGTGCTTTTATTGGCCTCACGACCTACTGTAGACAATAGATTCCCCAGTTTGCATACTTGGCCAAACCCCTGATACAGCTAACAACCACCACCTCTTCCCCATTACCATGGACACCTGATCATACTTTTTCTTTTGACACCCTCAAACAAGCATTATGCTCTGCACCTGTCCTAGCTACACCTGATTATGCCAAACCTTTTGTCCTCTTTGTCACAGAACGGGAAGGTACAGCCTTGTCAGTACTCTCCCAAACACAAGCCAACAAACATCGTCCCTGTGCTTATTTTTCTAGCACTCTTGACCCTGTTGCACAAGGTTTGCCTGCCTGCCTGAAATCTGTTGCAGCTACAGCTCTAGCAATACGACAAAGTGATTCCATAGTACTAGGACACTCCCTTGAAGTACAAGTTCCACATGCAATAGAATTACTCTTGAATAGAACACAGACACAACACTTGACCATAGCTCGACTCACAGGTTATGAAGTCACTCTGTTCCAACCCCACATCATCATCAAGAGATGCAACATCCTCAACCCAGCTACGCTACTGCCTACTGTTCCAGTTGACAATCAAATTCATTACTGCTTAGAGGTAGTCGAACTAGTCACAAAACCTCGGTCTGATCTTACAGATGTCCCTCTGAGTACACCAGAACACACACTGTTTGTAGACAGTTCCTGTATGCGCCTCCAAACAGGCAAACTTTCAGCAGCCTATGCTGTCACTACAGAGAACACAGTCCTTTTAGCCACCAGAATATCTGTACATTCAGCACAAGCAGCAGAACTAATAGCCCTTACTCAAGCATGTGAATGGTCCAAAGGAAAACGAGTCAATATCTACAACGATTCGCAATATGCCTTCGGGGTAGTCCATAACTTTGGCATCCTCTGGAGGGAGAGAGGTTTCCTAACCTCTCATGGTACCAAGATCCAACATGGAGATCTTATCCTCCAGTTACTAGAATCAATTCACAGACCCACAGAAGTAGCTATACTGAAATGCAAAGCACACACCAAGATCACAGACTCTATCACTAGAGGTAATGCTCTGGCAGACGCCACAGCTAAACATGCTGCTCAGACAAAAACACTCAACACCGAAACTACCATTAAAACTATCTGTCCAGTTATCGATCCCACCAAAGATGTAGTAGACATCCAAAACCAAGCCACAGAGACCGAAAAGAGAAAATGGGAGGAGGAGGGAGGTTCACACACAGATCAAGGTTGGGTAACAAAGGACAAGTCCAAATGGTTTCTCCCTGACCTAATGGTTCCCATAATGATAGAAACTGCCCATGGTCCCACACATCTAGGAGAGAAAGGAATGTTAGACAGTCTGAATCTGATATGGCACAACAAGCATCTGCGTGCAGCAGCCAAACAAAAAGTACGAACCTGTATGATTTGCTGTCAGTTCAATCCAGGGAAAAGTGTATCCGTTGAACAAGGAGGGTTCCATCCTCCAGATCACGCCTTCGAAGTCCTACAAATGGACTACATACAGATGGAGAGATGTCGGGGATATAAGTATGTCCTCGTAGTAGTCTGTACTTTAACTTGATGGACTGAAGCATACCCCGTCCCAGACTATGGTGCCCAGATGACTGCCAAGCAATTGGTAAGGGAATTCTTCCCTCGCTATGGGTTGCCAAGAGTCATTTACTCTGACAACGGACAACCATTCTCCTCTAAATTGATGGAGGCTGTCTCCTTACTGTTAGGATACACCTGGAAGTTTCACTGTGTTAGGCATCCCCAAGCAGCAGGCCTAGTCGAACGACATAACCAGACATTAAAAACGAAGTTAGCAAAAATATGCGCTGACAAACAAATAGATTGGGTTACAGCTCTTCCGGTTGCCCTCTTCTATATGAGAATGGTGGCACACTCCCGGACGGGTCTGTCCCCCTACGAAATCACATTTGGGAGGCCTCCGAATATCTGGGGTGTCCCGTCTCCTAAAAAGCTAATTGACATTGATGCAAATGTACTGACAGATTACTTGGCTTCTTTGATGTCTGCACTACGTTCTGGCCGTTCACAGGTGGCTGCAGCCTTTCCAGACAAGACCACGCCCGACGAGCACTCCCTTCAGCCTGGCCAATGGGTGCTCGTCAGGAACTTTGACCGAACCAGCCCTCTGGAAAGAAGGTTGACGTCTCCCAAGCTGGTGCTGCTGACGACGAGGACCGCGTCAAAGTCGAGGGACGAAAAGGGTGGCTTCACGTGAGCCACTGCTAAGCCTTCTACGGACCAACTCCTTTGGACGCTGTTGCTGATCCTGAGACCAAAGACATTGAGAAATCAGACTTTAAAGACATTGAAACAACAGACTTTATTTCACCCCTTCCAGAACTCTTGCCCAAAGAAGAGTACAAATCACGGCTGCAATCCTATCCCAAACAGACTTGAGACATTGCATCTGACCTCGGCCTGCCAGTGGCTATTTAAGCCCAAGACGGACGCTTGGTGAAGCGGTTGCTGGGAAGAGTC
Organism: Lissotriton helveticus; assembly: GCF_964261635.1. Lineage (NCBI taxonomy): Eukaryota > Metazoa > Chordata > Amphibia > Caudata > Salamandridae > Lissotriton > Lissotriton helveticus. The sequence goes on along the minus strand of NC_136058.1, from coordinate 390,404,250 downwards.
CGGTCACTGGTGCATCTTTTACTCAAGACTAAGCAGCCGAAATCATGAAGATAAAGAATTATTGTGCGAAATTGTTACAGAACAAAATTCTTTTTTTCCTCTCTATCATGATTCTTATTTTCTGCATCATGGCTTGTCTAGGTTGGTTCCTTCATCTAGCTTTCCCACCATCTTCCCCCACGCCTTTGAACAACACTACTATGCATTCACACGTAGATCTTCCTCCGCATCTCAAGAGCAGAAGAAAAGAGTTCTTCAATAACACATTCATCTCCACACTCCACCAACATCAATTGGTGATTAACAAAACCAATTGTTGGGTCTGTGGTTTAATGCCATACTCTGTGCACGGAGGAATACCTTTTATTCCTCTCCCCTTTGGCTATGCTGGATCTACCTATGCACTCTCTATGATATTTTCCGCCTCTGTTAGAAACATTCCTGAAACCCAGATCAAGAACGCTAGTACCTGGAACGAGATAAAAACAAAAACAGTACGAGCCGCCGAACGGATGGTAACTTTCACAGCAACATGGGGACAAGCAGACATTAGTGAAAACAACAGTTATTCCCTCTTTAATGACACTACCTCCTTTAGGGAGGTATTTTCAGTCCAGAAGAGACAGACAGACCAGGGAGGATGGGCCGTGCCCCACAAGGGCCTCTTCTGCGTAAGGGGAAAGGGCAAGGGTCAGAAAATGGGAGATAGTGAATGTAACAAGACCTACACCCTACCTGATCCAAATTTCCCAATGATGGCCACTGCCCCTAACACCTACTTTATCTGTGGACCTCACGCACGTACTTGGCTACCTCAAGGCTGGTCCGGAAAATGCTACATTGCATTTCTCCTGCCCCCTACCTACGCCGCCCCAGCAGATTACCATCTCAGTGACCCTCCGACCGTAATTAATAGACGGCGAAGGGGGGGCCATAGCTGCTGAAGATACAGCGGACCAAGAGGCCGGCGACTTCTTTAAAGGAGCCATCCCATTCTGGGGGCCTATGATCAACAGCCACCACATAAGACAACTGACTTGTGTGGTCCAGGGAGCCATAAACAAAACAGCTGGTGCATTAAGTAACATCACCGCTGAGATGGCTGCCGATAGACTCATGACGTTACAGAACCGTATGGTCCTGGATATCATATTGGCTGACCGTGGTGGTGTATGTGAACTGATCGGGTCCAGCTGCTGTATATTTATCCCAGATAATGCACCCTCAGTGTATACCGCCATTTCCCGCCTTCACATACTTTCCAGAAAACTAGATGCAGACACTGGTGCCTGGTCCCTGACAGGTTGGTTCTGGGGCCTCCTGTCCTCATGGGGATGGAAGGTGCTTACAGTCATAAGTCTTTCTCTAGCTATTCTCTTCACCTGCTGCCTCTGTATTCAGTGCGGTCCAGCACTCTGTAGTTTCTGTATCACTACTTGCATTCCCAAAACCCAGTCCAGAAAGAAAGAACAGGAAAGAATCATGTTACAGGAACAAGTAAACGGCCTAATGAGTATAGAAATGGATTAGGAAAGAAAAAGAATTTTAGAAGGGTATATTATGGGACAAGGAGGGAATGTGGAAAATGATTATTTCTCGTAGGTTATGTCCCATCATACACCCTCTTCAGTCACGTCCCCGAGCCCACCATGTCGGAACACGAGCACACGAGCACGAACCGATCACGTGCTCACAAAGTTGCACACACACTCTCCTTCCCCAAAAATTCAAAGGTACATCCTTATGGTCAAAGCAATTCCGAGAACCAGCTACCTCACTCAAACCGTGCATTTCTGTGGTCAAGCCGATGCCGAGAACAAGACCCCCCCATTCGTAACCATTTCCCTATAATCGGGCCGATTCTGAGAAACGGGCCCCCTTCTGTTAGACCACGACAACCAATTCCGAGAAGAAGAGCCCCCGAATGCTGAAACACGACAAACAGACATCCTGTCACGACCATCTCTCTCTTATCTAAGGAACAAGCCTAGTGTTATTTCTCCACATTTCTGTTTCTCTTGTGCTTCCTCTTTCCAATCATGACGCAGCCTCATCTCCTCTGCTATATTTCCTTATTTCATGACGCAGCCTCTTTTTCTAGTCATGACTTCTGTTTTATTGCAACATATGACCCGGGCCTGCACTGAAGGGAAGCTCCTTCCTATTTTCTGTGGATAAATACTGTGTGTTCGGATCATAAATTTAGATATTTTTTCCGATCCTCCTCAGGTGACGGAGCTTTCCCTTAACTCGAGTTACTGAATAAAGACCATGAATTCGAACCACCACGGACTCTGCTCTTCATACTTAACCTTATTGATATAGAAATTATGATCAAGGTAAATTACTAAAATATTTACCACAGGAGCGATGTGGAACAAAGCCATATTGGGCAGGGGATATGATGGACTCCATCAGTAGCGAAAGGCGGATGGCAATGACTTTCGCTAGGATCTTGTAATCCAGGTTCAATAAAGACAGAGGACGATAAGATCCACAGAGCATGGCATACTTTCCCGGCTTAGGCAGGAGCACAATGACCGCCTCTCTAAGAGTGGGGGGGAGACAACCCGTTTCAAGGGCCTCAGCATACACCTCTACCAAGCGAGGAACCAACAGATCTTTATAGGCCTTGTAAAAATCGGGCAAAAAACAATCCAACCCAGGGGCAGAAGACCCCTTCATGGAATCTATAGCTTCGATGATATTGTCGGGCGTGATAGGATCGGCCCAAAAATCTCGTATCCAGTTATCTAAATACACCATTGCGATCTCATTGAGGTAATTCCCTCTGTCGGTGGCGTCATCAGTTAACGTTGATGTGTACAAAGAGGTGTAATAGGACAAAAAGGTATCACAGATCTCAGGTGTGGTGCGCAGCATGTCCCCTGTCGGCCCTTTGAGTTCAGTGATGTAGGAAGATTTGTATGGGGGGCGAAGCAAATGTGCTAACAATTTGCCTGGTCGATCACCCTCCCCATACTGCCTAGCCGTGTGTGATCGAACCAGAAATTGAAGTTCCCTGTCGGCCTCCTCTCTAAACTCCACCATCAACTGCAAGCGCCTAAGCTCCCTCTCCTCTGTATGTTGTTGAAGTTGCTATGCATCTAGCGACGCTATATCGCGTTCTATCCGGGAGAGGGTCACGCAAACATCGCGCAGTACTCCAGTATGTTTAGTGATGCACACTCCCCTGATGGTCGCCTTAAATCCCTCCCATAGGACAGCCCAGTTGTCAACCGTACCCGTGTTGAGTTTAAAGTATTCCTCAATGGCCCCCCTAAGTTCTTCTGCGAAAAATGGGTCTGATAAAGCCTTCCCAGGGAAGCGCCACTGTTTTTCATATCCACCCGCTCGGGGAACCCGCAGCTTCAGTACTATGGGAGAATGATCCGACAGGGTAAGTGGGAGTGTAAGGAGGTCGTCAACCCACCCAACCACTTCCGGGGAAATCAGCCAATAGTCGATCCTGGTCCATGTGTCATGAAACCCGGAATAGTGTGAGTAAGCTGGCGCCAAGGTATGCAGATGCGCCTCAATGTCTACGAGGGAAAAGTGGGAGCATATGTCACGAAGGATTGGGCGTGAGTGGGGTCTGGTGTCCGCGGTAGTTGAGGTGCTGTCTCTGGACGGGTTAAGCAGCAGATTAAAATCGCCACCGATGAGTAATACACCAGGGTCTGAGTTCAGCAGCTGTACCTGTAAGTCATTGAAAAAAGTAGGAGTGTCAGTGTTAGGGCCATAGACACCAACGAGTGTGACCTTATGACTCAAGAGGGTCCCTGTAATATTGACATATCTACCCTCCATATCAATGACAGTGTGAGCTAGCACAAAGGGTATCCGTTTATGTATATATATAGCAACTCCCCTGGAATATCTGTTATAGTGGGAGAAGAAGCGATGGGTACCCCAGCTCCTGGCAACCTGTGAAGCAGCGTCCGGTGTTAAATGAGTTTCTTGCAGGAAGACCACGTCAATCCTATGTCTAGTAATGTAGTTAAAGACTTGCCTACACTTCCTAGCGTTGTTTAGTCCCCTGACATTCCAAGACATCAACGAAAGGTCTGAGGGGCCCAGCTGTAACCCTAATCTAGCCATAAGAACAGGGAGAGGGAAGTTGAACTATCACATGAGCAGTTCAGCACAAACAATGTAGTTGCAAAAACGTCGTGACACTTTTGAAAAAAACAAAACCAAACAAACCCCCGCTCCCTCCCCCCACCCAACCTCTCATAAGCCCCGAAGAGGAAAACCCAACCCAATGTAGCGGTGAAATGGAACATTATGTGCAGTAGTAGTGCAGTGCATACTAATTCCACCGCAGTAAGTAAAGTAACAAATAACCAAAGTAGAAAGGCGTTCGCCATAGGGGGTAGCAACGCCACACCATCCGGGCTAACCAATTCAATATTTATGCAACAAACAAACCAGCGGTCTTTTAGACAGTTAACTAAGTGTCCAAGCCATAAGAGAGTAGTCATGAGCAGGAGTCTACTTTTCAACCATGGCCTGAGCCCGAAAACAGATCCACGCTGTGTTGGGAATCTCGCTGTGTCGGTGAAGGCGCCCTGGAGTTGTCAGCAGCCTGAGTGTCTCTGGATTTATAAGAGTGACAAAACTCCTGGACCTCCGTCGGGGTGTCAAAGATGCGGGCCCTGCCGGCTACTTCCACCCTAAGGCGTGCGGGGTAAAGCATACCATACTTGAGACCTAAATTGCATAAAGTAGCCTTGACCTCAGTGTACTTTCGGCGCGCTTCCTGAACCATAGGGGTAAAGTCTGGATAAAAGGACAGGGAGTCGCCTTGCCATCGAATCTCCCCTTTCTCTCGAGCAGCACGGAGGGCGGCATCTCGATCCCTTAAGTTCATAATCCTGGCTATGATGGGACGTGGCGGCTGACCCGGTTTCGGCCGAGGACCCAGAGATCGGTGGGCCCGTTCCACCACAAACCCTGGGGTAAACTGATCTCTGCCGAACAGATCTATGAGAAGCTTTTCCACAAAGACGTCCATCCGACCAGTTTGGGTAGATTCCGCCACACCTAAAATTCGTACATTATTGCGACACCCGCGTGCTTCCAAGTCCTCATTTTTTATGGCCACTTCCTTTAGGATCTTTTCAACTCGTTCAAGGCGTTTCAGTGCTTTGGCGTCTGCATCCTCAATATCTGAAACACGAGATTCGACCACATCAAGCCGACGATCATGTGCCTGCACTTTGGAGCCCATGTCAGCAAGTTTTTGTTCCAAGGTGTCAAATCTGCTGTCGAGCGACTTGAATCCAGCTCTCATTTCGGACATCATAGTCGTGACCAAGGAAGTGGTGTTGTCCTGTGGAGGAGGAGGCATCGCATCTGATGAGGAGCCAGTTGCGGTGTCCGTAGCCAGCATGGAGGCCTTGTCAAAACTAAGTTTTCGCTGGTTAGGGTCTTTCTTCCCCATGCTGACCGGTGGTAAGTCTAGTGAGGGCTAGCAGCCAGCAGGCCAGGAGAGGGGCAGGTGTGGTGGTCGTGAGTAGGTGATCCAGGAGGGTCGTGTAGAGCAATGGCGCAGCAACAGTCCCGCTAGCTCCTCGACGAAGAGTGGCTACGCACTGGTCAGGCAGTCCAAGGCTATGGAATGGCGCCTAATGAATCAGGGGCCAAACGCTTGTGAAGGTAGCCTGCGCGCTGGTAAAGACCTCTCCGGCACTCCGCCACAGGCAAAAATAAGTGCACCGAATCCAGGTCCCAGAACTCCGAGGGCACGATGGCCGGACACTCCAACAAAATGGCGGACCAGGGCTGCCGCGCCAACAGGCAGGGAGCAATGTGGTGAGTCGTCCCCGTGCTCCACTCACCCGGTAGCCACGGGGGGGAAGCCACCAAGGGAAGGCGGGGTCACCCAGCCTCACAGCAGTCCAATCACCCAGGACACCCACCACCACCCACGCGTCCTCCCGCGGCACCCGGGCCAGACCACGCAGCCCCCCGACTCCCACCGGGCGCAGCCGCTACCGAGTCCCCGGCTCCGGCTCGCGACCCAGGCCCTAAGGCCGCAGTGAGCCCCGGAGCCGCAGAACCAGCGCGGCCAAACCCCCAGCCAGACCGGGAGAAGCGAGTCCGAGCCCCCAGTACCCCTAGCGAACGCAGGGCGAGAGGCAACGCGCCCCCGACGCGGAACTCACCGGAAAGCCAGGCGCAGCGAGAGAGGACGCCGGTGGGGTGGCGCTCCTGCTCCTCCGCCAAACAGTCCCTTACCGGGCACCTCCTAGCCCCAGAAAGGTGTCGGATGGCAGCGAACCGCCGCCGTTACAGGATGGAAGCGTAGAGCAGGTTCAGGTCAGTCTTGAGACCGCATGATGGAGTAGTTTGGCCACCCGGACGGCGGAGCTTCAGTCGAAAGCGGCCATCTTGGTCGCTTCTGTGGCCACGCCCCAGCGGAGTTGGGAGTTTAACAGTAGAAGCTGTCATCACTGTGAAGGTGGTTGCAGTTGCCAGAGAATATTGTGCCGTCGACGGTCCCGTCGACGAGCTCGTCGTCGAAGTCGTCATCGAGGGCGTCGTCGATAAAGTCCTTGGCGCCGACGAAGATGTGGTTGCCGTCGACAAAGCCGAGGTTCTCGTCTAAGAGGGCACTGGCGTCGAAGAAGATGTTGATTTCGTTGATAAAGCTTTCAGCGTCGACAGAGCCATCGTCGACGAGGACACCGTAGACGGAAGAGGTAGCGTTGACGAGACGTGACGCGTCGACGAAGTCTTCGTCGACGAATGACGCTTAGGAAGGGTCGTCGACGAGACAGATTTCTTCGCCGTCGACGAAATGTTTACAATGGACGAGATAGGCCGTATCTCCTGGGCCATCGTTGACGATGGAAACGTCATCGTCGACAGAGTGCTGGTCGTCGTCGAAGTAGGTATAACATCGACGGATCTCGTCGTCGTCAACGGGCGCATCGACGGGCTCGTCGACGAGCTGGCGCTCGTTTTAGAGGATGAGGGCACAGAGTGGATCTGCGACGCCAGAGAACTAGGTCCCGCAGTCGTAGAGGCCGGCAGATCCCGTGGGGAGACTGATTTTGGAGCGTCCACAAGCTTCTTCTTTTTTAGAAAAGGAGAAGGCATCTCAGTGTCAGATCCACGCTTCAGAGAGGTCTTAGAATGGCGAGAATACACACTCTCTATATCAGATACTGGGTTGTCTGAGGTCTTCAACCTCTGTAGCCACAGAAGGAGACGGGCCTCTCTATCTTTTAGGGTCTTTAAAGAAAAAGTCATGCAAACTTTGCAACTCCTCACCTCATGGTCCGGGTACAAGCAGTAGATGCATTTTTTATGAGGGTCCTCAGAGAAAAGACGAAGTTTGCCACAGGCAGAACTGGGCATGAATAAAGACTTTTTAGTTGAAGACATGTTCTTGAAGTTTTGAAGGTTTGTAGATGAAAACTGAGCAGAGCTCAGGGAGACTCCCTTCACACGACGTGCGGTAGAAAATCTGAGCGCTTGAGCTTCAAAGGAGAAGGTTCTAGAGGGTGCTACAGCCTGATTGGCTGGAATGTGGACCATTATACTGACATGGATAAGTTACTAAAGTGAACCCTCCCTATATGCCTTCTATGGGCAATGCTGTTTTATGGTACTTTTAAAATGTTTTTACTTAATTCATATTATATGGTTTTATATATTTATATATATATGTATATATAATTTATGTATATATGATTCTTACTACTATTTTATGTACCGTGGGACTCCCACTTCGACGACGGGGAATTATTCAAGCATGTGAATCTATGTTCTCAGGGATGTACTGAACTGCCAGCCTCATGGCACACTTAGCCAGCTTTTCACCTCGTCCTCCTCAAACTGTTGACCAGCTACCAGAGCAAATGAGCCTGCAGCAAAGCATCACTGGCTTGGTGCCATACTCCTCCAAGTCAGCAAGCACTCTGGTCTAGCCAGTCCTAACCCCACATGAATGTTCCCCATCACAACTAATTTAATGGTTCTAAGTCATGTTTCTGCCAAACGTAAGTGAAAGGCTTTACACAAAGTGCTGAAAGAGAAATCATGGAGTTTTTCAATATTTCTGAATCTGCCACAGTACACAGGAGCATTATTTATCCACAGCAGCAAATCAAGTATGCACCCTGTAGGAAGCATGTGTGAATGAAACATGGAATGCATTGAAGCCAAAAATCCATGCAACATCATAGAGTGCAAGATAACATGTGTTATTATTCCAGCAGAACAAAATGCCATTCCTAATGTGTACGTCATTTTAATGACAGTGCCAGGAAATGTATGGTCAGTGTTGTTATTCTGCCAGTTAAAAGACTATCTCCATTATTGTGTCAGGAAATAAAATACTTTCAGAAATCCTACTTATTGGCAGGGTGCTGCCTGCCACTATATTGCAGGTTACTTCCAACATAATCTGAATTATACATACATACTCCAGGGTGCAGCCAGCTACGGGGTCTGCAAACAGCAGTCTGGAGCCACTCAGGAAGGAGGTAAGCTCTTCATTTCATCTTAACCCCTTAGGTTACATTCACAGTCTGATAGATCCGAGAACTTTATCCTCGCTCTAACTGCGCCAAGCTGATGGACGCAGCCCAACATAGTCTGTGTTGTGTGCTAGGTGATGCCTGGCATCTTATTATCGTTGGCGGATGGATGAAGCTCTGATAAGAGCTACTACAAGAAAAGCAGAGAAACAGGACCACAGATCGCTACAGAGTGACAACTGCCCAGAAGCTGAAGAAAGAAGTCTGGAACAGCAAACCTGCACCCTGGAGATTCTGCAGGGTAAGCAAATGATGGTAATGAAATGCAAACTGCAGCATTAAGGTCACACACTACAACATCTTTCCGTTTAAACCAAAGGAAACAGCCTACAAGAAAAAAAATTAAACAAAAAGCAACAACACTAGAAAATGCATTTCCAAATGCTGCAAAAGAGAACGAATATGCTACTTACCAGTATGCATCTGTTCTTGGCATGTAGGGCTGCTGACATTCATATCTATTGCATAGATCGCCGCCTAGTGTTGGGTCCGGATGATTGCACATTGTTGTCCTGGAAGAGTCTTCGAAGTATCACGAGATAGGTGGCTCCTCCCCTGGACTACAGTGTGCATGGGCATCGACTCCATCCCCAGATTGTTTTTAGCCATTGTGGCAAAGATGGAGTGTAACGCTGTGAGTGATGACCATGCTAAGAGTAAATGCAAGCGCTGCAGCCGCTACAGGCGCCGGGGAGGAGGGTGGGCGATATGAATGTCAGCAGCCCTACATGCCAAGAACAGATGCATACTGGTAAGTAGCATATTCGGTTCGAGGTATGTGGGCTGCTGAATTCCTATCTATTGCATAGAATACAAAGCAGTCCCTCCATTATCGGCGGCCGCCTGTGCCAGCTGCAGCAGTTTGAAAAAGTGTTTTTAGAACAGCCTGCCCTACAGCTGCCTGCTGTTTGGAGTGCACATCTACACAGTAGTGTTTAGTAAATGTGTGTGTGGTAGGTAGACCATGTGGCTGCTCTACATATGTCTTCTAAAGGAATATTTCCAAGGAAAGCCATGGAGGCCCCCAACTTACGCGTGGAGTGGGCCCTTGGAGGAACCGTTAATGTGCGCTTGGCTTTTTGATAGCAAATCTGAATGCACTTAACGATCCACCTGGCTATACCTGCTTTGGAAATGGGGTTGCCCTTGTGCTGTGGCGAAAAGGCAACAAACATTTTTTTTGTTTTCCGAAAAACTTTGGTCCTATCTATGTAATACATTAGAGCTCTCTTGACGTCTAGTGTGTGGAGCATTCTCTCCGCCACTGACTCAGGATTTTGGAAGAACACAGGCAGTTCTATAGTTTGATTGATATGGAACTGTGAAACCACTTTAGGAAGAAACTTAGGGTTGGTGCGAAGCACCACCCTGTTGGAGTGAATCTGTATGAATGGCTCTTGGATAGTTAGTGCCTGGAGCTCACGATGTTATCGCTATTAGAAAAGCCACCTTCCACGTTAGGAACTGGATCTCGCATGAGTGCAGAGGCTCAAAGGGTGGACCCATCAGCCTGGTGAGGACCACATTAAGGTTCCATTCAGGAGCTGGTGGGGTCCAGGGAGGAATAACTTGGTTGAGTCCCTCCAGAAAAGCCTTAATGGCAGGCACCCTGAAGAGTGAGAGATGCTGCCTGTTTTGTAGATAAGCTGCTATTGCGGACAAGTGTATACGAATGGAAGCATAGGCTAGATTGCATTTGTATAGATGTAACAGATAACAAATGATGTCGTGAGTAGATGCGTCTAGCGGGTTGATGTTGTGGTCTGCACAATAAATGACAAACCGCTTCCATTTTGCCGCATAACATGCTCTGGTGGTGGGCTTTCTTGCCTCTATTATGATAGTCATACATTCGGGAGGCAAGTTAAGGTAGCCAAATTCTAAGACCTCAGGAGCCAGATCGCCAGGTTGAGCTGTTGCGGATCTGGATGCTGAATGTCGCCATGGCTCTGCGTCAAAAGCCTGGGTGTGAGGTGCAGCCTTTTGATGCGGTACCACGGATAGTTCTAGAAACGTGGTGTACCATGGTTGGCGTGCCCACGTTGGAGCAACCAGGATGAGTGTCATCGAGTGTTGCTTCAGCTTGCGTGCCACCAGCGGTATTAGAGGTGCTGGGGGAAAAGCGTATGCAAATATGCCTGACCAGTTCATCCATATCGCATTGCCCTGCGACTGTGGGTGTGGAAACCTGTCGGCAAAGCTTTGGCATTTGGCGTTTTCCTTTGTGGCGAAGAGGTCTATCTCTGGACGACCCTACTGCTGAAAATACGGGTGGAGTACTGATGGATGTATCTCCCACTCGTGCATCTGGTGGCTGTACCTGCTGAGCAGGTCCGCCATCTGATTGTCCTTGCCTGGGAGGTGTTCTGCCATGAGGAAGATGTTCCTTTGAATGGCCCACTTCCACATGCTCTGAGCCAGATGAGACAACTGTGGAGAGTGTGTACCTCCCTGCTTTTGAATGTAGTACATGGCCGTCATGTTGTCCGTCCGGATCAACACGACCTTGTTGCACAGATGTACTCTGAATGCTTTCATCGCCATGAAGATAGCCATCAGTTCTAGGAGGTTGATGTGCATCTTCTTTTGCTGCGTCGTCCATAGTCCCTGCACTGTGTAGTGGAGTACATGAGCTCCCCATCCCTGGAGAGATGCGTCGGTTGTCAGAATAATCTGTGGCACAGGCTCCTGGAACGGTCGGCTCTTGCAAAGGTTTTGTGGATTCCACCAATGCAGAGAGTTGTATGCACGACCGGTCACCAACACTAGGTCTTTTAACTGTCCGTGACCCTGATTCCACTGACGTGCTAAGCACTCCTGAAGCGGACGCATATGTAGTCTCGCGTGCGGGACTATGAAGATGCAGGAGGCCATCATGCCTATCAACTGCATGAACACTCTTGCCGGAAGCGAGTGTTGCGGTCTGAATTTTTGTAGTAGCAATTGAATGCTGTTGATCCTCACTGAATTTGGCTGTGCTATGGCTGCCAGAGTGTCTATTGTCGCGCCCAGATACTGCCGTATGTGGGCGGGCTGAAGGTGTGACTTTGGGTAATTCAGTGAGAATCCCAGATCGTGAAGAAGGTGAATGGTGTGGGACATGTGTGCGCACACTGCTGGCCCGACTTTGCTTGGATAAGCCAGTCGTCCAGATAAGGGTATACAAGAATGTTTTGTCTCCGTAGGTGTGCAGCCACTGTCGCCAGGCATTTCGTAAACACCCTGGGTGCTGTTGTCATTCCGAAAGGGAGGACTTTGAATTGGTAATGTTGATCCTGAATGGTGAACCTGAGGTATTTTTTGTGTGACGGGTGTAGCGGAATATGAAAGTATGCATCCTTCAGATCTAATGTTGCGAGGAAATCTCCCTGACTGAGCAACGGCAGAACCTGCTGCAATGTTAGCATGTGAAAGTGTTCCGATAGAATGTACTGGTTTAGGGGTCTTAGGTCCAGTATGGGTCTGAGGGACCAGTCCTTTTTTGGTATCAAGAAGTACAGGGAGTACACTCCTGTGCCCCTTTCCTCCATAGGCACGAGCTCGATTGCCCCTTTTTGCAGCATGACGAGTACCTCCTGCTGCAATAAGTGCAAATGCTCTGTGGACATAGGACGGTGTCTTGGGGGTATGTTGGGTGGAGTGGATATTAACTCCAGACAATAACCGTACTGGATAAGCTTTGTGACCCACCTGTCTGTGGTGATGGACTTCCAGACCGGCAGGAACTGTTGGAGTCTCCCCCCGACCGGTGTTGTATGGTCGGGGGGCAGTGACAAGGCGTCACTGTTTGGTAGCGGCGGAGGATCTGGAGCTGTTGTTTCCACGACCTCTGCCCTTGACGCTGTTTCCACGATATCCACCAATACTTTGTTTGGTGTATGTGCTTTGATCGCCACCTTTATTGTACTGTGTTTGCTGAGACAGCTGGCCTCTGGAAACTCCTCTATTGTGTGAGCGACTAAAAGAACCACCCCTGAACTGCTGCGACTGGAGAGCTCCCATAGATTTCGCAGTTTCAGTGTCTTTTTTGATTTTTTCTAAGGTGGTGTCCACCTCAGGTCCAAATAAGTGATCAGGGTTTACAGGCTTATTTAGTATGGTGGTTTGTATCTCTGGCTTGAACCCGGAGATTCTCAGCCAGGCATGTCGCCGTAACATCACACTTGTATTAATGGCTCTGGCAGCGGTGTCCGCTGCGTCCAATGCACACTTGATAGAAACATTGGAAATAAGCTTCCCTTCCTGTACAAGCATCTCTGCTGCTTCCTTATATTCATCTGGCAAGTGTTGTAACAGGGTCTCAAGTGTGTCATAATGGGCCCTGTCATATCTGGCTAAGAGCGCCTGAGTGTTTGAAATGCGCCAGACATTGGCCGCTTGAGCTGCTACCCTTTTCCCTGATGCTTCTAGCACTTTCGATTCTTTGTCAGGGGGAGGAGCATCACCCGTTGTTTGTGAATTTACCCTCTTCCGGGCATTGGAAACAACTAGAGTCCAACGGCAACTGGCCCTTGATGTATGTAGGGTCCCCAGGCGCCGGTTTGTACTTCTTCTCAATTCTGGGGTCTTGACAGTTTTTTCAGAGGTGGAAAAGGTGTCAAACAGAAAATCCACTTCAATTGGGTCAGCATGGAGCTGGACATCATGATTTTTGGCTGCCCAATCAATAAGCGCATTAAAAGCCGCCGAGTCTTCAGTAGGCGAGGTTTTTACAGCATACACCTTACTGTCTGGGGCAGTGTGTGGATCTCCTGGGTCAGCAGCGTCTGCCCAGGGTTCATTGTGATCTTCAGGATCAGTGTCTAGAGGGTAGTTGTACTCCTCATCGTCACCTCCCCCTGTCTCCCCATCTGAATAAGTGGGCGAGATAGGAGCAGTGTCTTTGCCACGTGGAGATATCGGTTCGACAAGAACGGGTGAAGTAGGGGAATCCTTCTTCTTTTTTAATGGGATTTTATAGGACTCCTTTGGCTGTTCCGGGGTGATCTTTCGTTTGTAAATTGAAAGTCTACCAGTGTCGGCGTCAATGAACTGTTCCGGCTGCTCTTGAAGCGGGGGTTGTCGATGCTTTGCGACCACTAACCCGGGTCCGGTCTTCTGTGCCGCTGACGCCTGCTTAGACCCTTCGACGGTCGTCTTAGGGGCGAAGGCCTTAGGCACCACTTTCGGCGGCAGCGTGAACTGGATGGGCGCCGGCGACTTTTAGCAGCTGGCGTCGATGGAGAAGTATCCTTCGGACCGACAGTGGAAGTCTTCTCCTTAATTCGCTTCAACGACTCCAACACCTGCTTCGAGAAGGAGGCGGACGCTGCGTCGACTTGACAGGTTCCTTCGATCCAACGCCAGGCGTGGACTCGAGGGTTGTAGCGCTTTTGGCCTTGTCCGTCCGACGTGTAGGATCGAGAACCTTCTGCGGTCCGAGTCCTTTGTCTGTGTCGATGCTTTTTGGCGCCGACTTTCTCGGGTCGACGTCCTTGACCTGTTTTTTGTTTGTTACAGTCTTTGGGTCGACACCCGTTAGCGACCTCACCGGGTCGATGACACCTTTAAGCTTTTTCGGCGCCGATAGTTCCGAGGACTTCGAGCCGACCAACACAATACGCACTTTCGGTTTCGATGCCGCCTCCAGTGCTTTCGATTGCGTAGACACCGATGCTTTCTCTTTCGGTTTCGATTTCCCAACTTGTGGCTCCTTAGAAGTGTCCGAAGCCGGGCCTTGAGGCAAGGCTGTGGAACCCATTATAAGATCTTGGGTAAGGCCATGTGGCGATCCCTCGACCTGAGCCTTATTAAGTCTATCGCCCCCCGTATCGACGGTTGGGCCTAGCTCCTCGCCTGAGCTATCTTCTCCGGCCCCAAAGACCACATCGTCGTCTCCTCCCTCGTTGACGACGTTGAAAAAATCGACCATCTCGACATCTGCGTCGTAGTTGGAGTCGTTCTCCGATGCAGGATCAGACTCCCGAACTTCCTGCTCGACTCCCTCATCCTCTTCGGTATCGAAAATGTTCACCGGGTCAGGTGCCGTCTGCTGGGCCTCCTGGCGCGCTGCGCGCCGAAGTCGTATCGTCTTCTTGGATCGGAAACGAGAACAAGCCATACAGCTTGCTTCATCGTGATCTGGCGACAGGCACTTGTTGCACACCGGATGGACGTCGATATGAGGATATTTCGAATTACATACGGGGCACCTCTTGAACGGGCTCCGTTCCATGATGTGTCGTTGATAAGCCTCTGGCGTTGACCGGGCCTTCAGCGCCGAGAAGTCACGCGACTCCCCTGGATGTTCGACTCGGAAACTGAGTTGAAACAGACTCGGGCACCGATCACAAGACAATACTGACGATATACTAAAGGCCTTTTGGCCAAAAAGAAAGTTTTATATATATTCCGAACTTGAGGGAACAAATATGTATCCGAACCCAATGGCGGAAAAAAACAATCTGGGGATGGAGTCGATGCCCATGCGCACTGTAGTCCAGGGGAGGAGCCACCTATCTCGTGATACTTCGAAGACTCTTCCAGGACAACAATGTGCAATCATCCGGACCCAACACTAGGCAATAGATATGAATTCAGCAGCCCACATGCCTCGAACACAGTTAATACAAATACCTTAGTAATGTGCTTATTTCTTGGCTTCACTCCATCTGCAGCAATAACGCTCTGAAAGGAGAAATTACTGCTGTGAGTCTCAGAGTCTTCAGTGTTACTGGTCTAAGTCACGCAGACTGTGGTGTCGGAAGATAACTTTCTCTTATTTGGCTTTATAGTTCCACCAGTCACGCCATTGCTTTTAGCGTACACGCTACTGTCAGCAGCATCACAACTTCAGGCAGACCAGCAATGCGGATCTCACCACTCACATTGGGTAAATATTCAACAAGCACGGTGTCGGCTTACCAAGTAGAACAAAAGAATCGGGTCTCATAACCATACCCAGAGGCACAGCTAGCTCTGCCACCACCTGAGCACACCCAAACATCTCAGCACTTAAGCACCAGTCCCAGGGGAGACCATCTATGAAGTCCTTGTTAACTTGCACCACTCCTGGGTCAGCACAAGCATCATGGACAGCGTCTAACACCGCTACCACAAACATTCATGAACATCCAAATCCTCGTCACCCAAACTACCCAAAAATGGCTTTCTAGATAAGCAACCAGCCCTGTAGTTTCGGCCCCTGTGTACTAATTTGATACCAAAGCAGTAATTTTAAAAATAGCCTTAGCAACCTTACAGAGGCCTGACTGACACAATTAAGGGTTCAATCCAAATCCATCAATCAATCAAGAATTTGTAGAGCGCACTACTTACCCGTGAGGGTCTCAAGGTGCTGGGGGCAAAATAGAGGGGGGGCGCTACTGGTCAAACAGCCAGGTCTTGAGTATCCTCCTGAAGGTCAGCAGGTCTTGGGTCTGTCATAGGCTCAGTGGGAGGGTGTTCCAGGTCGTGGCGGCGAGGGGGTTGTTCTTCTGATGCGAGGGACGGTGGTGAGGTCAGCGGAGCGGAGCTGGCGTTTGGGGATGTTGAATAAGAGTCGTCTGTTGAGGTAGACTGGGCCGGTCTTGTGTGCGTGGATGAGGAGCTTGAAGGAAATCCTCTTGTTGACGGGGAGCCAGTGCAGGTTTCTCGGGTGGGGCGGATGTGGCTGTGGCATGGTACGTCAAGCATCATCGATGCAGAGGCGTTTTGAATGCGTTGCAGTCGTTTGATGAGCTTGGCCGGGGCTCCCGCGTAGAGGGCATTTCCATAGTCGAGTCTGCTATTGACGAGGGCCTGGGTGACTGTTCTTCTTGTATCTGTCGAGATCCACCTGTAGAACTTGCGGAGGGTGTTGAAGCAGGAGGAGGAGACTGCGTTGACTTGCTTGGTCATGGAGAGTGTTGAGTCGAGGATGCCTCCCAGGTTGCGTGCGTGGTCAGTGGGTGTTGGGGCTGCTCCCAGTGCCGTAGGCCACCAGGAGTCGTCCCAGGCTGAAGGGTTGGAGCCGAGGATGAGGACGAGGTCCAAAGGGCTGTGGTCTGTGAACTTCAAAAGATGCATGCCTCCAGACCTCTACTGGACAATAAAAACTGGTTAAACCATTCAGAGGAATTGGTGACATCATAAATCATGTAAGAGGGCAGTAAGCTCACTCTCTACCCTCAGAAAAACAGAGTGCACTCTATGAATGAGCGGTACTGTCTGAGCTTTAAGTATGATACAATGCTCAAACCATTCACTGCTCCCACTAGGTAAACATCAGGAGAATGTAGTAAAGTTTTCTTAACACCTTAGGAGCTTCGTAAATATACCTCCCCAGTGCTGCGCTGTCCATTATCCAGTGCTGAATGGACGTCCAACGGTCGCACGCAGCACTGGGGAGGTAGTGCCCGGGACGACCGTTGGCCGACGGCAGCACTTAAAGGGTTAATGTCTTTGGCCTCAAAATCTACATTCGATAAAGGCATGTCACTCAAAACCGCTGGATTATCAGGACCAGGCCTCATAGCGAATCCCGACTTAGTCTGATTCTGCCATCCCATCCCTTACCTTCCATTGATAGTTACATACATTTTTGAGGGAATCTTTTTACCCAAGCATTCCAGCAGACTAACAAAGTAATCAAATATATATCAATATCCTGCTCACCTAAGGTGTGGGGATTTATACTGGAGCTGGTCAGCTGTTTCTCACAGCTCTAGCTTTATCAAAGGCTACATCACACAAAATCTTGATGGGTAGTCCTGAATCCGCCATTTTATTTAACAACACCGTACCAGCATGAACGATACACAAGGGACACATTACCTGTTGCATGAAGGTGGAACGAACTATGGAATCAATTGCTAAAACTTATTTATTCCCTCTGGGGACATTCTTCCTCATGAACATCAATTGTGCCAATAGTGCATACACTCATAATGTTTGAAAATGCCCCAACACTGCAACACTGTCCTTGATCCGGGCATTTCCCATTACTTCAAGTGTGCCTTAAACCCACACCTGTAACAACTGCCATAATGAGCTTTCCCAGCTCAATTCCTTTTTGTTCTGCCTCTAGAATTCACAAAACAACCAGAGCAGTCCCAAGAATGCGACTCACAGGTGATGCGCCCTCCTCAGAGGTCAGTGTCCTAGATGAAAGCGTGGAGCGTTCTATGCTTTTAGGAATATTCACCTCTCGGGGAGAGTTGAGTTCCTGCGGCTCAGAAATCTCTCCTGCAACTTCTTTGAGAAACAGTTAAAAACAGGCTCGTGTCTGCTAAATACATCCACTCTGTTCTCAAATTTGCTTGGGATTCTCAAAATGCAGAGAGCTGCAATATATTCTGCCACACTTTCCTGACTACCTTGTTTTAAAAAGTTGTGACATTCAAGCGCGATGCTTGGTTCATCTCCCCAACTGAATTTTATAGAGGTTCTGTTGCCGCACGATACTCGGCCCATATTCCAATTGCTTCAACACTGGTAGGTTATCAACTGCCCATTTGCAGATCATTTCTAAAAATTCTCCGCTAGTTTCTGCAAGAAATTGAATTATTATTTGTGGTGAAAGAGGAAAAATCACAAACCCTGTCAGAGTGAATTTTCAACGCCATTAAAAGTAACCTGGAGTCAACCCCCTGGAACCTAAGGGACGGAACAGGCAGGATAAGGGTAATATGTAAAATATGTATGCAGAAACCAAAACAGTAAAAGTCAAAATGCATAACAATAATAAACCCAAACCGAAATAGAAAAATAAAGTAAAATGTAATGAACAAACTGACACTAAAATGACAAAACTTAATAAGGGGAATGAGATATGAACTGCAACGCTTTAAGTAGCGATAGTGTCAAGAATCACAAGGTGCCAATGATACTCCATTGTTGCGGAAGACCTAGGCGTAAATTGATGGTGACCGCGATGGAAGTCAGGTCGGATACACCAACCAGGTTTGTGCTGGTCAAAGATTTTACCTTTTGACTTTAGTCCTTTAAGTCTTCTTCCATAATAGGAGTGCACTTCCATAGATACCCAGGACCTCTGGGGAAGCACTTAGAGCCTCATATGGGCTCAGTCAAGGACCAACAGCCGGGACCAGTCCAGTCCATGCCACTGGTCAGCTGGACAGTTGCAGCAAAGGCCTATTTAGTGTTCTGTATCCTTGTAGGTTGAACAGGAGGTCAGCCGTATGACCCTACGAGTCTACTTCTTAGTCCAGAGTACAAGAGGGAGTAGATGCAGTCCTCCAGGGCTTTTTTCAGATAACAGACAGGAGGTCCTGTCCTCGGCTGCTCTTCCTCAGGTCTAGGGGTGTTCTGAAGTGGGTGCCTGCAGAAGCCTCATTTATGCCGGCACAGGCTATTACGTGGGAATGACTCCTAGGCATGCCCAAACCAACGGAGTAAAAGTTACCTGGCAATCATTCCCACTTTAAGCATTTTTAAGATGACAAACTTCTTCAACCACGCTAAACTTGGTCTTTGAGAGATGAGGGTGTCCATGGTGCATGTACTATGGCAGTGCTAGTGTCTTTACACATCGAACCCTAACATACTGTTTGAGGCAGACACAGTACTCCCAATAAATCCGGACACAGATGTCTGATAGGACATAAGCAGGTGCCTTTTCAGGTTTGGAGGTTGGGGGGTGGCTGAACAGCTCCAATCTCCATTTTCAATAATTTTGGCTTGGGTATTTTAATGGACTGTGAAGTAGTGTTGGATTAACAGTGCCCAAAGGGGTTAATACTGTTCTGCTTATTATAATGAGAACTACAGTTACCAGCATGCCTTTAAAGATCATACCTGTGAAAAATGTTGCAGATACGCATAAGTACTGTAACAGCAGCTTCTTCTGTTTTCCAGATCTGTATCCTGATGAAGAGGCCAGGAGGCCTTGAAACGCATTAGGATGATGCCGTAATAAATTAACTTGGGACGGAGCAAACATGGTGTCATTAATTCAGGTCCAACTCATGGCGAGTTCTCACAGCAGGGCAACTTGTTTGATGGATATAAATATATATATTTCACCAAACTCTCCATGAACTGAAGAAGCGGAGTCGCACTCACGGGGTCTGCAGACAGGTAGTTTAATCTCTGGCAGTGGCAGTCCTGACGCGTTTCGTTCTCTTGTGAACTTTATCAAAGTTAAGCCACGCACACTTATATAACATTCTTCAACTTTTTAGAAACACTCAGTCACTGGATAATGTCTTTTGAGATGTCATGAGTGATGTCATCAGTAATGTCACTGACCATGTCATGAGTGATGTAATATGTGACGTTGTCAGCAGTGCATTGCGGGGGCGTGAGTTATAGTTAGCTCTACTAACTATAACGGTATAATTTCTCTGGTTTTACACAAGTGAAATGTGCAACTAACTGTAATGTCCCGGAAACCGATGTTTTTTTTCAGTGAAAATATATATATTATGAATATTCGTGTATACATTTCTATGAGCTCTTTTTTGTGAATACTGGCACATTTGCACTTTAAGATTGCTTAGGCTTAAGTAATCTAGGAGGTCTCCCCTTGCTGCTAATGAGACGATTTGCTCTTTTCACAGTTTCTTCTTTTTTGCACAGCACTATTTGCACTTTTCAGGCATATGGCACTTTCTGGTCTTCTATTTTTGTACCATGTTTTTTATGTGTAAATAAGGCAGGATTTAATTATTTATTCTGATTCTTTTAGCAACAATTCCTTTAAAATCATCATGAACATATCGTACCACTTCTTTAAGAGCTCTAAAAAGAAGCAACTCGTAACTAAATTTGTATTCGCACTCTTTATGCGAGCTATCTTTCTTGATGATTTTTAGGCACACATTTTGTCATCTCATAGTGGTGGGATATTTGCACAGATAAGGTGAAGGTCTACACATGAGAAAAGGTTTGTTTTCGACATCTTTAGGCTTACATCGTGCCCCTAGTCTGCACAGTGAATGCTGATGCCGTCAAGGTTATTATAACAGGGTAGATGTTGTTCCACATGATCGAGGAACGCTTTTAGACACAACAATTAGGCAGCTGTGAGCCAACTAAGATTCTGGCACCTTTATTATTCCACAGCCGCCATGATTTTACACACTTGGAAGATTTACCGTTTCCAGGGATGCAGAGAGCTACTTGCTGATCCTGATGTGATTTACTCTTACTGAGCGGAAAGGTAATGGGGTCCCCTATACAAGCCTAAGAGACCTTCTTTAGTTTATAAACATAGTTCCTATATAGGGAGGGTGTTATAACTAGGTGCTATACGACCTATTTTCACCAGCATTATAATATGCTTTGCGTTTTATGGAATTGTAACAATGCTGACAATATTATTTCTAATTATATGTCTGCTTATGTTGGCTAAGATACTGCACCTGAGATCACATCGTTAAAATAAATATTTTAACTTTACCATGTCTCCTCTTTACTCTTGTTGTAGACTGGTATGAGAGTATAACGAAAGAGTGTTCTCACTTTCCACCATTCCTGAGTTTGTACTAATTAGTGTGTTCTAGGTTGTCTAATCATTGGTTGCTTTGCTATAGGACGAAGAGCTAATGTGACACTGATGCTAGCTGGTTGGGGTTTCTCTAGGTACTGAGGTGAGTTTCTGGTACACCACTATTCACTGATATCCTAGGTCTCTATGCACAGTTCTGTGTATGAGCAGGATCCTTGCAACAGCATAAATTATAGAAATGAATGACATACTAGACAGCTGAAACAATCAAATAACTAACAACCCCAAACGGTCGAGTCATGGAGAGAGTGAGCTATTGGAGCCTAGTTCAGTTGGTGTGTGTGGTAAGGTATTTGTTGAGAAGGAGTGTCAGGTTCCCTTTGAAACAGGAGAAGCATGATACTGTCGAAAGAAAGAATATCCTTCTTGGATGTGGAAGTCTTTCCAACTGAAGGCAAACTATCCACTTCCCTTTTTGTTAAACCAACGGATCGGAATAAAGCCCTCTTATTTTCTAGCAACCACCCGAGGAGTCTAAGAGAGAATCTCCCACTAGGGCAATTTCTTCGGATACGAAGAAATTGCACAAATAATGATGACTATAAGTTCCATGCTAGAAATTTGATGTCTAAGCTATGTGACCGTGGGTACCCAAAAAAACTGGTATCAAATTGCATGAAAAGGGCACGTTGGACCCCCAGGGAAACGCTCCTTGAACGACGCACCAAATCACAGTTAAAACGACAGGTGTGTGTCACGACATTCTGCCCCAATGCCAACCAGCTAAAAAAAGTAATAAACCAAAATTGGCACTTAGTCAAAAATCTAGACGAGGGCCTCAATAAACCGCCACTTTTTGCTTTCAAAAAAGAAAAAAGCATAGCCAACTATGTGGTTAGAGCAGCAATTACTAGGGAAGCCCCACCTTCCATTCGACAAATGATGGGTCTTAATCCCATCACAGGACACCATAAATGTGGGACCTGCCTATGTTACGAGAGGACCATAGAGGGTTCTCTATTTCAGCATGAAGGTGTCTCGTGGAAACACGAGACATTTAGTAATTGTAAGACAAGATATGTCGTCTATGGCATCCTTTGCCCCTGCGGACTCTTGTATATCGGTAAAACGAATCAGGAGGTTCGGCAAAGAATTTCACAGCACAAATCAAGACTAAAAAATCGAGTAGAATCAGCACCCCTGGTCAATCATTGGAATAGATTGAACCACCAAATCAAAGATCTAAAATGGACTATCATCTCTAGGGTTGAGCGCGATCCCCGAGGAGGTGACTGGGATGCCAAACTATCCAAAAAAGAAGCGCTCCTTATAGTCAAGTTTAATACGGCCGTTATAGGCCTAAATGAATTGT
Organism: Lissotriton helveticus; assembly: GCF_964261635.1. Lineage (NCBI taxonomy): Eukaryota > Metazoa > Chordata > Amphibia > Caudata > Salamandridae > Lissotriton > Lissotriton helveticus. Next base: position 390,381,896 of record NC_136058.1, on the reverse strand, counting down.
CAGAGATTTACAAACTCTAAAAACGACATAGCCCTGTTCATTGCGATTATCTGACCACTCATTGCGAATAACTGTCCACTCTCTTTTTGTGCGCGAAGGTGATTATTCTTGCCAAAATATTGTTTAGTAGCACCTTTCCCTTCATGATAGCGAAGGGCTTTGTATACCAATTGCGCCGCCATGTGTGGCAATAAGTATGTTAAATTCCACTTGCATTTATTTTGTTGATGCGCAAGTGCGGGCGAGTAGTATCCCACCTGCTCGCCTGTCCATTTCTGAGACAGACACCGGCCGGTCTGCGCATGTGCGAGAGATTAGTTCTGTCTAAACGCCCTAACGACACGTCGGCTCTCTATTGCGGCGCGCAATCATTTTTGTATTAGGTAAGAAATGTTAGTAGTTTCTTCAGTTTACTTGTCTCCTTACAATTCTCGCGCCACGATTAAAAATCTTTTTGCTCTTTTACACTTAGGATTGACTTCCCCCCGTGATGGCAACTCACGGGTCTAAATTCCCGTCTTCCCACTAAGCCAAGCGTCTGCCACAGTGCAGGTAATTAACCTCGCCATTGTGATACATATTCGTTTTTCAATAGAGCGTTCTATTGAATTGGCACCTTGCGAATGCTATGTGATTATTTCTGCCCATCTTTTTCAATTTTTATTGGGTAGATAAGTAATCCCCTTTTGGTTTTGCAGGACTTATCAATTAAACTAGACGAGGATCCCTCTGTCCCCGACCTTCCCGGATCCGTATACTCACAACGGACTCCTGGGCTACACAGCTTGGTAAGACACTTGTGAAAAACCGTCATGACCTTAGGCCCCCAAAGGCTGTTATAGGACGGGTATTACCAGTCCCTACTTTTTACTTTCCAGTGAGACCGTCTCCCCGCATAGATTCCGTCTGCGCCTGCCAAAAAGATTCATTCCATGTTTGCTGATTCCCAGCTGCATTAGACAGGTACAGCGATTTTCTTTCTCCTTTACACACTTGCTGGCCGGTTTGATGATTTTCATCCCCTCACTCAAATATCCCTTTCCCCTGCAGATACCTCTGCTCCACTTCACCTTCCAAGTCGCCTTGTAGACCAGTGGGGTAAGCTGTTCGAGTTGGTGGTGGTTCACTCACTTAGTTCTACAGAGTCACCTATGAATTTCTTTACATAGAGACCATATTATCATTTTTATTTTTATTTTATTTTTTACTCATCTTTTCTAGATATTCCATTGGCCCTGAGGAGAATACCCCCCTGACTTCGTTTGGGATTCGAAACACGTAGGCCCTTGTATTAAGTGTTGCTCTGCTCTTTAAAACCCAAGTGTTGACAAATACTGCACTTAAGTTTTGTACACATTGATATACAAGTTTTTCATCGAATAATTGATTCTATATTTAATTCCAAGTGTACTTTGTTCCAGGTTGATATGCATTGATGTATCATATCTGATGTATTGATTAATTGAGCAACCTCTGTTTCTCTTTTTTCCAGATTGTGTATGAATGGATGTATGTACTTTTGAACGACTGTGATATGTCTGATTAGTATGAATGAGTATCTATAGTGTTATAATATTGTTTAGTTTAATGGTGTAGTGTCCTATTGTATATAACATGTAAAAACTTTAAAAAAATTTGTCTTAAAAAGTGAACAAATAAAACGCTATTAACTAGCAAAATCCCGGGCGGAAACGTAACTTCTTCCTTCGTGAGTTTAAATCACGTATGACTAGCTGCATCAGTTTAGGCACTACCTTTTGCTGTTTAGATATAAGTGCTCAGCCTAACTGATTAGAGCCAACTCTTTGTTGCTAATACAGGTTCCCTTTGAAGCAGGAGAAGGAGCGGTGGCATCGGAGGTCTCTAGGGAGTGCGTTCCATATACTGGGTGCATTATATTGACCAATGAAAAGCCACCATTTACAAATGACAGTAACAGGAGACAATTAAAAAGATGGGCAGAAAGTGGGTGGAGCTTCACTCCCATATCCTGAATACAGCATGTCTCAAAGGGACAGCGCAAGCGCTACCTAAGCGAGACCTAAAAAGGCCCCTGAATGGGAATAAAAGCCCTTGTTTGAGACTAATGTTATTTAAATTTGGAGGCTAGTCAAATGTAGAAAGCATGTTAAGACTTACTTCCCAGCCGTGATGAGAGGAAAACTGTGCATCAATGTTTTGTCCACGGGGCAGGGTAACCTAATTAGGAAAATGAATTAAATTAGGATCGCTATACAAGATATGGTGCCAAAGTTCATAATGCCATCTTTGATGCAATCTTTCCTAGTTTTTCAGTGCAGAGCATTATAAAAACGATTTTGCAGGAAGTCGAGCGGAGTGCAGCACTTCTTTACGATCCCAAAGGGATTCTATAAGGACAGTATCCACTTGTCCTAGCTAAAATTTACATTTTGTTACAATAAGTCAGGGAACTTAGAGTCAAATAACTTAAAGTATAAGTAAAAGATTCATATATTTATTAGAAGTTTCAAAACTCCACGTTTGATTTCTCAAGAATAAACAAATCATTGTGGCTTCTCTCCGCGCTTCTGGTTAACAAAACATGGCAGAGAAGACCTACAACATAAGCGTGATGCAGCTGGCAGCCCCAGCATGTACATGCACGTTTTTACAGTGTTCAAAGATGGCCAATCAGTTGGGTGGCGGTTTAGCTGCCGCTTGCTGTATGGTACAAGTGGGATGATACGAAGTATGCATCTAAGACTACCCACGGTTACAGTCCTGTTTTTCTATCATAAACTTACTTCAAATGTTAGATCTTGAGAACACAATTTGTCACAAGGAGAGGCTGAAAAACAAATCTCCTGGTTTTATAGATTCCATCTTGTTTGTTACACAACGTGGATGTCACTGTCTGTGATGGTGAGACCGGGACTGTTCTTATCAAGGAAATGCCACTGAGTGCGAGCTGCCCAGACCTTTAATAGAGAGTTCACAACCACAATCTTTTGGCAAAGAGGTCAAGTCAGGAATAAATGGGTGAGGTTTGTGATGCCCAACTCAGTGAACTAAACACCTTGTTGGGGGGTTCTCAAGGATTTTTTAAAGCACTCAGTACTTTAACAGAGCCCGTTACCAAGCACTCAAAGTGTTTACAGATAAGAAACTAAAGACATAAGGAGATAGTGATGCCAAAGATTGTATTTCATACCAGTCAAGTACTTCCTGTGTAAACGTGGCTCACCAAATGCAGCAATAGCAGGCAGAAAAGGCTTACTTTAAGGTCCAGTACCGTCTAATCTATGTTTCTTCTAAACATTAGGGGATTCAACAGACTTTATTCGGTTTTATAAATGAAAAAAAAACATAAAAGTCATACATAAACGCTTTTTGTAGCACGCTGCTGGGGTTCTGGACAAGAAGATTGAATTGGCTATTAGACGATTATCTCGCTCACCTTCCCACCCGTCCCTAGTGGTTTCTTCTGTTGCTCCATATGCCGATTTCCATACTCAGCCTCAGTCCCCTCAAGTAGGCTTGGTGGACATACCTCAAGATGTGCCTCAAGACCAGGATGGGGGTATCGCCCCCCTTACACCAGTTGTTGTCACATGAGTCGGTGCCCAGTCGCCAATTTTTAGGTCAGCCCCTGATATGACCCCTGGCAATGGGTTGGGCCAAGGAGGCACTAAGAGGAAGCGCCCCTCGGTTGGGGGCCCTTGAAAATGCAGAAAGAACATTGGATCAAAGTCATCTTCAGCAGTCCACCCAGGAGTGCCTAACCTGGATGATATTTCATTAGACATGCTCAAAGCGGCCTTGCTGTCAGCACTTGGAACTAAATTGGACCCCATCCTACTACAACTTTCTGCACTGGAAAGTAACCTGCCTGCACTGATCGCCTCCTTGCAAGGGGATAATACCCTTCTCTCCACAAGTATCCCTCCTACAAGCCCAACGATCTCGACCAACATTTCCAGTCCCAGTGGTAGTGGCACGGGGGCAGGAGACAGAGCAGTGTCTATCACGAAGCAGCCTAGTCACATGGTAGGAGATACAACGCCCCCTATTATGCCCAGGACTGACCCTAAAGACTGTCCAGCTAACTGGAGGGAGGCGGGGGTCACCCTGAACCCAGTTTCTTCTCAGTCTCTGCAATCTCAGGGTTTCAAAGTGGGCAGATTTTACAGTTCCGATGATAGGTGGGAAGGTTAGAAGCTATGCCCCCCGTGTACTTGAATAACTATTCTCCTAGACTTTTACCAGCTGAACAATAAGGTGGTGCACTGGCTCAATTCCAACACTGCCCCTGGGCTTAGGGTGAAAAACCAAATTCTCATGGTGCACCGGACACAGTGGGTTGGTAGTACCAAGAAATCCTGGCTGGGGGACTGTATTATCATCAATTTTAACAATCCAGTCATGGTAAACCGAATCGGAAGCATGGTTGCCCAGTCTCACTACAGGTGTTGGAACTCAGCAATCTTGACAATCCTGCTGGGATACTTCTACAGACTCAATTATTACCAATTATGGTCCCAGAGCGAAGGGCTCCAAGAGGTGGGCCATAGGGGTCGTACAGAGGGGATTATAGGGGTAGGCACAACAAATAGGTTTACTCCTCGGAGCTCATTGGAAGATTGCGATTGACGATGTGTGGGGGTCTCAGACCCTGTGGCACCCGCATCCCAGGGAAATGTACCGCCCCAGGGACAGGCATCAAGTGTGAATGGAGGGTGTAAATTTCTTTCTTGTAATATCGCGGGGCTGGAGAGCAAGATTGAGAACACCGAATGGTTGGCCCTTGTTAAGAGTTTTGATGTGATATGCCTCCAGGAAACATGGGCTGTAGACAATAATTTTCACCCGGATGGCTATAAAACCCTCTTTGTTCTAGCTGCCCCGTCCAGGTCAGGGAGAGCCAAGGGGGGCTTATCACCTTTGTTTCTCTAGCTGTCCTTGGCATCTCCGCTACCTCACTATACGTCTCTCCCAATTTACACGTGATGTTGTTGTCCAGTGGAAAGTGCAAGCTACTTCTGGTAAACTTTTACAACGCTGGAGTTACACAGCTGGATGAGGGCTATATAACTCGGCTGGAGTCTGTACTTCAGGATAGCATATTGAAAGGTCAGAGTTGTCACTACATTTTTCTAACAGGGGATTTTAACACTCATGTGTGGGGACATCAGGCAAGGAGGAGTGGAAGCTATGGGCTGTGCACAACAAGCAGGCTTTCACATGGAACATACTCCCCAGGGTATTGAGCTTAACTCCATCTTGCTTGAATTTGATCTAACATCTGTAATGAATAAGCTGCCTCCGGGGAAAAAGAGACATTACTCCCACTATTATTGGGAGAGGGTGTGAGACCTTTATTGAATTCACCTTTGTATCTACCCCCCTCTGGTTACCGATTTTTCTGTGCAGGCAAGTGAATGTAGTGACCACAATCCCATTTGTGTCTTAACAGGCAAGACGCAAACACTCGGCCATACCAAGGTGTGCGGGGGGGATCTGGGGGGCTGGTGTATCAATGATGAGGCAAATTCTTCAGGACATAATGGGTGCATTTGGATCCATGTCTACTGCCATAAGGAAGTTACTACGGGCCTTGGGTGGGGCCTGTAAGCACCAGGTCCACGTGCTCCCAGGCTTCCAGGAACCCGAGACAGGCCTTGGGTGTTAAGCCCCGAGACCGGGTGGTGGTCAAAGGCCTACGAAGAGCATATAATGCTGCTCTAGCAACGCGCCCTGCAGATCGATCAATCAATACATTTGTAAAGCGTGCTACTCACCCGTGAGGGTATCAAGGCACTGAAGGGAGGGGGTGCTGCTACTGCTCGAAGAACCAGGTCTTGAGGTGTCTCCTGAAGGTGAGATGGTCCTGGGTCAGTCGTAGGTGTGCGGGGAGGGAGTTCCATGTCTTGGCTGCCAGGTAGGATAACGATCTTCCTCCGGTGGTGGCTCTGTGAATCTGTGGGACGGTGGAGAGGGCGAGGCTGGTGGAGCGGAGCTGGCGGGTGGGGGTGTAGAACGAGAGGCGGTTGTTGATGTATTCGGGGCCCATGTTGTGGAGCGCTTTGTGTGCGTGGGTGAGCAGCCTGAACGTGATCCTCTTGCTGACGGCGAGCCAGTGCAGGTTTTTCAGGTGGGCGGATATGTGGTTGTAGCGAGGGATGTCGAGGATGAGTTGTGCGGAGGCGTTCTGTAGGCGCTGAAGGCGTTTCTGAAGTTTGCCTGTGGTTCCTGCATATAGACCTTCCCGTAGACCAGTCGGCTGGTGACGCAGGCCTGGGTGACCGTCTTTCTGGTTTTGGTGGGGATCCACCGGAAGATCTTTCGGAGCATGCGCAGGGTGTTGAAGCATGAGGATGAGACTACGTTGACTTGCCTTGTCATCGTGAGGGTGGAGTCCAGGATGAATCCCAGGTTACTTGCGTGGTCCGTGGGTGTCGGTGCGGTGCCCAGCGTCATGGGCCACCAGGAGTCGTCCGAGGCGGATGGGGATTGTCCGAGGATGAGGACCTCCATTTTGTCTGAGTTGAGCTTCAGACGGCTGTGCTTCATCAGTTCTGTGACATCTTACATTCCGTCCTGGAAGTTCGTTTTGGCGGTGAGAGGGTCTTTGGTGAGGGAGAGTATCAGTTGGGTGTCGTCGGCGTAGGAGATGATGTTGATGTTGTGTTTGAGTGCGATGGTGGCGAGGGGGCTCATGTAGATATTGAAGAGGGTTGGGCTGAGTGAGGAGCCCTGGGGTACGCCACAGATGATCTTGGTGGCCTCGGAGCAGAAGGGAGGGAGGCGGACACTCTGGGTTCTGTGGGAGATGAACGATGTGATCCAGTCCAGTGCCTTTCCTTGGATCCCAGTGTTGTAGAGGCGGTTTATTAGGGTGCGGTGGCAGACGGTATCAAAGGCTGCTGAGAGGTCCAGTAGGATGAGAGCGGCTGTTTCACCGTTGTCCATCAGGGTCCTGATGTCATCGGTGGCTGCGATTAGGGAGGTCTCGGTGCTGTGGTTGGCTCGAAATCGGGACTGGGATGGGTCGAGCGAGTTCTTTGCTTCGAGGAATGCAGTCAGCTGTTTATTGATGATCTTCTCGATGACTTTAGCCGAGAAGGGGAGAAGAGATATGGGGCGGAAGTTCTTGATGTCTTTGGGGTCCGCTGTTGGTTTCTTCAGAAGGGCGTTGATTTATGCATGTTTCCAGCTCTCAGGGAAGGTGGCTGATGTGAAAGAGCTGTTAATGATGTTCTGGAGGTGGGGTGCGATGATGGTGTCGGCTTTGTTGAAGATATGATGAAAGCATGGGTCGGAGGTGGAGGCGGAGTGGATGGTGTTCATGACGCGGGTGGTGTCTTCAGTGCTGATGGGCGTCCATTCGCTGAGGCTGGTGGTGGAGGTCGTTGGTTTGATGGCTGGAGGCGGAGTATGGGGTCCGAAGCTGTCGTGTATATCTGCAATCTTGCGGTGGAAGAATGTGGCGAGGGAGTTGCAGAGGTCTTGCGACGGTGTGATGTCGTTGTTGCTGGCGGTGGGGTTGGAGAGCTCTTTGACGATGCTGAAGAGTTCCTTGCTGTTGTGGGAGTTGTTGTCCAGCCGCTCTTTGAACGATGTCCTTTTGGTGGTGCGGATCATCTGGTGGTATTCGCGGGTGGCGCTCTTGAGGGTTTTCATGCTGTCTGATGTCCGTTTGTGGCACCAAGTTTTTTCGAGGGTTCGGCATGATTTCTTTGCGATTTTGAGGGCGTCTGTGAACCATGAGGTTTTTCTGTTGCTGGTCTTGCCTGGGGGTTTCTTCAGTGGAGCGAGGTTGTCGGCGCAGTTGGTGATCCACTGTGCGAGGTTGTCTGCTGCGTCGTTGGTGTCAGGGGTGTCGACAGGTGGGTTCTGGCTCAGCGATGTGGTCAGCTGGTCTGTGGTAACTTTGCTCCAGCATCTGCGGGGGATCTGTAGTGTGTGATGGTGGAATGTCGTCTTCTTGAAGGTGAAGTGGATGCAGCTGTGGTCGATCCAGTGTAGTCTGGTGGAGTGGCTGAAGGAGACGTGGTTGCTGGCGGAGAAGATGGGGTCGAGCGTGTGGCCAGCGAGGTGGGTGGGTGTGTCCACCAGTTGCTTGAGTCCGAGGTTGGCGAGGTTGTCCAGCAGGGTGGTGGTGTAGTTGTCGTCGTTTTTCTCCAGGTGGAAGTTCATGTCCCCTAGGAGGATGTACTCTGGTGAGGCTTGGAGCGTGCGGGCTGATGAAGTCGGCGATGGTTTCGCTGAATTGTGTCCGTGGGCCCGGGGGCCTGTAGATGAGCATTCCTCTGAGGGTGGTCTGGGGGTCGGTGTGGACCTGTAAGTGTAGTTGTTCGGCGGCGGTGAGTGTGTAGTCTGCGTTGGTCGTGACGCTGATGGTGTTCCTGTAGATGATGGCGATTCCTCCTCCGGTTTTGTTGACGCGGTCCTTACGGGTGATTTTGTAGCCGTCCGGGATGGCTATGGTGATGTCGGGGGCCGAGAAGGCGTTCATCCAGGTTTCCGTGAGGAAGGCGACGTCTGGTGCTGCTGTATCAAGGAGATCCCAGAGTTCGACGGCGTGTTTGTGGACGGAGCGGGTGTTGAGGAGGATGCACTTGAGGTGGCTGTTGTTGTCGTTGCTGCGTTCGGTGGGCGGGATGTAGGTTCGGAGGCAGGTGAATTTGCATGCTAGGCAGGTGAAGGGTCCGTGGGTGCGCCTCAGGGTTGCTCGGTGGCAGGCGGCAGGTCGTCCTGTGTTGAGTGCGGTGAGGGTGGCGGTGTCGTATCTCAGTCGGGTGCCCTGGTAACGGCTGGGGCCAGGGGTTCTAGCGCTGGGCGCGGTCCAGGTGCGGACGGGCGCAGATGGGCTTGCCTTTGGCACGCCTTCGGCGCGCCAGTGGCCGCCCACTGCGCGCGTCCACTGCGCTTCCGCGCAGTGACCTCCATAAGAGGCGAAGTGGGAGGGAGGAGCAGCTGGGAGGCGGGACCAGGGGGGCCAATGGGTGAGGGCACGGGCGACAAAAGGCAAAAAGGGGGCGGGCCGCGGGGGAGCAGCGGTGGGAAGCGGGGGCAGGGGGGGCACAGAGGTCAGTGGTCGAAAGGAGCGCCTAGCAGGCAAAAAGGGAGACATAGTACAATGTACAGAAATACAAACAGCAGATTACAGAAGGCAATGGGAGAAAAAGTAGGTTACAGAAGGCAATGGGAGAAAAAAAGAAGAGTTTTGCAGTCCAAGCAGCAGTTAACCAGGGGCGGCGAACCCTCGGCGGCAGCGGGAGTGAGGCACGGGCACCAGGAGGAGCCGTGCAGTGTGGGGAGTGACCCGAGGTCAGGTCACATTCACTGCCGCGTGGTGACCTCCATAAGAGGCCAAGTGGGAGGGAGGAGCAGCTGGGAGGCGGGAGCAGGGGGGCCAATGGGCGAGGGCACGGGCGACAGAAGGCAAAAAGGGGGCGGGTCCGCAGGGGAGCAGCGGTGGGAAGCGGGGGCAGGGGGGGCACAGAGGTCAGTGGCCCGAAAGACGCGCCTAGCAGGCAAAAAGGGAGACATAGTACAATGTACAGAAATACAAACAGCAGATTACAGAAGGCAATGGGAGAAAAAGTAGGTTACAGAAGGCAATGGGAGAAAAAAAGAAGAGTTTTGCAGTCCAAGCAGCAGTTAACCAGGGGCGGCGAACCCTCGGCGGCAGCGGGAGTGAGGCACGGGCACCAGGAGGAGCCGTGCAGTGTGGGGAGTGACCCGAGGTCAGGTCACATTCACTGCCGCGTGGTGACCTCCATAAGAGGCCAAGTGGGAGGGAGGAGCAGCTGGGAGGCGGGAGCAGGGGGGCCAATGGGCGAGGGCACGGGCGACAGAAGGCAAAAAGGGGGCGGGTCCGCAGGGGAGCAGCGGCGGGAAGCGGGGGGCAGGGGGGGCACAGAGGTCAGTGGCGCGAAAGACGCGCCTAGCAGGCAAAAGGGGAGACAAAGTACAATGTACAGAAATACAAACAGCAGGTTACAGAAGGCAATGCGAGAAAAAGCAGGTTACAGGAGGCAATGGGAGAAAAAAAGAAGAGTTTTGCAGTCCAAGCAGCAGTTAACCAGGGGCGGCGAACCCTCGGCGGCAGTGGGAGTGAGGCACAGGCACCAGGAGGAGCTGTGCGGCGTGGGGAGTGACCCGAGGTCAGATGGAGGCCTGGATCGATTTAGTAGAGTCTAGTACACTGTGTGATAGCTCAAAGTTCTGGGGCATTATTAACAGCCCATTTCTATCTGGAAATAATGCATATTTACTGGATGTCCATATCACTGAGGACAATTGGGTACATCATTTCGAGGGAATCTTCCAGTAGGATACCCCGCCAACTGAGGGGCAAGAAAGGATGGAAGGCAAGTCGTAACTTATTTTCACCTCGCAAGAGGTGAGAGCCGGTATTCTGGGTCTGTCTAAAAGCTCGGCCCACGCGCCAGATGAGATCCCGCCATATCTCTACATCGCCCACGTAGAATCCTGGGTGCCTGTTCTCACAGCTGTTATCAATGCTGCAGTCCAGGTTGATTCTTGGGCTTTATCGATTATAGTCCCTATATTTAAAAAGGGAGATCGGTACAGTACCTATTGTTATAGGCACATTTCTCTTCTGGTCTCTGTGGTGAAGGTGGTGGGCCGCATGGTACTTGACACACTTGTATCTTGCAAAACACACAAGATGATGAACGGAATGTTGCACAACGGCAAAACATTCACCCCCAGTCACAGATCTGGGTTTAATCCATCGTTATTTTGCTCAACAAGCCACCCCAGTTCAGACATGGCCATATGCAAATCAGTCTTGACCCTGTGCCTCATGGGAACAGTCCAGCCCGAATTGCTAAGCCATGTCTTCCCTGGAGTGGGACGGGTATGCTGAGACGTAAGTCCCGTGCTCTCCATGCCTCTGGAATCAAGCTATCCAGGCTGATGGGGGCTGAAAGCCCGAAACTGGTCCATGGATGCGTGTTTCTAGTCCAGGGAGAACCTAGCTTGGCAGTTCGGGCTGGACTGTTTCCATGGGGCACAGGGTCAAGACTGATTTGCATATGGCTGGATTCAAACTGGAATGGCATGATGAGCAAAAAAACAATGGATTTAGGCCCAGTTCTCTGTACTGGGGTGAATGTATGACATTGTTCTGCATTCTGTCCATCACCATGTACGCTTGTATCATGGGTTGATGAAAACAACTTTTAATCAGATCTTCAATACAGCTTTCGCCCAGGTCGTTCCACTGTGGAACAGTGTTTAAACCTGTGCATGGTTCTGAATAAATAAACTGTGGCTCGTTCCAGCCCCATATACCTAGCCTTCATGGACCTGTCCTCAGCATTCCACTGGGGCAATAGGTCCAAGCTGTGGCAGTTGATGTCCTCCTTTGGCATTGACAGTACCATCATTTTATTTCTGAGGGATCTTCACCGTGATTCAACTGCGGTTGTCCGCTATTCAAAGGATCTGAAATTGTCTAGTCAGCTTGACATCAAGGGAGGGGTGCGTCAGGGGTGCATTTTAGCACCCTTTCTTTTTAACCTATATATTAATTCCTTAGAGAAGGCCCTTTAGGCCACAAATGCTGATTGTCCCCAGGTAGGCAAGCATAGCCTGCCAGTCCTCCTGTACGCAGACGACGCAGTCCTTGGGCGAGGACAGCTAGGTGCCTACAACTTCTTCTGAAATCTTTTGCCCTTTTTATGAAGGACTTGAACCTTTCGTTTAATCATTCCGAATCGTTCATTATGCAGGTGGGACCTCATAAAGCTAAGCAGTTCACTTTTAAATTCGGACATTGACCAATGTTTTCTCCTATTTGGGAGTTGTGTTTGACGATTCCTTGATTTGGTGCCCTTTGCTTACTTGAGAGAAAGGGGATATAGTGAAAGCTTGTGCAGCTGTTTTTAACTTTGCCAGCAGAGTAGGAGGGAAGCCAATAGGGGCTCTTTTGAAGATATATGAAGCCAATTATATCTCAAAGGTTAGTTATGGGAATGAGATATGGGGCCACATTGGGGTGGGGGCAGTGCAAAGTCCTGAAAACTCTTTCCTGCGATGGGCCTTTCTGTCCCACGAAGCAGATGTACTGGCTTTCCGTCCCCTGGCTTTGTGGCTTAATATTTGGGCTAATTAAGAAAATACACTTAGCAAAGACATCCTACAGGAATACCTTTCACTTTACCATGTCTCAAGCATCCGATGGCTCCACTATATAAGAGTTGGCCTCTTCAGGGTAGGTAGGAACTATTTGCTAACCCTGAGCGCTTCTGTAAGAGGGAATTTTCTCTGGTCAAAGAGTGTTTTTTAAGAAAGAGCTGCTGTGCTAGAGAGGGAAATATGAGCTGTGTAAGCCTAGTGTGCGTAAGTACATTGTGGTAAAAACTGTACCAACCACCGAACCTTATCTTCTAGGGCTTAAAAGCATCCATGATTGTTTTCTATTGACCCGGTTTCGGCTCAACCTCTTCCATTACCTCATGGCATACCCTTGCGGCTCCCACAGAGGCCTGTGCCTCATGCCCTGTGGCTGCAACGGTAAGTCTCCTCAGGACATGATGCACTTTATAATGTTTTGTAGTTTTTATGCTGTCCCTAGAAAGTTATTTATTATTCTCATTCTCAAACAAGCATTTGCAATGCAATAGGTCTCGCATTTGCGACAGTTTAAGCTATTGGTATTGCAAATGACAATGCCTTTTATTTATGTTTTAAAAAGCAACACGTAAATTAAAGGCATTGCCATTTACAATGCCAATAGCTCAAGCTCTCACAACTGCGAGACCTATTGCATTGCCAATGCTTGTTTACATTACTGCTGGCAATCCTGCACTGAAGGGATCATGGCTGATAATCTTGCATAGGGAGGCTACTAATGCAAATTTGCCTTACGTGTGCTACAAAAACAACAATAGTAACTCTGCATCATTTTCTTTGAACATAAGTAGCTTTTAACGAAAGGGGTGGAGACTCCCGATGTATTGCATACATAATTGTATGAATGTTCGGGTTAAGAGTTACCCCATTGGACCGAATACCACCCCAGGAACTGGGGTTATTACAAAGGTGAAATTTGGATATCTCACAAACCCTTAAGAGCCTAAAAGAAAGATGTACATATTTTACAACTGTAAATACTTTAAATCGCAAAAAGAAGAAAAATATCAATGTCTAATCAAAAGACAACTTTGCATGGCCATAATTTCAGATGGGGCATTTAAAAAACAAAGCCATGCTTTACTAGAATGTATTATTTTTCAGCGCATGCTAAGAAGAGATTAAATTGTTCACCAACAGCAGGAAAACTTGCATCGTCCAAACATGGGTCCATAATGAAGACATATTAAATCGCAAAAAGAAGAAAAATATCAATGTCTAATCAAAAGACAACTTTGCATGGCCATAATTTCAGATGGGGCATTTAAAAAACATAGCCATGCTTTACTAGAATGTATTATTTTTCAGCGCATGCTAAGAAGAGATTAAATTGTTCACCAACAGCAGGAAAACTTGCATCGTACAAACATGGGTCCATAATGAAGACATATAAAAACCAGCCTGCTTATCAGCGCCGCGCGCCTCGTGAACAGCAGACTCCCCCTGCATTCCAAAGGAACTGCTCACGAGGCGCACGACGCGATCCGATTCTTTGGACAGGAGCGGCGGTGAAAGATGATCTGAATCTGGTCAGAGGGACCCTGCGGCCCGCGCCTGCCTACCGTAAGGTTCAGCCTCTAAGTGACGTCAGGCGGGCACACGCACTTCCGCGCAGGGTGTTCTTGGCCGCTTCTCCGGCTCCGCTTGCTGATGGCGTACAAGAGGCGATGGACGGCACTGGAGCCCCTGGCCGCGTCGCCCCCGCCCGCCCGCCCGCCGTAGCAGCACTGGAGGGCCTGGCCGCATCGCCCCCGCCCGCCCGCCCATCCATCCATTGGGAGCCGGGCAGAAGGAGCCCACAAGAAAACAGGGATTCCAGCAAGAAAAGAGCCCGGTGAGGTAAGGGGGGGGAGCGTGTGTGAATGCAGTGTGTGTGTGTGCGTGTGCCTGCCTGCGTGCCTGCCTACGTGTGTGTATGAGTGTGTGTGTGTGTGTGTGAGTGTGGCTGTGTGTATGTGTGCGCGCGCGACTGCATGGCGGCATGGCTGACTTCCTGGGAATCTGAGATAGGATATGTGCCGGCCGTGCGCGCCCACGAGGTGCAATCGGCGCGTGTCCGAACCCTGTCTCAGATTCCCAGGAAACTGAAAACAATAGTTGGCGAGCTAGATCGCATGCTACGCATGCGCAACTCTAGCTCGCCCTAAAAAGCGGGTTTTAGGAAGGTGAGACCAGCTCTTATCTTTTTACAACTCCTCTCTAAAGACACTGCTTTGCATACGCTTTACATTTTACGGTACGCTGTTAGACTTAGGTCAAGCTGCGATTAACTTCTGTACTATAATTCATGAATTTTTATCTTGTGTTCTGATTAACTTGGACATATTATATTTGTCAATCTGTAATTTTGGAGATGTTTAATCATTTTATGTATGACTTATGGTTTTCTTTTATAAAACCGAATAGTTTGTTGATAATAATCACTAGGGGATTCATTTACAGGGTAGCATGGTATCCCTCACAATAACTCCAGGAGTCACAGTCCACACAATGCATATGCTTTGTTTCCCCTACTTCCAACCTTACATGTACCCCTAATCACCTGCTCAAACCTCTCCCTCCTGATGCCAATGTGGTCCTCCGTCACCCCGCAGACCATATTTTTGGCCCCTTTGAAAGTGCCCATACAATAAAAATGCTGCAGTTGTAAATACATATCAACTACCATTTTTTTGTGTTTGAAACATTTTATTGAATAATAAAACCTAATAAAAATAAGCTTTTTATTGAAGCAAAACAAAACATCAGTTGCCATACACATCAACATACTGTAACACAGCAAAGTTATGTAGAGCACAATTCTTAATTTCGGGCAATCTTTAAAGTTCAACAATAGAAACATTCATAAAGAACAGGAAAGGAAACAAAGAAGGTGGGATACAGTGATGTCATTAATGTAATGATTCCTACATATAGAAAAACAAATACTAATTATTTTCCTTAGGCCATAAAGTCTGCACATTAAAATACTAAGAGAAATATATTGAACAATGAACATTTCATGTGTGATTAGAATTGACTGAATTTTACTTAGAGAAAATGTGCTGATAATTAATATATTGATGTAAAATACAGTGGTCAGGCAATGCTTGTGGATCTAATCCATTCAGATTTTAACTCCATAATTAGTTCAATAAATTGACTGAGCATAATACTTGAAGGTCCATCTCTCAGATCAGTTCTATTACAGTTTTAGTTGCGATAACACTATGATAAATAGATTTTAAAAGCCATGGGTGGAATTGATCCTTGGTCTAAATCTAGATAATAGTCTGCAATAGAAACCAGTACAAACAGATCAAATCTAAAAGGATTGAATATGTTTATTATAGTGGTTTAGAGAAAACCCCGAAGACACACATTGTTCCTGAAACTCAGAAAATGTATCTAAAGATTATGATTAAATCTTATTTTATGTCCAGAGACTGCTTTAGCTGCTTTCCTGTTTCAGTGACATTTGCAAATATATTTAACAAAACATTAAAGCAGGATGCCAGAAATTCTGTCTTTAAATATTGTGTAAGAGTTATGTGTGATGGTTTTTATTTGATCTGAAGAAACACTAACACAAAATAGGTACATGCACAGGTTATCATACAACTAACATTATTAGCAAACTTAATATGGAGGGAATTGAGAAAAATTGCCTTTTGAAATGTACTAAGTCCAATTAACAATCCAGAATTTGGAAGGGGAATGTTAATAGCGTCCCTTCAGGATACTTTAATACATCCTTAAGGTTTGTATTAAGCCTTGAAACCAGATGTAGGCTGAAAAACATTAACAGGAGGTAGTAACCCAAAGGGACATTTGTGAATCTGAAAGTAAAATGGGGTGCATTAGAAAATGCCTTTATTTAAAAGCAATCACAGACACAGTAGTGTGCTGACTCCACAAGCAACCAATTTTACCAAATGGATTATTAGTACATGAACCTCAGTATTTCCTATATTGCTGAAAATTTGCCATTTGGCGTAAATATTTGTTCCCGTTATTTTATTTCCTGTTTCAATATTGTCATGCAATGTACCTATTATTTTTGTCAAAAATATTGAAATATTTTAATCACAATTTTTGGGGCATTCTAAAAGGTGTTTTTGATCTCTAACTTGAAACTTTCTAAGGAAAATACTGACGCGCAGTTCCTGGTTTCTCCTAGATCATTTACCTTTCTTACTAAAACAAGCACAATATTGATTTGAGAGAGGTGGTTATTGTAGTCATATGCACTGGAGTTAGTTTAGAAAAGACAAATATAGAACTTTTTTTATCTTTAGAAATAATACTTGCAAACGTTTATGTCCAATAATTTCAGATAATTTACTAATAAAGATATCAGATAAAGATCCCCTCATTTCTTATACCTTGTAGTATCAAAAATCTGCTGGAATTAACAGACTTCTCTTCAAGATAAATCAAGGTAAGAGAAGGTATTAAATGTGATTATCGACTTTCCGTTATTTTAACACATTTTCTCAGTGCACAGAGTATTCTCCCTACATTGATCACTACATTTCAAGCAATGGTCTGTGCTTAAACAAACAATGAAGGGGTAAAAATTTATTTCTATCACAATAAAGAAACCCTCGGGTCTAGGAGGATTTCTGTTGCAAATGAAGACCTAGATAAGATGAAATATCCCTTTAAAAGGACGGTTTTCCTCACCCACCATAGTTGGCATGCTTCCTCATTGGGAATCTCCTAGCACCGTGATACAACCCCCTCACTGAGAGGGAGGAGTTCAGGCATGTTTTGTTATAGAGAAAGGTATACCAAATACCACAATAATGAGCTGAGGGTAGTGAGGGCAGCAGAGTGAAAGTTAAAACTTGCTAAAGGGGATGTGGTTTCCATTATTTGTACGCCCCTGGGCCAGGATTAAAATCGGGGCACTGTGGGAGAAATATATATTCACTGTTAGTGTCAATAAGAGGTCAACATGTTTCAGCCTATAAACCCTCCAAAGAGGTGTTTGCTGTTTTCTTCAGGACCTTATCAAAAGTGCTGCTCTTCAATGTACTCCATCAATAAAAATGGTGTACAAACCAATATAAGTATAAAGCAGGGTTTATAAATACAAAACCATCCAGTGATCATATTAATCTTCATAGAGTGGTGAATTCGCAGGTGGTACCTAAAAGAATACATACATAGGAAATATAAGAATGGTTTGAAAAAATCTAGGTCAGACATTTGAACAACTGTGCTAGCGTTACATTTCAAAGCTATTCAGCTCAGGACATACAAAACCGTCCGAACGGGACATAACCATATACTGTATAGTCAATGCTGGTTAATCTTAGTATAGGATTCACTACAATAACACTATTCTGTAGAAGGTTTAATCTGTTGACGTCGGGAAATGAGCCTTAACTCACTGTGGAATGAGGCTTAGGGTAACTCTCTGACCTATAAAAGAATTATAGGAAGGGGAGCATGGTAAGAAAATAAGTCTTCTGGAAGGCTTTAACAGTTCTAGGCATTTCACAAACAAGTGTGAAGATAAAGTGTGCCCATGTAGATTAATCAATCAGTCAATCATGTCATTTGTATAGCGCGCTACTCACCCGGAAGGGTCTCAAGGCGCTGGGGGAGAAGGATCCGTTACTGCTCGAACAGCCAGGTCTTGAGTTGCTTCCTGAAGGAGAAATGGTCCTGGGTCATCCGAAGGTGGATGGGGAGGGAGTTCCAAGTCTTGGCTGCCAGGTAGGAGAAGGATCTTCCTCCGGAGGTGGCTCTGCGGATGCGTGGTACGGCGGCGAGGGCGAGGCTGGTCGATCGTAGCTGGCAGGTGGGCGTGTAGAAGGTCAGGCGGTCGTTGAGGTACTTGGGGCCCAGGTCGTGGAGAGCCTTGTGTGCGTGGGTGAGGAGCCTGAATGTGATCCTCTTGCTGACGGGGAGCCAGTGTAGGTCTCTCAGGTGGCCGGAGATGTGGCTGTGTCGGGGGATGTCCAGGACGAGTCGCGCGGAGGCGTTCTGGATGCGTTGGAGTCTTTTCTGAAGTTTGGCTGTGGTTCCGGCGTAGAGGGTGTTCCCGTAGTCCAGTCGGCTGGTGACGAGTGCCTGGGTGACCGTCTTCCTGGTTTCGGTGGGGATCCATCGGAAGATCTTACGGAGCATGCGCAGTGTGTTGAAGCACTGAAAAACTGTCCAAATACTCATAAGCATGTTGATTTCTAGTAGGTACTCACACCTTGTCAAACATTTTGCAGTTTAACCTAACCCTGCTAGTGACCACAATCATCTTACTGTTTCTTTGTGTATTGTGGCCCAAAAGGGTAAGGTTTCAGAATGTCCAATAAAATATAATCATAATCACGGGATAAGGCTAAAATGGGACACAATTGACCATAAGGCTTTTGAGGAGTCTATTATTAAAATAAATGAAGTAATGACCTGCGTAACCGAAGCATCACAGCCAGATGTAATAATACAAAATGTTGAAACAATTTGTGATGACGTGGCCAAAAACTTGCACAGATCAATAAGAAAGGGTAGTACACCTGATATAAGATGTTTTGATACAGAGTGTTCGGCAGCGCAAAAAGAACTGAAGAAGGCTATCTATGTAGTCCACCAGGATAGGGATGCAATAAGGGCAGCCAGGCAGAACTATAAAAGGTAATTGAACAGAAAAAGGACGAACTGAGAAGGCAGGCCTGGGATGACCTAGAAAGAGCAAGTGCCTTGAAGGATTCCAGGGGTTTCTAGGAGGTGATAAACCGCCCACTCTTCACTAATGAGTCAAGGGCCATGGATACTGTAGCAGATACTAACATAACAGGAGTGGCCTGAGAGACCCATTTTGCTAAAATATTCAATCCAAATGGTGTCCTATTAGGTGAATGTGAGGAGGAAATAAGTATTAATATAGAGACCATGCAACAGTTTAGCACATCACTTTCACTGGGGGAGGTTGAGGAGGCATTGAGAAAGGGTATTTCCCTAAAAGCCCCTGGCCCAGACGGCATGCCCTTGGACCGATGTAAAAGTAACTTACGAATTTGGGCTCCGCTGTTACTCAACGAGTTTAAAGTAGTAATTGTGGGTCGTATTGCATCGTCGTGGAAAAATGCCGTGGTGGCACAAATTTTTAAGAAGGGAAACAGAAGTGACCCCACATGCTATATATGCATGATGCAATAGATGCATCATGCAAGGTGCTGGGGCGGGTAATCCATGGACCCCTGGAGTCATGGGCCAATACTTCCGGCCTTACAGTGAACTCCCAATTTGATTTCAGGAAGGGGAACTATCAAGCAGTGTCTCAACCTGTTGTTGCTTATGGGCAAGTACATTAAGGCCATGGGTGCTTCGATCCATTTGTCCTTCATAGACTTATCCAGCGGCTTCGATACAGTTTGTCGTGGTAAACTGTGGTCATTAATGGATGCCATGGGTTTTGAGGAACCGCTTGTTACTCTGTTGCGCATATTACATGCTTCTTCCACTGTAGCTATCCGGTATGGCCCAGCTGGAGAAAAGACTAACTTAATTACTTCAACTGAGGGAGTACGCCAGGGTTGTATATTGGCCCTTTTCTATTCCTGGTTTATACTAATGGCCTAGAGCATTTCCTGCTTCAACAACAATTGGATTTTCCAATGATTGCAGGTAAAAGGGTACCTTTACTGTCCTATGCGGACGATATTGTCCTGATGACCTTAACAGCGAACAGTTTACAAAAATGTCTGACTTCCTTTAGTGAATTTATGACAGGGCTGGACCTTAAGGTCAATTTTAGTAAATCTTTTATTATGACCTGCGGTCGAAACAAAACGAAATCTCGCAAATATACAGTAAATGATATAATTATTAATAAAGTGCCAACTTTTACCTATCCGGGGAATCTTTTTAATGATGAATTGAGCTGGGACAATTTGATCATGATGAGGCTTCAGCAAACTAATGGACGTATAGAGGGCTCTTTCGTTTTTCCAGTAAACTAGGGCATAAGCCGGCAGCTGATTTGAAAACATTGTACAAATCTAAATTTCTGTCAGTGGCCACCTATGGGGCCGGAGTATGGGGATACTACAAAAGTGCACAGATTCAAACATTAGAAAAAAACAATTTAAACGAGTCTTATTAATCCCTGGTAGTTCTCCTACCTCATTTTGTCATTCGGAGGTGGGCCTAGAATATGTGACTGACAGAATCAATATCGCCCCCTTGCTTTGATGGGTGAAAATCTGGACCTCAGAAGACTTATTATTCTCAAGATGCATTCTAAAGGACTGTATGAATCTTGATAATGCAATGGCGATTCCATGGCTTCGTTAAGTGAAAGAAACCTTTTGTAAGATGGGCCTTGAAGGTCTTTACAAAAATCCAGAATCTATTCAACTTAATGTGAAGATGGTTATTAAAAATAATTATTATACGTTTTTAAGTTTGTCAAATCAGGACAATAATAGTGGATCGTGCACTTTTAAATCAGCAACAATTGTATCTGTCATTCACTACCCAGGTCCACTCACGCTTCCTAATGACCAGACTTCGTTTAAGCACATTGCATTTTCTTGTGGCTTTTCCAAAACAGGGGGGATGGTGTGAGAGATTGACCCTCTGTCCGTGTAATAATGTAGCCAAGCAGAGCACAATGCACCTCATGCTTTTTTGCACACTTTATACAGATCCAAGGGCCCGCTTTATTTTGCCTATCCTAAGAGATATTTGTCCCTGTTCTTATAATGAGGGTTTTAATCATCTGAGGTCGCTATCTACTGTCATTATCTGCAGCTCTGTGCATAGCTTTATTTAAACTGTATTTTTAGTTAGGAAACGTTATGAACTGTGAATTATTTTATTTGTACCCGTTTAATCCAGAATCAACTTCTGTGCACTGCATTTTATGTAATTTAAATGAATGTATGATCTTTCTGCAAACCTTTATGATTCACTTGAATCGAATAAAGTTATTTGACTGACTGACTGACTACTCATAGGCGGTGTCTGCAATAGTGATTTAGGTATTTTCGTGTGGCTTTGAAGTCCCTAATTGGTTCCCCAAGCATGTATTCAGATGTCACTAAGGTCTATTGAGACAAGCTGGCAGCGTAATGGTGTTTAAGACCATGGAGGTAGTCGTGTGTTTGCCTTGAAGTTTGTGTATCAATGTTTTTGATGGCTCGTGCCTCATAACAAGTGTGTGTTGCGGTAGCACAGGGTAAACAAAGGCAGAACCTTGTGCAGTAACTTCCATAGCAAACATGTAGTGTTATGGGGAAAAAAAGACTCTTAGAGCTAGTTGGCCTAACACACAAGTACAGCGTGCTTAGATTTCAGAAGCAACAGCCCCATCAAAAAAAGCAGCGGTAAGGCACACGATAACACTGCCTAGTTTAAACATAAATGATGCACTCTTCCATTTGAAAACAGGGGACATGTTTGATGTGCACTGCAATAACAAGGCTGTGATGCAATGGAGGAAATTCGGTTAAAACAGTTGTGCTCAGCATGGGTGCAGCGTGCTTTGTTTTCAAGACACAACACCTGCCACATGTGCACTGAGTACTTTCCTGCGACATGAGCGAGTGTGCTTTGAAACTTCCATATCTTTAACACGAATGCAACATTCTTTAAGTTTTCATAACAAGAAAAAAAAGAAAAGACGCACTCATTGCACAAAAGATTCAATTTAAACAAAAGGTAGGTTCAGGGACCCATTCCTGTATACAAGGAATACGCTGCCTCGGTGCAGAAAAAATGACAGATATAACAAACGTCGGGTCCGAGTCCCATACCTGTATACGTGGAGCCAGCAATCCGTTATACCACAGCAGATGGAGAAGGGTGTCCAGAGTAATTGTTGTTGCTTGAATAGGTCAATCAATCAATCATTTGTAAAGTGCTCTACATACACGCGAGGGTCTCAAGGCACTGGGGGGATGCTACTGATCGAACAGCCTGGTCTTGAGTATCCTCCTGAAGGTCAGCAGGTCTTGGGTCTGGTGTAGGCTCAGTGGGAGGGTGATCCATGTCCTGGCGGCGAGGTGGGAGAAGGATCTCCCACCGGTGGTTGTTCTTCGGATGCGCGGGACGGTGGCGAGTGAGAGGTCACGGAGCGTAGCTGGCGGTTGGGGATGTAGAATGAGAGCCGTCTGTTGAGGTAGGCTGGGCCGGTCTTGTGGAGTGCCTTGTGTGCATGGGTGAGGAGCGTGAAGGATATCCTCTTGTTGACGGGGAGCCAGTGCAGGTTTCTCAGGTGGGGGGTGATGTGGCCATGGCGTGGTACGTCGAGGATCAGTTGTGCCGAGGCGTTTTGGATCCGTTGTAGTCATTTTTCTCTGCAGCTTTTCTGGAATTCAGAGCACTTACAATGATTTTCATCAGTATAGAGTCGCTTAGTGAGGCTGTGCCTATCAAATAGGAATTTCTGGCATTCACAGCATTGGTAATGTTCTTTCCCTGTGCGCGTCTGCTCATGTAGAGTGAGATTGCGTTTAAAATTGATGCTGTTCTTGCATTCGGAGCACTGAATTATTTTTGATGGTGAGTTTTCTTATGGTGCATGTAACCATCTCTACCTCTGAATCTTTTCTGACATTTAGAACACTAATAATGTTTTTCTCCAGTGTGGTTTCTCACATGTTCAGTGAGATGAGATTTTTTGCTGAAACATTTTTGGCATTTTGAGCACTGATAAGGCTTTTCCCCAGTGTGCATTCTCACATGTTCAGTGAGATTAGATTTTTGGCTGAAACATTTCTGGCATTCAGAGCACTGATAAGGCTTTTCCCCAGTGTGGATTCTCACATGTTCATTGAGATTAGATTTTTGGCTAAAACATATCTGGCATTCGGAGCACTGATAAGGTTTTTCCCCAGTGTGGGTTCTTATATGCTTAGTGAGACGGCTTTTATTACTGAAACATATCTGGCATTCAGAGCACTGATATGGTTTTTCCCCAGTGTGGGTTCTTATATGCTGAGTAAGACAGCTTTTTTCACTGAAAGATTTGTGGCATTCAGAGCACTGATAAGGTGTTTCCCCAGTGTGGGTTCTTATATGCCGAGTGAGACAGCCTTTATCACTGTAACATTTGTAGCATTCAGAGCACTGATAAGGTTTTTCCTCAGTGTGGAATCTCGCATGTGCAGTTAGAAGTGATTTAAGTTTGAAATCTTTTGGGCATTCAGAGCACTGATAAGGTTTTTCCCCAGTGTGGGTTCTTATATGCTGAGTGAGACTGCTTTTGTTTCTGAAATATCTCGGACATTCAGAGCATGGATAAGGTTTTTCCCCAGTGTGGGTTTTTATATGCAGCGTGAGATGGATTTTTTCACTGAAACATTTGTGGCATTCAATGCACTGATAAGGTTTTTCCCCAGTGTGGGTTCTTATATGCCGAGTGAGACAGCTTTTTTCACTGAAACATTTGTGGCATTCAGTGCACTGATAACGGTTTTCCCCAGTGTGGATTCTTATGTGCCGTGTGAGACTACTTTTTAAACTGAAACATTTCTGGCATTCAGAGCACTGATAAGGATTTTCCACAGAATGGGTTATTGAATGTTGAGAAAGACTTTGTTGGTTACAAAACCTTTCCTGGTTTTCAGAGCACTGATAAGGTTTTTCCCCAGTGTGGAATCTCACATGTGCAGTTAGAAGTGATTTAAGTTTGAAATGTTTTGGGCATTCAGAGCACTGATAAGGGTTTTCCCCAGTATGGGTTCTTATATGTTCAGTGAGTCTGCTTTTGTAACTGAAACATTTCTGGCATTCAGAGCACTGATATGGTTTCTCTCCAGTGTGGGTTATTGTATGCCGAGTGAGACTGTTTTTGTCAATGAAACATTTCTGGCATTCTGTGCACTGATGAGGTTTTTCCCCAGTGTGGGTTCTTGTATGCCGAGTCAGAGTGCCTTGATCACTGAAACATTTCTGGCATTCAGAGCACTGATAACGTTTTTCCTTAGCCTTAGAGTGGTATCTTGTATGCTGACTGAGACTGCTTTTGTCTTTGAAACATTTCTGGCAATCCGGGCACTGATAAGGTTTGTCCACAGAGTGGGTTATTGCATGTCGAGATAGACTCTGTTTGTTACAAAACCTTTTCTGGCATTCAGAGCACTGATAAGGGTTTTCCCCGGAGTGGATTCTCATATGTTCAGTGAGATAAGATTTAAGGCTGAAACTTTTTGGGCATTCAGCGCACTGGTAAGGTTTTTCCACAGAGTGGGTTAATGCATGTCGATATAGACTCGGTTTGATACTAAACCTTTTCTGGCATTCAGAGCACTGAAAAGGTTTTTCCCCAGTGTGGATTCTCATATGCTCAGTGAGATAAGATTTACGCCTGAAACTTTTTTGGCATACTTTGCACGGAGAGTGCTTTCCCTCAGTGTGGATTCTCATATGCTCAGTGAGATAAGATTTACGCCTGAAACTTTTTTGGCATACTTTGCACTGAGAGTGGTTTCCCCCAGTGTGCATTCTGTCAAATTCTGTGAGATAAGATTTATGGCTGTATCTTTTTTGGCACAGGTATCTTTTATCCCCAACTTCGGTTATTTTGCTTTGATTGAGGCAGGTTTGAACACTGAATTTGTTCCCACAGGCACTGTTTTCAGAAGGTGTATTCCTAGAGTAAATATGCTACGTATAGTTTTCTCTTGCTTATATGCCAGGGTAAGAGTGAACCCGATTTTAGAGTCGGGCTTGTTTAGATAATGTTCAACATTTATCTCTAAAAGAAATTGTGGGTAATCTTCTCAACGCTTGAATTGAGCAAAATATGCCTGGAAGCGGATAATAGTCTTTAGGTTATAGCCTCTCCGGCAGCAACTTATTTTGTGACAGACGTTTTTCTGAAACGTATTTGTATAGGTCCTTAGCAAAGCAGTGATAAGGTGTTAGTCTGAAATTTAATGATTCAACTGATAAGTACCTTTTTGCACTGACATAACGGCAGTCACTGAGGGCGTGAAAACGTGCACAGTACTATTGTGGATCATCAGTCGCAGAACATCAGTTCCTTTTACCCATTCTATGTTTGGCGTAAGGTTAAGGTTTGTCGTTCTGAAGACGAGGATTTATTTACATTAGCTATAGCACAACAGTGCTCATTTAATCCATTTTTATATTTAACAGTTTTACATATCATTCCTGCACACTAGATAATGTTGAGACGATTTACATAGAATTACAGAACAGTACACATTAA
This sequence comes from Lissotriton helveticus, assembly GCF_964261635.1. Classification (NCBI taxonomy): domain Eukaryota; kingdom Metazoa; phylum Chordata; class Amphibia; order Caudata; family Salamandridae; genus Lissotriton; species Lissotriton helveticus. Next base: position 390,356,599 of record NC_136058.1, on the reverse strand, counting down.
AAAGGAAACAATCTGAGATGGTCATGAACACAATAAAGTGGTGAATTTTTAAGGTTTTCGCAAGTGTGAGGAGTGTGGGTCGTGGTGTTCTATCCAGAGGCAGATAGTCTCAAACTTGCGTAACTGGTTAAAAACGGTTGTAGAACAAGGGTGATTTTCCAATCTTCTGGTAGTTGAACGTGTCAGCTTTGGAGTCTTCTTTCAGCGTCTTTTCTTTGGTTTGCAGGAGAAACCCCTTGTTATAACTTTCTTTTATGCACAGTGTGCTTCCTCTCTGGAATTAAATGATGCTTTAGACGAAAGTTATTCTGTCATGCTGAGGCAATTTGTCTTTCTGATAATATTTCAGATGGGGATGTTGTGATTGGTCTTTCTGGTATTATTTCTGATGCTGTGTGGACAGATATGACTTTGTTCTGGGTTAATGAAATGCAAAATTAGAGACTTCACTTACAGGTATAGTACTTTCCTCAGGTCCCAATTCCACGCCACACCTAGATTTTGGAAATTATTGAAACTTAGAATGCTGGATGTCTTTCAGTTTTTCAAAATAGTCCTTCTTATGGCACGGACATTCGGTTGCCTGGTGCTTAATCTTGCTTTCTTCATCCGTAATTTCAATCACCTATAGTATTAAAATTAAATAGTTAATACATGTAAATTTCCAAAAATATAATTTACAAGCCAAATCAATGCAGAATTGCAGAATTTTGAAAATGTTGAGCTGTTCTTCAGACAGAGCAGAGTGTAGAACTGTAGCCTGAGAGTACTTGGATGTAGGGGTGAGAATTTGTAGAATTTTTAACATTTTAATAAGCTCACAAATGATGCCTGTACCCTATGGAGTTTTAACATAGAATCCCAAAGGCAGAAATTAAAGTCATGTGGACTGGCACCAAACAGATATTTTAAAAAGAATACTATTAATTCATTTTTAATGTAGATTTCTGGGACAGGAATTTCCCCTCCACGGACAACAGGCTTTTCCCCCTGCCCTGAGTTACCACCTACTTGTATCTGGTATCCTGACTTTTGAGTTCTGCCCTCTGCCGCACGCAAATCTATTGTGTATTGCGAAGACTATGCCTAGACCTATCCCTCAACTATGGTCCAGAGTATGAATCAAGGGCAATGTAATTAAGGCGTACTTTCATGTGTTCATTTTATTCCACCTGATTATCAGTTGTTTGGTTTTTCTGCACCTGGATTTACCGGGTATAGAAAAACAGGACACAATTTTTTTCCAGATAGAAAAATTTGACTGATAAAACGACGCTGAGACTCTGGGTGCAGCAGAGGCAGCCAAGACTTATGCTGTTTTTTTTACTAACTGGGGGAAACACAATTCTTCCCTCTGTTAGAAAATGCTTTCCCCTTCCCTCCCCTGCTTCACCCATCTCCCCCCAACCAACCACATGCATATATATACCAACTGCTTAAAAAAAGTGGTAAATAAAAGCAGAAAAACACTATGAAATAGTGAAAGGCATGTGGTGTGACAGGAAGAAGAATCTGTTCCTCGTGGCAACTCCCCAGGCTATGGCAACAAACTTGTATCTACACGTTACTGGGGTAAATCTACCACAAAGGAAAAAAAAACAATTACATGAGATTTTCTGCCACCCTAGTACTGTGCAACTTCTAACAAGGGACTATGAGAGGTCTTGGACCGGTCCTGTGATCTGGAGGGTCACACCAAGTGTGCCCTTATTTAAGGCAGAGGACTGTCATGGGGTTAACAGCTAGAGCGGTGGTGGCAATGCACCCTGTTGTAAGGATCAATAGCCTCATGAGATATTTGCATCATGGTCAGTGTAGGGGCGTCCGGCTGATACACCCATGTAATGCTCCATTTCTATACCTGTGCCTAGACTTTGCGTTAACATCAAGTGTGTGTTTAGCGTGTTGGTGTGCGTAGCCTGTGCAATGCATAAATGCAATGTGAGAGTGCGACAGAGTAAACAGCATCTCCTGCCTGCCAGTTGTGTATACAAGTGGGACCATCTATCCGTCTTTAATACCCCAGTTAAAAGTCCTAAGTTACCAATTAATAAAGTGTTCCTCAAAGTACTCAGGTGCCTGCTGTGCCACCAGGGATGGTGTCAGCCTGACAGCCCCTCTAAGTTGAAGGGACATCACCTGCAGGCTTAATTACTTAATGGAGAAGCCGAGTACCTGTCCTGAGGACCCTAGAAGTCTGCCTAGAAGCTTGCCTGTCTGGTGAGAAAGGGAAGGGAGTTTGACTATCCAGCAGGAGGACAAGGCTGTCCTGAAAGAAGCAAGGTCCGACACAACCCCGGTATCTGTAGGGCGGGCAGGAAAGCCATCCAGCAGGACCAGCTAGTCTGAGGGAACCCCTCTGCTCCAGACTCTCCCAACAGTTCAAGGCAGAAAATAATACTCTACGACGACGTGATTGTTGAGGCCCAGTTGGACGATTGTGTGCTGCCTACCGGCCCGTTTAAGGCTGCATTTGCCAAATTCCTAATGTGACAGGGTCTGAATCTACTGGCTTTGAGCTGCTGAATTCTCTGTGTCAGAGGACAATGAGGGACTACAACTATCCCACTGTCGAACACCCTGTCTGAGCTTACGCCTGTGGTCCAGCCGGCCACAGTTTGGGCTCAATTGCTGACAGTCGGGCCTCCAGAGGGTCTGCACCTACCGACAGGTCAGGTGTGACTGCTACCTTGGGACTGCTGATCTTCAGGCAACTTCAAAGAAAAGACAGAGTGGGTGCCCTACTGAATGCAGCACTACATCCAGGACAAAAGCGCTCCACAAAAGCCTGCTAGTGGGTCACTGCTCTCTCGAGTGTTCGGTCGTGCCATTCAAGTGTCGGGAAACAGGAAAGAGACCCAGACAAGACTGACTCATGCTGTGCAGGGGTAAGACGCTTACAACAGAGCATATACGCATTGGGGTGACTAGAGTGACAGAACTGCACCTATACTATATTCATGATACTCCTAAATGCCCCAAGAGGGGAAGTGGGATCAGAACCGGACACACCTGTCTGTAGCACATGGTAGTCAGGCATGCCTGCACTATCTTTTCACCTAGACTGTCCATAAAGTTTATTTTAGTGCCGCTACACACATAGCAGGGGGAATCTCAGACCATTCGCTGGTGGAGGTGCAACTCGATGAGACAAAGGACGGAACTGGATCCTCGAGGACACTGACAACAAGGGGACGGAAATACTGGGAGAGACTTCCTGAAAGACCTGACCCTGCCAATGCTAACAAATGAGGACCGAGGCGCAAGACAATAGGAACCTTGCAAACAGGGCAAGCAATGGGGCCCAATGAGCTCCCCTTAGAATTATATAAAAGCATGATGGATAAAATCAACAAAGGGTTTACTTGGTCAGTTTGCACAGCCTTACTAGGACAGGTCACATAACATCAAAGGAAAGTGACCTCAACCCAGTGTCGGCTGCATATCCCGTTGCCCTGAAACTGGACTGAACATAGAGGCGGGACTGCATCTCCCTTGCTTTGTCACGCTGAAGCATTTGGTCCTTGTATGTTTTCTAGACCGCAATCCAGTATGACATAATTTAACATAACCAGTAACTTGTTCAGCTGACACTGCAGAGATAAACCAATGCGACATATATAGCAGTTTTTTTTAAAAAGGCTGCGTTAAGGTAAGGAACACAGCAGCGTCTTGTCATTTACTTATTCACAAAAAAGAAATCACATATAGGCAGCATTCTAATTAACTCTCTCTTTTCTCCACTCCTCTATTTGTCAATTATCAAGACTATGGGTTTGAATTAAAGTCCAAAGGGTCACCCGACTTGTTAGAGATCTGTGCTGGCCCTGTGGCGCTCTCTGGCCCTTCAGAGGAGCAGCAGCCATGGGGGCTCCTCTGAAGGCACTGCAGGGGTGGTGAGCGGCTGCCATGTTTCAGGTGGCCATTCATGAACTTTTGTGTTTTTCAAAAACAAGCTTCCAAAGCTGCAGTTTGTTGTTAAGAACCAATAACTAATCACCCTCACACCCTTGGAACTTTCTCCCTGTTTAATTTTCTCCCAGGAAGAGTGGTTCATTTAAAAATAAATTCTCATCACGACTGCCAGGTATTCCCTGGTGGTCCTGAATAAGAGAAAAATACATCAGACTGCCTGATCTAGAGAGGAAGGGCCGTCCGATGTATTTACACCTACGGCACCCAAGTAAGGCTGGACACATGACAATCCACCTGACTTGCACTAGGTCAGGCAGACCATCTGTTTGTTAGACAGGATACTCCAACACGCTTGTGAAGGAGTACCCTGCTCACCAAACTCTAAATCAAGACCTCTATATTTTCTGTATTACGCATATATCTCTAGGTCCGCTTCATTATGTCCATCAGTCTTTCTATGATGTACCTGTTGTACGAGTTACTTACCTTCGGTAATGATGTATCTGGTAGAGAAGATTCTAGCCGCATATTCCTTAACGTAGAATTATCCCCATGCGTGAAACTGTATCCGGAAAACCTTTTGCCACAGCATCCCTGCGTGCCGGGGTGACACCATCACGCGACTCCGCTCAGGCGGAGCCAACAGAGAAACTGTGGGAGCATGGGAACAGTGTGTGAAACAGCAGAAAAATGGAAAAGAAGGAATGGTAATGAAGAACACCATAAGGAGCAGTGCCAACACTGCAGTACCCAAAAGCAGGAAAAGAAGAAAGAACAGAGCACAGCCCTGAGCAGCCACCCTGCCAGTATGAAAACACTACCCCCCTTAAGACAAGGAACATATGCAAAATGTCATGACAACATGCAGCAGGACTACAACCCCGACCAAGACCCATCAAGGGGAGCCAGTTCCAAGACAAACAGGGAACGACAGACCTCCACCGCAACCCCAGCACAGAGTGCGACATCCCCCCGAAGGGAGCCAGGGAAGGGCACGGTCAAATGACCCAAACCCAGAGGGTAGCAGAGGGGCCAGGACCCTCAGGAACAAGAGGAGAAGTGTGTCTCACTGGTTAGAGGCGGCAGACCCGTAAGCAGAGAACGGCCCGGGACCAGGGTTCGATTCCCGACGCGGCAGGGTCGTGGACCAGGGTCAGCGGACTCGATAATTCTCGCCTCGGTGCCTACTCTAGTCAGAAACCACACTCGGCAACTCTGGGCATCAGCTTGCCTCATCTTCACAACGGCCCCCCCAGACCGCCGGGGATGCTTGGTCGCACCTTAGAGATACCCATCAGGGACCATCTCTCAGGGTGAGCCAGGACGGGTTCCCCAGCGGTCGAAGCGTGGAGATACTCCTCCGGGAGTCGATTCCTAGCGCTATATAAACCCGCAATTAAATAAAATAAATTAAGAGGGACGAAAGAACGCCAGCCTCAATCCTGGAGCAACCAGAGCAGAGGGGCACAGGAGTATCTATAGACCTAGCCTCTACATTACCAAGGAAGAGGTAGGAACAAAGCAAGACAACGTCTTGGTGAGAGAGCGAAAGAATGCACTCACTCATCATAGCCATCCACCGGGAGGCGAGTGCAGAAGGGCAAGCCAAAGGGTCCTTTTAGAACAGGGAGGAAGGGCGGGTAGAATCGTCTCTACCAGATACATTGTTATCGAAGGTAAGTAACTCGTACATCTGATAGAGACTACTAGCCGCAGATTCCTTAACGTAGAATAGATATCCTACCCATACCCACGGGGAAGGAGGGTCTGCAGAAGGACCCCACCAGCCTGGACATAACAGAGGGTCCCACAGGGGACTAGTCCAATGGACAGGGCGAAGAGCCCCGTCCTCCCAGGCAAGAGGGGGGGACCCCCACAAGCAAAACATAACCGACCCCAAGAGGAGTGGGAAGAAGAAAGAAGAAGAAGAAAGCCCGTTCACTCTCAACAGAGTAACCAAGGGCAAGGCCAGAGAGGACGAAGCACCCCATGCCCCTACAAGGCAACAGAGCTTCCATCCAATGCCACGGCAAGGAAGAGGAAAAGCCTAGAGGGCCCAAGGTAATGAGAAAAAAGAAGGTGAGCCCACCACAGACGGAAGGCAACAGATCAGACAGAGCGGCGCCGGCAGTAATGAGCCACCGGAAGCAGGAAGAACAGCCCGGGGCCTCAGGAAGACCAGGCAGGCTATGCCTGACAAAGGGAGAAACACAGAACCAACCTAGCCTCCAGGACAGGAGCATGAAGGCGAGGAAATGCCCGGACATACTACTACGAGGGGTCCGCGCACACGACCTAAAGAAGCATCAGCAACATACATAAACGCCATCGAGAGCAGAGGCCCGAAGGCGACCAGAACTCCCTAGCAGAGCGCAAGCTATATAACAGCTACTACACATAGGGTACGTTAAGTCCCAAGACATGGGAACCCTCTTTGGAAGAAACTTCCGCAGCAGAGGAAAAAAACGAAAGAGCCACGGGAAAAAAAAAAAACGCAGAAGGTTTGTCAAGCAGTCCAAGAGAAAAACAGAAGGCCTAATCTCAGGGCAAATTCTGTGCAGATAACTCAAGCAAAAACACACACAGTTAACAAAGGGCAGCCCAGCAGCCAACATAGCCACAGTCTCAGCAAGGAGGACTCGAGTGGCCATAAAACACACCTCACAGCTAGGGCAACCTGCCCAAAAGAAGGTCCAAGAACCAGATAAACTCAGCAGTCACTGTGGGGGAGGAGGAGGAGGAGGAGGACAGAGCCCTGCCAAGAACCTCTGGATGGCGGAGTCTGCCGGGGCATGGAATAACCGGGTGCCATTGAATGGAAGATCAACCAGCCGCTCCCAAACATTTTCAGGGAACACACTGTCCCGAAGCCAAGCATGGCGACGGAGGCGACCGAGGAAGCCATGGCATGGCCCAGCACCTCCGAGATGTCCAGAATGGAGCGGAGAATAAACGCTGGTAGCTCCCGGCCATCCAACTCATGATGCCGTAAGTCGACCTGAACAGTCTCCTGTAAAGAGGCGGATCCCACGGACACAGTCGAGTCCCACAAAGAAGAGGTGGCCCTAACCAACCCACATAAGGTGTTAAGGGCCCGCAAAGCATGGCTGGTCGAGGCGAACATGTTGTGTCCCCAAGAGTCCAGCTAGCGGGCCTACCGGGAGACAACAGTGGTGGCAGGGAGGGAAAAGCAGTCCGCAAAAGTGGACTGGAGGCAAAGGGGTGGAGGGAAAGACACGCCGGGTCACGTGGCGCTGGAAGGTGCCGGTGCAGGAGGTGTTGGGGCACCGGATCACCTGTGGCGGGACGCACCCAGGTCCCTGGTGGAGAACCTCCAAAAGATGGTCTGCAGGGAAATGAGCAACCAGGTCACCCATGCGCAGAATACCCACAACCGTGGACACTGTGTGAGCGAAGGCCGCACCTGCCTCTGTAGGGCCCGCGGTGGAGAAAACAGCTCCTCTGTGGGCGACGGCTGTAAACTAAGGCGGCTGTCCCAGAAGCCAAGCGGGGCGGGCAAAGGCCAGACCTGGAAGTTAGAAAGAGGAACCGAAGAGTGGGGGACCTGTTGCACCTCTGGCATACACTGCGACCTCTGGAATGGCGGGGAGCCACCCTTTGATGACGCCAGTGAAAAAGCCACTACGCAGAGGCCTGTCTCCGGTGAGGATGACACCAGCAGGCACCCAACCTCAGGAGAAGGGGGGAGCGTCCGAAGACAAATCTGCGACTCGACGCAGGGAGTCCAATACCGCCAGTATACCGGTCTCCGTTGAGTGGGCAGGCCGAAAACCAGCTTGGTGTGAGTCGAGATAGTTAGATTGTTCTATAAAATTGGACAGGCACTTCACCACATGAGCCTCCGGTACCTTTGCCAAGTACGGGAGCAAAGAGATTGGGCGGTAATTCAACAGGATCTGGGGGTCTGCCCCTGATTTCTGCAGAAGGGGAACTACAATTGCCTCTTTAAGGACACAACCCTAGAATAGGGACTCATTCAAAAGAGAGAGGGTTGGACCCGGGAGGCCGATGAAGGCTTCTTTTAGGACGTGTGGTGGGCAGCAATCCGTAGGGGATCCAGATTTTACTTTAGACAAAAGGTCCTGGAACACCTGTGTACAGTAGTTCTCTGCAATCTTCTCTGCTTGTGCAAATCGGTAGTGCCCGGCTCTTCTGAAGTTCAGAGACTGGAGATGCCACCTGAAAATTAGATTTAAAGGCGTTACAAGGAAGTGACAGGTAGTGTCCAATGGGCCCTTTGCCTGGGGTGCCTACGCCCTCTAACATGCCCACCTTCTGTCAGAGGAGGACACAGTCCTAGCCCTAACTGGATAAGTCTCATAATCTTCAAGACGGGGGGCACCGAAAAGCGTACTTGACCTAGCATCCAGCACCCAAGGGCTGGAGTTGGCAGAGGGGGCACATCTCCTCTTCTATCAAAGGTTTCCCTACTGTCCTGCCGCCAAAATGGGGGTGAGAACAGGATGGAGGCCAGCTCCTTCGAACAGGAGAGGCTGGGATTGCATTACAAAGGAGGCAAGACCTTTGAAGCTCCCCTTTGATGGCTCTTCCTGTCCAGGGGAGACGTGAACAACTCCACCCAGGAAAGGCATTGTTCTCAGCCTCAGAGTGCGCAGCCACTCTCCCCTGTGGTCAGAACACACTCTGGTGGTAACAGGCTGGCTCGGGCCAGTCAATGACCACACTAAGGATTGGTAGGTTTCAGGGGACCCCTCTAAGGGGCCCTCTGTGTGCAATTTTTAATAAAATTGACACTGGAATCAGTGCAAGTTTATTATGTTGAGATGCTTGGTGTCAAACATCAGATATTTCAGTGAAGCCATCATGGAGCTGGCGAACTCATAATGATGAGTGTCCAGTCTCAATCAATCAATCAATCAATCAATCTGTAAAGCGCGCTACTCACCTGTGAGGGTCTCAAGGCGCTGAAGGGAGGGGGGTGCCGCTACTGCTCGAATAGCCAGGTCTTGAGGTGTTTCCTGAAGGTGAGATGGTCCTGGGTCAGTCGTAGGTGTGCGGGAGGGAGTTCCTTGTCTTGGCTGCCAGGTAGGAGAACGATCTTCCTCCGGTGGTGGTTCTGCGAATCCGAGGGACGGTTGCGAGGGCGAGGCTAGTGGAGCGGAGCTGGCAGGTGGGAGTGTAGAACGACATGCGGTTGTTGCGGTATTCGGGTCCCGTGTCGTTGAGCGCTTTGTGTGCGTGGGTGAGCAGCCTGAACGTGATCATCTTGCTGACGGGGAGTCAGTGCAGGTTTCTCAGGTGGGCAGATATGTGGATGTGGCGAGGGATGTCGAGGATGAGTCATGCGGAGGCGTTCTGTATGCGTTGAAGGCGTTTCTGAAGTTTGACTGTGGTTCCTGCGTACAGGGCGTTTCCGTAGTCCAGTCGGCTGGTGACGAGGGCCTGGGTGACCGTCTTTCTGGTTTCGGTGGGGATCCACCGGAAGATCTTTCGGAGCATGTGCAGGGTGTTGAAACATGAGGACGAGACTGTGTTGACTTGCTTGGTCATCGTGAGGGAGGAGTCCAGTATGAATCCCAGGTTGCGTGCGTGGTCCGTGGGTATCGGTGCGGTGCCCAGCATCGTGGGCCACCAGGAGTCGCCCCAGGTGGATGGGGATTGTCCGAGGATGAGGACTTCTGTCTTGTCCGAGTTGAGCTTAAGACGGCTGAGCTTCATCCATTCTGAGACATCTTTCATTCCGTCCTGGAAGTTGGCTTTGGCGGTGAGGGGGTCTTTGGTGAGGGAGAGTATCAGTTGGGTGTCATCGGTGTAAGAGATGATGTTGATGTTGTGTTTGCGTGCAATGGTGGCGAGGGGGCTCATGTAGATGTTGAAGAGGGTAGGGCTGAGTGAGGAGCCCTGGGGTACGCCGCAGATGATGGGAGGCGCACTCTCTGGGTTCTGTCGTAGAGGAACTATATGATCCAGTCTAGGGCCTTTCCTTGGATCCCAGTGTTGTAGAGGCGGGTTATTAGGGTGCGGTGGCAGACGGTGTCAAAGGCTGCCGAGAGGTCGAGGAGGATGAGGGCGGCTGTCTCTCCGTTGTCCATCAGGGTCCTGATGTCATCGGTGGCTGCGATGAGGGCGGTCTCGGTGCTGTGATTGACTCGGAATCCAGACTGGGATGGGTCGAGCGAGTTGTGTTCTTCGAGGAATGCTGTCAGCTGTTTGTTGACGGTCTTCTCGATGACTTTAGCCGGGAAGGGGAGGAGAGAGATGGGGCGGAAGTTCTTGAGGTCTTTGGGGTCCGCTGTTGGTTTCTTCAGTAGGGCGTTTACTTCTGCGTGCTTCCAGCTTTCCAGGAATGTGGCTGACGTGAGGGAGTTGTTAATGACGTTCCGGAGGTGGGGTGGGATGATGGTGTCGGCTTTGTTGAAGATATGATGAGGGCATGGGTCGGAGGGGGAGCCGGAGTGGATGCTGTTCATGACGAGGGTGGTGTCTTCGGTGCTGATCGGGGTCCATGCGTTGAGGCTGGAGGTGGGGGTCGTTGGTTTGGTGGTTGGGGGCGGGGTCTGGGGTCCGAAGCTGTCGTGTATGTCTGTGATCTTGTGGTGGAAGAATGTGGCGAGGGAGTTGCAGAGGTCTTGTGACGGTGAGATGTTGTTGTTGCTGGTGCTGGGATTGGAGAGCTCTTTGACGATGCTGAAGAGTTCCTTGCTGTTGTGGGCGTTGTTGTCCAGCTGCTCTTTGAATTATGTCATTTTGGTGGTGTGGATCATCTGGTGGTATTCGCGGGTGGCGCTCTTGAGGGCTGTCATGTTTTCTTGAGTCCGCTTGTGGCGCCAGGCTTTTTCGAGGGTTCTGCATGACTTCTTTGCGATTTTGAGGGCGTCTGTGAACCATGCGGTTTTTCTGTTGCTAGTCTTGCCTGGGGGTTTCTTCAGAGGGGCGAGGTCGTCGGCGCAGTTGGTGATCAACTGTGCGAGGTTGTGCGCTGCGTCGTTGTTGCGGTATTCGGGTCCCGTGTCGTTGAGCGCTTTGTGTGCGTGGGTGAGCAGCCTGAACGTGATCATCTTGCTGACGGGGAGTCAGTGCAGGTTTCTCAGGTGGGCAGATATGTGGATGTGGCGAGGGATGTCGAGGATGAGTCATGCGGAGGCGTTCTGTATGCGTTGAAGGCGTTTCTGAAGTTTGACTGTGGTTCCTGCGTACAGGGCGTTTCCGTAGTCCAGTCGGCTGGTGACGAGGGCCTGGGTGACCGTCTTTCTGGTTTCGGTGGGGATCCACCGGAAGATCTTTCGGAGCATGTGCAGGGTGTTGAAACATGAGGACGAGACTGTGTTGACTTGCTTGGTCATCGTGAGGGAGGAGTCCAGTATGAATCCCAGGTTGCGTGCGTGGTCCGTGGGTATCGGTGCGGTGCCCAGCATCGTGGGCCACCAGGAGTCGCCCCAGGTGGATGGGGATTGTCCGAGGATGAGGACTTCTGTCTTGTCCGAGTTGAGCTTAAGACGGCTGAGCTTCATCCATTCTGAGACATCTTTCATTCCGTCCTGGAAGTTGGCTTTGGCGGTGAGGGGGTCTTTGGTGAGGGAGAGTATCAGTTGGGTGTCATCGGTGTAAGAGATGATGTTGATGTTGTGTTTGCGTGCAATGGTGGCGAGGGGGCTCATGTAGATGTTGAAGAGGGTAGGGCTGAGTGAGGAGCCCTGGGGTACGCCGCAGATGATGGGAGGCGCACTCTCTGGGTTCTGTCGTAGAGGAACTATATGATCCAGTCTAGGGCCTTTCCTTGGATCCCAGTGTTGTAGAGGCGGGTTATTAGGGTGCGGTGGCAGACGGTGTCAAAGGCTGCCGAGAGGTCGAGGAGGATGAGGGCGGCTGTCTCTCCGTTGTCCATCAGGGTCCTGATGTCATCGGTGGCTGCGATGAGGGCGGTCTCGGTGCTGTGATTGACTCGGAATCCAGACTGGGATGGGTCGAGCGAGTTGTGTTCTTCGAGGAATGCTGTCAGCTGTTTGTTGACGGTCTTCTCGATGACTTTAGCCGGGAAGGGGAGGAGAGAGATGGGGCGGAAGTTCTTGAGGTCTTTGGGGTCCGCTGTTGGTTTCTTCAGTAGGGCGTTTACTTCTGCGTGCTTCCAGCTTTCCAGGAATGTGGCTGACGTGAGGGAGTTGTTAATGACGTTCCGGAGGTGGGGTGGGATGATGGTGTCGGCTTTGTTGAAGATATGATGAGGGCATGGGTCGGAGGGGGAGCCGGAGTGGATGCTGTTCATGACGAGGGTGGTGTCTTCGGTGCTGATCGGGGTCCATGCGTTGAGGCTGGAGGTGGGGGTCGTTGGTTTGGTGGTTGGGGGCAGGGTCTGGGGTCCGAAGCTGTCGTGTATGTCTGTGATCTTGTGGTGGAAGAATGTGGCGAGGGAGTTGCAGAGGTCTTGTGACGGTGAGATGTTGTTGTTGCTGGTGCTGGGATTGGAGAGCTCTTTGACGATGCTGAAGAGTTCCTTGCTGTTGTGGGCGTTGTTGTCCAGCTGCTCTTTGAATTATGTCATTTTGGTGGTGTGGATCATCTGGTGGTATTCGCGGGTGGCGCTCTTGAGGGCTGTCATGTTTTCTTGAGTCCGCTTGTGGCGCCAGGCTTTTTCGAGGGTTCTGCATGACTTCTTTGCGATTCTGAGGGCGTCTGTGAACCATGCGGTTTTTCTGTTGCTAGTCTTGCCTGGGGGTTTCTTCAGAGGGGCGAGGTCGTCGGCGCAGTTGGTGATCAACTGTGCGAGGTTGTGCGCTGCGTCGTTGGTGTCGGGGGTGTCGGCAGGTGGGTTCTGGTTCTAGACTATGTACTTTTAGGTAAATATCAGGGACCCCCTGTTAAGGATCGACTCCTGGGTCAGGGAAACAACAATTTTGAAAAAAGTACACACCCAGGCAGACTTAGGCTACAAAGAACTGGCTAAATCCCAATATATTAGTGTAAAACACATTCTGATAAATACACAAAAAGAACAAATAGAACAATAGACTGTAATGATATCAAAAAATATACTTTTAATTTCAATCTTTTTTTAAAACATTATAAAATAAAGGGTCAGTGAATATCCCTTGATTATATATAGTGCATATATTTATGAATCTGATACATTGATCATAAATGACAATTCCGTAATATACTGATAAAATTAGAACAGAATGGAAATAAATAAAACTTAGTTTCAGGGTTATTTCGTCAGAATTTTTTGTGGTAGACTCGGGCTGTGTAGACTATGTACTTACTATGACTTCCCTGGTTCACTTACAATATCCAGGAATCGACTAGGATGTTGCAGGGGCATCAGGGACATTTCATGCAGATATACCCTAACAGGGGGGAAAGGATGTGGTGCAGCAGCCAGAGCTGTCGACTCGGGAACCTGGGATCCGGGCTCAAGTCTCTGCTTCAGCGCAACATCCTGTGATTCTGGGCAAATCACTGTATCTCCCGGTGCCCATAGACAGCGTCTGTAAACCCTCACCGGTGATGAGCTGCAATATGTAAATCTGCAAACTTTAACTCACTGCCTGAGATATGTGTAAGACATCCCTCTAGCAGTGTTCATGGGAATGGCATACAGGGATGTGTGCCAGGTCGATCCTTCAGTTTTGTCAGTAGGTGACGGAGTCTGAATTTAATAATTGTCCCACTCAGTAAGGAGGGATCTATCACCCACTCCCCTTCTTCTCTGTCATCGTCAGTTGTGTGTGCGTCCTCCGGGTGATGAGATATCAATGCCACCGCAGGGGGCGGCCTGATGATCGATGAAGGCAGAGGAAGAGGCATCGGTGGGACAGATGAGGCTGACTCCGAGGGAGGAAATCGGCGGTAGTAGTCATCTAGCACATGTTACAAAGTAGAGATGAGAGACATGGGCATCTGCACAGTTGGATTCTCAAGTGGTGGTTGAGTATTAGGCTCAGGGTAATAATAATATCCTTGGTCATCATCAATATCTGGTCATTTGATGAGAAGCTCGGAAGGAGTACGAGCAGCACTGAACCGGTCATCCTCTTCCGAATCCTCCTCATTAGCCCTATAGTCAAAAAGCTCCACCGAAAGATTTGGAGATGGTTGAATTGGTAATAGATCCAAAGAAGAGTTCCTACGTTGAAGTAGGGAAACATCTGTCATTCCTGAAGGCGGCAAAAGTGTTGGTGAATATTTCAAGGGGACTAGAGACATCAAAGCTGAAGGTGGAACCAAGGATGTCGCCGCCGACTCAGCGGTCGACAACGAAGAGCGTGGCTGAAGTTCTGTAAGGAAAGGCTTCTGTGCTGTCGACGCAGCAACCGTCGACGAGGCAACCGTCGATGAAGCAGGTGGAGCCTTTAGAGCCATCGACCGTCTCGCCGGCGAGGAGGCATCCGTCGATGACTGACCGGAGACAGACCTCTTTTTCGTCGTCGACGAAGTGAGGGAGGTGGCAGGCGAGCGAGGCTTCACCGACACCATGACAAACGTCGACGGAGAGGACGCTGAGGACATAATCATTGTAGGTTGAGGAGAAGAGAAGGTGGAAGTCGTCGTTGTAGCAGTGGCGACGGAAGTCTTCGTTGACAAGGAACCCATTTTTTTAGGCAAATTTGTCTCAGGAAGAGACTTAGACGCCTGAGACTTAAAGGCAGATCTCAGAGGCGTAGAGGGCATAAGTAGTCCCTTAGAAGGAGCAGTAGCCCTTTTTGTGGAAGAAGTCTGGCCTTCATGAGTAGAGGTGTGGTCTTTCTTGAGCACCTTAGCCTTAGCAGATACCATCTCCGCCTCACAAACCCTCTTCTTAGAGATGACAGTCCTGAGAGAGGAATCACTCTCAACATGTGATAAGGGATTATCCTTGGTCTTGAGTTTCTGTAACCACAGAAGTAGATGTCCCTCTCTGTCTCTTAAAGTCTTTTGAGGAAAAGTCCTGCAGATTTTACAATCTCTCACCTGATGTTCAGGGTGGAGGCAGTAGATACACTTTTTGGGGGGGTCTTCGGAATGAATGGATGAATCAATCAATCAATCAATCAACCAATCAATCAATCAATCAATTAATCAATCAGAGTACTTGTAAAGCACGCTACTTACCCGTGAGGGTCTCAAGGCGCTGAGGGGAGGGGGTGCTGCTACTGCTCGAAGAGCCAGGTCTTGAGGAGTCTTCTGAAGGCGAGTGGGTCTTGGGTCTGCCGTAGGTGGGTATGGAGGGTGTTCCAGGTCTTGGCAGCAAGGTAGGAGAAGGATCTGCCGCCGGAGGTCGTTCGTTGGATGCGAGGGACAACGGCGAGGGCGAGGCAGGAGGGGGTGTAGAAGCTGAGTCTGCTGTTCAGGTAGGCTAGTCCGGTGTTGTGGAGTGCTTTGTGTGCGTAGGTGAGGAGCTTGAAGGTGATCCTCTTGTCGACGGGGAGCCAGTGTAGGTTTTTCAGGTGGGGGATGATGTGGCCGCGGCGGGGGACGTTGACGATCAGTCGGGCAAAGGCGTTTTGGATGCGCTGTAGTTGTCATAGGTGTTTGGCTGGGATTCCTGCGTAGAGTGCGTTGCCGTAGTCCAGTCTGCTGCTGACAAGGGCATGTGTCACCGTTCTTCTTGTTTCGGTCGGGATCCACTTGTAGATCCTGTGGAGGGTGTTGTAGCAGGAGGAGGATAAGGGCGTTGACCTGTTTAGACATGGAGAGGGAGGAGTCGAGGATGAATCCTAGGTTGCGTGCATTGTCGGTGGGTGTCGGTGCTGTTCCCAGTGTGGTCGGCCACCAGGAGTCGTCCCAGGCTGAGGGGGTGATCACTCCGTCTTGTCCGAGTTCAGATTCAGACGGCTGTTCCTCATCCAGTCGGCGACAGCCTTTCTTCCATCGTGGAGGTTAGTTTTGGTGGTGTGCGGGTCCTTGGTGAGGGAGAGGATGAGCTGGGTGTCGTCGGCGTAGGAGATGATGTTTAGGTCGTGTTGGCGGGCCATTTGTGCAAGGGGGGCCATTTAGATGTTGAACAGCGTCGGGCTGAGGGATGAGCCCTGGGGGACGCCGCAGATGATGTCGGTGGCCTCAGATCGGAAGGGCGGGAGGCGGACGCTCTGGGTTCTGCCGGAGAGGAAGGATGTGGTCCAGTCAAGGGCCTTCTCTTGGATTCCGGCTTCTAGGAGGTGTGTCTTTAGAGTGCGATGGCAGACCGTTTTGAAGGCGGCTGACAGGTCCAGGAGGATGAGGGCTGATGTTTCGCCATTGTCTAGTTGGCACCTGATGTCGTCTGTGGCGGCGATGAGGGCTGTCTCGGCGCTGTGGTTTTGTCTTCCAGGTGGCGGGCCAGTTGCATGTTGACGATTTTCTCGAGGACCTTCGCCGGGAGCAGGGAGATGGGCCCGAAGTTCTTGAGGTCCTTGGGGTCCGCCTTGGGCTTCTTGAGGAGGGCGTTGATTTCGGCGTGTTTCCAGCTTTCCGGGAATGTCGCTGTTTCGAAGGAGATGTTGATGACGTTCCGTGTTTGGGGTGCGATGGCAGCGTCTGCTTTGTTGAATACGTGGTGTGGGCACGGGTCTGACAGAGATCCTGAGTGGATGGAGTTCATGACCTTGCGTGTCTCGTCATCGTTGACGTTGGACCAGGAGGTCAGGCGGTTGGCGTTGGTGGTGTTCACAGGGGAGGTGGGGTCTGGTGTAGACGGGGCGGTCATGGTGTTGAAGCTGTCATGGATGTCAGCGATCTTGCAGTTTAAGAAGATGGCTAGTGAGTTGCACAGTTCTTGTGAGGGCGGTATGTAATTGGCGCTGGGGTTGGAGAGTTCCTCTACGATGCTGAAGAGCTCTTTGCAGTCGTGTGCTTTGTTATCCAGGCGGTCTTTAAAGGAGGATCTCTTGGCTAATCTGATGAGGTGGTGATGTCTGCGTGTGTCGTCCTTGTGGGCTGAGTGCGTTCGTGGAGCCCTATCTTCTCCAGTTTCCAGCAGGCGCGTTTGGAGGTCTGCAGCTTGTCAGTGAACCAGGTGGCTCTCTTCTGGCGTGGTTGTTGGAGGGATTCTTGAGTGGGGCGAGGGTGTTGGCGCAGTCGTCGATCCACTGTCTGAGGTTGCGGGCTGCGGTGTCTGGGTTGGTGGTGTCGGTGGGCAGGTTTTCGGCGAGGGTGGTGATCAGCTGGTCTTCGGTGACTTTGCTCCAGCAGCGACGAGGTAGCTGTTGGGTGCGGTGGTGCGTGGTTGGTTTGTTGAAGGTGAAATGGATGCAGTGGTGGTCGGTCCAGTGGAGTTCGGTGGTGTGGTCAAAGGCGACGTGGAGGCCTGTGGAGAAGATGGGGTGCAGCGTGTGGCCAGTGGCGTGGGTGGGTGCGGTGACGAGTTGTCTGAGGCAGAGGTTGGAGAGGTTGTTGATCAGGGTGGCGGAGTTGGCGTTGTTGTTGTTCTCGAGGTGGAAATTCAGGTCCCCGAGGAGGATGTAGTCTGTGGAGGCGAGTGCGTGGGTGCTGGCGAGGTCGGCGATGGAGTCGCTGAATTGAGCTTGGGGTCTGGGTGGTCTATAGATGAGTGTTCCTCTGAGGGTGGTGTTGGGATCGGTGTGGATCCGGAAGTGCAGGTGTTTGGCGGTGTTGAGGGTGTCATCTGCGTGGGTGGCGACCTTGGGGGTGGACTTGTGGACGATGGCTATTCCTCCTTCGATTCCGTTGGCGCGATCCCTGCGGGTGATCTTGTAGCCGTCCGGGATGGCTATGGCGATGTCGGGCGCTGAGGAGTCGTTCCACCAGGTTTGGGTCAGGAACGCCACGTCTGAGGCGGAGGTGTCGAGCAGATACCAGAGCTCGACGGCGTGTTTGCGAGCGGAGTGGGTTGTGAGGATTATGCAGCGGAGATGGTTGGGTCCAGTCCTTGGAGGTTTGGTGGTTCTGTCGCAGGTGAAGCTGCAGGTGTGACAGGAGAAAGGTCCGTGAGTCCGTTTCGGGGCGGCTTGGAAGCAGGTGTGGTTTCGGCCGGCGATAAGTGCGTAGAGGGTGCTGGCGTCGTAGCGGAGTCTGGTGTTGTGGCGTTCGCGGGGTCCAGGGGTTCTGGCGCTGGGCGCGGTCCAGGCGCGGACGGGCGCAGACGGGATTGCCTTTGGCACGCCTTTGGCGCGCCAGCGGCGCGTCCGCTGCGTGCCCGATGCACGGCCTCCATAAGAGGGGGATAGGGAGGGAGGAGGAGCTGGAAGCGGGGTGGCCAATGGGGAGCAGGGGGGCGGGGCCGCAGGGATGCAGCGGCGGGAAAGGATCGGGAAATGGCGGGAACCAGGCGGCAGGAAGCAGGACACGAGGCAGCTGGCTGCTGTATGGTGGCGTGGGGAGCAACCTGCATGCGAGCAGGGTCAAAGGTCGTTCCTATGCCACTGCGCGGCCCCCTTAAGAGGGGGAGAGTGAGGGAGGAGCAGCTGGGAGGCGGGAGCGGGGTGGCCAATGGGGAGCAGGGGGGTGGAGCCGCAGGGACGCAGCGGCGGGAAAGGATCGTGAAACGGCGGGAACCAGGCAGCGGCAGGAAGCAGGACACGAGGCAGCTGGCGGCTGTGTGGTGGCGTGGGGAGCGACCTGCCTGCGAGCAGGGTCAAAGGTCACTCCGACGCCACTGCGCGGCCCCCTTAAGAGGGGGGAGGGAGAGAGGAGCAGCGGGGTGGCAAAGGGGAGCAGGGGGGCGGGCCTCAGGGACGTGGCGTTGGGAAGGATCGGGGAAACGGCGGGAACCAGGCAGCGGCAGGAAGCAGGACACGAGGCAGATGGCGGCTGTGTGGTGGTGTGGGGAGCGACCTGCCTGCAATCAGGGTCAAAGGTCGCTCCCATGCCACTGCGTGGCCCCTTTGAGAGGGGGAGAGGGAGGAGCAGCTGGGTGGCGGGAGCATGGTGGCCAATGGGGAGCAGGGGGGCGGGCCGCTGTGACAGGAAAGGGTGGCGGCAGGAAGCGGGACACGAGGCAGCTGGTGGCTGTGTGGTGGCATGGGGAGCGATCTGCCTGGAAGCAGGGTCAAAGGCCAGTGAGTCTTGTGGGAAAGCCGGAGTTTCCCACAAGACTCACAGTGTCTGATGAGTGACCTCTTTTTAGTAGACAAAGAAGTGAAGATATTCTAAAGCGTTTCTGAAGGGAAAAGGTAGAGGTACTGAGCGGGAGCTCAGGGAGACTCCCTTCACACAACGTGCAGTAGAAAATCTGAGAGCCTGAGCCTCTGAGGAGAAGGTTCCAGAGGGTGCTGTCGCCTGATTGGTTGGAGTTTGTACCATATCAAATGACTTGGACAAGTTATTAAAGTGACAAGTTTTTTCCCATTAACGTCCATGTTACAATACTTCCTATTACTCTTAGCTATGCTTTCGCTATGCTATTGATATATTGCTATTCTATGTACCGTGGAAATCCCACTTCGACTACGGGGAATGATTCAAGCATGTGAATCTATGAAAGTTACCCCATTACTGGAGAACAGCAGATTTCTCACAGCTGAAGCTCTTACCCAAGTTGCTTTAGCCTTAGTCATCTCTCATAATGACTACACTAACTCTTTACTTTGGCATTCCGGCATATCAATCTAAAATACGGCAACTAGTGCCAAACCAGGCTGCTAGATTAATCTATCGCCAGCCAAGAATGCAGTATGTCACCCCTCGTATGAAAAAGTTACATTGGCTTCTGGTAGTCGAAAGCAGTGCATTCAAGTTGGGATGCCTCCTCTTTAAAGAGCTTTGTGGCAACTGCCCAGTGTCTGTATCTACTCGGGTCCAGAGATACATCCACATTCAGGATCTTAAGTCTTCCCATTTGAATCCCCTAGCTACTCCGTCCTTTAAACGCTAGAAATTGGGGGGAATAAGATTTGCGGTCCTGGCCCCTCAATTTTGAAATTCTCTCCCTCATTAGACATTAGACATTAGATCGATGATATCATATCCTCAATTTTGGAAACTCTTAAAGACCTGGCTCTTTCGCCAGGCTTATGAATGAATCACTTAGCGGCAGGACTCCCTTGTCCGCAGCGCCATGAAACCTTGTGGTGAGCACGAGCTTTATAATATTTTTAACATAACATTTAACATCGTCTAAATGGGACAACCTGGAAGTCCATCTGCATTGGCAGTCCCAGGTCTCTGTTTCACCTCAAAGTCTATTCCCTGTAGGGAGATGGACTACTTTAGCCGTATGGGATTTTCACCTTTCATTTGCATTAACCATCGGAGAGGCCTGTGGTAGGTTTGAACTAGGAAGTGAGAGCCAAACAGGTTTGACCTAAACTTCTCAAGGGACCAAACCACAGCAAAGGTGTCCATCTAAATGGCACTTCAATGCTGTTCCCTGGGGATTAGCCTTCTACTGATGAAAGCCAGTGGCTGATCTTGACCTTGGTCATGTTTTTGGGATAGCACTGCTCCTATACCATGTTCAGAGGCATCAGTTTGCACAATGAATTGCTTGACATAATCTGCAGCTTTCAGAACACCAGCAGAGCACATTGCTTCCTACAGCGTGTCCAAAGCCTTTAGACAGCTCACAGTCCAGTTCACTATTTGTGGGCATTCTTTTGGAAGTCAGTTCTGTGAGGGGTGCCACAATGGTGCCATAATCCTTCACAAACCTCCTATAGTACCAGGGAAGCCAAGGAAGGCCCTCACTTGATTCTGGGTAGTTGGAGCCACCCAGTCTAGAATGGTCTAGAGCTTGGGTTGTAATGGTTGAACCTAGCCTCCACTAACAAGGTGACCCAAGTATGCAACCTTTCCCTGCCCTATCCAGCACTTGCATGCCTTGATAATGAGGCCTGCACTTCTCAGAGCCTCCAGTACTTTCCTAAGGTGGATCACGTGATCCTGCCAGGTGGAGCTAAAGACAGCAAATATTGTGTAGATATGCTGAACTCAAGGATTCCAATCCAGCAAGAGCTTCGTTCACCAACCTTTGAAAAGTGGCAGGTGCATTTTTCAAACCAAAGGGCATTACAGTGAACTGATAATACCCATCTGTGGTTGGAAATGCAGATATTTCTTTTGCTCCTAGAGTCGTCAGACCTATCAGCCAGTACTCTGATGTGAGATCAAACATACTCAGATACTTGGCTGCTCCCAACCTGTCAATACGTTCATCTGCCCATGGAATTTGGTATGCATCGCTTTTGGTCACAGCATTCACGCCCCAATAGCCCACGCAAAATCTAATTTCTTTCTTACCATCTTGGTTCTGAGGCTTGGGGATTAACCGCATCAATGCGGCGGCTTTTCCCGCTGTACGCGGCAATTTTGAAATTACCGCGTTACATGACGAGCTCAGCTCGTCATGAGCGCACGGCAGGTTACGCTCATGACGAGCTGAGCTCGTCATCAGCCCCGAAGGGGTTAAGACAACTGGGCAGGTCCAGGGGCTCTCAGAAGGCTTTAGAACTCCCAATTCCAGCATCATGCTTACTTCAGCTTTGATGCTCTCTTTCACATGTTCAGTCGGCCTGTATGTTTTATTCTCGAAAGGTAGCCTTTCATCAGCGTCTACATCATGGATACACCAGCTAGTCTGGCGAGAGGTCAAAAAGAAGAGCTCAGCAAACTGATTTAGGACTTGCCTGCAATCAGTCTCCTGATGGGCTGGTAGGGTGTCTGATAAGACCACACCTTCCACTGACCCATCTTTTGGATTGTTGGCCAGGTCAGGGACAGGTTCACTCTTTGCTTCCTGATCCTCGTCTGTAACCATGAGCATGGTCACATCTGCTATGTCATAGTAGGGTGTAAGGCGGTTGACATGGATGACCCTCTCGGGGTTCCTGTCAGAGCCCGGATCTACCAGGTAGGTGACCACCCCATTACTTTCTAGAATAGGGTGGGGTCCACTCCACTTACCATGCAGAGCCCTAGGAGCCACAGGACCCAAAACCAACAGCATCTGCCCTGGCTGGAACTCAACCATAGCAGCCTTTTGGCATCACCAGAGCTTCTTTAGCTCTGGGCTGGCCGCAACATTTTTGCTTGCTTTTTTCATGTACTCATACATCCTGGAGCAAAAGCCAAGCACATAGTCCACTATGGGGCAGATGTATCAAAATACCTATTTGCGATTCTCAAATAGCGATTTTTTGATAATCGCTATTTGAGAATTGCAAAATGGTATGTATCGAAAAAGATTTGCAATTTTTAGCGATTTCTTATTATTCCTTATTTGCGAATTCGCAATTTGCAAATTCGCAATTAAGGAATAATTTCCCATTCATTTCTATGGGCCAGGAGGCCCATAGGAATGACTGAAGTTATTCTCAAGTTGCGATACGCAATTTGAGAATCGCATATTGAGAATAATTTCATGGGTGCAAGGGTGTCATAAGGACACCCTGATGCACCCCTGAAATTTACATGTGTGTGCATATGGCGCACATACATGCCCTAAGGGCATGTATGTGTGCCACATGCCACCTTCACAAATGCAACATAGTGCATTTGTGAAAGAATTAGCAAATTACCACCAACTTCAAGTAGGTGGTAATTTGCCATTTCTTAAGGAGGATTCGCAAAAAAAAATGCTTGATGCATAGCATTTAAGGAATCGCAAAATTGCGATTCCTTAAATGCTTGAGCAAAATAAGGAATCGCAAAAATTGCGATTCCTTATTTTGCGATTTGACACATACATACCAAAACACCGCTTGCGGTTCGTAAACGCCAGTATTCTGCGAATTCCGGCATTTGCGAATCACAAACGGCTTCTTACATCTGGCCCTATATCTGCTAAGATTCAACAAGCGGTTTCTCCAATCCCTCCTTCAAAAGGCACAGTGGTCCCGACAGGAAACCCAAACAGAAGCTAAAATAAGGAGGACCCCACTCCCTTCTGTGGCCCTTCCCAAAAGGCAAAAAGCAGGCATGGAAGTAAGACATCCCATCTTCTTTTGAGTTTTTCAGTCAGCCGATCATGCCCTTCATGGTCTTGTTAAATCTTTCAACAAGGCCATTACACAAAGCAGAGTGGCTTTGCCCCCACTGACCAGGACTTATGCAGCGGGGGATTGGAGGTCCCACATTTGGAACCCTAATATTATGCCGTTCAATTGCAACACGCAGCTCGATGGCTCAACACAGTCCCTAGTTGGGAAATGCGGCACTTGGCGGGAATGGTGGACGCTGGTTGCCTTCCAGAGCTGTTAATAGAGTAATCAGGTACACCGAGAGATACTCCATATATTGTGCGACAGACAGCCAGAGTATGGCAATGGTTAGTAGTGAGAGTACTTAAGCGCGCACCATTCCATAGGGAGCTCCCAATCTGGATATTAAAACCAATCAGGCAGCTAGCACTCAGTATGTCCTTCCAGGCATGGAGGGAGGGGGATGCGAGCAATATGGTGAATTGTACCCAGATGAGACTTATCACCTTTAAACATGCCCGCAAAGAGTTTGGTCTAAGCCAGGGGCAATTTTTACAACATGCGGGCTTGGCAGACACAGCTAAGCCCACCTGGCCATGAGTTTGAGTTTGAGTTTAAAATATTTGTATAGCGCACTTTCACCAGCGGTTTCATGGCGCTGCAATAGACAGATCTCCAGAGTAGAAGTGGGGGAAGCAGAATAGGAAGGGGGGAACACCAAGTGGTTTAGTTAAAACATTTGACAAATAAGTGGGCTTTAAGCTGCTTCCGAAATTGAGGGTACCGAGTTATAGATCTGAGCTCAAAAGGAAGGGAGTTCCACAGAAGTGGGGCAAGAGTTGCAAACTTGGATCCTCCCCATTTCTTCCTCCGAAAGCGGGGGGCTGAAAGCAGGAGTTGCGAGGAGGAGCGCAGTTCTCTGGTTGGGACGTAGGGAATAATTTCAGATGTTATAAAGGCCGGAGTCGCGCCCAGTCGTGCCAGAAAGATGATAGAAGCAAGTTTAAACTGGACGCGTTCACGGACCGGAAGCCAATGTAGAGATCTGAGAAGAGGAGTTACATGGTGAGATTTCGGAAGATTGAACACCAATCGTGCCGCCTGGTTCTGGATTAGTTGCAACCACCGTAGACTATATGCAGGGATCCCCGCATATAGGGCGTTGCCATAATCCAGGCGGGAGATGACCATTGCCAGGATGATCAGTTTCAAGGCATCAAAGGTAAAGAAACGAGATACCTTGCGGATGGTGTGTAGTGATAGGAAGGAGGAGGACACCACGGAGCTGACCTGGGAGTGAAGAGTGAGCTGAGAGTTGAGTTTGATACCTAAAGTTTTGACTGAGGTAGAGGGGACCGGGGGAGAACCTAGGGAAGGGGGCCAGAAAAGTGAGGACCAGGGACTGGAGCAACCACCTGTTAACACCAGCTCGGTCTTATCCGGGTTAAGCTTCAGGTGGTTGTAGTTCATCCAGTCCTGGATAAAAATCATAATAGACTGGAAGTTGGAGATGGAAGTAGGGGAAGAGGACAAGTTGAAAACAAGTTGAAGGTCGTCAGCATAATTGTATATGCTGACGTCCATTTGTTGTAGTGAAAAAATAAGAGGGGCAATATAAAGGTTAAACAAGAGGGGTGAAAGAGAGGAACCTTGGGGGACCCCGCACTGAACTTTTCGGAAGTACGCAGAGAAATCTCCCAGGCGAACCGCCTGGGTGCGGTCCCTCAGGAAGGAGGATAGCCATACCAAAGCGGAACCTCCGATCCCCGCCGCCCTGACACGGGAAAGTAAGATGGTATGATCAACCGTGTCAAAGGCGGCTGAAAGATCGAGGAGAACTAAGGCCTGGGCCTGGTTGGTATCCATTCCCTCCCTGAGGTTGTCAAGGACCGAGAGAACTACGGACTCCGTAGAGTGTGCGGGGTGGAAACCGGCCTGGCGGGGGGCAAGAATCCCATACTCCTCCACAAAGGTGCTCAGGGACCTGGTGACATGGCGTTCGAGCACCTTCGCCAGGAATGGCTCGAGGGAGATAGGGCGGTAGTTGGTGGGGATGGCCATGCTATCTGACAGCTCCGCCGCATACTCAAACCCTTGAGATACTGCTAACCTATGGAGCGTGTACACACTTAATTATGCATCTTTACAGAACAATGCGATCAGATACAGTAGGCACTACACACGGGCCCGAGAGGCCTGGAATTTAGACTTTGACATTCCAATGGAAGATCAAGACTGGCAGCGGGTCTGTGAACTAATACGCATGGTTTCTAGTAATGCCCATTTTCGACTGATACATTATAATTTTCTGCAAAGAACCTACTTAACGCCACAACATCTTCATCGAATGGTCGGGTCTTGCCCAGATATATGCTTGCGCTGCAACACTGTGGGTGCTGATTTCTTACATTAACCATGGTCCTGCGATGAAATACACTCTTTCTGGCAACTAGCTGTCGAAGAAACGGTGCATGCCACACAACCAAGTATTGAGCTGACACCCAAATGCTGTTTATTAGGCCTCTTTAAATGCCAGAAGGGCTGTGGCTCACTGGTTAGAGGCGGCAGACCCGTAAGCAGAGAACGGCCCGGGACCAGGGTTCGATTCCCAACGCGGCAGGGTCGTGGGCCAGGGTCAGCGGACTCGATAATTCTCGCCTCGGTGCCTACTCTAGTCAGAAACCACACTCGGCAACTCTGGGCATCAGCTTGCCTCATCTTCACAACGGCCCCCCCAGACCGCCGGGGATGCTTGGTCGCACCTTAGAGATACCCATCAGGGACCATCTCTCAGGGTGAGCCAGGACGGGTTCCCCAGCGGTCGAAGCGTGGAGATACTCCTCCGGGAGTCGATTCCTAGCGCTATATAAACCCGCAATTAATTAATTAATTAATTAAAGGGTGCAAGATAACTATAGTCGCCTATGGTACTGGCATGACATAGAATTACAATCACATGTCTGCCCCAGCATGTCCCAACGATTGCGCTCTGGCATAGAGATGGGCTTCTTCTTCTACGGCGGATGCTTCTATCTCGTTGTGGTCAGATTCTTCCCCGAAGATATCCAGAGTGTGTTGAATGCTTTGACGCTGCCTCTCTCGTCATCGAGCCTGATGATCGGGTAGAGTCCTCTTGGACCGAAACGACTTACAAGCATCGCAGTCTTCCTCCTTGTGCGCTGGAGAGAGGCACAAGTTACAAACTTGATGTAGGTCGGTGCGAGGGTACTTGGCGTGGCACCCAGGACAGAAATGGAATGTAGTCCGTTCCATTTGTAGATGGCTGGCCCTACGCAACAAGACCCGACGGTTGCCCACGAGGTTTTCTATCAAAAATGGTGAGTTTGTCGATCTATTTGATAAGCGGAGAAGAGGGAAATGAGTACTGAAACAATACCGTTGAGGGTAGAGTGGACTGCACACTGACTGGAACCCGAAGAGCGGTTTCGGAGCGCAGCAATACACATCCGAACCTGTTTTGGGTAAAAAACAATCTAACAATGGAGTCGATGCCCATGCGCACTATCACCGAAAGGTGGAGTCATCTTACCTCGTGACTGGAAAGACTTCTTCAAAGAAAAACAACTTGCAAACATCCGGACCCAACAAAAGATGGCAGGAGTATGCAAAGCATGTGCATTTACAGCATACATGCCTCGAACAGAGGATTAATGGCCCAAATCCCTGCCGTGGTATCTTGTCATGTTGTGGCTGATTGTGCCATGTGATGTGGTAGGCTATAGTGCTTGGTGTGATTTGGTCATTTTTTACCAGTTGGAGTGCTGAACGGATAGGCAAATTTTGATTTTCTTAGTTTTTGGGATTGTGTGAAATAGTGCAGTACCGACGGTATGATGTAAATAAATTACATTGCTAATATACCATAAGTATGTGGGGTGAGTGTTATTAGGGCCGAAGCCTTGCTGATTATATGCAGAATAACAGGTATGGGAGGTCACTACTGACTAGAGCAGGTTAGCAGCTACACAGGCCTTGGGCATTGATCCTATTGAGGATAATATGTGACGGGCACTGGTGACTGGAGCTGGCTAGCAACAACGCTATTCCAAAACAATAGAGGAAGTGAAGAGGTATTGACAGAATCACCCTCCAATTTGATATGCATAAACAAAGAGATTCTATCAATGTGTCGTGATTTAAATTTTTTATTTGTTTTGGTGGGTGGTGAAAAAATAAACTAAACTCTCTCTTAGGATGGTAAAGATGAGAGCACAATGTGCTTTTTAAAATACCCCTCACACACTAAAAAAATCCAATAGTGTCATGCTTCATCATTGGGGTCTTCCCGTCCCCCTACGGGGCGGGGCGTGCTACAACCAGACGAACTACGCGGGAGCACTAGTATGGTGACAAGGCTATGTGACAGTGCGAAGTGAGTGGTGTCAGTGAAGTGTAGGGACCTAGTAATGTGTGGGAATTAAAAAAGCTAAAAATCCTCTGGCTAGTGGCAAAAACCATTTATTCACTTCCCTAGCTGGGGACGTTAAGAAGGGGGTTTTGAGGTAGAGCAATTAGCTACAACCTGGTCTACATGTTTCGTAAGCAGTCCCCTACTGCCTACTCGTCAGGACCTTCTAATGGCCCCTACTAGAGTAAAGCTCAGTTGCTAAGTATGATAAGCCTGTTGTCCTAAAAACTAGCAGTAAAAATCCACTGTTAGTTTTAGCTTCAGGGCATGAGCTGGCCCCAGGGAAGCAAAGAAATATCAAAAAGGATGACCTGATTATGGTCTCTGTAAAGAAAATGGGAAAAAAAGGGGAGAGAAAAGCACAAATTTTTACAATAGTAACTATAATTTGTCTTTAGGCACACCTTATTAGCACCACAAGTCCCACTTGTCATTTTCATTTGCCCGTTTAATAAAGAATATACTTAAGACTTTATGGACAGAGTGATGGTTCAATCTGCCATCCCCTGAATGTTCGTTTTTTGCCCGAACATTGTGTTGCCCCATGTAATTAGGGCTGGTTTAATCTCAACACACGCACACTCATAACTCGATGCACACAACGGCACCCCACAGGGATAAAAACGAGGGACCCGACTCTTTCAATGCCAGTAATGGTGTCAGAATCAATTATTAAAATCCCCAATAGGCACACCCAAGTAATTGGATAGTTAGCGATACATACTGCTGTGGCGGATGTGGTATGCCCCATGAGCTGACAATCGGTAGGTATTCACCGCGGCGCTCTGAAAAAGAGAAACCACGCCCTTAGCGTCGCAAAAACACACACAGCAAACATTTCAGCCCCTATCTCGTAGGCCAAGTGTTTAGAGACCTTTGGCAAAGTCTTTTACTCACAATGTCCGCATAATCGTATTGCCTTACTTCTACCCGTATTGCCGCTCTGAAGAATGATCGCGTCTGGAGTAGAGTGATCATATAAGCTCCACTGCGCGCCGGTGTCGCGTTAGAAGTCTGTTTGCAAGACTAGCGCGCTGACCTAAGATGGCCGCCAGGAATGGAACGAGGATGTGCTTTTACGGAAGTCTTTCTTCGGTGTCTACTCGATTATCAAAAACTATCAGCCCAAACATTATTGAAAAAAACCGTAATTGAAAAAAACGTAATCTCATCATATAAGCTCGTCAGTTCTCAGTGTTAATTCTCTTTAACGGACATTTGTGTTGATTCTATTTATTAACTCACACTGGAATTCCTTGAAAAGGGTAAAACGGGCCATTATGAAGTCTGGGTGGCCCCTGTTGATGGTTCGGGAGGCTTGTGCCCAGATTATGTTACAGGATCGCAGAAGAAATCTGCCAATATATAGAGTATGAAGACTGTCAGTTGCTGTCAGGCTTATGCCCAGATTATGTTACAGGATCGCAGAAGAAATCTGCCAGTGTGTAAAGTATGAGGACTGTCAGTGGCGGATATTCTCCAGGGGCTGAGTAATTCTACAAATATATTAAAGGGATATATATTTTATAGGTGTTTTAGGTTTTGCGGACTTTGCTCTTTTGGTTAGAAGGGCCCAGCAGCAGTGTTACAAAAATGCAAAATGTTCATTACACTATATAATTGCATTGACGATGGTATGATCGAATTGCAGATTTTTCTCCATCGCTGGGCTCCTGAGGGGGAGCGGAGTTTGTGTGAGTAGCCCATGGGTGAAGGGGTGCCTATCAATGGGGAGTGGGTATATGTGATCTATAGCTGACCCGACGGAATTTCATCGTTCAGCCCATGTTTGTTGGACTGGACACGAAAAACCCATCTTTGTTCTTTCTCCAGTAGATGTTTCTCGTTGTCAATCTGTTCAATTACTGTCCAGGCTATATCCTCAGGTTTATGCCCACTTTCCAGGAAGTGGTTTGTTAATTTTGTACTCGACTTCTTACATTTGATTGTACTTTTGTGCTCGCCTATTCTTGTCTTTACCGCCCTGCTTGTCATGCCAATGTACTCGAGATTACAGGGACAGGTAATTAGATAGACGACATTGGAACTGTTGCAGTTGCTGAAGCCTCTCTGTTCCCATGTAGTCCCATTGTTGAAGGTTAGTTTCTTGCTCTTTTTGGTGAGGCAGCATACCTTACATCCACCGCACGGGTAGTGTCCTTGTACAAAGCTGGAGTTGCCTTGGGTATTGGCCTTGTTTTCCTTGGGTCTGGTGTGTACCAGTATATCTCTCACACTCTGTGCTCTTTTGTGTGAAAACATGGGTTTCGGAATGTCGAGACCTCCGCTATTAAGAATCTTCCAATTCTTATTAATGATCTTGGTTACTTGATCTGAGTTGGTATTATATGTTGTAACACATATAGGTCTCTGCACTTCCACTTTTTTCACTTTTTCTTCCAGGAGGCTCTCTCTGCAGTTGTTCCTTGCTCTTTTGTACGCTTGATCGATGATTCTTAGAGGGTAATTCCTCGTTTGTAGCTTCTTCCGTAGATCATTGGACTGTGATTTGAAATTGGCTACTTCCGTGCAGTTCCTACGAAGTCGCAGAAAATGGCCGTAGGGTAGATTGTCCCTCAGATGTCTCGGATGGAAGCTTTGGTACATCAAAAGGCAGTTCTTTGAGGTGCTCTTAAAGTGTGTTGTTGTCATCAGTCTGCCATTTTTGGGAAAAATGTTCAAGTCAAGAAATACCAGATTGGTTTTTGTGGTAACACTGGTAAATTTTAGGAACTCATCCTGGTAGTTGAGCCACGTGAGGAACTGCTGAGCGGTCTTATCATCTCCATCCCAGATGATAAGGATATCATCAATGTACCTCTTCCAGGTCAAGATCTTTTGCCGGAATGGGTTGTTGGTACTCAGTATCCTTGTTTCCTCAAGGTGGTGAACATAGAGACCAGCTATGCTTGGAGCAAATGTGCTTCCCATGCTGGTCCCATGTTTTTGAAGGTATAGGGTGTCATTGTGTTCAAAAAAGTTCTCCTTTAGTGCCAGAGAGCAGCACTCCATCACCACATTTCGTGGGGTTTGATACTCCCAGTCATCTGCGAAGAGGACATCTTCGATTATTGCCAGAGTTTCATTGTGGGGCAAACTTGTATACAGGCTTTCCACATCACAGCTGATTAACAGCTGTGTGTTTGGATCGAATGACACCTCCTCGAGTAGATTTAACACGTCCTTAGTGTCTCTAAGGTAAGTTGATGTCTTTTGTATCATGGGTCTTAGAAATGCGTCTGCAAATCTAGAGACTGGTTCGAGGACTGACCCGATCCCCGATACAATGGGACTACCCGGTGGGTTCTCAAGGTCCTTGTGAATATTTGGTAAGATGTATAGGTAAGGGGTTCTGGGGTTCTTTTGACACAGAAACTCCCCTTCTTTGTTAGTGATCCAATTATGGGACAGTGCCTCTTCTACCATTGTTTTGATTTTGATTGTTATTTTTTCAGTTGGGTTTGTCAATAGGATTTCGTAGTTCCTTTTGTCTTGTAGTAACCTCGTGCACTCCTTATCATATTGTTCTCTGCTCATTAGCACAGTTGCACCCCCCTTGTCCGCTGGTTTTATGACTACTTCTCTGTTGTTACTCAATTCTCGAAGCGCTTGTCGTTCTTCATTGGAAACATTTTGGAAGACTCGTTTTTGCATTGGATCAAGAGCTTCGAGGTCCTTCATGACCGCCTTTTCGAAGGTCAGGAGTTCAATAGGGAGAGTGTTGTTCAAGGGAGTAAAGGTGGATCGTGGCTTGAGTCCTGTGTCTCCTTTTTCTTGAATGTCCTTCTTGTCTTTAAAGAAGACCTGCAGCTTCAGTCTCCTTATAAATTCCTGGATTTCTTTACAGAGGTGGAATTTGTCCATGTTGGCAGTAGGGACATATCCTAAGCCTTTTTCTAGTACTCTTTTCTGTGACCCAGATAGCTCACTGCCCGTGAGGTTTACAACTAGGCTCATTTCTGGTTCTTCGATGCCCCTGTCATGCTCCTGGTTGACACTCTCGGAGTTCCTTCTTCTTCGTTGTTCCAGTGTACAGAGTTGCCTCTCCGGTTCCTTCCCTTGTTCTGTCCTCGGCGCGCCCCTAAAAAAGGAGCCGAATTGTCAAAATATCCATAGTCTTGTTGGAATCCCCATGGCGGGAAAGGGCCATTAGGATGTTGGAAGGGCGGTGGGCCATATTGTTGTGGGGGATACATCATCGGCTGGGGGTAGCTGTTCCATCCCCGCATGCCACGGTGATTGGGTCGTCGGAAATTTCTTCGTGTGCCCTGATATCTGGGGCTTTTGTTGCCACTTGAGTTGGAGCTGTTAGATCCAGCATCTGATGAATCATCATTAGAAACATTGTCACTCGATGGTTTGTAATTGTCTTTTATATAGGGGTAGATCTTCTCTTTACTCCACCTGCTGGTGTCTTTTTTGAGTTTTTCATATTTACTGTCTTTGAGAGTTATTTCAAAGTCATTCAATGTTTTGTTTAATTCATCAAGGTATTTTTTTAGATTTGCTGGAGATTCATAGCTCGTGAGACGTATCTCTATTGCTTGTATCTCCACCTTTAAATCACTTGCTAGTCTGCTTGCTGTCTTAATGATCAAAACGATCCAATCTCGTGTACATCTCCACGAAATTTGGGACCAATCAATTTTGAGAGTTTTGTCCTCAAGAAATATAAATGGTTCGTTCCGAACTACAAGACCCGCTGGAGCTGTATTGACCTTCAAGTACTCGGACATTAGTAGCCCATGGATGGCAGTTTTTATTTGAGTTCTCCTCAGTTCCTCCAGTTCATCCCAGTCACTATTTTTTATGGAGGGGCACCCAGAGTTCAGTCCTTCGAAAGTCCCTAGAGTGGCCATTAGATTAGAGATCTCATCCTCAGTGAATGCAAGGCCTAGGTCGGCCATTCTTATGCCAGAAAAAACGGGAAACCTCTATCTTCCCTGCTTATGATACCGTCGAGTGCAGAATCACAAAGTGGTGTGGAGAAATGAATCTTTTTGTTGACTTCCGCAGCTGCACGCTGCCAGTAATTCCAAAACAATAGAGGAAGTGAAGAGGTATTGACAGAATCACCCTCCAATTCGATATGCATAAACAAAGAGATTCTATCAATGTGTCGTGATTTAAATTTTTTATTTGTTTTGGTGGGTGGTGAAAAAATAAACTAAACTCTCTCTTAGGATGGTAAAGATGAGAGCACAATGTGCTTTTTAAAATACCCCTCACACACTAAAAAAACTCCAATAGTGTCATGCTTCATCATTGGGGTCTTCCCGTCCCTCTACGGGGCGGGGCGTGCTACAACCAGA
The DNA here is from genome assembly GCF_964261635.1 of Lissotriton helveticus. Lineage (NCBI taxonomy): Eukaryota > Metazoa > Chordata > Amphibia > Caudata > Salamandridae > Lissotriton > Lissotriton helveticus. The sequence continues at coordinate 390,324,134 of NC_136058.1, read as the reverse complement.
CGAACTACGCGGGAGCACTAGTATGGTGACAAGGCTATGTGACAGTGCGAAGTGAGTGGTGTCAGTGAAGTGTAGGGACCTAGTAATGTGTGGGAATTAAAAAAGCTAAAAATCCTCTGGCTAGTGGAAAAAAACAATTTATTCACTTCCCTAGCTGGGGACGTTAAGAAGAGGGTTTTGAGGTAGAGCAATTAGCTACAACCTGGTCTACATGTTTCGTAAGCAGTCCCCTACTGCCTACTCGTCAGGACCTTCTAATGGCCCCTACTAGAGTAAAGCTCAGTTGCTAAGTATGATAAGCCTGTTGTCCTAAAAACTAGCAGTAAAAATCCACTGTTAGTTTTAGCTTCAGGGCATGAGCTGGCCCCAGGGAAGCAAAGAAATATCAAAAAGGATGACCTGATTATGGTCTCTGTAAAGAAAATGGGAAAAAAAGGGGAGAGAAAAGCACAAATTTTTACAATAGTAATTATAATTTGTCTTTAGGCACACCTTATTAGCGCCACAAGTCCCACTTGTCATTTTCATTTGCCCGTTTAATAAAGAATATACTTAAGACTTTATGGACAGAGTGATGGTTCAATCTGCCATCCCCTGAATGTTCGTTTTTTGCCCGAACATTGTGTTGCCCCATGTAATTAGGGCTGGTTTCATCTCAACACACGCACACTCATAACTCGATGCACACAACGGCACCCCACAGGGATAAAAACGAGGGACCCGACTCTTTCAATGCCAGTAATGGTGTCAGAATCAATTATTAAAATCCCCAATAGGCACACCCAAGTAATTGGATAGTTAGCGATACATACTGCTGTGGCGCATGTGGTATGCCCCATGAGCTGACAATCGGTAGGTATTCACCGCGGCGCTCTGAAAAAGAGAAACCACGCCCTTAGCGTCGCAAAAACACACACAGCAAACATTTCAGCCCCTATCTCGTAGGCCAAGTGTTTAGAGACCTTTGGCAAAGTCTTTTACTCACAATGTCCGCATAATCGTATTGCCTTACTTCTACCCGTATTGCCGCTCTGAAGAATGATCGCGTCTGGAGTAGAGTTATCATATAAGCTCCACTGCGCGCCGGTGTCGCGTTAGAAGTCTGCTTGCAAGACTAGCGCGCTGACCTAAGATGGCCGCCAGGAATGGAACGAGGATGTGCTTTTACGGAAGTCTTTTGATGTACCAAAGCTTCCATCCGAGACATCTGAGGGACAATCTACCCTACGGCCAGTTTCTGCGACTTCGTAGGAACTGCACGGAAGTAGCCAATTTCAAATCACAGTCCAATGATCTACGGAAGAAGCTACAAACGAGGAATTACCCTCTAAGAATCATCGATCAAGCGTACAAAAGAGCAAGGAACAACTGCAGAGAGAGCCTCCTGGAAGAAAAAGTGAAAAAAGTGGAAGTGCAGAGACCTATATGTGTTACAACATATAATACCAACTCAGATCAAGTAACCAAGATCATTAATAAGAATTGGAAGATTCTTAATAGCGGAGGTCTCGACATTCCGAAACCCATGTTTCCACACAAAAGAGCACAGAGTGTGAGAGATATACTGGTACACACCAGACCCAAGGAAAACAAGGCCAATACCCAAGGCAACTCCAGCTTTGTACAAGGACACTACCCGTGCGGTGGATGTAAGGTATGCTGCCTCACCAAAAAGAGCAAGAAACTAACCTTCAACAATGGGACTACATGGGAACAGAGAGGCTTCAGCAACTGCAACAGTTCCAATGTCGTCTATCTAATTACCTGTCCCTGTAATCTCGAGTACATTGGCATGACAAGCAGGGCGGTAAAGACAAGAATAGGCGAGCACAAAAGTACAATTAAATGTAAGAAGTCGAGTACAAAATTAACAAACCACTTCCTGGAAAGTGGGCATAAACCTGAGGATATAGCCTGGACAGTAATTGAACAGATTGACAACGAGAAACATCTACTGGAGAAAGAACAAAGATGGGTTTTTCGTGTCCAGTCCAACAAACATGGGCTGAACGATGAAATTCCGTGGGGTCAGCTATAGATCACATATACCCACTCCCCATTGATAGGCACCCCTTCACCCATGGGCTACTCACACAAACTCCGCTCCCCCTCAGGAGCCCAGCGATGGAGAAAAATCTGCAATTCGATCATACCATCGTCAATGCAATTATATATTGTAATGAACATTTTGCATTTTTGTAACACTGCTGCTGGGCCCTTCTAACCAAAAGAGCAAAGTCCGCAAAACCTAAAACACCTATAAAATATATATCCCTTTAATATATTTGTAGAATTACTCAGCCCCTGGAGAATATCCGCCACTGACAGTCCTCATACTTTACACACTGGCAGATTTCTTCTGCGATCCTGTAACATAATCTGGGCATAAGCCTGACAGCAACTGACAGTCTTCATACTCTATATATTGGCAGATTTCTTCTGCGATCCTGTAACATAATCTGGGCACAAGCCTCCCGAACCATCAACAGGGGCCACCCAGACTTCATAATGGCCCGTTTTACCCTTTTCAAGGAATTCCAGTGTGAGTTAATAAATAGAATCAACACAAATGTCCGTTAAAGAGAATTAACACTGAGAACTGACGAGCTTATATGATGAGATTACGTTTTTTTCAATTACGTTTTTTTTCAATAATGTTTGGGCTGATAGTTTTTGATAATCGAGTAGACACCGAAGAAAGACTTCCGTAAAAGCACATCCTCGTTCCATTCCTGGCGGCCATCTTAGGTCAGCGCGCTAGTCTTGCAAGCAGACTTCTAACGCGACACCGGCGCGCAGTGGAGCTTATATGATCACTCTACTCCAGACGCGATCATTCTTCAGAGCGGCAATACGGGTAGAAGTAAGGCAATACGATTATGCGGACATTGTGAGTAAAAGACTTTGCCAAAGGTCTCTAAACACTTGGCCTACGAGATAGGGGCTGAAATGTTTGCTGTGTGTGTTTTTGCGACGCTAAGGGCGTGGTTTCTCTTTTTCAGAGCGCCGCGGTGAATACCTACCGATTGTCAGCTCATGGGGCATACCACATGCGCCACAGCAGTATGTATCGCTAACTATCCAATTACTTGGGTGTGCCTATTGGGGATTTTAATAATTGATTCTAACACCATTACTGGCATTGAAAGAGTCGGGTCCCTCGTTTTTATCCCTGTGGGGTGCCGTTGTGTGCATCGAGTTATGAGTGTGCGTGTGTTGAGATGAAACCAGCCCTAATTACATGGGGCAACACAATGTTCGGGCAAAAAACGAACATTCAGGGGATGGCAGATTGAACCATCACTCTGTCCATAAAGTCTTAAGTATATTCTTTATTAAACGGGCAAATGAAAATGACAAGTGGGACTTGTGGCGCTAATAAGGTGTGCCTAAAGACAAATTATAGTTACTATTGTAAAAATTTGTGCTTTTCTCTCCCCTTTTTTTCCCATTTTCTTTACAGAGACCATAATCAGGTCATCCTTTTTGATATTTTTTTGCTTCCCTGGGGCCAGCTCATGCCCTGAGGCTAAAACTAACAGTGGATTTTTACTGCTAGTTTTTAGGACAACAGGCTTATCATACTTAGCAACTGAGCTTTACTCTAGTAGGGGCCATTAGAAGGTCCTGACGAGTAGGCAGTAGGGGACTGCTTACGAAACATGTAGACCAGGTTGTAGCTAATTGCTCTACCTCAAAACCCCCTTCTTAACGTCCCCAGCTAGGGAAGTGAATAAATTGTTTTTTTCCACTAGCCAGAGGATTTTTAGCTTTTTTAATTCTCACACATTACTAGGTCCCTACACTTCACTGACACCACTCACTTCGCACTGTCACATAGCCTTGTCACCATACTAGTGCTCCCGCGTAGTTCGTCTGGTTGTAGCACGCCCCGCCCCGTAGAGGGACGGGAAGACCCCAATGATGAAGCATGACACTATTGGATTTTTTTAGTGTGTGAGGGGTATTTTAAAAAGCACATTGTGCTCTCATCTTTACCATCCTAAGAGAGAGTTTAGTTTATTTTTTCACCACCCACCAAAACAAATAAAAAATTTAAATCACGACACATTGATAGAATCTCTTTGTTTATGCATATCGAATTGGAGGGTGATTCTGTCAATACCTCTTCACTTCCTCTATTGTTTTGGAATTACTGGCAGCGTGCAGCTGCGGAAGTCAACAAAAAGATTCATTTCTCCACACCACTTTGTGATTCTGCACTCGACGGTATCATAAGCAGGGAAGATAGAGGTTTCCCGTTTTTTCTGGCATAAGAATGGCCGACCTAGGCCTTGCATTCACTGAGGATGAGATCTCTAATCTAATGGCCACTCTAGGGACTTGCGAAGGACTGAACTCTGGGTGCCCCTCCATAAAAAATAGTGACTGGGATGAACTGGAGGAACTGAGGAGAACTCAAATAAAAACTGCCATCCATGGGCTACTAATGTCCGAGTACTTGAAGGTCAATACAGCTCCAGCGGGTCTTGTAGTTCGGAACGAACCATTTATATTTCTTGAGGACAAAACTTTCAAAATTGATTGGTCCCAAATTTCGTGGAGATGTACACGAGATTGGATCGTTTTGATCATTAAGACAGCAAGCAGACTAGCAAGTGATTTAAAGGTGGAGATACAAGCAATAGAGATACGTCTCAAGAGCTATGAATCTCCAGCAAATCTAAAAAAATACCTTGATGAATTAAACAAAACATTGAATGACTTTGAAATAACTCTCAAAGACAGTAAATATGAAAAACTCAAAAAAGACACCAGCAGGTGGAGTAAAGAGAAGATCTACCCCTATATAAAAGACAATTACAAACCATCGAGTGACAATGTTTCTAATGATGATTCATCAGATGCTGGATCTAACAGCTCCAACTCAAGTGGCAACAAAAGCCCCAGATATCAGGGCACACGAAGAAATTTCCGACGACCCAATCACCGTGGCATGCGGGGATGGAACAGCTACCCCCAGCCGATGATGTATCCCCCACAACAATATGGCCCACCGCCCTTCCAACATCCTAATGGCCCTTTCCCGCCATGGGGATTCCAACAAGACTATGGATATTTTGACAATTCGGCTCCTTTTTTAGGGGCGCGCCGAGGACAGAACAAGGGAAGGAACCGGAGAGGCAACTCTGTACACTGGAACAACGAAGAAGAAGGAACTCCGAGAGTGTCAACCAGGAGCATGACAGGGGCATCGAAGAACCAGAAATGAGCCTAGTTGTAAACCTCACGGGCAGTGAGCTATCTGGGTCACAGAAAAGAGTACTAGAAAAAGGCTTAGGATATGTCCCTACTGCCAACATGGACAAATTCCACCTCTGTAAAGAAATCCAGGAATTTATAAGGAGACTGAAGCTGCAGGTCTTCTTTAAAGACAAGAAGGACATTCAAGAAAAAGGAGACACAGGACTCAAGCCACGATCCACCTTTACTCCCTTGAACAACACTCTCCCTATTGAACTCCTGACCTTCGAAAAGGCGGTCATGAAGGACCTCGAAGCTCTTGATCCAATGCAAAAACGAGTCTTCCAAAATGTTTCCAATGAAGAACGACAAGCGCTTCGAGAATTGAGTAACAACAGAGAAGTAGTCATAAAACCAGCGGACAAGGGGGGTGCAACTGTGCTAATGAGCAGAGAACAATATGATAAGGAGTGCACGAGGTTACTACAAGACAAAAGGAACTACGAAATCCTATTGACAAACCCAACTGAAAAAATAACAATCAAAATCAAAACAATGGTAGAAGAGGCACTGTCCCATAATTGGATCACTAACAAAGAAGGGGAGTTTCTGTGTCAAAAGAACCCCAGAACCCCTTACCTATACATCTTACCAAAGATTCACAAGGACCTTGAGAACCCACCGGGTAGACCCATTGTATCGGGGATCGGGTCAGTCCTCGAACCAGTCTCTAGATTTGCAGACGCATTTCTAAGACCCATGATACAAAGGACATCAACTTACCTTAGAGACACTAAGGACGTGTTAAATCTACTCGAGGAGGTGTCATTCGATCCAAACACACAGCTGTTAATCAGCTGTGATGTGGAAAGCCTGTATACAAGTTTGCCCCACAATGAAACTCTGGCAATAATCGAAGATGTCCTCTTCGCAGATGACTGGGAGTATCAAACCCCACGAAATGTGGTGATGGAGTGCTGCTCTCTGGCACTAAAGGAGAACTTTTTTGAACACAATGGCACCCTATACCTTCAAAAACATGGGACCAGCATGGGAAGCACATTTGCTCCAAGCATAGCTGGTCTCTATGTTCACCACCTTGAGGAAACAAGGATACTGAGTACCAACAACCCATTCCGGCAAAAGATCTTGACCTGGAAGAGGTACATTGATGATATCCTTATCATCTGGGATGGAGATGATAAGACCGCTCAGCAGTTCCTCACGTGGCTCAACTACCAGGATGAGTTCCTAAAATTTACCAGTGTTACCACAAAAACCAATCTGGTATTTCTTGACTTGAACATTTTTCCCAAAAATGGCAGACTGATGACAACAACACACTTTAAGAGCACCTCAAAGAACTGCCTTTTGATGTACCAAAGCTTCCATCCGAGACATCTGAGGGACAATCTACCCTACGGCCAGTTTCTGCGACTTCGTAGGAACTGCACGGAAGTAGCCAATTTCAAATCACAGTCCAATGATCTACGGAAGAAGCTACAAACGAGGAATTACCCTCTAAGAATCATCGATCAAGCGTACAAAAGAGCAAGGAACAACTGCAGAGAGAGCCTCCTGGAAGAAAAAGTGATAAAAGTGGAAGTGCAGAGACCTATATGTGTTACAACATATAATACCAACTCAGATCAAGTAACCAAGATCATTAATAAGAATTGGAAGATTCTTAATAGCGGAGGTCTCGACATTCCGAAACCCATGTTTTCACACAAAAGAGCACAGAGTGTGAGAGATATAATGGTACACACCAGACCCAAGGAAAACAAGGCCAATACCCAAGGCAACTCCAGCTTTGTACAAGGACACTACCCGTGCGGTGGATGTAAGGTATGCTGCCTCACCAAAAAGAGCAAGAAACTAACCTTCAACAATGGGACTACATGGGAACAGAGAGGCTTCAGCAACTACAACAGTTCCAATGTCGTCTATCTAATTACCTGTCCCTGTAATCTCGAGTACATTGGCATGACAAGCAGGGCGGTAAAGACAAGAATAGGCGAGCACAAAAGTACAATCAAATGTAAGAAGTCGAGTACAAAATTAACAAACCACTTCCTGGAAAGTGGGCATAAACCTGAGGATATAGCCTGGACAGTAATTGAACAGATTGACAACGAGAAACATCTACTGGAGAAAGAACAAAGATGGGTTTTTCGTGTCCAGTCCAACAAACATGGGCTGAACGATGAAATTCCGTGGGGTCAGCTATAGATCACATATACCCACTCCCCATTGATAGGCACCCCTTCACCCATGGGCTACTCACACAAACTCCGCTCCCCCTCAGGAGCCCAGCGATGGAGAAAAATCTGCAATTCGATCATACCATCGTCAATGCAATTATATAGTGTAATGAACATTTTGCATTTTTGTAACACTGCTGCTGGGCCCTTCTAACCAAAAGAGCAAAGTCCGCAAAACCTAAAACACCTATAAAATATATATCCCTTTAATATATTTGTAGAATTACTCAGCCCCTGGAGAATATCCGCCACTGACAGTCCTCATACTTTACACACTGGCAGATTTCTTCTGCGATCCTGTAACATAATCTGGGCACAAGCCTCCCGAACCATCAACAGGGGCCACCCAGACTTCATAATGGCCCGTTTTACCCTTTTCAAGGAATTCCAGTGTGAGTTAATAAATAGAATCAACACAAATGTCCGTTAAAGAGAATTAACACTGAGAACTGACGAGCTTATATGATGAGATTACGTTTTTTTCAATTACATTTTTTTTCAATAATGTTTGGGCTGATAGTTTTTGATAATCGAGTAGACACCGAAGAAAGACTTCCGTAAAAGCACATCCTCGTTCCATTCCTGGCGGCCATCTTAGGTCAGCGCGCTAGTCTTGCAAGCAGACTTCTAACGCGACACCGGCGCGCAGTGGAGCTTATATGATCACTCTACTCCAGACGCGATCATTCTTCAGAGCGGCAATACAGGTAGAAGTAAGGCAATACGATTATGCGGACATTGTGAGTAAAAGACTTTGCCAAAGGTCTCTAAACACTTGGCCTACGAGATAGGGGCTGAAATGTTTGCTGTGTGTGTTTTTGCGACGCTAAGGGCGTGGTTTCTCTTTTTCAGAGCGCCGCGGTGAATACCTACCGATTGTCAGCTCATGGGGCATACCACATGCGCCACAGCAGTATGTATCGCTAACTATCCAATTACTTGGGTGTGCCTATTGGGGATTTTAATAATTGATTCTAACACCATTACTGGCATTGAAAGAGTCGGGTCCCTCGTTTTTATCCCTGTGGGGTGCCGTTGTGTGCATCGAGTTATGAGTGTGCGTGTGTTGAGATGAAACCAGCCCTAATTACATGGGGCAACACAATGTTCGGGCAAAAAACGAACATTCAGGGGATGGCAGATTGAACCATCACTCTGTCCATAAAGTCTTAAGTATATTCTTTATTAAACGGGCAAATGAAAATGACAAGTGGGACTTGTGGCGCTAATAAGGTGTGCCTAAAGACAAATTATAGTTACTATTGTAAAAATGTGTGCTTTTCTCTCCCCTTTTTTTCCCATTTTCTTTACAGAGACCATAATCAGGTCATCCTTTTTGATATTTTTTTGCTTCCCTGGGGCCAGCTCATGCCCTGAAGCTAAAACTAACAGTGGATTTTTACTGCTAGTTTTTAGGACAACAGGCTTATCATACTTAGCAACTGAGCTTTACTCTAGTAGGGGCCATTAGAAGGTCCTGACGAGTAGGCAGTAGGGGACTGCTTACGAAACATGTAGACCAGGTTGTAGCTAATTGCTCTACCTCAAAACCCCCTTCTTAACGTCCCCAGCTAGGGAAGTGAAAAAATTGTTTTTTCCACTAGCCAGAGGATTTTTAGCTTTTTTAATTCCCACACATTACTAGGTCCCTACACTTCACTGACACCACTCACTTCGCACTGTCACATAGCCTTGTCACCATACTAGTGCTCCCGCGTAGTTCGTCTGGTTGTAGCACGCCGCGCCCCGTAGAGGGATGGGAAGACCCCAATGATGAAGCATGACACTATTGGATTTTTTTAGTGTGTGAGGGGTATTTTAAAAAGCACATTGTGCTCTCATCTTTACCATCCTAAGAGAGAGTTTAGTTTATTTTTTCACCACCCACCAAAACAAATAAAAAATTGAAATCACGACACATTGATAGAATCTCTTTGTTTATGCATAGCAACAACGCTAGCCTCTGTTATTCATTACAAGCAGGGTAACAATACATGTCAATATTGACTGGAACTGATTAGCAGTAGAGCTGACCTCTGGTTTTGAATATTTGCAGGATTTAAGGAACAGGGGTCACTACTGACTGGAGTTACTTAGCAGGATAATATGTCTCAGGGAGCCAATACTGACTGAAGCTGGTTAGGATGATCACTAGTCCCATGGTGCTACTAATGACTCAAGTTGCTAGAATGATAACAGGTCCCAGGGGCCAGTACTAACAGGAGCTGGCTAGTAGGCGCACATACAGGTCCAAGGGGCCACTACTGACTGGAGCTGGCTAAAAGAATAACAGGCCCAAGGGTGGTGGGGTGCGAGTGGCACCAGTGACCGGAGTTGGCTAGAAGCATTGACGACCTTTGGTATTGATTAAATGCAGGATTCCAGGTCACAGGAGGCACTGCTGAATACGGCTGGCTAGCAGCAGTGGTGGCCTCTAGGGAAAAGGAATGGAGAAAGCATAACTGGATATACTGCTTTCTTTAATACCGATAACTGTTTACACATGAATGCCATAACGTGCATTGATATATTACATTACCAAATTACAATATTCTTATTTTAATTTGATGTGTTTGTTAGCCTTAATATGCTTGCAAAGTTACATGATTCTCTTAGGGCCCAGAACCATTTTATTTAGTGATGTCCATCTGCACACTTTCTTGCATCTTGTAGTAAATTGAATATTGACAAACAGAAGTGTTATTTCCAGAAACAGGGAATTCTGCAGCTTGTCTGTGTATCTTTTATCTGCACCTCACGGACTCCTCATATTCCTCTCGAGAGAAGATCCTGCCTCCTACTCATTAGTGTTGTTTCAGTAACTGCTTCTACCACGTGTTCATGTTTCATTGATTTGTATTAGGAGAAAAGTGTATAAAAATACATGGGTAGCATTAGCATTATATACTCCAACTTGCTTTAGGGTGGATGCTCTCGTCCATTGCAAAGACAATTGTCACTTGTTAGTTTGCTTGGCTTTTTGCTATTTTTGCATTAAATTTATGATAGATTTGTTGGCCTCCAGGTGTGTTGTATTTTATTTTACATATCATAAGAGATGCTGAGGAAAATGACAGTCCAGTACACACATTCTTCATATAAATCAACTCACAGTATACTGTTCTGGATGTTCAGTCCCACAGACATTATCTCTAACTGAACGCTGGCACCCTAGGAAGCATGCGCTTTTCAAACCAGTTGCCCTCTGATGCAGCGTCCCCGCTATTGGATAAGTCAGTATGTCCTGAATTTTAGGAGGGTTACCGTATCTAGTGCACTCTGTTAGGCAGTGCTCACCTGTGGTAGTAAGATGGTAATAGGCACCGTATCACCTATGCAGGGTGCAGGGCTTTGAGTTACAGAGCTCCTCACACTGTGGAGAAGATTAGGTCACATTTACCCATTTTCCCATATTTGGTCCTGATGAAATGCCAACAGATTGCTACATGAATACACAAGGCATGAAAAAAGTTGAAATGAAGTACAGACCCCAGCTTACCAGCAGGTCCATAGGTGATCAATACTTTCACACAGTGGTAGGGGCCATTAGTTCCTCAATTTCTCTGCTACTGTTATGTTATGTTATGTTAATAGCCATTTGTAAAGCGCACGGACACCCATGGGTTTCATGGCGCTAGAAGAAGACTGTTGCAGCTGGAATACTAGAAAAATGCTTGCTCAAACAGCCATGTTTTCAAAGCTTTCCTGAAACGCAGAAGGTTGTCACAGTCTCTGAATGTCAGGGGGAGAGAATTCCAAAATTTGGGGGCCAAGTGTGAAAAGCAGCATCCTCCTTGTCGTTTGCATCTGAAAGATGAGATGGTTAACAGGGAGAGGTAAGCTGAACGGAGATTACGCACTGGAATATACCTTCAGATCATGTTACTAAGGAATCTAGGACTGTTGCCGTGCAAGGCTTTAAAGGCTAAACATACGGTCTTAAAGGCTACCCGTTGGGCAACCGGGAGCCAGTGGATTTTTTCCAGTCCAGGTCTTGCTGACAGCCATTTCGGCTGCTTATGAATCAGTCTAGCTGCCTGATTCTGGACCATTTGAAGTCTTTTTTGTAGACCAACAGGTAAGCCTAGATAGATTGAGTTTGAGTAGTCAAGCCGAGAGAGTATGAGGGCTATCACCACCTGTATTAGTGCTGAGTGAGTCAGTAGGTGTGCAATTTTCTTGATTTTTCGTAGTTGGTGGAAATTGGCGGAGATCACTGCTCCCACTTGTCCTCGAACCGAGAGGTCAGCATTAATGATGACCCCTAGACTTTTCACAGAGGCGGAAGGGGTGGGGGGGACCCCAGTTCCACCGGTCAGAAATGCAAGCCCCAGCTGTCCACTCTCTTCCCAGGCAATACCAGCCCCGTCTTACCCGGATGGAGCTTCAGATGGTTCACATCCATCCAACGCTGGATGTGAAGCGTTGTTGTCTGAAACTCAGCCACAGCATCCGGGGAGCCAACTGGGAAAATGATCTGTAGGTCATCAGCGTACTTAAAAATGGTAATGTTTTTATTTCTTAGTGAGTGGATCAAAGGCTTTAAATATAAGTAGAAAAGCAACGGGGATAAAGAGGAGCCCTGCGGGACCCCGCAAGTGGAAGTGAGCTTGGGAGCAATGAAAGTTCCAAGCCTCACAGCTTGAGTGCGATCTGCTAGGAAAGATTCTATCCAGCCGAGTGCGGGGCCACGTAGGCCCGCCTGCTCGACACGGTTCAACAGAATCTTATGGTCGACCGTGTCGAACGCGGCTGACAAATCCAGAAGTACCAAAGCTTTGTGGTCTCCCTTATCTGCCTTTGCTCTAAGAGTGTCCAAGACAGCAAGAATCACGGCCTCCGTTGAATGTGCGGGACGGAAACCCGCTTGATTGGGTTCCAGGTAATCTGAGTGTTCGATGAAACTAGACACACACTTAGTCACGTGGGCCTCTAGTATTTTTGCCAGGAAAGGTAAAAGAGGGATGGGACGATAGTTAACAGGGTTTTTGGGGTCAGCCCCCGTTTTTTTTATGAGGGGAACTACCGTTGCATGCTTGAAGGCGATGGGGACCTTTCCTTGGGCAAGAGACTCATTTAGAAATGGGATCACGCTCTGAGGCAGGATGGAGAAAACATCTTTCAGAATGTGCGGAGGACAGCAATCACTGGGTGACCCTGATGTAACACGGGTCATTAGTTCTGAAAGAGTATTAGAGCAGATCGGTTGGAGGGTATCAAGTGTGTATTGGTTATAAGAGATATCATCCAATGGTTCCCAATTAATAGTATATTGGGAAGACTTGCTTTAATGGTGGAGATTTGTTCCCGAAAGTAGTAGTTCAGGGAGTTGCAGAATTCCTGGGTGGGGGTCTGGATAGGCGATGTTCTAAGATCATTGCATAGACCATTCACTATTTTTGAAAATTTCTTTGGATTTATTTTGGGCACCGAGTAGTTTTGTAGAAAAGTACGCCGCTTTGGTGGTCAGAATGGCTTTTTTATACATTCCGCAAGCATTGGAAAAATTTTCCCTGTCTTCGGCGGAATATCTTGATCTCCATTTTCTCTCGTACTGACACAATTCCAGTTTCTGATTTTTAAGGTCGGTGGTGAACCATTTATGGGCGTCTGAGTGGCAGGTACGAGAGAATTTCACAATTGGGGCGTGAGTATTACTGGCCGTAGTTTTTAATCTCAACATGGACCAGGAAGATCACATTAACTATATTGTGGCAACTGGTCGATAGTTGATCTTATATTCAGACTTCACCAATCTCACATCTTATGACACAACATCCTCTGTCCTACTATGCTCATCCGGTGTACTTAATATAAGATCTGCGACAAAGTGCCCTCTTGCAGTGCCCGCCAGGCATTGTAGCGCCGGCCTGGTGAGGAGTATAGCCCAATGATCAAGCATGTCACCTTCAGGTGAGTGAAAGCAACTTGTCTTAAAAGCACATGCTTCCTAGGGTGTCTGCGTTCAGTTACAGATATTGTCGCTGGGACTGAACCTCCGGAACAGTATACTGTGATTTGACTGTTTTATTTTAACAAATGTACATAGCAGATATTGGCCTTTCCTTGTGTCACAAAAAGGATCGGATACCTGCCTCGGAGCGCACTTCTTACAGACGAGCATGGGGTTATCATGTTGCTGCTCCAAGCTGGTGACCATTACTTAAGTGACCTTAAAAATAAAAGACACATTTTTAGTATTCTGGTGACTCATGACCATAAAATACAAAGGTTATAAATTCAATATTGTGTCAAATACTTAAAAAATGGAACTGGATGTGCTGAATCGGATGTTGTCCCAGATCATGCGTGACACCTTCCACCACTATTGCTTATGGGAATTGTAATTTTGTTTTTCTCATTAAAAGGATGGTCTCTAAAGTCCAGGTTCTAAGCGATGTTGGTCAAAATCAGAGGCCTGGCGGAGGATGAAGCATGACACTGCTCTGCTTAGCAGTGAGATGACTGACAGTTCCCCAGCCCTTCCATTCTTTGACCTACAGAGGCGCGTTGGCCGTTCATATTTTTTTGCAACAACAAAGAAACTTTTATTGCAGCTTCTGTCAACTGAAGAGATAAAACGCCTGGGCGTGTTTAATTAACTATAGACAAACATGAACAATCAAAAACATGAGTTTCTGGTAAACCATCAAGCACCCAATCAGAATCAGCCGCCCTTCACACCCTGGAATTCTTGAGGCTTTGGAGAGGGTGAATTGCACGTGGTACAAGAGGAAAACTACATCGACTCAAAGCTCACTTCTCAGGGATGTACTGAAATGCCAGCCTCATGGCACACTTAGCCAGCTCTTCACCTCCTCCACCTCAAACTCTTGACCAGCTATCAGGGCAAATGAGCCTGCAACAAAGCATCGCTGGCTTGGTTCCACACCGGACCAGGCAAGGTGGTCAACTCTATACTCCTCCAAGTCAGCAAGCACTCTGGGCGAGCTAGTCCTAACCCCACATGAATGTTCCCCATCACAACTATTTTAATGGTACTAAGTTATGTTTCTGCCAAATGATTAAGTCAAAAATTGAAAGGTTTTACTATGAAGTGCTGAAAGAGAAATCATGAAGTTTTTCAATATTTCTGAGTCTGCCACAGTACACAGGAGCATTATTTCTCTATAGCAGCAAATCATGTATGTGCCCTGTAGAAAGCACGTTTGAATGAAACATGGAATGCATTGCAGCCAAAAATCCATGCAACAACATATAGTGCAAGATAGCTTGTGTTATTATTCCAGTAGAACGAAATGCCATTCCTAATGTGTACGTCATTTTAAAGACAAACCCAGAAAAATGTATGGTCAGTGTTGTTCTTCTGCCAGTTAAAAGACTATCTCCATTAATGTGTCAGAAAATAAAATACTATGAGAAATCCTACTCTATGGCAGGATAGTGCCTGCCACTATATTGCAGGTTACTTCCAACATAATCTGATTTATAAATAGATACTGCAGGGTGCTGCCAGCTATCGGGTCTGCACACAGCAGTCTGGAGCCACTCAGGAAGGAGGTACGCTCTTTATTTCACCTTAAGCCCTTAGGTTACATTCACAGCCTGATGGGTCCGGAGAACTTCATCCGTGCTCTAACTGCGCCAAGCAGATAGACGTAGCCCATCATAGGCTGTGTTGTGTGCTGGGTGATGCCTGGCATCTTATTATCGTTGGCGGATGGATGAAGCTCTGATAGGAGCTACTACAAGAAGAGCAGAGAAACAGGACCACAGATCGCCACAGAGCAACAACTGCCCAGAAGCTGAAGAAAGAACTCTGTAACAGCAAACCTCCTCCACCCTGGAGATTTTCCAGGGTAAGCAAATGATGGTAATGAAATGCAAACTGCAGCATTAAGGTCACACACTACAACATCTTTCCCTTTAAACCAAAGGTAACAGCCTACAAGAAAAAAATTCAACAAAAAACAACAACACTAGAAAATGCATTTCCAAATGCTGCAAAAGAGAAACAGTTAATACAAATGAAAAATATTAAACTTTGTTGGTACCTTAGTAATGTGCTTACTTCTGGGCTTCACTCCATCTGCAGCAATAACGCTCTGAAAGGAGAAATTATTGCTGTGAGACTCAGAGTCTTCAGTGTTACTGGTCTCTGTCACGAAGACTGTGGTGTCGGAAGATAACTCTTTTATTTGGATTTATAGTTCCACCAGTCACGCCATCGCTTTTAGCAGACACGCTACTGTCGGCAGCTTCATAACTTCAGGCAGACCAGCAATGCGGATCTCACCACTCATATTGGGTGAATATTCAACAAGCACGGTCTCGGCTTACCAAGCAGAACAAAAGAATCGGGTCTCACAACCATACCAAGAGTCACAGCTAGCTCTGCCGCCACTGGAGCACACCCAAACACCTCAGCACTTAACACCTTCGCTGCGGTGGCTATTCCGCCGCAGCACTAAGGGGGTATGGGGGCCGCGCGGCACGCCCATGCTGATGATGGAACCGCTCCGTCATCAGCCGCGGTGGCGCTGTGCTCATGACAGAGCGGTTCCGTCATGGCCCCGCCCGCTCAATAGAACACGCCGCGCAGGCGCGTCGGGCGGGCCATGACGGAACCGCTCCGTCATCAGCACAGCGCCACCGCGGCTGATGACGGAGCGGTTCCGTCATCAGCACGGAAAAGGTTAAGCACCAGTCCCAGGGGAGACCATCTGTGAAGTCCTTGTTAACTTGCACCACTCCTGGGTCAGCACAAGCAGCATCATGGACAGCGTCTAACACTGCTGCCACAAACATTCATGAACATCAAAATCCTCGACACCCAAACTACCCAAAATGGTTTTCTAGATAAGCAACCAGCCCTGTAGTTTCTGCCTCTGTGTACTAATTTGATGCCAAAGTTGTAATTTTAAAAACACCCATAGCAACATTACAGAGGCCTTTCTGACACCATTAAGGTTTCAAAGCAAAGGGCTGTGATCTGTGAACTTAAAAAGATGAATGCCCCTAGACCTCTTCTGGACAATAACCAGCATTTATTTGCCACGCATTAGGTCTCGCGATTGCAAGATTTAGAGCTATTGGCACTGTAAATGACAAGGCCTTTTATTTAAGTTTTAAAAACAAAAACATAAATAAAAGCAATTGTCATTTACAATGCCAATAGCTCAACCTCGCGTAAATGTGGGACCCAGTGCATTGCAAATGCTTGTTTGTTGTGAGCCCTGCTGGATGCTCCGCGTTTCATTCATGCAGGGGCAGGGCTCACTTCACGCCAGTTCAAGGTTCTGCAATTATCGTACAGATGCGGCGATTAGGATAAGGGAAAGAGTTGCCAGCAAAGGAAAGCTGATCACGGCCGCAAACCCTGCCCAGTCTGCCGCAACTGAAAGGGATGCGGGGGTCATATTTCCCCTTCAGCCCATGGCCCCGCCTCTGTACTTGAGCTGCACCACAGTCGTAGTTAGAAGCCCGCAGTGCCATGGGCAGCTGCCCACACGGGCCACGCCTAGCGCCGCCCCTGCCAGGGATCCTGCCCGGTGGATATCTCCCCTTCATCTCTTATCTTACCTCTCACGTGGACTCAACTGGTATTCAAAATACCCCTGGCCCTCATTCACATGAGGTGTCTCGCCTGAGCATGACACCACCTTTAGACAGCAGGTCTCCTGCCTCCTAGCCAGGGCGCCCCCTAGAGCTGACCTACCCCCTGCTGGCCACAGAGGCACAAAATCCTCTGAACCTAGTGTCCCCTTGCAACTATTTCCTATTGAACTGTGTACCTGCTGTATTATGATTTGTAATTGCTGGCAGTCTTGCTGCATTGCTTGCCATATTTTTGTCCTCTTAGCCCTGATTTATGTTTTGCTTTGCCGCTCTTCCGTTCCTTGTATTCTTACTTTCTTATTGTACTTTGCACTTACCAAAATAAAAACATTCATTTAAAAAAAAGAGAAAAGACTATCAACTCAGGACAAACATAAGGGTATATTATATTTTCAAAGAGGTAGAAATGTTGGGTAATGCCGTCATACTGGAGAATGATCCAATGTGACATTAACAACGCATTGCTATAGTGGAGGTCGGAGTGTGGCAGGGTTGGAGGACACTGAAAGAAGATTTGAGAGTTTGAACAAGCAAACGCACAGACTCACAGGGCCCCTCAGCAGAGAATTTGGATATTCTTAGCAGCATCCCAACCCTTTCCTTTATTTAAAATACATTTTTCAGTTTTAAGAGAGCGCGATCGTCAGATGAGTACACTGAATGTCTTCTTACACCCTATTCTCCCAGCGCCTTGATGCCTATGGGTTTAGTTGCGCTCTATAAATCCAATTTCATTCATTCATTCATTCATTCATTCATTTATGAGATATTCGAACAGCCTCGCAGAGATTGGGAGTTAATTTTAAACAAAGCGTTTTGTTTTTGGTACAACCTAATTTCAGAGACACTCTTGTGTAGCTTACAGCAAGTGAGTGCGCTTGGCAGACTCATTAGCACAGGCTCAGAGTTGTAAGCGCCACCTGCAGTGTAGCATCCCGCCCCAAACCACGCCTACTATCAAAGCAAAGTATGCAAATCTACAATGAATGACGAAACTATGCTGGAATTTTATATGTGGAGCACCACTAAACAAGCACTGGCATAGCCAATAGGTCTAGCCTTTGGGAACTTATAAGTGTTTAGCCACAGATATTGACTTTACCTATGTCTTTAAGCTGTGCTGTACAGAAGTTTGCAGCATGCTGAAAAGTTATAATAAAGAAGCGTCAGAAGCATTTTTGTTACCTTAGATATGACCAAAAAAGCATTATGTACAACTAAACCACCATATTATAAAAGTATTAAAACTAATGTCTTGAGTTTTTTTCGTCATTTCAGTGCTGGCAACTTGTCTCTGCCTGTCGCAATGGTTGCTTGCTGTGTTTTTTTTGTTATGGGGGCATAAATAACAGGAGGGTGAAGGTCAGTCAGTCAGTGAGAGTGAGTGAGAGAGTCAGTCAGTGAGAGTGAGAGTGAGAGAGTCAGTCACTCAGTTTTTAGCCAGTTCTACTTTGGACACCCACAAAAGTGAGGTATCATTTTACTCGGGACACAAAGGGGAACGCTGTGGGGTTGGAAATTTGTGCCGGCACGGTGATTCCACACACAAATATGTTGAAAATGTGTTTTTTTCAGCTGAATTTGAGGTTTGCATGGCATTCTAGGTAGGAAAACGTTGGGGGATCCATGCAAACCACACCTCATTGGACTCCCCCGGGTGTCTAGTTTTCAAAAATGTTTGGGTTTGGTACTTTACCAAGATGGCCGCCGAGCCCGGGGCCAAAATGTCAGGTGCCCACCCCCAAAACCCCCAAAACCAGGTAGTTTTGCTATAGGTAATTTTGAAGTCTCTACAGTACGATTTTGGCCTTTTCCTGCTGCAGCCCCTATGCCTACCCACGCAAGTGAGGTACCATTTTTATTGGGAGACTTGGGAGAACGCTGGGTGGGAGGATCCACGCAGATTCCAGAACTTTACCACACAGAAATCTAAGAAAAAAGTGAATTGTTTAGCAATATTTGAGGTTTGCAGTGGATTCTGGGTAGGAGAATGATGGGGGACCCACGCAAGCCATACCTTGTTGGACTCACCCGGGTGTCTAGTTTCCAGAAATGTGTGGGTTAGGTAGGTTTCCCTAGATGGCCGGTGAGCCCCGGGCCAAAAACTCATAGGAACCCCCTTGCAAAACCAGAGTGGTTTGTGATAGGTAATTTTGATGTCGCCTTAATAGGTTTTGGGCCCTTGCCTGTTTCAGTTCCTTGACCCACCCATGCAAGTGAGGTACCATTTTTATCAGGAGACCTTGGGGAACGCTGGGTGCGAGGAAATTTGTGGATCCACGCAGATTCCAGAACTTTTCACCACAGAAATGTGGAGAAAATGTGGGTTTTTTTGTCAATTTTTTAGGTTTGCAAGGGATTCTGGGTAACAAAACCTGGTGGGTGGCAGTCAAGTCACCCCATCCTGGATTCCCCTGGGTGTCTACTTTTCAAAAATGTATAGGTTTGCTAGGTTTCCCTACGTGCCGACAGAGTTAGGGTTAAAAAACATCCAGCTATGCACTTTGCCAAAAAAGGGTCATTTTTCACTGCAAAATTGAGGTGCGGCCACGTTGCGTTTTGCGCCGTTTCCTGTCGCAGGCACTAGGCCGACCCACACAAGTGAGGTACCATTTTTCTCAGCAGACTTTGGGGAACGCGGGGTGGGTGGAAAATTGTTGATCCACGCAGATTCCAGAACTTTTCACCACAGAAATGTGAGGAAAATGTGTTTTTGGGTAAATTTTTTAGGTTTGCAAGGGATTCTGGGTAACAGAACCTGGTGGGAGGCAGTCAAGTCACCCCATCCTGGATTCCCCTGGGTGTCTATTTTTCACTAATGTATAGGTTTGCTAGGTTTCCCTAGGTGCCGGCAGAGCTAGGGTTAAAAAACTAGAGCTAGGCACTTCGCCAAATCATTTTTCACTGCGAAATTGAGGTGCAATCACGTTGCGTTTTGCGCCGTTCCCTGTCGCAGGCACTAGGCCGACCCACGCAAGTAATGTACAATTTTTCTCAGCAGACTTTGGGGAACGCGAGGTAGGTGGAAAACTGTTGATCCACGCAGATTCCAGAACTTTCCACCACAAAAATGTGAGTAAAATGTGTTTTTTTCTCAATTTGTTAGGTTTGCAACAGATTCTGGGTAACAGAACCTGGTGGGAGGCAGTCAAGTCACCTCATCCTGGATTCCCCTCGGTGTCGAGTTTTCAAAAATGTACAGGTTGGCCAGGTTTTCCTAGGTGCCGGCAGAGCTAGGGTTCAAAAACTACAGCTAGGCACTTTGCAAAAAAGAGTCATTTTTCACTGCGAAATTGAGGTGCGACCACGTTGCGTTTTGCGCCGTTTGCTGTCGCAGGCACTAGGCCGACCCACACAAGTGAGGTTGTATTTTTCTCAGAGGACTTTGGGGAACGCGGGGTTGGTGGAAATTTGTTGATCCACGCAGATTCCAGAACTTTCCACCACAGAAATGTGAGGAAAATGTGTTTTATTGTGTCAATTGTTTAGGTTTGCAAGGGATTCTGGGTAACAGAACTTGGTGGGAGGCAGTCAAGTCACCCCATCCTGGATTCCCCAGGGTGTCTACTTTACAAAAATGTATAGGTTTGCTAGGTTTCTCTAGGTGCCGGCCGAGCTAGGGTACAAAAACTACAGCTAGGCAATTGAGGTGTGACCACGTTGTGCTTTGCGCCGTTTCCTGTCACGGGCACAAGGCCGACCCACAGAAGTGAGGTACCATTTTTATCAGGAGATTTAGGGTAATTCGATTTGTAAATCAACTGTTACTACCTATTGAGTCTTCATGCATTTCTCCCTTCCAAATGAAAGACATTGTGTAAAAACGCAGTCATTTTGAAAAATGACCAATAATTCTCATGCTAGTATGAGTATTCCCAAATTTGAAAATGTGCAAATATGTACTGTTTATAAACTCTATAATTTGTACCCATTTCAGAAATACATAGGTGTCTTTCATGCCGATTTTTTCATGTATACATTTTCAAAGAATATTTGCTCTAAACCCGGTACATAATAAAATTTCATTGCAATTTGCTGCGCAGTTTTTGGCTCTGGGTTCGTCGAGTTGTTGGTGAACCTACAAGTCCTATATATCCCCACAACCAGGAAGGTCCAGCGAATGTAACGGTATATTGCTTCCAAACAGCTGTCATAATTATAAGAAGTTACAGGTGAAAACGTTGACACAAAAGGCTGTTTTTTTCAACTAAGTTTCATTTTTTTCTAATATTTAACTGTTAGTTTCTATAAAGAAACGTTCATGGATTTAGACAAATGACCCCTTTCTGAATCAGAATTTTGTCTACTTTAATAAAATGTATAGCTTTCCAGGATCCATTATTTCTTTCATACTCATTTTTACCATTAACTGAAAGGAGGTTGGAAGCACTAAAAAATAGCAAAAATAGGCTATGTCCCAGAAAACTGCCAAAAATGTTGGTTCTCTGACAAAAGACTTTCATTCCCTAAAAGCTGTGAAAACGTTGATTTCAGACCCACAAACCCTTTTTTGATAACATTTGCAGGGAAAAACCTAGAGGCTTTCATTTGCAGCCCGTTTTTCCCATTTTTCTGAAAAAAAACAAAAATGTTACTGTATTTTGCTTAATTTCTGGGACCCCTCCAAGGGAATCCACAAACCCTGTGTACCTTTAGAATCCCCATGATGTTGGAAGAAAAAAAATTGGCGTGGATACCTTATGTGCTCAAAAAGTTACAGGGGCCTAAGCACGCACTACCCCAAATAGCCAAAACAAGGCTTAGCACAGGAGGGGAAAAGGCCTAGCAGCGAAGGGGTTAAAGGAAATAGGCCCCAGAGCTGTGAACACTGTCACAACAAATGTGCTTACACCATTTGCTTTATTGAAACACCGAGCTATTTTTATAACGAATTTCTGTAGGAAATAACACTAGAATCAGTTCCTATTGTAAACATTTTGTTACATTTAGCAGAAAAAATGAGAAGACAGAATGCACTCAACTATACCTCCAAAAAAAAGACAGGGGCTTTTAAATTCCGTTTAACAGTATCCACTCTTAAAACACCCGCCATAGGGCACCCTGAGTAACTAGAAACTAAGACACCTTGTCCCAGACCCACCTGGAACACCCAGTGATCTGTAAATGGTGCCTGTGCGAAACAACCTAACTAGGAAATTGTAGCTTGCTGATCATCATCGGGGCCCTGTCAAGGATGGAGAGACTGAAATGCTCTGTCACGTACTCTCGACGAACCATAACTATAAGCGGATGTTGGCAATGTCCAACCCGGTGGCCAATACTCCATGGTGTACACATGGCCACGTTGTGGTGGGGTTTCTGTGTCATTGTGGCCTGGTAAATGCACCAATCTCCATTTAGTGGAGCGTCTTAAGGAAATGTTTAGTACATCATTGACTGTGTCTACTCAAAAAGGGGAAAATACGAGCATAAGTATGGGTGAGTGCTTGCATTGTTGAACACTCCGTCCATCATCCCCTTTAGTTTTGCTTTGTTCGCCCTAAGTTGGCAGGGTATGCCCAGACGTGGGTCCCTTGCTCACTTTGCAACTGGATTCAATCTAGCCTGGCTGATGACGGCTGATTAGCCAGAAACCGGTCCCAGGATGCTTGTTTCCGGTCCAGGGAAGACATGGCTTGGCAGTTCGGGCTGGACAGTTCCCATGAGGCACAGGGTCAGACTGATTTGCATATGGCCATGTTTGAACTGGGATGGCGGAGTGAGCTAAAGAATGATGCTGGATTAAACCCAGATCAGTTGACTGGGGATGAGTGCTTGCATTGTTCAACACTCCGTCAATCATCCCCTTTGGTTTTGCTTTGCTCGCCCTAAGTTGGCAGGGTATGTCCAGACATGGGTCCCTTGGTCACTTTGCCACTGGATTCAAGCTAGCCTGGCTGATGACGGCTGATGATCCAGAAACCAGTCCCAGGATGCTTGTTTCCGGTCCAGGGAAGACATGGCTTGGCAGTTCGGGCTGGACAGTTCCCATGAGGCACAGGGTCAGACTGATTTGCATATGGCCATGTCTGAACTGGGGTGGCGGAGTGCGCTAAAGAATAATGATGGATTAAACCCAGATCAGTTGACTGGGGTGAGTGCTTGCATTGTTCAACATTCCGTCCATCATCTCCTTTGGTTTTGCTTTGTTCGCCCTAAGTTGGCAGGGTGTGCCCAGACGTGGGTCCCTTGCTCACTTTGCCACTGGATTAAAGCTAGCTTGGCTGATGACGACTGATTAGCCACAAACCAGTCCCAGGATGCTTGTTTCCGGTCCAGGGACGACATGGCTTGGCAGTTCGGGCTGGAATGTTCCCATGAGACACAGGGTCAGACTGATTTGCATATGGCCATGTCTGAACTGGGGTGGCGGAGTGAGCTAAAGAATAATGATGGATTAAACCCAGATCAGTTGACTGGGGTTGAGTGTTTTAATTGCTCAGACGCTCCGTACATCGTCCCCTTTGGTATTCCTTTGTTCGCCCTAAGTTGGCAGGGTATGCTCAGACGTGAGTCCCTTGCTCACTTTGCAACTCGATTCAAGTTAGCCTGGCTGATGATGGCTGATTGGCCAGAAACCGGTACCAGGATGCTTGCTTCCGGTCCAGGGAAGACATGGCTTGGCAGTTCGGGCTGGACTATTCCCATGAGGCACATGGTCAGACTGATTTGCTTATGGCCTTGTCTGACTGGGGTGGCGGAGTGAGCTAAAGAATAATGATGGATTAGAACATGTTGAAACTCCATTGAGGGGTGGGGATCGAGAGTTAGCCTTTAGAAAGGCAGAGGCTGGATGGATTTGCAGATTGAGGACTACCACTTTGGGGCTCAATACGTGTCATGAACTACATAATTTTTTATGATAAAATTAAAGAAGATCTCGGATGTCAATACTATAGAACCGTTGCGTATATCATGTGTAAAAAAGAAGAAGAATGTATACATTGGTTTTTTAGACTTACTTATGACCAATCTCCCTTTATATCACGAAGATGAACTGTTTTGATGTCTGCAAAACTCATAGACAAAGCTTGTGCATCTAGTTGCTAATGTTTATATATCCGATTGTGCCAGACCGTGTTATATAACAATTAATCCAGGATATGGTTTTACCTAAGGATGTTCATGTATGAACAAACACCTGATGAATTTATATAACCTTGATATGTTAGATATATTACGTAGAGTAAAATTGGCTATATTGCGTAATATTATGATCTATGCAACTACCATGTAATATTCAAATGAATATATGGGATGATTTTTCTGAGCAGATTATGCGATTCACAAATATGTCCCGTTTAAGTGAGATATATCCTGATATTGGACATATGTAAACTGTGGGTGTGTCTGGGGGCAGAAGTATGTGTCACATGCTAATTAGATCAGTATATGGAAAGTGGTGCCTCAGATTAACTTTAAACATAGGGAAACTGGACATTTGTATCGGATTGGTTGATACATATGTAAAACTAAAGTTTATTGGAACGCAGTTGCACGTTTGTATAAAACTCTAAAATTGATAGAACACACATATGTTATTATTTCGAACGGTTAAACATATTGAAATCAAATACAAAAGAAAGAAAATGGTTTAAAATTGATAAATTACTGATGGAAGAATATTTCTATCTATAGAAACTGCTAATAATAATATCACTTCAAGATGGCGCTGACATCAACCCGTACTTATCAGCTACTGAATCGCTTTTGAAATTGGGTACGCGATAATAATTATTTGTTTTGCGGCCCCCAAAAAAACACCTCTAGTCGTGTACACCGAAATAATCAACAAATGATCCCATTAAATCAATCATGTTTTTTTATGTATAGAAATGTTGTACAAATATAGTTCTTGAAATCAGGTATGCAATAGTAATTTTTTTTGATTTACGGCCCCCGAATTAATCAACAAATGATCCTATTAAATTAATCATGTTTTGCTATAAATATAGTGACTTCACGTATATATATGCTGTATAATATAGCCTTTCTAAGATGGCGCTGAGATAAACGGTGTTTTTCGGACATTGCACCGCGTCTAAAATCAGGTGTATCCTATTATTCGCCTGTTCTTGGCCTTTAAAAATGGCGCCTCCGGCACGTATTTCTGTATGCCATTACGGAGGACGCCACGCCATGGAGCCGGCTAATATTGGAGGAAAAAGTAAGTGTTATTGGGGATTCTGTGGGATTTAAAAATAACTGCCATAGGGTCCTTAAACATATTTAAATAATGGGGAAACTGGAGCTATGTAATCTAGTTATGTCGAGCAGCACTTATGTTTGTTTTTCGACTTTATAATCCCTTGATATAGTATTGGATGTCTTGCTGCTACTGTCTCTATGCAAGCAATTGAAACTTTATGCAATATATTTACGAGAGACTTCTAAAATGTTTGGTACACTCTTTCCGTATATGTGCAATAGATGCTACAAGATGGCGATGCATCTAAACGATCTACATATGATCTGTGATAGCGGGAGAATAGGTGTGGTTAAATAATCCACTCGCTCTTACAAAAATTTGTATCTGCCTTAGGAGTGCAATTCTGACTAGGATACCTTCCGTTTTTTGTGTTAATAAAATAAGAGGAGTATGGTTACTATTGAGTATATACTGTTTGCTTCAAAAACGGTTTTGTGGGGGACACTGTCTCTTAAAACTACGATTATTTAAAAGACATGTAAATACCCGCCTTGTCTCTACGAAAAGCCTTCTCAATAGATATGAGGTTCTATTTTCTTTTTGTCCGTAGGGCTAAGGAATTGGGGTAAAAAATACTAAAAAAGGGAGATTATAATAATGTGGATAAAGTATAACAAATCAAATTGGATAGTAAAATGTGATATATATAGAACGGTTATATCACTATATATTTTCTTTCTTTACTTCCTATAGTTACCCATTAAAGGAATTATTTTTTTAAGTCAATAACGAACGTGAAAGCAAGTCACCGTTAACAATTTGTGAAAATACAACCGCAAGGAGGATACAAAATATTCTTTGAGCTGATTCAAAATTTTTGCGACCTTATGTATGCTTAGATGCCTTTTTTTACGTGATTTAATAATTTTATGGTTGATACTAAGGGTGCTGCTTTGAATTCTGTTATAGACGTGTGCTCCAAGACTGTTTCCTATACAAAAAGAAAACATTGAAATTGGCGCAAAACAACTTCATATTACAGATCTATTTTGGTAAGCAGAATCCAATAATCATTCTTTTCAGTAATCTGTCTAAATTTGGTGGGTTAGTAAAACTTAGATAAAAATAGGAATAAGGTGATAATACTTATAGTAGGCCCGAGTGTGTTCTGGAGCTGTTTTCTCACCTTTCAAAGGGTTATATTTATAAAGGAAAAAGATTTATATTTACAAAGGCAAATGATGTGGAATCAGTGAAGAAACTCAAAAAAATTGTACAATTTGGATCTTATGATGAATGTAAATATTGTATAAAGTGTACATATCCAGAGAAGGATTGTAAAAACTGTATTTGGAAATGATAATTGTTTTTTAAAAAAAATTCAATATTGTGCGATTATCTTTGGATAATAATTTTTGTATGTATATGTTATTTGTAGCCCTGAAGAAGTCTGTGAAGGACGAAACGCGTTGGCTATGGCTACAGCATTTTAAATGAAGAATCAATAAAGAATGAACTTCTACAAGATCACTGATTCAGCCTTTTAATAATCAATTTGTGTGCGTGAAGTTTGGTTACTGTTTTTGCTTAAGTGTGCTGGACCATCTTTTGTTGTGCTTTTATGTAAGGTCTCTGGCTTTGGAGATTGAGGGGATTTTGAATCTCTGGTCCGTGGCACCAAAAAATGTTGTACAGATAAAGGACGTAAGATAGGTGCAATCTGTCATAACCCCATTCCCCTGTACCGCTTATTGAATCCCCTTTGATTTTGCTTTGTTCGCCCTAAGTTGGCAGGGTATGCCCAGACATGGGTCCCTTGCTCACTTTGCCACTGGATTCAAGCTAGCCTGGCTGATGATGGCTGATTAGCCAGAAACCGGTACCAGGATGCTTGCTTCCGGTCCAGGGAAGACATATGGCTTGGCAGTTCGGGCTGGACTGTTCCCATGAGGCACATGGTCAGACTGATTTGCATATGGACGCTACTTTTGACCTCTTTAAATTTGTGGTTCCTGCTGCTGCTGGCGCACTTCAGCTTCTAACTCCACACCTCGCGGTACCCGCTCCGCGGGTCCCGCAGCGCCGTGTGAGTCTTTCCTGGACCTGGGACTACACCTGTGGGTGCGTGTACGTGTGCAGGGCTGCGAGCGTCGGGACCGGGACTCCATATCCCAGGAGCCCTGGTAAACCCGAGCCTGAGTCACCTGGCCGCTCTCCCTGCTCGCCCCACCAATAACTTTAAAAGCCTTTGCCTGCCAAACGGACCTGGGACGCTACTTTTGACCTCTTTGAATTTTGGTTTCTGCTGCTGCTGGCGCACTTCAGCTTCTAACTCCACACCTCGCGGTACCCGCTCCGCGGGTCCCGCAGCGCCGTGTGAGTCTTTCCTGGACCTGGGACTACACCTGTGGGTGCGTGTACGTGTGCAGGGCTGCGAGCGTCGGGACCGGGACTCCATATTCCAGAAGCCCTGGTAAACCCAATCCTGAGTCACCTGGCTGCTCTCCCTGCTCGCCCCGCCCCACCAATTAACTGTCTGCCTATAATTGCAATTTACCCGCGCGGGAGCGTCCCGGGAGAAGCCCGGAACAAGGGCCTACCCTCTTCCATTTACTGACCCACATAGTTATCTGGTTCACCGATGGCTCAAGGTACGGGCCAATTACAGTCTGAGAAGGCTGGGTGTAGTTTTAACGGCCCTCTTGATAACTATTTTACAAAGGCTCCCAATGATCAAGATAGGGAGAAAACCCTGGCAGAGCGTAGGGCAGACCGGCGTCGCTCTGTCGAAAGCATAAAGAATAAGGTTTTTGCTGTTTCCACGCCCAAAGCCCTTTCGCTTACCCTTGGATGTACTTCTTCGAATGAAGACCCTTTATCCTTGGAAAGCTTTCCCCTCTTGCTACGAGACTGCACTCCTACACCCTTGGGTCATATAGACTAGCCCGTAAATCACATCCCTCCTTCTAGTTCAATATTGTCCGATGTTGACTTGACTACTCGGACCCTGGCCCAGCCTAAATATGCTTTAAAATAAAAGGAAAAACCAGCGCTGGTAAAAAGTCACGGTCCACCGCCTGCAAAAAGAAGACGGAAGGGGGGGCTCTGCAAAAACCAAAAACCAGTCACTCGGACTTTGGAAAACCTCCTAAACCTATCATTAAAACTGCTCTGACCCTGTTGTTGCTCAACCTAATATGCCAATCCTGGCTCCCTTGCCACCCTTGGCACCAGCTGTACAATCTATGAATACTATTGCTTCAATCGACATTTTGGATGACCCATCCCAAATGGATGTTTCCACTGTCACCTCACTGGATAACATGGAACACCTAATTAGGTCTTTCATTTTACCCATTATAGAGAGGTTGAGGAGGGTGGAGAAAAAGCTTGAAGTGATTGAGGCTGCAGTTATTAATCACCAGGGACCATCTAAGGTAGTGGTGAGTGGGGATCCAGTACCTCCAGCCGCGGTGCCTACGGGCACCTCTGGCGTCTCAAAAGGCACTTATCAATCAGTTAAACCAACTAATCCCAAGCACCAGAAGGTTCCCTCCCCTAAACAGAATATCAGCTCAGTCCCCATACCAGTAAGTGTAGCTGCGACGGGACCTGGAAAACCCTCTGTGGGGATCTCACAGCAGACTACAAGGGGTCCCATCAGACATACCAGGCCACGAAGAATCCCCTAAGCAGAACTGCCCCCCGAAGCCTTCCCGTATGTGGTTGTTCTGACGGGGGTTCCCAGCTTGCCACTAAACAAGAGGGAGGGGGTTTTCCAACTTAAAAATAAAATCATGCACTGGCTTGTTCAATTTAGACCATTAACAAACAACATTGATGGCGAAATTGTGCATGTTAGACGACTCCCCTGGTTGGGTAGTAGGGCCAAGGATATCGATGGAGATTTAGTTGTTATAAATTTCAGAGACCCACAAGCAGTCACCTATATATTTAATTGGTCCCACGGTGGAGGCAGTAACTCTATTGTTCCGCGCCCCCTGACCTATTTCCATCCTAGATCCTTGGTGTTTCCTCCTGCCCACACTGGCGCTCAGATATCCAACCAGACTGTTCCCCTAATGTCCTATAATATTGGGTTTCCACCAGAACCTCCACATTATCACCATGCTGTTGACCCTTTTGGGTGGAACATGGTACCCTTCAGGTCTATTAGGAATCCTAAAGGGAGGATGGAACATCTGAGACCTTTCACACCCCTGGAGACAGCAAACAGGTTTGATGTCTTCTCTGGTCTGGACAACTGTGATTGAAGATCACAGAATCACCACTGTATGACTGGTCAAACAAACAAAATGCAAATAGAGAAAACTGGTGGTGGCTGTAAATCGAATGTAAAAACACAACAATTAGTGTTGGAGAGCATAGCAACGGTTACACCAATGACTTTAGAACCTGCTACACATAGGGACAAGTGTGATAAAATATTGAAGTCTATTCCTGTTGTAGAACAAGTGGCTCAAGATCTGATGTTAACTAGGTCCAACCAAGGGGGAGCTGACACTGATGTAGGAGGTGTCTTGAATACAAGGCAAGTGTGTGATGCCTCGGTCCCCCCAGTAGCAAGCCCTATATTAGGGGCTGGTAATATTATGGCCTTGAAAAAGGGGGCAATACAATCAGGGGAAAGATCAACCATGCAACGTAAAATTACCTTGATATCTTGGAACACTGCTCCAAGAAACCTGGACCCTTGAAATACCACATAGGGTGGGATATAGGACTTTTAATATCGAGGCAGTTCCATCAGTCAGAGGTAGACCATCAGGGGGGCTTACGGTATGGATCAGAGTGTCACTAGAGGTAAAAATTACACAACTAAATACAGATTCAGCAGATATACTAGGACTTGTAGTTAATCTGAAGGATGGTAGGCATATTGTTGCGTTTAACGTTTATAATCGTCCCTGTGGGTTATCGAAAGAATCTGTAATTATTGATAAATTGGATAACTTCCTTACTAATCTTGTAGATACGCCAAGTAGTATATTAGTAGGCGGTGATTTTAATTGCAATTTTGAGCCGATTATAGGGTTTGGAGAAGTTTTTTCAGATGAGGATAGGGCCAATAACATCCCTTCCCTATCATATACGGAGGGAGTGGGCTGTACGACCCTAGCAACACAGATGAGATTGGTATCAGTACATGGTTTGAGGGCCTGCAATGGCCGTTTCCCATCAGACTCTCCAAAAGCACCAACCTTTGTCAAAAATAAGTCTCATAGTTGGATTGATTATATTCTGGTATCTTTCGATATTTGGTCCTTCTTATCTGACTTTGTAATTGACTCTAGGTATGAAAGTGACCATCGGCCGCTGCACCTGTCAATAGACTATAGATTAGTCCCTAGTACTAGGATTCCGATGGATTATTGCATATTGGATAACTTAACAACTGATGCCCCTATATTGAGTAACAATAGGTGCTCCCTTAAATGGGCAAGCTTACTGAGTAATAAGGAGGCATTATCCAGTATTTACCTACTCCTTGCAGATGTTTTTGCAAAACATCTGCTTCAACCAGTCGAGGGCAAGGTTTTTACCAACTTGCATATTGAATTTTTTAAAGCCCTAGTACCATTTGTGTCGAAAATGCTAAATAAAAAAAGGCTGCAAAAAATTAGCTCCATTGGTACTAAACCCTGGTACAATAAGGATTGTCGAAATTGTAAGGGTTCACTCCTAGAGGCAATTAAGAGCAAAAAACTGATGCAATCAGGACTTTAAGGCAAGAATATAGGAGGGTGCAGAATAAGGCTAGAATTAACTGGGATGAGGAATATTGGGAGAATATGCTAATAGCTGTTAAAGCGAAAGACAATGTGGGTTTCTGGAAACTAGTTGCCAACGAGGAAACTGGAGGTAGGTCACCGGATGATGTGTTCATTGATGAACAAACTTGGGTCAATCACTTCACCCATTTGTATGAAGCCCCAGTTAGTGATGTGATAGCTGTTGGAAATAGCCCATGGCTGGTACCAGCTACAAACAATATAGAGTTTAGCCTCGAGGAAACCGAGCAAGCAATTATTGCTGTGAAAAACGGTAAAGCCCCAGGCTTAGATAAAATACCTGGGGACTTGTATAAGCATGAGATCAGTGTATGGGCGCCTTATATCAACAAGCTTTTTAACATATTAGTTGCAGGTGGAAATTTACCAGATAGCTGGCGGGGTGCAGAAATTATCTTAGTTTTTAAGAAGGGTGATAGATATGATCCCTCTAATTATCGTCCTATTTGTCTTTTAGACATTTTACCCAAAAAAATTTCAGGGCACCTTTTAAATCGAATGGGTTCGTGGATAGATGAGAACGAGATCTTTACAAAGTTTCAAGCAGGCTTTAGACGGAACACGAGTACAATAGATCAGGTTTTTAGGTTTTGTTGCATTTGTTGGAAATATGTTTTTTTATTAAAAGGACACATTTATGTAGCTTTTGTTGACCTTAGGGCAGCTTTTGATTTAGTTTTGCGGGATCGTTTATGAGACTGTTTGTTTGCACTGGGAGTACCAACTTGTATACTCCAGCAGATTAGACGATTACATGATAATAACTTTGCCAGAGTACGCTGGGGCCCAAAAGGGGAATTAACAGAACCCGTACCTATCAGACGGGGAGTCCGTCAAGGATGTGTGTTGGCCCCCACACTTTTTTCTTTATTTGTCAACGACATTCCAGACTATTTAGGTAGGTGCAATAATGATTCCCCAAAGCTGAATGGTGTGAGGGTCCCCTCCCTCCTATTTGCGATACGATCCTGATCTCACAAACGCCCGCTGGTCTACAAACCCTTTTAAATTCCTTCAAAATGTACTGTGATTCAAAAGGCCTAGAAATAAATACGAAAAAAACCAAATGTATGTCAATAAATCCCCATAAATCCTTTAAGGGGCAATTCTTCCTAAATAGCCAAAGACTTGAACTTGTTTCAAATTTTTCGTACCTTGGTGTCTCCTTAGACTCAACAACCTCATGGAGAACACAAATTGAAAAAGCAAAACCATCTTTAACCAGAGTACCCTACCTATTATAAAGCGTCATGGGGCAAGTTTAAGCAAGTCCATTTCGCAAGCACTAGAAGTTTTAAATTTAAGGTAAAATCTGGTGCTTTATATGGAGCAGAAATCTGGGGACCAAATGCGGGTAATATTTTTAAGGCTAGTGAAAACATCTTCTATAGAAGGCTTTTGAGGTTGCCCAAACGTACCCCACTTGTACCATTATTTTTGGACTTAAACATGAAACGAACGGAACATATCGCATTACTTAGGCCTCTTTTGTTTTGGGTCAGGCTTTGGAGTACCCTTGGACTTACAGATTATAAACAAGGAATCTTAGAAGTTAGGAACCTTGATGTTTATAATACCAACCCTTGGCTGAAGCATGTTAAAAATTGGTTCCACCGGATAGGCCTTGCTCATTTCTGGGACGATCCAGCGTGCTTGAGACAAAGATGCAAGATTCTGGTCAAGGCAAGATTTTGGTTTTATATAACACATAATTTCCTAAACGATCAGCCATGTGGATCCATTACACGTAGCTTTCTTGATTTTAAGGACTCTCCACTTTTTGAAGATTTTTTAAATGAGATTCAACCACCCCTTGCAAAAAGCTTATACTTAAAATTTAGATACGATATACTCAAATCAAATTCAGTATTAGCTAGATGGGATAAGTCAATAGGGCAAACAAAAAGCGCAAATTGTACATTTTGTCAGTTAAATCAAAGAGAGGATGACAACCAAATATTGTTCTTTTGCACTGCCTACGATCTAGCAAGGAGAAGATGGATCAAACCCTTGTGTAAAGCTCTAGGTATACGATCACACCTGGAAGCTTATAGGATCATTAAAACAGACACAGGTCGCCTTACAGTATTTTGTGTCAGTAGATTCCTATTGAGTGTTAGTCACACCCGCAAATACTTGGCCCTTGATTTGTAGATACAAAATGGGTGCACTTTGTATGTAGGTTAGGTTGCCCAGATCTTGGCTGGTGGTGGTACTATTCAAAATACCAGTTTTTATAGTTATTATTGTTTAATATAATCCTTTTCTTTTTATGTTTATTTTACTCTGGACGATTTTATCATATTAATTGATGAATTGTATATTTTCTGCTTCCCACTGGTATGTTGTATCCACTGTGCAAAATGTATTATTGTTGTTTATGTATCTTTTATGGCCGAATGAGCTGAAATAAAGATTAAATGAAATGAAATATGGCCTTGTCTGAACTGGGGTGGCGGAGTGACCTAAAGAATAATGATGGATTAAACCCAGATCAGTTGACTGGGGTGAGTGCTTGCATTGTTCAACACTTTTTGCTTTACTCCTTGGAGTGCAGCAAGTTGGCAATCAAAGTGTTGTATCGATATTTATACTTCACAGAATTGCCTGTGTTTACTCTGTGGCATACTTTTCCCCTAAAACAGCAGTCTACAGACAGTATTCCTTGTGAGAACTAGTTGGCACTGAAAGTCGATGTACCATTCTATTGTGAGGTAACTTCAAAACTGTTTATCCTGAATTTTTTTAATGGATCAATGTTGCTGATTTTTCTTTATTCCCACAACCTACAGGTGGTGTAATTGTTTTGATTTTCATTAGTAAATCTGTGTGCAAAAGATATTTCTACCTGCGCCTGATAATAGTATTTATAAAAAGTAAGGGCAATTTATGAGAAAAAAACTTTTAACACCACAAATTCCTTATCTGCTGCCTTTCTTCTCAGTCCACTTTACTTTCTCTCCCTACATCTCTCTCACAAATGTGGTCCCTCTTCTATCCTTTTCAGCCTCTCATTCCCTCACTCTAGTGGACCTTGATGCTCTTACTTTATCTCTTACTTTCTTTTTCTAGCTTCTCACTTTCTTTCTCCCGTATTATCTCACTATTTTCTTTTACCTCTCTTTCTCTTTTTCAACAGCCTTTTTTTCTTTCAATCTTGTTTTTTCTCACTCGTTTTAATCATGCTTTTACTTTTTATGTCTCACTGTCTATTGTATTTTCGCTCTCTTGATCTTGTTCTCTTCTGCTACCTCTGCTGCTCTTTGTATCCCTCTGTTCTTCTCCCATCCTCATGTGTGTCTGCTTTTATATCACTCTTTATTTTTGCCTTATTTGCTTTTCTTCTCATCCATCGTCTGCATCACCCTCCTTCTGTCCTCTTTTTTCACTCTGTTCTCTGATACCTTTGGGTTTCCTCTTGCTCTCCATTCTCATCTTTCTCACTCTCCACCCTACTTGCAGAGTGTATACCTTTAAGCACTCTGCATAAGGGGGGACATCATATCTGACAATCTCTGGCTGATATCCATCATCTGACAAATTCTAAAAGCTAACCTTTGACTTTTACACTCTATTCTATAATTCCCTTGATTTTGCAGTCACTTTCATGTTAATTTGTTTCTCTTTTGCTCTGGTTCTTACGCTATTTTTTTTTTATTCTCTCATGCTATTGCTCACTTAGTTTTCACATTCTCTTAGTCTATCTTTCTATCTCTTTTGCTATTTTGGTCACACATAAGACTACCAGATTTTGAAAACAACAAAAAGACTGTACATTTCAAAAACTAAAAGGACAACTATTTTACATCAACTGAGGGGTATGGGATGACAGTGCGTATCAACATCGAAACGCCAAGGAAATAAATAAATTGACATTTTAAACACCGTTTCATACCTGCTAATTAAATTGCTTTCTGATAACAGAAACTAGCCAGTCCTCCTTTGGAATACATAAAAATGTACCTCTTTCAGTTAGCCCTCTAAGAAAACAGGGACACGAGCCAACTGTCTTGAAATTTGAAAAACTGGGGTTGTCCTGGTAAATCTGGGGCACCTGATCACCCTAATCACACACACACTACATAACCTTTGTTTCTCCTGTGCTATTTCTCATTCTGTTTTTCTACAACATTCACTCTTTTTTAAATACCCATTTTCTCTCTTGCTTTGTTTTCTTATATCTATTCTCTGCATATCAGGTTTCAGAGAGGCCCTTCCGGATTGCAGAGTTGAAAGGGTCTTATCTAATGTACGGTTCATACGAGGGGTGCAGTCCAGCAGATGGCGTCACATTAGGGCACATAAATGTAAACAGCCCAGTGCAACCTACTCCCAGGGCACCGAAGGTTAGGGGTCAAAGTGCAAAATGCTCCTAGGACAGAGCACATGGGCACATGTATTGTTAGTGCAGCAGGCACAGTGGCACCAGGGCAGAAGAAGGGGTAAGAGCTCACTGACGCCTATCCTCTGCCCACACAGGAGCAGCAATCAATAGTGAAGCAGGTGCAGAGAAGCT
The DNA here is from genome assembly GCF_964261635.1 of Lissotriton helveticus. NCBI lineage: Eukaryota > Metazoa > Chordata > Amphibia > Caudata > Salamandridae > Lissotriton > Lissotriton helveticus. The sequence goes on along the minus strand of NC_136058.1, from coordinate 390,288,608 downwards.
CACCAAGGTGCTATATCTGTAATTAGATGTAGGATAGATATATAGGCAATCACCGTTGCATGCAAGGCCGTTTGTCTATCATATCAGATAGACGGCCTTGCATACGCGAGGAGACTACACGCTACTACTTATCAAAGGCAATAATCCTTACAAGATTTTATCTGACCGGATGCAATGGTGATTACCAGCTTATTGATATTGCCTCTCTGTTGGAACCTGGGATGACAGGTCACCTAGGGTAGCCTGGCCTAGGGTAAGACACACTCACTAGAGGCACATGTGTGAAGGTTGCAAACCACCCAGCAGTAAATCAACGTAATAACACACAAAAAGGACACTACACCAATGTTGGAAAAATACGGGTCTGTTTATAAAAATAATATACTCTGCTTTTATACCTTTGGAAGTCACAACTCAGTACATACAGTGGTCATGGAATTAATTAATAATACTTTCAAAATTATCAACTTATCTTATTAATCAGCATTAATAGTACATTACATTAGACTACGGGATTGATTACATCTGACTACTATGAAGTGCTCTAAACTTGTCTCCCACAGCACCTCTAACCCCCCTTCAGGTACACAGTCACTGAGAGGTTTCAAATATACCAGAATTTTACATAGACACCAGCAGCCTCTATGAGGAACTTATGCCTCTACTTAAACAGCAGGCACCTTCAGCACTCCCTTTGCAGTTGGTTTCCTCAAGCTACTCCCCACCTTGTATAACACAGGGGAGGGAAAGCGACCAGTGTCTAAGTTATTTCTTTAGGGGCTCCAGCGCCACTTTCCCCCTTCAGATTACCTCCTTACTTGTGGAAGATCTGTCAGTTGAAGTCTTGATACGCCAGAGGGTGTGGGAAATTACTCGGCAGGACAAAGGAGCCAGGCGCTGGCAAGATTAACCAGCCTCTAGGGCCCCTCAGCTCTCCCCACCCCGCTTGAGCCAACTCCTCTGTGTGGCGCTCGAACGGAGAAGGCAATTACCGCAGTATTCCCCAAGCCGCGATCGGGCTCCACAACTCTCCCCTCCCGCTCACGCCAGCTTCTCCATGTAGCGCTCGAGCAGGGGAGAGAAGTTACCACACGCCACAGCCGCCGTAGGATTCCCGGCGTTTCCTCTCACTTCTCCCTCGCTCTGATCGGGGAAACACTACTCCTCTCGACTGGCTCCGCCCCACCGAGCCGAGCGCTCAACCGGGCATGCGTGAAGAGGGAGTGTCTCACCAACGGAGGCCGCGCTTCTCGGTCGGCGCTTCCTTTCTACTCCGCCCGCTAGGATATCCACAAGGGCTCCTCCCGGTCCGCTCCTCACCTCAGGACTTGCACCCACCGCTCCAAATCAGCGCCGCTCGTCACGCTACCAATTCAGGAGCGGAACGGTTCGTCGTCTCTCCGCCTCCGCTCCCTCAGCATACGTCACAACTGGTAGGAAGAGGGACACCGTGGGGTTTGACACCAGAGGGGGAGTCTCCAGCAATCGGGCAAAATGCAATTAAAGTGCGGAGTGAGGGGGTACCACAAAGATTAACCCCTCTCCGTTTGAGACCCTCTCAGCACAGTCTCACTAAAGTCTTTTCACTGGGCAGAGGACTGCACTCCACAGTGCTGCAGTCTCCTTCTCCTTTTCACATCCCCATTCTTCCAGTCTAGGGATTGGTCAGGCGCCCAGGGTCTCCAGTAACCCTAAACAGCGGGGACAAGACAAGTAACCCAGTGGGGATGAAGAGGTGGGTCAATAGGGCAGCATCCCAGTCCAGGAGATCAACCCTCTGACTAGCCTTCCCCCCACCTTCTGCTACAGCCTGTTCTCCAGCTGACTCTCTCTGGTAAGACAAAATGGCTGTCCAGTATTCCGCCTTTTATAGGCTGACCCTCAGGAGTCCAGAAGGGACCAGAAGGTTCTGGAACGCCCTATTCTACTCTATGGGACAGGTTCTGGGTTTGGCAGTTAGGACAGTTGGTAGCCACCATTTTGTGACTCCAACTATATTCCTGTCAGAAAAGGCCTCTAGGCCTGAGGTGAAACACTATGAGGGTGAAAGAACACCTATCCCCTTTACCAACACCTTGAAAAAGCTAGTGGACACAAAATTTAATAAAGGTATGAGGGGCAAAAAGGGGACAAAATAAATAATAAATTGGAGGGACTACTCAAAAAGTCAGACAGGTCTAACACGCGTCCCCCCCAGCTGAAAGTGGGGAGAACTACCCAACCCCTTGGGAGTCCTCATCACTAAGGCGGAAATACCTGGAGAGACCGTCTGCGTTGGCGTGGTCAACTCCAGGTCGATGTTCCACCCGGAAGTCCATTCCCTGTAGGGAGATGGACCACCTCAACAGCTTGGGATTCTCCCCCTTCATCTGCATTAGCCAACGAAGGGGTCGGTGGTCAGTCTGAACCAGGAAGTGCGAGCCAAACAGGTATGGCCGCAGCTTCTTCAGAGCCCACACCACCGCAAAATCTTCCCTCTCAATTGCACTCCACTTCTGTTCCCGGGGAAGCAGTCTCCTGGATAAGAAGACCACAGGCTGATCCAGGCCCTCTTCATTTAGTTGCGATAACACTGCCCCAATGCCATGTTCTGATGCATCTGTCTGGACAATGAACTCCTTGGAGAAGTCTGGGGCCCTCAGGACCGGTGCTGCACACATTGCCTGCTTCAGTTTCTCAAAAGCTTGCTGACAAGCTTTCGTCCAAACTACCCGTCGAGGTTGTTTCTTTGAGGTGAGCTCTGTGAGGGGCGCTACAATAGTGCCATATCCCTTCACAAAGCGACGGTAGTAGCCTGTGAGGCCCAGGAAAGCTCGGACCTAAGTCTGTGTCTTGGGGGGTTTCCAGGCCATGATTGCCTCAATCTTTGCCTGCAGGGGCTGCACTGACCCCCTACCCACCAAGTGTCCAAGGTACACAACCGACCCCTGCCCAATCTGGCATTTGCTGGCTTTGATGGTCAATCCAGCTTGTTTCAGGGCCTGGAGAACTGCTTGCAAATGTTGCAAATGGTCCTCCCAACTGCTACTGAAGACAGCAATGTCATCCAGGTAAGCAGCAGAGAAACTCTCCATTCCAGAGAGGACCTGATTCACCAGCCGCTGAAATGTGGCAGGGGCATTTTTGAGCCCAAAGGGCATCACACAAAATTGGAAGTGTCCCTCAGGCGTGGAGAAGGCTGACCTTTCCTTTGCTCCATCTGTCAAGGAGATCTGCCAGTACCCTGAAGTGAGGTCAAAGGTACTTAGATATTGGGCAGCTCCTAGCCGGTCAATTAATTCATCCACCCTAGGGATCGGATGAGCATCAGTCTTTGTAACTGAGTTCAGTCCCCGGTAATCCACACAGAACCTCAGTTCTGGCGTGGTGCCCGGTGGAGCGGCTTTTGGCACTAGCACCACCGGACTGGACCAAGGGCTGTTGGAAGGTTCTATCACTCCTAGCTCTAGCATCTTGGCAACCTCTCCATGGATGCTAGCCTTCACCTTGTCTGACAGCCGGTAGGTCTTTGACTTCACTGGTGGGCTGTCTCCTGTGTCCACATCATGGGTACACAGGTGGGTTCTTCCCGGGACAAGGGAGAACAACGAAGAGTACTGCTCCAATACCTGGCGGCAATCCTCTCGCTGCTCAGGAGTTAGGGAGGGGGAGAGAATCACTCCCTCCACGACCCATCCTTCTCTTGAGACGAGAAGAGATCAGGGAGAGGCTCGCTTTCTGCTTCCTCGGCACCATCAGTCACCATCATCAGGATGACCTCTGGCCTCTCATGGTGGGGTTTGAGGCGATTGGCATGCAGCACCCGGAGGGGCTGTCGAGGGGTCTTAATATCCACCAAGTAAGTGGCCTTACCCTTCTTTTCCAACACTTCAAATGGGCCTGTCCAACGATCTTGAAGGGCACTTAGCTCTCCAGGTTCCATTACCCACACTTTCTGGCCAGGCTCCAACTCCACCGGGTGAGCATTGTGGTTGTACCATTCCTTCATTACTGCCTGGCTGGCCTCCAAGTTGTCAGAAGCTTGCTTCCACAACTTTGCCATTTGGCTCCGAAAGGCCAGCATGTAGCTCACCACATCCTGAGGAGGCTTTCTGGGATACTTTTCCCATCCATCCTTCACCAGGCTGAGAGGTCCACGCACAGGGTGCCCGTACAACAGTTCAAAAGGGCTGAAGCCCACTCCCTTCTGTGGCACTTCTCGGTAGGAAAACAGCAAACAGGGCAGGAGGATGTCCCATTTTCTCCGTAGGCTCTCAGGCAGACTTCTTATCATGCCCTTCAGGGTCTTATTGAACCTCTCTACCAGTCCATTCGACTGGGGGTGATAAGGAGTGGTGAACCGGTAAGTCACTCCACACTCCTTCCACATCGCCCGCATGTAAGCTGACATAAAGTTGGTCCCCCTGTCGGACACAACTTCCTTGGGGAATCCCACTCGGGTAAAGATCCCCATCAGGGCCCTAGCCACCACAGGTGCAGTGACAGTCCTCAGAGGAATGGCCTCTGGATACCGTGTGGCATGATCCACCAGAACCAGGATAAACCTGTGACCAGCTGTTGTTGGTGGATCCAATGGCCCTACAATGTCGATGCCCACCCTTTCAAAGGGGGTGCTAACGACTGGAAGTGGTTCCAGGGGAGCTTTCAGCTTCACCCCTGTTTTCCCACTGGCCTGGCAGGATACACATGTCCGACAGTAAGTGTTGGACGCCACTTTCATCTGAGGCCAGTAAAAGTGGAGGACAAGCCGAGCAAAGGTCTTGTCCTGGCCTAAGTGTCCTGCCAAGGGTATTGCATGAGCCAATTCCAGCAGAAAGGCTCGGTATTGCTGCGGGACTACCAAGGCCCTTGATGAACCAGGTAAGGGTACCTTGGGTTCACTGTAGAGGAGTCCATCCTCCCAGTAAATATGGTAGTGTCCCGTAGCATCACCTGCTGCCTGGGCTTCAGCCTGACGCTTCAGTCCCTCAAGGGTAGGGCACTCCCTCTGCCCCTTACAGAATTCCTCTCTGGTAGGTCCTCCCTCCACATGCCACTCAGCAGGGATGGGTAAATCCTACAGAGAGTCTACTTCCCCCTCCACGGACTCCTGGTCCACCACCGCAGGTGGCCGATCTGTCACATGGGGCGTGGAAGCCTAAGCAGGCTCTTCCTGTCTCCGGGTCTGTCCCTTTTTGGCAGCGGGTTGGGCCATTGTTCCAGGCTCCAACCCGGGCGAACTCCCTCTTCGGGTAGTCGCAGACTGTGTGCTCACACAGGCCCAGTCAGGTGTACCCAGCATCGCAGAGTGCGTCCGGTATTCCACCTCTCTCCAAGTGTTGTGCTCCATATCATTTCCCAGCAGACAATCAACTGGCACGGCAGGGCTTACGGCAACTCGAAGTGAACCTGCAACCCCTTCCCACTCAAAGGGAACCTCAGCCACGGGATAGTGGCCCATTCTGCCGTCAGCCATCGCGGCGGGGTGGAGTACATTGGGAATCACCTGCTCTGGAGACACCCGCTGACTTCTCACCATAGTCATACTGACCCCTGTATCTCTCAGAGCCTCCCCTCTCTGGCCATTGATGGTGACCCATTGCCCATACTTAACAGTATTTGGGGGCACCTGGATCTTTGGAACCATCTCCCGTTCTCCCAGGGACACTAAGGTGACACCCGCCCACTCACCCCCCTTATCTAAGGGCAACTCCTCCCCGAGCGCTACACTAGCTACTCCCGGTGGTTTTCCTCCGGTGGGAGGGGGTGGTCTCTTTGGGCATCTGACATCTCCCTTATAATGTTCAACACCACCACACTCAAAACAGTGGAGAACCCTTGGCTGCTGGCTTTGGCCAGGATTAGGGTTTCTGGGCGGATTTGCCTTAGGGGTGAAACCTGTTCCCTTCCCTTGGAAACTGTTTTGGGGACCTTTAGAGAACTCCCTCTTTTTATCTCCCCCCTCCTTCTTCTGAGGGGCGCCCTGTCCGGCCTTTTGGGAATCCCCTCCAGTCCCCTTTGAGGACACCCGGGTACTTGCCCAGATGTCCGCCTCCTCTGCAAGCTTCCGGGGATTGGTCAGCTTGCTGTACACTAGGTGTTGGCGCAGCTCGGGAAAGCATTTCTCAAGGAGGTGCTCTTTCAAAAATAGATCATACAACCCCTCATAGTCCTTCACCTCACTGCCCTTTACCCAGCCCTCTAATGCCTTTCTTGCATAATCAAGGAAGTCCACCCAGTTCTGAGTGCTTAACTTGTGGCTCCCCCTGAACTTCTGGCGATACCTTTCTGGGTAAGCCCAACCTTCTTTACCAATGCTAGCTTCATGATGGGGTAGTTGGTTTGCTCCTCTGGTTCCAGGGCCAGCAAGGTGTCCCGACCAGTAGGAGGCATGTACTTATACAAACCACCCCCCCAGTGCTTCTCCTGCACCCCATGGGCTCTTAAGGAGACCTCATAGGCAGCCAACCACTTGGCTATGTCATCTCCCTGACTAAAGCTAGCAATAAGGTCTTTTGGCAAATAGGGTCTGGACTCCCTAGCTGTTTCTTTGGATTCGCTGCCACCATTTATTACAGGAGAGGGCCCCCTTTGCAGGGCCTGGAGTTCCAACTCTTTCAACCTGAACTCATGAACCATCCTCTTCTCTTCCTTCTCCTGCTCCAGCTTAGCCAACTCCCATTTTAATTGCCTCTTTTCCCTCCTGTCAGCGAGCTCTGCTTCGGTTAAGCCTCCCCCGGAGACACTACTGCCTTTCCTGGAGTAGGACCCTGGTCCTGGGAGTAGGTTTTCCCCCTCAGAGTGGAATAATCCATCTATCTCCACAACCGGGTCCCGGTCTGCCCCTTCATTCTCTTCCTTTCCTTCTTTGTGTGCCTCCACCCAAGCCCTTAGACTGGTTTGGAGTTCCCCCTTCTTGGCACCATGCTTAAAAAATACCCCCATTTTCTGGCAGAAATCTTTCAGCTGAGCCACAGAATAGGTATCTAGGTTTTCTAGTGCAAATTCCATTTTACAATAGGCAATACCAAGTTATACACACAAGGAAATTTGAGTTGCAAGGGCAACCTGAAGCTACCTCCGCCCCACCACCAGGAACAGATTTGGAAAAACAAAAGCCCAAATTAGGAGGGCCGCTAGGAGAAAACTCCTGGTGTAGTCTAGTGAATTACGCTCAATTACTACAGAGTAGTTGCAACCACAGTCAGGATCCCACCGCTAGACACCAATTTGTTGGAACCTGGGATGACAGGTCACCTAGGGTAGCCTGGCCTAGGGTAAGACACACTCACTAGAGGCACAAGTGTGAAGGTTGCAAACCACCCAGCAGTAAATCAACGTAATAACACACAAAAAGGACACTACACCAATGTTGGAAAAATACGGGTCTGTTTATAAAAATAATATACTCTGCTTTTATACCTTTGGAAGTCACAACTCAGTACATACAGTGGTCATGGAATTAATTAATAATACTTTCAAAATTATCAACTTATCTCATTAATCAGCATTAATAGTACATTACATTAGACTCCGGGATTGATTACATATGACTACTATGAAGTGCTCTAAACTTGTCTCCCACAGCACCTCTAACCCCCCTTCAGGTACACAGTCACTGAGAGGTTTCAAATATACCAGAATTTTACATAGACACCAGCAGACTCTATGAGGAACTTATGCCTCTACTTAAACAGCAGGCACCTTCAGCACTCCCTTTGCAGTTGGTTTCCTCAAGCTACTCCCCACCTTGTATAACACAGGGGAGGGAAAACGACCAGTGTCTAAGTTATTTCTTTAGGGGCTCCAGCGCCACTTTCCCCCTTCAGATTACCTCCTTACTTGTGGAAGATCTGTCAGTTGAAGTCTTGATACGCCAGAGGGTGGGGGAAATTACTCGGCAGGACAAAGGAGCCAGGCGCTGGCAAGATTAACCAGCCTCTAGGGCCCCTCAGCTCTCCCCACCCCGCTTGAGCCAACTCCTCTGTGTGGCGCTCGAACGGAGAAGGCAATTACCGCAGTATTCCCCAAGCCGCGATCGGGCTCCACAACTCTCCCCTCCCGCTCACGCCAGCTTCTCCATGTAGCGCTCGAGCAGGGGAGAGAAGTTACCACACGCCACAGCCGCCGTAGGATTCCCGGCGTTTCCTCTCACTTCTCCCTCGCTCTGATCGGGGAAACACTACACCTCTCGACTGGCTCCGCCCCACCGAGCCGAGCGGTCAACCGGGCATGCGTGAAGAGGGAGTGTCTCACCAACGGAGGCCGCGCTTCTCGGTCGGCGCTTCCTTTCTACTCCGCCCGCTAGGACATCCACAAGGGCTCCTCCCGGTCCGCTCCTCACCTCAGGACTTGCACCCACCGCTCCAAATCAGCGCCGCTCGTCACGCTACCAATTCAGGAGCGGAACGGTTCGTCGTCTCTCCGCCTCCGCTCCCTCAGCATACGTCACAACTGGTAGGAAGAGGGACACCGTGGGGTTTGACACCAGAGGGGGAGTCTCCAGCAATCGGGCAAAATGCAATTAAAGTGCGGAGTGAGGGGGTACCACAAAGATTAACCCCTCTCCGTTTGAGACCCTCTCAGCACAGTCTCACTAAAGTCTTTTCACTGGGCAGAGGACTGCACTCCACAGTGCTGCAGTCTCCTTCTCCTTTTCACATCCCCATTCTTCCAGTCTAGGGATTGGTCAGGCGCCCAGGGTCTCCAGTAACCCTAAACAGCGGGGACAAGACAAGTAACCCAGTGGGGATGAAGAGGTGGGTCAATAGGGCAGCATCCCAGTCCAGGAGATCAACCCTCTGACTAGCCTTCCCCGCACCTTCTGCTACAGCCTGTCCTCCAGCTGACTCTCTCTGGTAAGACAAAATGGCTGTCCAGCATTCCGCCTTTTATAGGCTGACCCTCAGGAGTCCAGAAGGGACCAGAAGGTTCTGGAACGCCCTATTCTACTCTATGGGACAGGTTCTGGGTTTGGCAGTTAGGACAGTTGGTAGCCACCATTTTGTGACTCCAACTATATTCCTGTCAGAAAAGGCCTCTAGGCCTGAGGTGAAACACTATGAGGGTGAAAGAACACCTATCCCCTTTACCAACACCTTGAAAAAGCTAGTGGACACAAAAATTAATAAAGGTATGAGGGGCAAAAAGGGGACAAAATAAATAATAAATTGGAGGGACTACGCAAAAAGTCAGACAGGTCTAACACTCTCTTAATAAGAATAAGGGGCTTGGTGTTCTTCAATAAGACTATTTCAATATGGATTGAAGGCATTAAATCAATCATGAATGTACCAAACTGATGCTACATCTGATTACAGAAATATCACCTTGGTGAGCTTCTATAAAAAACTATTCCAACCCTGATGAAGTCCATGTTGGACAAAACGCGTTGGCTGGGCTGATGCATTTGAGTACAAATAAAGATTACATTGAAAAAAAGAAATCTCAAGACTGCGCTGTATTTTCTGATTTAGTGGATCTTATAATATGTTGTATAGTTTGCAAATGAAATGAGGTTTAATTACCTGCTTGAGCATTGATGAAAGAATCTAGTTATAACTGTATGCTCCTTTTCAGAATTTGATAATCTTAGTCAGGATAAGGCACAAGCAAACCACAAATTAAACTGTGGTCAACCCCCTGGTAGCTTGGCACAGAGCAGTCAGGCTTAATTTAGAGGCAATGTGTAAATATTTGTGCAACACTTCAAACAGTAAAACAGCGTAAACAGCACACAAAATCAACACCCCGTTAGAAAAATAGAGCTTAGTTTAATTAACAAATCGAAACCCAAACGACAAAAATACAATCAGTAGAACCGGAGATATGAATATTTAAAGAATAAACTTCTATATAGCACCTAAAAACATAAAGAGCCAACCTAGGCAATCTGGTCATGCTGAAACAGGTCAAAGTCAAAAGTTCAAGCTGATCACGTTGGAACATGAATTAGATAGAGCCCCAGATTAGTTCAGCTGAAGGTTTACCCTCTCAAGTTTTGAGCCAAGAGCCCTGTTCGCATTGGAGAGGGTCGCATGAAGTAAGGAGAGTGTTGATGGCGGCGGTGGACATGGCACGAAGAGCAGGCCAAGTGTCGCAGGCGGTCGGGCTGGAGCTTCGCGTTGGTGGTCTTCCAGATTGATTGATGCTTTCCATGCAAGGAGATAGGCGGCAGGGCCTCATGCTGAAGTTCGGTGCGAACAGTGGGGTTCCGTGCGAACAGTGGGATTCCGGTGCGAATGGGCTCATTTGCAGTCATGAAGAGTTCAAAAGCTTGATTTAGGAGCCCACTGAACCACATCAAGGGCACTGAAGACTGGTCCAGGAGCTGCTTGGGAGCTTGCTTTGTGCCGGAGGCTCAGATCAGGAGGCCAACAGACTAGCCCTCTGAGTTACTCTGGGATCCCGGGTTCAAGACTGAGTTGCAGGCCTAGATATTCTTCCCCAGACAAGAGTGCAGAAGGCCAGTAAAGCAGGGTGCAGTTCCTTATAGAGGAGCAGTCCACCAAAGTGGCACTCCTTGTAGCGGCACAGTAGTCCGTCTTCCTGGCAGTGTCCCCAAGTCCAAAAGTGTACTGAAGTGGTGGTGCGCAATGTCCTTCTTTCATACACAGTTGTGCCTTTAAAGTGGGCAGAAACTTCTAGAGGCATACCCTTGAAGTGTACAGATGCCCTACCTTCCCTGCCCTTGTTCCAGACTTACTACAGGGGGTGTGCAGTTCTTTGTGTTGACTATATGGAAGAGTCTATGGCCCGCACTCCTTGTTTCTATTCTCTTTAATCCAATGGTAATTTTTAGGGGGGAGCAATCCTGGCTTACGCTGCGTCCTGCAGCGTCAAGTAAACAATGTAACTACCGCTGATATGGATGATATCAGTCCCAGGATGCATCACGCCTTATCATCGTAAACCAAATTTAATGTCCCATAATTTTAGTGTTTGAAAAATTAGGTTGTAGAACGAGGTAATTCCAATTTTCAAATGCGTGCATAATGCCCAATTGCCTTTAATACAGCATATCGAAATGTACAGTTCATTTAACAATGAAAAGCTTGACCCAATGCATTTCGGGCCGTGCTCTGCTGCCACTCTCACTCTGCTGCCACTCTCCCTCTGCTGTCACTCTCCCTCTGCTGTCACTCTCCCTCTGCTGTCACTCATGCTGTTACTCTCACTCTGCTGTCACTCTCACTCATGCTGTCACTCATGCTGTCACTCTCGCTCTGCAGTCACTCTCACTCTGCAGTCACTCTCACTCTGTAGTCACTCTCACTCTGTAGTCACTCTCACTCTGCTGTTGCTCACTCTGCAGTCACTCTCACTCTGAACGCCCGGAATAGGACTCTCGTTGCACGACACTGCTGTGCAGTGTACACAGAATCCGAGCCCTAAAAAGGACCAGGTCTAACACAACCCCCTTCAATCTAACAACGGGGGAGTTTAATCAATACCTTGATAGACTTTCCTGCTTAGGCGATAGATCGTGGACAATGGCACTCATCAGTTCTATGCCCCTTTGAACTCTGTTGGATACCTCTATCTACACTCTCCTGAGCCACTGAACTGATCCATGGGGAACTCTTCTCCTCATCTGTGCAGCACCTAACAGTAACTTGTTACCAGATACATCCCAGTTGGGAGACAGTACCACCATGTGATCTGGCTCATTACACCCCTTGGATCAGACTTTTGTCCCCAACCCAAGGAAAAGTCTGTGAATTAAGACAGCAACCAACGGAGGCCCCTGACAGCTGTCAGCTGACAAAAACATCAAAGACAAACTGGTACGTGCCAATACACAGATGAATAGACCAAAGGTTTCCATACAGACCATGCTAGCACTACCTCACATTAAAGGACACCACCGATGTGGAACTTGCATCTTATGCTAGAGTACCATCGAAGGAGATACATTTGAATACAGAGGTAAAAGTATCATACATGAAGAATTCACAAATTGCAATAGTACCAACGTAATATATTGTGTAATATGCCCATGCCAGCTTGCATACGTAGGTAAAACAACTCAGGCAGTAAAAAAAGAGGATCACTCAACACAGATCAAGAATTAAATGCAAAGTCCAGAATGCACCCATGGTACAACATTGCGAAGAAAAAAGATATGGGACACAAGACAAAATGTACAGTCCTAAAACACGTAAAAGGAAGTTGCACTGATTCTATACTATCGCGCATCGAAGCAAAAACTATCCTACGTCTGGGCACAACCTACAATGGACTCAACGAGAAGAGACAAGTAATGCACTGCATATGAGGAGCCAACTACATAACACACAGCACAATATGCATGTAACACACAAACTGATAGTTTTTCACTAGGTCCTGATGAATTGCCACTGATCCTCCAGACTATGAGGCATCAAACATGTCGACCCCTTAAGAGTAGAGCGCAGTTATCCCAAACCAATAATTCAGATAGTCGCCACTCTTTCTTTTAACCAGGGGAGGAGCCAACCTGAATAAAAGTCATTCTTTGGACTACTTAACCTGTTTTAATCACTTTACATTACACCACATCTACACTTTTTAGGTCCCTTACCTCCACTGCACCAAACGGCAAGTAACAAAAGATCACTGCCAAAGAGCCCCTCTTCAGCATCTTCAGGCCAAAACCTCAGGGGGGATACAACGTGGTTGGGAATAAAAAGATAAATCCAATTTCAAATCTGTGTACCCTTGACTAAGTACAAGCTAAGGTTTATTCTTGAAAAAAGGCTTTAAGTCTTATCCTGCGGAAATTAAAATACTTGCCCAGGATCACATCATTTGAAACCAATTTAGGGGTCAAGAGCATTATAGTTAGGTTGAGTAGATTATTTGAAGGTACTGACTCTTGAGGCGGAAGCCAAGAGTTTTGCTATTTTAAAAAATATTCACTGTGTGTTCTGCTTTTAACTTGCACGTGTAACTACCCCTGTCGGGGACACTCACCTTGCTTCGCGCAGCCGATTTAAATGCTGCCGCGAGATTGCCGCCATTACGAGGGAAGCCCTCGACTAAGGCCACGCCCACCGCCGCTCGGCCACGCCCCCCTCCTCTATTTAAACCGCGCTAGATCTGCAGCGCGTCCTTGAAGGTACTGACTCTTGAGGCGGAAGCCGAGAGTTTTGCTATTTTAAAAAATATTCACTGTGTGTTCTGCTTTTAACTTGCACGTGTAACTACCCCTGTCGGGGACACTCACCTTGCTTCGCGCAGCCGATTTAAACGCTGCCGCGAGATTGCCGCCATTACGAGGGAAGCCCTCGACTAAGGCCACGCCCACCGCCGCTCGGCCACGCCCCTTTTCTGCACCCCCTTAAAACAATGTGCTTGCCACGGACGCGCGCAGCGGGCGCGCCGCATGCGAGCCGAAGGCGCGCCAAAGGCAGGCCCGTCTGCGCCCGTCCGCGGCCGACCGGGGCAAGGGGCCACAACTCCTGGCCTTTCTAGGACACCAAGGAAAGTATACAACTTAGATTCCTTTCTTAAGCTGAGGCCCCCTTCAGAAAAAAGATGCTGTCACCGTTATCACCCCCTTGATCTACCCTCCTTCTGCCCGCACTGCAAGACGAGGGGTAACATTGCCCAAGAAAGAACTGATATGTAAGGATTATGTAATGCTTCTTCTAAACTGCAGATATTTGCCAAAGCATAGTACGGAAATCGCACTATTACTAGAGGAATACGCGCCTGACGCACTCTTTTTAACCGAAACCTTGTTAACCCCTGATTCGGACCCTGATCTGATACAAGCGCTTCCCCCGGGCTATCAGATTACACGCAGAGACCGGGCACAGGGGAAGGGCGGGGGACTTGCAATTATCTACAAAGATTTATATCAGTGCTATTGCACCCCGGATACTGTCCTAGACTGTGAAAGCATGTCCTTCTCCCTCAAACTTACCCCTAATGAGAGCTTTACAGGAACTCTCCTATATCGCCCACCTGGTCCTCTGAACCAATTCCATACAATGCTTCCATCAATAGCAGCAGAACTTGTCACCTTCCCCTCCAACTTTACGCTGCTGGGTGACTTTAACATCCATTTTCATGACAGCTCAGATAGTACAGCAAAAGAGCTAACCGCGAGTTTGGCCGCAGTTCAGCTAGAACAACTTGTCCAAACCTCCACGCACATTAAAGGGCATTTGCTTGACCCTGTGTTCAGCAACTCCGCTGAGCTCAGGGTAGCCACTTCCATCCGTCTTGCATGGACTGACCACTTTTTAATTCCCCTTACCTGGTCCACCGACAAACCCGTTCGGTCTGTTCCATCCTTGCGAAAAATGAGGAACTGGCCCAAGCTCCCACTAGAACAATGGTCCAGCTCCCTGGCAGACTCAAGACCCTCTCTCTTACAGGACCTCCATTTAGACAATCTGAATTTTGACAATTGGATCCTGAAATCTCTTGATTCTATACTTCCCATTCGGGAAATTAGCTTAAAAAGGCCACGGGTTACAGCCCCATGGTACTCAGAGGAGCTCAGAACAAAAAAGCGCCACTGTAAGAGGCTTGAGAGAAAGTGGCGGTTGGATTATGCCATCACAGACAAAACTATCTATAGGGAAGCCATCAAAGCTTATAAACTTGAAATAAAAAAGTCACAATCTGTTTATTACAATGAACAAATAACGAGGGATAGGTCAAAACCAAGGGAGATCTATCAAATAGTCAAGCGACTAACCAAGCTCCCCCCAATTACAGCTTCCAATGACAACCCTACCGCGTGCTGTAACGACCTAGCTGAATTCTTTTATCAGAAAATAAATAAAATCTATGTCACATTCGCTAGCCCATCTTCAGCCCCTCCCACTGATGCCCCCCGGCCCTCAAGGGAGGCAGAGCTCCCTTCCTGAATAACTCTGAATCATTTTACCCAGCTAGACCTACAGGCTCTGGAACTCCTGTCACTCCAAGTGAAGTCAGGCTCCCCTTGCGGCCCAGCTCCACCCCGCGCTATGGTTGCCGCCAGCCAAGTCATCCTCCCCACTCTTATGGAGTTGCTCAACAACTCCCTGAGAAAGAGCAATATTCCACTTGACTGGAAGAAAGCCATGGTGAAAGCACTGCTGAAAAAGCCTAACCATGATCCTAATAACCTTAACAACTACCGCCCCATCTCCCTGCTGCCGTGGGCAAGTAAGATCTTGGAAAGACATATCAACCTCCATCTAACCAGATTTCTCGAGTCTAACCACCTACTCGAAGCCTCGCAGACAGGGTTCCGCTCCAAACATGGAACGGAAACAGCTTTGCTTGCAGTAACGGAAGAAGCCAGGCGGATTCTGGATCGAGGAGGATCAGTGGCAGTTATCCTCCTCGATCTCAGCGCCGCATTCGACACGGTATGCCATAAAACTCTGTTGTGTCGACTCTCCAACTTAGGAGTGTCTGGAGATGCTCTGGCTTGGCTGGGATCCTTTCTGATTGGTAGGACCTTCCAAGTCTTTGATGGCGACTCCTCCTCCACTATCAAGCCTCTGCACTGTGGGGTGCCACAGGGCTCATCGCTGAGCCCCACGCTGTTCAATGTGTACATGGAACCGCTGGCTGAGATCGTCCGCCCTTATGATATTAAGATCATCACATGTAAATGTAAATGTAAATGTGTTGGACTTGTAAAGCGCACAGCTGCCCGTGAGCGTCCCGGTGCTGAAGACCGCTGGGGAACCCGTCCGGGCTTTCCCTGTGAGATGGTCCCTTCTGGGTATCTCCAAGGTGAAACTAGGCATCCCCGGCGTCTGTGGGGGGCCGTTGTAGAGATGAGGCAAGCTTAATGCCCAGAGTTGCCGAGTGTGATCCCTGGTTAGAGTAGGCACCGAGGCGAGAATTGTCGAGTCCGCTGACCCTGGTCCACGACCCTGCCGCGTCGGGAATTGAACCCTGGTCCCGGGCCGTTCTCTGCTTCCGGGTCTGCCGCCTCTAACCAGTGAGCCACACCTCTCCACCCTCATCCACACCTCATCACATACGCGGACGATACTCAGTTAGGGGTATCCCTTGCACAGAAGAACAGCGAGCCAACTCAAACCAATCTGGCGGCATGCATGGAGGAGGTTAGGAAATGGATGACGTCGTCCTCTCTGAAGCTCAACGGGGATAAAACCGAGCTTATGTTACTCGGTCCCCCAGCGCTGCTGACTATTGATCACCTATGGCCCACCAGCTTGGGCACACCACCCACCCCAAAGGACAATATAAAAAGTCTAGGGGTTTAGTCATCAATGGAGCGCACACCGCTAGCCCCTCCTCCGGATCGCCCCTCGGGACTTTGGTACTTGTTGTTCTTTAGTGGATCACCCAGGTGGGTGCAAGTCGGTACTTGTTGGACTGATGAATCTCTAGACCCGATACATGTCCCGGGTTTTAGGATATCGCCCGAGACATGTCTCAGGTTTCGGGATAACTTCCCTCATCAGTAGAGAAAGATCGTTAGGGGTGGAAGAGAAGGCCGCCACACAACCGTCAAAGGCCTCGTTGCCAGAACCGGCACGCAGGTGCGTCGTCCAAGAGCCCGTTGGCCCAAAGCTCAAGGGAGCCATATTGTGTTTAGTCATCAATGGAGCGCACACCGCTAGCCCCTCCTCCGGATCGCCCCTCGGGATTCTGGTACTTGTAGTTCTTTAGTGGATCACCCAGGTGGGTGCAAGTCAGTACATGTTAGACTGATGAATCTCTAGACCCGATACATGTGCCGGGTTTCAGGATATCGCCCGAGACATGTCTCGGGTTTCGGGATAACTTCCCTCATCAGTAGAGAAAGATCGTTAGGGGTGGAAGAGAAGGCCGCCACACAACCGCCAAAGGCCTCGTTGCCAGAACCGGCACACAAGTGCGTCGTCCAAGAGCCCGTCGGCCCAAAGCTCAAGGGAGCCATATTGTGTTTAGTCATCAATGGAGCGCACACTGCTAGCCCCTCCTCCGGATCGCCCCTCGGGACTCTGGTACTTGTAGTTCTTTAGTGGATCACCCAGGTGGGTGCAAGTCGGTACTTGTTGGACTGATGAATCTCTAGAGCCGATACATGTGCCGGGTTTTAGGATATCGCCCGAGACATGTCTCGGGTTTCGGGATAACTTCCCTCATCAGTAGAGAAAGATCGTTAGGGGTGGAAGAGAAGGCCGCCACACAACCGCCAAAGGCCTCGTTGCCAGAACCGGCACGCAAGTGCGTCGTCCAAGAGCCCGTCAGCCCAAAGCTCAAGGGAGCCATATTGTGTTTAGTCATCAATGGAGCGCACACCGCTAGCCCCTCCTCCGGATCGCCCCTCGGGACTCTGGTACTTGTAGCTCTTTAGTGCATCACCCAGGTGGGTGCAAGTCGGTACTTGTTGGACTGATGAATCTCTAGACCCGATACATGTCCCGGGTTTTAGGATATCGCCCGAGACATGTCTCGGGTTTCGGGATAACTTCCCTCATCAGTTGAGAAAGATCGTTAGGGGTGGAAGAGAAGGCCGCCACACAACCGTCAAAGGCCTCGTTGCCAGAACCGGCACACAGGTGCGTCGTCCAAGAATCCGTCGGCCCAAAGCTCAAGGGAGCCATATTGTGTTTAGTCATCAATGGAGCGCACACCGCTAGCCCCTCCTCCGGATCGCCCCTCGGGACTCTGGTACTTGTAGTTCTTTAGTGGATCACCCAGGTGGGTGCAAGTCGGTACTTGTTGGACTGATGAATCTCTAGACCCGATACATGTCCCGGGTTTTAGGATATCGCCCCAGACATGTCTCGGGTTTCGGGATAACTTCCCTCATCAGTTGAGAAAGATCGTTAGGGGTGGAAGAGAAGGCCGCCACACAACCGTCAAATGCCTCGTTGCCAGAACCGGCACGCAGGTGCGTCGTCCAAGAACCCGTCGGCCCAAAGCTCAAGGGAGCCATATTGTGTTTAGTCATCAATGGAGCGCACACCGCTAGCCCCTCCTCCGGATCGCCCCTCGGGACTCTGGTACTTGTAGTTCTTTAGTGGATCACCCAGGTGGGTGCAAGTCGGTACTTGTTGGACTGATGAATCTCTAGACCCGATACATGTCCCGGGTTTTAGGATATCGCCCCAGACATGTCTCGGGTTTCGGGATAACTTCCCTCATCAGTATAGAAAGATCGTTAGGGGTGGAAGAGAAGGCCGCCACACAACCGTCAAAGGCCTCGTTGCCAGAACCGGCACGCAGGTGCGTCGTCCAAGAGCCCGTCCGCCCAAAGCTCAAGGGAGCCATATTGTGTTTAGTCATCAATGGAGCGCACACACGCTAGCCCCTCCTCCGGATTGCCCTTCGGGACTCTGGTACTTGTAGTTCTTTAGTGGATCACCCAGGTGGGTGCAAGTCGGTACTTGTTGGACTGATGAATCTCTAGACCCGATACATGTCCCGGGTTTTAGGATATCGCCCAAGACATGTCTCGGGTTTCGGGATAACTTTCTTCATCAGTAGAGAAAGATCTTTAGGGGTGGAATAGAAGGCCGCCACACAACCGTCAAAGGCCTCGTTGCCAGAACCGGCACGCAGGTGCGTCGTCCAAGAGCCCGTCGGCCCAAAGCTCAAGGGAGCCATATTGTGTTTAGTCATCAATGGAGCGCACACTGCTAGCCCCTCCTCCGGATCGCCCCTCGGGACTCTGGTACTTGTAGTTCTTTAGTGGATCACCCAGGTGGGTGCAAGTCGGTACTTGTTGGACTGATGAATCTCTAGACCCGATACATGTCCCGGGTTTTAGGATATCGCCCGAGACATGTCTCGGGTTTCGGATAACTTCCCTCATCAGTAGAGAAAGATCGTTAGGGGTGGAAGAGAAGGCTGCCACACAACCGTCTAAGGCCTCGTTGCCAGAACCGGCACGCAGGTGCGTCCTCCAAGAGCCCGTCAGCCCAAAGCTCAAGGGAGCCATATTGTGTTTAGTCATCAATGGAGCGCACACCGCCAGCCCCTCCTCCGGATCGCCCCTCGGGACTCTGGTACTTGTAGTTCTTTAGTGCATCACCCAGGTGGGTGCAAGTCGGTACTTGTTGGACTGATGAATCTCTAGACCCGATACATGTCCCGGGTTTTAGGATATCGCCCGAGACATGTCTCGGGTTTCGGGATAACTTCCCTCATCAGTTGAGAAAGATCGTTAGGGGTGGAAGAGAAGGCCGCCACACAACCGTCAAAGGCCTCGTTGCCAGAACCGGCACGCAGGTGCGTCGTCCAAGAACCCGTCGGCCCAAAGCTCAAGGGAGCCATATTGTGTTTAGTCATCAATGGAGCGCACACCGCTAGCCCCTCCTCCGGTTCGCCCCTCGGGACTCTGGTACTTGTAGTTCTTTAGTGGATCACCCAGGTGGGTGCAAGTCGATACTTGTTGGAGTGATGAATCTCTAGACCCGATACATGTCCCGGGTTTTAGGATATCGCCCGAGACATGTCTCGGGTTTCAGGATAACTTCCCTCATCAGTAGAGAAAGATCGTTAGGGGTGGAAGAGAAGGCCGCCACACAACCGTCAAAGGCCTCGTTGCCAGAACCGGCACGCAGGTGCGTCGTCCAAGAGCCCGTCTGCCCAAAGCTCAAGGGAGCCATATTGTGTTTAGTCATCAATGGAGCGCACACCGCTAGCCCCTCCTCCGGATCGCCCCTCGGGACTCTGGTACTTGTAGTTCTTTAGTGGATCACCCAGGTGGGTGCAAGTCGGTACTTGTTGGACTGATGAATCTCTAGACCCGATACATGTCCCGGGTTTTAGGATATCGCCCGAGACATGTCTCGGGTTTCGGGATAACTTCCCTCATCAGTAGAGAAAGATCGTTAGGGGTGGAAGAGAAGGCCGCCACACAACCGTCAAAGGCCTCGTTGCCAGAACCGGCACGCAGGTGCGTCGTCCAAGAGCCCGTCGGCCCAAAGCTCATGGGAGCCATATTGTGTTTAGTCATCAATGGAGCGCACACCGCTAGCCCCTCCTCCGGATCGCCCCTCGGGACTCTGGTACTTGTAGTTCTTTAGTGGATCACCCAGGTGGGTGCAAGTCGGTACTTGTTGGACTGAGGCAGAGCTCCCTTCCCGAATAACTCTGAATCATTTTCCCCAGCTAGACCTACAGGCTCTGGAACTCCTGTCACTCCAAGTGAAGTCAGGCTCCACTTGCGACCCGTCTCCACCCCCGCGCTATGGTTGCCGCCAGCCAAGTCATCCTCCCCACTCTTATGGAGTTGCTCAACAACTCCCTGAGAAAGAGCAATGTTCCACTTGACTGGAAGAAAGCCATGGTGAAAGCACTGCTGAAAAAGCCTAACCTTGATCCTAATAACCTTAACAACTACCGCCCCATCTCCCTGCTGCCGTGGGCAAGTAAGATCTTGGAAAAACATATCAACCTCCATCTAACCAGATTTCTCGAGTCTAACCACCTACTCGAAGCCTCGCAGACAGGGTTCCGCCCCAAACATGGGAGGGAAACGGCTTTGCTTGCAGTAACGGAAGAAGCCAGGCGGATTCTGGATTGAGGAGGATCAGTAGCAGTTATCCTCCTCGATCTCAGCGCCGCATTCGACACGGTATGCCATAAAACTCTGTTTTGTCGACTCTCCAACTTAGGAGTGCCCGGAGATGCTCTGGCTTGGCTGGGATCCTTTCTGAGTGGTAGGACCTTCCAAGTCTTTGATGGCGACTCCTCCTCCACTAGCAAGCCCCTGCACTGTGGGGTACCACAGGGCTCGTCGCTGAGCCCCATGCTGTTCAATGTGTACATGGAACCGCTGACTGAGATCGTCCGCCCTTATGATATTAAGATCATCACATACGCGGACGATACTCAGTTAGTGGTATCCCTTGCACAGAAGAACAGCGAGCCAACTCAAACCAATCTGGCGGCATGCATGGAGGAGGTTAGGAAATGGATGACGTCGTCCTCTCTGAAGCTCAACGGGGATAAAACCGAGCTTATGTTACTCGGTCCCCCAGCGCTGCTGACTATTGATCACCTATGGCCCACCAGCTTGGGCACACCACCCACCACAAAGGACAATATAAAAAGTCTAGGGGTTTGGCTGGACCAATCCCTTACTCTCAACACCCAAGCAATTAAAACATCGGCAACTTGCTTCGGACTCATCAGGATGCTCAAAAAAATCCTCCCGTTCCTGCCTTTTGGAGCCAGGCAGATTGTGATACAGGGCCTAATACAATCTCGACTCGACTTCAGCAATGCCCTGTACATGGGGGCACCGGAATATGTGTTGCAAAAACTCCAGCGGGTCCAGAACGGCGCTGCACGCACGCTGCTTCAGATTCCACGGAAAGCTTCAATAGATTCCGGGCTGAGATCTCTACATTGGCTCCCTGTTAGGGAGAGAATAAAATTTAAAGCCCTATGCGTATCCCAACAAGCTTTCTGGAGAACTGGTCCCAAGATCAATCACTCCCTCCTCTCTCCCTACTGCCCCACCAAGCAACTCCGTTCCACCCATGCTTTTTTGGCTGTAGTCCCCCGGATCAAAAGCTCAAGAGCGGGAGGAAGATCCTTTATGTTCAACGCGGCTAAGCTGTGGAACTCCCTCCCGGTACATCTAAGATCGAATCCCAATCTGCTATCTTTTCGTGAACAGCTTAAAACCTTCCTCTTCACCAACTGAACTCTTCTCCAAGCTGTTGCTTCCTGAGGCACTATCCTTCTTAGCGCCTGGACGCCTTAGGGCAGCAGTCGCGCTCAACAAAACCCCTTTTCATTTCATTTCATTTCATTTGAGTCACTAGTCCTACAAGTCTTCTAACATTTTTAAGATTTTTCGAGGCCTGCGTGGGACCCGACTGTACCAAACAGGATGTGAGAGGCCCCAACACAGATAATCTCAGCTGCATGCTAATAAATTATCATAACTACTTAAAGTAACTACAGTCTGCTAACTTGGAGCGCTGCCCAGCCCGCTGCAGCACTAGGAAAACCGCAGGAGTGAGAAGCTGAGGCAAACAGGATGTAATTTTTTCAAAAGGATTCAGCTTAGCTGCTAGCTCCCTAAAATAATTTAAATCAATTTTATTGTAGGCAATATGATTGATCTATTTATTAAGAAAAGCTATGCAAAAACATAGGGCTGGATGTATTTATTGTGAAAAGCATATGCTAAAAGTGCCTAGGGGTGTAATTTAGGGGAATTGCTATTACATGGCCAGATCAGCCAAATTAAAAGATGCTCATGTGGACACACGTGTCAAAAACATAATTTATAGATGTGGACAGCAAATGGGTAAAGTCCGTGGTTGCAGTGGCCCAGGAGAAAGGTAAGAATGTGCAACTTGAGATTCGGCGACTACGGCGGCATTCAGAATCATGCCTGAAGCCTCCAAAAGCAGCCCGCTGGAGCCTGAGGCATCGACAGTTCTGAGTTGCAAGCTGCAACAGTCTTTAGTCTACAGACCTGAGGACGTGTGACTGGGAGCCCCATGGCCACGACTGTCAGAACCCCACAAGGCTTACCTAGAATGCTTGTGGGGCTATCTCGCAGGGACGACGTGAGCAACCTCCACCATCCCCCTCCTTACCCTATCGAGATGGATATACTTATTAGGGCAAGGATGGGACAAGGGGAAGGAGTCAAAAGGTGATGGGAAGGGACGTCGACCGTGAAGACCTGGTGAAGAATCCCACTAGACTGAGGGCACTTGGCTCGGTATCGCCAGCTAAAATAAGATAGGAACCAATTGTCAGTGCATCAGCCCACCCTTCCGGCTTGGTCATACACACAACACTCAAACCAATAAAAGGAACGTTGAGTAATGGTCAGTATAGTCACCTGAAACGAAGGCTGGAGATGAGCAACTCGAGGGCAGGCACCAAATACCCAAGTTCCTCTAGCACTGGAAGAAGATGACACCAGCGATCCAAACGTCAGTGGAGGGATAGCGAAAGGTGGCCACGCTCACCTGCGTGGTAGTAAGGTGAAGATGTAAAGAAAGAAAAAACAAGGAAGACTTCCGGGATGGTAAGAACAAAGAAAACCACAATCATGCGTTCTTTGAGCGTTACATGATTATAAAAGGCGCTCCTGTGCTGTGAAAAACAACGAGTGGAAGCGATCACACGTTCCCTGTGTGTGTCGCGATGCAAAAGGACAAGGCGCTCCTGCGCCGCAAAGACAATGACTGTATTCGCGACCACGCGTTCCCTTTGCGTGTCACGATGCAAAAAGGGCTAGGCACTCCTGCGCCGCAAGGCAAAGAATAAGTGGCAGAAAGAGGCACTCCTGCGCTGTGAGGACAATGACTGTATTCGCGACCACCCATTCCCTGTGCGTGTCCCGATGTGTAAGGACAAGGCGCTCCTGCGCCGTGGTGATACAAACAAGAGGAGGCGACCACGCGTTCCCTGTGCGTGTTGCGGGGCTAGTACAACAAGAGAGGCGCTCCTGCGCCACGGAGACAGTCAAGAAAACCTTGACCACGCTGAACAGTGTGTGTCACGGTCCAAGTGCCAGAGTACCTGAGTCGGCAAGGGTGGAGGTCTCTGGCAGGTCTGGTGCTCCTGGGTGTCCGTAGGCGGGTCGATGTATGGGGTGGCAGACTCGAGCAAGGTACAGTACTGAAAGCACAGAAGGGTTCGAGTACCGCGGCTTTATGCGATCTCACCCGGTAGTGCATCCTCCAGATGGATTGCGCATCCTGGTTGGAGCGCTAGTCCGCTAACCTGCCTTGCCGTCCTGCGCACCAACCAGAGACCGGAAGTTACCAAACGTACCCCCAGACGCACAGCTACTCTTCCCTGGCTGGAACCATGACAACGACGAGTCTTCAACAGCCTGGTCGCGGCGCACTGGATTTATTTAGGCATATTTAGATAGCGCATACTTTACCCAGAGGTGTCAAAGCGCTTTACAATAGAGCGAAGTATATAGGATTAGATATTATGGTAACATATTTACAGAGTATATATCCGCTAAAAATTACACCATGCAAACTAAAGTTGGCGCGATTAGGGTTCCAAAAAAACACATTCCACAATGAAGCGTAAGAAAAAACGAGTTCTACAGTGAGGAACACGAAACAGTCAGAGTTAATAGTCTCCGTTTCTTTGAAAAAGAAGAGTTTTAAGGTCCTTTCAGAAGATGCGGAAAGAGGTGGTGGTGCGGAGGTACGGAGGAAGCGAGCTCCAAACTCTGCCGAACAGGCCTCCAGTCTGGGCAGGTTTATTGGTTTGACCCCGCCCTCTCATTACTGACCCCGCCCCCACTTACCCTAACTCCCCACCCACACCCAGAGACCCCGCCCCTAAACCCACAGACCACACCCCCACATGCACAGGCCCCGCCCTCTTTGAAGTTCCCAACCTAACCTGTGGTGGGTGGTAAGAATGCCGCCGCGGTGCCGCCGCCAGTGAGAGCGCAGCTGGACCCACCCCCGGCAGAGGAGGAGCGTTCACACCACAGGCCCCGCCCCCGGCAGAGGAGGAGCATTCATGCACACTCTAGAAAAAACCATTCACTGCCCCCAGGCTGGGCGGGTTATTGTTGTGACCCCGCCCTCATATCCAGAGACCACGCCCTCACATCCAGAGACCCCGCCCCCACATACACAGACCCCGCCCCTTGCAGTTCCCATACTTTAATACTCTTCGACCGCTGCCTCGAGGTCATTTCTTCCCTTACCTCTCTTGTGCGTTCGGCCTGAGAGAGGAGGGAGGAGCGGCCCTGAGGGGGGGACGGATTGACTCCGGCTCTGGCGGCACAACAAACCGCGCGCGGGACATGAGCCACTCTTAATGATCCTGTCACAAGTGCGCATGCGCAGGATTTCCTCTTGATATTACTGCGCATGCCTTGAGATTACAAAGCACACGAAACTGTAAGAGTGCGTCACTGAGCAACCTCGCAGGGAAGCACACACAGTCCAACCGAGAGGGAACCTAACCGGGACCATCCACTCTGTCTTCCCTCAAACACGGGAAAGCCCCAGGACTGAACTATGAGCGCGGGTTCCTAAGGGTCTGTTGGATGAACAACTGCGCATGGGCGGAAAACAGACACGGTCGCGAGCGCGGCTTAAAAACAGCCTACTGATTAACAACTGCGCATGCGCGGAGGACAGCTCCACCGCGCAGCATCCTAGCGACGGTTACAAAGGGTCGGCTGTATGAAAAACTGCGCATACGCTCAGGACAAACACTGTCTCCTGTAGCGGAGCACGAGGCGCCTCGCGCCACAGCCAACGCTGAGATTTATTTCAGTGCAAAGCTCCTCGGTTGGCTCCTCTATGGGAAGAAGTGTCTTTCTTCTGCGCAGGCGCAATGAGACTGAGTGAGATCTGTCCAAGGCCGTTGTACTATCGATAGAGCCACCCCATCTAGTTTTACACCCCCCGCGTTTCCACGCCACGCGTGAAAACCCCATGTCTTGGCTGCCTGTATTTTTAAGAGCCTCACTTTTCAGGCCGTTTAGAGCGCATGCGTGTGATTGCACGCATGCGCTCTCAAGATCCAGCGGCGAACACTACTCCTGCTTGAGCAGCATTAACCACAGCTGCCAAGGCTTCAAATTGCTGTGTGCAGACATGCAAACCCTCCCGATTCTGGCGGGAGACTACCGATTCGAAGGCTAGTCTCCCGCCTCCCGATTCATGCACCTAGAAACACGATGCCGAGGTTTCTAGGTTACCGCTCTGTGTTTGAACATGCATACCGGAGTCAACGTCTGATCTCTATTAATTTTATTTGTTGTATTTCTGAAGACAATATTAACAAGGACAATATTAACCATCTCTGAAAGCAAAACATTAAACATACACAGTGAAAAAGGCATCTAGGAAACACTTAAGAATTATATAGCCTCCTCACAGTCAGACAACTCAATCGCTTTATATTCTTTGCCTATTCACACCATTCAAACAGGACTTTACAATGTTAATTATATACAGAGTATTTACATAGATTGGCATTCTTCCTTCCCATTCACAAGTGACAAGTGCATTGCAAGGACAACCATAGCAGCCTAACATGACGGAAGTACAGATTATTGCACTTTACCAAGTACAATGAGAACGCAAGTCACATTAAAGGTCAGAATACAGCCCTGAAAATAAGATGTTTTTTTTGTTTTTTTAAGGACACTGATTGACAACTACTTATGTGCTCGAATTTCTTATTTTTTTTGCAGAGTTTTATATAGCGTGAACTAGACCCAAACCGAATCAGGTATCAGAGCGCTTTACATGTTTTTCCATTTATGTTTCATTTTTACGTTTTCCAGTTACTTTCATTTTAGGCACGGGGAGATTAAGTGATTTGCCCAGAATCACAGGAGGTTTTATCATCGTTACCGAGACTCGAACCCAGATCCCCAGGTACGAGGTCGAGCGCCCTAGCCGTTAGGCCAACACCTCTCCCCCCGCTCAGTCTGCTAAAAGTCAACTTTGGAATGCTGCAGGAAATGCTTTCCACTGCCAATAATTGTGATGAGCTTGTTCCAGCAGGTGCAAATGTGTGCAAGATTATGGCCCCCTGTTTTAAGATGGGTCACTGTGAAGGCGTTATAGAATTCCTTTGACTTGTGGGACGCTTAGAGGAGTTTGCTACAATCCACGGGTGTTCCATCACATCCTTTAAAGGCAGCCTTTGGTATGGATTATGTTTCAGCAGCTTTGAGATCAGGTCACGAGCGCCATCAGACACAGATGAAGGAAACTGATATTCAACCTTGAAAATGTGCCGGTAGGTTTCCTGATGCGAGTCAGCTTCAAAAGGTGGCTTTGCAACAAGAAATTCATAGCACAGCACACCAAGACTCCAGAGATCCACTTTATCGTCATGCATTTTACCTTCAATCATCTCAGGAGGCAGGTAGTCTAAAGTACCACAAAGGGTTCTTCGCCGGGATAAGGGTGCATGCACAGACCAACCAAAGTCTGCAATCTTCAGCTCTCCATTTGAGCCAAGCAGTAAGTTCTCAGGCTTGATGTCCCTGTGAATGACCTTCTTCGAGTGGCAGTAAGACAGTGCATCTGCCAGCTCGGTGATGTACGTAGCAGATCTTTGGTCATCAAACATCTTATTTTTCTGGAGCTCTCTGAATAGCTCTCCACGTGGTGCATATTCCAAAATAAGGTACACTCTGGTAGCATCATGGAAGTAGCCATATGGCCTTAATATGTTGGGATGCCTTAAATGAGACTGGATTTCAACTTCTCTCCTTAGCTGATGTTCAACTCCTGCCTTTTCCAGCTGAAATTTGAAGAGCACCTTCAAGGCTAGAATGAATTTGCTTTGCTGCTCACGGGCAAGATACACATTGCCAAACTTTCCTTTACCCAATGGTCTTCCAATTTCGAAATCTTCCAAACACCACTGTTTCTTTTTTTTCCTGGTCACAAGGATGGTCAGTGCCTTTTGGATCAGCAGATTTAGGATTCTGACTAGGTTGTTGCTTCTCCTGTTCCGTTGTTTTTGAAGGTGGTCTACATGCTTGTGGATTTGGAGTAGTCAAGTGGGAAGGCTGAGGTCGCACTTGTGTCACTGGTTTGGCGTGCTGCTGACTTTGTGTCACTTTAGCCTGACCAGTAGGCTTCGGATTGACAGAGGCAGTTTTTTGAGTTTGTGATAGGACACGCTGTGGACCATTTGATGAACATAAAATCCTCTGTGGTGGAAGAACCCCACTATGGCCACTACTTTGAGGCTTGTGCGTCACAGGTACACGTTTTGCATCACCACCAGCTGGCAGCATATTCTTTGCAACTCCGGTAGATCCATTTTGATTTTCCTTGCCATGCCGGTCCATGTAAGCAGGCTACAACGTCGCTTGCGGGAAATTAAAAGCCCGCGTCTTGATCGATATTTTATTCCAAAATTTAGAACACGGAAGATGGCCGCGCCTGGTCCGCTGCGCCTCTCTCTCTCAAGGCCACACCACAGCGAGAAGCCGAGCAAGAGTCTGATCTGAAGCTCTTTTTTCTTTTCAAACCTGTTGTCCAAAATGATATCATACCCAAAATGTGATTACTGTTGCTCTTAAGAGCAGATTCTATAGGGTGCAGCCACATTATGCAGTCATGGAGTATCACTCGGGACAGAGAGAAGTGGGGAAGATGTTGCAGCATTACTATAAAAGGCTGCAACAGTAAGCCCCCCCCCCAATTTGATTGGCAGAATATCAAATCAAGGTGCAAACATCACTATGATTGTTGAAAAATGTTAAGAGCCCAAATCATGTATACATGCAAACATACATTAACCGAAAGTAAGCAGTGTTGTGATATCAAAGGTGGGAGCAGCCTCTATTTTAAATAAATCACATTTAGGTACAAAAAAAACCTTTATGCAAAGACAGCTGGAGTATGGCACCACATGCAGATACAAAATTACTAGAGAGAGAAAAAAGCATAGTAACATGGCATGTTTGGTGTAAATTATGTGTGATGACCTCATCTGGTTGACAGAAAATGTAAGTAAAAAATGATCCTTGTAGCAACATCATCAATAGTGGGGAAATCCTTAAGGAGAAGGAATCATATGTGCAAAATCAGCAAGTGCGTGGAAACAATTTTAGGAATACAGATCATATTCAGGAGATAAAATTCCTTGGAATGTAAAATCCCTCTTGAAAAAATAGAGTTCAGATAAAGAAAAATGAATTAGTAGGAGGTCACATTAGTTGTAATTGGTGTGCATCACATCTGGTTGACAGCACATGCAGGTGCTAAAACGCCCCTGGTTCAACATAAGCATTAATGTGGAAAACATTTAGCAGCACAAAACAAATTTAGGTGCAAAATCACACTTGGTGCAAAGTAAACATGGTAATATTCCATTTAGAAATAAATTCCCTAAAAATGATCAAAACCAACCTGGTTCAACAGGAGTGTGGAATACTTCTATGTGCACAAAGACGCCTTGATTGCAGGACATGGGCATGTTGCTTCATTCCACATGCACTGGCCATTGGAAGTGCAGACTACCACCTATTAGCCAACTGAAAACTGTATGACCGAACTATTCCTCTACCATTATCTAAAATGTGAATGGCACTTTCTTCAAGCAATTACTGATGGCAGCTGACCAAATCCAACTAATGGCTGAAGGCGTTGACTCAAGTCCTCCAAGGTGATTACCTAGCGCTTGGTCATTACATATACTGTTTTCAGGCCCAACCTTCTTATCATAATTTGATGCCTTCTGGGTATTGAAGTTGTTTTACTTACATTGAATTAAGTAGACTAACATCTGAAAGGATTGGTTTGATGAGGAACAATTCCAGACTGGAGACAGACTCTGTAATGACCTGGAGCGAGGTTGTGCCACAAGTCTGTGTTAGGCGTTGATGGATAACACGTGTAGCCAGGCCAAAAAAAGGTGTTGGGCAGAGATGCAGATTCATATTATCTAGAATTAAATGCTTTACTCCTTTCCAACATTTGACCTTTAAGTAACTCCAGAATGTTTCAGGAGTCCCCCTCATTTTGGTCAGGTGAAGCAACTGACAAGCACACCCAAAAAACAGTTTCAACACCACAACGCCCACGACTGGCTTAACCTCGATTCACAAATATTTTCAGAAGTACACCTACCTATGTGGCCTTTATTAACGAAATTAAAAGAGCTAGAGGATTTTGGTGGGTGGGGCTTTATGAATGCGACTCTCGACTCCAGGTGCGGAATTCAGAGACAACTGACAAACTGCTGTTCAAGCACATACGCGTACCAGTATAGATGACGCAATTCATTTTAAATATTGTCTATATTGAAAGATTGCATCTCCTGGTCTACATGTTTTATAATTAAATGCCAAGAACAGGACCATTAAAAACCTGCAAGCAGCAGCGTCTGTCATTGAAAAGATGAGTGCTGCAGATGAGTGACCTGCTGTTTAAAGAACTGCAGTGGACGATACACTTGAAGACTTGGGGGGGGGGCTCTGTTGTGAGGGGTTAGTCGCTAGGAACAACACTAGACTAAGAAAGTAGGCGCTACGCGTTTGGCGCTGATTGCACGTCATGTAAAGGAGGTGCGTTGAAATACAACATGGATTCAGGCAGAAAAGATACAGCTGAACCAGACATGCCAACCCTCCTAATTCAGGCGTGAGGCTACCGATTTGAAGGCTAGTCTCCCGCCTCCCACCTCTCCATTCATGCATCTAGAAACCTGATGCCAGTACTAATTAGGTTACCTGCTGCTCTAGGCTGCTTGTAATAACACAGAAGCAGTGCGCTCAAAACGAGTCTGGATTTAGTTTCTGCTCTTTTCTTCTGGACTTCCCCCCTACCTATCTCGGTAGTTTTTACTATCGCCTGAGCCCGCCCCAAAATCTATTGGTTTAAATGTGAGCTTGGGCGGGCCAGGGTTGAGAACTCAGGAAACAAATAATTTCATGCCTCCTACACCCTGCGTAATTAGTATTACTTGGTGGGCTTCAGCAGAGCAGGCATCTTCTGTGAGAGTGACAGACTGGAAGTACTGTACTGCCGGTAACGTGCTCCTGCAGGCCAGTGCACAATATATTGCCAAGCTCCCAATCACTGCTATAGCCAGCTCCTGACACAGGTTAAGAAGTCAAGGTAAGACAGAATAACATTCAGTAAAACCGAGAAATACTCTTTTTTTGTTCGAACACTTTGTAAAACTGCTAACAATTAAATGTTGATGCCACTCTTCATTCACGCCCGCTTTAATCTCCCTCTACAAGAATTACCTCAGACATCTAAGCTTAATGATTTGTCCTTCATTCTTGGAAGGGGAGACAGGAGCATGTGATGAGAATCAACATGTTTATTTTTACCAGTTTTACATATTAATGCACATAAAAACTCTTTTGTTAGCGCCAAAACAAAATGCTGATTTTCCCCATACTCATGATATGGTGTTATTACCAGAGGTGCAGACTCATAAATAGGGAACCAGGTTCAAGTCCTGGAGTTGGCTCATCCTCCTGTGATTCTGGATAAATAATTCAATCTCCCCATCCCTATAAGCAATGAGTGGTGACATTACGTAATGTAATTGGAGCTCATGTAAAGTACTCCTTTACCAGGTCATGTCTGCGATATAAAAAATGAACAACAAGTTGAAAACAAAGCATTAATATAAGTAAAGATAAATGGATACCTATTTAGTGGCTGATTTGTAAATTGTCAATCAATTAATCATTTGTAAAGCGCACTACATACCCGCGAGGGTCTCAAGGTGCTGGGGGTGGGGGGTGCTACTGATCGAACAGCCAGGTCTTGAGGAGGTCGGCGGAGTGTAGCTGGCGGTTGGGGATCTACAAGGAGAGCCGTCTGTTGAGGTAGGCTGGGCCGGTCTTGTGGAGTGCCTTGTGTGCGTGGGTGAGGAGCTTGAAGGATATCCTCTTGTTGACGTGGAGCCAGTGCAGGTTTCTCAGGTGGATGGTGATTTGGCTGTGGCGTGGTACCGCGAGGATCAGCCGCGCCTAGGCGTTTTGGATGCTTTGTTGTCGTGTGATGAGCTTGGTCAGGGCTCCCGCGTAGAGGGCATTTCCGTAGTCGAGTATGCTGCTGAGGAGGGCCTGGGTGACTGTCTTTCTTGTATCTGTCGGGATCCATCTGTAGATCTTGTGGAGCATGCGGAGGGTGTTGACGCAGGAGGAGGAGACGGCATTGACTTGCTTGGTCATTGAGAGCGTTGAGTCGAGGATGATTCCAAGGTTGCATGCATGGTCGGTGGGTGTCAGGGCTGCCCCCAGTGCCGTCGGCCACCAGGAGTCATCCCAGGCTGAAGGGTTGATGCCGAGGATGAGGACCTTTGTCTTGTCCGAGTTCAGCTTCAGACGGCTGGTCTTCATCCAGTCGGCGACGGCCTTCATTCCTTCATGGAGGTTGGCTTTGGCGGTGATGGGGTCCTTGGTGAGGGAGAGGATCAGCTGAGTGTCGTCGGCGTAGGAGATTATGTTGAGGTCATGCTGTCGGGCTACGTGTGCGAGCGGGGCCATGTAAATGTTGAACAGCGTCGGGGTGAGGGAGGATCCCTGTGGTACGCCACAGATGATCTAGGAGGCTTTGGAACGGAATGGGGGGAGGCAGATGCTCTGGGTTCTGCCCGAGAGGAAGGACGTGGTCCAATCCAGAGCCTTGTCTCGGATCCCTGCGGCGTGGAGGTGTGCACATAGTGTGCGGTGGCAGACGGTGTCGAAGGTGGCAGAGAGGCCTAGGAGTATGAGTGCTGCGGTCTCGCCGTTGTCCAGCAGGGTCTTGATGTTGTGGGTGGCGTTGATGAGGGCTGTCTCGGTGCTGTGGTTGCTGTGGAACCCTGACTGGAAAGGGTCCAGGATTCTGTTTTCTTCGAGGTATCGGGTTAGCTGTCTGTTGACAGTTTTCTCGATGACCTTGGCCGGGAAGGGGAGCAGAGAGATGGGTCGGAAGTGCTTGAGGTCTCTTGGGTCTGCCTTAGGTTTTTTGAGTAGGGCGTTGATTTCGGCGTGTTTCCAGATCTCTGAGAAGGTCGCGCTCTCGAGGGAGCGATTGATGATGTTGCGCAGGTGGGGTGCGATGGAGCTACTTGCTCTGTTGAAGACGTGGTGCAGGAATGGGTCTGACAGAGAGCCGGAGTGGATTGTGTGCATGGTCTTGATGGTGTCATCGATGCTCACGCTGGCCCAGGCTAGCAGGGGGTCGTGGTCGATGGTGTGCGGAGGGTCTGTTTTGTTGCTGTCTGTTGGGGCTGTCTGGATGTTGAAGCTGTTGTGGATGTATGCTATCTTGCGGTGGAAGAAAGTGGCGAGGGAGTCGCACAGTACTTGCGACGGCGGGATGTCGTTGGTGTTGGAGCTGGGGTTGGAGAGTTCCTTCATGATGTTGAAGAGCTCCTTGCTACTGTGTGCGTTGTTGTTGAGGCAGTCTTTGAAGGAGGTCCTCTTGGCCGCCCTGATGAGGTGGTGATGGTTGCGGTTGTCGTCCTTGTGTGCTGAGTGGATCTCCTGAGTTTGTTCACTGTGCCATTTCTTCTCTAGTTTCGGCAGGCTTGCTTGGAGGCTAGAAGTTCTGGGGTGAACCAGCTGGCCCTCTAGCTGGTGTCTCTGTGGAAGGGATTCTTCAGCGGGTGAGGGTGTTGGCGCAGTCCTCGATCCAGCATCTGAGGCTGTGGGCAGCGTCGTCGGTGTTGGAGGGTTCGGTGGGTGGGCTGAGAGTGAGGTTTGCGTGTAGTTCGTCTTCGGTGATTTTGCTCCAGCAGTGGCGGGGATCTGTTGGGTGCGGTGGTGTGTGGTGTGTTTCTGTAAGGTGAAGTGGATGCAGCATTAGTCGGTCCAGAGGAGTTCGGTGGTGTGGCTGATGGAGACGTGCAGGCTTGAGAAGAAGACTGGGTCAAGCCTGTGGCCGGAAGAGTGGGTGGGCGTTGTGACGAGTTGCTTCAGTCAAAGGTTGGCGAGGTTATCGATCAGGGTTGTGGAGCTGTTGTCATTGTTGTTCTCAAGGTGAAAGTTCAGGTCTCAGAGATGGATGTAATTGGTGGAGGTCAGGGCGTGCGTGCTGATCAAGTCGGCAATGGAGTCGCTGAACTGGGGGCGGGGTCCGTGGGTCGGTAGATGAGGGTGCCTCTGAGGGTAGAGTTAGGGTCTGTGTGGATCTGGAAATGCATGTGTTCGGCAGTGCTGAGCGCGTCGTCGGTGTTACTCGAGACCCTGATGCTGTTCTTGTGGACGATGGCGATTCCTCCTCCGTCTCCGTTGGTGCGGTCTCTGCGGGTGATCTTGTAGCCGTCTGGGATGGCTATGGCGATGTCAGGTGCAGAGGAGTCCATAAACCTGGTCTCTGTCAGGAAGGCAACGTCCGGGATGTTGTGTCGAGCAGGTCCCAAAGATCGATGGCATGCTTGAGTGCGGAGCGAGGGTTCAGTAGTATGCATCCGGAGGTGGTTGGGGTCTTTCGTGGCGGGTGGTTCGTCGGCTCTGAGGCTGGTGTAGCTGCAGTTCCGGCAGGTGAAGGGGGTGTGTGCGCTTTTTGGGCGGCCTTGAAGCAGGTGTGACTCTGTCCGGAGTTGAGAGCGTGCAGAGTGCTGGCGTCGTAGTGGTGGTGGTCATCGTGGCTGGTGCGGGGGCCAGGGGTTCTGGCATTGGGTGCTGTCCAGGCACGGACAGGCGCAGACGGGCTTGCCTTAGGCACGCCTCTGGCGCGCCCGCTGCGCACAGCCGCACAGTGGCCAGCATATATGGGGAGGTGTGAGGGAGGAGCAGCTGGGAGGCGGGGGCAACGAATGGGAAGTGAGCAGTCAGGGGGGCGGGGACGCAGCAGCGAGGGCGGTGAGGGACAACAAAGGTAACAGAAGGAAAAAGGGGCAAAGAAACAAGGGAAAAACGAGTGGCACAGAGGGCAGAAGGGCACAAAAACAAGTGTAACAGCGGGCAGAAGGGCGCAAAAAACGAGTGGAACAGAAGACAGAAGGGCACACAAAATGAGGGGAAAACGAGTGGCACAGAGGACAGAAGGGCACAAAAAAACGAGTGGCACAGAGGGCAGAAGAGCACAAAAAAGCGAGTGGAACAGAGGGCAGCAGGGCACAAAAACGAGTGGAACAGAAGGCAAAAGAGGCACAAAAACGAGGGAAAAACAAGTGGCACAGAAGGCAGACGGGCACAAAAAATGAGTACAACACAAGGCAAAAGGGGCACAAAAACTAGGGAAAAACGAGTGGCACAGAAGGCAAAAAGAAAACAGAAATACCGGGAAAACGAGTGGCACAGAGGCAAACTACAGAATACAGAAATACTGGGGCAGCCGAGAACAGAAGGCAGAACGGGCAGAGAGGCACGGGGGCAGCGAGGGGAACAGAAGGGAAAACCAGGCAGGGACACCGGGGCAGCGAGGGGTACAGAAGGAAAGACCGGGCAGAGAGAGCACGGGGAAGCGAAGGGAACAGAGAGAAGAAAAAGGGGCACGTACCACGTACAGGCAGCGGGGTAAGATAAGACAGACAACAGCAGTCACAGACACAACAATGAAAATTAAGGCAATAGAATAAAAGCAATAAAGCGGAGGTTGAACAAACCTAACTACGGCCTACCACTGGCCACCAGGGATGAGGAGCAGGTGGTAGCCTGCGGTTGGTGGAGGGCCTCGAACGTCTTCAGCAGCGGCAGCTGGGGCAGGGAAACACAGGCAGTGCTGTGCGGAGGGGGAGCGACCTACCTTGTAGGGTCAAGGGTTGCTCTCCTCACCGCGCAGCGGCCGGCATATATGGGGAGGTGGAAGGGAGGAGCAGCTGGGAGGTGGGAGGCGGAGGCAGCGAATGGGCAGTGGGCAGTCAGGGGGCAGGGCCGCAGGGAACGCAGCGGCAAGGAAAGTAAGGGACAACGAAGGTAACAGAGGAAAAAGGGGCACAGGAACGAGGGAAAAACGAGTGGCACAGAGGGCAGAAGGGCATAAAAAATGAGTGGAACAGAAGGCAAAAGGGGCAGAAAAACGAGGAAAAAATGAGTGGCACAGAGGGCAGAAGGGCACAAAAAACGAGTGGATCAGAAGGCCGAAGAGCACAGAAAATGAGGGAAAAACAAGTGGCACACTGGGCAGAAGGGCACAAAAAACGAGTGGAACAGAAGGCAGGAGGTCACAAAAAATGAGGGGGAAATGAGTGGCACAGAGGGCAGAAGGGCACAAAAAACAAGTGGAACAGAAGGCAGAAGGGCACAAAAAACAAGGGAAAAACAAGTGGCAGAGAGGGCATAAGGGCATAAAAAAACGAGTGAAAAAGAAGGCAAAAGGCACAAAAATGAGGGAAAAACAAGTGGCACAGAGGGCTGAAGGGCACAAAAATCGTGTGGAACAGAGGGCAGAAGGGCACAAAAAACGAGTGGAACAGAAGGCAAAAGAGGCACGAAAACGAGGGAAAAACGAGTGGTACAGAAGGCAGACAACCACAAAAAACGAGTACAACACAAGGCAAAAGGGGCACAAAAACTAGGGAAAAACGAGTGGCACAGAAGGCAAAAAGAAAACAGAAATACCGGGAAAACGAGTGGCACAGAGGCAAAATACAGAATACAGAAATACTGGGGCAGCCGAGAACAGAAGGCAGAACGGGCAGAGAGGCACGGGGGCAGCGAGGGGAACAGAAGGGAAAACCAGGCAGGGACACCGGGGCAGCGAGGGGTACAGAAGGAAAGACCGGGCAGAGAGAGCACGGGGAAGCGAAGGGAACAGAGAGAAGAAAAAGGGGCACGTACCACGTACAGGCAGCGGGGTAAGATAAGACAGACAACAGCAGTCACAGACACAACAATGAAAATTAAGGCAATAGAATAAAAGCAATAAAGCGGAGGTTGAACAAACCTAACTACAGCCTACCACTGGCCACCAGGGATGAGGAGCAGGTGGTAGCCTGCGGTTGGTGGAGGGCCTCGAACGTCTTCAGCAGCGGCAGCTGGGGCAGGGAGACACAGGCAGTGCTGTGCGGAGGGGGAGCGACCTAACTTGTAGGGTCAAGGGTTGCTCTCCTCACCGCGCAGCGGCCGGCATATATGGGGAGGTGGAAGGGAGGAGCAGCTGGGAGGTGGGAGGCGGAGGCAGCGAATGGGCAGTGGGCAGTCAGGGGGCAAGGCCGCAGGGAACGCAGCGGCAAGGAAAGTAAGGGACAACGAAGGTAACAGAGGAAAAAGGGGCACAGGAACGAGGGAAAAACGAGTGGCACAGAGGGCAGAAGGGCATAAAAAATGAGTGGAACAGAAGGCAAAAGGGGCAGAAAAACAAGGAAAAAATGAGTGGCACAGAGGGCAGAAGGGCACAAAAAACGAGTGGATCAGAAGGCCGAAGAGCACAGAAAATGAGGGAAAAACAAGTGGCACACTGGGCAGAAGGGCACAAAAAACGAGTGGAACAGAAGGCAGGAGGTCACAAAAAATGAGGGGGAAATGAGTGGCACAGAGGGCACAAGGGCACAAAAAACAAGTGGAACAGAAGGCAGAAGGGCACAAAAAACAAGGGAAAACAAGTGGCAGAGAGGGCATAAGGGCATAAAAAAACGAGTGAAACAGAAGGCAAAAGGCACAAAAATGAGGGAAAAACAAGTGGCACAGAGGGCTGAAGGGCACAAAAATCGTGTGGAACAGAGGGCAGAAGGGCACAAAAAACGAGTGGAACAGAAGGCAAAAGAGGCACGAAAACGAGGGAAAAATGAGTGGTACAGAAGGCAGACAACCACAAAAAACGAGTGGAACAGAAGGCAAAAGGGGCACAAAAACGAGCGAAAAAAGAGTGGCACAGAAGGCAAAAAGGGCACAGAAATACTGGAGAAACGAGTGGCACCGAGGCAAAATACAGAATACAGCTGGGAACAGGAGGCAGAATGGGCAGAGAGGCACGGGGGCAGCGAGGGGTACAGAAGGAAAGTCCAGGCAGAGAGAGCACGGGGACTGGACAGACATCATCTGGAGAGACTGCCTTTCAGGCGGTAAGCAGGGAAGATATCTCCTCTTCCTTAATCCTTGGGAGGACTAGGATATGAGTGATGAAGGCTTGTAATGATTATGCATGGGACAGGATAAAGGAGGCCAAAGTTTCACAAGCACCTTAGGAGGGGGAATAGTAACTTTGATACAAGGCAAACTGGTGAGATTCTAGACTGCCCTTGAGGAGTTGTAGGGTTAAAATTGAAATTAAAATGGTAGCAATAAGATGCAATATCCCATGCCTGGGTTGTTGACATTTATTTTGCACTTTCATAGGCAGGCGTATGTATTTTTAAGTGTCCACTGTACTTGCAAATGCATGGCAAGAAGACTCCATCAAAACACATACAGACACACAGCCGAAGGTGAGAATCTGTAGGTTGTAGTTTACTTATTTGCAGTTCTTAGACCACTGCTAAAGCAAGCCCAGAGCTTAAAATTGACAGTCACTTGATTTATTGTATTTTTAACAAGGCACCTTACTTTTGCTCACTCTTGGGGCAGAAGCCCATTCTCCTTCATCCCGCACAGCCGACTTGAACGCTGTCGCGGACAAACAAACTTTAGCGGCCGCCATCACCGGCGTGCACACAGGCCACGCCCCCCCACCCAGCATATAAGGCGCTGACAACTAGCGACCTCATTTACATTGAACCTACTCCTGAGGCGGAAGCCGGGAGCTGTAGGTGCGCGATCTTTTTTAAAATTGACAGTCACTTGATTTATTGTATTTTTAACAAGGCACCTTACTTTTGCTCACTCTTGGGGCAGAAGCCCATTCTCCTTCATCCCGCACAGCCGACTTGAACGCTGTCGTGGACAAACAAACTTTAGCGGCCGCCATCGCCGGCGTGCACACAGGCCACGCCCCCCTTCCACGATAAATATGTGCATTTACAGGAAGCGCAGTGGACTAGCGCAGCGGGGGTGCCGTTTGCGCGCCGAAGGCAAGCCCGTCTGCGCCCGTCCACGTCCAACCGTGGCCAGGGGCCTGTTACCTCGCCTATTGCACACAATACTCATCTGCACAGGTACTCAACCTCCAAGGCCCGTGGCCTCTGGATGATGGCGTTACAGCACGCATTAACAGACTGGGGCTGTCCCCTCTATCCGCCCCTCTTTTCCCCCCTCAGCCGTCATCTATACCCACCGACTCGCCCCGTCCTGTGCCTTTAGTTCGCCCTCCCATCACCACTGTATCTGCCTTCTACCTTAACACCAGGTCAGCCGTCAAGCATTATCACGAACTCTTCACCTTACTGGACCTGCACAAACCCGACCTACTGTTTCTTACGGAGACTTGGTTTTGCGACAGTTCCCTTCCCTCCCTACTGGCCACCCTTCTGGCATCTTATTATGCACTTCGCGTCGACCGTCCCCCCGGCAAATCAGGCGGCGGAGTTGCCCTGATCGCCCGCAAAGAAATCGTCTTCCAATCTCTAACTCTTTCCCCTATTGGATCTTCAGATTATTTAGTGGCCCGTACACTCTCCTTCGGCACTCCGCTCACTTGTGTGCTGCTGTACCGTCCTCCTTCTTCTCCGCAACTCTTCCTTCCGAGCTTTCTAGACCTGGTGGCAACCCTAGTCGTAAACAATTCAGCCATCTTGATATTAGGAGACTTCAACTTCTGGCCTTCAGACCCGGCCGAATGTTCAACATCGAAAGAGTTTTCGGAGTCTCTTCGCTCTCTTGACTTTTCTCCAGCTGTACACCACCCAACCCACTGTCAGGGCCACATCTTAGATCAGATCTGGTCCCTCAACTGCCCGGTGTTGTCCTTGGCCATTTCCCCCTGCACCTGGTCCAATTATTTTCTTATTTCTTTTTCACTACCCATCTGCTCAGCCCGTAAGTCCCCCCTCCCTAAAAACACCTGGGCGCGCTCCTGGAACCGCGTGGATGTGACCTCCCTGTCTACCACTCTCTCCGCCTCCTGCCCAGATCTCCACGGGCTGTCTTCCCTCGAACAAGCTGACGCCATCACCTCTTGGCTCTGTTCAGGGTGCGACTCAGTCGCTCCCCTCAGGCGCGTATCATCCAAACGCACCAACGACGCCAATCGCTGGTTCAACCAGGATCTCAAAGATCTAAAACGTAATGTTCGTCGAGCAGAACGCTCCTGGAGGCGCGGCTACTGTCCAATACGAAGAAAACAGTATACTACACTCTTGGCCCAGTATAAAAACTCCATCCTAGCGACCAAGAACACCTAAATTTTTTTCCAAAATTTTAGCCGCCGAGAATCAGTCCAAAGAAATGTTCACCATTGTGCACGATCTCGCCTTCTCCGATAGGGCCTCCCTTAACCTTTCCCCCTTCCAGCATCTTTGCGACTCCCTCAATACTTTTTTCCTCGATAAAATTTCTATCATCAAAGCAAATATCCCTCCTTCCTCCCCTTCCTTTGTAAATCCCCAGTGTCCCCCCAACTCAGCTCGTCTCGACTCTATTCCCCTCCTTACAGAAGAATCCTTTCTCTCTCTTCTACCGATGATCAAGTCTGGCTCCCCTCTAGATCCTAGCCCTGCACCCATTCTGAAACAGATTTATTCTGCCTGCACCTTGCCCCCTCTCACTCTTCTCAATAGCTCGCTATCACAGGGCATTGTCATCCCACCTCTAAAAACGGCCGTCATTTTACCCATTCTAAAAAAACCCGGAGCGGACCCCTCTGTACTTGTCAATTATCGCCCCATCTCTCTCCTACCCTTTCTGGCGAAAGCCCTGGAGTGCCGCGTTACTAGGACGCTCAGCACTTTTGTGGAGGAGAATATGATATTAGCCCCACGGCAGGCTGGGTTTTGCCCCTCACACTCAACGGAGTCCGTGGTACTTTCGGTTCTTGACAACCTCAGAGAGGGCATGGACACTAGCCACCCCCATGCCCTGGTCCTCCTCGATCTCTCCGCCGCCTTTGACACGGTTGATCACTCCATCTTATTGTCCCGTGTCAAGGCGGCGGGAATCGGAGGCGTTGCCCTGGTCTGGCTGTCCTCCTTTCTGAGTGGCCGCACCCAAGCTGTGTGCTTGGGAGATTTTGCAGCGGACTTCCAGCCGGTCAAATGCGGGGTCCCCCAGGGTTCATCCCTGTCCCCGTTAATATTCAACCTGTGCATTGCTCCTCTTATCTTTGCCCTCCAACAGCTGGAGGTCTCTGTCTATAATTATGCGGATGACCTCCGGCTTATTTTCTCCTTATCTTCTTCCCCTGAGTCCATTTCTAATTTTCAATCTATCATGATCTTTATCCGGGACTGGATGAACCACAACCACCTGAAGCTCAACCCCGACAAAACGGAGCTGGTGCTGACAGGTGGCTGCTCCAGTCCCTGGTCCTCTTCTTTCTGGCCCCCCTCATTGGGTTCTCCCCAACCCCTTCCTCTTCTGTAAAAACCCTCGGGTTCAAACTGGATCACCAACTCTCACTTCACTCCCAAGTCAGCTCTGTGGTGTCCTCATGCTTTCACTCCCTTCGTACCATCCGCAAAGTCTCTCGGTTTTTCTCCTATCCGGCTCTTAAACTCATAGTCCTTGCAATGGTGATCTCCCGCCTGGACTACGGCAATGCCCTTTATTGTGGCATGCCCGCGTACAGCTTGCGACGCCTCCAATAAGTCCAGAACCAGGCGGCCCGCCTGATCTTTAATCTATCCAAGTATCATCATGTTACTCCCCTCCTCAAGACTCTTCACTGGCTCCCCATCCGTGAACTAGCCCAGTTTAAACTAGGATGCATCATCTTTAACGCTCGCTCCGGTTCAGCCCCTGTCTTTATCACTTCTGAAATTCACTCCTATGTCCCCGCCAGGGAGCTGCGTTCCTCCACCCAACATCTGCTCCTAGTTCCTCGATTCAAACGTAAAAAGTGGGGCGGTTCCAAATTTTCCACACTCGCCCCCTCTTTTTGGAACTCCCTCCCGGCTCACCTGAGATCTTGCCCCCAGTACACACTCTTTCGCAACGCATTGAAAACTTTCCTTTTTACACAAGCTTTTTCCTCCTAACCCCCCTCTTTCCTTCCTCCCATCTCTAAGCTTCAGGGGTTCAGCTCAATTAGCGCCATGAAACCGCTAGGTGTACGCACGCTCAAGAAATATTTTAAACTCAAACTCAAACACACACCCAGAGATTGTCCCATCCTTCTGGTGCAGATCAGAGATTTAGTCTCAAGCACATCACAGCCTAAGATAAATGAAAATACTGGCCATTTACAGCACTGCACTTTACTTTAGCTAAGACTTTTTCCTTCTTGCCCTCATTACTACACTAGGGCTTTCAAGTAGGTCTTTATTTCTAGCATTTGAAATACATTTTACTGCTTTTGTTGTTTTACACCGTGTGTGTTGTGCATGCTTGCAATATATTGTGGTACAAAAGGGGGTGGTGATGGACAGAGCATCTGAACCAATCAAACTCTCACACCCAGTCAAAAGATTTGGGCTTGATCCATCACCGTTCTTTAGCCCACTCCGCCACCCCAGTTCAGACATGGCTATATGCAAATCAGTCTGACCCTGTGCCTCATGGGAACAGTTCAGCCCGAACTGCCAAGCCATGTCTTCCCTGGACCGGAAACAAGCTTCCGAGGACCGGTTTCTGGCATTCCAGCCGTCATCAGCCCGGCTTGCTTGAATCCAGTGGCAAAGTAAACAAGGGACTCACGTCTGAGCATACCCTGCCACACTTATGGTGGCCAAAGTGGCACAAAAGGGGGTGGTGAGGAATAATAATAGGGCACTATCATGTTCCAGAATGCTGCCAGCCTCCCGCCTTCCACCTCGAGTACAGATCCCTATTGCTAATATACGTGACTTTTATCATATACATGCCCTAGGATGCTACGCGTTCTCCGTGGTAATATACTGTAGACAGTTCTCCTAATTATGGGCTTTATCCGTGATAATGCACACTACCCAGTGTGAATATACACCCCCAATAATGGATATTGTTATAAATAAACACAGTCTCTATTGCGATATACGTTCTAAGTGCTGATTGGCGGTCCCAAAAGCCATATACGTACATGTCCCTGTTGGGAATATACATACTCCTTTTTTTCCTGTAGGGTACTGTTGTATCTTGAGTCTTCCTGCTGCTCAGCTAGTATACATGAGATGTGGAATGTTGATGAATGGAATGTGAATGTGTTGTGAATGTCAGTTGGGTGAGGGCTGAGCAGCAGGACAGCTGCTCCTGATGGGGTTTTATCATTTATAACTTAACAACTTATCATAATAAAGTAACCTAAATAATATATTTGGAGTATCCATCTTCTTTTGATTACATCAGGTAACTTTTGATTGAAACCAGCTGAAAGCTCCTCTAGCAAAATGCAGGGCATCTCTGAAAGCGAGAGCATGTGCAGGGATCTCAGCCTACCGTTTTGAAAAGTGCTTGCCACCCAAAGTATCTGTGTTGTTTTTGTCTACCTGTGAGTATTTCTTTTCATGAAGCCCTAGTGTATAACCTCAAATCCAAGTTTACCTTTTGAGAGTTCTATACTTGACATTTCTATCAATGAACATGTTGAGTGTAAAACAAAAAGCTGTATCTTCCAGGGCTGCAGCCCTCCTTCCCTCTCTCCCCCTTCTACAGCTCTGCTTCTCTTGCCTCAGTCCTACCCCTCCCTAACCGCCTGTCCAACCCTAGCCCCCGCGCCGGTCACCAGCACCCTTCTCCCTCTATCTCTCTTCAGCACCTTCTCTGCAACCCGTTCCCTCACCGCTGATTTCGCTTATCCTCCCTCCCCCCGCCTTCTGTGCGATCTACACTGGTCCTTTCCTCTCACCAGTTCCACGTCCCTGTCTCCCGCCTGCCCTACTCTTCACCACAAGCCGTATCTTATTCCACTTTTTCTTCCCCTATCTTCTCCAGGATACAAGAGACCATCTACCCCAGTGGTTCCCAAACATTTTTGACCCATGGCTCCCTTGACCTAATTGGCAGTTGGGCGTG
Source organism: Lissotriton helveticus (assembly GCF_964261635.1). Taxonomy (NCBI): domain Eukaryota; kingdom Metazoa; phylum Chordata; class Amphibia; order Caudata; family Salamandridae; genus Lissotriton; species Lissotriton helveticus. The sequence goes on along the minus strand of NC_136058.1, from coordinate 390,245,317 downwards.
GCTCTCCACCATGTTTTTACCGGCGCACCGGGGTGCCGCGGCGCACCCTTTGGGAACTACTGGTCTACATGAAGAATCAAGCCTAGACGTGATGAAGGATTCAGAGGGTAGCCATCACTGTCATAAAACTTTATTTGCCATCACAAAGATCTTATAAAGTACGTCTCAATGCATACATAGAGTAGTATAAAGCACTCCCACTAAAAGTAACTAGGTTAGAGAAAGGCTCAAGGAGCTCTGTGGCGTTACAAGAAGTTTACGTGAGGTGAGATCTGATCATGGGTATCCGCAGAAATGGTTGAATTTTTAACTTCATCACCATCCCCCTTGCACCCTTTCCCCCTCTGCCTTACACCCTTCTCCCCTCCACCTTGCACCCTTCTCTCCCTTCCCCTTGTACCCTATTTCACTCAGCCTTGCACCCTTTTCTACCTTGCACCCTTCTCCCCTCTGCCTTGCACCCTTCTCCCCTCTGCCTTGCACCCTTCTCCTCTCTGGCTGGCACCCTTCTCCCCTCTGCCTTGCACCCTTCTCCTCTCTGTCTTGCACCATTCTTTTCTCTGCCTTGCACCCTTAGGCCCTCTGCCTTGCACCCTTCTCCTCTCTGCCTTGCACCCTTCTCCCCTGTCTTGCACCCTTCTCCCCTCCCCGTTGCACCCTTCTCCCCTCTGCCGTGCACCCTTCTCCCCTCCTCCTTGCACCCTTCTCTACCTTGCACCCTTCTCCCCTCTGCCTTGCACCCTTCTCCCCTCTGCCTTGCACCCTTTTCCTCTCTGCCTTGCACCCTTCTCCCCTCTGCTTTGCACCCTTCTCCCCTCTGCCTTGCACCCTTCTGCCCTCTGCCTTGCACCCTTCTCCCCTCTGCATTGCACCCTTCTCCACTCACACTCTCCAACATGCAGCAGTCACGAGTGACGACCCCTCAACGAGGAGTGAGGCAAAGACAGAAGCTGGCAGAGTGCGGCTGCATCAAGGCATAAGGCGCCCACCCAACGCTCTCCACCAGGCCTCTCACCCTGCACACACCCAATGCTCTCCACCAGGCCCCTGAACCTGCACCCACCCAACGCTCTCCACCAGGCCCCCCACCCTGCACCCACCCACCCAACGCTCTCCACCAGGCCCCTGACCCCGCACCCACCCACCCAATGCTCTCCACCAGGCCCCTGACCCTGCACCCACCCTACACTCTCCACCAAGCCCCCCACCCTGCACCCACCCACCGAAAGCTCTCCACCAGGCCCCTGACCCCGCACCCACCCACCCAACGTTCTCCACCAGGCCCCACACCCTGCACCCACCCAACGCTCTCCACCAGGCCCCCCACCCTGCACCCACCCACCCAACGCTCTCAACCTGGCCCCTGACCCCGCACCCACCCACCCAACGCTCTCCACCAGGCCCCTGACCCCGCACCCACCCACCCAATGCTCTCCACCAGGCCCCTGACCCTGCACCCACCCTACACTCTCCACCAAGCCCCCCACCCTGCACCCACCCACCGAAAGCTCTCCACCAGGCCCCTGACCCCGCACCCACCCACCCAACGCTCTCCACCAGGCCACACACCCTGCACCCACCCAACGCTCTCACCCAGGCCCCCCACCCTGCACCCACCCACCCAACGCTCTCTACCTGGCCCCTGACCCCGCACCCACCCACCCAACGCTCTCCACCAGGCCCCCCACCCTGCACCCACCCACCCACCCAACGCACCCCACCAGGCCTCTCACCCTGCACCCACCCACCATAAATGGAAAGAGCAATGCAGAAAAGAGTCCTCCAGCTCCCCACCCCCCACCCCAAAGTACTAGTCATCCTGGTTTACAGTTGTTGAAACAAGAGAGCACCTTTGTAGGTGCCACCTTCAGCACGCCATCTCTACGCCATGGTAGGTGCCATCTCTGTATGGCTCTGAGTTACTTGCTTTGCACTCTCACTGCAGGTCACCTCTGCTCAGCTTGGCCATTGTTCACTTAATGATGACAACCCCTGCTTGCAAGGCTAGGCTCTCAATTGCAGTCTTCATGCGACAACCATATTACACAGTTATTATTTCCCAACAATGCTTTTATTTCACAATACCTCAGGATCTTGGAGGAAATTAAAATGACTGTGCTTCTTGTCCTGATTTTTGGGCAAGCAGTGACTTAATTCCCACAGGAAGATGTCCTCGCAAAGTTCAATTGTTAATTATAAAAACAGAGAGAAAGTTTAGTCCTCAAGGTTGACAACCAAACGTCATTTTTGTGATATAAAAGTATAGTTTGTGGCAGGCGCTTTTTTCTGCAGTTTTCCACAGCCCCCCCTGCAAGCTGTCCACGTCTCTGCCACCCTTTCACCCTGTTCTTCGGCCCTTCATCCCACCCAAGCCCCAGGGCTCCTGCAGCCTTCCCCACCCCCTCCTCACCTCACAGTATGCAGTAACAGCCCCTCTCTTCTCTTGTACAACTCCCAGGAGAAAGAGGGCCCTGTGACCGACGCCTGCGCTTAAATAACCCACCGTATCTCCTAGCCGAACTCCAAAGATGAAATGTATGAGTTAGCAGACCCCCACACTGGGGTCTGCTGGCCCAGCTCCTTCCCTGCCTCCATTCCCTATCACTACCCCCCTCCCCTAGGGAAGGGGGGGCTGAACCAAGGGGCATCTTAAAGCATAGTGCGGCCAGGTGCAGCCCGCGCTGCTGGAGAGGCCTCTTTCCACCTCCTCAGCAGCGGCGCTGCCTTTGCATGCTCTGCCATCCTGGCTTCCAAGTGCCCGTGGGAGTAGTGAGCCTGTTCACGCATGCGCAAGGAGAGGGTAAACAACCAGATGGGGGAGCACGAGTATACAGGCAGAACCTGCATGTATCCGCACCCCTCTGACGTAGGGGGTGTACAAAACGACGGGGTGGAAATTTAGTTAGAACACCGTCACAGTCTGTACTCAGTGCCCGATCGTATTACTTTTTAATTGAGCTGCGATGGGAAGGCGTGTATTTATTCCGCACATGCGCAGTTGTGAGGCGCCATGATTGCACGTGATTGTGGCTCGTGCAGCGGCCTGAGCGCGCGCTTCAGTCTCGAGGACATCCGGGCGCTGCATCCTCTGCCCCAGGCCCTGTAGCACCCACTGACCCGTGCACGAGGAGGGGCGAGGTCATGAGGACCACAACCCCCCAAGGGACCCCGAGGAGGGGCCGGTGCAGAGTGTGACCGGAGCAGAATGTGACCGGAGCAGAGTGTGAGGGGAGCAGAGTGTGACCGGTGCAGAGTGTGACCGGAGCAGAATGTGACCGGAGCAGAGTGTGAGGGGAGCGGTGTGTGACCGGTGCAGAATATGACCGGTGCAGAGTGTGACCGGTACAGAGTGTGACCGGTGCAGAGTATGACCAGAGCAGAGTCTGAGGGGAGCAGAGTGTGACCGGTGCAGAGTGTGACCGGAGCAGAATGTGACCGGTGCAGAGTGTGACCGGAGCAGAGTGTGAGGGGAGCAGTGTGTGACCGGTGCAGAGTGTGACCGGAGCAGAATGTGACTGGTGCAGAGTGTGACCGGTACAGAGTGTGACCGGTGCAGAGGTGACCGTAGCAGAGTGTGACCGGAGTGCAGAGTGTGACCGGAGCAGAGTGTGACCGGAGCAGAGTGTGACCGGTACAGAGTGTGACCACTGCAGAGTGTGACCGTAGCAGAGTGTGACCGGAGTGCAGAGTGTGACCGGAGCAGAGTGTGACCGGAGCAGAGTGTGACCGGAGCAGAGTGTGACCGGTGCAGAATGTGACTGGAGCAGAGTGTGAGGGGAGCAGTGTGTGACCGGAGCAGAGTGTGAGGGGAGCAGTGTGTGACCGGTGCAGAGTGTGACCGGAGCAGAATGTGACCGGTGCAGAGTGTGACCGGAGCAGAGTGTGACCGGAGCAGAGTGTGACCGGAGCAGAGTGTGACCGGAGCAGAGTGTGACCGGTGCAGAGTGTGACCGGAGCAGAGTGTGACCGGTGGAGAGTGTGAAGGGAGCAGAGTGTGACCGGTGCAGAATGTGACCAGAGCAGAGTCTGAGGGGAGCAGAGTGTTACCGGTGCAGAGTGTGACCGGAGCAGAATGTGACCGGAGCAGAGTGTGAGGGGAGCAGAGGGTGACCGGAGCAGAGTGTGACCGGAGCAGAGTGTGACCGGAGCGTGACCGGTACAGAGTGTGATTGGTGAACTGCACTGTGCAGTGTGTGACCGGTGCAGAGTATGACTGGTACACTGCACCGTGCAGAGTGTGACTGGTGCAGAGTGTGACTGGTACAGAGTGTGACTGGTGCACTGCACCGTGCAGTGTGACCGCTGCAGAGTGTGACCAGAGCAGAGTGTGACCGGAGCAGAATGTGACCGGTGCTGAGTGTGACTGGTGCACTGCACTGTGCAGAGTGTGACTGGTGCACTGCACTGTGCAGAGTGTGACTGGTGCACTGCACTGTGCAGAGTGTGACTGGAGCACTGCAGTGTGCAGAGTGAGACTGGTGCACTGCACCGTGCAGAGTGTGACCGGAGCGTGACCGGTGCAGAGTGTGACCGGTGCAGAGTGTGACCGGAGCAGAGTGTGACCGGTGCAGAGTGTAACAGGAGCAGAATGTGACCGGTGCAGAGTGTGACCGGTGCAGAGTGTGACTGGTGCTTCCCTCATGGATAAAACTGCTCTTGAAACACTGATGGCTGCATCTTTGCAAGGATGGTTATTAAAAAAAATGGGCTTTACTTGCTTTAACACAGGGGCAGCAGTGCAGAGGTAAAATAAAATGATAAAAACAAACCATTATTATCATTTTATTTTTCTGTTTCTAGGTGCAGGGAGAGGCGAGCCGGCCAGAGCAGGGGCCGGGGAGGTGTGGTGAGCACACTCAAAGAGCGCCTTGGGCCGGCCAAACATTCATGCGCACTTTGCATGATCCCCACCAGGCTGTAATACACAGCCTGGTGGGGAAAATGCACAGGCTCCCTGTCCACATCTGAGCGCCGAACCACGGTGTTCAGAACAATCTCAACGCTTAGGGGAACCAATCACAATGCTTCATTGTAGTGTTGTCATTGGCTTAGGGAGCCCGGTGGCTTCCTGCGATGACAAGAAGAGGCGGCGGCTGGCGACACCACCAGCAGGTACTCTTTCTTTATTGTTTTCACCCCCCACCTCCCTCTGCCACAGTTCCCCATCAGCCACCAATTCTTTAACATAGGGCCTCTGCATGACTTTGAGAAGCTGGGTCATCCTGCCCTTGTACATTTTATGAACAGCTCTGTGTTTAATCCCAAGCGAGATTGGAACTATGCAATTATATTGGAGATGCACCCACAGTGCAACCCGCACCACAGGCTGTTTGGTGGCCAACAGTGGGGGCAGGGGAATTCTAGTCAGGGGCAAGTGGTTTTTACCTGTACCACTGTGGGACGGTTGCATTTCACTCCCTCTGGAAAAGGGCCATTTGGTCTCCATTACTGTACATGACGTATGTAGGAAGGTGGAATCTGACTGCATGGTTGCCCCCACTTTTTTCCTGGTGTTTTGCTGGTTTTCGACTTAGTTTGGCTTGGATCCTGCTATTCAGGACCCCATCCTATCTGCTTTCTCCCTTAAATTGATTACCAGTACTTTTGGTACACTCCAGATTAGATTCTGGGGTACCCTTATCATTCCCTAGTATATCGTTTACTATGTACCCAGGGCATAGGTACCCCAGAGGCCTACCAGGGGCCACCCCTGGGAAGCCTTCCAAAATTACACTACAGGACTGCTACTGCAGCCTGGGTAAGGTGGTGCATGCACCACCTTACTCAGATATAGTTTCACTATATCGCTCCATATCACTGCGGGAGCGAGACCAGTGCCGGTGTGAAGGACGCCAACGGGCGGTGCCGTGAGGGAAACGGCTGTTTGTTTGTTGAAGGGGGAGCGCCGGGAGACTGCCTCCCGAGAGACTACATTCCCCAGCAGCCTTAGGGGCGCCCGTGACGCGAGGCTAGCGCACGGAGGCGATTGAAAAGCCGACGCGCCCAGGAGCCCCTGGGGGAGCGAGACCAGTGCCGGTGTGAAGGACGCCAATGGGCGGTGCCGTGAGGGAAACGGCTGTTTGTTTGTTGAAGGGGGAGCGCCGGGAGACTGCCATCCGCTAAAAATTACACCATGCAAACTAAAGTTGGCGCGATTAGGGTTCCAAAAAAACACATTCCACAATGAAACGTAAGAAAAAACGAGTTCTACAGTGAGGAACACGAAACAGTCAGAGTTAATAGTCGCCGTTTCTTTGAAAAAGAAGAGTTTTAAGGTCCTTTCAGAAGATGCGGAAAGAGGTGGTGGTGCGGAGGTACGGAGGAAGCGAGCTCCAAACTCTGCCGAACAGGCCTCCAGTCTGGGCAGGTTTATTGGTTTGACCCCGCCCTCTCATTACTGACCCCGCCCCCACTTACCCTAACTCCCCACCCACACCCAGAGACCCCGCCCCTAAACCCACAGACCACACCCCCACATGCACAGGCCCCGCCCTCTTTGAAGTTCCCAACCTAACCTGTGGTGGGTGGTAAGAATGCCGCCGCGGTGCCGCCGCCAGTGAGAGCGCAGCTGGACCCACCCCCGGCAGAGGAGGAGCGTTCACACCACAGGCCCCGCCCCCGGCAGAGGAGGAGCATTCATGCACACTCTAGAAAAAAACATTCACTGCCCCCAGGCTGGGCGGGTTATTGTTGTGACCCCGCCCTCATATCCAGAGACCACGCCCTCACATCCAGAGACCCCGCCCCCACATACACAGACCCCGCCCCTTGCAGTTCCCATACTTTAATACTCTTCGACCGCTGCCTCGAGGTCATTTCTTCCCTTACCTCTCTTGTGCGTTCGGCCTGAGAGAGGAGGGAGGAGCGGCCCTGAGGGGGGGACGGATTGACTCCGGCTCTGGCGGCACAACAAACCGCGCGCGGGACATGAGCCACTCTTAATGATCCTGTCACAAGTGCGCATGCGCAGGATTTCCTCTTGATATTACTGCGCATGCCTTGAGATTACAAAGCACACGAAACTGTAAGAGTGCGTCACTGAGCAACCTCGCAGGGAAGCACACACAGTCCAACCGAGAGGGAACCTAACCGGGACCATCCACTCTGTCTTCCCTCAAACACGGGAAAGCCCCAGGACTGAACTATGAGCGCGGGTTCCTAAGGGTCTGTTGGATGAACAACTGCGCATGGGCGGAAAACAGACACGGTCGCGAGCGCGGCTTAAAAACAGCCTACTGATTAACAACTGCGCATGCGCGGAGGACAGCTCCACCGCGCAGCATCCTAGCGACGGTTACAAAGGGTCGGTTGTATGAAAAACTGCGCATACGCTCAGGACAAACACTGTCTCCTGTAGCGGAGCACGAGGCGCCTCGCGCCACAGCCAACGCTGAGATTTATTTCAGTGCAAAGCTCCTCGGTTGGCTCCTCTATGGGAAGAAGTGTCTTTCTTCTGCGCAGGCGCAATGAGACTAAGTGAGATCTGTCCAAGGCCGTTGTACTATCGATAGAGCCACCCCATCTAGTTTTACACCCCCCGCGTTTCCACGCATGCGCATAATTATGCGCACGCGTGAAAACCCCATGTCTTGGCTGCCTGTATTTTTAAGAGCCTCACTTTTCAGGCCGTTTAGAGCGCATGCGTGTGATTGCACGCATGCGCTCTCAAGATCCAGCGGCGAACACTACTCCTGCTTGAGCAGCATTAACCACAGCTGCCAAGGCTTCAAATTGCTGTGTGCAGACATGCAAACCCTCCCGATTCTGGCGGGAGACTACCGATTCGAAGGCTAGTCTCCCGCCTCCCGATTCATGCACCTAGAAACACGATGCCGAGGTTTCTAGGTTACCGCTCTGTGTTTGAACATGCATACCGGAGTCAAAGTCTGATCTCTATTAATTTTATTTGTTGTATTTCTGAAGACAATATTAACAAGGACAATATTAACCATCTCTGAAAGCAAAACATTAAACATACACAGTGAAAAAGGCATCTAGGAAACACTTAAGAATTATATAGCCTCCTCACAGTCAGACAACTCAATCGCTTTATATTCTTTGCCTATTCACACCATTCAAACAGGACTTTACAATGTTAATTATATACAGTGTATTTACATAGATTGGCATTCTTCCTTCCCATTCACAAGTGACAAGTGCATTGCAAGGACAACCATAGCAGCCTAACATGACGGAAGTACAGATTATTGCACTTTACCAAGTACAATGAGAACGCAAGTCACATTAAAGGTCAGAATACAGCCCTGAAAATAAGATCTTTTTTTTTTTTTTTTAAGGACACTGATTGACAACTACTTATGTGCTCGAATTTCTTATTTTTTTTGAAGAGTTTTATATAGCGTGAACTAGACCCAAACCGAATCAGGTATCAGAGCGCTTTACATGTTTTTCCAGTTATGTTTCATTTTTACGTTTTCCAGTTACTTTCATTTTAGGCACGGGGAGATTAAGTGATTTGCCCAGAATCACAGGAGGTTTTATCATCGTTACCGAGACTCGAACCCAGATCCCCAGGTACGAGGTCGAGCGCCCTAGCCGTTAGGCCAACACCTCTCCCCCCGCTCAGTCTGCTAAAAGTCAACTTTGGAATGCTGCAGGAAATGCTTTCCACTGCCAATAATTGTGATGAGCTTGTTCCAGCAGGTGCAAATGTGTGCAAGATTATGGCCCCCTGTTTTAAGATGGGTCACTGTGAAGGCGTTATAGAATTCCTTTGACTTGTGGGACGCTTAGAGGAGTTTGCTACAATCCACGGGTGTTTCATCACATCCTTTAAAGGCAGCCTTTGGTATGGATTATGTTTCAGCAGCTTTGAGATCAGGTCACGAGCGCCATCAGACACAGATGAAGGAAACTGATATTCAACCTTGAAAATGTGCCGGTAGGTTTCCTGATGCGAGTCAGCTTCAAAAGGTGGCTTTCCAACAAGAAATTCATAGCACAGCACACCAAGACTCCAGAGATCCACTTTATCGTCATGCATTTTACCTTCAATCATCTCAGGAGGCAGGTAGTCTAAAGTACCACAAAGGGTACTTCGCCGGGATAAGGGTGCATGCACAGACCAACCAAAGTCTGCAATCTTCAGCTCTCCATTTGAGCCAAGCAGTAAGTTCTCAGGCTTGATGTCCCTGTGAATGACCTTCTTCGAGTGGCAGTAAGACAGTGCATCTGCCAGCTCGGTGATGTACGTAGCAGATCTTTGGTCATCAAACATCTTATTTTTCTGGAGCTCTCTGAATAGCTCTCCACGTGGTGCATATTCCAAAATAAGGTACACTCTGGTAGCATCATGGAAGTAGCCATATGGCCTTAATATGTTGGGATGCCTTAAATGAGACTGGATTTCAACTTCTCTCCTTAGCTGATGTTCAACTCCTGCCTTTTCCAGCTGAAATTTGAAGAGCACCTTCAAGGCTAGAATGAATTTGCTTTGCTGCTCACGGGCAAGATACACATTGCCAAACTTTCCTTTACCCAATGGTCTTCCAATTTCGAAATCTTCCAAACACCACTGTTTCTTTTTTTCCTGGTCACAAGGATGGTCAGTGCCTTTTGGATCAGCAGATTTAGGATTCTGACTAGGTTGTTGCTTCTCCTGTTCCGTTGTTTTTGAAGGTGGTCTACATGCTTGTGGATTTGGAGTAGTCAAGTGGGAAGGCTGAGGTCGCACTTGTGTCACTGGTTTGGCGTGCTGCTGACTTTGTGTCACTTTAGCCTGACCAGTAGGCTTCGGATTGACAGAGGCAGTTTTTTGAGTTTGTGATAGGACACGCTGTGGACCATTTGATGAACATAAAATCCTCTGTGGTGGAAGAACCCCACTATGGCCACTACTTTGAGGCTTGTGCGTCACAGGTACACGTTTTGCATCACCACCAGCTGGCAGCATATTCTTTGCAACTCCGGTAGATCCATTTTGATTTTCCTTGCCATGCCGGTCCATGTAAGCAGGCTACAACGTCGCTTGCGGGAAATTAAAAGCCCGCGTCTTGATCAATATTTTATTCCAAAATTTAGAACACGGAAGATGGCCGCGCCTGGTCCGCTGCGCCTCTCTCTCTCAAGGCCACACCACAGCGAGAAGCCGAGCAAGAGTCTGATCTGAAGCTCTTTTTTCTTTTCAAACCTGTTGTCCAAAATGATATCAAACCCAAAATGTGATTACTGTTGCTCTTAAGAGCAGATTCTATTGGGTGCAGCCACATTATGCAGTCATGGAGTATCACTCGGGACAGAGAGAAGTGGGGAAGATGTTGCAGCATTACTATAAAAGGCTGCAACAGTAAGCCCCCCCCCCCCCAATTTGATTGGCAGAATATCAAATCAAGGTGCAAACATCACTATGATTGTTGAAAAATGTTAAGAGCCCAAATCATGTATACATGCAAACATACATTAACCGAAAGTAAGCAGTGTTGTGATATCAAAGGTGGGAGCAGCCTCTATTTTAAATAAATCACATTTAGGTACAAAAAAACCTTTATGCAAAGACAGCTGGAGTATGGCACCACATGCAGATACAAAATTACTAGAGAGAGAAAAAAGCATAGTAACATGGCATGTTTGGTGTAAATTATGTGTGATGACCTCATCTGGTTGACAGAAAATGTAAGTAAAAAATGATCCTTGTAGCAACATCATCAATAGTGGGGAAATCCTTAAGGAGAAGGAATCATATTATGTGCAAAATCAGCAAGTGCGTGGAAACAATTTTAGGAATACAGATCATATTCAGGAGATAAAATTCCTTGGAATGTAAAATCCCTCTTGAAAAAATAGAGTTCAGATAAAGAAAAATGAATTAGTAGGAGGTCACATTAGTTGTAATTGGTGTGCATCACATCTGGTTGACAGCACATGCAGGTGCTAAAACGCCCCTGGTTCAACATAAGCATTAATGTGGAAAACATTTAGCAGCACAAAACAAATTTAGGTGCAAAATCACACTTGGTGCAAAGTAAACATGGTAATATTCCATTTAGAAATAAATTCCCTAAAAATGATCAAAACCAACCTGGTTCAACAGGAGTGTGGAATACTTCTATGTGCACAAAGACGCCTTGATTGCAGGACATGGGCATGTTGCTTCATTCCACATGCACTGGCCATTGGAAGTGCAGACTACCACCTATTAGCCAACTGAAAACTGTATGACCGAACTATTCCTCTACCATTATCTAAAATGTGAATGGCACTTTCTTCAAGCAATTACTGATGGCAGCTGACCAAATCCAACTAATGGCTGAAGGCGTTGACTCAAGTCCTCCAAGGTGATTACCTAGCGCTTGGTCATTACATATACTGTTTTCAGGCCCAACCTTCTTATCATAATTTGATGCCTTCTGGGTATTGAAGTTGTTTTACTTACATTGAATTAAGTAGACTAACATCTGAAAGGATTGGTTTGATGAGGAACAATTCCAGACTGGAGACAGACTCTGTAATGACCTGGAGCGAGGTTGTGCCACAAGTCTGTGTTAGGCGTTGATGGATAACACGTGTAGCCAGGCCAAAAAAAGGTGTTGGGCAGAGATGCAGATTCATATTATCTAGAATTAAATGCTTTACTCCTTTCCAACATTTGACCTTTAAGTAACTCCAGAATGTTTCAGGAGTCCCCCTCATTTTGGTCAGGTGAAGCAACTGACAAGCACACCCAAAAAACAGTTTCAACACCACAACGCCCACGACTGGCTTAACCTCGATTCACAAATATTTTCAGAAGTACACCTACCTATGTGGCCTTTATTAACGAAATTAAAAGAGCTAGAGGATTTTGGTGGGTGGGGCTTTATGAATCCGAGTCTCGACTCCAGGTGCGGAATTCAGAGACAACTGACAAACTGCTGTTCAAGCACATACGCGTACCAGTATAGATGACGCAATTCATTTTAAATATTGTCTATATTGAAAGATTGCATCTCCTGGTCTACATGTTTTATAATTAAATGCCAAGAACAGGACCATTAAAAACCTGCAAGCAGCAGCGTCTGTCATTGAAAAGATGAGTGCTGCAGATGAGTGACCTGCTGTTTAAAGAACTGCAGTGGACGATACACTTGAAGACTTGGGGCGGGGGGCTCTGTTGTGAGGGGTTAGTCGCTAGGAACAACACTAGACTAAGAAAGTAGGCGCTACGCGTTTGGCGCTGATTGCACATCATGTAAAGGAGGTGCGTTGAAATACAACATGGATTCAGGCAGAAAAGATACAGCTGAACCAGACATGCCAACCCTCCTAATTCAGGCGTGAGGCTACCGATTTGAAGGCTAGTCTCCCGCCTCCCACCTCCCCATTCATGCATCTAGAAACCTGATGCCAGTACTAATTAGGTTACCTGCTGCTCTAGGCTGCTTATAATAACACAGAAGCAGTGCGCTCAAAACGAGTCCGGATTTAGTTTCTGCTCTTTTCTTCTGGACTTCCCCCCTACCTATCTCGGTAGTTTTTACTATCGCCTGAGCCCGCCCCAAAATCTATTGGTTTAAATGTGAGCTTGGGCGGGCCAGGGTTGAGAACTCAGGAAACAAATAATTTCATGCCTCCTACACCCTGCGTAATTAGTATTACTTGGTGGGCTTCAGCAGAGCAGGCATCTTCTGTGAGAGTGACAGACTGGAAGTACTGTACTGCCGGTAACGTGCTCCTGCAGGCCAGTGCACAATATATTGCCAAGCTCCCAATCACTGCTATAGCCAGCTCCTGACACAGGTTAAGAAGTCAAGGTAAGACAGAATAACATTCAGTAAAACCGAGAAATACTCTTTTTTTGTTCGAACACTTTGTAAAACTGCTAACAATTAAATGTTGATGCCACTCTTCATTCACGCCCGCTTTAATCTCCCTCTACAAGAATTACCTCAGACATCTAAGCTTAATGATTTGTCCTTCATTCTTGGAAGGGGAGACAGGAGCATGTGATGAGAATCAACATGTTTATTTTTACCAGTTTTACATATTAATGCACATAAAAACTCAATTTTTGTTAGCGCCAAAACAAAATGCTGATTTTCCCCATACTCATGATATGGTGTTATTACCAGAGGTGCAGACTCATAAATAGGGAACCAGGTTCAAGTCCTGGAGTTGGCTCATCCTCCTGTGATTCTGGATAAATAATTCAATCTCCCCATCCCTATAAGCAATGAGTGGTGACATTACGTAATGTAATTGGAGCTCATGTAAAGTACTCCTTTACCAGGTCATGTCTGCGATATAAAAAATGAACAACAAGTTGAAAACAAAGCATTAATATAAGTAAAGATAAATGGATACCTATTTAGTGGCTGATTTGTAAATTGTCAATCAATTAATCATTTGTAAAGCGCACTACATACCCGCGAGGGTCTCAAGGCGCTGGGGGTGGGGGGTGCTACTGATCGAACAGCCAGGTCTTGAGGAGGTCGGCGGAGTGTAGCTGGCGGTTGGGGATCTACAAGGAGAGCCGTCTGTTGAGGTAGGCTGGGCCGGTCTTGTGGAGTGCCTTGTGTGCGTGGGTGAGGAGCTTGAAGGATATCCTCTTGTTGACGTGGAGCCAGTGCAGGTTTCTCAGGTGGATGGTGATTTGGCTGTGGCGTGGTACCGCGAGGATCAGCCGCGCCTAGGCGTTTTGGATGCTTTGTTGTCGTGTGATGAGCTTGGTCAGGGCTCCCGCGTAGAGGGCATTTCCGTAGTCGAGTATGCTGCTGAGGAGGGCCTGGGTGACTGTCTTTCTTGTATCTGTCGGGATCCATCTGTAGATCTTGTGGAGCATGCGGAGGGTGTTGACGCAGGAGGAGGAGACGGCATTGACTTGCTTGGTCATTGAGAGCGTTGAGTCGAGGATGATTCCAAGGTTGCATGCATGGTCGGTGGGTGTCAGGGCTGCCCCCAGTGCCGTCGGCCACCAGGAGTCATCCCAGGCTGAAGGGTTGATGCCGAGGATGAGGACCTTTGTCTTGTCCGAGTTCAGCTTCAGACGGCTGGTCTTCATCCAGTCGGCGACGGCCTTCATTCCTTCATGGAGGTTGGCTTTGGCGGTGATGGGGTCCTTGGTGAGGGAGAGGATCAGCTGAGTGTCGTCGGCGTAGGAGATTATGTTGAGGTCATGCTGTCGGGCTACGTGTGCGAGCGGGGCCATGTAAATGTTGAACAGCGTCGGGGTGAGGGAGGATCCCTGTGGTACGCCACAGATGATCTAGGAGGCTTTGGAACGGAATGGGGGGAGGCAGATGCTCTGGGTTCTGCCCGAGAGGAAGGACGTGGTCCAATCCAGAGCCTTGTCTCGGATCCCTGCGGCGTGGAGGTGTGCACATAGTGTGCGGTGGCAGACGGTGTCGAAGGTGGCAGAGAGGCCTAGGAGTATGAGTGCTGCGGTCTCGCCGTTGTCCAGCAGGGTCTTGATGTTGTGGGTGGCGTTGATGAGGGCTGTCTCGGTGCTGTGGTTGCTGTGGAACCCTGACTGGAAAGGGTCCAGGATTCTGTTTTCTTCGAGGTATCGGGTTAGCTGTCTGTTGACAGTTTTCTCGATGACCTTGGCCGGGAAGGGGAGCAGAGAGATGGGTCGGAAGTGCTTGAGGTCTCTTGGGTCTGCCTTAGGTTTTTTGAGTAGGGCGTTGATCTCGGCGTGTTTCCAGATCTCTGAGAAGGTCGCGCTCTCGAGGGAGCGATTGATGATGTTGCGCAGGTGGGGTGCGATGGAGCTACTTGCTCTGTTGAAGACGTGGTGCAGGAATGGGTCTGACAGAGAGCCGGAGTGGATTGTGTGCATGGTCTTGATGGTGTCATCGATGCTCACGCTGGCCCAGGCTAGCAGGGGGTCGTGGTCGATGGTGTGCGGAGGGTCTGTTTTGTTGCTGTCTGTTGGGGCTGTCTGGATGTTGAAGCTGTTGTGGATGTATGCTATCTTGCGGTGGAAGAAAGTGGCGAGGGAGTCGCACAGTACTTGCGACGGCGGGATGTCGTTGGTGTTGGAGCTGGGGTTGGAGAGTTCCTTCATGATGTTGAAGAGCTCCTTGCTACTGTGTGCGTTGTTGTTGAGGCAGTCTTTGAAGGAGGTCCTCTTGGCCGCCCTGATGAGGTGGTGATGGTTGCGGTTGTCGTCCTTGTGTGCTGAGTGGATCTCCTGAGTTTGTTCACTGTGCCATTTCTTCTCTAGTTTCGGCAGGCTTGCTTGGAGGCTAGAAGTTCTGGGGTGAACCAGCTGGCCCTCTAGCTGGTGTCTCTGTGGAAGGGTTTCTTCAGCGGGTGAGGGTGTTGGCGCAGTCCTCGATCCAGCATCTGAGGCTGTGGGCATCGTCGTCGGTGTTGGAGGGTTCGGTGGGTGGGCTGAGAGTGAGGTTTGCATGTAGTTCGTCTTCGGTGATTTTGCTCCAGCAGTGGCGGGGGATCTGTTGGGTGCGGTGGTGTGTGGTGTGTTTCTGTAAGGTGAAGTGGATGCAGCATTAGTCGGTCCAGAGGAGTTCGGTGGTGTGGCTGATGGAGACGTGCAGGCTTGAGAAGAAGACTGGGTCAAGCCTGTGGCCGGAAGAGTGGGTGGGCGTTGTGACGAGTTGCTTCAGTCAAAGGTTGGCGAGGTTATCGATCAGGGTTGTGGAGCTGTTGTCATTGTTGTTCTCAAGGTGAAAGTTCAGGTCTCAGAGATGGATGTAGTTGGTGGAGGTCAGGGCGTGCGTGCTGATCAAGTCGGCAATGGAGTCGCTGAACTGGGGGCGGGGTCCGTGGGTCGGTAGATGAGGGTGCCTCTGAGGGTAGAGTTAGGGTCTGTGTGGATCTGGAAATGCATGTGTTCGGCAGTGCTGAGCGCGTCGTCGGTGTTACTCGAGACCCTGATGCTGTTCTTGTGGACGATGGCGATTCCTCCTCCGTCTCCGTTGGTGCGGTCTCTGCGGGTGATCTTGTAGCCGTCTGGGATGGCTATGGCGATGTCAGGTGCAGAGGAGTCCATAAACCTGGTCTCTGTCAGGAAGGCAACGTCCGGGATGTTGTGTCGAGCAGGTCCCAAAGATCGATGGCATGCTTGAGTGCGGAGCGAGGGTTCAGTAGTATGCATCCGGAGGTGGTTGGGGTCTTTCGTGGCGGGTGGTTCGTCGGCTCTGAGGCTGGTGTAGCTGCAGTTCCGGCAGGTGAAGGGGGTGTGTGCGCTTTTTGGGCGGCCTTGAAGCAGGTGTGACTCTGTCCGGAGTTGAGAGCGTGCAGAGTGCTGGCGTCGTAGTGGCGGTGGTCATCGTGGCTGGTGCGGGGGCCAGGGGTTTTGGCATTGGGTGCTGTCCAGGCACGGACAGGCGCAGACGGGCTTGCCTTAGGCACGCCTCTGGCGCGCCCGCTGCGCACAGCCGCACAGTGGCCAGCATATATGGGGAGGTGTGAGGGAGGAGCAGCTGGGAGGCGGGGGCAACGAATGGGAAGTGAGCAGTCAGGGGGGCGGGGACGCAGCAGCGAGGGCGGTGAGGGACAACAAAGGTAACAGAAGGAAAAAGGGGCAAAGAAACAAGGAAAAAACGAGTGGCACTGAGGGCAGAAGGGCACAAAAACAAGTGTAACAGTGGGCAGAAGGGCGCAAAAAACGAGTGGAACAGAAGACAGAAGGGCACACAAAATGAGGGGAAAACGAGTGGCACAGAGGACAGAAGGGCACAAAAAAACGAGTGGCACAGAGGGCAGAAGAGCACAAAGAAGCGAGTGGAACAGAGGGCAGCAGGGCACCAAAACGAGTAGAACAGAAGGCAAAAGAGGCACAAAAACGAGGGAAAAACAAGTGGCACAGAAGGCAGACGGGCACAAAAAATGAGTACAACACAAGGCAAAAGGGGCACAAAAACTAGGGAAAAACGAGTGGCACAGAAGGCAAAAAGAAAACAGAAATACCGGGAAAACGAGTGGCACAGAGGCAAACTACAGAATACAGAAATACTGGGGCAGCCGAGAACAGAAGGCAGAACGGGCAGTGAGGCACGGGGGCAGCGAGGGGAACAGAAGGGAAAACCAGGCAGGGACACCGGGGCAGCGAGGGGTACAGAAGGAAAGACCGGGCAGAGAGAGCACGGGGAAGCGAAGGGAACAGAGAGAAGAAAAAGGGGCACGTACCACGTACAGGCAGCGGGGTAAGATAAGACAGACAACAGCAGTCACAGACACAACAATGAAAATTAAGGCAATAGAATAAAAGCAATAAAGCGGAGGTTGAACAAACCTAACTACGGCCTACCACTGGCCACCAGGGATGAGGAGCAGGTGGTAGCCTGCGGTTGGTGGAGGGCCTCGAACGTCTTCAGCAGCGGCAGCTGGGGCAGGGAAACACAGGCAGTGCTGTGCGGAGGGGGAGCGACCTACCTTGTAGGGTCAAGGGTTGCTCTCCTCACCGCGCAGCGGCCGGCATATATGGGGAGGTGGAAGGGAGGAGCAGCTGGGAGGTGGGAGGCGGAGGCAGCGAATGGGCAGTGGGCAGTCAGGGGGCAGGGCCGCAGGGAATGCAGCGGCAAGGAAAGTAAGGGACAACGAAGGTAACAGAGGAAAAAGGGGCACAGGAACGAGGGAAAAACGAGTGGCACAGAGGGCAGAAGGGCATAAAAAATGAGTGGAACAGAAGGCAAAAGGGGCAGAAAAACGAGGAAAAAATGAGTGGCACAGAGGGCAGAAGGGCACAAAAAACGAGTGGATCAGAAGGCCGAAGAGCACAGAAAATGAGGGAAAAACAAGTGGCACACTGGGCAGAAGGGCACAAAAAATGAGTGGAACAGAAGGCAGGAGGTCACAAAAAATGAGGGGGAAATGAGTGGCACAGAGGGCAGAAGGGCACAAAAAACAAGTGGAACAGAAGGCAGAAGGGCACAAAAAACAAGGGAAAAACAAGTGGCAGAGAGGGCATAAGGGCATAAAAAAACGAGTGAAAAAGAAGGCAAAAGGCACAAAAATGAGGGAAAAACAAGTGGCACAGAGGGCTGAAGGGCACAAAAATCGTGTGGAACAGAGGGCAGAAGGGCACAAAAAACTAGTGGAACAGAAGGCAAAAGAGGCACGAAAACGAGGGAAAAACGAGTGGTACAGAAGGCAGACAACCACAAAAAACGAGTACAACACAAGGCAAAAGGGGCACAAAAACTAGGGAAAAACGAGTGGCACAGAAGGCAAAAAGAAAACAGAAATACCGGGAAAACGAGTGGCACAGAGGCAAACTACAGAATACAGAAATACTGGGGCAGCCGAGAACAGAAGGCAGAACGGGCAGTGAGGCACGGGGGCAGCGAGGGGAACAGAAGGGAAAACCAGGCAGGGACACCGGGGCAGCGAGGGGTACAGAAGGAAAGACCGGGCAGAGAGAGCACGGGGAAGCGAAGGGAACAGAGAGAAGAAAAAGGGGCACGTACCACGTACAGGCAGCGGGGTAAGATAAGACAGACAACAGCAGTCACAGACACAACAATGAAAATTAAGGCAATAGAATAAAAGCAATAAAGCGGAGGTTGAACAAACCTAACTACGGCCTACCACTGGCCACCAGGGATGAGGAGCAGGTGGTAGCCTGCGGTTGGTGGAGGGCCTCGAACGTCTTCAGCAGCGGCAGCTGGGGCAGGGAAACACAGGCAGTGCTGTGCGGAGGGGGAGCGACCTACCTTGTAGGGTCAAGGGTTGCTCTCCTCACCGCGCAGCGGCCGGCATATATGGGGAGGTGGAAGGGAGGAGCAGCTGGGAGGTGGGAGGCGGAGGCAGCGAATGGGCAGTGGGCAGTCAGGGGGCAGGGCCGCAGGGAACGCAGCGGCAAGGAAAGTAAGGGACAACGAAGGTAACAGAGGAAAAAGGGGCACAGGAACGAGGGAAAAACGAGTGGCACAGAGGGCAGAAGGGCATAAAAAATGAGTGGAACAGAAGGCAAAAGGGGCAGAAAAACGAGGAAAAAATGAGTGGCACAGAGGGCAGAAGGGCACAAAAAACGAGTGGATCAGAAGGCCGAAGAGCACAGAAAATGAGGGAAAAACAAGTGGCACACTGGGCAGAAGGGCACAAAAAATGAGTGGAACAGAAGGCAGGAGGTCACAAAAAATGAGGGGGAAATGAGTGGCACAGAGGGCAGAAGGGCACAAAAAACAAGTGGAACAGAAGGCAGAAGGGCACAAAAAACAAGGGAAAAACAAGTGGCAGAGAGGGCATAAGGGCATAAAAAAACGAGTGAAAAAGAAGGCAAAAGGCACAAAAATGAGGGAAAAACAAGTGGCACAGAGGGCTGAAGGGCACAAAAATCGTGTGGAACAGAGGGCAGAAGGGCACAAAAAACTAGTGGAACAGAAGGCAAAAGAGGCACGAAAACGAGGGAAAAACGAGTGGTACAGAAGGCAGACAACCACAAAAAACGAGTACAACACAAGGCAAAAGGGGCACAAAAACTAGGGAAAAACGAGTGGCACAGAAGGCAAAAAGAAAACAGAAATACCGGGAAAACGAGTGGCACAGAGGCAAAATACAGAATACAGAAATACTGGGGCAGCCGAGAACAGAAGGCAGAACGGGCAGAGAGGCACGGGGGCAGCGAGGGGAACAGAAGGGAAAACCAGGCAGGGACACCGGGGCAGCGATGGGTACAGAAGGAAAGACCGGGCAGAGAGAGCACGGGGAAGCGAAGGGAACAGAGAGAAGAAAAAGGGGCACGTACCACGTACAGGCAGCGGGGTAAGATAAGACAGACAACAGCAGTCACAGACACAACAATGAAAATTAAGGCAATAGAATAAAAGCAATAAAGCGGAGGTTGAACAAACCTAACTACAACCTACCACTGGCCACCAGGGATGAGGAGCAGGTGGTAGCCTGCGGTTGGTGGAGGGCCTTGAACGTCTTCAGCAGCGGCAGCTGGGGCAGGGAGACACAGGCAGTGCTGTGCGGAGGGGGAGCGACCTAACTTGTAGGGTCAAGGGTTGCTCTCCTCACCGCGCAGCGGCCGGCATATATGGGGAGGTGGAAGGGAGGAGCAGCTGGGAGGTGGGAGGCGGAGGCAGCGAATGGGCAGTGGGCAGTCAGGGGGCAGGGCCGCAGGGAACGCAGCGGCAAGGAAAGTAAGGGACAACGAAGGTAACAGAGGAAAAAGGGGCACAGGAACGAGGGAAAAACGAGTGGCACAGAGGGCAGAAGGGCATAAAAAATGAGTGGAACAGAAGGCAAAAGGGGCAGAAAAACAAGGAAAAAATGAGTGGCACAGAGGGCAGAAGGGCACAAAAAACTAGTGGATCAGAAGGCCGAAGAGCACAGAAAATGAGGGAAAAACAAGTGGCACACTGGGCAGAAGGGCACAAAAAACGAGTGGAACAGAAGGCAGGAGGTCACAAAAAATGAGGGGGAAATGAGTGGCACAGAGGGCAGAAGGGCACAAAAAACAAGTGGAACAGAAGGCAGAAGGGCACAAAAAACAAGGGAAAACAAGTGGCAGAGAGGGCATAAGGGCATAAAAAAACGAGTGAAACAGAAGGCAAAAGGCACAAAAATGAGGGAAAAACAAGTGGCACAGAGGGCTGAAGGGCACAAAAATCGTGTGGAACAGAGGGCAGAAGGGCACAAAAAACGAGTGGAACAGAAGGCAAAAGAGGCACGAAAACGAGGGAAAAACGAGTGGTACAGAAGGCAGACAACCACAAAAAACGAGTGGAACAGAAGGCAAAAGGGGCACAAAAACGAGCGAAAAAAGAGTGGCACAAAGGCAAAAAGGGCACAGAAATACTGGAGAAACGAGTGGCACCGAGGCAAAATACAGAATACAGCTGGGAACAGGAGGCAGAATGGGCAGAGAGGCACTGGGGCAGCGAGGGGTACAGAAGGAAAGACCAGGCAGAGAGAGCACGGGGACTGGACAGACATCATCTGGAGAGACTGCCTTTCAGGCGGTAAGCAGGGAAGATATCTCCTCTTCCTTAATCCTTGGGAGGACTAGGATATGAGTGATGAAGGCTTGTAATGATTATGCATGGGACAGGATAAAGGAGGCCAAAGTTTCACAAGCACCTTAGGAGGGGGAATAGTAACTTTGATACAAGGCAAACTGGTGAGATTCTAGACTGCCCTTGAGGAGTTGTAGGGTTAAAATTGAAATTAAAATGGTAGCAATAAGATGCAATATCCCATGCCTGGGTTGTTGACATTTATTTTGCACTTTCATAGGCAGGCGTATGTATTTTTAAGTGTCCACTGTACTTGCAAATGCATGGCAAGAAGACTCCATCAAAACACATACAGACACACAGCCGAAGGTGAGAATCTGTAGGTTGTAGTTTACTTATTTGCAGTTCTTAGACCACTGCTAAAGCAAGCCCAGAGCTTAAAATTGACAGTCACTTGATATATTGTATTTTTAACAAGGCACCTTACTTTTGCTCACTCTTGGGGCAGAAGCCCATTCTCCTTCATCCCGCACAGCCGACTTGAACGCTGTCGTGGACAAACAAACTTTAGCGGCCGCCATCGCCGGCGTGCACACAGGCCACGCCCCCTCGAGGCCACGCCCCCCTTCCACGATAAATATGTGCATTTACAGGAAGCGCAGTGGACTAGCGCAGCGGGGGTGCCGTTTGCGCGCCGAAGGCGCGCCTAAGGCAAGCCCGTCTGCGCCCGTCCACGTCCAACCGGGGCCAGGGGCCTGTTACCTCGCCTATTGCACACAATACTCATCTGCACAGCTACTCAACCTCCAAGGCCCGTGGCCTCTGGATGATGGCGTTACAGCACGCATTAACAGACTGGGGCTGTCCCCTCTATCCGCCCCTCTTTTCCCCCCTCAGCCGTCATCTATACCCACCGACTCGCCCCGTCCTGTGCCTTTAGTTCGCCCTCCCATCACCACTGTATCTGCCTTCTACCTTAACACCAGGTCAGCCGTCAAGCATTATCACGAACTCTTCACCTTACTGGACCTGCACAAACCCGACCTACTGTTTCTTACGGAGACTTGGTTTTGCGACAGTTCCCTTCCCTCCCTACTGGCCACCCTTCTGGCATCTTATTATGCACTTCGCGTCGACCGTCCCCCCGGCAAATCAGGCGGCGGAGTTGCCCTGATCGCCCGCAAAGAAATCGTCTTCCAATCTCTAACTCTTTCCCCTATTGGATCTTCAGATTATTTAGTGGCCCGTACACTCTCCTTCGGCACTCCGCTCACTTGTGTGCTGCTGTACCGTCCTCCTTCTTCTCCGCAACTCTTCCTTCCGAGCTTTCTAGACCTGGTGGCAACCCTAGTCGTAAACAATTCAGCCATCTTGATATTAGGAGACTTCAACTTCTGGCCTTCAGACCCGGCCGAATGTTCAACATCGAAAGAGTTTTCGGAGTCTCTTCGCTCTCTTGACTTTTCTCCAGCTGTACACCACCCAACCCACTGTCAGGGCCACATCTTAGATCAGATCTGGTCCCTCAACTGCCCGGTGTTGTCCTTGGCCATTTCCCCCTGCACCTGGTCCAATTATTTTCTTATTTCTTTTTCACTACCCATCTGCTCAGCCCGTAAGTCCCCCCTCCCTAAAAACACCTGGGCGCGCTCCTGGAACCGCGTGGATGTGACCTCCCTGTCTACCACTCTCTCCGCCTCCTGCCCAGATCTCCACGGGCTGTCTTCCCTCGAACAAGCTGACGCCATCACCTCTTGGCTCTGTTCAGGGTGCGACTCAGTCGCTCCCCTCAGGCGCGTATCATCCAAACGCACCAACGACGCCAATCGCTGGTTGAACCAGGATCTCAAAGATCTAAAACTTAATGTTCGTCGAGCAGAACGCTCCTGGAGGCGCGGCTACTGTCCAATACGAAGAAAACAGTATACTACACTCTTGGCCCAGTATAAAAACTCCATCCTAGCGACCAAGAACACCTACATTTTTTTCCAAAATTTTAGCCGCCGAGAATCAGTCCAAAGAAATTTTCACCATTGTGCACGATCTCGCCTTCTCCGATAGGGCCTCCCTTAACCTTTCCCCCTTCCAGCATCTTTGCGACTCCCTCAATACTTTTTTCCTCGATAAAATTTCTATCATCAAAGCAAATATCCCTCCTTCCTCCCCTTCCTTTGTAAATCCCCAGTGTCCCCCCAACTCAGCTCGTCTCGACTCTATTCCCCTCCTTACAGAAGAATCCTTTCTCTCTCTTCTACCGATGATCAAGTCTGGCTCCCCTCTAGATCCTTGCCCTGCACCCATTCTGAAACAGATTTATTCTGCCTGCACCTTGCCCCCTCTCAGTCTTCTCAATAGCTCGCTATCACAGGGCATTGTCATCCCACCTCTAAAAACGGCCGTCATTTTACCCATTCTAAAAAAACCCGGAGCGGACCCCTCTGTACTTGTCAATTATCGCCCCATCTCTCTCCTACCCTTTATGGCGAAAGCCCTGGAGTGCCACGTTACTAGGACGCTCAGCACTTTTGTGGAGGAGAATATGATATTAGCCCCACGGCAGGCTGGGTTTTGCCCCTCACACTCAACGGAGTCCGTGGTACTTTCGGTTCTTGACAACCTCAGAGAGGGCATGGACACTAGCCACCCCCATGCCCTGGTCCTCCTCGATCTCTCCGCCGCCTTTGACACGGTTGATCACTCCATCTTATTGTCCCGTGTCAAGGCGGCGGGAATCGGAGGCGTTGCCCTGGTCTGGCTGTCCTCCTTTCTGAGTGGCCGCACCCAAGCTGTGTGCTTGGGAGATTTTGCAGCGGACTTCCAGCCGGTCAAATGTGGGGTCCCCCAGGGTTCATCCCTGTCCCCGTTAATATTCAACCTGTGCATTGCTCCTCTTATCTTTGCCCTCCAACAGCTGGAGGTCTCTGTCTATAATTATGCGGATGACCTCCGGCTTATTTTCTCCTTATCTTCTTCCCCTGAGTCCATTTCTAATTTTCAATCTATCATGATCTTTATCCGGGACTGGATGAACCACAACCACCTGAAGCTCAACCCCGACAAAACGGAGCTGGTGCTGACAGGTGGCTGCTCCAGTCCCTGGTCCTCTTCTTTCTGGCCCCCCTCATTGGGTTCTCCCCAACCCCTTCCTCTTCTGTAAAAACCCTCGGGTTCAAACTGGATCACCAACTCTCACTTCACTCCCAAGTCAGCTCTGTGGTGTCCTCATGCTTTCACTCCCTTCGTACCATCCGCAAAGTCTCTCGGTTTTTCTCCTATCCGGCTCTTAAACTCATAGTCCTTGCAATGGTGATCTCCCGCCTGGACTACGGCAATGCCCTTTATTGTGGCATGCCCGCGTACAGCTTGCGACGCCTCCAATAAGTCCAGAACCAGGCGGCCCGCCTGATCTTTAATCTATCCAAGTATCATCATGTTACTCCCCTCCTCAAGACTCTTCACTGGCTCCCCATCCGTGAACTAGCCCAGTTTAAACTAGGATGCATCATCTTTAACGCTCGCTCCGGTTCAGCCCCTGTCTTTATCACTTCTGAAATTCACTCCTATGTCCCCGCCAGGGAGCTGCGTTCCTCCACCCAACATCTGCTCCTAGTTCCTCGATTCAAACGTAAAAAGTGGGGCGGTTCCAAATTTTCCACACTCGCCCCCTCTTTTTGGAACTCCCTCCCGGCTCACCTGAGATCTTGCCCCCAGTACACACTCTTTCGCAACGCATTGAAAACTTTCCTTTTTACACAAGCTTTTTCCTCCTAACCCCCCTCTTTCCTTCCTCCCATCTCTAAGCTTCAGGGGTTCAGCTCAATTAGCGCCATGAAACCGCTAGGTGTACGCACGCTCAAGAAATATTTTAAACTCAAACACACACCCAGAGATTGTCCCATCCTTCTGGTGCAGATCAGAGATTTAGTCTCAAGCACATCACAGCCTAAGATAAATGAAAATACTGGCCATTTACAGCACTGCACTTTATTTTAGCTAAGACATTTTCCTTCTTGCCCTCATTACTACACTAGGGCTTTCAAGTAGGTCTTTATTTCTGGCATTTGAAATACATTTTACTGCTTTTGTTGTTTTACACCGTGTGTGTTGTGCATGCTTGCAATATATTGTGGTACAAAAGGGGGTGGTGATGGACAGAGCATCTGAACCAATCAAACTCTCACACCCAGTCAAAAGATTTGGGCTTGATCCATCACCGTTCTTTAGCCCACTCCGCCACCCCAGTTCAGACATGGCTATATGCAAATCAGTCTGACCCTGTGCCTCATGGGAACAGTCCAGCCCGAACTGCCAAGCCATGTCTTCCCTGGACCGGAAACAAGCTTCCGAGGACCGGTTTCTGGCATTCCAGCCGTCATCAGCCCGGCTTGCTTGAATCCAGTGGCAAAGTGAACAAGGGACTCACGTCTGAGCATACCCTGCCACACTTATGGTGGCCAAAGTGGCACAAAAGGGGGTGGTGAGGAATAATAATAGGGCACTATCATGTTCCAGAATGCTGCCAGCCTCCCGCCTTCCACCTCGAGTACAGAGCCCTATTGCTAATATACGTGACTTTTATCATATACATGCCCTAGGATGCTACGCGTTCTCCGTGGTAATATACTGTAGACAGTTCTCCTAATTATGGGCTTTATCCGTGATAATGCACACCACCCAGTGTGAATATACACCCCCAATAATGGATATTGTTATAAATAAACACAGTCTCTATTGCGATATACGTTCTAAGTGCTGATTGGCGGTCCCAAAAGCCATATACGTACATGTCCCTGTTGGGAATATACATACTCCTTTTTTTCCTGTAGGGTACTGTTGTATCTTGAGTCTTCCTGCTGCTCAGCTAGTATACATGAGATGTGGAATGTTGATGAATGGAATGTGAATGTGTTGTGAATGTCAGTTGGGTGAGGGCTGAGCAGCAGGACAGCTGCTCCTGATGGGGTTTTATCATTTATAACTTAACAACTTATCATAATAAAGTAACCTAAATAATCTATTTGGAGTATCCATCTTCTTTTGATTACATCAGGTAACTTTTGATTGAAACCAGCTGAAAGCTCCTCTAGCAAAATGCAGGGCATCTCTGAAAGCGAGAGCATGTGCAGGGATCTCAGCCTACCGTTTTGAAAAGTGCTTGCCACCCAAAGTATCTGTGTTGTTTTTGTCTACCTGTGAGTATTTCTTTTCATGAAGCCCTAGTGTATAACCTCAAATCCAAGTTTACCTTTTGAGAGTTCTATACTTGACATTTCTATCAATGAACATGTTGAGTGTAAAACAAAAAGCTGTATCTTCCAGGGCTGCAGCCCTCCTTCCCTCTCTCCCCCTTCTACAGCTCTGCTTCTCTTGCCTCAGTCCTACCCCTCCCTAACCGCCTGTCCAACCCCAGCCCCCGCACCGGTCACCAGCACCCTTCTCCCTCTATCTCTCTTCAGCACCTTCTCTGCAACCCGTTCCCTCACCGCTGATTTCGCTTATCCTCCCTCCCCCCGCCTTCTGTGCGATCTACACTGGTCCTTTCCTCTCACCAGTTCCACGTCCCTGTCTCCCGCCTGCCCTACTCTTCACCACAAGCCGTATCTTATTCCACTTTTTCTTCCCCTATCTTCTCCAGGATACAAGAGACCATCTACCCCAGTGGTTCCCAAACATTTTTGACCCATGGCTCCCTTGACCTAATTGGCAGTTGGGCGTGGCTCTCCACCATGTTTTTACCGGCGCACCGGGGTGCCGCGGCGCACCCTTTGGGAACTACTGGTCTACATGAAGAATCAAGCCTAGACGTGATGAAGGATTCAGAGGGTAGCCATCACTGTCATAAAACTTTATTTGCCATCACAAAGATCTTATAAAGTACGTCTCAATGCATACATAGAGTAGTATAAAGCACTCCCACTAAAAGTAACTAGGTTAGAGAAAGGCTCAAGGAGCTCTGTGGCGTTACAAGAAGTTTACGTGAGGTGAGCTCTGATCATGGGTATCCGCAGAAATGGTTGAATTTTTAACTTCATCACCATCCCCCTTGCACCCTTTCCCCCTCTGCCTTACACCCTTCTCCCCTCCACCTTGCACCCTTCTCCCCCTTCCCCTTGTACCCTATTTCACTCAGCCTTGCACCCTTTTCTACCTTGCACCCTTCTCCCCTCTGCCTTGCACCCTTCTCCCCTCTGCCTTGCACCCTTCTCCTCTCTGGCTGGCACCCTTCTCCCCTCTGCCTTGCACCCTTCTCCTCTCTGTCTTGCACCATTCTTTTCTCTGCCTTGCACCCTTAGGCCCTCTGCCTTGCACCCTTCTCCTCTCTGCCTTGCACCCTTCTCTGCCTTGCACCCTTCTCCCCTGTCTTGCACCCTTCTCCCCTCCCCGTTGCACCCTTCTCCCCTCTGCCGTGCACCCTTCTCCCCTCCTCCTTGCACCCTTCTCTACCTTGCACCCTTCTCCCCTCTGCCTTGCACCCTTCTCCCCTCTGCCTTGCACCCTTTTCCTCTCTGCCTTGCACCCTTCTCCCCTCTACTTTGCACCCTTCTCCCCTCTGCCTTGCACCCTTCTGCCCTCTGCCTTGCACCCTTCTCCCCTCTGCATTGCACCCTTCTCCACTCACACTCTCCAACATGCAGCAGTCACGAGTGACGACCCCTCAACGAGGAGTGAGGCAAAGACAGAAGCTGGCAGAGTGCGGCTGCATCAAGGCATAAGGCGCCCACCCAACGCTCTCCACCAGGCCTCTCACCCTGCACACACCCAATGCTCTCCACCAGGCCCCTGAACCTGCACCCACCCAACGCTCTCCACCAGGCCCCCCACCCTGCACCCACCCACCCAACGCTCTCCACCAGGCCCCTGACCCCGCACCCACCCACCCAATGCTCTCCACCAGGCCCCTGACCCTGCACCCACCCTCCACTCTCCACCAAGCACCCCACCCTGCACCCACCCACCGAAAGCTCTCCACCAGGCCCCTGACCCCGCACCCACCCACCCAACGCTCTCCACCAGGCCCCACACCCTGCACCCACCCAACGCTCTCACCCAGGCCCCCCACCCTGCACCCACCCACCCAACGCTCTCTACCTGGCCCCTGACCCCGCACCCACCCACCCAACGCTCTCCACCAGGCCCCCCCACCCTGCACCCACCCACCCACCCAACGCACCCCACCAGGCCTCTCACCCTGCACCCACCCACCATAAATGGAAAGAGCAATGCAGAAAAGAGTCCTCCAGCTCCCCACCCCCCACCCCAAAGTACTAGTCATCCTGGTTTACAGTTGTTGAAACAAGAGAGCACCTTTGTAGGTGCCACCTTCAGCACGCCATCTCTACGCCATGGTAGGTGCCATCTCTGTATGGCTCTGAGTTACTTGCTTTGCACTCTCACTGCAGGTCACCTCTGCTCAGCTTGGCCATTGTTCACTTAATGATGACAACCCCTGCTTGCAAGGCTAGGCTCTCAATTGCAGTCTTCATGCGACAACCATATTACACAGTTATTATTTCCCAACAATGCTTTTATTTCACAATACCTCAGGATCTTGGAGGAAATTAAAATGACTGTGCTTCTTGTCCTGATTTTTGGGCAAGCAGTGACTTAATTCCCACAGGAAGATGTCCTCGCAAAGTTCAATTGTTAATTATAAAAACAGAGAGAAAGTTTAGTCCTCAAGGTTGACAACCAAACGTCATTTTTGTGATATAAAAGTATAGTTTGTGGCAGGCGCTATTTTCTGCAGTTTTCCACAGCCCCCCCTGCAAGCTGTCCACGTCTCTGCCACCCTTTCACCCTGTTCTTCGGCCCTTCATCCCACCCAAGCCCCAGGGCTCCTGCAGCCTTCCCCACCCCCTCCTCACCTCACAGTATGCAGTAACAGCCCCTCTCTTCTCTTGTACAACTCCCAGGAGAAAGAGGGCCCTGTGACCGACGCCTGCGCTTAAATAACCCACCGTATCTCCCAGCCGAACTCCAAAGATGAAATGTATGAGTTAGCAGACCCCCACACTGGGGTCTGCTGGCCCAGCTCCTTCCCTGCCTCCATTCCCTATCACTACCCCCCTCCCCTAGGGAAGGGGGGGCTGAACCAAGGGGCATCTTAAAGCATAGTGCGGCCAGGTGCAGCCCGCGCTGCTGGAGAGGCCTCTTTCCACCTCCTCAGCAGCGGCGCTGCCTTTGCATACTCTGCCATCCTGGCTTCCAAGTGCCCGTGGGAGTAGTGAGCCTGTTCACGCATGCGCAAGGAGAGGGTAAACAACCAGATGGGGGAGCACGAGTATACAGGCAGAACCTGCATGTATCCGCACCCCTCTGACGTAGGGGGTGTACAAAACGACGGGGTGGAAATTTAGTTAGAACACCGTCACAGTCTGTACTCAGTGCCCGATCGTATTACTTTTTAATTGAGCTGCGATGGGAAGGCGTGTATTTATTCCGCACATGCGCAGTTGTGAGGCGCCATGATTGCACGTGATTGTGGCTCGTGCAGCGGCCTGAGCGCGCGCTTCAGTCTCGAGGACATCCGGGCGCTGCATCCTCTGCCCCAGGCCTTGTAGCACCCACTGACCCGTGCACGAGGAGGGGCGAGGCCATGAGGACCACAACCCCCCAAGGGACCCCGAGGAGGGGCCGGTGCAGAGTGTGACCGGAGCAGAATGTGACCGGAGCAGAGTGTGAGGGGAGCAGAGTGTGACCGGTGCAGAGTGTGACCGGAGCAGAATGTGACCGGAGCAGAGTGTGAGGGGAGCGGTGTGTGACCGGTGCAGAGTGTGACCGGAGCAGAATATGACCGGTGCAGAGTGTGACCGGTACAGAGTGTGACCGGTGCAGAGTATGACCAGAGCAGAGTCTGAGGGGTGCAGAGTGTGACCGGTGCAGAGTGTGACCGGAGCAGAATGTGACCGGTGCAGAGTGTGACCGGAGCAGAGTGTGAGGGGAGCAGTGTGTGACCGGTGCAGAGTGTGACCGGAGCAGAATGTGACTGGTGCAGAGTGTGACCGGTACAGAGTGTGACCGGTGCAGAGGTGACCGTAGCAGAGTGTGACCGGAGTGCAGAGTGTGACCGGAGCAGAGTGTGACCGGAGCAGAGTGTGACCGGTACAGAGTGTGACCACTGCAGAGTGTGACCGTAGCAGAATGTGACCGGAGTGCAGAGTGTGACCGGAGCAGAGTGTGACCGGAGCAGAGTGTGACCGGAGCAGAGTGTGACCGGTGCAGAATGTGACTGGAGCAGAGTGTGAGGGGAGCAGTGTGTGACCGGTGCAGAGTGTGACCGGAGCAGAATGTGACCGGTGCAGAGTGTGACCGGAGCAGAGTGTGACCGGAGCAGAGTGTGACCGGAGCAGAGTGTGACCGGAGCAGAGTGTGACCGGTGCAGAGTGTGACCGGAGCAGAGTGTGACCGGTGCAGAGTGTGAAGGGAGCAGAGTGTGACCGGTGCAGAATGTGACCAGAGCAGAGTCTGAGGGGAGCAGAGTGTTACCGGTGCAGAGTGTGACCGGAGCAGAATGTGACCGGAGCAGAGTGTGAGGGGAGCAGAGGGTGACCAGTGCAGAGTGTGACCAGTGCAGAGTGTGACCGGTGCAGAGTGTGACCGGAGCAGAGTGTGACCGGAGCAGAGTGTGACCGGAGCAGAGTGTGACCGGAGCAGAGTGTGACCGGAGCGTGACCGGTACAGAGTGTGATTGGTGAACTGCACTGTGCAGTGTGTGACCGGTGCAGAGTATGACTGGTACACTGCACCGTGCAGAGTGTGACTGGTGCAGAGTGTGACTGGTACAGAGTGTGACTGGTGCACTGCACCGTGCAGTGTGACCGCTGCAGAGTGTGACCAGAGCAGAGTGTGACCGGAGCAGAATGTGACCGGTGCTGAGTGTGACTGGTGCACTGCACTGTGCAGAGTGTGACTGGTGCACTGCACTGTGCAGAGTGTGACTGGTGCACTGCACTGTGCAGAGTGTGACTGGAGCACTGCACTGTGCAGAGTGAGACTGGTGCACTGCACCGTGCAGAGTGTGACCGGAGCGTGACCGGTGCAGAGTGTGACCGGAGCAGAGTGTGACCGGTGCAGAGTGTGACAGGAGCAGAATGTGACCGGTGCAGAGTGTGACCAGTGCAGAGTGTGACCGGTGCAGAGTGTGACTGGTGCTTCCCTCATGGATAAAACTGCTCTTGAAACACTGATGGCTGCATCTTTGCAAGGATGGTTATTAAAAAAAATGGGCTTTACTTGCTTTAACACAGGGGCAGCAGTGCAGAGGTAAAATAAAATGATAAAAACAAACCATTATTATCATTTTATTTTTCTGTTTCTAGGTGCAGGGAGAGGCGAGCCGGCCAGAGCAGGGGCCGGGGAGGTGTGGTGAGCACACTCAAAGAGCGCCTTGGGCCGGCCAAACATTCATGCGCACTTTGCATGATCCCCACCAGGCTGTAATACACAGCCTGGTGGGGAAAATGCACAGGCTCCCTGTCCACATCTGAGCGCCGAACCACGGTGTTCAGAACAATCACAACGCTTAGGGGAACCAATCACAATGCTTCATTGTAGTGTTGTCATTGGCTTAGGGAGCCCGGTGGCTTCCTGCGATGACAAGAAGAGGCGGCGGTTGGCGACACCACCAGCAGGTACTCTTTCTTTATTGTTTTCACCCCCCACCTCCCTCTGCCACAGTTCCCCATCAGCCACCAATTCTTTAACATAGGGCCTCTGCATGACTTTGAGAAGCTGGGTCATCCTGCCCTTGTACATTTTATGAACAGCTCTGTGTTTAATCCCAAGCGAGATTGGAACTATGCAATTATATTGGAGATGCACCCACAGTGCAACCCGCTGAGTGAAAGTGACTACACCCTATCACCACAGGCTGTTTGGTGGCCAACAGTGGGGGCAGGGGAATTCTAGTCAGGGGCAAGTGGTTTTTACCTGTACCACTGTGGGACGGTTGCATTTCACTCCCTCTGGAAAAGGGCCATTTGGTCTCCATTACTGTACATGACGTATGTAGGAAGGTGGAATCTCACTGCATGGTTGCCCCCACTTTTTTCCTGGTGTTTTGCTGGTTTTCGACTTAGTTTGGCTTGGATCCTGCTATTCAGGACCCCATCCTATCTGCTTTCTCCCTTAAATTGATTACCAGTACTTTTGGTACACTCCAGATTAGATTCTGGGGTACCCTTATCATTCCCTAGTATATGGTTTACTATGTACCCAGGGCATAGGTACCCCAGAGGCCTACCAGGGGCCACCCCTGGGAAGCCTTCCAAAATTACACTACAGGACTGCTACTGCAGCCTGGGTAAGGTGGTGCATGCACCACCTTACTCAGATATAGTTTCACTATATCTCTCCATATCACTGCGGGAGCGAGACCAGTGCCGGTGTGAAGGACGCCAACGGGCGGTGCCGTGAGGGAAACGGCTGTTTGTTTGTTGAAGGGGGAGCGCCGGGAGACTGCCTCCCGAGAGACTACATTCCCCAGCAGCCTTAGGGGCGCCCGTGACGCGAGGCTAGTGCACGGAGGCGATTGAAAAGCCGACGCGCCCAGGAGCCCCTGGGGGAGCGAGACCAGTGCCGGTGTGAAGGACGCCAATGGGCGGTGCCGTGAGGGAAACGGCTGTTTGTTTGTTGAAGGGGGAGCGCCGGGAGACTGCCTCCGGAGAGACTACATTCCCCAGCAGCCTTAGGGGCGCCCGTGACGCGAGGCTAGCGCATGGAGGCGCTTGAAAAGCCGACGCGCCCAGGAGCCCCTGGGGGAGCGAGACCAGTGCCGGTGTGAAGGACGCCAACGGGCGGTGCCGTGAGGGAAACGGCTATTTGTTTGTTGAAGGGGGAGCGCCGGGAGACTGCCTCCCGAGAGACTACATTCCCCAGCAGCCTTAGGGGCGCCCGTGACGCGAGGCTAGCGCACGGAGGCGCTTGAAAAGCCGACGCGCCCTCTCGGCCTGCGAGTCGCGCGCGGGAGGCGCCAGGGAGAAGCCCGGGACAAGGGCGGGGCCGTCTGCGGCCGTCCGGGGCAGGAGGAGGCAGGGCAGGGCCACGACCCCTGGCGGATTGGAAATTGGACACAGATCCGCCTTATCCTGTAGTGAGTGCCTAACCTCTTTATAAACCAGTGTTCATATTGATATTGCCTATTGATTAAATGGCTAAACTGCGCTCATGTAAAACTCCTGCATTAGCTGGGGCAATAGACAATTTCATGATTAAGATGGTGTCAAAAATTAATTCTGACCGTCGACAGTCGCTGAGTCGGACTACTCCCCCCTCTTCGCCTCTAGCAGACTCTGTTGTTGTAGCTTTAGATAATCCTGAGAACAAGGATATGAATGAGGGAGCCCTATTCACTCCCCCCACTGTAGCGCCAGACTTGGACCTTGCTTCTACATCGGCGGATATTTTTGTCAGTGATGACGTTTTGCCATCTTCATCCACTGCTGTTCCATCTTTGGTCCGCCGCCCAGTTAGGGCTTGTAGAAGACCGATCAACAAGCGTGGATGGCATCGTAAGATCAAGAATTCTGTAAGCTCTCAGCCTGTTCGGGTGGAGGCAGTAAATGACAATAGTATGGGGGGGGAAATGAAGCTGTAAATGGCGACCATCTTCAGTTGCTTGCAGACATGATGACCTCTAAATTGGAGCTATTGATCAAACCTCTAATGACAAAAGTCGATAAGGTGACAAAGGAAGTAGCTAGATTAAGTTCACTCTTATCCCCTCCAGCGCAAACATCAGCTGAAAATTCCACAAATGCACAACAAAATGCTACTTCTGAGGGTGTTGTAGTGATTGGGGTGGATCATAAATTGGATCAAGTCTCAAAGGAGGTCTCCA
Source organism: Lissotriton helveticus (assembly GCF_964261635.1). Taxonomy (NCBI): domain Eukaryota; kingdom Metazoa; phylum Chordata; class Amphibia; order Caudata; family Salamandridae; genus Lissotriton; species Lissotriton helveticus. Next base: position 390,211,615 of record NC_136058.1, on the reverse strand, counting down.
GACTTGGGTGCCTCTTGTCTACTCATCTGTCACGGACCAAGACGCCTCAGATTGTAGGCCCGGGAGTACCTACTATAGCAGCTACGACAGCGGGCTCTGGGTCAAATAGCAGTAAGGTGCCTAAAGCTACACCCACGGGGCCATCTATAATTCCTGCAAGTTCTGTCCAACTTTTGTCAACATCTGATATTATAGCTCCTATTTCATTGAAGCCAATAGTTGCTAATAAAACAGGCATTAATAACATGGGGGGTCCACTGGGAAAGAAAAAACCTGTAGTGAATCTACCTCCTGATTGTGCACCATACACTGTGGTCCTAACAAATGTCCCGACAGTTGATCCAAATTCATTTGAAGCCCGGGAAGAGGTAACCAGCTCCTTAGGAAATAAAGTCATTGCTTGGCTAAACAAGTATTGTGGGTTTCCCACCGCCTTTTGTAATGACATAGTGTCAGTGCGCAGGGTTGAATGGATTGGTACCTCAAGAAAATGCTGCAAAGGCGATTGTGTCATTGTAAATTTAAGACACCCACAGCACGTCGCAACTGTACTATTAAGGGCGGCCTCCTTACCGGTCACTGAGGATAGTATAAGTGAACGCCCATTGGGGTTTTTCTATAACCACCTGAGTATGACCCCTACCCCTAAATCCTATGTAGGTTATCATACTCCTACCTACCCCTCAAATAGACAGGCTTTCTTCCCTGGATTACCACAAGTTCAACAACCATCTATAAACATGGATTCATACTGTTATAACCTGTGTAGGCCTAATCCTCAAGTATTCCCAGCCTTGCCCTTGTTTAATCGGTTTGCACCTTTATCATCTTTAGGCGAAAATGACTGACTGCCTATTAATAAGGGATCCTTAAATGCACATTGCCGAATAATGACTTGGAACATTGCCGGTATTAGGGCTAAGGCAGGGATCAATGACTGGATTGATTTACTGAAGACTTTTGACATCATTGCTCTCCAGGAAACTTGGGACCCTTTGAACATTTTTTCTTTGGATGGTTATAGACATTTTTCTGTGCCTGCTTTTAGCGGAGGGGCTGGTAGACCAAAGGAGGGCTTGTTAACTTTGTTTAAAACGTCTCTAAAAGGGGTGTTAACACAACACAATTCCAGTTCGCAAAACTGTTTGATCGTTGAACTCAATCCCCCTACTTATTCAAATATTTTGTTTATTAATTTTTATAATTCTAGTCCTAATGTTGAAACTAGGCAGAATTTAGATATCATTGATTCATTTTTGTCAGTCTATAAAACTAAGGTAAAGGAGTTTGCAGTCATTCTTCTTGGCGATTTTAACATTCATCCCTGCACCCAGACATGCACAAGCTCTTCAGAAGAGGGGCCTCCGTTCTCTTCATTAACACACTTTGAGCATTCTACTAGGGGGTAACCCTTGAGTCTTATCTGAATGCTTGGAACCTGTACGAGTCTGGTTGTGGGGAATTAGATAGTAGAACTCCTACCTTCAAAGGTAATGGCGACGGTACTGTAATTGATTACATATTTATGTCTTCCCAAATTTTAGAGAGGGTGGTTAACTATGGCGCTATTGTCTCGGCATTTAGCGACCATAACCCCGTAGCAGTGGAGGTATTGTCAACAGCTTTCTTAACTCAGTGTGGGTCAGATGGGAATAGTGGCCAGGATGTGGTGTTAAGGGACCAGGGTTGTAGACTGAAGTGGTCTTCTGTTGTTCCAGAGGACGTTCTACAAGCGGTTCTTGTTAGTACTGGAAACGATGTTTTAACATGCATGGATGCAAGAGCGTTGAATAGTCAAGTAATGTCTGCCTTTGGTAATATTTGTAACTCCATTGACATTACCCTGACAAACAATAAAAAACTTGTCTAAGCCCAGAGAGAAAAAGTGGTTTGACCATGCATGTTCAAGAGCTCACGCCGATTTGCTCAAGGCCCTTAAAGTTGTCCCTAAAGACCGTCCACTAATAACTATATTAAGAACCGCGTACAAAAAAGCTATAGAGAATAGAAAGAAGGAGATTAGGGAATTAGCTTGGTCAGAACTGTCTGACCCCGAGATTGTTAAACATAGTGCTGATTTTTGGAGGATAGTTAATCAGCCTTTTTTCTCAGATAAGAACCAGGCTTCCCTTGAAATAAATATCCCGGACGGTGATTGGATCAACCATTTTGAGTCGATATACTCGAGCAACTTAGTGGATGATTTGGTAGAAGGCCTTTCTTTTTCCCAGGAGACACAGGGTGTTGTCTTTGAGGCCTCGGAAGTAGAAATTGCCATTGATCAGACCTTAAAAAATAAGGCCCCCGGGCCGGATGGAGTCCCAGCCGACTTTTTTAAAACTGACACAAAGCTATGGTTGAGGGTGCTGTGCGGTGTTTTTAATGCTATTACTAAAAACAGTATTCCAGCATCTTGGAAGGAGTCTGTAATTATTCCCTTCTTTAAGAAGGGAAGTAGGGTAGACCCAGCATGTTACCGCCCGATATCTCTAATCGATTCATCTGTAAAAATTATGGGCAGGGTCATCCTACTTAGACTTCAGGCTTGGCTGGATGATAGAGGGGTCTTGTCCAACCTGCAGTATGGTTTTAGAACTAAACGGGGTACTATGGACCAGTGCCTCAATCTGCAGATGATAGTGGACAAATACACCAGGGCTAAAGATGGGTCGTTATACTTAGGGTTCATGGACTTATCTTCGGCCTTTGACCTTGTCAATCGCACTAAACTGTGGCACATTCTCGACGATCTGGGTTTTGATCGTGCGCTTGTTAACCTTTCGGCAGACCTTCACTTAGACCTCCAGGCCTCAGTCAGGGTTGACTCAGGGGGGCGACGTACCAGTCGTTTCAAGTCCAAAAGAGGGGTGAGACAGGGGTGCATTTTGGCACCCCTGCTCTTCACAGTTTATATCAACGCCCTCGAATCTGAATTAAAGACTGCTACGCCGGACATACCGCGTATAGGGGAGACAAGCGTACCAGTCCTCCTGTACGCGGATGACGCGGTGCTTCTGTCCCGCACTGGCTTGGGTCTTCAGCGGTTATTGGATGCCTTTGGCCTTTTCATGACGTCCTTAGACCTTAAGATAAATGCCAAAAAATCACAAGTTATGATGGTGGGTAAAGGCTCACGCTGCAAGAAAGTTAAAACTTTCTATTGCAGCAAGACTGAAATGCAAAGAGTTTCGACATTCCCGTATCAAGGAGTTACGTTTGAAGACAAAGGGAGCTGGGGACCCCAAATAAGAAATAGAAATAGTGCCCTAGTAAGAACATCTTCTGCCATCCTGAGTTTCAGCAGAAGGCTGGGGGCTAGGCCAGTCCCAGCCCTCATGTCCATCTACAACGCCAAGTTGATGGCTCGATAGACTGTCTTCAGGCTTCAGAAAATAAATTTTTTCGATCAGTCTTGTCTGTACCCCAGTCAACACCATCTTATTCTGTCCATTCTGAACTTAGGGCTGATTTTATAACAGACAAAATTCGAGTGGCCCCTCTAATCATGTGGCTTAAAATTTGGCTTAATTATGAACTATCTTTAAATCAGGCCATTTTGAGGGACTGTCTCTTACTTGACAACGCCCACAAAATTAGGTGGTTATCTTATGTTAAAAATGGTTTTAGCGCTTTGGGACGACCTAACCTCTTTTCTTCACCGGAGTTGATATCCCGGGCTGATATTGCTAGAACCAAAAGCGATATGCTCTTGAGGCTGTCGCTAATAAGAGAGGAAAAGGAACTAACAAAACCCCTGGTTAGAGCACATCGTTTGGTTGCAAACCCACCTGGCCCTGAATTTTACCTCACTCTGGTTAACCGCCCCTATCATAGGTTTTTATTGACTCGCTTCCGCATGAATATGATTCACCTGATATTAGGACAGTACACAACCTGGTGTAAACCTGATGAATTTCTTCCTTGTTCTTGTGATAGCTTCTCTATCCAAGACACTATGCATTTCACTATGTTTTGTGGGCATTTTTTAGCAGAAAGAAGGAAGTATCTTGTACCAATCTTAAAAAAGGTAGGGTTTCTGCAAGTTAAACCAGCACTTCTTTATTTGCAGTTGTTAAATGACCCTAGCACTGTCTTTCATGTAGCCAATTACTTGGTGTGTGCGGTGCGCACCAAGAAAGGACTTATGGTGAAAGAGAGATTGGACACATTGTCATGAAGTATTGCACCTTGCACTTTAGTGGTTAAACATTATCATCAATGTATATCAGGATCAAGGGGATGGCGGAACAATATATTTTTAACTTTTTAATTATATAGTTTTTTTAAACAGTGATGATTTTTTAAATTTCTTGTATCTTTGTTTTTAGCTAAATCATGATATGTGATTTTTTATCTCTAAAGTTGTACATTTTTAACTATTGTATAACAGGTCTTTTTAATCAAGATTGTATGTTTCTTTTTGTACCGTGCCTTTTTTTGATATTCATTTATCGAAATAAAGATTTTGACTGACTGACTACACATATAAACCTATCAGCCATCCCTATGGCAGGCCTTATTAATCCTGAAGGCAGGGTGTTGGGTTTTATGTGAGAGGGTGCCCATGCATGAGCAGAGCCCCTCTGCAGCTTTCTGAACCTTTATTCCAGGGTTGTTTGTGATGTAGCCATACCATACACTCTTAAGTACATTATAACCAAACGGTAAATGCCAACTTTGGGATGGCTGCACAGAAACATGTTGCGTTTGGTGTAACTGGTGTGGGAGTATGATCCCACCCTTCTAGAGGGAGAGACATGACAGCACCGGTATACACGGTACCAGCTAACAGAGCCCTGACATCACAAAATGGATGCTGCCCGCCACAGACACGAGTCTGCCCTCCGGCTGCTGGACGAAGCTCCGGCAGGGGAGGCCTGGACAATAGGTTTCCTGTCACGGGGAGGTGTCACCACCTCCCAGACAGGCTTTAGTGTATTGGGGCTGGGTGGGTGCACTCCAACAGTGCTTTGAAGTTCAGCACTGGGGCACATTTGGTGTCCCTTTTCCTACTCCAGCTCAAACCGGTTGCAGGGCACGAAACTGGACAAAGAAAATGGGTGTAGCCACCCCTCTTTCCTGACCCTCCCATAGGTGGGTGCCTAGAGTTTGTCCCACTCCTTCTTTGAGGCCCAATGTTATCCAATGGGGGGTAGGCGGCCTCCGGTTGGTGGCTGATGACTAGCAGGCCACTGGGTTGTGGGAGCAAAGTGCCTAGACTTTAGCTCAGGGCAAATGCGGAAACAAAGTAGCACCAAAGGTGCACCCTCAGCGGCACTAGGGCGGCCATGTGCAGGGTGCTATTTCGACGTCGGGCGCATAGTTGGTCTCAATGGGGAATCTCTGGTTTGCAAAAGCACTGCAGGCAGGGAGATGAAGGTCTTCTGGGTGCGACCACCACTTCGAGAGGTAAGTTGGGAGGTTAGGGGTTGGTTAGGCACCCTCGGTTTGGGCAAACAGTGCTGTGGGGCATCAGGTGCTGGGGTGCCTTTTGGGGTTGGATCTTCTTACCAGCTCCTTGTCGCGGTTAGGGGGGCCTTCTGGATTTAGACTGCAGCCATCGGCTGAAGGCATTAGGCAGGCCAGGGGTCTTAGGATCTCGGTTCAGGATCGCCGGGGTGACATCTTCGTGGTGTTTGCCCACTTGAGCTCAGGCCGTGGACGGCGGGTGCAGAGTGGGGCGGATTTGCGGTTTCTGGCTGCTGTGGAAGAACCTGGAAAGTCCATCTGCATTGGCATGGACATTCCCAGGTCTGTATTCCACAGTGTTCCCTGTAGGGAGATGGACCACCTCAACAGTTTAGGATTTTAACCTTTCATCTACATTAGCCATCTGAGAGGTCTGTGATCAGTTTGAACTAGGAAGTGAGCACCAAACAAGTATGGCCTCAGCTTTTTCAGGGACCAAACGACAGCAAAGGCCTCCTTCTCAATGGCACTACAACGCTGCTACCTAGGGAGAAGCCTTCTGCTTATAAAAGCACTACTGGGCTGGCCCAGGGGCTCTCAGAGGTTCAATAACCCCTAACTCCAGCATCTTGCTGACTTCAGCTCTGATGCTTTCTTTGACTTGATCAGACTACGAATAGATTTTATTTTTGACAGGTGAACTGTCACCAGTGTCCACATCATGGGTACACCAGTTTGTCTGACCGGGGGTCAAGGAAAAGAGTTTAGCATACTGCTGCAAGACTTGCTTGCAGTCAGTCTCCTGGCACACTGTTGATCCCATCTGGAGACTTGCTACCCCAGTAGTAGCTGTATTAGGACTAGGGACCTTCTTGTTTGGGCAAGCAGCATCTCCAGTTAAGTGTCCCAACTTCTTACAGTTGTTACACCAGGCCTTTGAAGGATCAAAGTTCTTTCCCCTCTACCTATTATTGGACTGGGAAGAGTTTTAAGACCCCTACCCCCCTTCCACCTGTGTAGGTTTTTGGGGCCCTTTACAAGACTCAGGCTTCTTATCTTGGGGATTCTCACCACCTTTCCCCTGGGGAGGTTTTGTAATCCCTTTCTTTTGGTCACCCCGGTGGTAGTTTTTGTCACCCTTGTCTTGGCCCAGTGGTCTGCCTTCTTTCCCAATTCTTGGGGAGAAATTAGATCTAGTTCTACCAAATGCTGATGTAACTTTTCATTAGTGCAATTCAAATATGTTATTTCATATACAGATTGTAAAGTCCATTAAATCATGCACAGTGTGTCCAGTTAACCAACCATCTAGTGTTTTAACTGAGTAGTCTACAAAGTCAATCCAAGATTGTTTTTGGGTCTTGTGAGCCCCCCTGAATCTAATTCTATATTCCCCATTTGTGAGTCCAAATCCCTCAATCAGAGTTCTCTTCATGAGGTCATAAGACCCAGCATCTGCCCCAGAAAGGGTCAGGAGTCTGTCTCTGCAGTTACCAGAGAACAGTTGCTAAAGGAGTGCCCCCCAGTGTGACTTCTTTACTTCTTTCATTTGACAAGCCCTCTCAAAGGCTGTAAACCATTTTGTGATATCATCTCTCTCTTAATATTTAGGGACAATCCATTTGGGGATTTTAGGATCATAAGATTGCTCTTTCTTCTCCTTATTAAGTAACGTGCTGCCACCATTGATGGGTGGTAGGCCCATCTCTGCTCTCTCTCGTTCTAGAGCCAGCAACCTGGTCTCTAGATCCAGTCTTTTGGTTAGCCTTACTAAAAGGCTCTCCTCCACATTGAGGCTGTCCTCAGTGTCCTCATTGATACCTAATCCACCGGTGTGAGATCTAGGCACTGAGAGGTTGATTCTTGGAGTCAAGGGTACTTGAACCCTTCTCTCCCTAGGAAGTGGAGGGGTTTGCTCTACCAGGTGATTCCCTTCCTCTACTTCCTCATCTGTTTGATCTTGGTAAGTTTACATAGGGACCTTACCTCCTTGAAAGACAAGTGAAGGTAAGGGGTGAGGTCAATCTCCTCAACCCTGTCCTCCATGGTATTATGGTTATTTTCATTAACAGCTGGGTTCTTATTTTGAGACACTGTTAAAAAAATCTTCTAACCCCTCTAACTCTAGCTACAGTGACTTTTTATTTTCTAAAATTCTAAAGGGACCAAAGACTTTCAATAATTTTGCAAAAAATAGCAATTTAAAAAATCTGAATTCTAAAGACAATTTAAGAGTTCTGTTGTGTGATCCGGTGGTAACCAAGAAGTCCAACAAATGAAAAGATGTACATCCCACCGCTGATCCACCAATGTAGGAAGTTGGCTCTGTATATACTATACCAAAGTGAGGTATAGTGTGCACTGAGTCCAGTGGAACCCTAAAGGTAGGCAGAGGTAAAGTTAGATAGAACCTTACTCTCTATTTGTGGTAGTGTGGTCGAGCAGTAAGGCAGTATCAGAGGACAGTGTTAAGCATCTGTCGTACACACTCAGTCAGCAAATGAATTCACACACAAAGACTGAACTTCAGACCAATCGTTTTTGTATAAAAATATTATTTTATTTTATTTTCTAGAACCAAGCAAGCCTGCCACAGGTAAGCAATAAGAACTTTATAGTAGAAATGCAATTCAAATACAGTTTGAAGGATAATTGTATATGCACTTTGATTTGATTTACAGTATGGATGCAGAGAAATGAAATATTTAGTAAATGCAGTACATAGACTTTTCAGTAAAATAGCAGGTAAGTAACTTTTGAGATTACTAGGATTACACAGAGTAGTATACCTAGATACTACTCTGGGACATTTCCTGAAAACAGGTAAGTAAAATTGTTTTTGTTAGATTATGCAATTTGAAAGAATTTCTTTAGTTTCTCAAACTCCACACAGAACAACAGCCAATTTTATCCTAAGGAGGAAAATAGTGTTATCAGTTTTGAGGTAAGTAATCGATCTTTGGAGTTGAGGTTCTGGGGTTAGAACAAGGGTTCCCCTGGGTCAAGGCTGCACTCTTGTTACACCCTCACTAGGGCTGCCGGGTGCAGAGTGCTGAGGCCCAATGTTATCCAATGTGCGATAGGGGGCCTCCTGTTGGTGGCTTCTGACTAGCAGGCCAATGAGTTGTGGAAGCAAAGCTCCTAAACTTTAGCTCAGGGCAAATGGGGAAACAAATCTCCTTTCTCCCTTACCCACCCATGCAACTTGAGAAGGCCATTGCTCAACAGCTCACTGAAAACCTGGAACCAACCAACCTACTTGATGCCTCCTAGTCAGGATTCCGTGCCAACCACAACACTGAGACTGCACTCATTACTGCCATGGACAAACATCAGAAGCCTCCTCAACCGCGGAGAGACTGTTCCTCCTCGACCTCTCTGCTGCATTCAACATTGTCTCCCACGCAGCCTACTCCTCATCCTAAACAGTGACCTGACCATGAATCGACATGTCAATGCAGTCACCTCCTCCTGTTTCCACACCATTCACACGCTCTGTAGAATCAGGATCCTGATTAACACCAGAAAAACCTACAGTGAGGCCCTCATAATCAGTCGCCTCGACTACGGCAACGCTCTCTACACCAGACTCTCCACCCAGCTCCTCAGAAGACTCCAGACCATACAGAATCCTGCAGCTAGACTCATCCTAGACCTCCCCAGACGGACCACCTCTGAAACCTCCACTGGCTCCCCATCCAGAAGAGATACCAGTTCAAGATCCTCATGCACGCCTACAAAGCTCTACAACAGTGTTTCCCAAACTGGGGTCGGCAGACCCCCAGGGGTCCGTAGGCAGCAGTTTTATAAGCACAGCAAAGTTTCTTATATAATTAGAAGCTTTAGAGCAACAATAAAAGTGTCAAGATAATGCCAGTGATTAATGTACCTTCTGGAGAGAGATGAGAGTTTTGTTCAGTGGCAGCTTTGACTTAACTAATGTAGCACAGAGGGTTATTATGCCTACTGCAAAGAACGTGTAACATGCTTTTTAAAAAGAAGTATTTTATGTGCATAGGTCAGTAGTTACTGCTTGTTGTCACAGAGACTCTTTTGTTGCTGTGCACTTCATAAGTGACAATCGTAATCTAGAAGAGGGACCTTTAAACTGTCATCGTAGAGCTGCTTGCAAACTGATTGGTACCAGTTAGCTACTTATGTTTTTTCCCAGTCATTCATTATCATGATGCTGCTAAAAAATCTCGTACTGCGAAATAAAACCAGCAATTTAAAAGTTAGTCACGGAGATGCAGTACCAACCTTCCCATTAAATATTTTCCTTTTTTCCAAAATTCCTTCAAGTTAAAATACTAAGGGCCAGATGTACGATCCATTTTTATATGCGCAAACGGGTTTGCGCACCCGTTTGCGCATGCAAATACCTATTGGGCCATGTACATAGCCGTTTTCGCGAGTCTCAATTTGTTTGCGACTCGCTAAATAGGTTTTGCGACTTGCTATTTGGAAGGGGCATTCCCTTCCAAATAGCGAGCCTCAAAACCATGTACAAATGTTTTGCGACTGCAATTGCGGTTGCAAAATACTCGCAATTACCACCTACTTCAAGTTGATGGTAATGCATTCACAAATGCGAAGGGGTCCTGTGTGGACCCCTTCCCCCTTGCAAATGCATGCAAAATTATTTTTTAAGGGCATGCAGTGGAAGGAAAGGAAAACGTTTCATTTTCTTTCTTTTTTTAATGCATGGAAACCGGGCTGCATTTTTTTTTTAAACTGTTTTATTTAAAAGCAGTCCCAGACATGGTGGTCTTCTGAGCCCAGCAGGCCATCATCCCTGGGAGGGCTGGCAGTCCCAATGGGCTCGCAAAATGTGAGAGGCTCAATAATATTAATGAGCCTCGCAAATTGCGACCCAATTGGGAATCCCAAACAGTGTTAAACACACTGTTGTACATTTCATTTAGCGACTCGCAATTTACCACTCGCAAAGTGTCGCCAATTGCGAGGCGCTAAATGAAATGATCGTACATCCGGCCCCAAAATCCTTAGTAATTTGAGTATATGTTTTGTGTGCACACGTGTTTTTTTTCAAATTACTGTTTTAATATTTGAAATTTAAATCATACAAATTGCTGGGGGGTCCCCGGCTTCTAGTGGTGACTTAATGGGGGTCCTCAGGAGTCAGAAGTTTGGGAACCACTGCTCTGCACGATCAAGGAACATCCTACGTCAACCATTGCCTGAACTTCCATCTAACCACAAGACACCTGTGCACCTCCTCACTAGCCCTTACGCACACCAACCGCATCTGCTACAGTGGGGGGCGCGCCTTCTCCTACATCTCGCCAAGACCTGGAACGACTTACCCCTCCATCTTTGATCAGCACCCTTCCTGGCAGACTTAAGAAGAAAAACTCAACCTCAATTATATAACGCAATGCAGGCAGACACGGCCCTACAACATAGTAGAGGGATGGACAGTTGGAATGAGGTACTTGACACTCCAATAACAGGAAACAACTGGGAATACTGTTGCGCTTTAACAAGATATTTAACAGCTAACTGTAACTTACGTATTATCCATATTAAATATATACAACTGTACTATATGACCAGCAACTGCACAGATTTGGTTTGAGAGTGTCGGCCAGCGGTAAGCGATGCAACGGGCCGGATGTGGATTTCATATACCTGGCGTGGTATTATGAAAGATTTTTGGGCACAGGTAACTAAGGCGTTATTTGATATGATCCTGGAACCGGTGTGTTGCATCCCGCAATTGTGTCTGTTGGCACTTATTGGACACTTAAAACCTTGCACAGAACTGGAGACTAGTGGCAGTTGCACTTTTGCTAGCAAAAAGGAAAGTCGTCAAAACTGGGAGGGTAGAGGGGTCCCCAAATTGCAGCAATCGTTAGTGGATATCACATTTTGTAGGGCTCAGTTAACCAGTATGTGGAGGGACTCCCAATACTGTCCAGACCTAAAGACATTTGGGCCCCCTTTAGTGCATATTTGCTGACAAATCAATGTGAAAATTCGGATGTATGACGTTACAACGCATACTTTTACTCCGCGTACCATTACAACGCGGTATTTACAACGAATACCGTTACAACGCATAGCGCTTTGGGGTGCTGGATAGTGGTAAGTATAATTTACTATTCTAACTCCAGTCCCCGTGGACCCTAGGGAAGGTGTTGGATAGTAAATTAAACTTACCTCTTATCCTAGAGCGCCCCCCAGCGCAATGCGTTGTAATGCCATGCGTTGTAATGCCCGCGTTGTAATGGTAGTGCGGAGTAAAAGTTGCGTCGTAACGGGTGTATACCTGAAAATTCACCTGATGACTTTCCCGACGTTTGATCTTTCGGCCAGTTCCTGATCCCCTCATGAATATTCTATCCTGTGTAACAAACAATATGTTGTGTAACCGCCCTGAGTACAGTAAGAGCACTGTGATGTACTTTTGTATGAGTTATGATTGACAAATTCAATAAAAATAATGAAAATTAAATAAACAGACCTGCCTTTTTGACTGACACATAGCACCCATAGGGCCCAGATTCCCCTAGTGATGACAGTGCTGCGCTATACAAATGCTGATTGATTGATTTGTGTTTGTTTTTATCCTGTTAAAATGACTAAGAAAAGATAGGAAAGGAGGCCTTTACATTCCTTGGGAGCTTTGCTCTTAAAGGCTCTCATTTCATAGCAGCGAGTTATTTTCAAGCGGAAACGTGTACTTTATCAGTACAACCTTTTTTTTTACCAATCTCTTTACAGCACTTTCATGCACCCAAAGCTGAAAGCACAGTTTTTAAATAGTTGAAATAAATATCGTTAAGAAACAGAGAGAAGGAGCAGAGAGATGGGGGGAGGGGGGGTGGGAAGCATGGCACGGCCGTTACTCTCAAAAGCCTTAGGTAGTATGGCTCCCACCGACTACTGTAATCCTCAGCGCCGTGACATCCCTCGGGATAAATGTTGCGCTCTATAAATAAATAAATAAATAAAGTATGTACACAAAACATATGAAGGTCTCACCAATGAGAAAGAAAGTAGGAAGTGGAAGAGTTAGAAATAGAAAAATAATACGTTGAAGTGAGTGGCAAAGAGAAGAACGGCTTCAGGGAAATAAGAAAGGAGGGGCTGGCAGGGCAGAGAATGAAAAGTAATAGTGACTTAACTTATGCGGTTTATGTGATTTACCAACAGACTGACGCTTGGCTCGGCTCTGGCTCGGCTCTGGCTCGGCTCTTCCCATGAATTCCTGGGCTCCCCCACCTCTAGCAGTCACACAGACAACAGAAGCATTGTAGGTTTGACCCACCATGACCCTGCCTTGTCCATTCAGGGTGGGACCAAGAACCAACACTCCTTACCTTGTCTCAGTTTCATCCTGAGGGGGGGGGGGCGGTGAAAGGAAGGAGCCTGTGAGAAGACAGGTGCAGGGAGGAGACAGTCTGTGGGGGCCTGAGAGAGAGGAGACAGGAGGAGCAGGGAGGAGACAGTCTGTGGGGGGCCTGAGAGAGAAGAGACAGGAGGAGCAGGGAGGAGACAGTCTGTGGGGGCCTGAGAGAGAAGAGACAGGAGGAGCAGAGAGGAGACAGTCTGTGGGGGCCTGAGAGAGAAGAGACAGGAGGAGCAGGGAGGAGACAGTCTGTGGGGGCCTGAGAGAGAAGAGACAGGAGGAGCAGGGAGGAGACAGTCTGTGGGGGCCTGAGAGAGAAGACACAGGCGCAGGAAGGAGACAGTCTGTGGGGGCCTGAGAGAGAAGAGACAGGAGGAGCAGGGAGGAGACAGTCTGTGGGGGCCTGAGAGAGAAGAGACAGGAGGAGCAGGGAGGAGACAGTCTGTGGGGGCCTGAGAGAGAGGAGACAGGAGGAGCAGGGAGGAGACAGTCTGTGGGGAACTGAGAGAGAAGACACAGGCGCAGGGAGGAGACAGTCTGTGGGGGCCTGAGAGAGAAGAGACAGGAGGAGCAGGGAGGAGACAGTCTGTGGGGGCCTGAGAGAGAAGAGACAGGAGGAGCAGGGAGGAGACAGTCTGTGGGGGCCTGAGAGAGAGGAGACAGGAGGAGCAGGAAGGAGACAGTCTGTGGGGGCCTGAGAGAGAGGAGACAGAAGGGAGCAGGGAGGAGACAGTCTGTGGGGGCCTGAGAGAGAAGAGACAGGAGGAGCAGGGAGGAGACAGTCTGTGGGGGCCTGAGAGAGAGGAGACAGAAGGGAGCAGAGAGGAGACAGTCTGTGGGGGCCGGAGAGAGAGGAGACAGAAGGGAGCAGGGAGGAGACAGTCTGTGGGGGCCTGAGAGAGAGGAGACAGGAGGAGCAGGGAGGAGACAGTCTGTGGGGGGCCTGAGAGAGAAGAGACAGGAGGAGCAGGGAGGAGACAGTCTGTGGGGGCCTGAGAGAGAAGAGACAGGAGGAGCAGGGAGGAGACAGTCTGTGGGGGCCTGAGAGAGAAGAGACAGGAGGAGCAGGGAGGAGACAGTCTGTGGGGGCCTGAGAGAGAAGACACAGGCGCAGGAAGGAGACAGTCTGTGGGGGCCTGAGAGAGAAGAGACAGGAGGAGCAGGGAGGAGACAGTCTGTGGGGGCCTGAGAGAGAAGAGACAGGAGGAGCAGGGAGGAGACAGTCTGTGGGGGCCTGAGAGAGAGGAGACAGGAGGAGCAGGGAGGAGACAGTCTGTGGGGGCCTGAGAGAGAAGACACAGGCGCAGGGAGGAGACAGTCTGTGGGGGCCTGAGAGAGAAGAGACAGGAGGAGCAGGGAGGAGACAGTCTGTGGGGGCCTGAGAGAGAAGAGACAGGAGGAGCAGGGAGGAGACAGTCTGTGGGGGCCTGAGAGAGAGGAGACAGGAGGAGCAGGAAGGAGACAGTCTGTGGGGGCCTGAGAGAGAGGAGACAGAAGGGAGCAGGGAGGAGACAGTCTGTGGGGGCCTGAGAGAGAAGAGACAGGAGGAGCAGGGAGGAGACAGTCTGTGGGGGCCTGAGAGAGAAGAGACAGGAGGAGCAGGGAGGAGACAGTCTGTGGGGGCCTGAGAGAGAGGAGACAGAAGGGAGCAGAGAGGAGACAGTCTGTGGGGGCCGGAGAGAGAGGAGACAGAAGGGAGCAGGGAGGAGACAGTCTGTGGGGGCCTGAGAGAGAGGAGACAGAAGGGAGCAGGGAGGAGACAGTCTGTGGGGGCCTGAGAGAGAGGAGACAGGAGGAGCAGGGAGGAGACAGTCTGTGGGGGCCTGAGAGAGAGGAGACAGAAGGGAGCAGGGAGGAGACAGTCTGTGGGGGCCTGAGAGAGAAGAGACAGGAGGAGCAGGGAGGAGACAGTCTGTGGGGGCCTGAGAGAGAAGAGACAGGAGGAGCAGGGAGGAGACAGTCTGTGGGGGGCTGAGAGAGAAGAGACAGGAGGAGCAGAGAGGAGACAGTCTGTGGGGGCCTGAGAGAGAAGAGACAGGAGGAGCAGGAAGGAGACAGTCTGTGGGGGCCTGAGAGAGAAGACACAGGCGCAGGAAGGAGACAGTCTGTGGGGGCCTGAGAGAGAGGAGACAGGAGGAGCAGGGAGGAGACAGTCTGTGGGGGCCTGAGAGAGAAGAGACAGGAGGCGCAGGGAGGGGACAGTCTGAGGGGCCTGAGAGAGAAGAGACAGGAGGCGCAGGGAGGAGACAGTCTGTGGGGGCCTGAGAGAGAAGAGACAGGAGGAGCAGAGAGGAGACAGTCTGTGGGGGCCTGAGAGAGAGGAGACAGGAGGAGCAGGAAGGAGACAGTCTGTGGGGGCCTGAGAGAGAAGAGACAGGCGCAGGAAGGAGATAGTCTGTGGGGGCCTGAGAGAGAGGAGACAGGAGGAGCAGGAAGGAGACAGTCTGTGGGGGCCTGAGAGAGAAGAGACAGGCGCAGGAAGGAGACAGTCTGTGGGGGCCTGAGAGAGAGGAGACAGGAGGAGCAGGGAGGAGACAGTCTGTGGGGGCCTGAGAGAGAAGACACAGGAGCAGAGAGGAGACAGTCTGTGGGGGCCTGAGAGAGAGGAGACACGAGGAGCAGGAAGGAGACAGTCTGTGGGGGCCTGAGAGAGAAGAGACAGGCGCAGGAAGGAGACAGTCTGTGGGGGCCTGAGAGAGAGGAGACAGGAGGAGCAGGGAGGAGACAGTCTGTGGGGGCCTGAGAGAGAAGAGACAGGAGGAGCAGGAAGGAGACAGTCTGTGGGGGCCTGAGAGAGAAGACACAGGCGCAGGAAGGAGACCGTCTGTGGGGGCCTGAGAGAGAAGAGACAGGAGGAGCAGGGAGGAGACAGTCTGTGGGGGCCTGAGAGAGAGGAGACAGAAGGGAGCAGGGAGGAGACAGTCTGTGGGGAACCTGAGAGAGAGGAGACAGGAGGAGCAGGGAGGAGACAGTCTGTGGGGGCCTGAGAGAGAGGAGACAGAAGGGAGCAGGGAGGAGACAGTCTGTGGGGGCCTGAGAGAGAAGAGACAGGAGGGGCAGGGAGGAGACAGTCTGTGGGGGCCTGAGAGAGAAGAGACAGGAGGAGCAGGGAGGAGACAGTCTGTGGGGGCCTGAGAGAGAGGAGACAGGAGGAGCAGGAAGGAGACAGTCTGTGGGGGCCTGAGAGAGAGGAGACAGAAGGGAGCAGGGAGGAGACAGTCTGTGGGGGCCTGAGAGAGAAGAGACAGGAGGAGCAGGGAGGAGACAGTCTGTGGGGGCCTGAGAGAGAGGAGACAGAAGGGAGCAGAGAGGAGACAGTCTGTGGGGGCCGGAGAGAGAGGAGACAGAAGGGAGCAGGGAGGAGACAGTCTGTGGGGGCCTGAGAGAGAGGAGACAGGAGGAGCAGGAAGGAGACAGTCTGTGGGGGCCTGAGAGAGAAGAGACAGGCGCAGGAAGGAGATAGTCTGTGGGGGCCTGAGAGAGAGGAGACAGGAGGAGCAGGAAGGAGACAGTCTGTGGGGGCCTGAGAGAGAAGAGACAGGCGCAGGAAGGAGACAGTCTGTGGGGGCCTGAGAGAGAGGAGACAGGAGGAGCAGGGAGGAGACAGTCTGTGGGGGCCTGAGAGAGAAGACACAGGAGCAGAGAGGAGACAGTCTGTGGGGGCCTGAGAGAGAGGAGACACGAGGAGCAGGAAGGAGACAGTCTGTGGGGGCCTGAGAGAGAAGAGACAGGCGCAGGAAGGAGACAGTCTGTGGGGGCCTGAGAGAGAAGACACAGGCGCAGGAAGGAGACCGTCTGTGGGGGCCTGAGAGAGAAGAGACAGGAGGAGCAGGGAGGAGACAGTCTGTGGGGGCCTGAGAGAGAGGAGACAGAAGGGAGAAGGGAGGAGACAGTCTGTGGGGGCCTGAGAGAGAAGAGACAGGAGGAGCAGAGAGGAGACAGTCTGTGGGGGCCTGAGAGAGAAGAGACAGGAGGAGCAGAGAGGAGACAGTCTGTGGGGGCCTGAGAGAGAGGAGACAGAAGGGAGCAGGGAGGAGACAGTCTGTGGGGGCCTGAGAGAGAAGAGACAGGAGGAGCAGAGAGGAGACAGTCTGTGGGGGCCTGAGAGAGAAGAGACAGGAGGAGCAGAGAGGAGACAGTCTGTGGGGGCCTGAGAGAGAAGAGACAGGAGGAGCAGAGAGGAGACAGTCTGTGGGGGCCTGAGAGAGAGGAGACAGAAGGGAGCAGGGAGGAGACAGTCTGTGGGGGCCTGAGAGAGAAGAGACAGGAGGAGCAGAGAGGAGACAGTCTGTGGGGGGCTGAGAGAGAAGAGACAGGAGGAGCAGAGAGGAGACAGTCTGTGGGGGCCTGAGAGAGAGGAGACAGAAGGGAGCAGGGAGGAGACAGTCTGTGGGGGCCTGAGAGAGAAGAGACAGGAGGAGCAGAGAGGAGACAGTCTGTGGGGGCCTGAGAGAGAAGAGACAGGAGGAGCAGAGAGGAGACAGTCTGTGGGGGCCTGAGAGAGAAGAGACAGGAGGAGCAGGGAGGAGACAGTCTGTGGGGGCCTGAGAGAGAAGAGACAGGAGGAGCAGAGAGGAGACAGTCTGTGGGGGCCTGAGAGAGAAGAGACAGGAGGAGCAGAGAGGAGACAGTCTGTGGGGGCCTGAGAGAGAAGAGACAGGAGGAGCAGGGAGGAGACAGTCTGTGGGGGCCTGAGAGAGAAGAGACAGGAGGAGCAGGGAGGAGACAGTCTGTGGGGGCCTGAGAGAGAGGAGACAGAAGGGAGCAGGGAGGAGACAGTCTGTGGGGGCCTGAGAGAGAGGAGACAGGAGGAGCAGGAAGGAGACAGTCTGTGGGGGCCTGAGAGAGAAGAGACAGGTGCAGGGAGGAGACAGTCTGTGGGGGCCTGAGAGAGAAGAGACAGGAGGAGCAGAGAGGAGACAGTCTGTGGGGGCCTGAGAGAGAGGAGACAGAAGGGAGCAGGGAGGAGACAGTCTGTGGGGGCCTGAGAGAGAAGAGGCAGGAGGAGCAGAGAGGAGACAGTCTGTGGGGGCCTGAGAGAGAAGAGACAGGAGGAGCAGAGAGGAGACAGTCTGTGGGGGCCTGAGAGAGAAGAGACAGGAGGAGCAGGGAGGAGACAGTCTGTGGGGGGCTGAGAGAGAAGAGACAGGAGGAGCAGGGAGGAGACAGTCTGTGGGGGCCTGAGAGAGAAGAGACAGGAGGAGCAGAGAGGAGACAGTCTGTGGGGGCCTGAGAGAGAGGAGACAGAAGGGAGCAGGGAGGAGACAGTCTGTGGGGGGCTGAGAGAGAAGAGACAGGAGGAGCAGGGAGGAGACAGTCTGTGGGGGGCTGAGAGAGAAGAGACAGGAGGAGCAGGGAGGAGACAGTCTGTGGGGGCCTGAGAGAGAAGAGACAGGTGCAGGGAGGAGACAGTCTGTGGGGGCCTGAGAGAGAAGAGACAGGAGGAGCAGGGAGGAGACAGTCTGTGGGGGCCTGAGAGAGAAGAGACAGGAGGAGCAGAGAGGAGACAGTCTGTGGGGGCCTGAGAGAGAGGAGACAGAAGGGAGCAGGGAGGAGACAGTCTGTGGGGGCCTGAGAGAGAAGAGACAGGAGGAGCAGAGAGGAGACAGTCTGTGGGGGCCTGAGAGAGAAGAGACAGGAGGAGCAGAGAGGAGACAGTCTGTGGGGGCCTGAGAGAGAAGAGACAGGAGGAGCAGAGAGGAGACAGTCTGTGGGGGCCTGAGAGAGAGGAGACAGAAGGGAGCAGGAAGGAGACAGTCTGTGGGGGCCTGAGAGAGAAGAGACAGGAGGAGCAGAGAGGAGACAGTCTGTGGGGGCCTGAGAGAGAAGAGAAAGGAGCAGGGAGGAGACAGTCTGTGGGGGCCTGAGAGAGAAGACACAGGAGCAGAGAGGAGACAGTCTGTGGGGGCCTGAGAGAGAGGAGACAGAAGGGAGCAGGGAGGAGACAGTCTGTGGGGGCCTGAGAGAGAAGAGACAGGAGGAGCAGGAAGGAGACAGTCTGTGGGGGCCTGAGAGAGAAGACACAGGCGCAGGAAGGAGACCGTCTGTGGGGGCCTGAGAGAGAAGAGACAGGAGGAGCAGGGAGGAGACAGTCTGTGGGGGCCTGAGAGAGAGGAGACAGAAGGGAGCAGGGAGGAGACAGTCTGTGGGGGCCTGAGAGAGAAGAGACAGGAGGAGCAGAGAGGAGACAGTCTGTGGGGGCCTGAGAGAGAAGAGACAGGAGGAGCAGAGAGGAGACAGTCTGTGGGGGCCTGAGAGAGAAGAGACAGGAGGAGCAGAGAGGAGACAGTCTGTGGGGGCCTGAGAGAGAAGAGACAGGAGGAGCAGAGAGGAGACAGTCTGTGGGGGCCTGAGAGAGAAGAGACAGGAGGAGCAGGGAGGAGACAGTCTGTGGGGGGCTGAGAGAGAAGAGACAGGAGGAGCAGGGAGGAGACAGTCTGTGGGGGGCTGAGAGAGAAGAGACAGGAGGAGCAGGAAGGAGACAGTCTGTGGGGGCCTGAGAGAGAAGACACAGGAGCAGAGAGGAGACAGTCTGTGGGGGCCTGAGAGAGAGGAGACAGAAGGGAGCAGGGAGGAGACAGTCTGTGGGGGCCTGAGAGAGAAGAGACAGGAGGAGCAGGAAGGAGACAGTCTGTGGGGGCCTGAGAGAGAAGAGACAGGAGGAGCAGGGAGGAGACCGTCTGTGGGGGCCTGGGAGAGAAGAGACAGGAGGAGCAGGGAGGAGACAGTCTGTGGGGGCCTGAGAGAGAAGACACAGGCGCAGGAAGGAGACCGTCTGTGGGGGCCTGAGAGAGAAGAGACAGGAGGAGCAGGGAGGAGACAGTCTGTGGGGGCCTGAGAGAGAGGAGACAGAAGGGAGCAGGGAGGAGACAGTCTGTGGGGGCCTGAGAGAGAAGAGACAGGCGCAGGAAGGAGACAGTCTGTGGGGGCCTGAGAGAGAGGAGACAGAAGGGAGTAGGGAGGAGACAGTCTGTGGGGGCCTGAGAGAGAGGAGACAGAAGGGAGCAGGGAGGAGACAGTCTGTGGGGGCCTGAGAGAGAGGAGACAGGAGGAGCAGGAAGGAGACAGTCTGTGGGGGCCTGAGAGAGAAGAGACAGGAGGAGCAGGGAGGAGACAGTCTGTGGGGGCCTGAGAGAGAAGAGACAGGCGCAGGAAGGAGATAGTCTGTGGGGGCCTGAGAGAGAGGAGACAGGAGGAGCAGGGAGGAGACAGTCTGTGGGGGGCTGAGAGAGAAGAGACAGGAGGAGCAGGAAGGAGACAGTCTGTGGGGGCCTGAGAGAGAGGAGACAGAAGGGAGCAGTGAGGAGACAGTCTGAGGGGGCCTGAGAGAGAAGACACAGGCGCAGGAAGGAGACCGTCTGTGGGGGCCTGAGAGAGAAGAGACAGGAGGAGCAGGGAGGAGACAGTCTGTGGGGGCCTGAGAGAGAGGAGACAGGAGGAGCAGGGAGGAGACAGTCTGTGGGGGCCTGAGAGAGAGGAGACAGGAGGAGCAGGGAGGAGACAGTCTGTGGGGGCCTGAGAGAGAAGAGACAGGAGCAGGGAGGAGACAGTCTGTGGGGGCCTGAGAGAGAAGAGACAGGAGGAGCAGGGAGGAGACAGTCTGTGGGGGCTGAGAGAGAAGAGACAGGAGGAGCAGGGAGGAGACAGTCTGTGGGAGCCTGAGAGAGAAGAGACAGGAGCAGAGAGGAGACAGTCTGTGGGGGCTGAGAGAGAGGAGACAGAAGGGAGCAGGGAGGAGACAGTCTGTGGGGGCCTGAGAGAGAGGAGACAGAAGGGAGCAGGGAGGAGACAGTCTGTGGGGGCCTGAGAGAGAGAGGAGACAGGAGGAGCAGGAAGGAGACAGTCTGTGGGGGCCTGAGAGAGAAGAGACAGGAGCAGAGAGGAGACAGTCTGTGGGAGCCTGAGAGAGAAGAGACAGGAGCAGGGAGGAGACAGTCTGTGGGGGCCTGAGAGAGAAGAGACAGGAGCAGAGAGGAGACAGTCTGTGGGGGCCTGAGAGAGAAGAGACAGGAGGAGCAGGGAGGAGACAGTCTGTGGGGGGCTGAGAGAGAAGAGACAGGAGGAGCAGAGAGGAGACAGTCTGTGGGGGCCTGAGAGAGAAGAGACAGGAGGAGCAGGGAGGAGACAGTCTGTGGGGGGCTGAGAGAGAAGAGACAGGAGGAGCAGGAAGGAGACAGTCTGTGGGGGCCTGAGAGAGAGGAGACAGAAGGGAGCAGTGAGGAGACAGTCTGTGGGGGCCTGAGAGAGAAGAGACAGGAGGAGCAGGGAGGAGACAGTCTGTGGGGGCCGGAGAGAGAAGAGACAGGAGGAGCAGGGAGGAGACAGTCTGAGGGGGCCTGAGAGAGAAGAGACAGGAGGAGCAGGGAGGAGACAGTCTGTGGGGGCCTGAGAGAGAGGAGACAGAAGGGAGCAGGGAGGAGACAGTCTGTGGGGGCCTGAGAGAGAGGAGACAGAAGGGAGCAGGGAGGAGACAGTCTGTGGGGGCCTGAGAGAGAGAGGAGACAGGAGGAGCAGGAAGGAGACAGTCTGTGGGGGCCTGAGAGAGAAGAGACAGGCGCAGGAAGGAGACAGTCTGTGGGGGCCTGAGAGAGAGGAGACAGGAGGAGCAGGGAGGAGACAGTCTGTGGGGGGCTGAGAGAGAAGAGACAGGAGGAGCAGGAAGGAGACAATCTGTGGGGGCCTGAGAGAGAAGACACAGGCGCAGGAAGGAGACAGTCTGTGGGGGCCTGAGAGAGAGGAGACAGGAGGAGCAGGGAGGAGACAGTCTGTGGGGGCCTGAGAGAGAAGAGACAGGCGCAGGAAGGAGATAGTCTGTGGGGGCCTGAGAGAGAGGAGACACGAGGAGCAGGAAGGAGACAGTCTGTGGGGGCCTGAGAGAGAAGAGACAGGCGCAGGAAGGAGACAGTCTGTGGGGGCCTGAGAGAGAGGAGACAGGAGGAGCAGGGAGGAGACAGTCTGTGGGGGGCCTGAGAGAGAAGAGACAGGAGGAGCAGGGAGGAGACAGTCTGTGGGGGCCTGAGAGAGAAGAGACAGGAGGAGCAGGGAGGAGACAGTCTGTGGGGGGCTGAGAGAGAAGAGACAGGAGGAGCAGGAAGGAGACAGTCTGTGGGGGCCTGAGAGAGAGGAGACAGAAGGGAGCAGGGAGGAGACAGTCTGTGGGGGCCTGAGAGAGAAGACACAGGAGGAGCAGAGAGGAGACAGTCTGTGGGGGCCTGAGAGAGAAGAGACAGGAGGAGCAGAGAGGAGACAGTCTGTGGGGGCCTGAGAGAGAAGAGACAGGAGGGGCAGGGGGAGACAGTCTGTGGGGGGCTGAGAGAGAAGAGACAGGAGGAGCAGGAAGGAGACAGTCTGTGGGGGCCTGAGAGAGAGGAGACAGAAGGGAGCAGGGAGGAGACAGTCTGTGGGGGCCTGAGAGAGAGGAGACAGGAGGAGCAGGAAGGAGACAGTCTGTGGGGGCCTGAGAGAGAAGAGACAGGAGGAGCAGAGAGGAGACAGTCTGTGGGGGCCTGAGAGAGAGGAGACAGAAGGGAGCAGGGAGGAGACAGTCTGTGGGGGCCTGAGAGAGAAGACACAGGAGCAGAGAGGAGACAGTCTGTGGGGGCTTGAGAGAGACGAGACAGGAGCAGGGAGGAGACAGTCTGTGGGGGCCTGAGAGAGAAGACACAGGAGCAGAGAGGAGACAGTCTGTGGGGGCCTGAGAGAGAAGACACAGGCGCAGGAAGGAGACAGTCTGTGGGGGCCTGAGAGAGAAGAGACAGGAGGAGCAGGGAGGAGACAGTCTGTGGGGGCCTGAGAGAGAGGAGACAGAAGGGAGCAGGGAGGAGACAGTCTGTGGGGGCCTGAGAGAGAGGAGACAGAAGGGAGCAGGGAGGAGACAGTCTGTGGGGGCCTGAGAGAGAGGAGACAGGAGGAGCAGGAAGGAGACAGTCTGTGGGGGCCTGAGAGAGAAGAGACAGGCGCAGGAAGGAGACAGTCTGTGGGGGCCTGAGAGAGAGGAGACAGGAGGAGCAGGGAGGAGACAGTCTGTGGGGGCCTGAGAGAGAAGAGACAGGAGCAGGGAGGAGACAGTCTGTGGGGGCCTGAGAGAGAAGAGACAGGAGGCGCAGGGAGGAGACAGTCTGTGGGGGCCTGAGAGAGAAGAGACAGGAGGAGCAGGAAGGAGACAGTCTGTGGGGGCCTGAGAGAGAAGAGACAGGAGCAGAGAGGAGACAGTCTGTGGGGGCCTGAGAGAGAAGAGACAGGAGGCGCAGGGAGGAGACAGTCTGTGGGGGCCTGAGAGAGAAGAGACAGGAGGAGCAGGGAGGAGACAGTCTGTGGGGGCCTGAGAGAGAGGAGACAGGAGGAGCAGGAAGGAGACAGTCTGTGGGGGCCTGAGAGAGAAGAGACAGGAGGAGCAGAGAGGAGACAGTCTGTGGGGGCCTGAGAGAGAAGAGACAGGAGGAGCAGGAAGGAGACAGTCTGTGGGGGCCTGAGAGAGAAGACACAGGCGCAGGAAGGAGACCGTCTGTGGGGGCCTGGGAGAGAAGAGACAGGAGGAGCAGGGAGGAGACAGTCTGTGGGGGCTTGAGAGAGAAGACACAGGCGCAGGAAGGAGACAGTCTGTGGGGGCCTGAGAGAGAAGAGACAGGAGGAGCAGGGAGGAGACAGTCTGTGGGGGCCTGAGAGAGAGGAGACAGAAGGGAGCAGGGAGGAGACAGTCTGTGGGGGCCTGAGAGAGAAGAGACAGGCGCAGGAAGGAGACAGTCTGTGGGGGCCTGAGAGAGAGGAGACAGAAGGGAGCAGGGAGGCGACAGTCTGTGGGGGCCTGAGAGAGAGGAGACAGAAGGGAGCAGGGAGGAGACAGTCTGTGGGGGCCTGAGAGAGAGGAGACAGGAGGAGCAGGAAGGAGACAGTCTGTGGGGGCCTGAGAGAGAAGAGACAGGAGGAGCAGAGAGGAGACAGTCTGTGGGGGCCTAAGAGAGAAGAGACAGGAGGAGCAGGGAGGAGACAGTCTGTGGGGGGCTGAGAGAGAAGAGACAGGAGGAGCAGGGAGGAGACAGTCTGTGGGGGCCTGAGAGAGAGGAGACAGAAGGGAGCAGGGAGGAGACAGTCTGTGGGGGCCTGAGAGAGAAGACACAGGAGGAGCAGGGATGAGACAGTCTGTGGGGGGCTGAGAGAGAAGAGACAGGAGGAGCAGAGAGGAGACAGTCTGTGGGGGCCTGAGAGAGAAGAGACAGGAGCAGAGAGGAGACAGTCTGTGGGGGCCTGAGAGAGAAGAGACAGGAGGAGCAGGGAGGAGACAGTCTGTGGGGGCCTGAGAGAGAAGAGACAGGAGCAGAGAGGAGACAGTCTGTGGGGGCCTGAGAGAGAAGAGACAGGAGGAGCAGGGAGGAGACAGTCTGTGGGGGCCTGAGAGAGAGGAGACAGAAGGGAGCAGGGAGGAGACAGTCTGTGGGGGCCTGAGAGAGAGGAGACAGGAGGAGCAGGAAGGAGACAGTCTGTGGGGGCCTGAGAGAGAAGAGACAGGAGGAGCAGAGAGGAGACAGTCTGTGGGGGCCTGAGAGAGAAGAGACAGGAGGAGCAGGGGGAGACAGTCTGTGGGGGGCTGAGAAAGAAGAGACAGGAGGAGCAGGAAGGAGACAGTCTGTGGGGGCCTGAGAGAGAGGAGACAGAAGGGAGCAGGGAGGAGACAGTCTGTGGGGGCCTGAGAGAGAAGAGACAGGAGGAGCAGGGAGGAGACAGTCTGTGGGGGCCTGAGAGAGAGGAGACAGGAGGAGCAGGAAGGAGACAGTCTGTGGGGGCCTGAGAGAGAAGAGACAGGCGCAGGAAGGAGATAGTCTGTGGGGGCCAGAGAGAGAGGAGACAGGAGGAGCAGGAAGGAGACAGTCTGTGGGGGCCTGAGAGAGAAGAGACAGGCGCAGGAAGGAGACAGTCTGTGGGGGCCTGAGAGAGAGGAGACAGGAGGAGAAGGGAGGAGACAGTCTGTGGGGGCCTGAGAGAGAAGAGACAGGAGCAGGGAGGAGACAGTCTGTGGGGGCCTGAGAGAGAAGAGACAGGAGGCGCAGGGAGGAGGCAGTCTGTGGGGGCCTGAGAGAGAAGAGACAGGAGGAGCAGGAAGGAGACAGTCTGTTGGGGCCTGAGAGAGAAGAGACAGGAGCAGAGAGGAGACAGTCTGTGGGGGCCAGAGAGAGAGGAGACAGGAGGAGCAGGAAGGAGACAGTCTGTGGGGGCCTGAGAGAGAAGAGACAGGCGCAGGAAGGAGACAGTCTGTGGGGGCCTGAGAGAGAGGAGACAGGAGGAGAAGGGAGGAGACAGTCTGTGGGGGCCTGAGAGAGAAGAGACAGGAGCAGAGAGGAGACAGTCTGTGGGGGCCTGAGAGAGAAGAGACAGGAGGCGCAGGGAGGAGACAGTCTGTGGGGGCCTGAGAGAGAAGAGACAGGAGGAGCAGGGAGGAGACCGTCTGTGGGGGCCTGAGAGAGAAGAGACAGGAGGAGCAGGGAGGAGACAGTCTGTGGGGGCTTGAGAGAGAAGACACAGGCGCAGGAAGGAGACAGTCTGTGGGGGCCTGAGAGAGAAGAGACAGGAGGAGCAGGGAGGAGACAGTCTGTGGGGGCCTGAGAGAGAGGAGACAGAAGGGAGCAGGGAGGAGACAGTCTGTGGGGGCCTGAGAGAGAAGAGACAGGCGCAGGAAGGAGACAGTCTGTGGGGGCCTGAGAGAGAGGAGACAGAAGGGAGCAGGGAGGAGACAGTCTGTGGGGGCCTGAGAGAGAGGAGACAGGAGGGAGCAGGGAGGAGACAGTCTGTGGGGGCCTGAGAGAGAGGAGACAGGAGGAGCAGGAAGGAGACAGTCTGTGGGGGCCTGAGAGAGAAGAGACAGGAGGAGCAGAGAGGAGACAGTCTGTGGGGGCCTGAGAGAGAAGAGACAGGAGGAGCAGGGAGGAGACAGTCTGTGGGGGGCTGAGAGAGAAGAGACAGGAGGAGCAGGGAGGAGACAGTCTGTGGGGGCCTGAGAGAGAGGAGACAGAAGGGAGCAGGGAGGAGACAGTCTGTGGGGGCCTGAGAGAGAGGAGACAGGAGGAGCAGGAAGGAGACAGTCTGTGGGGGCCTGAGAGAGAAGAGACAGGAGGAGCAGAGAGGAGACAGTCTGTGGGGGCCTGAGAGAGAAGAGACAGGTGCAGGGAGGAGACAGTCTGTGGTGGCCTGAGAGAGAAGAGACAGGAGGAGCAGAGAGGAGACAGTCTGTGGGGGCCTGAGAGAGAGGAGACAGAAGGGAGCAGGGAGGAGACAGTCTGTGGGGGCCTGAGAGAGAAGAGACAGGAGGAGCAGAGAGGAGACAGTCTGTGGGGGCCTGAGAGAGAAGAGACAGGAGGAGCAGAGAGGAGACAGTCTGTGGGGGCCTGAGAGAGAAGAGACAGGAGGAGCAGGGAGGAGACAGTCTGTGGGGGGCTGAGAGAGAAGAGACAGGAGGAGCAGGGAGGAGACAGTCTGTGGGGGGTTGAGAGAGAAGAGACAGGAGGAGCAGGAAGGAGACAGTCTGTGGGGGCCTGAGAGAGAAGACACAGGAGCAGAGAGGTGACAGTCTGTGGGGGCCTGAGAGAGAGGAGACAGAAGGGAGCAGGGAGGAGACAGTCTGTGGGGGCCTGAGAGAGAAGAGACAGGAGGAGCAGGAAGGAGACAGTCTGTGGGGGCCTGAGAGAGAAGACACAGGCGCAGGAAGGAGACCGTCTGTGGGGGCCTGAGAGAGAAGAGACAGAAGGAGCAGGGAGGAGACAGTCTGTGGGGGCCTGAGAGAGAGGAGACAGAAGGGAGCAGGGAGGAGACAGTCTGTGGGGGCCTGAGAGAGAAGAGACAGGAGGAGCAGAGAGGAGACAGTCTGTGGGGGCCTGAGAGAGAAGAGACAGGAGGAGCAGAGAGGAGACAGTCTGTGGGGGCCTGAGAGAGAGGAGACAGAAGGGAGCAGGGAGGAGACAGTCTGTGGGGGCCTGAGAGAGAAGAGACAGGAGGAGCAGAGAGGAGACAGTCTGTGGGGGCCTGAGAGAGAAGAGACAGGAGGAGCAGAGAGGAGACAGTCTGTGGGGGCCTGAGAGAGAAGAGACAGGAGGAGACAGTCTGTGGGGGGCTGAGAGAGAAGAGACAGGAGGAGCAGGGAGGAGACAGTCTGTGGGGGGCTGAGAGAGAAGAGACAGGAGGAGCAGGAAGGAGACAGTCTGTGGGGGCCTGAGAGAGAAGACACAGGAGCAGAGAGGAGACAGTCTGTGGGGGCCTGAGAGAGAGGAGACAGAAGGGAGCAGGGAGGAGACAGTCTGTGGGGGCCTGAGAGAGAAGAGACAGGAGGAGCAGGAAGGAGACAGTCTGTGGGGGCCTGAGAGAGAAGACACAGGCGCAGGAAGGAGACCGTCTGTGGGGGCCTGAGAGAGAAGAGACAGGAGGAGCAGGGAGGAGACAGTCTGTGGGGGCCTGAGAGAGAGGAGACAGAAGGGAGCAGGGAGGAGACAGTCTGTGGGGGCCTGAGAGAGAGGAGACAGAAGGGAGCAGGGAGGAGACAGTCTGTGGGGGCCTGAGAGAGAGGAGACAGGAGGAGCAGGAAGGAGACAGTCTGTGGGGGCCTGAGAGAGAAGAGACAGGCGCAGGAAGGAGACAGTCTGTGGGGGCCTGAGAGAGAGGAGACAGGAGGAGCAGGGAGGAGACAGTCTGTGGGGGCCTGAGAGAGAGGAGACAGGAGGAGCAGGAAGGAGACAGTCTGTGGGGGCCTGAGAGAGAAGAGACAGGAGCAGAGAGGAGACAGTCTGTGGGGGCCTGAGAGAGAAGAGACAGGAGGCGCAGGGAGGAGACAGTCTGTGGGGGCCTGAGAGAGAAGAGACAGGAGGAGCAGGGAGGAGACAGTCTGTGGGGGCCTGAGAGAGAGGAGACAGGAGGAGCAGGAAGGAGACAGTCTGTGGGGGCCTGAGAGAGAAGAGACAGGAGGAGCAGGGAGGAGACAGTCTGTGGGGGCCTGAGAGAGAAGAGACAGGAGGAGCAGAGAGGAGACAGTCTGTGGGGGCCTGAGAGAGAAGAGACAGGAGGAGCAGAGAGGAGACAGTCTGTGGGGGCCTGAGAGAGAAGAGACAGGAGGAGCAGGAAGGAGACAGTCTGTGGGGGCCTGAGAGAGAAGACACAGGCGCAGGAAGGAGACTGTCTGTGGGGGCCTGGGAGAGAAGAGACAGGAGGAGCAGGGAGGAGACAGTCTGTGGGGGCTTGAGAGAGAAGACACAGGCGCAGGAAGGAGACAGTCTGTGGGGGCCTGAGAGAGAAGAGACAGGAGGAGCAGGGAGGAGACAGTCTGTGGGGGCCTGAGAGAGAGGAGACAGAAGGGAGCAGGGAGGAGACAGTCTGTGGGGGCCTGAGAGAGAAGAGACAGGCGCAGGAAGGAGACAGTCTGTGGGGGCCTGAGAGAGAGGAGACAGAAGGGAGCAGGGAGGAGACAGTCTGTGGGGGCCTGAGAGAGAGGAGACAGAAGGGAGCAGGGAGGAGACAGTCTGTGGGGGCCTGAGAGAGAGGAGACAGGAGGAGCAGGAAGGAGACAGTCTGTGGGGGCCTGAGAGAGAAGAGAAAGGAGGAGCAGAGAGGAGACAGTCTGTGGGGGCCTGAGAGAGAAGAGACAGGAGGAGCAGGGAGGAGACAGTCTGTGGGGGGCTGAGAGAGAAGAGACAGGAGGAGCAGGGAGGAGACAGTCTGTGGGGGCCTGAGAGAGAGGAGACAGAAGGGAGCAGGGAGGAGACAGTCTGTGGGGGCCTGAGAGAGAGGAGACAGGAGGAGCAGGAAGGAGACAGTCTGTGGGGGCCTGAGAGAGAAGAGACAGGAGGAGCAGGGATGAGACAGTCTGTGGGGGGCTGAGAGAGAAGAGACAGGAGGAGCAGAGAGGAGACAGTCTGTGGGGGCCTGAGAGAGAAGAGACAGGAGGAGCAGAGAGGAGACAGTCTGTGGGGGCCTGAGAGAGAAGAGACAGGAGGAGCAGGGAGGAGACAGTCTGTGGGGGCCTGAGAGAGAAGAGACAGGAGGAGCAGAAAGGAGACAGTCTGTGGGGGCCTGAGAGAGAAGAGACAGGAGCAGAGAGGAGACAGTCTGTGGGGGCCTGAGAGAGAATAGACAGGAGGAGCAGGGAGGAGACAGTCTGTGGGGGCCTGAGAGAGAAGAGACAGGAGCAGAGAGGAGACAGTCTGTGGGGGCCTGAGAGAGAAGAGACAGGAGGAGCAGGGAGGAGACAGTCTGTGGGGGCCTGAGAGAGAGGAGACAGAAGGGAGCAGGGAGGAGACAGTCTGTGGGGGCCTGAGAGAGAGGAGACAGGAGGAGCAGGGAGGAGACAGTCTGTGGGGGGCTGAGAGAGAAGAGACAGGAGGAGCAGAGAGGAGACAGTCTGTGGGGGCCTGAGAGAGAAGAGACAGGAGGAGCAGAGAGGAGACAGTCTGTGGGGGCCTGAGAGAGAAGGGACAGGTGCAGGGAGGAGACAGTCTGTGGTGGCCTGAGAGAGAAGAGACAGGAGGAGCAGGAAGGAGACAATCTGTGGGGGCCTGAGAGAGAAGACACAGGCGCAGGAAGGAGACAGTCTGTGGGGGCCTGAGAGAGAGGAGACAGGAGGAGCAGGGAGGAGACAGTCTGTGGGGGCCTGAGAGAGAAGAGACAGGCGCAGGAAGGAGACAGTCTGTGGGGGCCTGAGAGAGAGGAGACAGGAGGAGCAGGGAGGAGACAGTCTGTGGGGGCCTGAGAGAGAAGAGACAGGAGCAGGGAGGAGACAGTCTGTGGGGGCCTGAGAGAGAAGAGACAGGAGGCGCAGGGAGGAGACAGTCTGTGGGGGCCTGAGAGAGAAGAGACAGGAGGAGCAGGAAGGAGACAGTCTGTTGGGGCCTGAGAGAGAAGAGACAGGAGCAGAGAGGAGACAGTCTGTGGGGGCCTGAGAGAGAAGAGACAGGAGACGCAGGGAGGAGACAGTCTGTGGGGGCCTGAGAGAGAAGAGACAGGAGGAGCAGGGAGGAGACAGTCTGTGGGGGCCTGAGAGAGAGGAGACAGAAGGGAGCAGGGAGGAGACAGTCTGTGGGGGCCTGAGAGAGAGGAGACAGGAGGAGCAGGAAGGAGACAGTCTGTGGGGGAATGAGAGAGAAGAGACAGGAGGAGCAGAGAGGAGACAGTCTGTGGGGGCCTGAGAGAGAAGAGACAGGAGGAGCAGGGAGGAGACAGTCTGTGGGGGGCTGAGAGAGAAGAGACAGGAGGAGCAGAGAGGAGACAGTCTGTGGGGGCCTGAGAGAGAAGAGACAGGAGGAGCAGGGAGGAGACAGTCTGTGGGGGGCTGAGAGAGAAGAGACAGGAGGAGCAGGAAGGAGACAGTCTGTGGGGGCCTGAGAGAGAAGACACAGGCGCAGGAAGGAGACAGTCTGTGGGGGCCTGAGAGAGAAGAGACAGGCGCAGGAAGGAGACAGTCTGTGGGGGCCTGAGAGAGAGGAGACAGGAGGAGCAGGGAGGAGACAGTCTGTGGGTGCCTGAGAGAGAAGAGACAGGCGCAGGAAGGAGATAGTCTGTGGGGGCCTGAGAGAGAAGAGACAGGCGCAGGAAGGAGACAGTCTGTGGGGGCCTGAGAGAGAGGAGACAGGAGGAGCAGGGAGGAGACAGTCTGTGGGGGCCTGAGAGAGAGGAGACAGAAGGGAGCAGGGAGGAGACAGTCTGTGGGGGCCTGAGAGAGAAGAGACAGGAGGAACAGAGAGGAGACAGTCTGTGGGGTCCTGAGAGAGAAGAGACAGGAGGAGCAGAGAGGAGACAGTCTGTGGGGGCCTGAGAGAGAAGAGACAGGAGGAGCAGGGAGGAGACAGTCTGTGGGGGCCTGAGAGAGAAGAGACAGGAGGAGCAGGGAGGAGACAGTCTGTGGGGGCCTGAGAGAGAGGAGACAGAAGGGAGCAGGGAGGAGACAGTCTGTGGGGGCCTGAGAGAGAGGAGACAGAAGGAGCAGGAAGGAGACAGTCTGTGGGGGCCTGAGAGAGAAGAGACAGGAGGAGCAGGGAGGAGACAGTCTGTGGGGGCCTGAGAGAGAAGAGACAGGAGCAGGGAGGAGACAGTCTGTGGGGGCCGGAGAGAGAAGAGACAGGAGGCGCAGGGAGGAGACAGTCTGTGGGGGCCTGAGAGAGAAGAGACAGGAGGAGCAGAGAGGAGACAGTCTGTGGGGGCCTGAGAGAGAAGACACAGGAGCAGAGAGGAGACAGTCTGTGGGGGCCTGAGAGAGAAGAGACAGGAGGAGCAGGGAGGAGACAGTCTGTGGGGGGCTGAGAGAGAAGAGACAGGAGGAGCAGGGAGGAGACAGTCTGTGGGGGGCTGAGAGAGAAGAGACAGGAGGAGCAGGAAGGAGACCGTCTGTGGGGGCCTGAGAGAGAAGAGACAGGAGGAGCAGGGAGGAGACAGTCTGTGGGGGCCTGAGAGAGAAGAGACAGAAGGGAGCAGGGAGGAGACAGTCTGTGGGGGCCTGAGAGAGAAGAGACAGGAGGAGCAGAGAGGAGACAGTCTGTGGGGGCCTGAGAGAGAAGAGACAGGAGGAGCAGAGAGGAGACAGTCTGTGGGGGCCTGAGAGAGAAGAGACAGGAGGAGCAGAGAGGAGACAGTCTGTGGGGGCCTGAGAGAGAGGAGACAGAAGGGAGCAGGGAGGAGACAGTCTGTGGGGGCCTGAGAGAGAAGAGACAGGAGGAGCAGAGAGGAGACAGTCTGTGGGGGCCTGAGAGAGAAGAGACAGGAGGAGCAGGGAGGAGACAGTCTGTGGGGGCCTGAGAGAGAAGAGACAGGAGGAGCAGGGAGGAGACAGTCTGTGGGGGGCTGAGAGAGAAGAGACAGGAGGAGCAGGGAGGAGACAGTCTGTGGGGGGCTGAGAGAGAAGAGACAGGAGGAGCAGGAAGGAGACAGTCTGTGGGGGCCTGAGAGAGAAGACACAGGAGCAGAGAGGAGACAGTCTGTGGGGGCCTGAGAGAGAGGAGACAGAAGGGAGCAGGGAGGAGACAGTCTGTGGGGGCCTGAGAGAGAAGAGACAGGAGGAGCAGGGAGGAGACAGTCTGTGGGGGCCTGAGAGAGAAGAGACAGGCGCAGGAAGGAGACAGTCTGTGGGGGCCTGAGAGAGAGGAGACAGAAGGGAGTAGGGAGGAGACAGTCTGTGGGGGCCTGAGAGAGAGGAGACAGAAGGGAGCAGGGAGGAGACAGTCTGTGGGGGCCTGAGAGAGAGGAGACAGGAGGAGCAGGAAGGAGACAGTCTGTGGGGGCCTGAGAGAGAAGAGACAAGAGGAGCAGGGAGGAGACAGTCTGTGGGGGGCTGAGAGAGAAGAGACAGGAGGAGCAGAGAGGAGACAGTCTGTGGGGGCCTGAGAGAGAAGAGACAGGAGGAGCAGGGAGGAGACAGTCTGTGGGGGGCTGAGAGAGAAGAGACAGGAGGAGCAGGAAGGAGACAGTCTGTGTGGGCCTGAGAGAGAGGAGACAGAAGGGAGCAGTGAGGAGACAGTCTGAGGGGGCCTGAGAGAGAAGAGACAGGAGGAGCAGGGAGGAGACAGTCTGTGGGGGCCTGAGAGAGAGGAGACAGAAGGGAGCAGGGAGGAGACAGTCTGTGGGGGCCTGAGAGAGAGGAGACAGAAGGGAGCAGGGAGGAGACAGTCTGTGGGGGCCTGAGAGAGAGGAGACAGGAGGAGCAGGAAGGAGACAGTCTGTGGGGGCCTGAGAGAGAAGAGACAGGCGCAGGAAGGAGACAGTCTGTGGGGGCCTGAGAGAGAGGAGACAGGAGGAGCAGGGAGGAGACAGTCTGTGGGGGCCTGAGAGAGAAGAGACAGGAGCAGGGAGGAGACAGTCTGTGGGGGCCTGAGAGAGAAGAGACAGGAGGCGCAGGGAGGAGACAGTCTGTGGGGGCCTGAGAGAGAAGAGACAGGAGGCGCAGGGAGGAGACAGTCTGTGGGGGCCTGAGAGAGAAGAGACAGGAGGCGCAGGGAGGAGACAGTCTGAGGGGCCTGAGAGAGAAGAGACAGGAGGCGCAGGGAGGAGACAGTCTGTGGGGGCCTGAGAGAGAAGAGACAGGAGGAGCAGGGAGGAGACAGTCTGTGGGGGCCTGAGAGAGAAGAGACAGGAGCAGGGATGAGACAGTCTGTGGGGGGCTGAGAGAGAAGAGACAGGAGGAGCAGAGAGGAGACAGTCTGTGGGGGCCTGAGAGAGAAGAGACAGGAGGAGCAGAGAGGAGACAGTCTGTGGGGGCCTGAGAGAGAAGAGACAGGAGGAGCAGAGAGGAGACAGTCTGTGGGGGCCTGAGAGAGAAGAGACAGGAGGAGCAGAGAGGAGACAGTCTGTGGGGGCCTGAGAGAGAAGAGACAGGAGGAGCAGGGAGGAGACAGTCTGTGGGGGCCTGAGAGAGAAGAGACAGGAGGCGCAGGGAGGAGACAGTCTGTGGGGGCCTGAGAGAGAAGAGACAGGAGGAGCAGGGAGGAGACAGTCTGTGGGGGCCTGAGAGAGAAGAGACAGGAGGAGCAGAGAGGAGACAGTCTGTGGGGGCCTGAGAGAGAAGAGACAGGAGGAGCAGAGAGGAGACAGTCTGTGGGGGCCTGAGAGAGAAGAGACAGGAGGAGCAGAGAGGAGACAGTCTGTGGGGGCCTGAGAGAGAAGAGACAGGAGGAGCAGGGAGGAGACAGTCTGTGGGGGGCTGAGAGAGAAGAGACAGGAGCAGAGAGGAGACAGTCTGTGGGGGCCTGAGAGAGAATAGACAGGAGGAGCAGGGAGGAGACAGTCTGTGGGGGCCTGAGAGAGAAGAGACAGGAGCAGA
This sequence comes from Lissotriton helveticus, assembly GCF_964261635.1. Lineage (NCBI taxonomy): Eukaryota > Metazoa > Chordata > Amphibia > Caudata > Salamandridae > Lissotriton > Lissotriton helveticus. The sequence continues at coordinate 390,178,055 of NC_136058.1, read as the reverse complement.
GAGGAGACAGTCTGTGGGGGCCTGAGAGAGAAGAGACAGGAGCAGGGAGGAGACAGTCTGTGGGGGCCTGAGGGAGAAGAGACAGGAGCAGAGAGGAGACAGTCTGTGGGGGCCTGAGAGAGACGAGACAGGAGCAGAGAGGAGACAGTCTGTGGGGGCCTGAGAGAGAAGAGACAGGAGCAGGGAGGAGACAGTCTGTGGGGGCCTGAGAGAGAAGACACAGGCGCAGGAAGGAGACAGTCTGTGGGGGTCTGAGAGAGAAGAGACAGGCGCAGGAAGGAGATAGTCTGTGGGGGCCTGAGAGAGAGGAGGCAGGCGCAGGAAGGAGACAGTCTGTGGGGGCCTGAGAGAGAAGAGACAGGCGCAGGAAGGAGACAGTCTGTGGGGGCCTGAGAGAGAAGAGACAGAAGCAGGGAGGAGACAGTCTGTGTGGGTCTGCAGAGTGAAGAGACAGGAGCAGAATTTTTTTTTTTTTATACAAACTCAACCGAGGAGCCGAGTGTGGCAGCCAGTGCTGCCAGGGGCTTAGCTTGCTCAGTAAGATTGGGGGCGGAGGAAGTTAAACTTCAGACAAAGCAAAGGTGAAGGAGCTAATTGCGAGTCACGCGGGGCAATTGACTGCAAGACCAATTTCGTTCCCAACAGCTCTCCCCCACCCCATCCCAACTCGGAAGCGCGGCGGCGCGGAGCGTCAGATGGAAACAGCCCAGAAGTGGCCCTGTACTCCGGACACGGGTCGGATGCTCTGCGCCCCCATGGGCTACCCACCGGGGGCTCCCATGCGCCAATTCGAGATTCCCCGCTCCTCGCCTGTGTCACAGGGTCCTGGCCAGTGAACTCATCGGAGCCCGAAGCCATGGAGACCGACTTGAAGCAGCAGCGGAGGCCGCAGACACCGACCTTCATTCCAGCACCTTCCCGGCCCCGCTGCACTCTGCTGGCTGGGATCGGGCGAGGCAGCTACGGAGTGGTGTACGAGGCGCAGGCCCAGCACTCTGGGGCCCGGGTAGCAGTGAAACGCATCCGTTGCGACGCACCCGAGAACAGCGTGGGGAGAGAAGCGGAATGCCCAGGTAGGCATTGAGGCAGCTATCTGGGGCGGCAGCGGACACAGAAACGGGCGAGACATGCAGGTCAATCATTTTTATATACCGACACCCCGAACTCTGAAATCGACGCTGCCTGGCTCCAAAATGGCGCCTGCGGAGGACATAATGCCTCCTGATAACTCCGGACCATCTCAAAAGCCAGTCCCTCGCCAAGGAATCCTTCCCTATGATGCGTCCCCCTCTGACTCTATTCCATGGAATCCTGCTCAATGTGTTCTTCTTCTGGATTTTTGACTTTCCTGACTTTTGTGCTTCCTGCCTGAGATGGTCTCTGGACCCGCCATTTTGTCTGACCTTTGTTCCCTTCCTTCTTCCATCAGGACTCCTCCTGATGACCCTTGATCGTTTTTCTCTTTTTGCCCAGGGGCTTTAAATATATATGTAAATATGTATTATATAATTATCCAAGCCTAATTGCTGTTAAAATGTAATCCTGTGTGAATTTACTATTTGTTTATATAGAACTCTAACCACTAGTATATGTAGTAGACTTGTGTACTTACTACCATTCTCATGTGATTTTAGAGTCTATCTGTTTGTATCTCTTCCTTGAGTGACTTTTAACTTGTACATGTGCAATTTTTAGGGCTCGACCTCTGACAATGCGCATGCGCATTGCAGATGTCGAGCCATATTGGGGCTTAACGAGAGCTTAAACAAACTGGCGATTTGATGCTGTGCCCGTGAAAAAAGCGTGCATCAAAGCCACCTGCCTCCCTCCCAGAAGCTTCCCCCAGCGTGTGCTCTGGCATTTCTCCTCCCCTAATTATTCACTGCCCACGGCCGTCCGGCACATCAAAGGCTGCTGCTCCCCGTGCGTCTCGTCTCCCTTACTCACTCCCATCAATCTCCCGGGCTAAACACTTCAATTTGTACCCATTCCCGGAGTGACCTTTGTTTCTGTCAAACTCCTCTGCATCGTGTGTGTAGCTTTGTAATCTCCCTATTGGCAAGCCGCTTGTAGATGCATTTCTCTCCCGGCTCAAGCTCTACCTATCCCCTACCGATTTTCTCCCCACTTCCTCCAAGTACAGATTCCTTCCCTCTGTAAGTATAGTTCTTGCAGAACACCTTGCCAGTCGTAATTGTTTTCATTGCGCATTTAAGGATATATTTTCTTTTTTCCTGTGGACATTGTCTAACGAGCAGTGCCTAGCAATGCAGCGCTGACATCTCGAGGAAAAGGCGGCTGCATATGAAGAGTGCCCATGTTTGTTTGACATTTTGATCTTTCCTTGAATGCGGGCTCAGGTGGAGGTGTGCTAAGAAACTCAAAACTGCTCCGGGAGTCTGGGTAGTTCCACTGCCAGTTTACTCTCTTGTTTCATGAAAAACTTAGTTTTTTGCTTTGCACCCATTCCCGGAGTGACCTTTGTTTCTGTCTAACTCCTCTGCTTCGTGTGTGAAGCTTTGTAATCTCACTATTGGCAAGCCGCTTGTAGATGCATTTCTCTCTCGGCTCAAGCTCTACCTATCCCCTACCGATTTTCTCCCCACTTCCTCCAAGTACAGATTCCTTCCCTCTGTAACGATGCACCCACCACACAGCTCCACCAATGAACCCACCACACAGCTCCACCGATGCAGCCACCACACAGCTCCACCGACACAGCTCCACCGATGTACCCACCACACAGCTCCACCGATGCACCCACCACACAGCTCCACCGAGGCACCCACCACACAGCTGCACAGATGCAACCACCACACAGCTCCACCGATGCAGCCACCACACAGCTCCACCGACACAGCTCCACCGATGCACCCCCCAATCAGCTCCACCGATGCACCCACCACACAGCTCCACCGAGGCACCCTCCATACAGCTCCACCAAGGCACCCACCACACAGCTCCACCGATGCACCTACCACACAGCTCCACCCAGGCACCCACCACACAGCGCCACAGATGCATCCACCACACAGCTTCACAGATGCACCCACCACACAGCTCCACCGAAACACCCACCACACAGATCCACCGAAGCACCCACCACACAGCTCCACCGGTGCACCCACCACACAGCTCCACCGATGCACCCACCACACAGCTCCACCGAGGCACCCACCACACAGCTCCACCGATGCACCCACAGCACAGCTCCACCGACTCAGCTCCACCGATGCAACCACCACCCAGCTCCACCAATGCACCCACCGAACAGCTCCACCGATGCACCCACCACACAGCTCCACCGAGGCACCCACCACACAGCTCCACCGATGCAGCCACCACACAGCTCCACCGACACAGCTCCAGCTATGCACCCACCACACAGCTCCATCGATGCACCCACCACACAGCTCCACCGAGGTACCCACCACACAGCTCCACTGACACAGCTCCACCGATGCACCCACCACCCAGCTCCACCGATGCACCCACCACACAGCTCCACCGATGCACCCACCACACAGCTCCACCGACACAGCTCCACCGATGCACCCACCACCCAGCTCCACCGATGCACCCACCACACAGGTCCACCGATGCACCCACCACACAGCTCCACCGATGCAGCCACCACTCAGCTCCACCGACACAGCTCCACTGATGCACCCACCACCCAGCTCCACCGATGCACCCACCACACAGCTCCACCGACACAGCTCCACCGATGCACCCACCACACAGCTCCACCGATGCACCCACCACACAGCTCCACCGAGGCACCCACCATACAGCTCCACCAAGGCACCCACCACACAGCTCCACCAATGCACCCACCACCACCACACAGCTCCACCGAGGCACCCACCACACTGCTCCACTGATGCACCCACCACACAGCTCCACAAAGGCACCCACCACACAGCTCCACCGATACACCCACCACACAGGTCCACCGAGGCACCCACCACAGAGCTCCACAGATGCACCCACCACACAGCTCCACAAATGCACCCACCACACAGCTCCACCGAAGCACCCACCACACAGCTCCACCGATGCACCAACCGCTCTGCCGAGGCACCCACCACACAGCTCCACAGATGCACCCACCACACAGCTCCACAGATGCACCCACCACACAGCTCCACAGATGCACCCACCACCCAGCTCCACCGATGCACCCACCACACAGCTCCACAGATGCACCCACCACACAGCTCCACTGATGCACCCACCACCCAGCTCCAACGATGCACCCACCACACAGCTCCACCGACACAGCTCCACCGATGCACCCACCACAGAGCTCCACAGATGCCCCCACCACACAGCTCCACCAATGCACCCAGCACACAGCTCCACCGAGGCACCCACCACACAGCTCCACCGAGGCACCTACCACACAGCTCCACCAATGCACCCACAACAGAGCTCCACCTATGCACCCACCACACAGCTCCACCAAGGCACCCACCACACAGCTCAAAAGATGCACCCACCACACAGCTCCACAGAGGCACCCACCACACAGCTCCACAGATGCACCCACCACACAGCTCAACCGAAGAACCCACCACACAGCTCCACCGATGCACCCACCACACAGCTCCACCGATGCACCCACCACACAGCTCCACCGATGCACCCACCACACAGCTCCACCGATGCACCCACCACACAGCTCCACCGAGGCACCCACCACACAGCTCCACCGATGCAGCCACCACACAGCTCCACCGACACAGCTCCACCGATGTACCCACCACCCAGCTCCACCGATGCACCCACCACACAACTCCACCGACACAGCTCCACCGATGCACCCACCACACAGCTCCACCTACACAGCTCCACCGATGCACCCACCACACAGCTCCACCGATGCACCCACCACACAGCTCCACCGAGGCACCCACCACACAGCTCCACTGATGCACCCACCACACAGCTCCACCGAGGCACCCACCACACAGCTCCACCGATGCGCCCACCACACAGCTCCACCGATGCACCCACCCCACAGCTCCACCGATGCAGCCACCACACAGCTCCACCGACACAGCTCCACCGATGTACCCACCACCCAGCTCCACCGATGCACCCACCACACAACTCCACCGACACAGCTCCACCGATGCACCCACCACACAGCTCCACCTACACAGCTCCACCGATGCACCCACCACACAGCTCCACCGATGCACCCACCACACAGCTCCACCGAGGCACCCACCACACAGCTCCACCGATGCACCCACCACACAGCTCCACCGAGGCACCCACCACACAGCTCCACCGATGCGCCCACCACACAGCTCCACCGATGCACCCACCCCACAGCTCCACCAATTCAGCCACCACACAGCTCCACCGACACAGCTCCACCGATACATCCACCAAACAGCTCCACCGATGCACCCACCACATAGTTCCACTGAGGCACCCACCATACAGCTCCACCGATGCAACCACCACACAGCTCCACCGATGCACCACCACACAGCTCCACCGAGGCACCCACCACACAGCTCCAAAGATGCACCCACCACACAGCTCCACAGATGCACCCACCACACAGCTCTACCGATGCACCCACCACAAAGCTCCACCGATGCACCCACAACACAGCTCCGCCGAGTCACCCACCACACAGCTCAACCGATGCACCCACCACACAGCTCTACCGATGCACCCACCACACAGCTCCACCGATGCACCAACTAAGCTCCACCGATGCACCCACCACACAGCTCCACCAATGCACCCACTAAGCTCCACAGATGCACCCACCACACAGCTCCACTGATGCACCCACCACCCAGCTCCACCGATGCACCCACCACACAGCTCCACCTACACAGCTCCACCGATGCACCCACCACCCAGCTCCACCGATGCAACCACCACACAGCTCCACCGACATAGCTCCACCGATGCACCCACCACACAGCTCCACTGATGCACCCACCACACAGCTCCACCGATGCACTCACCACACAGCTCCACCGATGCACCCACCACCCAGCTCCGCAGATGCACCCACCACCCAGCTCCACCGAAGCACCCACCACACAGCTCCACAGATACCACAGATGCACCCACCACACAGCCCCACAGATGCACCCACCACACAGCTCCACAGATACACCCACCACCCAGCTCCACTGATGCAACCACCACACAGCTCCACCGACACTGCTCCACCGATGCACCCACCACAGAGCTCCACAGATGCCCTCACCACACAGCTCCACCGATGCACCCACCACACAGCTCCACCGAGGCACCCACCACACAGCTCCACCGAGGCACCTACCACACAGCTCCACCGATGCAACCACCACACAGCTTCACCGACACAGCTCCACCGATGCACCCACCACCCAGCTCCACTGATGCAACCACCACACAGCTCCACCGATGCACCCACCACCCAGCTCCACTGATGCAACCACCACACAGCTCCACCGACACTGCTCCACCGATGCACCCACCACAGAGCTCCACAGATGCCCTCACCACACAGCTCCACCGATGCACCCACCACACAGCTCCACCGAGGCACCCACCACACAGCTCCACCGAGGCACCTACCACACAGCTCCACCGATGCACCCACCACACAGCTCCACCTATGCACCCACCACACAGCTCCACCGAGGCACCCACCACACAGCTCAACAGATGCACCCACCACACAGCTCCACAGAGGCACCCACCACATAGCTCCACGGATGCACCCACCAAACAGCTCCACGGAAGCACCCACCACACAGCTCCACCGATGGACCCACCACACAGCTCCTCCGATGCACCCACCACATAGCTCCACCGAGGCACCCACCACACAGCTCCACCGATGCACCCACCACACAGCTCCACCATTGCACCCATCACACAGATCCACCGATGCAGCCACCACACAGCTCCGCCGACACAGCTCCACCGATGCACCTACCGCCCGGCTCCACCGATGCACCCACCACACATTTCCACCGAGGCACCCACCATACAGCTCCACCAAGGCACCCACTACACAGCTCCACCGATGCACCCACCACTCAGCTCCACCCAGGCACCCACCACACAGCTCCACAGATGCACCCACCACACAGCTCCACAGAGGCACCCACCACACAGCTCCACCGAAGCACCCACCACACAGATCCACCGAAGCACCCACCGCACAGCTCCACCAGTGCACCCACCACACAGCTCCACCGATGCACCGACCACACAGCTCCACCGAGGCACCGACCACACAGCTCCACCGATGCACCCACCACACAGCTCCACCGACACAGCTCCACCGATGCAACCACCACCCAGCTCCACCGATGTACCCACCACACAGCTCCACCGATGCACCCACCACACAGCTCCACCGAGGCACCCACCACACAGCTCCACCGATACAGCCACTACACAGCTCCACCGACACAGCTCCACCGATGCACCCACCACACAGCTCCATCGATGCACCCACCACACAGCTCCACCGAGGCACCCACCACACAGCTCCACCGATGCACGCACCACACAGCTCCACTGATGCACCCACCACCCAGCTCCACCGATGCACCCACCACACAGCTCCACCGATGCACCCACCACTCAGCTCCACCGAGGCACCCACCACACAGCTCCACCGATGCAGCCACCACTCAGCTCCACCGACACAGCTCCACTGATGCACCCACCACACAGCTCCACCAATGCACCCACCACACAGCTCCACCGACACAGCTCCACCGATGCACCCACCACACAGCTCCACCGATGCACCCACCACACAGCTCCACCGAGGCACCCACCATACAGCTCCACCAAGGCATCCACCACACAGCTCCACCGAGGCACCCACCACACAGCTCCACCGATGCAGCCACCACACAGCTCCACCGACACAGCTCCACCGATGTACCCACCACACAGCTCCACCGATGCACCCACCACACAGCTCCACCGAGGCACCCACCACACAGCTGCACAGATGCAACCACCACACAGCTCCACAGATGCACCCACCACCCAGCTCCACAGATGCACCCACCACCCAGCTCCACCGAAGCACCCACCACACAGCTCCACAGATACCTCAGATGCACCCACCACACAGCTCCACAGATGCACCCACCACACAGCTCCACAGATGCACCCACCACCCAGCTCCACCGATGCACACACCACACAGCTCCACTGATGCACCCACCACTCAGCTCCACCGATGCACCCACCACACAGCTTCACCGACACAGTTCCACCGATGCACCCACCACCCAGCTCCACTGATGCAACCACCACACAGCTCCACCGACACTGCTCCACCGATGCACCCACCACATAGCTCCACAGATGCCCTCACCACACAGCTCCACCGATGCACTCACCACACAGCTCCACCGAGGCACCCACCACACAGCTCCACCGAGGCACCTACCACACAGCTCCATCGATGCACCCACCACACAGCTGCACCTATGCACCCACCACACAGCTCCACCGAGGCACCCACCACACAGCTCAACAGATGCACCCACCACACATCTCCACAGAGGCACCCACCACATAGCTCCACGGATGCACCCACCAAACAGCTCCACCGAAGCACCCACCACACAGCTCCACCGATGCACCCACCACACAGCTCCTCCGATGCACCCACCACACAGCTCCACCGATGCAACCACCACACAGCTCCACCGATGCACCCACCACACAGCTCCACCATTGCACCCACCACACAGCTCCACCGATGCAGCCACCACACAGCTCCACCGACACAGCTCCACCGATGCACCCCCCAATCAGCTCCACCGATGCACCCACCACACAGCTCCACCGAGGCACCCTCCATACAGCTCCACCAAGTCACCCACCACACAGCTCCACCGATGCACCTACCACACAGCTCCACCCAGGCACCCACCACACAGCGCCACAGATGCATCCACCACACAGCTTCACAGATGCACCCACCACACAGCTCCACCGAAACACCCACCACACAGATCCACCGAAGCACCCACCACACAGCTCCACCGGTGCACCCACCACACAGCTCCACCGATGCACCCACCACACAGCTCCACCGAGGCACCCACCACACAGCTCCACCGATGCACCCACAGCACAGCTCCACCGACTCAGCTCCACCGATGCAACCACCACCCAGCTCCACCAATGCACCCACTGAACAGCTCCACCGATGCACCCACCACACAGCTCCACCGAGGCACCCACCACACAGCTCCACCGATGCAGCCACCACACAGCTCCACCGACACAGCTCCAGCTATGCACCCACCACACAGCTCCATCGATGCACCCACCACACAGCTCCACCGAGGTACCCACCACACAGCTCCACCGATGCACCCACCCCACAGCTCCACCGACACAGCTCCACCGATGCACCCACCACCCAGCTCCACCGATGCACCCACCACACAGCTCCACCGATGCACCCACCACACAGCTCCACCGACACAGCTCCACCGATGCACCCACCACCCAGCTCCACCGATGCACCCACCACACAGGTCCACCGATGCACCCATCACACAGCTCCACCGATGCAGCCACCACTCAGCTCCACCGATACAGCTCCACTGATGCACCCACCACCCAGCTCCACCGATGCACCCACCACACAGCTCCACCGACACAGCTCCACCGATGCACCCACCACACAGCTCCACCGATGCACCCACCACACAGCTCCACCGAGGCACCCACCATACAGCTCCACCAAGGCACCCACCACACAGCTCCACCAATGCACCCACCACCACCACACAGCTCCACCGAGGCACCCACCACACAGCTCCACTGATGCACCCACCAGACAGCTCCACAAAGGCACCCACCACACAGCTCCACCGATACATCCACCACACAGCTCCACCGAGGCACCCACCACAGAGCTCCACAGATGCACCCACCACACAGCTCCACAAATGCACCCACCACACAGCTCCACCGAAGCACCCACCACACAGCTCCACCGATGCACCAACCGCTCTGCCGAGGCACCCACCACACAGCTCCACAGATGCACCCACCACACAGCTCCACAGATGCACCCACCACACAGCTCCACAGATGCACCCACCACCCAGCTCCACCGATGCACCCACCGCACAGCTCCACAGATGCACCCACCACACAGCTCCACTGATGCACCCACCACCCAGCTCCAACGATGCACCCATCACACAGCTCCACCGACACAGCTCCACCGATGCACCCACCACAGAGCTCCACAGATGCCCCCACCACACAGCTCCACCAATGCACCCAGCACACAGCTCCACTGAGGCACCCACCACACAGCTCCACCGAGGCACCTACCACACAGCTCCACCAATGCACCCACAACAGAGCTCCACCTATGCACCCACCACACAGCTCCACCAAGGCACCCACCACACAGCTCAAAAGATGCACCCACCACACAGCTCCACAGATGCACCCACCACACAGCTCAACCGAAGAACCCACCACACAGCTCCACTGATGCACCCACCACACAGCTCCACCGATGCACCCACCACACAGCTCCACCGATGCACCCAACACACAGCTCCACCGATGCACCCACCACACAGCTCCACCGAGGCACCCACCACACAGCTCCACCGATGCACCAACCGCTCTGCCGAGGCACCCACCACACAGCTCCACAGATGCACCCACCACACAGCTCCACAGATGCACCCACCACACAGCTCCACAGATGCACCCACCACCCAGCTCCACCGATGCACCCACCACACAGCTCCACAGATGCACCCACCACACAGCTCCACTGATGCACCCACCACCCAGCTCCAACGATGCACCCACCACACAGCTCCACCGACACAGCTCCACCGATGCACCCACCACAGAGCTCCACAGATGCCCCCACCACACAGCTCCACCAATGCACCCAGCACACAGCTCCACCGAGGCACCCACCACACAGCTCCACCGAGGCACCTACCACACAGCTCCACCAATGCACCCACAACAGAGCTCCACCTATGCACCCACCACACAGCTCCACCAAGGCACCCACCACACAGCTCAAAAGATGCACCCACCACACAGCTCCACAGAGGCACCCACCACACAGCTCCACAGATGCACCCACCACACAGCTCAACCGAAGAACCCACCACACAGCTCCACCGATGCACCCACCACACAGCTCCACCGATGCACCCACCACACAGCTCCACCGATGCACCCACCACACAGCTCCACCGATGCACCCACCACACAGCTCCACCGAGGCACCCACCACACAGCTCCACCGATGCAGCCACCACACAGCTCCACCGACACAGCTCCACCGATGTACCCACCACCCAGCTCCACCGATGCACCCACCACACAACTCCACCGACACAGCTCCACCGATGCACCCACCACACAGCTCCACCTACACAGCTCCACCGATGCACCCACCACACAGCTCCACCGATGCACCCACCACACAGCTCCACCGAGGCACCCACCACACAGCTCCACTGATGCACCCACCACACAGCTCCACCGAGGCACCCACCACACAGCTCCACCGATGCGCCCACCACACAGCTCCACCGATGCACCCACCCCACAGCTCCACCGATGCAGCCACCACACAGCTCCACCGACACAGCTCCACCGATGTACCCACCACCCAGCTCCACCGATGCACCCACCACACAACTCCACCGACACAGCTCCACCGATGCACCCACCACACAGCTCCACCTACACAGCTCCACCGATGCACCCACCACACAGCTCCACCGATGCACCCACCACACAGCTCCACCGAGGCACCCACCACACAGCTCCACCGATGCACCCACCACACAGCTCCACCGAGGCACCCACCACACAGCTCCACCGATGCGCCCACCACACAGCTCCACCGATGCACCCACCCCACAGCTCCACCAATTCAGCCACCACACAGCTCCACCGACACAGCTCCACCGATACATCCACCAAACAGCTCCACCGATGCACCCACCACATAGTTCCACTGAGGCACCCACCATACAGCTCCACCGATGCAACCACCACACAGCTCCACCGATGCACCACCACACAGCTCCACCGAGGCACCCACCACACAGCTCCAAAGATGCACCCACCACACAGCTCCACAGATGCACCCACCACACAGCTCTACCGATGCACCCACCACAAAGCTCCACCGATGCACCCACAACACAGCTCCGCCGAGTCACCCACCACACAGCTCAACCGATGCACCCACCACACAGCTCTACCGATGCACCCACCACACAGCTCCACCGATGCACCAACTAAGCTCCACCGATGCACCCACCACACAGCTCCACCAATGCACCCACTAAGCTCCACAGATGCACCCACCACACAGCTCCACTGATGCACCCACCACCCAGCTCCACCGATGCACCCACCACACAGCTCCACCTACACAGCTCCACCGATGCACCCACCACCCAGCTCCACCGATGCAACCACCACACAGCTCCACCGACATAGCTCCACCGATGCACCCACCACACAGCTCCACTGATGCACCCACCACACAGCTCCACCGATGCACTCACCACACAGCTCCACCGATGCACCCACCACCCAGCTCCGCAGATGCACCCACCACCCAGCTCCACCGAAGCACCCACCACACAGCTCCACAGATACCACAGATGCACCCACCACACAGCCCCACAGATGCACCCACCACACAGCTCCACAGATACACCCACCACCCAGCTCCACTGATGCAACCACCACACAGCTCCACCGACACTGCTCCACCGATGCACCCACCACAGAGCTCCACAGATGCCCTCACCACACAGCTCCACCGATGCACCCACCACACAGCTCCACCGAGGCACCCACCACACAGCTCCACCGAGGCACCTACCACACAGCTCCACCGATGCAACCACCACACAGCTTCACCGACACAGCTCCACCGATGCACCCACCACCCAGCTCCACTGATGCAACCACCACACAGCTCCACCGATGCACCACCACCCAGCTCCACTGATGCAACCACCACACAGCTCCACCGACACTGCTCCACCGATGCACCCACCACAGAGCTCCACAGATGCCCTCACCACACAGCTCCACCGATGCACCCACCACACAGCTCCACCGAGGCACCCACCACACAGCTCCACCGAGGCACCTACCACACAGCTCCACCGATGCACCCACCACACAGCTCCACCTATGCACCCACCACACAGCTCCACCGAGGCACCCACCACACAGCTCAACAGATGCACCCACCACACAGCTCCACAGAGGCACCCACCACATAGCTCCACGGATGCACCCACCAAACAGCTCCACGGAAGCACCCACCACACAGCTCCACCGATGGACCCACCACACAGCTCCTCCGATGCACCCACCACATAGCTCCACCGAGGCACCCACCACACAGCTCCACCGATGCACCCACCACACAGCTCCACCATTGCACCCATCACACAGATCCACCGATGCAGCCACCACACAGCTCCGCCGACACAGCTCCACCGATGCACCTACCGCCCGGCTCCACCGATGCACCCACCACACATTTCCACCGAGGCACCCACCATACAGCTCCACCAAGGCACCCACTACACAGCTCCACCGATGCACCCACCACTCAGCTCCACCCAGGCACCCACCACACAGCTCCACAGATGCACCCACCACACAGCTCCACAGAGGCACCCACCACACAGCTCCACCGAAGCACCCACCACACAGATCCACCGAAGCACCCACCGCACAGCTCCACCAGTGCACCCACCACACAGCTCCACCGATGCACCGACCACACAGCTCCACCGAGGCACCGACCACACAGCTCCACCGATGCACCCACCACACAGCTCCACCGACACAGCTCCACCGATGCAACCACCACCCAGCTCCACCGATGTACCCACCACACAGCTCCACCGATGCACCCACCACACAGCTCCACCGAGGCACCCACCACACAGCTCCACCGATACAGCCACTACACAGCTCCACCGACACAGCTCCACCGATGCACCCACCACACAGCTCCATCGATGCACCCACCACACAGCTCCACCGAGGCACCCACCACACAGCTCCACCGATGCACGCACCACACAGCTCCACTGATGCACCCACCACCCAGCTCCACCGATGCACCCACCACACAGCTCCACCGATGCACCCACCACTCAGCTCCACCGAGGCACCCACCACACAGCTCCACCGATGCAGCCACCACTCAGCTCCACCGACACAGCTCCACTGATGCACCCACCACACAGCTCCACCAATGCACCCACCACACAGCTCCACCGACACAGCTCCACCGATGCACCCACCACACAGCTCCACCGATGCACCCACCACACAGCTCCACCGAGGCACCCACCATACAGCTCCACCAAGGCATCCACCACACAGCTCCACCGAGGCACCCACCACACAGCTCCACCGATGCAGCCACCACACAGCTCCACCGACACAGCTCCACCGATGTACCCACCACACAGCTCCACCGATGCACCCACCACACAGCTCCACCGAGGCACCCACCACACAGCTGCACAGATGCAACCACCACACAGCTCCACAGATGCACCCACCACCCAGCTCCACAGATGCACCCACCACCCAGCTCCACCGAAGCACCCACCACACAGCTCCACAGATACCTCAGATGCACCCACCACACAGCTCCACAGATGCACCCACCACACAGCTCCACAGATGCACCCACCACCCAGCTCCACCGATGCACACACCACACAGCTCCACTGATGCACCCACCACTCAGCTCCACCGATGCACCCACCACACAGCTTCACCGACACAGTTCCACCGATGCACCCACCACCCAGCTCCACTGATGCAACCACCACACAGCTCCACCGACACTGCTCCACCGATGCACCCACCACATAGCTCCACAGATGCCCTCACCACACAGCTCCACCGATGCACTCACCACACAGCTCCACCGAGGCACCCACCACACAGCTCCACCGAGGCACCTACCACACAGCTCCATCGATGCACCCACCACACAGCTGCACCTATGCACCCACCACACAGCTCCACCGAGGCACCCACCACACAGCTCAACAGATGCACCCACCACACATCTCCACAGAGGCACCCACCACATAGCTCCACGGATGCACCCACCAAACAGCTCCACCGAAGCACCCACCACACAGCTCCACCGATGCACCCACCACACAGCTCCTCCGATGCACCCACCACACAGCTCCACCGATGCAACCACCACACAGCTCCACCGATGCACCCACCACACAGCTCCACCATTGCACCCACCACACAGCTCCACCGATGCAGCCACCACACAGCTCCACCGACACAGCTCCACCGATGCACCCCCAATCAGCTCCACCGATGCACCCACCACACAGCTCCACCGAGGCACCCTCCATACAGCTCCACCAAGGCACCCACCACACAGCTCCACCGATGCACCTACCACACAGCTCCACCCAGGCACCCACCACACAGCGCCACAGATGCATCCACCACACAGCTTCACAGATGCACCCACCACACAGCTCCACCGAAACACCCACCACACAGATCCACCGAAGCACCCACCACACAGCTCCACCGGTGCACCCACCACACAGCTCCACCGATGCACCCACCACACAGCTCCACCGAGGCACCCACCACACAGCTCCACCGATGCACCCACAGCACAGCTCCACCGACTCAGCTCCACCGATGCAACCACCACCCAGCTCCACCAATGCACCCACCGAACAGCTCCACCGATGCACCCACCACACAGCTCCACCGAGGCACCCACCACACAGCTCCACCGATGCAGCCACCACACAGCTCCACCGACACAGCTCCAGCTATGCACCCACCACACAGCTCCATCGATGCACCCACCACACAGCTCCACCGAGGTACCCACCACACAGCTCCACCGATGCACCCACCCCACAGCTCCACCGACACAGCTCCACCGATGCACCCACCACCCAGCTCCACCGATGCACCCACCACACAGCTCCACCGATGCACCCACCACACAGCTCCACCGACACAGCTCCACCGATGCACCCACCACCCAGCTCCACCGATGCACCCACCACACAGGTCCACCGATGCACCCACCACACAGCTCCACCGATGCAGCCACCACTCAGCTCCACCGATACAGCTCCACTGATGCACCCACCACCCAGCTCCACCGATGCACCCACCACACAGCTCCACCGACACAGCTCCACCGATGCACCCACCACACAGCTCCACCGATGCACCCACCACACAGCTCCACCGAGGCACCCACCATACAGCTCCACCAAGGCACCCACCACACAGCTCCACCAATGCACCCACCACCACCACACAGCTCCACCGAGGCACCCACCACACAGCTCCACTGATGCACCCACCAGACAGCTCCACAAAGGCACCCACCACACAGCTCCACCGATACATCCACCACACAGCTCCACCGAGGCACCCACCACAGAGCTCCACAGATGCACCCACCACACAGCTCCACAAATGCACCCACCACACAGCTCCACCGAAGCACCCACCACACAGCTCCACCGATGCACCAACCGCTCTGCCGAGGCACCCACCACACAGCTCCACAGATGCACCCACCACACAGCTCCACAGATGCACCCACCACACAGCTCCACAGATGCACCCACCACCCAGCTCCACCGATGCACCCACCGCACAGCTCCACAGATGCACCCACCACACAGCTCCACTGATGCACCCACCACCCAGCTCCAACGATGCACCCATCACACAGCTCCACCGACACAGCTCCACCGATGCACCCACCACAGAGCTCCACAGATGCCCCCACCACACAGCTCCACCAATGCACCCAGCACACAGCTCCACTGAGGCACCCACCACACAGCTCCACCGAGGCACCTACCACACAGCTCCACCAATGCACCCACAACAGAGCTCCACCTATGCACCCACCACACAGCTCCACCAAGGCACCCACCACACAGCTCAAAAGATGCACCCACCACACAGCTCCACAGAGGCACCCACCACACAGCTCCACAGATGCACCCACCACACAGCTCAACCGAAGAACCCACCACACAGCTCCACTGATGCACCCACCACACAGCTCCACCGATGCACCCACCACACAGCTCCACCGATGCACCCAACACACAGCTCCACCGATGCACCCACCACACAGCTCCACCGAGGCACCCACCACACAGCTCCACCGATGCAGCCACCACACAGCTCCACCGACACAGCTCCACCGATGTACCCACCACCCAGCTCCACCGATGCACCCACCACACAACTCCACCGACACAGCACCACCGATGCACCCACCACACAGCTCCACCGATGCACCCACCACACAGCTCCACCGAGGCACCCACCACACAGCTCCACCTACACAGCTCCACCGATGCACCCACCACACAGCTCCACCGATGCACCCACCACACAGCTCCACCGAGGCACCCACCACACAGCTCCACCGATGCACCCACCACACAGCTCCACCGAGGCACCCACCACACAGCTCCACCGATGCGCCCACCACACAGCTCCACCGATGCACCCACCCCACAGCTCCACCGATTCAGCCACCACACAGCTCCACCGACACAGCTCCACCGATACATCCACCAAACAGCTCCACCGATGCACCCACCACATAATTCCACTGAGGCACCCACCATACAGCTCCACCGATGCAACCACCACACAGCTCCACCGATGCACCACCACACAGCTCCACCGAGGCACCCACCACACAGCTCCAAAGATGCACCCACCACACAGCTCCACAGATGCACCCACCACACAGCTCTACCGATGCACCCACCACAAAGCTCCACCGATGCACCCACAACACAGCTCCGCCGAGTCACCCACCACACAGCTCAACCGATGCACCCACCACACAGCTCTACCGATGCACCCACCACACAGCTCCACCGATGCACCAACTAAGCTCCACCGATGCACCCACCACACAGCTCCACCAATGCACCCACTAAGCTCCACGGATGCACCCACCACACAGCTCCACTGATGCACCCACCACCCAGCTCCACCGATGCACCCACCACACAGCTCCACCTACACAGCTCCACCGATGCACCCACCACCCAGCTCCACCGATGCAACCACCACACAGCTCCACCGACATAGCTCCACCGATGCACCCACCACACAGCTCCACTGATGCACCCACCACACAGCTCCACCGATGCACTCACCACACAGCTCCACCGATGCACCCACCACCCAGCTCTGCAGATGCACCCACCACCCAGCTCCACCGAAGCACCCACCACACAGCTCCACAGATACCACAGATGCACCCACCACACAGCCCCACAGATGCACCCACCACACAGCTCCACAGATACACCCACCACCCAGCTCCACTGATGCAACCACCACACAGCTCCACCGACACTGCTCCACCGATGCACCCACCACAGAGCTCCACAGATGCCCTCACCACACAGCTCCACCGATGCACCCACCACACAGCTCCACCGAGGCACCCACCACACAGCTCCACCGAGGCACCTACCACACAGCTCCACAGATGCAACCACCACACAGCTTCACCGACACAGCTCCACCGATGCACCCAGCTCCACTGATGCAACCACCACACAGCTCCATCGATGCACCCACCACCCAGCTCCACTGATGCAACCACCACACAGCTCCACCGACACTGCTCCACCGATGCACCCACCACAGAGCTCCACAGATGCCCTCACCACACAGCTCCACCGATGCACCCACCACACAGCTCCACCGAGGCACCCACCACACAGCTCCACCGAGGCACCTACCACACAGCTCCACCGATGCACCCACCACACAGCTCCACCTATGCACCCACCACACAGCTCCACCGAGGCACCCACCACACAGCTCAACAGATGCACCCACCACACAGCTCCACAGAGGCACCCACCACATAGCTCCACGGATGCACCCACCAAACAGCTCCACGGAAGCACCCACCACACAGCTCCACCGATGGACCCACCACACAGCTCCTCCGATGCACCCACCACATAGCTCCACCGAGGCACCCACCACACAGCTCCACCGATGCACCCACCACACAGCTCCACCATTGCACCCATCACACAGATCCACCGATGCAGCCACCACACAGCTCCGCCGACACAGCTCCACCGATGCACCTACCGCCCGGCTCCACCGATGCACCCACCACACAGCTCCGCCGACACAGCTCCACCGATGCACCCCCCACTCAGCTCCACCGATGCACCCACCACACATTTCCACCGAGGCACCCACCATACAGCTCCACCAAGGCACCCACTACACAGCTCCACCGATGCACCCACCACTCAGCTCCACCCAGGCACCCACCACACAGCTCCACAGATGCACCCACCACACAGCTCCACAGAGGCACCCACCACACAGCTCCACCGAAGCACCCACCACACAGATCCACCGAAGCACCCACCGCACAGCTCCACCAGTGCACCCACCACACAGCTCCACCGATGCACCCACCACACAGCTCCACCGAGGCACCGACCACACAGCTCCACCGATGCACCCACCACACAGCTCCACCGACACAGCTCCACCGATGCAACCACCACCCAGCTCCACCGATGTACCCACCACACAGCTCCACCGATGCACCCACCACACAGCTCCACCGAGGCACCCACCACACAGCTCCACCGATACAGCCACTACACAGCTCCACCGACACAGCTCCACCGATGCACCCACCACACAGCTCCATCGATGCACCCACCACACAGCTCCACCGCGGCACCCACCACACAGCTCCAACGATGCACGCACCACACAGCTCCACCGTTGCACCCACCACCCAGCTCCACCGATGCACCCACCACACAGCTCCACCGATGCACCCACCACTCAGCTCCACCGAGGCACCCACCACACAGCTCCACCGATGCAGCCACCACTCAGCTCCACCGACACAGCTCCACTGATGCACCCACCACCCAGCTCCACCAATGCATCCACCACACAGCTCCACCGACACAGCTCCACCGATGCACCCACCACACAGCTCCACCGATGCACCCACCACACAGCTCCACCGAGGCACCCACCATACAGCTCCACCAAGGCATCCACCACACAGCTCCACCGAGGCACCCACCACACAGCTCCACCGATGCAGCCACCACACAGCTCCACAGAGGCACCCACCCCACAGCTCCACCGATGCACCCACCACACAGCTCCACCGATGCAGTTACCACACAGCTCCACAGAGGCACCCACCACACAGCTCCACCGATGCACCCACCACACAGCTCCACCGAGGCACCAACCACACAGCTCCACAGATGCACCCACCACACAGCTCCACATATGCACCCACCACACAGCTCCACAGATGCACCCACCACACAGCTCCACCGAAGCACCCACCACACAGCTCCACCGATGCACCCACCGCTCTGCCGAGGCACCCACCACACAGCTGCACAGATGCACCCACCACACAGCTCCACAGATGCACCCACCACACAGCTCCACAGATGCACCCACCACCCAGCTCCACCGATGCACCCACCACACAGCTCCACAGATGCACCCACCACACAGCTCCACAGATGCACCCACCACCCAACTCCACCGATGCACCCACCACACAGCTCCACTGATGCACCCACCACCCAGCTCCAACGATGCACCCACCACACAGCTCCACCGATGCACCCACCACAGAGCTCCACAGATGCCCCCACCACACAGCTCCACCGATGCACCCACCACACAGCTCCACCTATGCACCCACCACACAGCTCCACCAAGGCACCCACCACACAGCTCAAAAGATGCACCCACCACACAGCTCCACAGAGGCACCCACCACACAGCTCCACAGATGCACCCACCACACAGCTCAACCGAAGCACCCACCACACAGCTCCACCGATGCACCCACCACACAGCTCCACCGATGCACCCACCACACAGCTCCACCGAGGCACCCACCACGCAGCTCCACCGATGCAACCACCACACAGCTCCACCGACACAGCTCCACCGATGCACCCACAACCCAGCTCCACCGATGCACCCATCACACAGCTCCACCGATGCACCCACCACACAGCTCCACCAAGGCACCCACCACACAGCTCCACCGATGCAGCCACCACACAGCTCCACCGACACAGCTCCACCGATGTACCCACCACCCAGCTCCACCGATGCACCCACCACACAACTCCACCGACACAGCTCCACCGATCCACCCACCACACAGCTCCACCAAGGCACCCACCACACAGCTCAAAAAATGCACCCACCACACAGCTCCACAGAGGCACCCACCACACAGCTCCACCGAAGCACCCACCAAACAGATCCACCGAAGCACCCACCGCACAGCTCCACCAGTGCACCCACCACACAGCTCCACCGATGCACCCACCACACAGCTCCACCGAGGCACCGACCACACAGCTCCACCGATGCACCCACCACACAGCTCCACCGACACAGCTCCACCGATGCAACCACCACCCAGCTCCACCGATGTACCCACCACACAGCTCCACCGATGCACCCACCACACAGCTCCACCGAGGCACCCACCACACAGCTCCACCGATACAGCCACTACACAGCTCCACCGACACAGCTCCACCGATGCACCCACCACACAGCTCCATCGATGCACCCACCACACAGCTCCACCGAGGCACCCACCACACAGCTCCACCGATGCACGCACCACACAGCTCCACCGATGCACCCACCACCCAGCTCCACCGATGCACCCACCACACAGCTCCACCAATGCACCCACCACTCAGCTCCACCGAGGCACCCACCACACAGCTCCACCGATGCAGCCACCACTCAGCTCCACCGACACAGCTCCACTGATGCACCCACCACCCAGCTCCACCAATGCACCCACCACACAGCTCCACCGACACAGCTCCACCGATGCACCCACCACACAGCTCCACCGATGCACCCACCACACAGCTCCACCGAGGCACCCACCATACAGCTCCACCAAGGCATCCACCACACAGCTCCACCGAGGCACCCACCACACAGCTCCACCGATGCAGCCACCACACAGCTCCACAGAGGCACCCACCCCACAGCTCCACCGATGCACCCACCACACAGCTCCACCGATGCAGTTACCACACAGCTCCACAGAGGCACCCACCACACAGCTCCACCGATGCACCCACCACACAGCTCCAACGAGGCACCAACCACACAGCTCCACAGATGCACCCACCACACAGCTCCACAGATGCACCCACCACACAGCTCCACAGATGCACCCACCACACAGCTCCACCGAAGCACCCACCACACAGCTCCACCGATGCACCCACCGCTCTGCCGAGGCACCCACCACACAGCTGCACAGATGCACCCACCACACAGCTCCACAGATGCACCCACCACACAGCTCCACAGATGCACCCACCACCCAGCTCCACCGATGCACCCACCACACAGCTCCACAGATGCACCCACCACACAGCTCCACAGATGCACCCACCACCCAACTCCACCGATGCACCCACCACACAGCTCCACTGATGCACCCACCACCCAGCTCCAACGATGCACCCACCACACAGCTCTACCGATGCACCCACCACAGAGCTCCACAGATGCCCCCACCACACAGCTCCACCGATGCACCAGGCACACATCTCCACTGAGGCACCCACCACACAGCTCCACCGAGGCACCTACCACACAGCTCCACCGATGCACCCACCACACAGCTCCACCTATGCACCCACCACACAGCTCCACCAAGGCACCCACCACACAGCTCAAAAGATGCACCCACCACACAGCTCCACAGAGGCACCCACCACACAGCTCCACAGATGCACCCACCACACAGCTCAACCGAAGCACCCACCACACAGCTCCACCGATGCACCCACCACACAGCTCCACCGATGCACCCACCACACAGCTCCACCGAGGCACCCACCACGCAGCTCCACCGATGCAACCACCACACAGCTCCACCGACACAGCTCCACCGATGCACCCACAACCCAGCTCCACCGATGCACCCATCACACAGCTCCACCGATGCACCCACCACACAGCTCCACCGAGGCACCCACCACACAGCTCCACCGATGCAGCCACCACACAGCTCCACCGACACAGCTCCACCGATGTACCCACCACCCAGCTCCACCGATGCACCCACCACACAACTCCACCGACACAGCTCCACCGATGCACCCACCACACAGCTCCACCGATGCACCCAACACACAGCTCCACCGAGACACCCACCATACAGCTCCACCAAGGCACCCACCACACAGCTCCACCGATGCCCCCACCACACAGCTCCACCGAGGCATCCACCACACAGCTCCACCGAGGCACCCACCACACAGCTCCACCGATGCAGCCACCACACAGCTCCACAGAGGCACCCACCCCACAGCTCCACCGATGCACCCACCACACAGCTCCACCGATGCAGTTACCACACAGCTCCACAGAGGCACCCACCACACAGCTCCACCGATGCACCCACCACACAGCTCCAACGAGGCACCAACCACACAGCTCCACAGATGCACCCACCACACAGCTCCACAGATGCACCCACCACACAGCTCCACAGATGCACCCACCACACAGCTCCACCGAAGCACCCACCACACAGCTCCACCGATGCACCCACCGCTCTGCCGAGGCACCCACCACACAGCTGCACAGATGCACCCACCACACAGCTCCACAGATGCACCCACCACACAGCTCCACAGATGCACCCACCACCCAGCTCCACCGATGCACCCACCACACAGCTCCACAGATGCACCCACCACACAGCTCCACAGATGCACCCACCACCCAACTCCACCGATGCACCCACCACACAGCTCCACTGATGCACCCACCACCCAGCTCCAACGATGCACCCACCACACAGCTCCACCGATGCACCCACCACAGAGCTCCACAGATGCCCCCACCACACAGCTCCACCGATGCACCAGGCACACATCTCCACTGAGGCACCCACCACACAGCTCCACCGAGGCACCTACCACACAGCTCCACCGATGCACCCACCACACAGCTCCACCTATGCACCCACCACACAGCTCCACCAAGGCACCCACCACACAGCTCAAAAGATGCACCCACCACACAGCTCCACAGAGGCACCCACCACACAGCTCCACAGATGCACCCACCACACAGCTCAACCGAAGCACCCACCACACAGCTCCACCGATGCACCCACCACACAGCTCCACCGATGCACCCACCACACAGCTCCACCGAGGCACCCACCACGCAGCTCCACCGATGCAACCACCACACAGCTCCACCGACACAGCTCCACCGATGCACCCACAACCCAGCTCCACCGATGCACCCATCACACAGCTCCACCGATGCACCCACCACACAGCTCCACCGAGGCACCCACCACACAGCTCCACCGATGCAGCCACCACACAGCTCCACCGACACAGCTCCACCGATGTACCCACCACCCAGCTCCACCGATGCACCCACCACACAACTCCACCGACACAGCTCCACCGATGCACCCACCACACAGCTCCACCGATGCACCCACCACACAGCTCCACCGAGACACCCACCATACAGCTCCACCAAGGCACCCACCACACAGCTCCACCGATGCCCCCACCACACAGCTCCACCGAGGCACCCACCACACAGCTCCACAGATGCACCCACCACACAGCTCCACAGATGCACCCACCACACAGCTCCACAGATGCACCCACCACACAGCTCCACCGAAGCACCCACCACACAGCTCCACCGATGCACCCACCACACAGCTCTGCCGATGCACCCACCACACAGCTCCGCCGGGGCACCCACCACACACCTCCACCGATGCTCCAACTAAGCTCCACCAATGCACCCACCACACAGCTCCACCAATGCACCCACTAAGCTCCACCGATGCACCTACCACACAGCTTCACCGATGCACCCACCACAGAGCTCCACCGAGACACCCACCACACAGCTCCACCGATGCACCCACCACACAGCTCCACCAATGCACCCACCACACAGCGCCACCGATGCACCCACCACACAGCTCCACCTACACAGCTCCACCGATGCACCCACCACACAGCTCCACCGATGCACCCACCACACAGCTCCACCGAGGCACCCACCACACAGCTCCACCGATGCACCCACCACACAGCTCCACCGATGCACCCACCACACAGCTCCACCGATTCAGCCACCACACAGCTCCACCGACACAGCTCCACCGATGCACCCACCACACAGCTCCACCAATGCACCCACCACACAGTTCCACTGAGGCACCCACCATACAGCTCCACCGATGCAACCACCACACAGCTCCACCGATGCACCACCACACAGCTCCACCGAGGCACCCACCACACAGCTCCAAAGATGCACCCACCACACAGCTCCACAGATGCACCCAACACACAGCTCTACCGATGCACCCACCACACAGCTCCACTGGTGCACCCACCACAAGTCAAGTCAAGTCAAGTCAAGTAGATTTATATAGCGCGCTACATACCCATAGGGTCTCAAGGCGCTTGAGGAAGGGTGAGGAGTTACTTGTCAAATAACCACGTTTTGAGTTGCTTTCTGAATGCTAGGTGGTTCTGAGTAAGGCGAAGGTCATTGGGAAGTGAGTTCCAGGTTTTAGCTGCCAGGTAGGAGAAGGATCTACCTCCCATGGTGGTTTTGTTGATGCGAGGTACAGTGGCAAGGGCTTGGTTGGAGGATCGTAGCTGGCGGGAGGGGGTGTAGAAGGAAAGTCGTGTGTTGAGGCATTCGGGTCCGATTTCGTAGAGTGCTTTGTGTGCGTGGGTTAGGAGCCGGAAAGTAATCCTCTTATTGATGGGGAGCCAGTGGAGGTTTTTCAGGTGACCAGAGATGTGTTCTTTACGCGGGATGTCTAATATGAGCCTGGCTGAGGCGTTCTGGATGCGTTGGAGTTTATTCTGGAGTTTTGCGGTGGTACCGGCGTAGAGGGTGTTTCCGTAGTCCAGTCGGCTCGTGACCAAAGCGTGGGTGACTGTTTTTCTAGTTTCGGTGGGGATCCAGCGAAATGTTTTTTTGAGCATGCGAAGGATGTTGAAGCAAGATGAAGAGACGGCGTTGACTTGTCTGTTCATCGAGAGTGAGGAATCCAGGATGATGCCCAGGTTCCGTGCGTGGTCCGTTGGAATGGGTGCTTTTCCGAGGGCCTCTGGCCACCAAGAGTCATCCCAGGCGGAGGGGGAGGTGCCTAGGATGAGGACTTCTGTTTTGTCTGAGTTCAGTTTCAGACGGCTGTGCTTCATCCATTCGGCTACTTCTTTCATTCCTTCATGCAGGTTGGTTTTGGCAGTGTTAGGGTCTCTGGTGAGTGATAGGATCAGTTGAGTGTCGTCGGCGTAGTAGATGATGTTGAGGTTGTGTTGGCGTGCAATGACCGCGAGGGGGCTCATGTATACGTTGAAGAGGGTGGGGCTGAGTGAAGATCCTTGTGGTACGCCGCAGATGACTTCAGTGGCTTCTGACTTGAATGGTGGAAGGCGGACTCTCTGGGTTCTTCCGGTGAGGAACGAGGTGATCCATTCCAGTGCTTTTCCTTGGATTCCGATGTTTCTGAGGCGTTGTAAAAGGGTGCTATGACAGACCGTGTCGAAGGCTGCGGAGAGGTCGAGGAGGATGAGGGCGACTGTGTCTCCATTGTCCAGAAGAGTTCGAATGTCGTCTGTTGCTGCGATGAGGGCGGTTTCAGTGCTGTACTTGGCTCGGAAGCCGGATTGTGAGGAGTCGAGGGATTTGTTGGTTTCGAGGAATGCGGCGAGCTGGTTATTGATCGCTTTCTCTATGACTTTGGCCGGGAATGGAAGGAGTGAGATAGGGCGGTAGTTTTTGAGTTCGGTGGGGTCAGCTGTGGGTTTCTTCAGGAGGGCGCTGAGTTCGGCATGTTTCCAGCTTTCTGGGAAGATTGCGGAGTTGAGGGAACAGTTGATGACGTCTCGGAGGTGCGGTGCAATAATGGAGTCTGCTTTGTTAAAGATGTGGTGAGGGCATGGGTCTGTGGGGGATCCTGAGTGGATAGAGTTCATCAGACGGATGGTGTCCTCAGTGGAGATTGGCTTCCAGTCATTGAGGATGTTCAGGGGGGTGGGGGTCCTGCAGGGGGTTGGGAGGGTTGGTCTTCGGGTCGGTTGTCGAAGCTGTTGTGGATGTCTGCAATTTTGTTGTGGAAGAATGAGGCTAGGGAGTCGCAGAGGGCTTGAGAGGGGGTGATGTCGTTGGAGTTGGCTGAAGGGTATGTAAATTCCTTGACGATGTTGAATAATTCCTTGCTGTTGTGGGTGTTGTTATCCAGTCTGTCCTTGAAAGCGGCTTTCTTGGCATTCCGAATTAGTTGGTGGTGTATGCGGGTGGCGTTTTTGAAGGCGTCCTTGGTGCTGGTGGTTGGGTCTTTTTTCCAGGCCTTCTCAAGGGAGCGACAGAGTTTCTTGGATTTCTTAAGGTCATCGTTGAACCAGGAGGCCTTCTTGCTGCTTACTTTGATTTGTCGTTTTTTCAGTGGTGCTAGGATGTCGGCGCTGTTGGATAGCCATTGGGTGAAGTTGGTGGCTGCTTGGTCTGGGTTTGAGGAGTGGGCTGGGGGGTTTTGAAGAAGCGAAGAGGAGATCTGGTCGATGGTGATTTTGTTCCAGTTTCTTTGCAGAGTAGGTTGAGGATGGTTGTTGGATGTGGGCTTGTTGTAGGTAACGTGAACACAGCTGTGGTCAGTCCAAAGGAGAGCTGTGGTGTGGCTGAAGGAGACATGTTTGCTGGAGGTGAAGATAGGGTCGAGTGTGTGACCTGCGATGTGGGTGGGGGTAGTGACAAGCTGTTTAAGTCCGAGGTTGGCGAGGTTGTCCGAGAGGGTGGTGGTGTTGCGGTCGTTGTTCTTTTCAAGGTGAAAGTTGAGGTCTCCCAAAAGGATGTAGTCCTTGGAGGGGAGCGCGTGTGGAGTGATGAAGTCCGTGATGTCTTCACTAAATTGTGCGCGGGGTCCTGGTGGCCTGTAGAGGAGGGTGCCTCTGAGTGTGGTCTTGGGGTCGATGTGGATTAGGAAGTGAAGGTGTTCAGAATTGACGAGATTGATGTCTGAGGTGGTTGAGATACGGAGGGATTTCTTATGGACGATAGCGATGCCTCCTCCTGTGTGGCCTGTACGATCCTTGCGAATGATCTTATATCCTTCCGGGATGGCAATGGTGATGTCTGGGGCTGATGCGGCGTTCATCCATGTTTCTGTTAGGAAGGCGACGTCCGGAGAGATGGTGTCTAGTAGATTCCAGAGGTCAATGGCGTGCCTGTGGACCGAGCGGGAGTTGAGCAGGATGCATTGTAGGTTGTTGGTGTCGGCTATCTGTTGTGAGTTCGTAGAAGAAGAGTTGTTCTTGGTGCTGTCGAACTTGCAGAAGTTACAGGAAAAGGGTCCATGGGTGTGTCCAGGGGCGGCTTGGACGCAGTTTGGGGAACGGCTGGGGTTGAGGGCTAGGAGGGTGGTGGCATCGTAAGTAATGCGGGGGTGGTGGATATTACGGGGACCAGGGGCTCTGACGCTGGGCGCGGTCCAGGCGCGGACAGGCGTAGACGGGCTTACCTTTGGCGTACCTTCGGCGCGGATTGGGCGCGAACGCTGCGCGTGGACGCTGCGCGCAAATGCAACGGTCATATATGGATGGTGAAGGGGGAGGGGCGAGGGCGGCTCAGCTGGGAGGCGGGGCGGGCTCAAGGGAACGGAGCACAACAACAACAAAAACAAAATGGAGGGGAGAGCAGAGCAGGGCGCCGGGGGATATCGCTGAAATAATGTGCAGGTCAATTTCAGAGCAAGCCAGCAAAGCAGCGACCAAGCAATCTAAACGCAAGTAAATTCCAGGCGCTATTAAAACAAACTTTGTCACAATGCAGCGTAACGATACCACGTCTCAGCACAGAGACAGGGGAGCGACCACTCAGGGCAGGAGCGAAGAATGTATCACAGCGCTACGAGGTCAGGGGACGCTGTATATTGATAGTGGGAGGGCGGCTCAGCTGGGAGGCGGGGCGGGCTCAAGGGAACGGAGCACAACAACAACAAAAACAAAATGGAGGGGAGAGCAGAGCAGGGCGCCGGGGGATATCGCTGAAATAATGTGCAGGTCAATTTCAGAGCAAGCCAGCAAAGCAGCGACCAAGCAATCTAAACGCAAGTAAATTCCAGGCGCTATTAAAACAAACTTTGTCACAATGCAGCGTAACGATACCACGTCTCAGCACAGATACAGGGGAGCGACCACTCAGGGCAGGAGCGAAGAATGGATCACAGCGCTACGAGGTCAGGGGACGCTGTATATTGATAGTGGGAGGGCGGCTCAGCTGGGAGGCGGGGCGGGCTCAAGGGAACGGAGCACAACAACAACAAAAACAAAATGGAGGGGAGAGCAGAGCAGGGCGCCGGGGGATATCGCTGAAATAATGTGCAGGTCAATTTCAGAGCAAGCCAGCAAAGCAGCGACCAAGCAATCTAAACGCAAGTAAATTCCAGGCGCTATTAAAACAAACATTGTCACAATGCAGCGTAACGATACCACGTCTCAGCACAGAGACAGGGGAGCGACCATTCAGGGCAGGAGCGAAGAATGGATCACAGCGCTACGAGGTCAGGGGACGCTGTATATTGATAGTGGGAGGGCGGCTCAGCTGGGAGGCGGGGCGGGCTCAAGGGAACGGAGCACAACAACAACAAAAACAAAATGGAGGGGAGAGCAGAGCAGGGCGCCGGGGGATATCGCTGAAATAATGTGCAGGTCAATTTCAGAGCAAGCCAGCAAAGCAGCGACCAAGCAATCTAAACGCAAGTAAATTCCAGGCGCTATTAAAACAAACTTTGTCACAATGCAGCGTAACGATACCACGTCTCAGCACAGAGACAGGGGAGCGACCACTCAGGGCAGGAGCGAAGAATGTATCACAGCGCTACGAGGTCAGGGGACGCTGTATATTGATAGTGGGAGGGCGGCTCAGCTGGGAGGCGGGGCGGGCTCAAGGGAACGGAGCACAACAACAACAAAAACAAAATGGAGGGGAGAGCAGAGCAGGGCGCCGGGGGATATCGCTGAAATAATGTGCAGGTCAATTTCAGAGCAAGCCAGCAAAGCAGCGACCAAGCAATCTAAACGCAAGTAAATTCCAGGCGCTATTAAAACAAACTTTGTCACAATGCAGCGTAACGATACCACGTCTCAGCACAGAGACAGGGGAGCGACCACTCAGGGCAGGAGCGAAGAATGGATCACAGCGCTACGAGGTCAGGGGACGCTGTATATTGATAGTGGGAGGGCGGCTCAGCTGGGAGGCGGGGCGGGCTCAAGGGAACGGAGCACAACAACAACAAAAACAAAATGGAGGGGAGAGCAGAGCAGGGCGCCGGGGGATATCGCTGAAATAATGTGCAGGTCAATTTCAGAGCAAGCCAGCAAAGCAGCGACCAAGCAATCTAAACGCAAGTAAATTCCAGGCGCTATTAAAACAAACTTTGTCACAATGCAGCGTAACGATACCACGTCTCAGCACAGAGACAGGGGAGCGACCACTCAGGGCAGGAGCGAAGAATGGATCACCACACAGCTCTGCCGAGTCACCCACCACACAGCTCAACCGATGCACCCACCACACAGCTCTACCGATGCACCCACCACACAGCTCCACCGATGCACCAACTAAGCTCCACCGATGCACCCACCACACAGCTCTACCAATGCACCCACTAAGCTCCATGGATGCACCCACCACACAGCTCCACCGATGCACCCACCACACAGCTCCACTGATGCACCCACCACCCAGCTCCACTGATGCACCCACCACACAGCTCCACCTACACAGCTCCACCGATGCACCCACCACCCAGCTCCACCGATGCAACCACCACACAGCTCCACTGACATAGCTCCACCGATGCACCCACCACACAGCTCCACTGATGCACCCACCACACAGCTCCACCGATGCACCCACCACACAGCTCCACCGATGCTCCAACTAAGCTCCACCAATGCACCCACCACACAGCTCCACCAATGCACCCACTAAGCTCCACCGATGCACCCACCACACAGCTTCACCGATGCACCCACCACAGAGCTCCACCGAGGCACCCACCACACAGCTCCACCGATGCACCCACCACAAAGCTCCACCAATGTACCCACCACACAGCTCCACCGATGCACCCACCACACAGCTCCACCTACACAGCTCCACCGATGCAACCACCACACAGCTCCACCGAGGCACCCACCACACAGCTCCACCGATGCACCCACCACACAGCTCCACCGATGCACCCACCACACAGCTCCACCGATGCAGCCACCACACAGCTCCACCGACACAGCTCCACAGATGCACCCACCACCCAGCTCCACCGATGCACCCACCACACAGCTCCGACACAGCTCCACCGATGCACCCACCACACAGCTCCACCGATGCACCCACCACACAGCTCCACCGAGGCACCCACCATACAGCTCCACCAAGGCACCCACCACACAGCTCCACCGATGCACCCACCACACAGCTCCACTGATGCACCCACCACACAGCTCCACCGCAGCACCCACCAAACAGCTCCACCGAAGCACCCACCACACAGCTCCACCGATGCACCCACCACACAGCTCCACAGATGCACCCACCACCCAGCTCCACCGATGCACCCACCACACAGCTCCGCCGAGGCACCCACCACACAGCTCCGCCGAGGCACCCACCACACAGCTCCACCGATGCACCCACCACACAGCTCCACCGATGCTCCAACTAAGCTCCACCAATGCACCCACCACACAGCTCTACCAATGCACCCACTAAGCTCCACTGATGCACACACCACTCAGCGTAACTACAGCATCACTCAGCGCAACCACAGCATCACTCAGCACCACCACTGCATCACTCAGCGCAACCACAGCATCACTCAGCGCAACCGCTGCATCACTGGTTCAAATATGTTCTTTCAGTGTTTCAAGCTGTTTTCAAGCTTTCACGCTTTATTACAAATCACAAAAAGATGTTAATATTTCACTTCTGTTCTTGGATTTTCATCACAATCTGTTCTTGGATTTTCGTCACAATAAAAAACACTGAACATAATCTTCACAAAAGTTATTTACAAAAGTTTAAGCTATTGCCATTACAAATTAAATAAATTATTTAAGTATTAATTATTTAAAAAAAATAAAAGCCATTGTTATTTGTAATATTAATACATCTAAGTCACGTAAATACAAAACATGTTGCATTACAAATGCTATAGGGTTCACATTTGCGAAAGTTATAACTATTGGCATTGTAAATGACAAAGGTATTAATTTAGCTATTTAAAAAAATAACATAAATAAAAAAAAAATCATTTATTAGACCAATAGCTCAAACTTTCCTAATGCGAGCCCTATTGCATTTCCAATGCTTGTTTCCTGTTTTTATCTCTTCCTTGAGTGACTTTACACCTTGTACATTTGCAATTATTTTCTGTTCGTATCTCTTATGTAACTCATGTAATCCAGCGTCCTTATGTAACGCAACTGGTTCTTTTGTAAAGTGCTCTGACACCTTCGGGTAATGTTCGCGCTATAGAAAATCGCATTAAATAAATAATAAATAAATAAATTACAGGACTTCTAAGGGAGTTAAATTCCAGAATAAAGTATGCTCAGCTTACAGCGCATGCGCAGGGAAAAGACACTTTAGCAGATCTGAGCATGCGCAGAGTAGTGAGGCCTGAGCTTGCGCAGCTACGAGATACTTTAGTACCTCCGCGCGTGCGTCAGAAGTGACACTTCATATTTCTACCGCGCGCTGGAAGGACTGCTTAGTGCGCCTGCGTAGGGGTCCGCCGTGTTCCTCGGTTTGGTGCTCAGCGCATCTGTATTACTGTGTCCCCTCTGTCCGAAGCCGCCTCCGCTGCTCGCGCTGGAGCCGCTCGTGTGAGTCGCTCACAGTTTTACAGTTGTTTTTTTTGCAGATTTACAGAGCTCGAGCCGGGGTGTTCTGGCGCGTCACACGCGCACGTGCATATGTGTGAGGCGCGCGACCCCCGGCGGGACTCGAACCCGGCCCCAGAGAGGTCGCTCGAGCCCCGGAAAAAAACTAAACGTCATCAGTTGTGACCTTTCACCCCCCGCCATGTCAGACCCTCCTCTCTGATCTCCCTGATCTACCTATGTCTTTTGAGAGATAACAGCTGAGCCATACCTGCCTTCACCCCGTCTCTCTGCTCCTCTCTTTCCTGACATTTTATTTTAACCATTGAAAAAGCGTGGATTCCGCTTTGGCTGTAAGAAAGTCCTGTAAAGAAATTGGTAATACATTTCAAAAGTACCTTGGATAGGAGGCATACTAATACAGTGCGCTTATCCACGTGAAAAGAACTTGACCTTATGAAATGAGACCCTTTAAGAGCAAAGTTCCCAAAAAATGAAAGTTCCCCCTTCTCTGCCTTTTGTTTGTTTTTCTCACAGGATTAAAACAACCACATACATTTACTAATAAGAAATGCAGAATACTGAAGACTGACCAGGGCAAAGTCGCCGTATAAGGGGACTGAAGTTGGTTGGAACAAAGGAGCGGTCTCTGTAGCTTTAGCCTGTACAGTGTCCCTTTGAGGCCTCATTTGGGGAGCTGCTACTACACCTCCCTGCACATTTCAACGGCCTCTGCCCGGTACATCACAGGCAGAGGTGGCTCCCCTCCCTTAGGCGTAACCAATATACACAGATCCCACAGCGCTGGCCAGCCTGGCCTCTACTGCATCAAGGGGCTCTTGGAGAATACCATGAAACGATGACCACATCGCTGGCCAGGCGACCTCTACTGCATCAAGGGGCTCTTCAAGAACACCAGTAATCGATGACCACATCGCTGGCCAGCCTGGCCTCTACTGCATTCAGGGGACTCTTGGATAATACCAGTAAACGATGACCACAGCGCTGGCCAGGCGACCTCTACTGCATCAAGGGGCTCTTCAAGAACACCAGTAATCGATGACCACATCGCTGGCCAGCCTGGCCTCTACTGCATCAGGGGACTCTTGGACAATACCAGTAAACGATGACCACAGCGCTGGCCAGGCGATCTCTACTGCATCAAGGGGCTCTTGGAGAATACCAGTAAACGATGATTGAGAGGGCATCAAGGGGCAGTAGGAGCAAGAGGGCTTAGGTCGAAGAAGACCCCAGGCTCCGGTCAAAGAGGACCACGGGCCGAGTCTGGACTGGGCATGTGTTTTGAGCATTCATTGGCGCTCCCACCTCTGGTGACTACTGTTTTAGCAGCTCACCTGGTTAGACTTGCTGGTAGGGTGATTAATCCACCTGAAAATGTTTCAACACTACTGTGGATAATCTGAGTTTTTTGAAGAAAATTTCACAGATCCAGTTGTTGACTCAAGGGAAAATATTATATTTTTGTCACACAAAATAACATCTTTTTTAGAGAGCAGCGGTATACATTTCACATGAATATTGTTGTTGAAAAAAGAGGTTTGTGGTAGGATGCTGGCCTTTAAGAGAAAGGGAAAGGAAATATAAGGAGAGGAGACAAGTACGACAAAGAGAGATGCAGTGCACTCAGTGTGGTGATGGAGCAATGGGTACATGTAAACATGGGTACTGAAGGGAATGCTAGCATTTCCAGACACCAGAAGAATGATTAAGGAAACTGATAAAGCTCTACAGTCACAAAACAGGGAGCAGTGTTGGATAATAGGATTGTTAATTCAGAGATCATGGTAGCGAAAACTAACTTTGGAGTAGGTAATATGGAAGGAAGTTCATCTGTGTTCTTGCCAGAATTGCATCTTCATTGGGACTTGTGCAACTTCAAGTACAGAAGAGGACTATAGCTAGCAGGGAAATGAGACAAGATATTCTGAAGTCTGTATAGAAAGGCACCGAGGTGCTGAAGGAAAGGGGATAAAATTAGAACAGAGACATAGAAGTCCTTTATGTGAAGATGTCTTGTAGAATAATAATAACAGTTCAATGACGACTGTATGTGTGAGAATTAGTATGTGATTTGGGAAGAGGAGCACAGTCAGTTGTATGTTTTATTTGTGTGTCTAAAGCAATTGTTGGTAAGCAATCACTCTTGAATATCTCAAGAGATATTGTTGGGTTCTGTTAAACGATGCCTCTGTTAAACACTCCTCATGTACCCACCCATGCCAGACCCAAGGCTGCTGTTAACCAATGAATATTCCTTTGCTTATCTTCCCACGTTTTGAGTTGGTTAGTCACCTTTTTGCACCCACTGGCTGCAGGTAGCCTCACAAATAAGGAAGCACTTTTATACAACATGAAGTCCCTATTATTACGACATCACAACAAATATTTTAACATGATCGACAGGTTAGCACCTTGGCAGCAATAGTCATTTCCTCCAATGAAGATATTTATATCATTTTAAATATCAAATTGTCTCTAATACCACATTTTATTTCAGTGAATTAACCCAGTTGAGTTGATTTCTGCAAATGTCAATAAAAATACAAGTTACTAATTGGTGACCTCACAACAAAATAACCGTAGTAATAAACAACAGGCCTCATTACGAGCCCCTGTATGTTTGGGGGATATCCGTGGCTGAAATCACACATTCCAGCTGGTGCACTCTGTAGAAAAGTGTAAGCTTCTTGCCAGAAAAGAAGAAATACACATCTAGTATTTCCAGGTAAACAAGCTCTTTATTTCATATCCAAGATCA
Source organism: Lissotriton helveticus (assembly GCF_964261635.1). Taxonomy (NCBI): domain Eukaryota; kingdom Metazoa; phylum Chordata; class Amphibia; order Caudata; family Salamandridae; genus Lissotriton; species Lissotriton helveticus. The sequence continues at coordinate 390,142,181 of NC_136058.1, read as the reverse complement.
AGCTTCTCCAGCCTCTGAATGCCGGCAAACCCCCAGCTCACCACCAACATCTTGTTGAACCTGCACGCTTGGAATTGCTTCTGGCAGCATTTTAAATCGTTTTCTAATTTTTAAATTGCCATTGCTTGGCTTTCGCTTTTTCTCACGCTAGCACTGTAATTTGCGCAGTCGCGCTTCTACCTGGGGGGGTGAATTAGTAAGGCTTACCTGCACGATAAATTGTGGAAAACTCACCCGCATTTGTGGGACTTAGTGAGTAGGGTTATCTGGGAGGATTACATCGCGGCGATAGCCGCCATCTTGGGTGAGTGGTTGGGAAAGCGGGCCGGTGACTAGGCGCCATCTTTTTTGGCGGGCTAGACGATCGCATAGGCGGTCTCCCGCGCCCTGCCCTCGCATCCTTGCATTTAAGGCGATCCTGTTCCTTGGCAGGTAGATCTTGTTGAACCTGCGCGCGTGAAATTGCTTCTGGCAGCATTTTAAACCGTTTTCTAATTTTTAAATTGCCATTGCTTGGCTTTCGCTTTTTCTCACGCTAGCACTGTAATTTGCGCAGTCGCGCTTCTACCTGGGGGGGTGAATTAGTAAGGCTTACCTGCACGATAAATTGTGGAAAACTCACCCGCATTTGTGGGACTTAGTGAGTAGGGCTATCTGGGAGGATTACATCGCGGCGATAGCCGTCATCTTGGGTGAGTGGTTGGGAAAGCGGGCCGGTGACTAGGCGCCATCTTTGTTGGCGGGCTAGACGATCGCATAGGCGGTCTCCCGCGCCCTGCTCTCGCATCCTTGCATTTAAGGCGATCCTGTTCCTTGGCAGGTAGATCTTGTTGAACCTGCGCGCGTGGAATTGCTTCTGGCAGCATTTTAAATCGTTTTCTAATTTTTAAATTGCCATTGCTTGGCTTTCGCTTTTTCTCACGCTAGCACTGTAATTTGTGCAGTCGCGCTTCTACCTGGGGGGGTGAATTATTAAGGCTTACCTGCACGATAAATTGTGGAAAACTCACCCGCATTTGTGGGACTTGGTGAGTAGGGCTATCTAGGAGGATTACATCGCAGCGATAGCCGCCATCTTGGGTGAGTGGTTGGGAAAGCGGGCCGGTGACTAGGCGCCATCTTTGTTGGCAGGCTAGACGATTGCATAGGCGGTCTCCCGCGCTCTACGGTGATAAATAGGATGGAGGGCCCAGCACACAGCGGGCGCGCCATGGGCGCGCCGGAGGTGCGCCAGAGGTAAGCCCGTTTGTGCCCGTTCGCACTCTGGACGCGCTGGTGCCTGGCCCGATCCCTCCTGGCTCTCCTACACCCTTAACCTACACGAGAGAAGAACTCCTAGGCCTTAATCCTGCTGTCTCGGGAGAACATCAGCCCAATACTACCGCTACTCATTCTAACTCTCTGGTTTGTGGCTTGCTAAATGTGAGATCTCTATGCAAGCACCACACAGAGATAGCGCTACTCATAGAACAACATTAGACGCCTTGTTCATGACAGAAACATGGACGAGGCTAGATAGCGGTATAGAACTGGAGCAAGCTTGCCCTCCAGGATATAGGATTAGACATAATCCTCGTGTTGGGGCTAGGGGGGGAGGGGTAGGACTGATCTATAGGGACTCGCTGGATTTTTTCCAGTTAGAAACTATGAAAATCAAGGACTACGAACTGATGGGCTTCTCCCTGAAGGGACAGGGGGGGGGCACTATTCACTGGGCTCTTGTGTTACAGACCTCCGGCTGGTGGCACATCTACTGTGTCCGACCTCACTGACTTGATTTACGGGCTATCCAGTTCCCATGCCAGATTGCTGGTTTTGGGAGATTTTAATCTATGGCCAGATGGACCAACGGATTCAGCCCTTGTATACCTTACTCAGGCCTGTCGCAGTATTAATCTGGAGCAATTGGTCCTCTCTAAGACTCATCAGAGGGGGCATGCTCTGGATTTGATTTTTGCTGACTCTAGTCAGGTAAGGGTTAATAACATCCTCCCGCAATGCTGGATGGACCACGCCCTAGTCCTTTTCTCCGTAGCTTTCCCGTTGGACCATCCTAAGACCGGTAGTACGGGACCGGTTAAAATCGGAAGACAATGGTCTAGGCTGCTGAAAGGTACAAATCTTCCAAATCTACTCTCTGAAGCCCTTCAGCTGGCAGACAATGTGGACGATAGTTACAATGCCATCATCCAACAAATTACGACTTCCTTGGATAGGTTGGCGCCGCTAAGAACAACGCGGGATAGAACAAAAATTGCCATGCCATGGTTTTCGAGGGAGCTGTTCCAACTTAAACACCAGTGCAAGAGAGCAGAGCGGAGATGGAGGAGACATTATCTGGAGTCAGATAAGGTTCTCTATAAACAGGAGTTGGCAGCTTACAAGTCACAGATCAAGTGTGCAAAAGCGAGGTTTTTGGAGGAGACTCTATTGTCAGCTTCGAACAAGGCACAGGCGTTGTTTAAAATGGCCAATGAGATGTCACGACCAGCCTGTGCTACTACAGCTATTCCGGCCTCGCAGTTACTTTGCGACTCATTGGCTACGGCCTTTGAAGATAAGATCGCGACCATCTTGAGTAACTTGGGCCCCATGACAACAGAGTCCGACCACTCACTTACATCTGAGTTGGAGACTGGGAAAGCTAGGCTGGATAGTTTTCCTCTTCCGTCCTTTGCAGAGTTTGGTGCTTTAGTGGATAGTGTTTCATCAGGCTCTCCACTCGATGTACTCCCGCACAAACTTTGGAAGGTTTTCAGGGAAGAGTTGTTCCCTCCTCTCCACGCAGTTTGCTGCCAATCTATCATACCTGACCAACAGACATCAGGTGGTCGCCTTGCCCCCCTTTAAATCTGCCATCAAAAGGGTTGGGCAGGGAGTTCCCCAGGGCTCGGCCATCAGCCCCATTCTTTCCAATCTTTACCTCCACCCCCTGGTCAAGCTAATTAAATCTTTTGGCATCTCAGTCACCAATTACGCTGACGACACCCAGCTCATCTTCTCCTTTGAGGGGGAGAATGCGGTGTCTCGAGAGACCTTTCACCATTGCATGGTCACCACGGCTACCTGGCTGAGTAACAACTCGCTGCAATTTAATAGCTCCAAGACGGAGGTGCTGCACTGCTCAGTGGACCGGGCCCCTCGACCATTACCTCAGGACTTTTGGCCCCCCTCCTTTCAAGGCACGCCAGCTGCAGCCACATCAGTTCGGAACTTGGGTGTAACAATGGAACCGAACCTTCAACTAGATGGTTTCATTGATAAAACAGTTTCCACCTGTATGGGTTTGCTGCGTACCCTGTGGAAGATTCTCCCTCTGCTTCCTGCCCATGCGAGACCAGAAGTAGTGCGCAGTGTCATCTTGAGCAGACTTGACTACTGCAACGCACTGCTTCTGGGGGCACCTTCCACAGCAATAGGCAAGCTACAACGAGTGCAGAACTTCGCGACCAAGTTAGCACTTTCCCGTCGACGTTCTGACTCGTCTTCCATGGCACTCAGAGACTTGCACTGGCTTCCCGTCCCTAAGCGGATTGAGTTCAAAGCTTTATGCCTGGTCTTCCGGGCTTTGCATGGATTGGGGCCTCTACCTTTACAGGAGTTGTTCTCCTGGTATACCCCCACCAGAGCCCTTCGATCAGCTTCTGCTTATTTGGCTGTTGTTCCCAAAGTTCGGAGAAAGCGAATGGGTGGCCGCTCCTTTGGCTTCACGGCATCCAAACTGTGGAATGACTTGCCACTGGCGCTCAGGGGCTCAGAAAACCTTTTGTCTTTTAAAAAAGAATTAAAAACACACCTGTTCCCTAGACTAGTATAGATTCTCCTTTTGCTGATAAGGCTCTAACTGTGTTTGGGGATCTGCTTGATCACAGCGCCAGGATGCCCGTCGGGTGACAGTAGCGCTTTATAAGTGGGTAAAAAAAAACAAAAACAAAAAAAAACAACATCCATTCGCTCCCTTTCAAAACATAATAACCCACGCGACCCACCGCATCCTTCACACACGCGCCAGCATTTTAAATGGCAACACATCACAAGAGTATTATTCGTAGTTGACGCGCACGCGAAGCACACGCGTCAACAACGAATAATAACATACAACAGACCTCCCTCTTTTTTTTTTTGTAAGTCAGTACAAAATTCTTGAATTAGTTGTAACATCCAAGAATATGTTTGAAGAATCATCAACAGAAATATTTTTCCCATTACTGAACTTAGACACTCTGCTGAAGTTCCAAACACTTCCATTGCCCTTACTGCATTCCTGAATACTTCAATTACTTCTATAGGATCAGACCATTTTGCTAACCCCTTGTGTACAAAATTACCTTTTTTCAATCGCACAAAATCTCCCACTTGAACAGAAACCTCCCTACTTGTCTTCCTCTTTAACAAATTATTTTTCATTTTCATTTCATATGCATCAACTTTCCTACGAATTTCCTTCAAATCAACCTCAGCAAAATCAATACGACCTTTATCCTTGTTTTTCAACCACCAGGGTACTAACTGTGTACTAGGTTTACGCCCTCTTAATAGCTCAAAAGTAGATAGAAGTGTAACAGCATTTGGAGTTGTTCTATATGACAATAACATGGATTGGATAGTTTTGTTCCAACATAATCCCCCTTTAACAGCTAATTGAATTGCTTCTTTGACTACTCTGGTAAATCTCTCTATCTGACCATTCACTTCCGGATGGAACAGTGCAATCCTTTTATGAGAAATACCACATCTTGAAAAATAATTCTCCATCTGCTTGCTAACGAATTGAGGCCCATTATCCGTTACAACCTCATGGGGAATACCTTCTCTACAAAAACTGTCATCCATAAATTGTATAATAGCATCAGTGGTAACTTCCTTGACCATTTTAATTTCTGGCCATTTCGAAAAATAATCCATAAGTACTATTCCAAATGAATATTGTTGTGGTAAAATGCTAAAAGGCACAATAATGTCAATACCAAGTTTATTCCAGGGCGAGACAGGTAATTCCACAGGTTGTGGAATAGTAGACAAAGCCTTGGCCGATTTATCACTATTCGCACACAATTCACATGACCTCACTTGGTGTTCAACATATGAATCAATTCCTGGCCACCAAAAATTGTCTTTCAACCGTCTTCTAGTAAGCGATATTCCAAAATGCCCTTCATGAGCCAGATCAAGAAATTTCTTCCTAAGGCCAAAAGGTGGGATAATTGTATCCCCTCTTAACATAATACCATTCTCCACAGCTAGTTCATCTTTAATTTTATGATAACTCATCAAACCTCCTTCAAGTGCTTTCCCTTATGGCCAGCTACCTAATATATATTTCTTTACTTCCTTAAGTTCTAAATCTCTATCCATTTCCTCATTCCACGTTTGTTCCTGTATTACTGAGTCCTCACCAAATACTAAATTCACATCACCTACAACATAAGCTACTTCACATTCATCCTTATCAACATTGTCTGAATCCTTACATGATAAGGGAAGTCTTGACATGCAATCAGCATGAATATTAGATTTTCCAGGAATATATTCTAAAGAGTACTGAAAGTTTTGTAACCTGGAAGAAAGTCTAGCTAATCTTGATGAAAGCGTACGTCAACCACCCGGTGATAATATGTGCACCAAAGGCTTATGGTCTGACTTAATAATAAATTTAGTTCCCCACAAGAATGGTCTAAAATATTCAGCTCCCCAAACACACGCCAAAAGCTCCCCCTCAATCACAGAATAATGACGATCAGACTCCCTTAATGTCCTAGACGCATACGCTACAATCCATTCTTTACCCCATTCTTCTTGAATCAAAACGGCCCCTAAACCACAATCACTTGCATCAACCATCACAATACATGTTTTCCCAATGACAAATGGTTTAAGACAAGGAGCCTTGACAATCATTTCCTTTACAGCTTCCCTTCGTTTATTATGGCATATAACACGCTGAAGAATGTGTGCGTGTCACAGTAGTTTACTTACAGTTTTTCTTGTAGTCCACAGCGCTGGCATAGGAATTGGGTGAGTATTCGTCACTTTGTGATTCAGATTGAGTTTACCCAATTTAGCGCTAGAAAAAAAACACTGAAAACAATCCAAGTTGGCCCAGAATGTAAGAAGAATGATGAATAGTCTTTTTGAAGTGACAAGATTGGATGATGAACCTTTATCCAATGAGATGTGCATAAATCATCCAATGAAAAGCAGTGAAAAGCACTGTTTATGTTGTTTATCCAATGGCGTTCGTGCACTGTGTCCAATAGCAAGGAGCAAGGTAAACTACTTCCGAAGGTATCCAATGAAAATAAGCCACATAAATGAATCCTCAAAGAATTGCTTTTCAATCACCAATTATTAGAAATCCAACGCAGGAGTGCGTTCCCGATTGTCGCCAGTGTAGAAAAGTGTAAGCTTCTTGCCAGAAAAGAAGAAATACACAGATCCAGTATTTCCAGGTAAACGAGCTCTTTATTTCATATCCAAGATCAAACTTCTCCAGCCTCTGAATGCCGGTAAACCCCCAGCTCACCACCAACATCCATTCGCTCCCTTTCAAAACATAACAACCCACGCGACTCACCGCATCCTTCACACACGCGGCAGCATTTTAAATGGCAACACATCACAAGAGTATTATTCGTAGTTGACGCACACGCGAAGCACACGCGTCTACAAATAATAACATACAACACACTCACACAAAAAAACAAAATTAAGATTTATTTTAGTCAGAATGTGAAAAACGCCAGAAATACCACTCCCAATGCCATGTGTTTTTCTCATTACAAGCAAAATAATCCCAAATCCACATTACTTTACCAACTGCTTCAAGCAGGTGGTCAGTGGATGCTGGAGCTTGGAGCTATGTTTTGGCCTACAGTGTGTGTGTGGCGGGGGCAGTAAAAGGGCAGAACTGCTTGGAGTAGAGATGGTAGAAGCATATGCAGCTCCGTTATCTGTTCAAGAGAGGTTAGACTGGGGCAGTGGGCAGCATAATCAAGCCGGCTTAGCAGCTCTGCACGTTAGACACTGTCCGGTGTGTCCTGGCCTGGGATCACTGTATCTAATATTTTCAGACCCAGTAATCTCAGGTCTGGAGACACCAGACTACTCTCAATGTCCGGGAGAATTATCCATCTAGGGACACCGCTACAGACACTTGTGATGACTGCCTACATATCTTAAACACCAGTCAGTATTTACTCTGAATACTAAATCTCAACAAAGTCAAGGTTGTGATATCTACATCTATTTCCAACTATGTTGCTGGTTTGTAAAATACCTTACAGTGGTGCTCTAATTTAATTCTCGATTATTTAGTTATATTGTAGTGTGTTTTCAAAGAATTATAGTGCCTTCTGAAACTGATTTGTGTAACGAAAAATGGCGATGCCTTAAGGAGATGGGTAATTAGTATTTCCAGTATACATTTTTCCCACTTTGTTTTACCAGTGTTTATTTAATTTGAGGTACCTCTTTAATGCTTTAGTTTTGTCGTTTACCTTCGTGGGTTGCTGGATGCTGATGCTTTATCTTCTTTATCTTTTTTTTTTTTTTTTTTTTTCAGAGAGTCTTTGACATCTTGACTGCTTCTGGGGGTGCCTCGTCGAGACTTTCAAAGCTGTTCAATTTGGGTTACTCTAGAAGAATCACCATTTTCTCATCTGTTTGAACTTGAGTTTGCAGTTGCATTCCCCTCCAAAAAAGTGTGGTGACTTCTTCTGCTCCAGACCACCAAAGCCTTCCTTCTGAGAAAGATGGGGATGCTTGAAAAGAATAAGCAATGGTGATTTTGTCATCATCATATGACCAGTTGTATTCTTGAGCATATTTGTATGTCTCACCGGGATTGGGACCTCTTCCAGTTGTCCATAGCATCTTCAGGTTTCTTCCAATTTTTACTTCATTCAATCCTTTAGTGGAGGAAAACTTTTGGGAACAACTAATCCCTAGGATGATCTTGACAGCAGCTCTCCATCTCATGCTGCCTCCGTAAAAGTTGTCAAACCCTTGAAGGACTCTCCTTAGATTTCTGATGGAAATTGGTTGATCACTATATAATTTAATTGTGAGATCAATGCGGAGATCTCTGGATACCACCTCCACACTAGGTGAGAGAGGTGGCGCTGTGGGCTTTAAAGTCGCAAATAAATTGTCCCAGGAGCAGGAGGGAAGGGGGTCCCCAGACTCACCGGAGCTTGGGCCTTGGACAGGACCTTGAACATAAGGCGGGGGATTCTTGTCTTTTGACATCCTTTTTCTCCAAAAAGTCATTCCACAGAAATTATTTTGGCAATGAAAAGGAGTGTTGTATCTTTATCTTTTAAGGCCTCCAAGTAACCAGCACTAGTCTATGTTAATTCTTCCCTACTGATCCCTGATCTCCAGTGTTTGTCTGCTCGGTTTCTGCCCCCAGCCCCTCCCGGATACTGACAGCCCCCTGCAGGTAAGAGAAACACAACCTCCTTTAGGGCTTTCTTACAAAGTATCTTGGTTTCAATTCAATTCAAAAATACTTTATTCGGATTTCAACAAATCCATAAAAGCAGCACATTAAAAGGAAAATGCATAAAAAAATTACAAGTTTACAGAAGTAGTCAAAGACTACAAAAGGAACATACAGACATAGATGTAAACAGTCGGTGTAATCCAATTACTAAAGTGCAAAAGCATTGGGAGCTATAAGCATAGAAACAGTTCAGGGGGATTCCATCGTTTTGCGTTCAGGGGGATTCCATCGTTTTGCGTGTATGGGAGATAACTTTCAGAAATGAACTTACTCGGAAAATCAGTTCATCATTTTCAAGTTTTAAAAGCATAGCATAAGATTGAGTCAGGGAAACTGGTCTGTGCTTTTTAAAATATGGGGCTAAAAACCATTTGATATATTTCATATAAAATTTACAATTAAAAAAGAAATGTAAGTCATTTTGCCTACTAAGTCCATCGCAAGGGCAGGGGCGAAACACATTTCCAGAGTTCATCATACTGTGGCCCATAGGAAAACAGAGTGAAAATTTTATATTCCCTGCTCTCAGGCGAAATAATAACGATCTCTCCCAATTCGTCATTGGGAGTCTCGAGTACAAAGGAATTTGTTGTGGAGATGGGCCATTGCTTACGTTATTCACATATGACCTAACAGTTTGTTTTTGTAGTTCTTCCTCCAACCTCTTTTCCCTATAAAGGGCATAAAGTTCTGATTGTACATCCTTTTTGTCTGTGCTCTGAATCTGGGAGGGATCGTTAAAAAGGTGAATTTTGCTTATACTGTTCAGGCTTTCCTGTGTCGCCCGAAGCCACGGGATACACATTCCTTTGTCGCAATCTATACACTCCTTCAAAATTTCCTGTGTTAAAGTAGCACGGTCATTGACCCAGGTAGCCAACCAAAATAGGGCGGGTCTTGTAGCGATGAAGTCAGTTATATAGGGCAAGTTGAGTTCAGCGTGACAAATGTACCCGGAAGAGGAAATTGGGGCTCCCAGTAGTTTCCTGCAAAGCCGGTTCTCTTCTGTCTGCAGGCTTGGTGTTTTCACTATCCCCCAAATCTCAGCACCATAAGTTGCTACCGGGGCACACTGCAGTCTGTATATCTTCAAAATTGCATTTGTTGCTTCAGTCCTCTTTGGCCGAGGGAGAGAAAGGATTGAGTTTATGGCCTTTGAGAACTTGCCTGTGGCGTGGGCTAAGTGCCCACTCCACAGGCCGTTCGCAGCAAAGGCCACACCCAAGTAAGAAAATGTTTTTGTGGAGTACAACTTATCTTGTCCTATAGAAATGGAATTAAGTTGTTTGGCCCCTGGCCCGCAGGACATAATAAAAGATTTTTTTAAATTCACTTTAAGATCCAGGTTCCCCATATAGTGTGCAAAGTTCTTAACCAAAGCACGTAGGGCGTTTGGTGTCAAGCCCATAATCACCGCGTCATCGGCGTACAGAAGTGCGGGTAGCAATCTTCCTTGGATTCTCGGGGCATCAATGGTCGCCTTTTTCAGAGAGTCACTCAGTCCGTTTATGTAAATGATAAACAGCAGGGGTGCTAAAACGCACCCCTGTCGCACACCTCTTTCAACCTTGATTGCCCCCGAGATCTCACCCTCCATACCAATCCGTACCTGTGCTTTTGTATCTGCGTGTAGATAAGCCAGGAAATGCACCAAAGGTTCATCTAAGCCATAGGACAGAAGAGTCGCCCACAATTTTGACCTGTTTACCAAGTCAAATGCGGACGATAAGTCCATGAATGCTAAATAGATAGGTGAGACCCTAGCTATGGTGTATTTGCCGATTATAAGGTTTAGGTTCAGACATTGTTCAATTCTCCCAACCTTACTTCTGAAGCCCATTTGGCATCTATCCACCACCCCTGCTTCCTCAGCCCAATCATTCACTCTATTATACAGCACCCGGCCCAGGATTTTCAGGGTATTGTCCAAGAGCGAAATGGGCCTATAATTTGCAGGGTCAGATCTTTCACCCTTTTTATAGATAAGAACTATTATGCTGGTTGACCAGGTGTCAGGAATAGGGGCCAGCGGTAAACAGTTAAAAACATTAACCAGAATGGGTCCCCAGAATTCCGGCTTATATTTGATTAGGTCAATTGGGAAGCCATCCGGCCCAGGCGCTTTGTTCCCAAGACTTTGGTTAATGGCCACGATGACCTCCCCCTGGGTTATGCCCAATAATTCCAGTTTTCCAGGGCTATAATCTTCTGTAGAAGCAACAGGGTTGGCATATATTGTAGAGAAGTGTTGTTCCCATTGCTGGCTTGAGATGGTGCAGCTTATTGGTGATAACTGCTTTCCCATGTCCCGCATCTTCCTTACTGCAGGCCAGAAGGTAGCACTATTTCCCACGGCAGCAGAAACAGTTAGTTCCTGCCAGTGTTCTTCCATTATGGCAGCCTTCCTTACCCCTATAGTTGTTTTATAGGTTTGTCTAGCGGTCCGTACTTCTGTTTGGCTTCTAGGTTTGGAATTTAAAGCCCTACGGAGTGCCTTATTTGCCTCTGAACAGCGACTATCGAACCACCTAGGCTCATAATTGTATTTTTTGTTGGGAATAGTTAAGAGAGTTTTTATGACGTTACAAAGGTTAACAAAGTCTTTAACTATCCTTTGATGATTTCCATCTGCGAGTAAACACGAATCAACTATCGGTTGGTGGTTATTTGTAATTGTGTTCATAACGCGTCCACTGTCCACCCCTTTCCACTTCAGCCTTAAGTTGTTAGTTGAGGGCATGATATCCCTAGCTCCAAGAGTGCGAGCTGGGACTTGGGAAGGTCCTAATTTAATGGTGACTTCCAGTGCGTTATGATCGCCAAAGGCTGTTTCTAGGACTCTGGCCAGAATGACTCTATCTATAAGTTCTACAGACATGAAAATATAGTCCACCGTGCTTGAAAAGTCTCTGCCTCTAAAGGTTGGTATGTATGTAGATCCATTAGTTTTGCTTGTATCCATAATGTCCATTAGGGTGTGTGCGTTTATAAAGCTTTCTAGTTCCTTTCCGCGTTCAGTGGCCCTATCTAATTGAGTGGCAACTTCTTTGGTTTTGGCCAATTTGGCATTAAAATCCCCGGCTAAAATGATCCTATTGTTCGCACAGTTAATAGGGGATTCAGCTATACTTGCTATGTTCCCAAATAATTCTATATAGTTCTTATTAGGAGTCGAATGAAAGTCATTGTTATAGAAATTAATCAAATATAGAGGGAACCTGCGTGTGAACTCAATTATTTGAATGTTTGGGCTTTTAGTAGGTATTAATTTAATGGTCCCCCCCAGTGTTATCCTGAGTCCAATCAAGAGACCTCCCATAGGGCGTCCAAACACTGGTTTCTGTGCTTTAATGCTGTGACAATCAAAGCCTTCTATGGCTACTGCAGAGGTAGCCCATGTTTCTTGTAACATTATTATGTCTTTATCGGATATAAATTTTAACCATTCCAAGTTCGTCGCCTTCTGTTGGAGTCCGGCGACATTCCAACTAATGATCTTTAGATCGTGTTTAGATTGCTTATTCGGGTATTGTTTCCCGTGAATCGTATGTATATCAGGAACTTTATTGGGACTACATAGGTCTTGGGGTTCGAATGCTACGGGCTCATTAGTATTACCACCTACTTGCTCTTCTCTTATCGGTGTCATCCTTAAACTGATTTGAGCTGGGTGTATGCTGGGGACCTCCTTGGTACACGCCTCTTTAATATTTGTAGTCTCAATGTGACTACCCTGTTTGTCTCCCTCCGATTCAGTATTTAGCGGCCAGGATGGTGATGGAAGTCAATCAACCATCTCTAGGCCGCTGAATCTGTTAAAAACTGGAATTCCCCAATGGGCATCCCTGCTTGTTGTATTTCTCTGGGAATATCTGTAGTTGTCTCGCCCCCACTCACCCCAGTTATTCCCCGTGTCCCTCCGCCCCACCTGACACCAGCCTCCATCGAAGGTCTGGTCGTAGTGATCAAACCTATCATGATTCCTAGATGGGTAGAAAAAAGAGAGATGTCTTGTCTCTATGCCTTCACTATACCCCTCACTTCTCCAGGAACAGATGAAGTCTACCGTGCGAGGGTCCTCGAAATTAATAATCACACAGTCACCGTGTGTTTTCTTTCTCTCGTGGCCCACCCACGGTACTCTCCTAACTGTTAAAATTTTACTCCTGTTGTTCGGGGGTAAAGGTCTATTGTTGTTTAGCCAGTGATTGACTTTGTTTAGTAAGGACCAAGTAGGTTCGTCAATGTTATCTGGTGTCTCGGGAACTCCCGTCATCACCACTACGTAGGGGCTTGATCCAGGGGGCAGGTTGGCAGCAAATCTCTCTTGATTTCCTTTGTTCCTATCCTTATAATTTGTAGTCCTTCCTCCCTTCAATTGTGACGGGTTTGATTGTTTCCCTTGCGGGTTTGTATTTGTATTTATGGTGGGAGGGGTCGGTTTTTTCACAGCATCCTTAGAGGGTGGAATTAGTTTGGGTGTGATATTAGGAGCTGCAGCGAGTTTTTTCGCGGGTGGGCCCAGGGGTTGTTGTGTACATGGTCTGGCTGTCACTAGAGTGGATGTTCCTTTTATGGGGGGAGTTTTGACTAAGGTGCTTAGTTCATTTAATTGTTTTTCAATGTTCCCTAGTCTCACGTCTATAGTGACCAAGTGGGCACTTATTAGTTCCCCCACCTTCATTATCAGTTGATTGTTTGAGGAACAGTCTTTGCCGGGTGATTCCATAGTGGACGAGTCCCCTTTATAATCCAGCCCTATGTTAGCTTTCTTATTGCCCTTTTTTGAGATGTTAGATTGGCCTTTCCCCTGCTTTCTCTGAGGTAGAGGCTTCCCCTTATCTGTAAATATATTTATGCCTTTAGGCTGTTTCTGTATGGCTCCTTCCCTTAAGCCTCGCAATGCTCTCGAATTTGGGGTTGACTCCTCCAATGGCGGTGTAGTAGCCGTCTCTGGGGGAGGGGTCGAATTAACGGCCATCGAGTCAGAATCTATAATCAAAATCGAGTCAATAACAGGAGGACATATGGTATCTATTGTCGAGGTAGGGGGTAACTGGGACTCCGTTATGGGGAAAGTAACCAAATTCTCAGCGAAGCTCACAGCTGGAATCAAGTTGGTGGCAAATTCAAGTTGTGTGTTAAAGTTATCAGTTACATCTAGGTTTGGAGATTTTTCCAGACTCCGTAATGAATCTGATAATAACTGTGTTGCTGATAAATCCACTGTATTGGGCATAGTATGAATCTCTGCGCTAGCTCTAACTGCGCGAGTGCCGTCATTGGGGTTGTCCCTAATTGGGGTATTGGCTGAGGCAAGTAGTCCCAGCGAAGAACGTTTGGCTTGTTTGACAGATCCAGGGAGACTCTACGCTCCAAGAGTGATATTCCGTGATCAATAGCTTCATTGGCCCTGAAGATAAAGTTATCAATTGGGCCGGTGACTTTACCTACTCCAGCTGCAGTCTTGCTCCGACTGCCCCTTGTGGACATGGCGTGAAGTATCTAGGGTGAACACCTGGTGTAGGCGAGGTGGCAATGAGTAGATCGTGTAGAGAGATCTTACCGGCAATTTTTGGGATAACGTGGGGATATATAGAGTGGCCCGTCCTCCGTCGTCCTCGGACGGCCTCAGACGGCCCGCCCTTTGCCCGGGCTTCGCCTGGGCGTCCCGCGAAGCTGAGGGCTTGCTGTTTTTAACGCCCCTCCTGGCGCCTTGATCTGGCGTCAGGGAACGCGCCTCCGCCGCAAAGGCTGCCGGGATTTGGAGTCCCGGAGCGGCGGTGGCGTGCCTGGTGAAAGCGGTCGCTGGTTGCTGCTGATGAAGCTGTGTGTCGTGGCGTGGGTTCACAGGGCTCCTCAGTCGTCTCTTGCCCTTCTGCAGTCTCCGCCAGGTATGAACTGATTTTTTACTCCCCCCGCTCCACCGAGGGCTTGCTGTTTTTAACGCCCCTCCTGGCGCCTTGATCTGGCGTCAGGGAACGCGCCTCCGCCGCAAAGGCTGCCGGGATTTGGAGTCCCGGAGCGGCGGTGGCGTGCCTGGTGAAAGCGGTTGCTGGTTGCTGCTGATGAAGCTGTGTGTCGTGGCGTGGGTTCACAGGGCTCCTCAGTCGTCTCTTGCCCTTCCGCAGTCTCCGCCAGGTATGAACTGATTTTTTACTCCCCCGCTCCACCGAGGGCTTGCTGTTTTTAACGCCCCTCCTGGCGCCTTGATCTGGCGTCAGGGAACGCGCCTCCGCCGCAAAGGCTGCCGGGATTTGGAGTCCCGGAGCGGCGGTGGCGTGCCTGGTGAAAGCGGTCGCTGGTTGCTGCTGATGAAGCTGTGTGTCGTGGCGTGGGTTCACAGGGCTCCTCAGTCGTCTCTTGCCCTTCTGCAGTCTCCGCCAGGTATGAACTGATTTTTTACTCCCCCCGCTCCACCGAGGGCTTGCTGTTTTTAACGCCCCTCCTGGCGCCTTGATCTGGCGTCAGGGAACGCGCCTCCGCCGCAAAGGCTGCCGGGATTTGGAGTCCCGGAGCGGCGGTGGCGTGCCTGGTGAAAGCGGTCGCTGGTTGCTGCTGATGAAGCTGTGTGTCGTGGCGTGGGTTCACAGGGCTCCTCAGTCGTCTCTTGCCCTTCTGCAGTCTCCGCCAGGTATGAACTGATTTTTTACTCCCCCCGCTCCACCGAGGGCTTGCTGTTTTTAACGCCCCTCCTGGCGCCTTGATCTGGCGTCAGGGAACGCGCCTCCGCCGCAAAGGCTGCCGGGATTTGGAGTCCCGGAGCGGCGGTGGCGTGCCTGGTGAAAGCGGTCGCTGGTTGCTGCTGATGAAGCTGTGTGTCGTGGCGTGGGTTCACAGGGCTCCTCAGTCGTCTCTTGCCCTTCTGCAGTCTCCTCCAGGTATGAACTGATTTTTTACTCCCCCTTGGTTTCAATCTGCTGCCCTCTCCAGCGTAAGATCCACAGACCTTGGCTGATGCCCATCAGCCTGGGGCAGTGATGCCTGAGGGGATCCATGTTTTATCCGTGGAAGTGAGGCTTGAAGGCACAGCTTATTCTAAATTCAAGCAGAGGCAGGCTCCATATTTCAGCACAGTAATGGAGTGTGTCAGAAAGCAATGCTGGTGTATGTCACAAAGTATGTGTGTCCCTTCACCTATACAAAGCATGACCTTTACAGCCATCTTTGGGCCTCCTTTCAAAAGTGATCTGCTTCTGGGACTTCGAGACTCCAAACTTTGTGCATGATTCTCATTAGCATGCAAGTGGTGTCATTTTTCGGTTACATCCTACATCAGAGGTTGCAACCGAAAACATCATGAGAACATTCGGAAAGTTGACCTAGGAGTGCATTCTGCCCATTACTTACCATTGACTCTGTGGTTTATAACTCACATTTTCTGGCTTTCTATTTGCTGACTTTATTTGCTTTATGATGTCCAGCTTGAGTTCTTCCCTCTTGTTGCTTGAACCTTGTTTATTGTATTCTTCAACAAACTCTCTTTATGTTAACAGGCCTTTAAATTTTGTCTTATTTTGTCACTGGAGGTTGATATTGGTGAATAGAAAGGGCATGTACAGCCTTCCCTTCAGCAGTGCGGGATAAACTGATTTAGAAAACACAAGTTGGGTCGAAGACCAGGATAGGATGTTGCATTGGACCATGCCACACACATGCTTGGTCGCAAAAACAGTGGGCGACTCACGAAGCTATGAAGCTTTGGCTGGCAGATGGTATGTGGAAGTTATACCCATCAGCATTCCCATAATGTATACATGACCACTAAACCACATGAACATTGCCCTGCACCACGGTTAAGCAAAACCTGAGAAGTCTGTGCCTCTCCTCTTACCGCTAAGCTCACCAGTCACAGTTTACCAGAAACTGAGGTCATGTCACTAGGAATTTTAAAGGTAGGTCAAGTGAATGTCAGTCACCTCCTATGGCTTAGTAATGGGTTTAAAGGCCTTTGTATCTTGCCTGACATAGCCACAAGAGAGCAAGGTGGTGAAGAAATCTTCACATTGCCACAGAGCAGGTTGTTACCGCCCTCTTCCAACTTTGAGCTACCCGGGCGAGAAGCTGGAAAGGAACTGAAGAGCAAATCCAATGACTAAACAGGAGACATCTGAGAAGGCTCTAGCCACCACCCCAAGAGGGAGGGGCAGACCCCAACTGTTAGTACCATTGTGCTAGCAACAAGGCTCCCCGGCCTCCAGAGGGTGCTGATGAGGCATCATGTGGCCCTTCACTCGTCTTCCAGGGATTTTCTCATAGCTATAGCTATAGTCTCCTCCAGACTGCAAGGGGAAGCTGGGCGAGGTCACCCATCTCGTTGGTCTGGTCACCCATAGTAAAAGTCAACTTGTACCGGAGACACACCTTCGCCTTCTGTATGTTTGCCAGCAGCAGGCCCTGAAGGATAGCAGAGGAAGGCTCAAGGGGGCCGAAGGCTGGAAGTTCAGTTCCTGAGAGAGGCTGAAGCTTCACCTTCATCACCTTTGGGACAGCAGCCTGAAACACAGTGTTCTTCTGATAATCATGGAGATAACAACCACCAGCACGTTCAGCCTGCCCGACGGAGAGTCCCGTGCAAAGTGGAAGAGAACGCAGAAATTGCTGTTGTCATACACTGTGACAGGAAGGATACTACTTGGTTTGATGGATTTTAGAGGCGCAGTCACAGTTGCCAGATACATCTCTCCGTGCACTGAAGGTGTGCCAATTTCTGGTAACTCTGTTCTGGGCGCAGGCAGCTGGTTTGAAGGGTTTCTTGGCCCCAAATTGGGTACTGTGGCGGTGCGCCCAGGGGAGGAGGAGCTGTGAAATGGGGTCACCCCTATGGTGATAGGTGGTGTGCCTGAGTTTGTTTTGTACTGGAGGTCACGTAGTGTTGGTGTTGCCTGCTGTTTGTCCCACCACATTTGCTGGGAATCTGGTGGCAAGGATTGTGGATAAGGGTCTTCCCTAGAAGGTATAGATCATGGGTAGTCACAAACTTTCTCTCGGGGGCTAAATTTACAGTATGGTTTGTGGCCGAGGGCCGCACAGGTGAGGGCGGGGTCAGTGGGGGGGGGGGCTAGAGCAAGAAAAAAACTGGGAACATGAGGTAGAACACAGCCCCTGCAGCAGGCGCATTCGTCCACTGAGCCACTTATTATTATTATTAGTGAGTTTTGTATCGCGCGTGGTTACCCTTGGGCATCCCAGCGCTGGTCCAGAAAGAGCAACCCTAACAGAGACGGCTCATTAGGCAGGGAACAGGTAAGTCTTTAAAAATTTACGAAATCGTAAAGTGCCGGTTTCAGAACGCAAGGCAAGCGGAAGGGAATTCCACAGAGCTGCCACATTAACAGAGAATCTTCTACCACCAGACCTGGCCTTTCTTACTCTCGCGACTTGCAGGAGATGTTGGTGGTCTGAGCGAAGGGCGCGGGGGGCCTTGTAGGGTTGAACCATACCACGAAGGATGGGTGGCCCTTTCCCCTACAGGATTTTGTGGGCCATGCAGAGTGCCTTAAACTTCACCCTCTCTCTGACTGGAAGCCAGTGAAGCGCCTTCAGCGCCGGACGGGCTGATTGCCACCTGGGAAGGACTGTCAGAAGCCTGGCAGCGGCGTTTTGTACTTGCTGCAGTTTGTTCAGAGTAGATTCTGGCACCCCCAGGAACAGCGCGTTACTATAATCCAGCCGGGAGATGATGAGCCCCTGAATTAATAGCCTCCTGGTGGCCGTCGGGAGGAAGGGTAAGATCTTCCGGGCTGATCGGAGCAGGCCAAAGCACACGCCTGCGGTCTCCTGTTTAGGGGTAGGTGGCACTCCCAGACAGCTGGGCCAGCTGCTTAGGGGCAGGGAAGGAGAAGAGTTCCCCAACATCATCAGTTCGGTTTTAGAACCATTGAGTTTAAGGGCTGAGTTGCCCATCCAGGTGAAGATCTTAACCAGGCATGCATGCAGCTGATCGGGCTGGTTCGCCGACTGGGGAAGCCCTACCACCAACTGGGTATCATCGGCATAGCTGATGATCTTAATTCCCAGTGGAAGTACCACACTCTCCAGCGGGGCCATATAGATGTTGAACAATGTAGGGCTCAACGATGAGCCCTGTGGCACACCACACTGGAGAGGGAACGATGTTGACTTCTCGTGGCCTTCCCAAACCTCGAAAGTGCGCTCTTCTAAAAAGGACGCGAGCCATTTCAGCGCCGTCCCGGAGACCCCCACCCCCGACAGTCGCTGGAGTAGCACCTGATGTTTTACGGTGTCAAATGCCGCACTGAGGTCCAGGAGGATCACTGCCACCGATCCCCCTGAATCCAAAATGCTCCTGGCATTCTCCACGACTGCCAGCAAGGCGGTGTCCGTCCCCTGACCGGGGCGGAAACCCGTCTGCGAGTCACCCAGTAGGGAGTGGGATTCCAGAAAGCCCGATAGGCGCCTATTCACAAGTTTTTCCGCCACCTTACTAAGGCCAGGGAGTAAAGAAATGGGCCTAAAATTCGCAAGGTCGGCGGGGTCCAGGCTGGGCTTCTTCAGGAGGGCCTTGACTACCGATCCTTTCCAACTGGGGGGCACCACACCTTGAGTGAGGGATAAGTTTAGAAGATCCGTCACTGGGCCGCCGATGGTAGGGGCTACCTGCTTCAGATATTTCATCGGGGCCGGGTCTCTCGGGGACCCACTCTTCACGGAAGCCAAAGCCCCGAGAACTTCGTCCACAGTGACTGGTCCAAAGGAGGCCAGCTCTGCTGTCCTCACCCCGGGCCAAGACCCTAGGAGGATGGCTCCTGGGCTAACCGAGGGAGGGATGACAAGATATTTTCAATCTTAAGTTTGAAATAAGAGGCTAGTTCTAAGCATTTCTCACGTGGGTTATCATGCGAGACCGGAGGTTCGGGGGTTTTCAAGATTTCTCTGATGACCTTAAAAGACTCTTTTGATGAGTTGGAAGAGAGGCCTATCCTCTCCTCATAGAACCCAGATTTCGCTGCCCGGATGGCAGATTTATAAGCAGCGAGAGCCACCCGATATGCTCTCCGGCTCTCTTCGCCCCAGTCCTTCCTCCAGATCGTCTCCCGCCTCTTGCAGCCCTTCCTCAGTATTCTGATCTCTGGCGTATACCAGGGCGCTGATCTAACTCTCCTGCCCCTAGTAAGTCTTCTTTTCTTAGGGAGGATGGTATCCAGTGAGTTGGTCAGCCAAGCATTTACCTTCTCATCGACTACTAACGGGTCAGTCCCGAAAACGGGGCGGGACGCCTCCAGGTGTACCGCCCAGGTATCCACTGGCAGCCTAGACCAGGCTCTTTCAACCGTGAATACCCTAGGTGTAGATACCACTGGGGCATCGTACTGCCACCGAGCCGGAATCATAAAATGGTCTGTCCAGGGCAGAGGCAATGCAGGCAGAACTTGGAGGCGGTCTGAGTTAGAGAAAATGGGATCGAGCAAGTGTCCCTTTCCATGCGTTGCACCCGAATTGACCAAGTTGATCTCAAATGCTTTGAGATCATGCTGCAGATCAACTCCCAGGGGGTTGTGAGGGTCGTCGAAATGGATGTTAAAATCACCCAATGCCACAAAGTTGGCAGTGGAAGAGGCAAGGAGTGCAACCGTTTCAAGAAAGGAATTAGAAAAGTTGCCCGTAGTCCCCGGTGGACGATAAACGAGAAGGCCTGCCAGGGACGCGGTGGGCGACAAGCGTAGAGAGAACTGACAGCTCTCGCAATCGTTTATCCCACCGTCCTGGGCCTTGCACGTTAATGTATCCCTGTAAATGATGGCGATTCCGCCTCCCCGCCCCAATGGTCTATCTAGATGGAATATGAGGAACCCCGGTGGAAGTGCCCTAACCATATCCGGCCCGGCGACTAGAAACGGCATACACACATCTCTCTCTCTCTCTCTCTCTCTCTCTCTCTCTCTCTCTCTCTCTCTCTCTCTCTCTCTCTCTCTCTCTCTCTCTCTCTCTGCCTCCCCCTGTCTCCCTCCCACTCTCTCTCCCTCTGTCTGTCTCCCTCGGTCTCCCTCCCTCTGTCTCCCTCCATTTCTGTCTCCCTCCCTCTGTGTGTCCCTCCCTGCCTCCGTCTCCCTCTGTCTCCCTCTGTCTGTTTCCTTCCTCCCTCAATCTCCCTCCTCCCTCTGTCTCCCTCCCTCTGTTTCCCTCCCTCTCTTTGTCCCTCCCTGCGTCGTCTCCCTCCCTCTGTCTCCCTCCCTCTGTCTCCCTCCCTCTGTCTCCCTCCCTTTCTGTCTCCCTCCCTCTCTGTGTTCCTCCCTGCGTCAGTCTCCCTCTGTCTGTCTCCCTCCATCTGTCTCCCTCCTCCCTCAATCTCCCTCCTCCCTCTGTCTCCCTTCCTCTGTCTCCCTCCATTTCTGTCTCCCTCCCTCTCTGTGTTCCTCCCTGCGTCTGTCTCCCTCCTCCCTCTGTCTCCCCCCTTCCTTTGTCTCCCTCCCTCTGTCCCCCTCTCTGTCTCCCTCCCTCTGTCTCCCTGTGTCCGTTTCCCTTTGTCTCCCTCTCCTCTGTCTCCCTCTCTCTTTCTCTTCCTCTCTCTCTCTGTCTCTCTCTCTCTCTCTCTCCCTCTGTCTCCCTCCCTCTGTCTCCCCCTCTCTGTTTCCCTCCTCCCTCTGTCTCCCTCCCTCTGTCTCCCTCCCTCTCAGTGCCCTCCCTGTGTCCGTCCCATCTCCCTCTGTCTCCCTCCTCCTTCTGTCTCCCTCCTTCTGTCTCCCTCCCTCTGTCCCCCTCTGTCTGTCTCCCTCCCTCAGTCTCACTCCCTGTGTCCGTCTCCCTCCTCCGTCTGTCTACCTCCTGCTGTCTATCTCTATCTCTGTCTCCCTCTCTCTCTATCCCTGTCTCCCTCTCTCTCTCCCTCTGTCACCCCCTCTCTCTCTCCCTCTGTCTGTCTCCCTCCTCCCTCTGTCAGTCTCTCTCTGTCTCCCTCCCTCTGACCCCCTCTGTCTGTCTCCCTCCCTCTGTCTCCCTGCGTCCGTCTCCCTCCTCCCTCTATCTGTCTCCCTCTCTCTCTCTCTCCCTCTGCCTGTCTCCCTGTCTCCCTCTGTCTCCCTCCCCCTCTGTCTGTCTCCCTCCCTCTGTCCCCCTCTGTCTGTCTCCCTCCCTCTGTCTCCCTGCATCCGTCTCCCTCTGCCTGTCTCCCTCTATCTCTGCCTCTATCTCTGCCTGCATCTTTTGCTGCCTCTATCTCTATCTCCCTCCATCTCTGTCTCCCTCCCTCTCTGTGTCCCGCCCTGTGTCCGTCTCCCTCTGTCTCCATCTGTCTATCTCCCTCCTCCCTCTGTCTCTCTCCCTCTGTCCCCCTCTGTCTGTCTCCCCCCACTGTCTCTCTGTATCCGTCTCCCTCTGTCTCACTCTCTCTGTGTCTTCCTCCTTCCCTCTCTCTCTCTCTCTGTCTCTCTTCCCCTCTCCCTCCTTCCCTCTCTCTCCCTCTGTCTTTCTCCTTCTCTCTGTCCCCCTCTGTCTGTCTCTCTCCCTCTGTCGCCCTGCATCCATCTCTATCGGTCTCCCTCCTCCCTCTGGCAACCTCCCTTTGTTTCCCTCCCTCTCTGTGTCCTTCCTTCTGTCTCACTCCCCCTGTCTCCCTCCATCTCTGTCTCCCTCCCTCTCTATGTCCCTTCCTGAGTTCAGCTCCCTCTGTCTCCCTCTGTCTGTCTCCCTCCTCCCTCTGTCTTCCTCCTCCCTCTGTCTGTCTCCCTCTGTCCCCCTCTGTCTGTCTCCCTCCCTCTGTCTTCGGGCGTCCGTCTCCCTCTGTTTCCATCTGTCTGTCTCCCTTCTCCCTCTGACTCCCTCCTCCCACTGTCTCTCTCTATCTCTCCCTCTGTCACCCTCTCCCTCTCTCTCTCTCTCCCCCTCTGTCACTCTCTCTCCCTCTCTCTGTCTCCCTCCCTCTGTCTACCTCTGTCTGTCTCCCTCACCCTCTGTCTGTCTCCCTCCCTCTGCCCCCCCTGTCTGTCTCCCTCCCTCTGTCTCCCTGCATCTGTCTCCCTCTGGCTGTCTCCCTCCTCCCTTTGTCGGTCTCCCTCCATCTGTCTCCCTCCGTCTGTCTCCCTTCGTCTGTCTCCCTCTGTCTGTCTCCCTCTTTCTGTCTCCCTCTGTCTGTCTTTCTCCCTCTGTCTCCCTCCATCTGTCACCCTCCGTCCTTCTCCCTCTGTATGTCTGCCTCTCCATCTCCCGGTCTCTGTCTGTCTCTATCTGTCTCTGCCTCTATCTTTCTGTCCCTGCCTCAATCTGTCCCTGCCTCTATCTCTGTCTCTCAGTCTGTCCCTGTCTCAGTCTGTCCCTGTCTCTATCTGTCTATGCCTCTACCTGTCTCTGCCTCTACCTTTCTCTATCTGTCTCTATCTGTCATTGTCTCTACCTGTCTCTGCCTCTGTCTCTCTGTCCCTGTCTCTATCTGGTTCTGTCTCTGTCTGTCCCTGTCTCTATCTGTCCCTGTCTCTGTCTGTCCCTGTCTCTACCTTGGTCTGCCTCTGTCTATTTCTGTCCCTATCTGTCTCTGTGTCTCTATCTTTATTTGTGACTCTATCTGGCTCTGTCCAAACAGGAAGCTTCCCAAAACGCCCTTTTAAAAGTCAGCTGGGAAAGCGCTTACTGCTGACTTTTAAAGGGCCTTTTGGGAAGCTTCCTGAAGGTGCCCTTATGTCACAGAGGCGGGCAGTAAACACAGAAGATGGCCACAGGAGCATACATAGTGAATACCTATTTAATACGTATTCACTACGTGTGCTCCTGTGTTCATCTTCTGTGTTTACTGCTGGCCCTGGAAACTGCAAGGCAAGGTCCGTGGGCTGCCAGTGAAGGCGTGTCGAGCCACTGGCGGCCCGCGGGCCGTACCATGAGTACCAGTGCTTTAGATCCTTCCGACCAGCACAGCCTCCTATAGTTTACAGTTAGTAACTCCCCAGGAAGTGACTTTACCTTTTTTTGTCTTGAACATTGGATCTTAAGTTCCATGATTTGTTGTCCATAATCACTTTCAGTTTTTTTTTGTAATCCGAAAGAAAGATATTTTAAATAAAGGTAAAGATATTATGGTATAATCAATGCTGGATTTCTGACCTGATAAGTCCATGAGGTGGTGAATCTTGTTGGTGCCTACTATTTAAGGGACAATCAAAAAGGAGTTAAAGTGGGAAGAACTATATACAGGGGAGGCCGGCCCCCACTCAAACAGATTCCAACAATAGAAGGCCCCACCTGAATTGCACCTGTCTAGACTCATACGTAGGATCTGACAATAATATTTTCGCCTTGTCCTCTTAGTGTGTTGATTTCCACTACTATGCTTCGTCGTGGTGCCCTTCCAATACTTAAAAAACTGTCATCACAGGTCTATACTAACTTGTGAAAAAATTTGTTTTGTCTATCAAGAGTGAAGAATACTCTTATTCTTCACTCTTGATAGACACAACACATTTTTTCACGAGTGCAATTCAGGTGGGGCCTTCTATTGTTGGAGCCTTCCATTTAAGACCATTTCAAATCTTTAACTAGATTTGTTCCCACCATGACTTTCAACCCGCTACTCTCTGGGGTTACAGACCGTTTCGAGATAGCCCATAGATGATCTTGTTGGAATATAGTATCGTCTTGGGCAAATGACCAAAGCAGATTCATGTTAAAGTCTCCTGTAATCTCCAGGTGTGTTTCTTCTTATAACTGTTGTAATAAAATATTTATGAGATTAGCAGACTGACTTTCTGGTCATTCTGGTGGGGTGAATGTACACATGAGTTAATACCAGAAGGTTAGTAGTATTTTTATACCTACTTCGCAATTTTACTTTTAAAATATCATTATAATCTATGCCTACCTGTTTGTTTTCCATCTTTAGGTCAATTGCTATGAATGTTGCAAGGCCACTGCTTGGGTGCCCATATCTCTTAGTTTTAGTGGCTGGAGCAAAGTACCAAGTGAATCCTTCCAACGTGAATGATTGCGTTGCCCATGTTTCTTGAAGCAATACAATTTAAAAATGTCTGATGGTGGTAGTCAAATAAGTATTTTTAATCTTAGTTTGCACACCATTTGTGTTCCATGAACATAGATTTATTGTTTCCTTTGGGTAAACAAGTAACTGTTGCTGGATACACTTTATTGCTTCCTGTGAGGCCTGAGGTCCACCGTGTAGGGCTGCTGTCAACTAGCCTTGGTTTATTTGGAGACCCCTCTGTAAATGCAGCTTAGTATATAAGCTTGGTAAAAAGACAGCCGTTTTACCAATCGGATTTTTAAGAATTGAGTATAATTGATTATTAACATGTTTGCTCCGTGGGTAATCAAGTTTTTCGGGTAAATCGAATGGACTTGAATAAAGAATTTGCTGAGGTCTGATGATTTTTATTTTCCTGTTTAGGAAAAGACGATTTTTCCTGAAGGATTTGTCTAGCTCCGTGGTATTCATTGTACCTCCTGCGGGCTGCTAACGGCCCGGCAGGCCTTTCTTGGCGGCCTGCGGACCTTGCAGGTAATGTACCCATTTCCTCCCCCCCCAGAGAGAGAGAGTGAGAGGAGAGAGTGAGAGGAGAGAGTGTGGGGAGAGAGTGGAGAGAGAGAGAAAGTGGAGAGTTGCGAGAGAGAGAGTGAGTGGAGAGAGAGTGAGTGGAGAGAGAAAGAGTAGAGAGAGGGAGAGAGTGGAGAGAGAGTGAGTGGAGAGAGAAAGAGTAGAGAGAGGGAGAGAGTAGAGAGAGAAAGACAGTGGAGAGAGAAAGAGTGGAGAGAGAAAGAGTAGAGAGAGAGAGGAAGAGAGTGGGGACAGAAAGACAGTGGAGAGAGAAAGACAGTGGAGAAAGAGTGGAGAGAGAAAGACAGTGGAGAGAGAAAGACAGTGGGGATAGAGTGGAGAGAGAAAGTCAGTGGAGAGAGAAAGTCAGTGGAGAGGAGACTGACTGACAGAGAGAGAGAGAGACTGCCTGACAGAGAGACTGACTGACAGAGAGAGACTGACTGAAAGAGAGAGAGAGAGAGACTGACTGACTGACTGAGGGAGAGGAAGACTGTCTGATAGAGACTGACTGACTGACAGAGAGAGAGAGAGACTGTGATGGAATTGGGGTCAAAATATGTATGAAGCTATACAATGCCTCTTAAGATTGCTATTGCCCGCTAATAAAAATGTGCTCTTTGTAGTTACATCTATTTTATAAATACAGCATTGTCGCATTGTCTAAAGTTTTGAAACGGGATTGATTATTTTTTACTATAGCCGCGCTCCCTCACTTACCTCAGCCCTACCGGTGCGGCTGTCGTCCACAAACCACACTGTAATTTTGGCCCTTGACAGAAAGTTTGTGAGTACCCATGATCTAAAGTCTCAATTAGGAAATCAGCTCTAATATTGGTCGAGCATTGTTTTTAGTGGATTCCCTCACTGTAACAGTGCAATAGAGACTTCATTACAGAGAAATTAATGGCCTCCTACGCATTGAAAAATAACCATAACACTCAGCAACCTAACAGTCAAGCTAAAAATCTAAATAGGTTTAGAGTCGTATTCTGAAAAGGAATTTTACCAGAATATTTAGACAAACAAAGAAGTGGCCAGGGAATCATGAGTTTCACACCAAACTAAAGAAGATAAACAGATTTTCGGAGGTTAATTTGGGAAGAAAAAGCAAAAGCAAAACAAACAATCTGGGCAAAAGCACTGTATAACAGTAAAAACAAAAACTCAAGAGACTTCTGGAAGATGATCAATAGTATGAATAGAGCCTCACCGACGAGTACAATATCTACATTAACAGAAGCTGGCTGAATAGGTTTTTTTAAACTAAACATTTTAATCAAGCCTCTGACACCAACTGGGTACAACGGCAAAGCAGAACAAATCAAGGTGAAAGTAAACTGATTATTACAGAAGACCAGGTATGCACATTCATCCAGAAACAAAGACAAGATGGAGCACACTGTCCAAATGGAATCCCACTTGCTCTGTACAAGGATAACCCTACGGTTTGGGCAGGATACCTGATGAAAGTCTTTAACCATGCTCTTCAGTCTGCGATTATTCCGGAGTCATGAAAGGCTCTATAATAACTCCCATCTTCACGAGTGGTGATTGGGAACAACCAGCACATTATCGATTAATTATGCTGCAAGATACACTAAATTCTTTGCAGGAATCAGAACTATCGCAGTGGCAGCGCAAAGAAGATCATTCCGCCAAACCAATCCAGTTTCATGCAAGGATTAGTACAGCGTCCAGTATTTTTGCACTTTCAATAATAATGGACAAATACAAATCCAGGAAGCAACCAATATATCTGTGCTTTGTAAATTTTAAATCAGAGTTTGATTGTGTACAGCGGCAAATCCTTTGGCAAAAGTTGGTTAAACAAGGAATCCCTGCTAGTCTTCTATAGGCAATTCAGTTGTGGTCCTCTGACACGTAGGTAAGGGTGATGGTTCATACTGATCTAGAAAGGGCGGGGCGTAGCTACAGCGCTGAGCAAGTTGGCAGCTCTCACCTAAGCGCCGTTGTATCGCGGGTCGCCGTCGGAGGATTTTGACCACATTTGGACCCTGCCTTGCAGTCGTTGGCAATTGTTCGCCTCCCTCTTCATGGCGGCTCGCGTTTACTGCATCCTGAAGTAACGCTTCTTCTGCTTTCAGCCGCTTTTGCAGCAAATTGGTTTTTCAGACGCAGGCGGCCGCCATTTTGTTTGCGTGGCGCCCGTGTCTCCTGAGAAGAAAACCAACGTGTTCAAGCAAGTTGCTGTAGTGGACCTGTCAACTCGGTATTTACACCTCAATTACCATACCCCTCTCTGTTATTACACAGCTTCTCTATAATGGGGGATAACTAAATAGTAAAGGCATTCCTATGTGGAGAAGTGTGGCTCAATGGTTAAAGCGGCAGACCCTGATGCAGAGGTCTGGCCCGGGACCAGGTTTCAATTCCCGCCTTGGCGGGTCTTGGGCTCAATTTCCCCGGACTTGATCATTCTCGCCTCGGTGCCTATTCTAATCATGGGTCCCACTCTGCAACTCTGGGCAATAGCTTGCTTAATCTCCACAACGGCCCCAACAGCACTAGGATGCCTGGCTTCACCTTGGGCGTGCCCAGGAGTGGGAACTTCACAGGGAAAGGCCAGGAAGGGTTCCACAGCGGTATGTGTACAGCGCCTTGAGACCCCTTCGGGGGTGATTCGTGCGCTATATAAGCACTACATTTACATTTTTGCCTTTTCCTCAACATTGCCATACTTTATTTACTCAGGAAAATGCTCCCTGACATCTTTTTTCCTTTTGCATTTGAGCCTCATGCCTTTACAGCCAGCTGAACCTGTTCTTATTTCTCCTGCTCATATGACTCTGTGACTAATTTTGAGTGTGGGGATTCTATTGTATAGAACAGTCCTTCACATGTCATGGTGTGAGGGAACAAAGGATACCTTCAAGTCGCCTCTCCTTGTAGCAACAGATATTTGGTGCTGTGGCAAGTTCTCTGGACTGGTCTTGTTTACCCCATCCGCATGTTGCCTCCAACTCTACTGCCTGGTTTTTGCTGGGGCTGACTGGCATCGAATTCTCTTACAAGTAATCTACTCCTGGATGGTCGTGGATGGTTAGTCATTGATTGTAAACCTACTATACTCAACAACCTCCATCATCTGATTTTACCTGATATCTCTATCAATACTGCGTCTGAAATAGCTTCATTCCCTCGTTGGGTACTACATTGAGAATCTTATTTATGGGCAGGATCTCTACTTTTAAAAATCTTTCTCATCCTCGTCTTCAAGTTTATCTTGTCAAGACGGCCAACAACTCCATTTCTCTCAAAGTCATCTTCGTCTGGCACCAAACCCAAGAGAGTCAAAATGATCCTCCTTCTCCTGTTCATTCTTTTTCCATCCTGGTTTTAGATTCTATTTTGTATGAACTACGAGCATTAAAACCGTTCTTGAGTGCCACCAATAAAAAATGTGACTGATTGAAGACAGATGGATCAGTAAGGAGGGTAAAATGTCTGAAATGGAACAACTTATAAGCAATCTTCAAGATGTGTCTCCTAAAGTACCTTTACAGGAACAAGAAATCCATAAACTTAAACTCCACACTGAGGACTTAGAAAACCGTAACAGAAGGAATAATCTTCGACTTTATGGTCTGCCCGAAAATATTGAAGGTCCGGATCTCCTTTCTTTTTTGAAAAAATTCTTGGCTGCCTCCTCTATCTTCGACACCCTTCAACATCCAACGAGCTCATCGTCTTGGTCGACCGCAACCTCACTCTAACAAGCCATGTGGCATAATTCTGCTTTTTCTTGAATTCACAGACTTAATGCATGTCCTATAAATTGCCAGAGAAAAACGTTGTCTTGCTTGGTCGGGTCATAACATTTTTAACTCACAGTATCTCTCTAATGCTGCCAATGCTAGGCATAAAGAATTCCTAGCCCTCCGACTACAAATAAAATCTATGAACATCCGTTATGGCATCTTACATCCTTGTCTCTGCAAAATCACCCATGAAGGTGTATCCTGCTCTTTTGAAGATCCTTTCAAGTTAAAACAGTTTTTGCATTCTATCACCAGAATGCTTATGGACACAAATGTTCAATGTCCTTGTAATGTTCTATGCAACTACATCATTAGACTGCTACTGTGTTACTATCATTAGTACTCCTTGTTTTGGTCTGTAATGTTCCTCATCTATTTATGATGATTTAAGCTGTTCAAATTATTTCTCTTGCACTATCTCACTCATTCTAAAACTTCATATTATCTTCTCTATACTCTTCTTATCCTCTTCCTCTACACCTCTCTACATTGTATAGCTTGTCCTTGAGTGCGCACATGCTCGGTTTTTGTCTCTTTCTCTGCTTCTTACAGATCTGGCTTTCTTTCCTTGATCTGTCTCTCCTTCCTTTTTCTGTTTCTATTCTTTTTTTCATTTTCTCTTCCTGTTTTGCCTCCCTTCCTTTACTCTCCCTCTCTTTGCTTATCTTCCCTTTCTTCTGCTTACATTTGTTTGAGTATTTCTTTTATGTGCTTTTGTACAATCTTGTTAATTTTATCCTGTTGTCTACTGTTTATGATCAACGTTTTTATTGTTGTTTTTTGCAGTTCGTCACCGTTGTGAGTATCCCCTTGTTTCTTAAACATCAACATGTTTAATGTTGTATCGTGGAACGTTCGTGGTCTGGTTCATCCGGTTAAGCGCCAAAAGGTACTTTCCCATTTATCAAAACTTAACTCTGATTGTTTTTTTTACAAGAAACTCCTTGTAATGACGTAGAGTCTCTCAAACTCTGGTGTTAATGGGTGTGCCAGGTTGTTTTCCCCCCTGCTGTTAACCGTGAAGGTGGTGTTGCCATCCTTTGCCATAAATATATGAACTTACAAATTGTATATACTGAAAATGATGCGAGTGGACGATGGGTAATACTTGTTACTTTTTTCACATTTATGGGCCGGTTAAATCTGACCCTGATTTTTGGAACAGTATTAAATTAAAATTATCCTCAATTACTAACTCTAATATTATTGTTGCTGGCGATTTCAATAATTGGCTTGACCCGTTCTCAGACAGGAAGTCTGATTGTAAATTTATACCAGATAAATCTCATAAATCGTTTTAATCTGCTATTGCCTCTCGTATCATAGAGTGGACGAGGATTGATTGTGAATTCACGTTTTACTCTATTGTTCATCATACTATGTCCCACATTAATTATGTTTTAATTTCTAAACCTTTACTTCACTCGCTCCAATCCTCTGAGATTGGCTCCATTTTTATTTCTGACCATGCCCCTGTTTCAGTTTCTTTTGATTTGTCCCTTACTACCTCCAAACATGCTAGATGGTGATTTAATAACTCCCTATTATCAGATCAAACTTTTATTTTAAAGGCTACTTCCTTTATACAAGATTTTTTTCACTTCAATAAGTCAGGTGAAACCTCTGTACGTAATAACTGAGATGCCTTCAAGGCCTCGTTCAGAGCCTTTATGACCGCATATACTGCTAGAAAGGAAAAAAAATCACTGAACTCACAGTACCTCTCTTTACTTAATCATATTAAAACCCTTGAACATTCTTATTATACTTCTAAATCCTCTGTCAATCTTCGTGACCTAATCAAGGCTAAATCCGATCTAAACAAATTGGCTACCTATGATGCTTGTAACATTCTACTTAAAATTGTTTTATCATGGGGGACAAAACAAAGCTGGAAAATTATTGGCCAATTATTTAAAAGTCAAATCAGAAAGAAAAAACATTGGTCCCATTCGCAGTTCCCTTAATAACACTCTACTACATTCGGATCCTGATATAGTTTTAGCATTTCAGACTTTTTACACTGTATAAGGAAAATACTCATCCTACTGCAACCGACACTCAATTATTTTTTGACGGTCTACCTTCTCCTTGCCCATTCCGGACGCAATGGCTCTCTCGGAAAAGGATATTACTCTTTTGGAAATTTCTGATGCAATTAAATATTTAAAAAGAGCAAAGGCTTCTGGTCCTGATGGGTTTTCAATTGAACTTGTATCTTCTTTTTCATCTATTTTCACTTCACATTTACTTGCACCTTTTAATTCCTTTTTACTCCACTCTAAACCTGTAGGTTCTTTTCTTGATGCCCTATCGCAATTCTCCCTAAACCTGACAAAGACCTCTCCCTTTGCCAAAACTACCGCCCAATCTCCCTAATCAATTATGATTGCAAAATATTTGCAAAAATCCTTGCTTCTAGATTGGAGGGTG
Organism: Lissotriton helveticus; assembly: GCF_964261635.1. Lineage (NCBI taxonomy): Eukaryota > Metazoa > Chordata > Amphibia > Caudata > Salamandridae > Lissotriton > Lissotriton helveticus. The sequence continues at coordinate 390,110,968 of NC_136058.1, read as the reverse complement.
TTATCCCCTTACTTATCAAATCTGATCAATCTGGCTTCATTAAGCGTAGGCTTTCCCCAGACAATGCTGGAATGTTCTCTAATGTATTCACTGTGGGGAAAAGTTATCCTGATTGTTAGAAGTGGGATCTCTGGTTGGCTAAGGCTTGCGCCAAAGCCAGGCAGAGACCAACACTCTACTTAGGGCAAGGGAGGTACAAGCCAAAGATATCCCCTGCTCACCCCCTTGACAGCTTGGCACGAGCAGTCAGGCTTATCCTGTGGCAATGTGTAAAGCGTTTGTGCAACACACAGCAACAACATCCCAGGCACACCACAAAAGGAAAACCACACAAGGTTATATCAAAAATAGTCTTTGTATTCTCATAACACATTAGAATAGTACTCACGAAATATACATCGTGCCACTTGGCACTAGGTCATATTTACAAGGGATTATTTACACCTGGTCCACTGGACCACGGTCAGAACCATCACAAACTGAACTTAGTAAAAGTAAGACATATCATAAACGTACAACCAGTAATTACTGCCAAACACTATACTCAGCATTATCCTAACATAAAGCATATTATGCACAGTATCACATTTAGGCGTGAAATATATTCTGCGCCAATCTCATGAGCCTAAACACATTAGAACATAATTCCTAAGCATAACTCACAGTAGAAAAATAATCTCACTAGCATAAACCACACTAGAGAGTAACTCAAACATAAACACAATATGCAAAACCTCACAATCATAAAACCACATTTAGAGGCATAAATCACATTTCCTAGCACCACATAAATTACATAAGGGCCTGGCGTCCAACAAACCTAATAGTCCCCCTGGCTAACTGGCCTTCTCAAAGGGGCTAAAATGCCCCATGTCCCAAAGTCAGGACATGCTGCCAATGCAGCAGAAGTCAAGAGTGCACAATTGCGCAGACCTAAACGTTGCAGCTGACACTAAGTGCTGTGCAGCTGTGAATGTACTGGGGCAGAGGAGTGTATCTCACTCCTATCTCATAAGACGTACCCCCAAAGAATGAATGGCCTAAACATTGCAGCTGGCACTATGTGCTGCGCAGCTGAGGGTCACACCTGAAGGTCTGGCACTCACTGTGCCCTTAGAACAAATATGCACAACGTTGCAGCTGCCCGCGCTGGTGCGGTGCAGCTGAGAATCATGCGAATGAATCATATCTGGCACCACTGTGCTGCCTGAGTCCCTCTCTCATCCCACTCAACAACTTCTAAAACATGTGGGCCAAACGTTGCAGTTGCTGGCTACGGCGAAATCACCAGGCCCTGCTCTGGGGCTCTCTACTCAAATAGCCCCCATCGGTGCAACTGCCCCCTTGCAGGCGGGTCAGCTGTAAAAATGGCCAAAACTGATAAGGGCACAGGACCCCCTAGGCCCCTGCAGGCTCGCAAAAACAACAGGACCAATGTTGGAGCGGCCCGCAAAAGGCCAGCCGCTCAGGCACTGACAATGTGCCTCAGAATGCACCGCAAAGGCACCCATGGAGTCCCCACTCACCGGGACTCTGCAGGCGCTCCTCGAGGAGGATCTTCCTCCTTTCACTGTGCTCTCGGTGTGCGCGGTGCTTCCCTCAGCTACACAGGAGCGACGCAGTTTCTGTCTTCTGGGCCACCTTCCCCCCTCATTCAGCTACCGGGGTAAGGCAGAAATGGAGCCCACGAGGTTCCGGAAGCTCCGCCCTACCTCAGGCAGCTTCGCCTGACTTCCGGGTTGCGTCAAGAGTGGCCCGGGGAGGAATTCCTCAACGGCTCGGGCTGCGGTGGTGAAACGCGTGGTGGGCTCCCGCTTCAGTCAAAGATCATGGCAGGTTAGGCACCCGCCAAAACAAACCTATAGGCCATGTGGGGTGGGCACCCACGGATTAAAATTAAAAGAAGCGGGGTGGGCACCAGCCAGGATCGGCATCATAGGGGAATCCGTACACTGAGGATTCCACCTCAAAGGGCTGCAGCACCGCGCTGCAAAGCCTATTCTCCCCCGCAGCAGCAAAGAGCCAGGTGCTCTTAAAAGTGAAAGCGAAGCGCTCCCATGGCACAGGAGGTAGCATAAAGTCCTTAAGGATAAAACATTAGGTAAAAGGTCCCAGGGGCATAGCTGGATCCAGGGAGGCAGCCCTCCTGGCAGGTCCTCCTGGGCCCAGCAGCAGCACGCGCCGCAGGTTTAGGACCAGGTTCAGAATATTTTCATGGGGTCACAGCCCATATATTTATATACAATTTCCCTTTGTGTCACAACACAGGGCTTGGGGATACCATTTAGAACTGGTTTAGGGGGATTTGGAGCACTTTGTTTGCCAAGCTCCTCTTCCCCTTTTGTCAGGTGGGGGCTCAGTGACACACCACAGGGGGCGGAGCCAACATTGTGCAGACTGGGCACAGTCCTATTCAGAGTCAGGGGATTTCTCCTCCCACCACTGTCAGCTCAGGTGTCCCATTCAGCCTAGCGCTGACTCATCCTGCCCCTCCTTGAGCCACCCTCAGCTCCTGTCACTCACAAGCCAGACATGCAAATCACACCAGTCAGGCAGATACATAGCACACAGAAATGCCAACTTTTAAAAGTGGCATTTCTAAAATAACCACAATAAATCTGCGCACACCATTGTGCAGCATTTATTCACACAATTTCAGACATACCAGACTTGACCACACTGCTCCTCTCATAACAGGAATTACCACTGACACACACTGATCAGGGAATCCCCAATGCATTCCTATGGGATGGCAGGCCAACCTCACAAGTGTAACACAGAGAGCGCACACACTTTACACTGGGCCACAGTGCTAAAGTGCCCAGAGGCCTAAAACCACCAATAACATGTCAGAGAAAAGGCAAAAAGTTCAGGGGTGAACCTGCCAAAAAGGGCCAAGTCTAACACTGATCCTTTAAGCATCTATCCCTCGATGCTGAGAAGGCATCGAGGGATAGATTGCATAAATTGGCAATTCATGTTTAGAAAATTCATTGGTTTGGCTTCGGCCCCAAATTGATGTCTTTATTCAAATTGTTGTACTCTAACCCCTGCACATGTGTTTCGGTTAATGGTTTATTATCCCCTTACTTCAATCTATATAGAGGTACATGGCAAAGTTGTCCCCTTTCTCCTCTTTTATTTCTTTTGTGTCTCGAACCCTTTCTTGAGCATATTCGTCCTAATCCTTTGATTACAGGCTTCTCTCACAACTTTTGTGAAACTAAACTTTCTGCTTATGCAGATGATATTCTTGTTTATCTCTCCAAACCCCTAACCTACTTACCTCCCTTTTTGCAGGAAATTGACCTATATTCTAAAATATCTGGCTATAAATAAAATGTTTCTAAAACTGAAATATTGCCCCTTAATTCAATTTGGTATCAATTCGTGTTCGTTGATACCAACTTTAAATGGTTTCCATCTAAAATTAAGCATCTTGGCGTGTGGTTTTCCTCTACCATCCCTCAAACTTTATCCCATAATTTTACTGTCTTAAAACTTAAAATTAAACGTTTACTTTCCTCATGGTCTCCATCATATTTATCTTGGTGGGGCCGGTTGGATACCATTAATATGATGATTGTACCAATTATTCTCATCCTACTATCTATGTTACCCTTCAAAATTCCTAACTACTATTTTAATCAAATCAATTCCATTTGCGTTAAATTCCTTTGGAATAATAAACCGGCCCGTATTGCTTTGTCTAAATTAGTCAAATGAAAAAACAAAGGAGGTGTACGATTTCCTAACTTTAAACTAAATCCCACTGCTTTTTTAATTAGACAGGCTTATCCTTTGAACAGACAACACCAAGATGTTCCGATTCCCAGTTGGATCAGTTTTGAACGCTCACTTTTACATGACTTCTCCTTTTATGATATCTGTTTTATGTCTAATTACACCTTTATATTTAAGCATCCTCTTCTAAAATACTCACAGCACTTGTTACATTCATTGTATATAAATGTTTCTAACTTTTATCACGCTTTCCTTGCATCTTCTATTTGGTACAATAAATGTATTAAGTTCCGACACAAATCCTTCTATTTTAAACATTGGAAAGAAAAGAATATTCACCAACTTGTATCTAATAATTCTGTTATTCCTTTTAGTACATTACGACAATGTAATGATCAACCCTCCTCCTGTATCTCTCAATATAATCAACTATGACAAGCACTTCCATCATCTATCGCAACCAAAAACTTTCTGATCAATAGTGCTCCATTTACTTCCCTAACTCCTTTACATAACATATCCTCTGACTCCAACACTAAAGCTGCCTTTATATATACACTTTTATCCACTCATACCTCTGAAAGATCCAAATCCCCAATTGAACTTGCTTGGGAACTAGATTTCCCCATCAATCTCTTACCAACAAATTGGGATAGTTTATAGTTAAAAAAAAAAACAAATTCCACCTCTAGAGCTGCTAATATTACCCTATCTCTATTATTTCTATACAATAGAGGTGTTATGACACCAGTGTTTATACATACATTTGACCCTTCTTCCTCTCCTCTCTATTGGTCCTGTTGTTCCTTCCATGGCACTCTATCCCATTTGATATATTATTTTCCCAATGTTAAAAGAAATTGGAAATCTCTCTGGGCTAAATGTTACCCCTCTATCAATTCCTAATGTATTCCTTGGCTCCTTATCTGTTCATTTTCCTGATACTTTGCTGAAATTGAAGTTGCTTGATCTTTTTAGTGCTCTGGAATTAAAAGTAATTTTTACCAGTTGGAAGGGTAACTCCAAAATGTGTATGATAAAATGGTGCAATCTTATTCGTGACAAACAGATTATCTACTGTTTCAGCTCTATCTTTACCCCAAAAAATTAAGTCTGATTTACTTTGGTTAACTTTCACTACTTTACAATAATACTCATATGACAATTATTCTGTCTTCCCTTCCTTTCTCTCTCTTTTTCCTTTCCTCCCCCTCCTCTCTCTCTTTGTATTATAAAATTGTTCAATTAATTATATTCCAGATGGTACCCTAATCTTCCTACTTTCTTATTTTTGTTTATTGCACATAGTTGTAATTCATAGTTTTTCTAATACAAAATTCATATTTTTTCTTTGCTTTCTCTTATTATTTATTCTAACAAGACACTCTGTTTTCTTGTGCCTAAATTATATTCTTGGTACCTGTTTACTTACTCAATAAAAATGATTTTAAAAAAAAAAGTTTGAAAAAAATACGAATCTAGAAACATTTAAACCTCCCAGTGGCTAAAGCAAGAGTGCGTACTTGCTTCATACTTATTAAATTTGTTTTTGTCGGACTTAATACAGGCACTGGACGAAGTAAATGCACATCTTCACAAGTTAACAGAAAAGTATGTATCAAACTTACTATATGCTGACGATGTCATTTTGTTTAGTCAAAGATCGGATTACAACGCCTCATAAACATAATATCAAACTACTCTCTGGCTAATGGCATGGTTATATATGAGAAAAAGACAAAGTGATGGAAGCAAGTTACAGGATACAGAAAGAATATAAGTTGTATTTACAGGAGCACTTACGGTCAACTGGAGCGGGTGGAAACATACAGTTATCTGGGAGTTCTTCTTGACGACACATGCTCCTTTTAGCACCACAAGACGAACTTACGAAGGAGAGGCAATACCTTACTTATAGCATTCCATACTTTACAGAGGTCTTTAAATGTAACTTTCTTTTTCATCTCCCTTATGCCTCTATGACCCAGATAAGGCTAGAATTTGCGTAAACAAATCAATTTGGATGAACAAATCAGCTTATTGCTAGGAAAGGAGACTATATGAAGGTTTGGAAGAGAATAAAATCTAACACCTCTAATCCAATGTCTAAATCTCTCTGACAAGAAGTTCAAACAAATCGAAATTCACAGTTTTGGAAGTATCTTCAAACCGCTTTTGATACATTTTCCTCTCACATTCTGTATGGAACATGTCACTCCCTCCTGCGTATTTTAAACAAGCCATCAACGGATTAACAAAACGATCCTCGATGCTGAAAGATAAAAGATTATTTTTGCAAAGATCACATGCTTGGATGATATTGAACGAATATAAATCTTTCAAATCACAGTCCTATTTAGAAACAGGTTGGGCCATAAAGCAAAAAAATGTATTTATTAGAACAAGATTTTGGCTTCTCAGAGGCTTTTCTCATGAGATGCTGTGGCTGTGTACAACAAAAATCACATGCGGCAGATTATGTAAAAATAGAGAAGAAAACATTATTCAAGTAGTCTGTGTATGCCCGGAATTACTGTAAGAAAGAAGGGGGCTACTAAAAAATGCCTTTTAATAAACGGGGAATACATGCATGCAGGCAAGCAGTAACAGCATGATTTAAAACATCAGAGAGAGCCTTGAATTAGATGTTTTCTAAAATTTTGATACATGCAGCTAAGGAACTGAAATTTTGCAATCCTATTTCAGTTTAACTTTATTGCTCGTATACGCCTTTAATGCAGCGCCAACATTGTTTACAATGAAGAGCTAATTTGCACTTTAAGACTTGAACTACAAAATCTACTCACTGGAGATAACAAAGAGGACCAGTGTAATATTTTGACTCATTGCAGGAACTGCAGGTGGCCACTCTAGGAATTTTACATTTGTTTTTTGTAACTGTAATTTTAAAGTATTTTTATGTGTTTAACGCGATTGTAAAATTAGTTTTATTGTGTAGTATGTTATTTTTATTGTGTAGTATGTTATCTTTTAATGACCATATGTTGTATGATTTTACCTAATCAATCAATAAACATTTACTTACACTGTACGCCACTGCATTCTACGCCACTCTACTGTGCATCGCTTTACTCTATGCCGCTGCACTCTACACCAATCCATTCTAAGCCACTCCAAACCACTCTGCACCACTGCACTCTACAACAGTCTACTTTAAAGCAGTGCACTGTACGCTACTTCACTATACTCTGAAGTAATCTACCATTTCCCACTGCTGTCTACTACACTCTATTCCAATTGCACAGAAAGGTATTAGTGTTCCTAACTTGGGAGAAACCACACATCAAAAGAGAACAAATATCCTAAGAATCAAGTCAGTGACGTGATAAGTAAGCGGTTGCTGTATGTACAGCGGGGTGCTAAGAAAGCTGAAAGAACTTACTACCCCGAAGTGCCGTTAGTAAGTTGAGAAATCAACCTGCCAATTCCACCCTGCGCCATTCCACTCCACTGTACGCCACTTCACACTATGCCACTCTATTCTACACTGCTGCACTCTACAGGACTTCACTCTACATCAATGAGCACTATACCACTTTACTCCAAATCAATATACTCTTCTAGTGCACTGCACTCTATGCCAATCTACTTTGCACCACTGCTCTGTAAGCCACTATATTCTACTCTAAGCCACCTTACTCAACACCATTGCACTCTGTCACTTTACTCTGCACCACTCTACGCCTCTGCACTCGACACCAATGTACTCTTTGCCACTCTTCGCCACTCTACACCATTGCCCTTTACAACAGTCTAATATGCAGCACTACATCCTCTGCCTCTGCACTCTCTGCCACTGACATCTGTCACTCTACTCCATGTCACTCTACTCCATGTTACTCCACACTACGTCACTCTGTTATACATCACTTCCTTTTATGCCAATGCACTTCACGAACGAGCACTACACCACTTTACTCAGAACCAATACACTCTACGACACTGCACTCTATGCCAATCTACTCTGCACCAATGCACTCTACACCACTGCACAATATGACAATCAACTATGCAGCACTGTACTCTGCCACTAAACTCTATGCCACTGAACTGTCACTCTAGTCTGCACCCATAACTCTTGCCACAGCACTCTACTGTGCACCACTCTACTGCACTTTATACCAATGTACTCCACGCCACTACACTCTATGCCACTCTATCTACTGTGCACCACTGCACCCTGACACTGCATTCTACACCATGCCAGTGTAGGCCACTCCACTCTACGCTACTCCACGTTACTCTGCAACACCACTCTATGCCAGTGCACCCTTTGTCTCTACTCTATGCCACTCCACACTACCCCACTTCACTCTACATACGTCTGGTACACAACGCTATGACACTGGCTTTGGTACTGGGACGACCTGCTGCCATACTACTTGCTGACATTGATAAGGCCTTTGACTCCCTTAGTTGGGAGTATCTTTTTAACTACTTGAGGCAGTCAATTTCAGCACGCGCTTTTTAGCATATACCCGCCTATTATATACAGAACCAGTTGCCTCAGTGCGCATTGCGGGACACAGTTCAGCCCCCTTCCCTGTCTGTCGGGGTATGAGACAGAGCTGCCCCTTGTCTCCCCTGCTGTTTGCCCTCGCAATCGAGCCTTTGGCGGTATGGGTCCGTAGAGATCCGGGGCTTCGAGTGGCCATGGTCTCGGCCTGAACGGATCGCAATTTATGCAGACGATGTCCTTTTCTTTATGACGAACCCGTGAATTTCGGGGCCACAGATCCTACAGATTCTCCAGGCATTTGGCCAAACCTCGGGGCTCCATACCGACCCCTCCAAGTCAGTATTGTTCACAGTCTGTGGTAGCCAGGGTAGGAATAAGTGGGTGGCCAAGCTGACGAATGTGACAAAAGGCATTAAATATCTAGGGATTTTCATGTTCCTATGCCCAAAGATCTCATGGGCGCATAACATAAACCCCCTAGTAGCTGGCCTTCGTGACCAGACTAATATTTGGTCAGCCCTCCCCCTTTCGTTGTGTGGGCGCTCAGCGATTTTCAAGATGGTCTCTCTCCCTAGAATTCTATACAGACCATATCCCACAGTTGTGGTTTGCACAAATTAACCCTATACAAAATTAATTCCTCTGGTACGGAAGGGATGTTTGGGTGACGTTGCAAACCTGTGCACAATCTACATTCTGTGGGGGCATTGCAGCAGCAGATGTCTACGCCTACTATGCGGACTTTCACCTTTTAATCGTCAACGAATGGTGGTATAGTACACACTCAGATCCAGCGTTCGCCTTGGAACATACAGTGATGGAGGGGGTCCCTCTCCTCCGGTTGTTGTACAGTAATCATAAGCTTGACTTCCTACCACACACCAGTAGTACAGCGATCCGGCTTTGGAGGTACACTGTTGGGCGGATGGGGTGGCGAGGGCGCCTGACTCAGACGACTCTCCTATGGCATTGCACAACCTTGCGTCAAGTTGCGGCTTTAGCAGGATTACATAAATGGGACTGATAGGTATTTCCACTCTTGGCGATGTGATGAAGGGCACCACACTGAAGTCTTTCCAGCATCTTCAGACGGATTCCCACCTGCATAAAATACAATTCTATACGTACCTACAGCTACGTTATGCTCTCACTCCCGCAATTCGCACCCTAAGATACACTTCCGAAGTTTCACCATCTTGAAGGCCACCTCCTTATGGGGGATTTAGGAACACATAAAGACAGACAGATATATCAGACTTTGACGACTCATGCCAAAGCGACCCTACATAAAACCAGAGGCGGATATTCGGTACTTAACTGATGATGACTGGGCTGAGGCCGTGCCAGCCCTCAGAGTGCGTTCATGTCCTCACGATTCCCTCTCATTCAATTTAAATATATACACCGAGTATATCATACCCAGCTTCGCCTCTGGAAGATGGGGGTCAATCAATCTCCCCAGTGCCTGCGTTGTGGGGACGAGGGAACGTTTTTACACACGGTTTAGGACTGTACCTTATTACAGCCCTTCTGGCATAGAGATCTCCGCCTGTCTGGGTAGAGTGTTGGTCTGGAATCTTCCACATGACCCCAAATTATTTCTATTACACAGCACTGAGGGTATAGGAGGAAACCGGTACAAACAGCCCCTCCTATTTCTGGCCCTCACCATAGCCAAGTGCGACATTGCTCTATTGTGGAAGGGAACTTCAACCCCCGACGCAGTGGAAATGGCGTGCATAACTAGATAAATGCATGGGAGCAGAGATTGCGGTCTTCCAGGCGAGAGTGTGTCCCCTTAAACACAGGAAAATATGGTCAAGATGGGCAGCCTACCAGTCTATTGATCTTCCCCCTCTGCCCTCTCAGTCCCCCTGATACAATCGCTTTCACAGGCGTATTGAACCATGATGTACCCCCCTCAATGATTTACTCCAGGCGATGCAAGAATTCTAACATATATACTACATTATAAGGGTAATGGGATTGTCTGCGCAAAGTTTGTATTGTTTTATGTGTTACTGTTGCTAATCTCATATACAAATCTGGAAAAATCCAATGTTTCTCTGTGATTATACTGGGCCGCTGCCCGAATGGTACCATGTAAATTTGATAAAATATGTTTTTTTTAAAAAGGGGGGGCCAATATGGCGGTTTGTTGGAAAAATATGATAGAAGCCATTGAAACAAAAAACATAAAAAAGTTTTGGCAGCTAGTACAACACTGTTGAGGAAAGGAGAAGAGCTCCTTAAGATGTGCAATGGGAGAAGAAGAATGGGTCAATGATATAAAGGAATTGTATGGAGCAGACCAGAAGGAAGAGTATAGGATAGTTTGGTCAGATAGAGAGGAGATTAAAGAATTGTTCCCTGTACAAAAGATTAAAGATACCACAGCGTCTTTGAAACTAACTAGAGCGGGTGGCCAGGCAATGTACCCGTCAATATATTTAAAAACCAAATCGGTTGGTGGGTGAAATTCTTCCATTACGCATTTCAGGGGTTTCTGTCCACCAGCAAGTTCCTTGATACATGGTGAGGCTCCTTCATCAGACCGATGCATAAAAAAGATGACACAAAAAATCCTAAAAATATTAGATCAACCTTCTTGATGTGGGCGAAAAATTGTTTACAAAGATCATTGTAGGCAGCCTCAAGGAGTGGGAAGAAATCCATAACACTGTCCCACCAGAACAGGGGGCGAACTGTTTAGGAAGGCTATTTAACGGTGGACCACTTTTTTAGCCTGTGGTCATGCTCAAAGAAGACAGTAGAAGAAAGGGAAAATCTATTCTTTTGCAATATTGACTTTGGCCCCTCACCTGTCTCCTCATCCTTCAGCTCTTCCACTGCCTGCTCTTTTTTTCTACCCCTTAATGTGGGATCCTGAACACACCGGTCTCTTCTTCTGTACGCATCCTCACCTCTATCCCTCACTCCTCTGCTCTCCCCTGCCCTCTCTCTACTCTGTTCCTTCCCTACCTATCTTCAAATACATTACATTTGTAGCCATCTACCCCTTTCTTCTGTCCTCCTGTGGTAAATAAATAAATTACCGGTACTATTTTTCTATGCATTAAATGAAAAGGATAGCTCAATAAATAAGAGGCAGAGTCCGTGGTATCTGAGTCATACGGGCTTTAATTAAGTGGCTCGAGCCAATGGATATCGGGTTCCGTCACCTACTAAGGTTCAGGAAGGGACATTCAACATTTCATTAACATCATACAATATATATAGTAGAACTGTACAGTTGCATTGAATACAGTAGGCGTAACAAGTGACAAACGAAAGATAAAAACATATGGGCGTGAAAAGAAGGCGTGCACAGGGCGTGCACGGAGGTGTGTGATGTAGACGTCACAGAAGTGTCGTAAGTGGGTGGACACATGGAGGGGCTACATGAGCAGCTGGAACCTTTAACCTACTGGTGCGCGCAAAACGAGTCATGACGTGTAACTGGGGAGAGCTGGGGGCGCTGACTCCTAGTACTAGTAGAGGAGACTGAAGTCTGGGATGTCAGAACGACCTGTACCTATAGCGTATCTGATATCTTGTGTTTGGAGTACATGTTGCTTGATTCTAAAAGTCATCAGGGCAAAGGCTACTTGTCACTAAAGGCTAGTGTGTGCATATATTTCTTCATGTATTGCGTGAGCTATGGATCTTCTATGGATACTAATTCAGTAAATTACTTGCATGGAGACAGAAAGACTAGACTGTCTTAGCTAGGAATGTGAAGCCGGGGAGCTGAACAGATAACTGTAGGCATAACATATTCTTGGCAGGCAGGCCAGGCCTAGCCGGGCACCGCGTTGCTTGGCAGGAAGTAAGTGAAGGGTCAGGGATGCGGGCGGGGCTGCTTCTCTCGGAGTGGTTCAGGAGGCTTGAGGCCTGAATCTCATGTCCGGGCCCTGTGGAGCCTTAAGAACGGGTGTATCTCGATGATTTAACGTGCACCATGTAAAGACGTTGGCAACATAGGCCTGAAAGCCTAATTCACGTTGCTTTCACGGAGGACTGGATAACTGACATATTAACGTTGGACGCAACTGCGAATGCGTCTAGATTATCGGCCATAGAGGGGAAATGCATAGCGATCATGCACATATATTACATGTTGGGGAACACGTAGGGACACAAAACAGAGCAAAATTCAGTTTTCCTCATTCCCTCCTTGTTCCCTACGTTCCCTTCAGGAAACATCAATATTCATGAGACCATCTATCTGTTCATACAGCATCATTTGCTCGTCTTTTCTCATTTGGGAATGGGATTGAGGACGTGGAATACAAGATGTGGCGCACAAACCGCAAATCGCCGGGCCACATTGTAAACAGAGACAACAACTGAATATGATCATTACTACTACTCCCAGGAATGACAGTACTTTCCATCCCCATGCAGATATTATACTCCAGAGCCAGCCGGACCAAGTCCAGGTGCCTGGATTCTGGTGTAGCTGATGAGCTATTTTATGAAGTCTTGTTATTGCTGAATACACAGACGGTGCGTTATTAGGAATGAAAACGCAACAACTAGATCCGATGACTCTACAAGCTCCGCCCCTATCGGCCAGGATGACGTCAAGGACAAGGCGGTTCTGAAGAACAACAAATCTCATAGCAGACTGTTCTTCTGTTAAGTTACCTAGGGCGGAAGTAGTCTCATTCACTACTGCTTCAAGGGTTCTGGTTAACTTGCGTATTAATTTACTATTCTTGACGGGACCTATGAAAAAAAAGAAACCTTTATTGAAATCCGTATACTGTTCCAATGCAGTTTCAGTCTGATCGACAATTGGGGACTCGATCTCCCTTCTATGTCTGACGTGTACTAGATGGGTATTTCGGTGATAATCAGATGGGGCTAGGAAAACTGGTGGCAGTAGGAATGCAATGTAACACGTTCCATCCCAATCTAGGGGCAAACGTACATAAGCGGTCTGACCACATATAAAATAGGAATGACGTGAAGCTTTGAAAGTAGACTTCCCACTGTCACTGTACTCGACCATAGTAGTACAATCACTGTGTCCTAGATGTACTGAACCATTCTTTCTAACACATAATTCGCCTTTCACTGGTAGAACTGTTATAGAAGGCAAGTCTGAATTGGTCTCGGACTGAACATTCAAAACCATGAGGTTAGAGGAAAAATTGCCTAGATCATATACTTCATTTTCTAAATCTATCCCTGTCCTATGGGAAAGACCGTCCTTGTCTGGGAAACAGGTTGCATTCATGACTGTATTCAGAAGGGAAGCTGTGGACTTGTCGTCTAAAGATGACGTTAATGTAAACCATGCTCCACACGAACCATTGTGTGAAAACGGATAGGGAAAGAGTGGCAAAACTCCCTTCACTGTCTGGAAAGGGGGAAGTCGACCACATACCCAGCAATTAGTGGCATTGCTGGTCTGATGCGAATAGTGTAACATGCGAATAAAAGTATTGTTGCGCATTGCAAGTCGATAGGACAACTCGTGAGGGGGTAGTTCACTAAATGTGTGTTCTACAGTATCATTAGAGGAAAGGTGTGAATGTGAACCAAGAGGAGGAAAAAATACATGTAGCATATAACTTATACATGTGATCGTAAGACTCAGAATAAACATAAACAATAATGTAACGATACATCTGCTTCGTAGACTTTTACAATATTTCGTTTTCTTGACGTTTCGTCTATCTCTCTCACTATGTGGGTCTATCTCATACATGTCAGAAACCTGTCTAACCGCTTCACCCGAGGGGGACTTAAACAATTAAACGCTGTCTGACTTACTAGAACTTAGTTTCAGTTTATACTCCTGCTGCGGAGTTTTCTCTAACAGGGGAAGTTTAGAGTCAGTATCGGGGCAGTCCTTGAAAAAAGTCTTTGGACACGGTCCATGGAAACGCTTGATGTGACTGGAATGGAGCCAGCCTTTTCTTCCTTCTAGCTTTACGGCGGTCCTTGTGGTCATCAGAACGAGTTTTGGCTCCTTCCAGCGGGGCTCCAGAGGACTTGAACGGTCAAAATTCCGAACCAGAACTAGATCTCCTGGAACGACCTCGTGCGGTTTCAGCTGGGTGTTGTCTGGAAAGGCAGCCGCGACCTGTGAATGACAAGAGAGTAGTGCAGACATCAAGGAAGCTAGGTAATCTGTCAGCATGTTACTGTCAACATCGGTGATTTTACGAGGCATAGGTGTACCCCACATGTTTAGGGGACGACCAAAAACTACTTCATAGGGTGACAATCCAGATCTGGAGTGAGCGACCATACGCATATAGAAGAGGGCAACCGGCAGGGCTACCATCCAATCTACACCTTTTTCTGCACAGACCTTCGCTATTCGTATTTTCAGAGTTTGATTGTGGCGCTCGACGAGGCCAGCTGCCTCGGGGTGTCGTACACAGTGGAATTTCCACTGGTACCCTAACAGAAGTGATACCTGTTTCATGAGTTCGGACGAGAATGGCTGTCCATTATCTGAATACACGACACGGGGTAAACCGTATCGAGGGAAAAACTCACGTACCAACTGTTTGGCAGTGGTCACGGCAGTATAATCTGAGACTGGATATGCTTCTGTCCATCTGGACAGAGCGCATACAACTACGAGGACATACTTGAATCCTCGACATCGATCCATCTGGATATAATCCATCTGGAGGACTTCAAAAGGATGGTCAGGAGGATGAAATCCACCTTGTTCCACGGGGACACCTTTACCTGGATTGAACTGACAACAGATCATGCAGGTACGCACTTTCTGCTTTGCTGCTGCTCGTAAATGCTTATTAAACCAGAGGTTCTGGATGCTGTCTAACATGGCTTTTTCTCCTAAGTGTGCTGGACTATGTGCTATATTAATAATGACTTGAACCATAGAGTCGGGGAGAAACCATGTGGCTTTTCCCTTCGTCAACCATCCCTGATCTGTCTGGACCCCTCCTTGTTCAGACCATTTCTTGATTTCGTCTGGAGTAGCATGTGTCTGTATGTCTAGTACATCTTGTGTAGGATCCTTGACTGTCATGCAAGTTGTCGGGACTGACATGTCTGTCTTTGTCGTGTCAGCTGGAATGTCTGGAGTCTGAGCTGTAAGCTTGGCTGTTCGATCTGCCAGGTCGTTACCCTGGGAAATGGTGTCAGTGACACTTGTATGTGCCTTGCACTTCATAATCGCTATAGCTGTAGGTAAATGTATTGCTTCTAACAGAGCTTGAATGAGGGGGCCATGCTGGATCTTGGCTCCATGAGAGGTCATAAAACCTCTTTCTTGCCAGAGGACTCCAAAGTCGTGAACGACTCCGAATGCATAACGTGAATCTGTATATATATTTACTTTCAGGTTCTTGGCTCGTATGCAGGCTTGGGTCAGAGCGATGAGCTCTGCTGCTTGAGCAGACAGGGTGTCAATACGATATGTTTCTATAACTTCAGTTTCAGTAGTTACTGCATATGCTGCTACTAACTCTCCTGTACTTGTTCTCATACATGAACCGTCCACATAAAGTGTCAGGTCTGGGTCTGGTAATGCAATGTCCGTCAAGTCTTGTCTTGGCTTTGTCATGGTGTTATTAACTTCCACACAGTCATGTGTTGCAGGGTTTGAGGTAATCGAGGGTAACAGTGTAGCAGGATTTAATATGTTACAACGTCTGATCTCTATGTGTGGCTGAAACAGTGTCAGTTCATATCCTGTCAATCGTGCTATTGTCAAGTGCTGAGTCTGTGTTCGGTTTAAAAGAACTTCCACGGAGTGTGGAACCTGTACTGTCAGGGAGTGTCCTAACACTATGGAATCTGATAGCTAAAGCTGTGGCGGCAACTGATCTGAGGCACGCAGGCAAAGCCTGGGCTACTGGATCTAATGTGCTAGAAAAATAAGCACAAGGCTTGTGTTGTCCTGCTTGATCTTGTGTGAGAACAGATAATGCTGTACCATCGCGTTCAGTGACAAAAAGTGTAAAAGGTTTACTGTAGTTTGGTGTCGCTAAAACAGGTGCTTGACATAAAGCTTTCTTTAATTCTTCGAAAACAAGTGTGTGTTCCTGGGTCCAAGGGAGGACAGTCGATGTCGCTGCCTCCTGTGTTGTCAACTGTATCAGTGGCTTGGCTAGATATGCGTACTGAGGGATCCATTGTCTGCAGTAAGAAGTGAGGCCGATAAAAGCTCGTACCTCCTTCTGTGTCTTGGGCTGTGGAAGATGTGCAATTAACTGGATGCGGTCAGGTGTCAACTGTCTACCCCTCTTGGACAGCAAGTGTCCAAGGTATACCACTTGCTGGACACAGAATTGCAGCTTCGAAGGGGACACCTTGTGCCCCATTTCAGCCAGAAAATACAAGACTGTCAGTGACGCACGTTCGCAGTCACGTTCTGTACGGGCAGTGATCAATAGATCATCGACATACTGGAGCAGGGCAGTGTCAGTTGGCATGTGAATACTATCTAGTTGTCGTTTCAGTGCTTGACTGTAAATACTGGGACTTTCTGTGAACCCTTGAGGTGCACGTGTAAATTTATAGCTTCTTCCATTTAAACAGAATCCGAAAAGGAACTGGCTGTCTGGATGGATGGGTACACTAAAGAAGGCGTTCTTGAGATCGATAACAGTAAAGAACGCTGCTTCGGAATCAATGGCAGTCAATAGGGAAGAGATATCTGGAACCACTGGGTACTGGGGTATAATACATTTATTAAGTTCTCGAAGGTCAATCACTAGTCGATAAACTGGAGGTGCATTTGGGTCAGTACGTTTAAGGATCGGAATGATAGGGGAATTACATACATTGGAGTCAGTTTCTACAACCACTCCTTGAGCAATGAGCTCGTCAATGATTTTTGATAAGGCTGCTACAGCCTCAGGTGGCAACTTGTATTGTCGGATTCGTGGTAGTACAACTCCTTGTTTCAGAGTGACACGGTATGGTGTAATGTGCATACAACCTACATCAGTTGGACCTTGCGCCCGTAAATGCTGTGGTACATTCAATAATCTTGGATCAAAATCTCTTAACACATAATGTCCTTTAAAATCACGTTAAAAACAATCTCACTCCTTCCTAGTTCTTTCAATGTTTTAATACCAAGTAAGTTTTCTGGACATGATTTCGTAAGTAACAAGTCTGTAGTTCGGGACAATGGACCGACTTCTAGGGAAACTGGTTTCGATATTTCATTTACAATAGGCTTTCCTGAAAATCCCAGGGAAACATTTCTTGAGCCTGAGAGAGGGGCCCCTGGAACCTCGTCATGACTGATGGTAGTCCTACTTGCCCCTGTATCAATCAGAAACTTTCTGTCTTTCCCTAATACTTGGCTGTGTACATAGGGACCTTCTTGATCTACAGGAACCTCGATGAGAGGCAAGCCAACCTCTCTCTCTAGGCTGTTTCATGAATACTGCTGATATTCTGGATAATCTGACTGTGCGTACTGGTACATCTGCTGTGTAACGTGTTGTGTGGCAGCTATAGGCTGCGGTACTGTTACTGTCTGTTGTGCGTTCTGCGGTGGTTGCGTGTTTTGTGGAACATGTTCCTGTCTAGGAGGACGCGGTCTCTCTTTCGTCTTACCAGTAGCTATGTTGTGTTTCAGAACTGCACATTCGTTTATATAGTGACCTGGCTGTTTACAGTAATTGCATGTCCCTTTAACGGGAGCTGCAGAATGACTGGTCTGAGTCGTACCCCTCTTCTGACTATCAACTGGAACAGACTGTGCCACCAGTACTTTCATTTTCGTGTCTTTCATACGTCTCCTTTCGTGTTCTTGTTCTTCTCTGATTCGGTTCTGGTGGTACTGTAACATTTGTAACATTTGGGACGGGGTATTAGCTTGCCAGGTACTCTCAACTTTCAGTACTCGATTTTTAACTTGTGGTAAAGAATTCTCTACTAATTTGGTAACAAAAAGATGTGGATACGACTCACTACTTGTTTTCAAGCCGCTGTTAATAATGAAACATTTCTCAAATCTAGAATAAAAATCACTAGTGTCTTCGTCTTGTTTCTGCTTACAGGCTGAGATGGCATCCCAGTCTTCCTTTTTCGTGGTTAATAATCTTGGCAAAACTTGTATTAACAATTCGGGCAATGCTTTGGCTTTTTCCCCGAGACCAGTACCAGGAACTCGTGTGTTATCTTCGTTCTCTAATTCTGCCCAGTCAATCTTTTTCTCTCCCACCTCCCATTCCTTTTCTTTAAGTTTTTCGTATATGCCCGCAGGCAACAGGACCTTTAACATTTTAATGATATCGGGATACGTGTATTCTCCCATGCGGAGCATGTCTTTTAATTCACGATGGAACCCTGCTGGATCTTTATCGTGACAGGGCACTAACTTTTTCATTTCCAGTAGTTCTATTTTCGTTAAAGGGGTGTAAACAAATACTCGTTCGAGCGTACCTCCCGTTCCCTTAACAGGGTGGACTTCTCGCAAGGGATTCTGTCTGTCTATGTAAAATGTCTTCCTTACTGGGGGTGGAACAGGAACAAAATGTGGAGTCAGGAACGTTCTGTATTTGTGGCGTTGTTCTAGAATGACATTAATCAAATCGGTACCTAGACCTTTCCATCTGTTTAGGAGTAACTCGTCCAATACATTATATAGGGGACCTGGATCAGAATGCTGACTTTCGTACAGTGTAATGAGGTGCTGGATCATGTACATACCCACCAGTCGCTGTTCGTCTGGGGATAGTTTCATAAATGTTTGGGCCACTACTTCGTCTGAAAATGTACTAGGATCACTAGTCCATTGAACTGCTGATCGGGCTAGTTCCTGTTCATGTATGGTACTAAGCTCACTGTAACCTATTCGTAGTTTCAAAACTCTATCGGTAGCTTGGAATAAATGCTCAAGAGAACACTGTTCTGGTACGGGAGGTAGAAAAGTTTTCTTACATTCTAGGCGTGTGTGTCTGTCAAAAGGTCTCGTCCTACCGACATACGCTATTCTGTCTGGGTTCTCTATGTCTACATCTTCGTCTGAAGTGTCATTCTCTTTCTCGGTTCCTCTTGTTGCTTTCTCCCTTTCGTGTATGCTTAGAATTTCTTTACGAATCTTTCGGTACATGGTTTCTATACAACTTTGTTTACTGTGTTTTCCGTCTGCTAAGTTGTCACTCCATCTTGTCAAGACCTTCATCTCGTCTTTATCTTTACCAGGCTGGTCTTGTTCTCTTATTAAACAGTTTATCAAAAACTGCAAGATCATGTTTTGAGTCTCTACTTTCCTGTGTGCCATAGCTTCGTGAATACTTTCTGGTCCTTGTCCTGTTCTGATGAAATGATATATTCTGTCTAAATGTTCCCTCATTTCTGGCATGATAGCCAAATAACTTGCAACTCGTCATAGACGTACGGAATATAATATCATGTGATCTTCGCCTGGCACTGGGTCATATCTACAATCAGTAAGGTATTGTTTGAGGGCTGCGTATGTAGCCATTTTTGGCGTGCGCTGTAATGCTGCATCTCTCAGCGTCATTCGTTTTACTTGAGGCGGGGTGATAGGGATACCTCCCCCTGCTCCTCCTGAACTTGAATCGTCAACTAATACTGTGTGCGACGTTGCTGGTAATGTGACTGGTACAGTAGGTATACGTAATGTGGGTTGGTCCTGAGTTACTGGCTGATTAAAAGGATTTCCGGGACCAGTGGCTGGTGGAACAGTGATTACGTTATTAACAGGGTTGTGAGGTTGGACAGACGGGGTAGGATTCGGATTAGCATATTCTGGGACAGTGTCGTCTAAATAGGAAGAAAGGAAAATTTCAGCTGCGGTCGGTTTATGACGTAGCTTAGTCGGGACCAATGGTGGCGGTAAATTACAGGGTTCTTCCGGGGTCGCCTTAGGCAGGCCCTCGGCGAGAAGGGGATACATGCCTTTAATAAGGGCATTTCTTTGTCTATCTAACTGTTCTGCTTTAACTCGTTCACCTTCTTCTAGTAGTTCCCGTTCTTGGGCTTTTTCTGATGATTCCCTACTTAGCTCTGCTTTCCTGAATTCTTTTTCTGTTCTTTTATGCGATTCTTTACGCCACAATTCTATGGCATCTTTCTGGGATTGTCTGGCTTTCTTTTTCCATAATGCTTCCTCTACTCTCATGATGCACTCAGCATCCCAGGTTCCTGAAACAGGCCATCTATATTTCTCTTCCAGATGTTTGGTATAATCTACCCATAAGTCTAAGTACAGTATGGCATCTAAGCCATGTTTATGATACATGAAATGTTCGGGACTGTCCCTAGGTGGGACAGGAACTGATTCTTCGAGTATCCCTTTTCTGGTTCTTATCTGACGTAACTTCGAAAACAGAGGCATATTTGAACGTACTTGGACTTGAACACAATAAACACAGTAATGAATAGCAAAACAAATCATTCATACCACGACATCAAAAACACATTAAAAACAGTTCGAACAGATACTACCTAGTACATCGAAAACATAATACATCGAAAACATAATACTGGAAATCTCGAGAGACTATACTAAAAACAGAATTACTGTATGCACTGCTGAAACAGTACAGAACATACCGGTCTCATAAAGAGACACGTCATACCGTATCCACCTAGGTGGACACGTCGGACCGGATCTGTGTACCCAAACCCGTCTGGACCGGGCACAAATTAATGAACCCGTCTAGATGCGTCCCCAGCAACGGTACTCACCGGGAAGCAAAACTGAAGGCCTCGGACTGGACTGGACTGGACCGGACTGCTACGACGTCTGGTTACTGCTACGCACTACGCATGCGCTTCGGGCTTCGGGCTTTGGAAACAGGTGGGCCTCAGGATACCTCGGACCTCGCTCTCTCGGCTTGGGCTCTGGTCGGGACTCGCCGCATTCCTCACCGCCTCGTCTGGATGCCGGACCGCAGTCTCCGTTTCCTCCGTGGGCCTGAGGGAGTCTAAGCAGGAAAACCTGCAGGTGCGCTGAAGGGGTCCGTCACGGCTGTAGAAGGGTCAGGGGGCCTGCGTTACATCGCCGGCACGTGGGGAAGGGGCTGTCCCTGTTCGGGCGCCATTATGTGGTAAATAAATAAATTACCTGTACTATTTTTCTATGCATTAAATGAAAAGGATAGCTCAATAAATAAGAGGCAGAGTCCGTGGTATCTGAGTCATACGGGCTTTAATTAAGTGGCTCGAGCCAATGGATATCGGGTTCCGTCACCTACTAAGGTTCAGGAAGGGACATTCAACATTTCATTAACATCATACAATATATATAGTAGAACTGTACAGTTGCATTGAATACAGTAGGCGTAACAAGTGACAAACGAAAGATAAAAACATATGGGCGTGAAAAGAAGGCGTGCACAGGGCGTGCACGGAGGTGTGTGATGTAGACGTCACAGAAGTGTCGTAAGTGGGTGGACACATGGAGGGGCTACATGAGCAGCTGGAACCTTTAACCTACTGGTGCGCGCAAAACGAGTCATGACGTGTAACTGGGGAGAGCTGGGGGCGCTGACTCCTAGTACTAGTAGAGGAGACTGAAGTCTGGGATGTCAGAACGACCTGTACCTATAGCGTATCTGATATCTTGTGTTTGGAGTACATGTTGCTTGATTCTAAAAGTCATCAGGGCAAAGGCTACTTGTCACTAAAGGCTAGTGTGTGCATATATTTCTTCATGTATTGCGTGAGCTATGGATCTTCTATGGATACTAATTCAGTAAATTACTTGCATGGAGACAGAAAGACTAGACTGTCTTAGCTAGGAATGTGAAGCCGGGGAGCTGAACAGATAACTGTAGGCATAACATATTCTTGGCAGGCAGGCCAGGCCTAGCCGGGCACCGCGTTGCTTGGCAGGAAGTAAGTGAAGGGTCAGGGATGCGGGCGGGGCTGCTTCTCTCGGAGTGGTTCAGGAGGCTTGAGGCCTGAATCTCATGTCCGGGCCCTGTGGAGCCTTAAGAACGGGTGTATCTCGATGATTTAACGTGCACCATGTAAAGACGTTGGCAACATAGGCCTGAAAGCCTAATTCACGTTGCTTTCACGGAGGACTGGATAACTGACATATTAACGTTGGACGCAACTGCAAATGCGTCTAGATTATCGGCCATATAGGGGAAATGCATAGCGATCATGCACATATATTACATGTTGGGGAACACGTAGGGACACAAAACAGAGCAAAATTCAGTTTTCCTCACTCCACTCTCACTGCTTGCTCTACCTCTGCACTTTCATTTCCCGTTCCCTCCTGTACACAGCTTAGATCTCTCGTCATCTGCTGACATTCTTTTCTTCACCACATTTTTCCCTTCCTTCACCCTTCACTCTCCCTTTTCCTGCACTCCCTCCTGATTCTTCCCCTGCCTTTGTACTCACATGTTGTCTCTCTCTGCACATTGTTAATCAGCGACCTCTCTGCAAAGGCCACACACACAGATGTAGCCTCTCATCCTAGGCCTGGCTTCCACCTGCATTTTCTCTAAATGTTTTATTTTCCGTAGAGCTGTAGGAAGGAGTGCCCTGGGCATTGTAAGGCCCCTGTAACTAGGAATGGCAAGTGCCTGATCTGACGTTGTATAAACTGCATGGGAATCAGCTCAACATTTCTCTGCATCCATTCTAAAAATGACAACTTTATGCATTGAATCAGCTTGTAAATATTTCTTTTTGGCAATTTACTTTTATTAACTATTTCAGTTTAATTCTACAGAGTGGCGAAGTATGGACTGTGAAATCAAAATAGTGACGTAGTAACAAACAACAAAGCCTCCTCGCATAAGGATGATTATTTTGAGAAAGTGAAAATGACCCGGAACTCTTAAGTTTGCAACAACTTCAAAAAGCAGGCGTGGCAGCCAACTAGGAACAGAGAAAACGATTAAGCCTGAAGCTGATTTTTCTAATTCAAATATTTTATTATGCTTCGTACAGCCTCAAAGTAAAGAGATCAGAAAGATTAAACAAGTGTGAGTTATGAGAATTGAATGGCTTCTTAATTGTAAATCAAACCCAAAGGTAGGTCCAGTGCAAGCACTAATTGTAAGAATAATTTCCCTTCCAGTGGATATTTAATTAATTACAAGGATATGCAAATCAGAGGAGGCGAAGTTCCAGGCAGTGCTCATTAAAATAAGTTAACCTTTGTTGCAAATTCAATATATTGAAACATCCAAGAGAAGCTGACCATGAGCTGAAACATTTAGTCACCTGATTCAAGAAGAGAGAATAAACACAGTGTAAATAAAAGTAATTGGAAATGGATTTCCCTGGATTTCAACAAAAGTAAAGACCCTAGAACAGAACTCAGAAGCCAAATATACTCTCTGCTATATGTTCTAAAATTTAAAACCACCCAAGCCTGCAACATCCGCCTCTCTTTCTCTGCACCTGGTTATCTGAACTCAACCTACTCTTCTCACTGTTAGGAAGCATTTAAAACCCACTTTGTTCAGGTTTTCTTGAATTATTGTTATGATGGTAAAACCCAAATCTACTATTCTAATCCTGTCACTCAAAATATTTTAAGTGCTCTAATATTATTGAAAGTGACAATTAAAACTATAAAATGAAACTACAGTGTCATATTTAATGTAAAGAAGTTTATGCCACCATCTCTGCATATCAAACTAATTTAAAACGTTGGCAAACTTTTGAAATACAGAACACTTCTGTGCTATAAATGAATCATAAATGTTGATTCTCTCACAAAAGCAACGGGACAAGATGTCACAGTAGCCACAGTGCTCAATATCATTCACATGGCAAAGAAAGGCTAAAAGGAACTGTTTATTGTGCTATTGATGATGCTTAATGTTATCTTGTCTTGCCATTACGTGTTGCAAGCATTGAATGCCAGACTAACATCTTATTACTGCTTTATAACACTCCTACCTAAATGTGGGAAATACTTGACTCACAAAATGAGTAACTGTTGATAAGAGCCCACCTGGACTTAACACAGAGACTGAATGAAACTGTAACATATGAGAGGCGCCATCCAAGGTGCAAGAGGAGTGCTCAATAAAGATTTTTAGGACGACTTATCTAAGCTGCCTATTGAAGTGACAACATATGGACTCCAGACAGAAGTGTTAAGAACAGAATGTACAGTCTAGTTGAGAGGTTAATTGTGAACATTAACTAAACCTCGCCTGACACTGGATTCAATTTCTGATTTAACATGATGAGTATGCAGGATAAAAATAAATGTGAAGACATTAATCTCATAACAAAACCTAGTAAGTGCATTGAATATGAGAACAACTTTAGTCATCAATCCAGTCTCACTCAACATGAGTGTGTCAACACTGGGGAAAATCCTTACCAGTGCTACGAATGCCACGCAAATTTCAGCCAAAATGTTTGTCTCACTTTCTGTAAGGGCATCCACACTGTGAAAACACCTTATCAATGCCCAGCATGCCCGAAAAGCTTCAGTGATAGAACCAATTTGACTGATCATGAGAGAACGCACACTGGTAAAAAGCCTTATCAGTGCTCTGAATGTGAACAAAGCTTCCGAAAGAAAACCCTTCTCACTGTACACAAGAGGATCCACACTGGAGAAAACCCTTTTCAGTGCTCTGAATGCCAGAACAGCTTCACTCACAAAACTAATCTTGCTTCCCATGTGCGAACCCACACTGGTCAAAAACATCAGTGCTCAGAATGCGAGAAATACTTTACCCAAAAAGCTAATCTCACTCTCCATGAACGAATCCACACTGGCCAAAAGCCTTATCAGGGCTCAGAATTCCAGAAAATCTTCAATCTCAAAGCCAATCTTACTTCCCATGTGCGAACCCGCACCGGAGAAAAACCTTATCAGTGCTCTAAATGTGAACAAAGCTTCAGAAAGAAAACCCTTTTCACTGTCCACAAGAGGATCCACACTGGAGAAAAATCCTTTCAGTGCTCTGAATGCCAGAAAAGCTTCAGGCACAAAGTCAGTCTCATTCAACATAAAAGAACACACAATGGGCAAATGCCGCATCAGTGCTCTGAGTGTAAGAAAAGCTTCAGTCTCAAAGCAAAACTTACTTCCCATGTGCAAACCCATACTGGAAAAAAACCTTATCAGTGCCCTGAATGCCAGAAAAGCTTCAGTCTCAAAGCCAATCTTACTTGCCATTTGCGAACCCACACCGGGGAAAAACCTTATCAGTGCTCTGAATGCCAGAAAAACTTCAGTCACGAAGCCAGTCTTTCTTCCCATGTGCGAACCCACACCGGAGAAAAACCTTATCGGTGCTCTGAATGCCAAAAAAACTTTAGTCACAAAGTCAGTCTCATTCGACATGAAAGGACACACAATGGACACACGCTGTATCATTGCTCTGAGTGCAAGAAAAGTTTCCATCTCAAAGCTGATCTTACTTCCCATGTGCGAACCCACACCGGAGATAAACCTTATCAGTGCTCTGAATGCCAGAAAAGCTTCAATCTCAAAGCCAATCTTACTTGCCATGTGCGAACCCACACTGGAGAAAGACCTTATCAGTGTTCTGAATGCCAGAAAAACTTCAGTCACAAAGCCAGTCTTACTTCCCATGTGCGAACCCACACTGGCCAAAAACCTTATCAGTGCTCTGAATGCTCGAAAATCTTCAGTCAGAAAGCCAATCTTACTTCCCATGTGCGAACCCACACCGGAGAAAAACCTTATCAGTGCTCTGAATGCCAGAAACGTTTCAGTTATAAATTCATTCTCACTCAACATGAGAGAACCCACACTGGAGAAAAACCTTATCAGTGCTCTGAATGCCAGAAAAGTTTCAATCTCAAAGCCTATCTTACTTCCCATGTGCGAACCCACACCGGAGAAAAACCTTATCAGTGCTCTGAGTGCCAGAAACGCTTCAGTCACAAAGCCAGTCTTACTTCCCATATGCGAAACCACACTGGACAAAAACCTTATCAATGCTCAGAATGCCAGAAAAACTTTAGCCAGAGATCTCATCTCACTCACCATGAGCAAATCCACACTGGACAAAAACCTTATCAGTGTTCAGAATGCAAGAGATTCTTTGGCCAGAGAGATAATCTCACTCGCCATGAGCGAATCCACACTGGACAAAAGCCTTATCAGTGCTCAGAATGCCAGAAAAGTTTCAGTCAAAAAGCGAATCTTACTTCCCATGTACAAACCCACACTGGAGAAAAACCTTATCAGTGCTCTGAGTGTAAACAATGCTTCAGAAAGAAAGCCCTCCTCACTGTCCACAAGAGGATCCACACTGGAGAAAACCCCTATCAGTGCTCTGCATGCCATAAAAGCTTCAGTCACAAAGTCGGTCTCATTCGACATGAAAGAACACACAATAGACAAACGCCACATCAGTGCTCTGAGTGCAAGAAAAGCTTCAGTCTCAAAGCCAATCTTACCTCCCATGTGCAAACCCACACTGGAGAAAAACCTTATCAGTGCTCGGAATGCCAGAAAAGCTTCTATCTCAAAGCCAATCTTACCTCCCATGTGCAAACCCACACTGGAGAAAAACCTTATCAGTGCTCTGAATGCCAGAAAAACTTCAGTCACAAAGTCAGTCTTACTTCTCATGAGCGAACCCACACTGGACAACCTTATCAATGCTCAGAATGCCAGAGAAACTTTAGCCAGAAAGCTAATCTCACTCGCCATGAGGGAATTCACACTGGACAAAAGCCTTATCAGTGCTCGGAGTGCCAGAAACATTTCAGTCAAAAATGCAATCTCACTCAACATGAGAGAACACACACTGGAGAAAAACCTTATGAGTGCTCTGAATGCCAGAAATGCTTCAGTCACAAAGCCAGTCTTACTTCCCATGTGCGCACCCACAGTGGAGAAAAACCTTATCAGTGCTCTGAGTGCCAGAAACGCTTCAGTCACAAAGCCAGTCTTACTTCCCATTTGCGAACCCACACTGGACAAAAACCTTATCAATGCTCAGAATGCCAGAAAAACTTTAGCCAGAGAGCTCATCTTACCCAACATGAGCGAATCCACACTGGACAAAAAACCTTATCAGTGCTCTGAGTGCCAGAAAAGCTTCAGTTGCAAATCCACACTTGTTCTACATGAGAGAACACACATGGGAGAAAAGCCTTATCAGTGTTCTAAATGCAAGAAAAGGTTCAGTCAGAAAAAGGATATTAGTAAACATGAGGAAAGAGAACACATAAATATGCTTCAGTCCTCTGGGTTCCAGAAAAGCTTTCACCACAAACTGGACTTTACTTCATGAGAAAACATGTATAATTGTAGTTGCAACAGGATTAATTAAGAATCTTGCAGGATACCTTAGACAGGCTGCCTACATAGTGGCCAACATAAAATATCCTGAGAAATGCCAGAGTCTGAAAAACTAATAAAGTGAAACTAGAATCACTGCTTGGATAACAATTATTATTTGTTTTACAAATATTTCTATTGGATTTTTCATAAGGAAAACAAGAGGGGTACCAGCAGGTACTCCTATTAAACATAAGAACATGGTGGTAGGACAAAAGTGCATTAAAGCTCCTACATTATCAAACAATAAGAGAGAGAGGGATGTCATCAACACTCATTTTTATCATATTGAATTATAGATTTTACAGTGTAATTACGAAAGAGGTGCAGCAACCTCATCATCATCCTCAGCAAGTCCACAATATGCAGTCCATCTCCCCCATATTGTACAAAATGTATGCGGGCAACCCCTGCTTTTATACTTTACTCATTCTTCTGCCATGACAAAATCCATGTCTTTCTTCCATTCGGCTATGTTGGGCACCTTAGGAGCTTCCTAGTGCCTGGCCAGCTCCTGTTTGTCAACCACCAAACCCAGACTATTCAGCAGCAGTTTTGCCTGTGGTACATCCATGTCATTGGGTATCCCTAGGAGGACTTACTTCGAGTCTCCAGGCAACTACAGCCCCTGTATGGTGTTGAGTTCCGACAACACTCGACTCCAGTATAGTTGTTGGGCCAAACAGGTCCATAGGCTTGGATAACAAAGATAAAACATAGAGAAGGCGATGGGAGCAATGTATGCAAACAGTCTTCCAACAGGCAGTTACTCTGAATTTCAGTCCAACCCATTGTTTTTTGGATCCATGCCATCAGCATTTCTCCCAACAACTTTTGTGTGGTAAACACATTATGAGACCCACAACGTTTACAGATTAAAAAATAAAAAAGAATCAAAATTATTTCATATTTTAATGGCATGATGTGATGCAGGTCTACTAAGGCTAGGTCAGTGATTTTTATGAGGGGACTTGGGATGTTACTGACTGTCACATATAGAAGTTTCAGATGCAAGACAAATATTCTTGTTTCTCCTATATCTAAAATCTACATGTGATTACATATTCCCACATCTGCTTATCTTTGTGACACTGGTTTAAAGTGGGACTGAATCTGACACCTTCCTTTCAAAGGCAAATCCTTCATGTGACTTATTCACACCCAGCTCTGAAGGCCTTATTCTGAAAGAAACAGTTGTTTATAGATTCCTTACCTTAGAATTACCCCCAGGCGTCAGACTGGGTCCAGAAAGTTTTTCGTCAGTAGTACCCCTGCGCGTTGAAAGGTGGCTTCGGTCGACTCAGCGTTTGTCTTTGTCGTCGTGGTCGCCAGGATGACGTCGCGGTAGCTACATAGACTCTGCCCTCGCATGCTGACATCAGTTCTTTCTTTTTCCAAGCCAGCCAGCGAAGATCCGGAGATAGCGGTACCTCCAGTCACTTTTTGACTGACTTTTTGCCGACTTTTGTCGACCCCGTTTTTCGTGTCTTCGGCTCCTGGTGCACGTCAGGGATGCATTTCAAGGCTTGTGGTTCCTGTAGCCGACTGATGTCAGTGACGGATATGCAACGCATGTGCCTGTTTTGCTTGGAGCGCAACCACAACCCCAAGTCGTGCTCCGACTGCCAGACCATGAACTAGAAGTCTGTGCAGCAGCGGTCCCTAAAGCTCTTCGCGGTCCTGGTCGTAGGGGAGGTTGAGGGACTGGTTGCGATGCCATCATCATAACTCATCTTCCAAGCCTTCGCACACGGGGTCAGGTAAGTCGAAGCACAAGAAGAAGTCAAAGAAGCACCATCGCTCTTCAACTTCTCCCTGTCCATCGGCCGACGCGACGAGGGATGCGGGTGGTGCCCCTCCCTCAGCTCCGCATGCAGGGCCCCAAGGGTCAGCTCCGGGTTTCCCTCCCTTCCCGGGACCCGGAGCTACCCTAGCCCAGCTTCCTCAATTTTACAAAGCCATGCATGCCATCTTTGGGCAGCCCGACTCGGCTGGGGTACGTTCAAGTCCCCTGTTGTAAATTGCTTCCTTAACAGCATTACTCATCATTTTCTTAATGTTCCCTTCGTAATGCCCCAGTGGTACTTGAACTTGGTTCTTACATATCTAATGTGCACTCTCTTTGAGCCGCTACATAACTGTCCTCTCAGGCTCCTGACTTTAAAAACTGCTTTTCTGGTGACCATCACCTCTGCGCGCAGGCTGAGTGAGCGACAAGCCCTTTCTTCTAAGTCTCCTTTTCTGACTGTTCATCCAGACAATGTTGTCCTTCTAACTCGTCTTTCCTTTTCCCAAAAGTGGTTACTCCTTTCCATATTGGCCAGACCATCACTTTGCCCACCTTCTTTCAGCCTCCGCATCCTTCCAAAGAGGAAGAGAGGCTCCACCATCTGGATTCAAAACTTGCAATTTCCTTTTACTTTCCGGGTGGATGACCAGCTCTTTGTTGGCTACGTGGGCGCCAAAAAAGGTTGGGCCGTGCACAAACGGACCATTTCTAGATGGGTCATTTTGTGCATCGAAGCTTGTTATTTCTTGGCAAAGGAGGGGTTGCGCGCCCATTCCACCAGGGCGTCTGCGGCTACCACTGCTTTGGGACGTGGAGTTCCCCTTAATGACATCTGTCATGCAGCTATGTGGGCATCGCTGCACACGTTCACAAGACATTACTTCCTGGACAGCCAAGTCCGGAGAGACGACTTCTTTGGCCGTCTGTTCACCAGGACTTTCTGGTGTGAACTTAATACGCAGACCCACCTCCGCAGTTGTTATTCCTGGGGTATCTATTCTAAGGTAAGGAATCTATAACTAACTGTTTCTTTCAGATGAGCAAGTTACTTACCTTCGGTAAGGACATATCTGTAAGAAACATAGGTTAGGTTTTTTTTTCAACTCTTTATTCACGACTGCACAGTATTAATTACATCAACTCGAATTTACATTCTGTACAGCATAGTCATTTTCTCGTTTTCTCCCAACTAAGCAGAATAACCAATTACAAATCATCATGACATATCATGTAGTAAAGGTAATATCACGCCGAAGACAGTTCTCAGTTGTACTACACCTTACTATCGCCAACATGAACTTAATTTTTCAATACAACACGTCATGTAAGAACCAAGATTAGCAAGAATTAACCTCATCCCTATTCCTCCCTCCACCCCGCACCTCCCACCCTTATCCCCCCGTCTCCTGATCTCATTGAAAACCAGTATGTGTCACTCTTCTACAGTAATGTCGAACAGATCCAAAGCTTTACAGGGGTCAAACAGCCTGTGCCTGGGAGGGTTCTTACCCATCTCGACTACACCCTCGAGCATACAATGTATACGTTCTCACGGCCTATCCGCCTGTGGTGGTACCAGTTCCATCCCTTCCAGGTCTAACAACATGACCTCCCAATCCTGTGCTATGGGAGACTTCCGCTGGCCTCTCTCCTCCTCCCGTCGAAGCGCCACCCCCTCTGCCCTGCCACACTTCACTAGGTCTGCCTGCCACAAAGATGTTCTGGGTGATCTGGGGGACTTCCACCTCATCGTCAGCGCTCGGACAGCTAATAATAGGGCCAAATCCAGAAATTTAAGTTTAACTTTTTGTGTTTTTGGGCGTTTACGGGACCCCACTAGACAGTACAAAGCATCCTCCGGCACCGGCAGATTAGTAACATCCCATAGAGCCTGACATATCTCCGCCCAGTAATCCCACAATTGTGGACATGTCCATACCATGTGGAGAAATCCACCCTCTTCTTCCCGGCAGCGTGGGCAACAGTGGGGGGAGTCTGGAAACATTCTATGTAGCCTCTGTGGAGTCAGATAAGCCCTATGAAGTATCATAACCTGTATGAATTTAAACTTAACGTTCCTCGACACCCTCTTGGGATGCTCACCAATAGTCTGCCATGACTTATCCGACAGTGCCTCCCCCGAGTCTTGGGCCCAGGATTCCCTAAGTGTTGTGAGTGGGATTGCCGCATGTACCCTTATCCCCGTGTATAGCCACCGCACCAAATGACTCCCCCTTCCCATATATTAGAGCAAGTGAACCAGTTCATGTTGTAGGGGTCGGAGTCGCTGTGGGGCCCATGTATGTCGTATATAGTGAGACACTGTAGCATGCAGCAAATATAACCGCTGGGGGGCACCCGTGGCCTGTACGAAGGAGTCGTGATCCAGCAATGTGTCATCTCCGAAGTAGGCGCCCACCTCGTCCACCCCCGCTTCCACCCAGGGACGAAATGTATGTTGAATGAGTCTGCCCTGCGGTGTCGGGATGCCCAGCAGAGGTACATTTCCTGCGAAGGGTACCGTCTCTGCAGTGTATGCTAATGCCTTCCTCCAGCACAGCAGGGCAGTGCGCAGGAGAGGGTGGCAGTCCGAAGGAAGCTTGCTCCTGGGCAGCAACTGGGAATGTAATTCTCCCCATGCCAGTCGGTCTGCAGTGTAACCAATCTCATGTAGATTCTTGCCCGCTACCCAGTGTGCTAGCCACTGGAGTTGACTGGCATAATAATACCCACGGAAGTCAGGTGCTCCCAGACCTCCCAATCTGGTCCCCAGTTGGAGCTTACGGAGACTGATACGGCGCCGCCCAGGACCCCAAATGAGAGTTAGCAAGATCGTGTTCAAGCCGTTGAATATCTGTGGGGGAATGATAACAGGCAAGTTAACAAAATAATATAATAGGCAAGGGAACATAACCATCTTTGAGATAACGATCCTACCCATACTGCTTTGGAGGCGTGTAATCGCTCTTCCTATATTGCCCTCAATCTGGTCATCAGGTGACCTGTACACTTGTAAGCCTAAGTATTTGAACATGGTCTGTGCAACCGGTATCATATGTCCCCCAAAGTGAATAGAGGGGAGATGGGGCGTCTCTCTGAAATAGAAACCAATGGACTTTTCAGGGTTGATGGCCATGCCGGACCCCCCCGCAAATCCGTTAAAGATGTTGTATATGATCGATTGGTCCGCCGTCAGGTCCTGGAAGTACAGTAAGATATCGTCGGCGTAAATGGACAGCAGGTGGTGTGTCCACCCAACCGGGATACCCATGTGATCCTGTGCGCCCGAAGGGCTATGGCGAGGGGTTCCAGGGCCAGCACAAACAAAAGGGGCGACAGAGGGCAACCCTGCCGGGTGCCTCTGTGTACTGCATAACTCTCCGATATATATCGGCCTGTGCGTGCCCGGGCCGTTGGGTCCGTATATAATAGTCTAATCCATCTCAATAAGGAGTCCGGAAAGCCATATCGCTTCAAGCATTCAAACATAAACGTCCATGACAAGGAGTCAAACGCCTGTTTGAGATCGAGTGCTATACAGCCTGCCCGAACGGCTGTCATTAGGGCGTGCAGTCTCCGTGTGTTCTGGGAAGTACTCCTCCCCGGGAGGAACCCACACTGATCTGGGTGTACAAGAGTAGGGAGATGAGATTGTATCCGTAGAGCAATAGCCTTACTAAGGATTTTGTACTCCGTTGAAAGCATTGACAGGGGTCTATAATTTGTCAGTTCAAGTGTTTCCCTTCCCGGCTTGGGTATGGATGTAACCAGGGCCTGCATCGTGGAAGCAGGTAAGTGACCATCCTCAAATGCCGCCTTATATACTTTATCTAGGAAGGGCACAAGGATGTCGGAGTAGGTCGAGTAAAACTCTACTGGAAGCCCATCTATGCCCGGTGTCTTATTCCGGTTAAGGGGCCTGATGGCCATACGGATCTCTTGTTGCGTTATGGGACCGTCCATTCCTTTCATTTACGTCATCGGACAGGACTGGGAATGGCAGCCCATGTAGGAACTCGGTCACCTGGTCTAGTTCTTCTAGGGGGAAAGGGGCATATAGCGTCCTTAGGTGATCATGGAACGCCTTATTAATTTCAGTCTGGGTATGGACAATGACACCCGACCCGTCCCGAACCTGGGTGGTCGCCGAGGGTCCGGACGATCTTGTACCAATCGGGCCAGTAAAGTACCTGATCTATCAGCCTCGGCATGCTGGCGACGTATATATTCCTTGTAATCTATAACCCTCAGTGTTTCTAATACTAAAGCGTGATCTATATTCCCCGCCTGTAGTTCTCTCCTCTTCTCAGGGTCTATACTCGCCTCCCTCTCTAGCACCTTCAATCGGTCCTCGACCTCACAAAGTTTTTTATAGACTTCTTGCCGGGCCCCCACTAGCTGTCCAATGGCCCCGCACCGCACCACAACCTTCATGGCATCCCATACCACCAGATTTGACGTGGCTGAGTCCCAATTTTCCGTGAAATAATTATTTAAAGTATCGGACAGGGACGCGCGAAAGGGGGCATCCTCCAAAATGAGTGGGTTAAGTCGCCAGGTGGGCACCGGAGTCGGTACCCTACCCCAGAGAAGGCCAAGTGTCAGAGGTCTATGATCGGAGAAAGTTTTAGCTAAATTCTCCTAACTACCAATCTTCATCACCAATGACTTTGAACACAAAAATCTATCAATTCTAGTGTGTAGGTTTTGTACTGGGGAATAATAGGAATATTCTTTATGACTCGGATTCAATTCCCGCCAGGCATCAACCAATCCCCAGCCCGTGGTCCAAGCCTTGAACATCTCAGCCAATTTAGTTACCCCAGGTATCTGCAGAGGGGGATGTGACCTGTCCAGTTCTGGATCTAATACCATGTTCCAGTCTCCCCCCAAAATCCAAGGGATATCCACCCAGTCCGATAATGCCACACCCACTATGCGGAGAAATTTATCTTGGTCGAAGTTCGGGCGTATATACTGCCAATCACTAGTAATGTACCATCCAGTGTGCCTTTCACTAAGATATACCTGCCTTGGTCATCCACCCTCCTCTCTATTTCTACAAATGGTGTTCCATGTTGGACCCAGATAGTCGCCCCCCTAAGAAAAGACGGAATAAGACGTGGAATAAATTGTACCCCTCCATTTTTTTCTAAGCGTTTGAGCTTCTGTAAAAATGTGATCTGTGTGTGGTGTATATTAAAAACGCATGAATCCGGTGCCTCTTCTGAATGGCCCCAAGCCCATGCACATTCCAGGTAGTGAATCTACAGTTTCAGCCATAATCACCTTCTAGCGGACCTGGGAGTGACTGTAGGACCTTCTCAAAACAGTATATGATCATTGACCAGGAGACTTCGTGTCCCAACTTCCCTTCCAAAAACTAAACTAACTTGGCGCAGCGAACTAACAGCGCTGTGCCAAACAAAATGAACATGAACAAAGAATACTGAGCACTAGTGCATACGCCAATGGGGGGTGGCCAAGCACCGTATTAGGCATCGTAGCTGTCATGCCGGGCGCCGCCAGCTCTACGGTATACCAGCCCAGGGGCATGTCTATTAGCAGCTTACTCTTAAGTACCGACTGGAGACTTTCCCAGAAGGGGGGACAAATAGTTCTGTAGGGGTACAACAAAATAAGTACAGTTCCCCAGCCCCCCGATACCCCACCTCATGCCAACACCACAATTTTACACCCAATTACCAAATAGTACAGGGCTTTCATGAGAACTGTTTTTTTCTTCACTATAGGTTTTTGAGTTATTCCTGGCATGAACTAGCAGATTTATACCGAAGATCATAGGTTGTCCTTCGCTACATAGTTCAGGTTCAGTGACTGGTGACATTTTGGTCGATGTCCGTCCTTTGCTTTAAAGATGGTGCAGAGGATTTAGAATTGTATTCTGTATGCCATTGGAGGCAAATGCAGTTATTTAGTATGAAGATTCTGGTCAGCTCAATTTGGTGAGAAATCTGTACAATCAGAAGTAGTTTTGTCATCAAAATGTACGCATCAGAGCGTGGCAGTATCCGACACACAAGTGATATGTCATTTTGTGTTTGGTGGAGTTGGAGCACCGATGTGGTCTGGCAGCGTCTTCACCTCACCAAACTTACTGTTCTTTCACTCTCTTTATTAAACCTAACTTCTGTGGACTTGTGTGTGGACTGTGGTCTGTTGAACGATGCCCGAGTGCTCGTAAAGGGACGCCGTTGTTTGATGGATATATATATATATATATATATATATATATATATATATATATATATATATATATATATATATATATATATATATACATATATGTATCTATGTGTGTGTATAAATAAATAGATAATATATTGATTCCTTAACAACTGAGTGCTTTTTTGTTCTACATTTGTAATTCAGTTTGAATTTTCTGGCAAGGCATTTTTGTACATTTCCTTTTGTATAAGGTTGTTTTTTGTTTGTTTCTTTTAAAGAAACTACTCCTTTGGGAATTTGTTTCTTGCCAACAAAAAAACATTGCAGAGCGGGCACTAAAAATATGATGCCCGCTTGGTTATGGTTTACTGTCTTCAGCGCAGCTGCCAGAACGGCAGCTCCACTGAAAGTACAGAGATCGCTGCTAGATGTGGTAGAGATCACAAAGTGTGGTGAACAGTCCTGAGCCGGTGGTGTGGTGTGGTGAACAGTCCTGAGCAGGACCAACTTCTGCTGGTCCTGTGGGCTTCCCTCCAGGGTTGATATGACCCCGAAGATGTACAAATACCTACAGATGCATTGCATATAAAATGTTAAGCAAAACAGACACAGTTCATATGAAAACATGGACGAGCTGCCCATTGAGGTGTAAAGGTCGAAACTTAAGAAGCTCTATTTTCATCAAGGCAAATATTGAGAAGAGAATTTGCAGCAGACCTTTAAAGAATAATGTGAGCTTTATTCACAGATGCAGTGACTCGAAAGAACTGCATCCTGTCTTGCAGTGTACGGCAAACAAACCCAAACTTTGAAACGCTAGCTTCCAGAAATCCTTAAAAGTGCTTGGAATGCCAGAAACACTGAAGATAAAAAAAATCTACCTATTTCAAAGTAAGAGAATTCCCCCTGCGGAAAAACTTTATCAGTGCTCGAAATTCCAGAGCAGCGTCAGTTGTGAAAAAGAGCTTGACTCTATATCAGAGATCCCACTTGGGAGAAAAAATAGTTCCAACCTCTAACTCTGGTCCTATAGTTGGTCAAGGTTGTTTCAGCAGTGTCCCAAAGAAATTCTTAGTAGTGAACACAGACTACCTCACTAGAGACAAGATGACCAGGCAAATGGGGGTCAGAGGAAAGGCACTAAAAGCGACCAATCCGAGTAAAACAAAAAAAAGATTAACGAGTAGTTCTGTCCTCAGATTCAGTTTTGTGATCTCTTCAATGGGTACGTTTCAGGTAAATGTATTTCAATACAAAACTTGATGTAAGAGCGCCCATGGCTGAGGTGGATGGAGTATGTGCCCTGGTATTTTAAGAGTACCCAAATGAAGTCTTATTTCTTTGCTGTCTGTTGGACAGCAAAGAATGGTTACTGTGTGTTAGTTTATTTCAAGAAAGTCAAGGTCTCCAGGTTGTGATCAATATTTGCAGTTTATGTATATGTTGTATTCAAAACTAGTACGTATGCATAAAGTTTTAGACTCGCGTTGCTTCAGTTAGCTGACAGTTTACAAATACTTTTTCTCATAAGTGGAAAGACTTCCAATATTCCCCTTTGGTATTTCACCTTTTGGCTGTTTGTTCCAAAGACAGTTATTGTAAGTAGTAAAGACAGCACTTCCCTCTGAGGAATTTAGTAGTACTTTACCCCTCACGGTCCATTCGCCACTTCACTTTTGAAATTCAGGGTTCATCAAATAGCGCTGCAGATAATTCAGTGGTATTCATCAACATCTCTGAGCAACCAAATCTAGAATTGGAATAGGCAGGTTACACATGAAGCACAATTTAGCCTTCTACTTCCTGCTGCAATTTCAGTCTGATTAGATCTGCAGCCTCCGCCCACAGTTTGGCTCCCAGATCGCAGCCACAGCTTTCTACTGCAGGTACCGCTCCCTCCTTATCCACAAAACTTAATGGAGTCAGCCCACTTCAAGGTTGTTGCCCGGCGGAATTCTGGTCAGCAGAAAGGACGCTATGCTTAAACGCTCCCTCGGTGCCTCCCTCGCCGGCTCCGACAGTACTTCCCGGTTGCCTCGGGGTTCCTCCACCTGATGGCTTCACTCGGGGCAGTTCCCGCCCAGGTCCGGCCTCCTCTGGCTTCTCCCCTCCCCTTGCGCTTCTGCACTGCTTGGGAAGGCGGGGACGACACTCCCACCTTCCTTCCCGGCGGCCTCCCTCAGCAGCTTCCGCCTCCCCTCACTGGTTCCTCAACACTGTCTGGAGGCTCCGTTCTCTCAGCGCAACACTCCTCACCTCTATCAGCTGTCGCCTGGAGATCCGCCACTGCGGCACAGCCCCGGAGAGTCGCCGAATCTCCTACCACTCTGGTGAGTTCTCGGGGATGTTAGGCCTCCTCAGGCAGAACGCGACCGCGGGCAAAGTGGCACTTGCCCCAAAGTCACGCAGCCGCAACGCTCCGTTTAACTGGATGTGAGTGAGGAGGAGGAGGGGGTCAGTCCAGTGAAACTGCGATCAATTCTAGGGTGCACACACCCTGAGTTCTTCCAGGGCTTAAGTCTGGCACTCTGATTTGGGTCAGGTCGGTGGATGTGGGGTAACGTCAGGAAATAAGAAGAGAAGCCCCAAAAGGCGGTCAAACTTCCCACACTGCGCTGACCTCCCTCTGCCACAGCCTGAACTCCAACTGCCCTCTGAATGACAAAATGGCCGCCCAAGTAGTGGCCTTATATACTCCTGGTCCCCTGTGTCCAGAACAAGCCAGAAGGTTCTAGAACCCTCCCATAGGTCTCTATAGCCCTAGTCCCTGAGGTAAAATCATGGCAGTTATAAGCCTGTCCGCCTGTAGGTGTTCCCTACCAATTATTTATTTATTTTTGTCCCCTTTTGCCTCCTAACTCTTGTCATTTTTCTTTTTCATGTCCACTGGGATTTTTGGTTGTTCACAGAGGGGCTAGGTGCTGCTGGGTCTGTATGATTTTTCTAGGCCTTGGCGTCCCTTTTGAAAATGCCTTCTTGACA
Source organism: Lissotriton helveticus (assembly GCF_964261635.1). NCBI lineage: Eukaryota > Metazoa > Chordata > Amphibia > Caudata > Salamandridae > Lissotriton > Lissotriton helveticus. The sequence continues at coordinate 390,072,541 of NC_136058.1, read as the reverse complement.
AACTGTGTAAACTCACAAAATGGTGGCTTATAACTGCCATGATTTAGCTAGCGGAACCGGAGGGAGGAGAGGCAGTTAAAATGGGAGTTGGCAAAATTAGAGAAGGAGAGGGAGGAGAAGAGGCTAGCTCATGAGTTGAGTCTCGGAGAGTTAGACTTTAAGGCCCTGCAAGTAGGGACTCCCAGTACTCCTAATGGTGGCAGCGAATCCAAAGATACAACCAGGGAACCCAGACCCTATTTACCAAAGGACGTAGTCGCCAGCTACAGCGCAGGGGATGACATCGCCAAGTGGCTGGCTGCCTATGAGGTCTCCTTAAGAGCCCATGGGATTCTGGAGAAACACTGGGGGGGTGGCTTGTATAAATGCATGCCCCCTGCAGGAAGGGATACATTATTGGCCCTAGAGCAGGGAGATCAGACCCAATACCCCACCATGAAAGTGGCGTTGATAAGAAACTTTGGACTGACTCCTGAAAAATACCAACAGAAGTTTAGGGGTAGGGTAGTCACAAACTAGGCACACAGAATTGGGTGGATTTCTTGGACTACGCAAAGAAGGCATTAGAGGGTTGGGTGCAAGGCAGCGAGGTGGGGGACTATGAGGGGTTGTATGACCTTATCCTCAAGGAGCACCTACTCGAGAAATGTTTTCCCGAGCTGCGACAACACCTGGTGGACAGCAAGCTGACCAGCCCCCGGAAGCTTGCTGAGGAGGCGGACATCTGGGCTAGTACCCGGGTGTCGTCAAAGGGGACTGGAGGGGATTCCCAAAGGACCGGACAGGGTGCCCCCCAGAAGAAAGAGGGGGGAGATAAAAAGAGGGAGTTCTCAAAAGGCCCCCAAAACAGTTTCCAGGGAAAGGGAACAGGATTCACCCCTAAGGCTAACCCGCCCAGAAACCCTCATCCTGGCCAAAGTCAGCAGCCAAGGGTTGTTCACTGCTTTGAGTGTGGTGGCGTTGGACACTATAAGGGAGATGTCAAGTGCCCAAAGAGACCACCCACTCCCACTGGAAAAAAAGCCCCAGGAGTAGTGCTTGGGGAGGAGTTGCCCTTAGGTAAGAGGGGGGAGTTGGCGGGTGTCACCTTAGTGTCCTTGGGAGATCGGGAGATGGTTCCTAAGATCCAGGTGCCCTCGAATACTACTAAGTATGGGCAATGGGTCACCATCAATGGCCAAAGAGGGGAGGCTCTGAGAGACACCGGAGCCAGTATGACTATGGTAAGAAGTCAACTGGTATCTCCAGAGCAGGTGATTCCACATGTACTCCACCCCGCCGCGATGGCTGACGGCAGATTGGGCCACTACCCTGTGGCCGAGGTTCCATTTGAGTGGGAAGGGGTTGCAGGTTCACTTCGAGTTGCCGTAAGCCCTGCCGTGCCAGTCGATTGTCTGTTGGGGAATGACATGGAGCACAATGCTTGGAAGGAGGTGGAATACCGGACTCATTCTGAGATGCTGGGTACACCTGACTGGGCCTGTGCTAGCACAAGGTCCGCGACTACCCGGAGGGGGAGTTCGCTTGGGCTGGAGCCTGGAACAAAGGCACAGCCAACTGCCAAAAAGGGAAAGAACCGAGGACAGGAGAAGCCTGCCTCGGCATCCACGCCCCGTGAGACAGATAGGCCACAGGTGGTGGTGGACCAGAAGTCCGTGGAGGGGGATGTCGTCTCCCTGGAGAACCTACCTATCCCTGCTGAGTGGTATGTGGAAGGAGGACCAACCAGGGAGGAGTTTTGTAAGGGCCAGAAGGAGTGCCCTACCCTTGAGGGTCTGAGGCGACCGGCCGAAGCCCAGGCAGCAGGGAACGTTACTGGGAATTATCATATTTACTGGGAGGATGGACTCCTCTACAGTGAACCTAAGGCACCCGTGCATGGTTCATCACGGGCCTTGGTTGTTCCTCAACGTTACCGAGCCTTTCTGTTAGAACTGGCTCATGAAATACCCTTGGCAGGACACTTCGGTCAGGACAAGACCTTTGCCCGGCATGTCCCCCACTTTTATTGGCCTCAGATGAGGGTGGCATCCGACACGTACTGTCGGACATGTGTGTCTTGCCATTCCAGTGGGAAAACGGGTGAAGCTGAAAGCTCCCCTGGAACCACTTCCTGTCGTTAACACCCCCTTTGAAAGGGTGGGCATCGACATTGTGGGGCCATTGGATCCACCAACTACAGCTGGTTACAGGTTCATCCTGGTTCTGGTGGATCACACCACACGGTACCCAGAGGCAATTCCTCTGAGGACTATTACTGCACCTGCAGTGGCTAGGGCCCTGATGGGGATCTTTACTCGAGTGGGTTTCCCCAAGGAGGTTGTGTCCGACAGGGGGACCAACTTCATGTCAGCATACATGCGGGCAATGTGGAAGGAGTGTGGAGTTACCTACCGGTTTACCACCCCTTATCACCCACAGACCAATGGTCTGGTGGAAAGGTTCAACAAGACCTTGAAAGGCATGATAAGGAGTCTGCCTGAGAGCCTGCGGAGGAAATGGGACGTCCTCCTACCCTGTCTGTTGTTTTCCTACAGGGAAGTGACACAGAAGGGAGTGGGCTTCAGCCCCTTCGAACTTCTGTATGGGCACCCTGTGCGCGGACCTCTCAGCCTGGTGAAAGACGGATGGGAAAAGACTCCCAGGAAGCTTCCCCAGGATGTGGTGATCTCTATGCTGGCCTTCCGGAGCCAAATGGCTAAGTTGTGGAAGCAAGCTTCTGACAACTTGGAAGCCAGCAAAGCAGTGATGAAGGAGTGGTATGACCACAATGCTCACCCGGTGGAATTGGAGCCTGGCCAGAAAGTGTGGGTGATGGAACCCGGAGAGCTAAGTACCCTCCAGGAATGCTGGACAGGCCCCTTTGAGGTGATGGAGAAAAAGGGTAAGGCAACTTACTTGGTGGACCTTAAGACCCCCCCGACAGCCCCTACGGGTGCTCCATGCCAATCGCCTCAAACTCCACCATGAGAGGCCCGAGGTCATCTTAATGATGGTGACTGATGGAGCAGAGGAAGAGGAAAATGAGCCTCTCCCTGATCTTTTTTCATCTCAGGAAAAGGATGGGTCGGTGGAGGGAGTGATTCTCTCACCATCCCTGACTCCTGAACAGCGGAGGGACTGCCGCCAGGTCCTGGAGCAATATTCCTCGCTGTTCTCCCTTGTCCCGGGAGGGACCCACCTGTGTACCCATGACGTGGACACAGGAGACAGCCCACCTGTGAAGTCTAAGACCTACCGGCTGTCAGACAAGGTGAAGGCCAGCATCCACAGTGTAGTTACAAAGATGCTGAAGCTAGGAGTAATTGAACCTTCTAGTAGCCCCTGGTCCAGTCCGGTGGTTCTGGTACCAAAAGCTGCCCCACCGGGCACCACTCCAGAACTAAGGTACTGTGTGGATTACCGGGGACTGAATTCAGTGACCAAAACTGATGCACATCCGATCCCTAGGGCGGATAAACTTATTGACCGGATGGGAGCTTCCCAATACTTGAGTACCTTTGACCTCACTTCAGGGTACTGGCAGATCTCTCTTACAGAAGGAGCAAAGGAAAGGTCAGCCTTCTCCACGCCTGAGGGCCACTACCAGTTCTGCGTAATGCCCTTTGGGCTCAAGAACGCCCCTGCCACCTTTCAGCGGCTAGTGAACCAGGTCCTCTCAGGGATGGAGGCCTTCTCCGCTGCTTATCTGGATGACATTGTCGTCTTCACCAGCAGTTGGGAGGACCATTTGTGTCACTTACAAGCTGTTCTCCAGGCCCTGAAACAGGCTGGCTTGACAATCAAGGCCAGTAAATGTCAGATCGGGCAGGGGTCGGTTGTGTACCTAGGCCACTTGGTGGGCAGGGGAACGGTGCAGCCCCTCCAGGCAAAGATTGAGGCTATCATGGCCTGGGAGCCCCCCAAGACCCAAACTGAGGTCCGAGCCTTCCTGGGCCTCACAGGTTACTACCGTCGCTTTGTGAAGGGGTATGGCACTATTGTGGCACCCCTAACTGAGCTCACATCCAAGAAGCAACCTCGACGGGTAGTCTGGACGGAGGCTTGTCAGCAAGCCTTTGATAAGTTGAAACAAGCAATGTGTCCAGCACCGGTCCTAAGGGTCCCGGATTTTTCCAAAGAATTAATTGTCCAGACAGACGCATCAGAGCATGGCATTGGGGCAGTGTTATCGCAACTCAATGAAGAGGGTCTGGATCAACCTGTTGTCTTCCTGTCCAGGAGACTGCTTCCCCGGGAACAAAAGTGGAGTGCAATTGAGCGGGAAGCCTTTGCGGTGGTTTGGGCTCTGAAGAAGCTGCGACCCTACCTATTTGGCTCGCACTTCCTGGTTCAGACAGACCACCGGCCCCTTCGTTGGCTGATGCAAATGAAGGGAGAGAATCCCAAGTTGTTGAGATGGTCTATCTCCCTACAGGGAATGGACTTCCGAGTGGAACATCAACCTGGAGTGGACCACGCCAATGCAGACGGTCTCTCTAGGTATTTCCGCCTTAGTGATGAGAACTCCCAAGGGGTTGGGTAGCTCTCCCCACTTTCAGCTGGGGGGGACGCGTGTTAGACCTGTCCGCCTGTGGGTGTTCCCTACCAATTATTTATTTATTTTTGTTCCCTTTTGCCTCCTAACTCTTGTCATTTTTCTTTTTCATGTCCACTGGGATTTTTGGTTGTTCACAGAGGGGCTAGGTGCTGCTGGGTCTTTATGATTTTTCTAGGCCTTGGCGTCCCTTTTGAAAATTTATTTTTGACCATCTGTGTAAACTCACAAAATGGTGGCTTATAACTGCCATGATTTTACCTCAGGGACTAGGGCTATAGAGACCTATGGGAAGGTTCTAGAACCTTCTGGCTTGTTCTGGACACAGGGGATCAGGAGTATATAAGGCCACTACTTGGGCGGCCATTTTGTCATTCAGAGGGCAGTTGGAGTTCAGGCTGTGGCAGAGGGAGGTCAGCGCAGTGTGGGAAGTTTGACCGCCTTTTGGGGCTGCTCTTCTTATTTCCTGACGTTACCCCACATCCACCGACCTGACCCAAATCAGAGTGCCAGACTTAAGCCCTGGAAGTACTCAGGGTGTGTGCACCCTAGAATTGATCGCAGCATCACTGGACTGACCCCCCCTCCTCCCCCTCCTCCCTCACGTCGAGTTAAACGGAGCATTGCGGCTGCGTGACTTTGGGGCAAGTGCCACTTTGCCCGCGGTCGCGTTCTGCCTGAGGAGGCCTAACATCCCGAGAACTCACCAGAGTGGTAGGAGATTCGGCGACTCTCCGGGGCTGTGCCGCAGTGGCGGATCTCCAGGTGACAGCTGATAGAGGTGAGGAGTGTCACGCTGAGAGAGCGGAGCCTCCAGACAGTGTTGCGGAACCAGTGAGGGGAGGCGGAAGCTGCTGAGGGAGGCCGCCGGGAAGGAAGGTGGGAGTGTCGTCCCCGCCTTCCCAAGCAGTGCAGAAGCGCAAGGGGAGGGGAGAAGCCAGAGGAGGCCGGACCAGGGCGGGAACTGCCCCGAGTGAAGCCGTCAGGGGGAGGAACCCTGAGGCAACCGGGAAGTACTGTCGGAGCCGGCGAGGGAGGCACCGAGGGAGCGTTTAAGCATAGCGTCCTTTCTGCTGACCGGAATTCCGCCGGGCAACAACCTTGAGGTGGCTGACTCCATTAAGTTTTGTGGATAAGGAGGGAGCGGTACCTGCAGTAGAAAGCTGTGGCTGCGATCTGGGAGCCAAACTGTGGGCGGAGGCTGCAGATCTAATCAGACTGAAATTCTCTGGCCACCTGAATGCCCGAACGCTAAACTGACTAATTGAGACACTTTCCCCGTGTGAACAGTGCCGTTCTTGGAGGGAGGAGGGAAGGTTCTTGTGCTGCTGAATGAGGGAACTCTCAAGTGTGGACAAATTAAAGCACACGAAGGGGGGTTCTGGCACTTGTTCTCAGGCATAAGGGGGAATGTGATTCAGTCGTATGTAGGTAACATGAGAATAGCGAACGCCAGGTGGTGAACTAGACAGGCCAGGCAATTGCAGCAGGAAGTAGAAGGCTAAATTGTGCTTCATGTGTAACCTGCCTATTCCAATTCTAGATTTAGTTGCTCAGAGATGTTGATGAATACCACTGAATTATCTCCAGCGCTATTTGATGAACCCTGAATTTCAAAAGTGAAGTGGCGAATGGACCGTGAGGGGTAAAGTACTACTAAATTCCTCAGAGGTAAGTGCTGTCTTTACTACTTACAATAACTGTCTTTGGAACAACAGCCAAAAGGTGAAATACCAAAGGGGAATATTGGAAGTCTTTCCACTTATGAGAAAAAGTATTTGATTATAAAAAGTGAAATCCTAAGACTGCCAGTGATTAAATGTAGAGTCACTTTACTGTATGAATGTAGCTTCTGATAAGAGACCAGAAAATACCAAACAGAGTTTTATAAAAGTAAGCCGTATTTTTCTAAATTGGTGTAGCGTCTTTATTTTTAGTGGTGGAGCGCTGGGTTACTGTGAATGAGAATTGTGAGCACAACACAATGGCCTTGGAGTTTAGCTGATCCTGCTCTGTGTCAGGCTACCCTATGTAGACTGGTAATCTCAGGTCTAACAGGACTTATATATTGGAAGCAAATATGAGTAACTGAACTTTTAATGTCATATGGCTGCTCATGCAAGGTCTTATCACAATGCTGTAAGTCGAATCAGAATATTGGAATGCGGAGCGCTCCATTGAAGACAATGGAGTGCTCCAGGCTTCTAATGACCAGTAGAAGCCTGGAGCTCCAACATTCCAATATTTTTTCACAGCTGTTGCTATGAACAAACACCTCACGAAGTCCATGAGGGATTCCAACCCTCTCGGGATCCATGAGGCCTTTGTTTTACAAACTAGAACATTCTGCCCTCTAGTGGCGAAATGTTCTAATAGCCTTAGAGCACTCCATAGTGGGCTCTTCCGGCTATTAAAGGCCGCTCCCTTGTTCAAGGCACTCGCCGTGGAGCCTGTAATGCTGGAGACGGCCTTTAATGGTAGATAGAGCTCGCTATGTCGGGCTCTAAGGCATAATACGTTACACGAAGGAAAATTATTAATTTTATAACAATTCAGTATTAAAAAAAATATCGTTTGATGTGTATCTACAAATGCAACATGGCCAATAATGTACAATATTCTGCAAACAATTCTAATACCATATGTCTTATTACACAATAAGCAAGGGTTCTGTAGTAGGGGATCTCTGTGTATAGTCATAATCTAGTGAATAGTCCCGCCCATGTGCGTGGACCCCGGAGCAATCAAAAATAATCTCTTACAGTGTCAAAAAATGCAGAAAATGCATAGACACTTAAGAGAAAATTTAAAGACAGATAATGCAGCCAAAAAGGCTACACTGTCCAGTACTTCAACTAGAAATTCCACCATAAAATCCACAAAACAGCAAAGCCTGTACAGATTTCCCTTGCTTAACAGCAAAATCCCTCAGGAATGATAGAGAGAAGAACCTGGACAGACAAGCCCCATAGGCTGCCATTATGTGGCTTAATTAGGATACTGTGCCTTTAAGGAACCTTCCAGAACCTTCTCTCAGTATCCCAGAATGCATAGCAGGTCCAACTTAGCCTCAGTTCTTTTTTCCGGCTCCTGCAAGCAGGACCCTGGAGCATTGAGCTCTCCCTTTTCAAGGGTTTTTGTTAGTGTTTTACACTGATTTCGATTTTTGGTACTTTTAAAGTACTTTGGTGACTTTCTTTCTGTGTTTCTGCACTCTTTTTTGTCCATAATGCCTGCATTATTCGACAAATGCCCTGAGTGCTCAAGAAAGAAGGCCAGGTCAGACTCCCATGAGGTCTGTATTCTCTGCCTTCCCTCTTCCCACATTCCTGAGGAGTGTGTGATCTGCAGAAGCTTCTCTGGAAGGACCCTGAAGGAGAGGAAGAAGATCAGGCTTCAGGGACTTGAGGAGAGAAAGTTGAAGGCACGAGGTGGGTCAGGAGGGGCTCCTTCTACCCATGCTGAGGCCTCTGGGGGGCTCCCCAGGGGCAGGAAGACCAGCCCTCGCCCAAGGTCTCCGTCTGGGTCAGTTGCGCTGACCACGACGTCGAGGGGACGGTCAACGGCCAGTTCCAGGTCTCCCCAGGGCTCTGGGTCGAGAAAACGTCGCCCGTCGACGTCGAGGAACGTGTTCCGGCCGCCGTCGAAGCCGGTGTCGATATCCTCGTCGTCGCTGTCGGCGTCGAGTGGTCGACATCGGAGGGCCCGGCGTCGGCGCTCGCCGTCGAGGCGACACCGCCGTTCGCCGTCGAGGACATCGTCGTCGAGGGGATCCTCGTCGTCGAGGTCGCCGTCGAGACGGAAGGCGTCTCCGGCGCCGAAGAGGTCGACGTCGAAGCATTCCAAAAGACCGACGTCGAGACGGTCAAGGAGATCGACGTCGAGAAGGTCTGAGAGGTCGACGTCGAGAAGATCCAAAGTGTCGACGTCGAAGCGATCCAAGAAGTCGACGTCGAGGCCGGCGAAGAGGTCGAGGTCGCCGTCGAGGCACCATCGCCCGTCGTCGAGGTTCCGTGGCTCGTCGATCTGGTCGGGGTCGACGTCGAGACGGAGACACGGTTCGACGTCGAGAAGTGTGATTCGGTCGACGCCGAAGGACCGTTCGACGTCGAGGGGACATCGGTCGTCGTCTGGACACCGGTCTTCAACGTCTGGAGGTCCTAAGGACAGGCCCAGGACTGTGGGGGGCTCCCCACGCTCCGTAAGAGATGGTGGCTCGCCGGGAACGGCGCATTCCGGGGTGGATACTCCGATGAAGCCTTCTACGCCTCCTTCGCGGCCTGCTGTGCCGAAGGGCCCGCCTCCGAAGGCCCCTACCCCACCTCCGAAGCCGGCTCCGCAGAAACCGCGTCTGGTTGCTCCTCCACCCCCGGTCCAACCGAGGGCGGTGTCGATGCCTAAGTTTCCGACGCCTCCGAAGAAGACTCCTAAGAAGCCTAGGACTCCTGACCCTGGGAGGCCGAAGGAGCGTCCGAGGCCCAAGAGGTCTAGGTCTCGCTCGGGGAGACGGGACAGATCAAGGAGTGGCCGTGGATCTTCCTCACGATCCAGGCGTCATCACAAGAGACGTCGGTCCAGGTCACGTTCTCCATCTGGGACCCGTTCCTACTCGCCCACGCTGTCCGATTCGCCGGAGACTAGGGTGTCTCCGATAGACGATATAAGCACATTCCAGGAGGTTCTCCTGCGTGGAGCGGCGAAGTTGGGCATTGAGGTTGAATCACCTACGGCTTCTACCTCGGTGATATTTGAGACATTACACAAAAGGCACTTGTCTCGCCCCCTGTTACCTCTGGTGCCGGGGCTCCTTGAGCCCGCCGAACAGCTATTCCTGACGCCGGCGACGGTGAAGTCTGTACCTTCCAGGATCCTAAAAAAGTACAGGGCTCCGGACTCAGACCCAGCCTTCTTGAGGAAGGACCCGGTACCGGATTCGGTCATCGTGACTGCTGCACGGAAGCTTCATGCCACCTCCCCTGCGTCCACGGTTCCTCCGGAAAAGGAGAGCCGTTGGATCGATTCTGCTGGTCGCAAGGCGTGTGGGACATCCGCCTCGTCCATGAAGGCTGCCAGTGACTCGGCTTTGCTGGGACGTTACGACCGGTCCCTGTGGGACTCGATGGAGCAGTTCGCAGACCTTGTCCCTCGAGACCGCAAGGAGGACTTTGTGGAGATCGTCAAGGAGGGGATGCTGGTCTCTAATCAGGCCATCGGCGCCGCTGCGGACATATCATTGCTGTCCGCGCACGGATATTGCCACGGGATTCACCAGAGGCGCCACGCTTGGCTCAGGTTGACGTCCTTGAAACCGGAGGCGCAGCAACGCGTGGCGAATCTCCCGTTTTCCGGAGATACCCTCTTCGGGAAACACGCGGATGATGAGATGGCCAGGATGAAGGCCGAGGCGGAGACCCTGACGGCAGTGGGCTTGGAGAAGCCCAAGGAAAAGAAACCCTTCCGACAGTACCAACGTCGGTTTGGGTCGCAGGGTCGTGGACGGGGTCAGTCTGCTGGACAACATCAACAGCAGCAGCAGCAGCAGCAGTACAGGCGGCCCTTCCAGAAGCGACAGGGTGGTAGAGGTCGTCAACAGTCCTCTACCGCGACCAAGGGCCCGGCCGGGTCCCGTCCCTGAGCTGTTACTTCCCCCTCGTCCGTTACCCGCTCCGGTGGGGGGAAGCGTTCAATTTTTTCTGGCAGAGTGGAGAAAAATTACTCAGGACAAGTGGGTGCTGAATATTGTTTGCAATGGATACAGTCTACGTTTCACCAGCCCTCCTCCATCGATTCCTCCCGTCAGCTCGCAGTATCAACTGCGCGAGCTTCAGGCGGATGCGGACATTCTGCTAAGGAAAAGGGCGATCGAAGACGTACCTCTGTCTCAAAGAGGAAGAGGTCTGTACTCTCGGTTCTTTCTTGTCCGCAAGAAGGACAGAAACGAGTTCAGGCCCATTCTGGATTTGCGGCAGGCAAACAAGTGGATTCGCAGAGAAAAGTTTCGCATGCTGTCGTTGCATCAGATCTACCCTCAGCTGCAACGAGGAGACTGGATGTGTGCCATAGATCTACAGGACGCATACTTCCACGTGCCCATTGCATGCAAACACAGGAAATTTCTGCGCTTTCAAGTCGGCACCAATCATTATCAATACACGGTGCTACCCTTCGGACTGAAGTCTGCACCCAGGACATTCTCAAAATGTATGGCAGTGGTAGCGGCACACCTGAGGAAGAACAAGGTGTTTGTCTACCCGTACCTGGACGATTGGTTGATCAAAGCCTCCTCCTTCTCGGAAGCTCAAGCACACTTCCAGAAGACGTGCGTTCTCTTGAACAAGCTGGGGTTGCACATCAACATGTCCAAGTCGGTCCCGATTCCGGTACAGTGCATCCAGTACTTGGGGGCCTCCATCAATACGCTGTCAGCAAGCGTGTCTCCTTCGGAAGAGCGACGTTTATCACTCGTTCGGAAGGCTCAGGCTCTCATGAAAACTCCGTCTACGACTGTGAGGACGGTGTCTTCTCTACTGGGATCGATGGCCTCTTGCATCTTTCTCACTCCTCACGCACGGCTACAGATGAGACCTCTGCAGGAGTGCTTGGAGGATCAGTGGGACCAGAGGAGAGGTTCTTGGGACGACAGGATACGGCTGTCTCTACATGCTCTTCAGTCTCTAAAGTGGTGGTGCTCGAAGGAGAATCTCCTCAGAGGCGTTCCCTTCCACAAGGACATTCCCACACAGACCATCGTGACGGATGCGTCTCTCCAAGGTTGGGGGGCGCATTCCGGAGACCTGCAAATTCAAGGGACGTGGTCCCCGACGGAGTCCACGTACCACATCAATTTCCTGGAACTGAGAGCGGTTCACTTGGCACTGAAGGCTTTTCATCCGTCCTTTCAGACCAACTCTCTGCTTGTTCAGACGGACAACACGACAACGATGTATTACCTCAACAAGCAGGGGGGCTCGAGATCGCGCACTCTGTCGCAGGAGGCGCAGGCGATCTGGCACTGGCTTCTGGCTCGAGGACTGTCGATAACGGCCGCCCATCTGCCAGGTGTGCAGAATGTTCAGGCAGACGAACTGAGCAGAATCGTGCAGGAAAACCACGAATGGGTCATAAACGACGAAGTACTAGGAGAAGTCTTCGCAAGGTGGGGAACTCCAGACGTAGATCTGTTTGCCACCGCCGAAAACAGCAAATGCCGAGGCTTCGCCTCCAGGTATTACCAGCCAGGGACGCTGGGGAACGCGTTATGGATCAACTGGTCGAACAGCTTTCTGTACGCTTTTCCACCAATTCCCCTGATTCCGGCGGTTCTCATCAAGCTGTCTCAATCCAGGGCGAGAATGATTCTGATTGCCCCGGAATGGCCCAGACAGTGGTGGTTCACGGACCTGCTTCATCGATCTCTCCTTCCTCACATGAAGCTGCCGTGCAGGCCGGACCTTCTCACGAAGTTCGGGGGGCGGATGGTGCACCCCAACCCCTCGTCTTTGAGTTTGGCGGCATGGCTCCTGAAATAGTGCAATATGGCCATCTGAATCTCCCAGAGGATTGTATGGGCATACTGAAGGAGGCTAAGCGACCTTCCACTAGGACTTCCTATGCTTACAAGTGGAAGAGGTTTTGCATCTGGTGCAAGTCTAAGAACTATGACCCTACGTCATGCAAGGAAGATGTCATCCTTCCATATCTGCTTCATCTGGCGCAGTCGGGCCTTAATGTCCATTCCATTAAGGTTCATCTGGCTGCTTTGACTGCCTACAGGAAAGGCCCTTCACAGACTTCCTTTTTCCAGATCCCTGTGATCAAAGATTTTTTGGAAGGCTTGAAGAAAGTGTTCCCTCCTGTCAGGCTTCCTTCGCCTTCGTGGGACTTGAATGTGGTGCTGTCCAGATTGATGAAGGAGCCTTTTGAACCCATTCATAAGGCTTCGTTGCAGCACCTGTCCTGGAAGGCGGCGTTCCTCGTGGCCATTACATCGGCCCGCAGGGTGAGTGAGATTCAGGCATTGTGTTGCCAAGAACCTTATACTGTATTTCATAATGCTAAAGTTGTTATGCGTACTCACCCTAAGTTTCTTCCCAAGGTTGTTTCTGATTTTCATATCAATCAGACTATCACTTTGCCTACGTTCTTTCAGAATCCTTCATCTCCGGCGGAACGGTCTTTACATTCCCTGGATGTGCGGAGGGTGCTGAAGTTTTATCTTGATAAGACTAAAGATATTCGTAGGTCAGACCAATTGTTCATCAATTATGGCTCAGTCAGGACGGGTCTTGCTACCTCTAAACAGTCCATCTCTAGGTGGATTGTGTCCTGCATTCAGTTGTGTTACTGCAAAGCTAATAAGACCTTAGGGGGCAAACCTAAGGCTCATTCCACCAGGGGCAAGGCTGCTACGACAGCTATGCTCCGTAATGTTCCCATTGCAGAGATCTGCAAGGCGGCCACTTGGAAGTCGGTCCATACCTTTGCTAAGCATTACTGCCTGGACACTGATGCCAGGGCAGACGCTCAGGTTGGGCAGGCTTCGCTGCGGAATCTGTTCGCACAGTAGTGGTGTTATTTTATTCTCCACCGCCGCTTGGTGTGGGGATGGGCTTGCCATTCTATTCACTAGATTATGACTATACACAGAGATCCCCTACTACAGAAGGAGTAGTTTCTGTCCTGTAACTCCAGTTCTGTAGTAGGGGTATCTCTGTTATAGTCATAAGCGCCCTCCCGCCTCCCCGGTGGAGTGTTGTTCATGATCATAATGCTACAGGTCTGGCGTTTTCTGCGCCTTCAAAAAGAACTGAGGCTAAGTTGGACCTGCTATGCATTCTGGGATACTGAGAGAAGGTTCTGGAAGGTTCCTTAAAGGCACAGTATCCTAATTAAGCCACATAATGGCAGCCTATGGGGCTTGTCTGTCCAGGTTCTTCTCTCTATCATTCCTGAGGGATTTTGCTGTTAAGCAAGGGAAATCTGTACAGGCTTTGCTGTTTTGTGGATTTTATGGTGGAATTTCTAGTTGAAGTACTGGACAGTGTAGCCTTTTTGGCTGCATTATCTGTCTTTAAATTCTCTCTTAAGTGTCTATGCATTTTCTGCATTTTTTGACACTGTAAGAGATTATTTTTGATTGCTCCGGGGTCCACGCACATGGGCGGGACTATTCACTAGATTATGACTATAACAGAGATACCCCTACTACAGAACTGGAGTTACAGGACAGAAACTACTCCATATTTATGTGGCAAGAACTGTTTGTTGGATGGAAAAAAGTGTGTTGACTGATGGGAGTGGTCTTTAAAGATAAATTAAAGGAAACCTAATGTAAATTTTGATAATTTTTGTTTGCACTCATTAATGAACTAACACAGAGCGAGGCCTATTTGGTAGTGCATTAGGAAATGAACTGGATAAGGAATATGTAACGTGTATATGGTTTCTTAAATAGAATGTCGTTAGTTCTGACACTGTAGGGATGAAACCTTGAATGCTGGGGATCCTGGCCTGATGTCGTTTTTAAAAAATCATATTCTGGAACGGTGCAGGGTGAAATATGAAATTTGTGGGTGAGAAATGGAGTTAAAGGGTTTGTTTAGTGATATTTGTTAGCTATGGGACATGATTTCCAGGTATTTTCAAAGTATGTAAATTGGGTGGTATTTAAGCCAGGACTTATTTAGATTTAATTACCTGTATAAAAGAGGGAAGAGATATTCACCCTGCTGTAGCTTCCTCGGCTTTTGTTGGTAAATGATCATTCCCTAAGTGATAAGCTGGCAAATAATACTTGGTTGGTTGGGTGTGCCTCCCAGTCTGAGTGGCAGTACTGTTGTGAGAGGTGACTCTGTTAGGAAAGGTTGATAATCATCTTTGCAACTGAAAATAGGATTCAGTTCCTCATTGTTGGAGGAACGCTGACTTGTTCCAAAGGTAAGACAGGCAACTTCCCCGAGGAGATGTTTGGGGAGAAGAACTCAGACTCCAAGCCTAAGTGATGCCCTGGATAAGAGCAAGGATCTTGGTCCACAGAAAGAGGCCCGAGAAGATTCTGCCAATTTTAGATTGATCATCCTGTTTGACAATTTGGTTGCCATTCTAGTGAAATTTATGTTTGCGCCTTACACAAACAAATTCCCAATCTTACAAGAACAAATTCCTGTTACACTATCTTGCTTCTGACCCTAAAGGTATTCTGCCTGACAAAACCCACAGTGAATTAATGCCTCACACTTTTCCTGCTAGGTCAATAAAAATGTTCAAGAGAGGAAATGTATGGTAAGTAGTACAGGAGTCTAGGCTATTAAAGAGCGTATGTTTATTCCGGCAAGTGTAGGCAAAGAAACCACCCGAGCTGCTCACAGGCAACCATTTTACGATGTGACTGGTGGCCCAGAGGCTATGTTTCTGATGGCGGTGCATACTTTTCCATATATGTCGATGCTGGTGTGTATAATTTGAATGTACACATATGCATCTTCCATGTGAACAAATGCCTACTCCCTGAAAAATAGATAGGCTCCATCATAAGACCGATACGTAAGGAAGATGACCCAAAAAATCCTAAAAATATTAGATCAACCTCCTTGATGTGGGCAAAAAATTGTTTGCAGAGATCATTTTAGGCAGCCTCAAGGAGTGGGCCAAAATCCATAAGATTGTCCCACCATAACAAGGGGGTGGGAGGAGGGAGAGGGGGGTTCAGGAAGGCAATTCAACAATGCACCACTTTTTAGGGCTCGGGCCTACCGTTCCACTGCGTCAGCAGTGGGCGTGGCCTAAGATTCCTGTTCCAGGCGATTTGTATTTGGAACCTGCATTCCACAAGGTTCGTGCCCTTGTGGAATGCAATGTCCAATTTAATTGGCCTTCAGGTGCGTGCTATTTTGAAACAGAACACGCAATAGGCCATAGGCGGTCGCGGAACTCCGCCCATGGCCTATTGGTGTCTCTTACGCGCACCAGAGGCCATATGTTTTGAATTATCTCGGCTGTCATATGTTTTGAATTATCGTGGCTTGACAGCCGAGATAATTCAAAACATATGCTGGCAGTGGCGCGCGCACGCGCACCACTGCGGGCTTTTTTTGTGTAAAATACGAATCTTTGAGGTTGTTTATTTGTTATAATGATTAATTCTTCAACTACTGCCTCGATCGTTAAAGATACACACTTTGTTTGCGCCCATCTGTTTGATGCAGTATTAAAACTCAGCAATTATGAGGCAAAGGAAAGAGGCCATCAACTGCATGATATTCTTGCAGCGCTTTCGCCTACTGTGAAAAGTATGACGTCTCACCGAATTTCAAATTAAAATGTCATGTTTTATAACTATAAAAAGAATAGACAATCTCCTATTAACGTCCAAGTGTGTTTGTCTGTCTTCACTATGTTTCTATTCTAAGGGTTCACGAAGACGCTGCTGGGGCAGACCCGGGCAACAGTGTCAGGACTCAAACCCTGGGTTCCAGCCTTAGTGACCCTAAAATGAGGCGAGCTGGACAAGGTGTTCCTGCCAGATACACTTGGACAAAAAAGGTACAGATTTGGAGAAATAAGATGGCCGCCGCAGTGGCCACGGCAGAAGGCGAGTAGACGCTCTAGTCTCTCTGGTCACAGCTGCAGTGAACACTGAGGTACTGGGTTTTTCAGAACCGGTACCGAACCGGTAACCCAGCGGTGTCAGGGTACACCCAAAGACCTCGAGTACTTTCCTGATTCAGACCACAGAAACTCAGAGTCTTCTAGTTGAAGTCAAGGATCGATTTTATTGGCTGCAACCAAGTAACAGGTCCTAGAAGTACAACACACGGGATGTATATTCTCAGGAGACTGCTCAAATTTACAAAGTCAGGTTTCTCTTTTTATACGAAATATTGTGCTTTAGGCAAACATTCTTCACATTTTACTATACCATTGACATATTTTCACTACAAAAGAAAAGCAGAGTCATGATGACAGCCCACATTTCTGTTTGTCCAACCCACAACAAATTACCCGGCAAGGCCCAGCATTTCCATCAGATACCGGTGGGCCCCCAATAAAAACGGGCACCTCCCCATCATAAAGCAAGTGAGAGAGGAAAGAGCAGGGACAGGTGTGAGCAAGATTCGGCAGGGTGTGTGTGCGATGAAAAGGTTTATGGCCTGTCCTGCCTTGATGCTATCTCGTTCGGCCACTGGGAGAGGAACTGACCAAACAGGTTCGGCCTGGGGCAATGGTTCCAACTTGCCCAGGTCAGAGAAAAGTCAATTAAGGTGTACGTGTCCTTTGGAATCGAATTTGGCTTAATCCGTCTGCCTATGTGAGGGCAACTCACAAAATGGCTGCCATACACAAAATGGAAGCCAAGGGTTCAGAACGAGAATTACGATTTCGAGGTGAAATTGTCACTCGAATATGACGAAAATGCTTGTACATAGTGTACTAGCCATTCTCGGTCTTTTGATACCAAATTCGTCATGTTACGACGAAGTTTAATTCTCGAGTCCAGAATTATTACACGAGTCCAGAATTTTCAGAACCACAACTCTAGGAGCAGCGCGAGCGCATTAAGGAATGCGCACTTCACCACAGAATCTGACCGGAGAAGTTTGTTTCCAGGGGGCGCTATAGTTTAGTGAGAATACGTTTCCAGTAATGAATGGTATTTAGTTGGCAATTAATCAACAAGAGGACGAGTTCTATGAGGCACTCGGCGCATTCAGTCAAGCGCGAGCTGCCGAGTCAAGTTAATTTATTTCGTCCTGAGAGGTGCTGACGCGTCTGTGAAGAGGCCAGAGAAAAGATTTATCGAGCTGTTAGAAGGAGCTAGGAGTCAAGCCGTTCGAGAAGGCGTCTGGAGAAAGAGGCCCAGTGACGCGTGAATGAGAGAGGTTTTACGAGTCAGAAACCAGCTGGAGAAAGACAAGCTAAGTGAAAGTTAAATGAAAGTATAAACAGACTTTTACAGATTTGCAATGTAAATTCGTCACTTACCTGATAGAAATATTCACTGAGTTCAAACGTATCTGAAAATAAGAAAAAATATAAAGATTTAACATGGACAGTGTGCTTAGCCATGTGAAAGAACACTATGCAATGTAAATATGTAAATACTCACCAGGAGCCGAGGAATTGTAGTTACCCAGTCAACCTGCAAAAGACATAAAAATATCTGGGTTAAAAGTGTAAGAAGTGCAGAGCAGAATTACAAAGAAATACAGACCCCCAATTAGAGAAGAACTCCGCTAATTAGTGAAGTAAGTGCACTTATCTTTAAGAGGGAAAATTAACATAGTCAAGGGCCATGTTTGGAAAGTAATAACATTTTTATTTTTATTTCTATGTATATTCTAGGGACAACTAACTAGAGGAGAATTGAACCCCGCCCATATTACAGAAGAGGAGCTAATGTCCTGAAGCATAAGGGTGGGTGAGAGAAGATTACAGAGTAGAACCTAAATAGTTTTAAAGAGGTTAGAATTGTGATAATGTGTTATTGTTTTTAGGTTCCTTAGAGAAAGACAGCGACAGAAGGTAGCTGAGCGAAGGACCCATACAGGAACAGTCTCTTCTCTTTTGTTATTTTATCCAATTTCCCCCTTCCCCTGAGGTAATGCAAGGAGGTTCTTATTAAAGACCTACTGGAATTGCTGAGAGGGATTTGGGTACAAGCATCTCTGTTCCTTTGCAAGAACCGGTAAGCCTAAGCCTAACTTTGAATTCTGACAAACAGCGCCCTCTCTGGGATGGAGTCTGTATTTCCCTTATGCCTCTAATTCAGTTTGTGCTCTCAGAGAAAGTGAAACCACCCACTCCCTGCAGCTCATCTGTCTCACTGCATTAGTGACATGCTCATTGGGTGGGGAGGAGGCCATGATTCCCTCGGGGCAGAGCCCTTAGTCTGTTGGGTGCCCCCATCCGTCCATCTGCAGAGGTGATAACTAACTCTTAGGGAATCGGCATGTATGGCTTATGCCAGGGGAGCTTTAATGTGTGCAATTCGAAAGTGTGTAACTGGTGTGCAAGGGGTTAATGTATGCAGTCAGAGGCTTTACACAGGCGTGGTGAGTATTAGAAAAGTTGTTTTCCTTTGTAAAGTAATTATACAATGTGGTCTAGAATTAAAAAGCCAGGGATTTCTCAAGGTTGTTAGACTATCTGTTGCCTACTGTGTCATTTGAATATTGTACTGTAGCCATATATCAGTGAATGTGCGTTTATTAAAATAATTGTTCCCAACAGCATCTCATATGAGGCCACCTTTGTTTAGTGGCATGGAATCTGTGACAGATGAAGGCCCCTTGGTGTCAGAAAGGTACAGATACTTATTGCAGACATGAATACATTATACATAGATATTGATAGCGATAAAGACCTCTCTCCAGGTTTCTATGCTGCCGCCTGGCTATTAGTGTCTGCAGCCATATAATCATCCCAGAATTCTGCTGTTTATTATATTTCCTGTTTTGTGCTCTTCCCGCCTCATCCACACACTGAACCTGTCAAGGTACCTTGGGTGGATAAGGGACTGGGAGCAGGGAGAGGGTGGCTTAGGTGCAGCAGGTGGGGCTGGACACAGGCTTCCTACATGGTAATACAAAGGCATGAGTTGTTCCTTATCACATGGGCATGAGGTGTATCTTGCATCAGGGTGTGAGCGGTGTATCTCAAGGTTAGTCTGGGACCCACGGCGTCCATTTCATGGTAAGTGTGGCACAGTCTTTGTCTGGGTTAGTGTGGCACAGTCTGAATCCTTAAGAGAGTGAGAGTGCAGAGTGTGAGTGCAGAGAGTGAGTGCAAAGTGAGAGTGAGTGCAAAGTGAGAGTGAGTGCAGAGTGCGTACAGAGTGCGTGCAGAGTGAGTTCAGGGGTCAGAGTGTGAGTGCAGAGTGTGAGTGAGTGCAGAGTGAGTGCAGAGTGAGAGTGAGTGCAGAGTGAAAGTGAGTGCAGAGTGAGAGTGCAGAGTGTGAGTGCAGTGTGAGTGCAGAGTGTGAGTGAGTGCAGAGTGAGTGTGAATGCAGAGTGCAGAGTGTGAGTGAGTGCAGAGTGTGAGTGAGTGCAGAGTGTGAGTGCAGGGTGTGAGTGCAGAGTGTGAGTGCAGAGTGTGTGCAGAGTGAGTGCAGAGTGCAGAGTGAGTGCAGAGCGAGTGTGAGTGCAGAGTGAGTGTGAGTGCAGAGTGACTGCAGAGTGAATGCAGAGAGAGTGACTGCAGAGTGATTGCAGAGTGAGAGTGAGTGCAGAGTGAGTGTGAGTGCAGAGTGAGAGTGAGTGCAGAGTGAGTGTGAGTGCAGAGTGAGTGCAGAGTGAGAGTGAGTGCAGAGTGAGTGCAGAGTGAGAGTGAGTGCAGAGTGAGTGTAGAAAGAGTGTGGAGTGAGTGCAGAGGGAGAGTGAGTGCAGAGTGAGAGTGAGTGCAGAGTGAGTGTGAGTGCAGAGTGAGTGTGAGTGCAGAGTGTGAGTGAGTGCAGAGTGAGTGCAGAGTGAGAGTGAGTGCAGTGTGAGAGTGAGTGCAGAGTGAGAGTGCAGAGTGTGAGTGCAGAGTGTGCGTGCAGAGTGTGAGTGAGTGCAGAGTGAGTGTGAGTACAGAGTGAGTGCAGAATGTGAGAGAGTGCAGAGTGTGAGTGAGTGCAGGGTGTGAGTGCAGAGTGTGTGCAGAGTGTGTGCAGAGTGAGTGCAGAGTGAGTGTGAGTGCAGAGTGAGTGTGAGTGCAGAGTGACTGCAGAGTGAATGCAGAGTGAGAGTGAGCGCAGAGTGAGTACAGAGTGAGTGTGAGTGCAGAGTGAGAGTGAGTACAGAGTGAGTGTGAGTGCAGAGTGAGAGTGAGTGCAGAGTGAGAGTAAGTGCAGAGTGAGTGTAGAAAGAGTGTAGAGTGAGTGCAGAGGGAGAGTGATTGCAGAGTGAGAGTGAGTACAGAGTGAGTGTGAGTGCAGAGTGAGAGTGAGTGCAGAGTGAGAGTAAGTGCAGAGTGAGTGTAGAAAGAGTGTAGAGTGAGTGCAGAGGGAGAGTGATTGCGGAGTGAGAGTGAGTCCAGAGTGAGTGAGTGTGAGTGCAGAGTGCAGAGTGAGTGTGAGTGCAGAGTGAGTGCAGTGAGAGTGAGTGCAGAGTGAGTGCAGAGTGAGAGTGAGTGCAGAGTGAGTGTGAGTGCAGAGTGAGTGTGAGTGCAGAGTGACTGCAGAGAGAGTGAGTGCAGAGGGAGACTGAGTGAGAGTGAGTCCAGAGTGTGAGTGAGTGCAGAGTGAGAGTGAGTGAGAGTGAGTGCAGTGTGTGAGTGCAGAGTATGAGTGCAGAGTGTGAATGCAGAGTGTGTGCAGAGTGAGTGCAGAGAGGGTGAGTGCAGAGTGAGAGTGAGTGCAGAGTGCAGAGTGAATGCAGAGTGTAGAGTGAGTGCAGAGTGAGTGTAGAGTGAGTGCAGAGTGAGTGTGAGTGCAGTGTGAGTGCAGAGTGAGTGCAGAGTGCAGAGTGAGTGCAGAGTGAGAGTGAGTGCAGAGTGAGAGTGCCAGCAGAGCGAGTGACAGCAGTACAGGAGCACTGAACACACAGTACAGGAACACTGGTCCCAGCAGTACAGGAGCACGGAACGCACAGTACACCAGGCATACACACACCACCAGCCATCAGTGCACGCTTTCACCAGGCACACACCGCCACTTGTCAGTGCACACCAACAGCCATCACTACACACATCAATTGTTAACGAATCCACAATTAACTATTGTACCAATAGCAGTATTGCAAACTTTACTTTTAAACATAATCATCTAAAGCTCAGCATGCTACCATTGCTACAATTCCAATCAAAACCACATAATTCCATTACACACTACATACATACACTCCATAACACATGGCGAAAAGACATTGCCATTTACAATGCCATTTCCTCTAACTCAAATAAATCTGAGACCTATTGCATTTCTAATGCTTGTTTAGCTTGTGGTCATGCTCAAAGAATGTAGTAGAAGAAAGAGGAAATCTATTCTTTTGCTTTCTTGACTTTCGCACCTTACCTGTCTCCTCATCCTTCAGCTCTTCCACTGCCTGCTCTGGTTTCTACCCCTTCATGTGTGATCCTGAACCCACCAGCCTCTTCTTCTGCATGCATTCCGCACCTCTCTCCCTCACTCCTCTGCTCCCCCAACCCTCTTTCTCCGCTGTTTCTTCCCTAATTATATTCAAATACATTACATTTGTAGCCATCTGCCCCTTTCTTCTGTCCTCCACTCTCACTGCTTGCTCTACTTCTGCAACTTTCATTTCTCATTCCCTCCTGTACACAGCTTAGATCTCTCGACATCTGCTGCAATTCTTTTCTTCACCACATTTCTCCCTTCCCTAACCCCTCCACTCTCCCCTTTCCTGCACTCCCTCCTGACTTTCCCCCTGCCTTTCTACTAAAATGTTATCTTTCTCTGCACATTGTTAATCAGTGACCTCTCTGCAAAGTTCATACACACAGATGTAGCCTCTCATCATAGGCCTGGCTTCCACCTCTGTTTTCTCTAAATGTTTTATTTTCCGTAAAGATGTAGGAAGGAGTGCCCTGGGCATTTTAAGACCCCTGTACCCAGGAATGCCAATGCATGATCTAACCTGGCTTAAACAATAGTAGGAGCTGAGCATTGGTTACTGCCCTGAGCCTACTGCCTTAGTCTTAGTGGTCTCCTACTCCTCTTGTACACTGTATCACTACAAATTGCATGGAAAGCTGCTCAACGTTTCTCTGCTTGCATTTTAAAAATGACAACTTTATGCGTTGAATCAGCTTTTAAATATTTCTTTTTGGCAATTTACTTTTATTAACCAGTTCAGTTTAATTCTACAGGGTGGCAAAGTATGGAGTATGAAATCAAAATAGTGACTTAGTAACAAACAACAAAGCCTCCACGCATAAGGATGACTATTTTGAGAAAGTAAAGATGACCCGGAAATCTTACATTTGCAGCAACTTCAAAAATCAGACGTGGCAGCCAACAGGGAACAGAGAAAACGACTAAGCCTGAAGCTTATTTTTCTAATTCATATATTTTATTATGCTTCACACAGCCTCAAAGAGATCAGGAAGATTCAACAAGTGTGTGATGAGAATTAAATGGCTTCTTAAATGTAAATCAAATCCGAATGAAGATCCAGTGAAAGCACTAATTGTAAAAATAATTTCACTTCCAGGGGATATTTAATTACTTACAAGGATATGCAAATCAGAAGAAGCCAATGTCCATGCAATGCTCATTAAAATGAGTTCACCTTTGATGTAAATTCAATCTAATGAAACATCCTAGAGAAGCTGACCATGAGCTGAAACATATCCATGTTCAGAGCATCAGAAGTATTGTCAGAACAACTTAAAAGTGAGTGAACAAAACTTTAGTCGCCTCTTTCAAGAAGAGGGTGCAAACACTGTGTAAACAAAAGTAATTGGAAAAGGTTTTCTCTAGATTTTTACAAAGTAAAGACCCTGAAACAGGACTCAGAAGCCAAAGATACTCTCTGCTAGAAGAACTCAAATTTAAAACCACCCTAGCCTAAAACTTTCTTTCTTGCAACATCCGCCTGTCTTACTCTGCACCGGTTTATCTGAACTCAACCTACTCTGCTCACTTTTAGGAAGCCTTTAACACCCACTTTGATCAGGTTTTCTTGAATTGTCATGATGGTAATACCCGAATGTCTATTCTAATCCTGTCACTCAAAATATTATAAGGGCTCCAATAACATTGAGAGTGACAATTAAAACTATAAAATAAACCAACAGTGCCATATAGAAGTGTAAAGAAGTTTATACCATCATCTCAGCATTTCAAACTAATTTAAAACGTTGAGAAACGTTTGAAATACAGAACAGTTCTGTGCTATAAATGAATCATAAATGTTGATTTTCTCAAGAAAGAAACTTGACAAGAAAGGCTAAATGAACTGTTTTTTGTGATACTGATAATGCTTAACGTTATCTTGTCGTGCCATTAATTGTTGCAAGCACTGAATGCCGGGCTAACATCTTATTGCTGCTTTATAAAACTCCTACAGAAATGTGGGGAATGCTTGGCGCAAAAAATGAATAACTCTACCAATAAGAGCCCACTTGGACATAACACAGAGACTGTATGAGACTGTAACCTGTGAGATGTGCCGTCCAAGGTGCAATAGGAGTACTCAATAAAGATTTGTAGGACGACTTAGCTAAGCTGCCTTTTTATATGACAACATATGCGCTCCAGACAGAATTGTAAAGAGCAGAATGTACAGTCTATTTGAGAGGTTAATTGTGAACATTAACTAAACCTCGCCTGACACTGGATTCAGTTTCTGATTTAACATGAGTATGCAAGATAAAAACCAATGTGAAAACATTAATCTCATAGCAAAACCTTGTAAGTACATTGAATATGAGAACAACTTTAGCCATCAATCCAGTCTCACTCAACATTAGTGTGTCAACACTGGGGAAAATCCTTATCAGTGCTCTGAATGCCAGGCAAATTTCAGTCCAAAAGTTTGTCTCACTTTCGGGAAGGGCATCCACACTGTGAAAACACCTTTTCAATGACCAACATGCCCGAAAAGCTTCAGTAATAGAACCAATTTGACTGATCATGAGAGCACTGAAAAAGCCTTATCAGTGCTCTGAATATGAACAAAGCTTTCGAAAGAAAACCCTTCTCACTGTACATGAAAGGATCCACGCTAGAGAAAAACCTTATCATTGCTCTGAATGCCAGAAAAGCTTTACTCTCAAAACTAATCTTGCTTCCCATGTGCGAACCCACACTGGACAAAAACCTTATTGCTCAGAATGCGAGAAATACTTTAGCCAGAGAGCTAATCTCACTCGCCGTGAGCGAATCCACACTGGACCAAAGCCTTATCAGTGCTCGGAATTGAAGAAAATCTTCAATCTCAAAGCCAATCTTACTTCGTATGTGCAAACCCACACTGGTGAAAATCCTTATCAGTGCACTGAATGCCAAAAAAACTTCAGTCATAAAGCCAGTCTTACTTCCCATATGCGAACCCACACTGGAGAAAAACCTTATCAGTGCTCAGAATGCCAGAAAAGCTTCAGTCAAAAAGCCAGTCTTACTTCTCATGTGCGAACCCACACCGGAGAAAAACCTCATCAGTGCTCTGAATGACAGAAACATTTCAGTTATAAATTCATTCTCACTCAACATGAGAGAACCCGCACTGGAGAAAAACCTTATCAGTGCCCTGAATGCCAGAAAAGCTTCAATCTCAAAGCCAATCTTACTTCCCATGTGCGAACCCATACCGGAGAAAAACCTTGCCAGTGCTCTGAATGCCAGAAAAGCTTCAATCACAAAGCCAATTTTACTTGCCATGTGCGAACCCACACTGGAGAAAAACCTTATTGTTGCTCTGAATGCCAGAAAAACTTCAGTCACAAAGCCAGTCTTACTTGCCATGTGCGAACCCACAATGGACAACGTTATCACTGCTCAGAATGCCAGAGAAACTTTAGCCAGAAAGCTACTCTTACTCGCCATGAGGGAATTCACACTGGACAAAAGCCTTATCAGTGCTGGGAGTGCCAGAAACATTTCAGTCAAAAAGTCAATCTCACTCAACATGAGAGAACACACACTGGAGAAAAACCTTATCAGTGCTCTGAATGCCAGAAAAGCTTCCAACTCAAATCCAGTCTTACTTCCCATGTGCGAACCCACACCGGAGAAAAACCATATCAGTGCTCTGAATTCCAGAAAAGCTTCAATCTCAAAGCCAATCTTACTTCCCATTTGCGAACCCACACTGGAGAAAAACCTTATCAGTGCTCTTGGTGCCAGATACGTTCAGGTCGCAAAGCCAGTCTTACTTACCATATGCAAAGCCACACTGGACAAAAACCTTATCAGTGCTCAGAATCCCTGTAAAACTTTAGCCAGAGAGCTCATCTCACTCACAATGAGCGAATCTACATTAGACAAAAAACCTTATCAGTGCTCTGAGTGCCAGAAAAAAATCAGTTACAAATCCACACTTGTTCTACATGAGAGAACACATATGGGAGAAAAGCCTTATCAGTGTTCTAAATGCAAGAAAAGGTTCCGTCAGAAAAATCATTTTACTAGACATTAGGAAAGAGAACACATATAAATATGTTTCAGGCCTCTGGATTCCAGAAAAGCTTAAAACACAAACTCGACTTTACTTCACGAGAAAACATGTAGTTGCAACAGGATTAATTAAGAATCTTACGGATACCTTAGACAGACTGCCTACATAGTGGCCAACATAAAATATCCTAAGAAATGCCAGAGTCTGAAAAACGAATAAAGTGAAACTAGAATCACAGCTTAGGTAAAAAAAAATTTATATATATTTTTATTGGATTTTTCATAAAGAAAACGAGGGGTACAAGCAAGTACTACTATTAAACATGAGAACATGGTGGTAGGGCAAAAGTACATTAAAGCTCCTACATTATCAAACAATAAGAGAGAGAGGGCTGTCATCAACACAATCCTGATAATTTTTGTCATATTGAATTATAGATTTTACAGATTTTACAGTGTAATTACAAAAGAGGTGCAGAAACCTTGTCATCATCCTCAGCAAGTCCATTGTATGCAGTCCATCACCCCCCATATTTTACGAAATGTATGCGGGCACCCACAGCTTTTATGTTTTACTCATTCTTCTGCCATGAACAAAATCTATGTCCTTCTTCCATTCAGCTATGTTGGGCACCTTAGGGGCTCCCCAGTGCCTGGCCAGCTCCTGTTTGGCCAACACCAAACCCAGATTAATCAGCAGCAGTTTCGCCCGTGGTACATCCATGTCATTGGGTATTCCTCGAAGGACGTACTTCGAGTCTTCAGGCAACTACACCCCCTGTATGGCATTGAGTTCCGACAACACTCGACTCCACAATAGTTGAAGGGCCAAACAGGTCCATAGGCTTGGATAATAAAGACATAACACAGAGAAGGCGATGGGAGCAATGTAAGCAAACAGTCTCCCAACAGGCAGGTACTCTGAATCGCAGTCCTGCCCATTGGTTTTTGGATCCATGTCATCAGCTTCTGTGTGGAAAACACATTATGAGACCCACAACGTTTACAGATTAAACAAAAAATCTAAATTATTGCATATTTTAATGGCATGATGTGATGTAGCACTACTGAGGCTCAGTCAGTGATATTTATGAGGGGATGTGGGATGTTACTGACTCTGTCACATATTGAAGTTTCAGATGCAAGACAGATATTACTGCTTTTAGGTCTCGCGCCTAGCGTTGCACTGTGTAGCAGTGCCTCGCGCAGTGGGAGGCATTTTGTAATCGATAAACGGGGTTTCAGCAGTCACTTTTGACTCTAAGATGCTCGTGCGTGTGCTTTTTTATTTAGTGTTACTTCATTGGCCTTTGCGTTCTTTCGATAATAAAAGACTGCAGACTATTGGCTTTTGGTGCGAGCATTGCTCCTCCCATGGCCTATTGGTGTCTATTACGCGCATGAAGCTCGTAACAGACACCAATAGGCCGTGGGAAGAGCAACACAGTGACGGGCATGCTAATGGAAATGACACGCCTTGCTGTGGTGCGCGCGGGGTGTGTTTACCGATTACGGGCTTTTTTTTTCTGAACGGCGTGCTTTATGCAACAGTAAAGGAATGCCATCTCCCCCTCTAAATTCGGCTGTAGTTGCTTGTTTTACTAATATGGTGGTGTCTCTTACTGATTTAGAAGGGAGGATTTCGGCGGGGCCAATTCAGCTTTTATACTTCCAAGGTTGGTTAGTAACTAAAGTACCAGTTAGCTGGTTAATAGCACTGGCAGCGCTAGCTGGTTCCTCTCGCACTTGGCGCTGTGCAAGTGGCCTCCGGTTCCTGGCAGCGGATGGCGCTGGTGGACCCGGGCTGTCGGCGGCCTGGGTACCCGGGTGACACCAGTGCTGGACACTGTGTCGTGCAGGGGGGCAGTGGTGCCGCTTACCGTAACTGGCACAAGCGGGCCTCTCATTGACTCATGGGGGCACTGGCTGGTTGAGCTGAGAGCCTACGGCGGTCTGGTATTTTTACAGACCAACCACAGACCGTGTATGTTAAAAAAAAAATTTGGGTTGTTAGAGGGGCTGCTGGAAGTCAGGTGCCTGCCATGCGGATCCCCAGTTTGTTTGAATAGGCGACCAGGGTCGTTGGGGGGGGGGATCAAGGACCCGAGTGAGGTGAGGGCTGCTCCAGAGGGCCACAGGGAATGAGCTAGCGCCTCCCACAGGGGCTTTTTGTGTGTTGGGGGTGGGAGGGGGTTCATGCCTGTATGTACGCTGTTAACTGCTTCTGTCGTGCCCCTCCCCCAATTGTGTGTTTCACTTAAGCTGTGTGTATCCACATAGACGTCTGAATCAAGGGCCGGCACTAGGGCAGTGCGAACTGTGCCATGGCAACAGGCGCTGACTTCGGGGCGGCACCGTGTCTCCATAATATATTGTGGATGTAAAAGCACCTGCTGCAGATTCTTTACCGCCAGCGATTTCCAGGCAACAGTAAAAATTTCAAGATAGGGCTGTGATTATTCACTTATCACATAGGAAAATTACCCACCAACCCCACACACCTCTCTTTAGCTTATATAACATAGGACAGTGAGTTAGGCTATCGCTACTGGGATATACTTGCATTGACCGGTTTCACACCAGACTGGATGACTTGTACCGTAATCCTACGTGGGTCTATACAAGGAGTACAACTGCGTTGGGGAATAATAACACTTGCTGTGCAATCAGATAGGTACATTTTTTAATGTACTATTAATCAACAAGGTCCACCTCACGTAGGGTCAGTGTGTATCCTGTTGTTAATGGAATACACAAAATGTGTTAAAATACCCCTCACACACCAAAAGGGCCCTTGGTGTCATGCTTTATCATCGGGGTCTTCCCGCCCGGCTGCCGGACGGGGCAGTGCTGCGACGAGCGACTACGCTGGAGCACCTTTTTAGATGAAAGTGCTATGTGAGTGAAATGGAGTGAGTGTCAGTGGGGTCAGGGGTGAGATAAATACGTGGTGTTAAAAAATACCTGGCCTGGTGATAGAAAAAACTATTTAATAAACACTGGCTGGTATTGTTAAAAAAAGGGGGAGAAAAAGGAAAAAGGAAAAGGTTCTTATCCCTGTATGCTATTTAGGGCTGTCTTAGCGTTTTTTTCGGGGTTTGCTTAGTTAGAAACCAAGTCATCAGCTGTTTGTCCCAGTCGGCTATGCCGTACTTACTCAACCCCCAGCACGATTGTGCTTCCTCCTTCGTCTGTGGCTTCCGTGTTTGTGAGGAGGGAGGAAAAGGGCGGGTATTTTGTCGTTTGGTTAATTGGAAAATGCCTCGTTAATTGATTGATGGTCGAGGACTCGGGACAGGTGTGCCCGGGAAAATGAGTCTAAACAAGTAGTTACTGCGGTGGCCATTGTTAAATGTGCATAAATGCCTTAAAATCGTTACGATCGTATTGGTTAGAAGTTTTCATGTCCCCCGTTCCCGGCCGCTACCTGGCGGAATTGGCTCAAGTATCGTTTTCTAAGCCCAGACAACAGAACCATTCGTCCCTTGCGCAACCGCCGTACTAATCATCCCGCGCATGCGCAAGGTAGTGTGAAGCCTTCGCGCATGCGCGGTGAAGAGCTAGTTCACCGCGCACGCGTGGTGTAACGACAACACCGTCGGCAGCAGACGAGCATGTGCATTATTGGAAGCCCTTAATGGGGAAAGTTTGTTAAAGATTCACAGATATTTAGTCAAAACTAGCCTATGAGGAAGAGTAAACTGAGGGTTATTTTCAAGGGACAGTTTACACGTGCATGGCAACAGGAGAGCATGTGCATTATTGCAAGCCATTAATGGGGAAAGTTTGTTTAGGATTCGCAGATTTTTTAGTCACACCTAGCCTATGAGGAAGAGTGAATTGAGGGTTATTTTCAAGGGACAGTTTACACGTGCATGGCGAGTGAGAGAGAAAATGCATATGCATGTGGTGCATAATGCTTACTCTGCTTTTAAGTGTTTTGAGGTTAGAGTGACTTGGATGATGTAAACATACATAGCTGGGCTGTCGTTGGTAATCTGAAGTCCCAAAAAAAGGGGGGAGGAGATGGAATAGGGCTAATTAAGAGTTTAGTTGTGACCAGGGTATCTCATCATTGAAGCCAGTCTGATGTGTACCCAACCGGTACACCCAGCGTTGTTCCTTAGATAGGAGGCCTTTGTCACTTTTGAAACCTTCAATGACAGTCCATTTCAGATCATGGATACTGTGACCCATTGTTGCATAGTGTGTCGCCATTCTGGTTGTGGTTTTTTTGCAGCGTACATTGCTGCGATGTTCACCCATACGTATTTTCACTGGCCTGCTGGTCATGCCTACATATTCTTTTTTACACGGGCAGGTGATTAAGTAAACCACGTTGCGGCTGTTGCAATTGGTGAAAGAGCGTTGCTCCCACGTGGTTTGATTAGAGAAATTGACCAAGCGGCTTTTCTGCGTATATTGGCAGGATGCGCATGAGCCGCATGGATGATGTCCCCCAACTGTTGTGAGTCTTGAAGGCGCATTGGACCCCATGTTCCTAGGTCTTGTGTGGACCAACATGTCCTTGAGGTTTTTGCCTCTCCTATGTGAAAACATGGATTTTGGGAAATCAAGTTTGCCACAGTTAAGCATTCTCCAATGCTTGTTCACAATTTTGGTGATACGGTTGAAGTTAGTATTGTACGTTGTTACACAGATGGGTCTCGGATCAGGTTCTTTGTTGCTTGTTTCTTCCAATAAGGCCTCTCTGTTGTTATTGCGGGCTCTTTTCAGGCCTTTCTTAACAATGGTTCTCGGATAGTTTCTATTCAGTAGTTTGCACTCCAAATCTGCTGCCTGGGTCTTGAAGTCCTTAATGTTGCTGCAATTACGCCGCAAACGAAGGAATTGCCCATAGGGTAGGTTTTCACGTAGAAGTCGTGGGTGAAAGCTGTCGTAAAGTAATAGGCTATTCTTAGCTGTGGGTTTAAAGTGGGTGCATGTTTCTAGTTTCCCATTGATGGGATAAATATTCAAATCCAAAAACACCAGGTTCTCTTTGGAGACTGTGTGCGTGAATTTAAGAAACCTGTCTTGTTGGTTTAGCCATATCATGAAATTGTTGACTGACTCTAGATCACCTCTCCAAATTACTAGCACATCGTCTATGTACCTTTTCCACGTTACCACGTGGTTTTGGTAGGGATTGTGATCGCTGAGGATCTTTGTTGTCTCCAGGTAATGCACGTACAAACCGGCCAGACTAGGGGCGCAAGTGCTCCCCATGCTGGTGCCGTGCTTTTGTAGATAGTACGTGTCCTCGTATTGAAAGTAGTTTTTCTTTAGGGATAGAGAGATACATTCAATTACCACCTGTCTCGGTGTGTGGTATCTCCAAGGTGTGGAGAAGAGGACTTCTTCTATTATTTCCAGAGTTTCCTGGTGGGGGAGGCTCGTGTAGAGGCTCTCCACATCCAAACCTATGAGCAGGTCCTGTTCTGGATCGAAAAATACCTCATTGACCAGTTGTAGGACAGCCTTGGTGTCTTTCAAATAGGTGTTGATCGCTTGCACTATGGGTCTCAGGAATGCGTCAGCAAATTTTGACAAGGGTTCTAGAATTGACTCGATTTGATATTTTGATATTTATGGGAATTTGTAAAGCGCGAACATTCGCTCCCATGGGAGCATCTTGGCGCTGAGCTTGCGAGCAGTAAGTAGATGACAAATGGAGTAGGTGAAACAATGGAACTAAATGGCTGCCAGTACGGAGGTATCTGATTGTTGGTACACCCAAGTCTTAAGGAGTTTTCTGAAAAGGCCCTCCTTTTCAATTTGTCTGAGGTTGGCTGGTAGGTTGTTCCATGCCTTGGCTGCCAAGACAGTGAAAGTTTTCCCACCTTTGGTTTTGTATTCAAATTTGGGAATCATGATGAGATTTGTCCCAGAGGATCTCAGACATCGCGGAGGATTATAACGCATAAAGCGATTTGCAAGATAGTGGGGACCTGTGTTTTGCGTAGATTTGAAAACGGTGAGAAGCAATTTAAAAAGAATTCTTTTATGCAGTGGTAGCCAATGCAGAGCTCCTAATGCTGCTGAAGCTGATGACCTTCTGGGGAGTTGTAGGACCAGTCTCGCAGCTGCATGTTGTATACTCTGCAGCTTCTTAAGGGTGGACTTTTTCACTCCAGCCATTAATCCATTGCAGTAATCAAGTCGGGAAAGTATTAAAGCTACCGCGACTGATTTTCTAGCTGCAATGGGGAGGAAATCAAATAATTTTTTCAGTGATTTAATGAGACCAAAACAGCGTCCAGCCGTAATCCTGATGTGGTCATCGAAAGAAAGGAGTGAATCGAATTGCACTCCTAAATTCCGTGCTGATGATACTGCACTGGGGGGGCCTCTGATCCCAAGGGCCACCAGTCTTTCGGACAGAAAGATAGATCTTTACCCAGCGGTATAATTTCTGTCTTAGCACTGTTGCATTTTAAATGGTTTTTATTCAACCATTGGAAAACATCCGAGAGGCAGTTTTTAAAATGAAGATCTGCATCCGGCCACTTTTTGTCGATGGTAACGACAAGTTGTGTGTCGTCGGCATAAGACGTGACAAGGATCCCATGAGATTCTATCACAGCGAGAAGGGGGGCCATATAGATGTTGAAAAAAAGAGGGCTTAATATGGACCCCTGAGGCACTCCTGATGTAATGGATTTTTCGCTGGATAGATAGGGACCCAAGGACACAGTCTGGGACCTATTGGATAGAAAAGAAGTAACCCATGCCAAGGCTGTGTCTGTCACGCCGAT
The DNA here is from genome assembly GCF_964261635.1 of Lissotriton helveticus. Taxonomy (NCBI): domain Eukaryota; kingdom Metazoa; phylum Chordata; class Amphibia; order Caudata; family Salamandridae; genus Lissotriton; species Lissotriton helveticus. The sequence goes on along the minus strand of NC_136058.1, from coordinate 390,040,191 downwards.
CTCTCGCATTCTATTAATCAGGATGGCATGCGAGATGGTGTTGAATGCTGCTGTCAAGTCAAGCAGGACGAGGACTGCCTGCTTTCCCTCATCCTGCAGGAACTTGACAGAATCAGCTAGTTCGATCAAGGCTGTTTCAGTAGAATGGCCGGAACGGAATCCCGACTGCTGAGGATGCAGGATATTATGGGCCTCTACAAATGTTTTGAGCTCATCATGTACTAGCCGTTCCATGATTTTACTAAGAACAGGAAGCAGGGAAATGGGGCGCATGTTGCTGAGATCCGTGGGCGATTTATTCTGCTTCTTCATCAGAGGCTTTACAATGGCCTTCTTCCAATCATTCGGCACTAGCCCAGATTCAAAGGATGCATTGATAAGACTATTGATGTATGGGTTTACTGTCTCTATCAAATGATGTAAAATGATAGGGGGACAAGGATCAGTGGGAGCTCCAGATTTACAAGCCAGAATTGCCTTGCTTGTTTGTTGGAGGGAAACCGGTTTAAAAGCGGAGAGCGGAGGGTGGTTATCAATTACCTCAAGGAGGTTGGTCAGAGGAGGGGGAAAATGCATCTGGATATTGACGATTTTTTCTTCAAAGAAGTCTGCGATTTGGTTGCACAGGCTCTCTGAAGGAGGAATTTCGGGCATGGAGGCTTTAGGATGAGTAAAAGATTTGACAATTTCAAAGACAGTTTTTTGGTTATGTTGAGCTTCATTTATAACCCTAGTGAAATAGTCCTTTTTAGCCGTTTTAATGTTGGCAAGATATAGTTTCCTCTGTTGGACGTACTGTGCTCTTGCAGCCTCGTCGTAGGTTTTTCGCCATTGCCTTTCTAATCTCCGACAGAGGAGATGACTATCAGATAAAGTTAGGGTGAACCAGGGAGCATTAGGTTTCCTCTTATAGCATTTTGCATGATGGCTTCCAGGTTTGGTATTGTCCGAAACAATTTGGTCTAGCCAAATGCGGAAATTGCAAGAATCAACTACCACATCTCCAGTTATTTTTGGAGGATCTGGGGGAGGTTGAAGGTCCTGCTTGATGCGTTCCACCACTTTCTTCCAGTTAACTGTGAAGATGACGTGGGGTCGCTTTATACTGGATGAGACAGGGGCAGGTAATGCAATATCAAATGGAATAAAACAATGGTCAGTCCAAATTTGAGATAGCGGGAGGGACGTGATCAAGGGTGTAAAATTAGTACAAATGCCATCAAGAGTATGTCCAGCACGGTGGGTCGCAGCAGTAACACGTTGGGAAAGTCCAAACATGTTTAAAGAATGTTGAAAGGAGATGGTGTGAGGGTCAACAGGAGATTCCAAATGTAGGTTCATGTCCCCTAAAAGTGTAAAATAGGGGTACTGTAGCATAAGTGCTCCAAGAGCCTCATCTAGAGAGTCTAAAAAAGAAGTGGCATTTCCAGGAGGACGATATAAAAGTCCCCCCGAAAAAGAGGTGGAGGCATTAAGTTTAATCGAAAAACCCATGCCCTCACTGTCTTTAAGGTGGCCTAGATCAAAAATGTGGCAAGGGAAGACCTTCTTAATGATAAGTGCTATTCCACCACCACGTCCAGTGGGTCTGTCTCGCCTAAAGATAGTGAAATCTGGAGGGAGAACAGTGGCCAGGTCGGGATTGGATGAGTCATTTAGCCAAGTTTCAGTAATAAAAAGAGCTTCTAGCTCATGATCTAATATAAGGTCATGTATGTCTTGGCCATGACAAGCTACTGACCTGGCATTAATAAGACCTCCCTTAAAGTGAGTGAGATTACTCTTTGAAGGGCAAGTCAGGTGAGGAGCATCTAAAAATATCGTGGGGGGTGTCCATTTGCAATGGGGACATAAGAGGGGACTAATGAGGGGATCGATAGGGGGGCAGTACGAGCAATTAGTATAAATTTTCGAACGTAAGGCGAGTAAATCAGTGTTGTCATACCTGATAATGCGTGATGTACAAACAGCATGCCCAGCGCCCGGCGCAGGCCGGTCGCGGACGGGCGCAGACGGGCTTGGCTTAGGCGCGGCTTCGGCGCGCGTCCGGCGCGCCCGCTGCGCCAGCCCGCTGCGCCGTCTGGCCGGCCTACACATATTATAGGGAGAGAAGAGGGCGGGAGGACGGCGCGACTAGAGCGCTCTCCCCGCCTCACTCACTCAATATGGCGCCCACCGTCGCCGAGTGTCGGCAAAAACGGCTGGGCCGAGTAGAATCAGTAAAAGATGTTAAGGGTGTCAGTGTGCCTCACAGATTCATTCCCCTTAATTCTTTGAAGCCCCCCAGATAAAAGTGCACCAATAAGGTAAAATACAATTCAGATTTAAAAAACGCTCCAAGTGCTGGTGAAGGATAGATCAAGTTTTTAAATAAAATCACCGCCTTCTATAATGCACGCAGCCCGCAGCCCCAGTTCCCCTCACCGGGGAGAGCTTCTGAAGGGCTTCTGATACCGGCTGAAGCTTCTGATACCGGATACAATAGGGCGTCCCGGTGGATAGGGGGCATCCTTATGAATCTTTGGTATCGTGTAAAAATAGGGTGTTATGGGGTTGTCCTGAATAAGGAATTCACTTTCTTTTTTGGATAGCCAATCATGTACTGTGGCTTCTTCAATCATTATCAGAATACATATCCTGACCTCCTCTGTTGGATCTTCTCTGAGGACTTGGTAGTTGCGTCTATCCTCCAACAATTTTTTGCATTCCCTATCGTAATTTGCATAGGTCTGTATGACCGTAGCCCCGCCCTTATCGGCCGGCTTAATCACGATGTCCTGATTGTTGGCAAGTTGTTGTAGAGCAACTCTCTCCATTTTAGACATGTTCTGATAAGTGGTACTTGCATCAGTGGGCAATTTTTGTAGGTCCTCCATGACCGCTTTCTCAAGCGCCAGTAGTTCTACTGGTATGGTAGAATCTAGTGGGGTAAAAGTAGATTTTTTTCTTTAAACCCGTGTCTGTTTGGTCAATGATCTCATGATCAGAGTTCTGAAAAAAGGCTCTCAGCTTCAATTTCCGTATGAACTCTTTCATTTCTTGGCAGATTTTGAATCTATCCATCTTATTGGTAGGGACAAAACCTAGCCCCTTTGACAGAACTTGCACTTGGGCTTCTGTTAATTGTAGTTCGGACAGATTCACCACTAGGTTCCCCGACTGGTTGACGCTGTTTGGCTCCGGGTTGACACACCTGGGGGCCCTGCTGGTTGTTGGTTCCAGTGCACCTGTGTGCCTCTTCGATTTCTTCCCCTTCGGGGGCCTTGGCGCTGGCCTAAAAAAGGCGGGGGACCATAGTAATTATATGAAGGTGCCTGCTGGTTCCAAGGTTGGAACTGATTGCCCATATAGGGTGGTGCTGGTGGATATTGCATGTAGCCTGGCGGCCCTTGATAGGGTGCCCAGCCTCCGACGCTTTGCGGATATGGTCTTCTGTGGGATGGTGCTCCACCTCTAGCACCCTGATTGCTGTTCCTACTGGAACCTGAACTATTTGAGCTAGTATCAGAATAGTCCGTGTCCTGATCGCTATTGTGATTCTTGGACACATAGTCTTTTTTAGTATATGGGTATATGCGTTCTTGTGTGAACCCCTCTGTGTCTTTTTTATGTTTTTTGTATTTACTTTTCTTCAGGGTGAGTTCGAAGTCTGTCATCTCTTGGTTGAGTTCCTCTAGTCTCTTTTTTAGGGCGGCTGGGGATATATAACTCTTGATTTTTACCTCGAGTTTCGTTATCTCGATTTTGAGTTCTTGTGTAAGTTTGGTGGCAGTTCCTGGTGCACCTCCAACTTATCAAAGACCAGTCTCGTTTAAATCCCAAGTCATGGGTGAAAATGAAGGGTTCATTCTTTACTATTAGGCCGGGAGGAGCTGTTTTTGTTTTAGGGTACTCAGACATGAGTAGGCCATGCAGAGCTGTCTTTATCTGTGTTCTTCTGAGGCCTGCTAGTTCATCCCAATCGCCATCGTTTGTGCCTGATTCAGAATTGCTCAGCCCTTCGAAGGGGCGGAGGGTTGCTAGGTTCCTGTCGACTTCCTCATCATCGAAAGTGAGGCCGCCTGCATCCTCCATGATGAAAGGCTAAGTAACTGAGTGTGTAGTGACTATGTGCGTGGAGTAACTGTGAAGAACGGAAGCCACGGACGAAGGAGGAAGCACAATCGTGCTGGGGGTTGAGTAAGTAAGGCATAGCCGACTGGGACAAACAGCTGATGACTTGGTTTCTAACTAAGCAAACCCCGAAAAAAACGCTAAGACAGCCCTAAATAGCATACAGGGATAAGAACCTTTTCCTTTTTCCTTTTTCTCCCCCTTTTTCCCTTGCTCCATCTCTGCAGTTGGACCCTCAAATACCCTTTTGTCCAGAGCTGGCTCATGGGGCATTGCTCCCTACCTCCCTAAGTATGTATTTACAATTGATTGCATACCTTCTCAGGCTAACCTACTGAACTGTGTCCCTGTAATGTGTGTGTCTGACTGAGTGTATTTGATCACTTTACTGTTTCATAACGGAATACCTTTCCAAACTCACAGGTTTCAAAGTACGGCAGTCCTTGTGTATTTGTTCCTTTTCTTTTTAATTTTCTCCTTACAGGTAACTTAGATCTAAGCGCATTGGGATCCGCGCAGTAATAACCTCCTGCTCTTGTCTTGCAGGCATACTACATCAGTATTTCTGTTTTAGTTAGGGCTGTGTATATTTATAAAGTATAAACATATACACATTGATAGAAATAGTACCATTACACTAGTCTGTACATACACTTTTATACATTCTTTTTCTTTTTATTGTGGAAAGACATCAGTGAGTGACAGGGGGATCTGAACCTGGTCCTGACGAAGGGGCATGGTGCCCCGAAACATGTTGACCCACACAGGAAAGGAAGCACATTAACCCGCTTGTTCTTTCCGAATCACCCTTTTTTTAACAATACCAGCCAGTGTTTATTAAATAGTTTTTTCTATCACCAGGCCAGGTATTTTTTAACACCACGTATTTATCTCACCCCTGACCCCACTGACACTCACTCCATTTCACTCACATAGCACTTTCATTTAAAAAGGTGCTCCAGCGTAGTCGCTCGTCGCAGCACTGCCCCGTCCGGCAGCCGGGCGGGAAGACCCCGATGATGAAGCATGACACCAAGGGCCCTTTTGGTGTGTGAGGGGTATTTTAACACATTTTGTGTGTGTATTCCATTAACAACAGGATACACACTGACCCTACGTGAGGTGGACCTTGTTGATTAATAGTACTTTGTTAAGAGGAGGACGTGCCCACCTTGGTGCCTCATAGCACCACCTCTTCACTCCCCCCTTTTGATTTCTTGACATTTTTTAATGTAGCAGTACTTTTGGGATCGCCATCATGCTATAAACAAGTGGTTGGAGCTGTGAAACTAGAGACATGTAGTGCCTTGGTTGGTACTGAGTCTGTTGGTGTTAGGAGCCTATTAAAGTTTGAGCTATTGGTGTTGCATTATTTAGCAATGCCAATAGCTCAAACTTTAATAATGCGAGACCTATTGCATTGCAAATGCTTGTTCTTATTGCTACTATCTACATGTGATTAAATATGCCCACTAGTGTCTATCTTTGTGACACTGGTTTAAAGTGGCTGAATCAGACACCTTCCTTTCAAAGGCAAATCCGTCATGTGACTTATTCGCACACAGCTCTGAAGGCCCTAAACAGGTGATTTTGACAGGTGATAAATTATATCTCAGACCTAGCACCCTGTCCATGGTGATACTGGCATGTGATGTACTCTTGCACAAGTCTTCCCATCTTTTTGAGGTGATCTGACAAATGGTTCCACTGCTGCCAAGTTGCCCCATGTCAGGCGTTACACTTTCAGCCACTTTCTTTTATCCAACAGCACTGTCCTTTCTGAGACTTATAGTTTTGCTTTTATTACATTGGAAATGGTCCCCCCAAATCTTAGCATGCAGTCTTGCTTCTTAATAAGCGAAAATCTGCCTGCGGATTTAGCACTTGACATGGGGCCATTCAGATATGTAGTAACAGAGTATTCTCCCTGCCCTGGCAGCCTTTCAGAGGCAGGGCAAAGAAAGTCAGCCACCCATTCAATAAACTTGCATTACGCAGAGTAGAATCCAAAAGTCTTAAGGTAAGTTCATGCACGCAAGTGTTTAAATCCAGTCTTCTGCGGGTGTCAAAAGTGTTCACAAAGGGACCTTGTGATGAGGTCATCTCAAACGTTTCCTGAGTGGTTGGGAAGGCTTTTTTGAATAGGCTTATTTTCACTTTATTATGCTTTGTAAAATGAGGTATATTCTTCTGTTTGGACACATAGATTTCCAGAACAGGGCTTTCATGAAAACAGATTTTTTTTTCACTGTAGGTTTTACAGCTAACCGTAGCATGAACTTGCAGATTTATATCATTAGATCTCTGGTTGTGCTTTGGCGTATAGTTCAGGTTCAGTGACTGGTGACATTTCAGTCCATGTCCATCCTTTGCTTTAAAGACGGTGCAGAGGATTTAGAATTTTATTCTGTATACCATTGGAGCACAAATGCAGTTATTTAGTATCAAGATTATGGTCTGCTCAATTTAGTGAGTAATCTGTACAATCAGAAGTATTTTTGTCATCAAAATATATGCATCAGTGCGTTGCAGTTTAAGACACACACTGGGATCATGATTCAGTGGAAAGATAAGAGGAACAATACAATTGAACATTAGTTCCAACTTATAGGCTTTTCCAGAAAACTAGACATGGCCATATAGGAGAAACCCAGAAACATAGATATAATTCTAGAGGTTTCAGTCCTGAAGGATTACCCTATAACATGCAACCACAGACGCAAGTGACGCCATTTTGCGTTTGGAGCACCGATGTGTTTTGGCAGTGCTCTCACCTCACCAAACTTGTGGTTCGCTCAGTCTGTTTAGGGTCGGAGGAAACAGTGGGGTTACATAGGCCGAGCTTCTACTACCAATAAACCAGTGGGGTCGAAATTCATCAATAATATATGTGAAGGAAGAAGCCACCCAAGACGCAACCAGTGGAAGGCATTAAAAAGGATTTTGCTACATCCTCATATTGTCCTGTTTGGACCATCAGTCCCCTTTCCTTTCCATACCTCTAACCTATAGGCAAATCACCGATTACAAAAACTACTTTGCAATTCCTTTAGAAGTTCTATGCAGTGGAGTTCCACAAAATAACTTTTTAGACACATATTGCTGACATTTTTCATCACTCCGGTAATTTTTTTTAACAATATGTACCTGTTTGTGTAGAATTGATGTCATTCCTACCAACATATGCCTTTATAAAATGAAATGTAATTACAAATATATATATATGTATTTATGTATGTGTGTGTATAAATAAATGGATAATATATTAATTCCTTAACAAATGAGTGTTTTTTGTTCTACATTTGTAATTCAGTTTGAATTTTCTGAGGAGGCATTTTTGTAAGTTTCTTTTTGTATAAGTTTTTTTTGTTTTGAGTAAACTACTGCTTTGGAAATTTTGTTTCTTGCCAACAAAAAAACATTGCAGAGCGGGCTCTTAAAATATGATGCCCACTGGGTGAAGGTGTACTGTCTTCAGCGCAGCGGCCGTAACAGCAGCTCCACTGAAGATACTGAGATCGCTGCTGGACGTGGTAGAGCTCCCAAAGTGTGATGAACAGTCCTGAGCCAGGGGTAAAGTCCATAGCCCCTGCTGGTCCGGTGGGCTTCCCTCCAGGGTCGATATGACCCCGAAGATGTAAAAATGCCCACAGATGCCACTGAATATAAAATATGAACCAAAACAGACACAGTTCATATGAAAACATGGACGAGCTGCCCATTGAGGTGTAAAGGTCGAAACTTAAGAAGCTCTATTTTCATCAAGGCAAATATTGAGAATAGAATTTGCAGCAGACCTTTAGAGAAAAATGTGAGCTTTATTCAGAGATGCAGTGACTCGAAGGAACTGTATCCTGTCTTGGCATGTACAGTAAAGAAACACAAACTTTAAAACGCTAGTATCAAAAATTCCTTAAAAGTACTGGGAATTACAGAAACAATGGAGATAAAAAAAATCTACCTATTTCAAAGTAAGAGAACTCCCATTCCAGAAAAACCTTATCAGTGCTCCAAATTCCAGAGCAGCGTCAATTGTGAAAAAGATCTTGACACTATATCAGTGAACCCACTTGGGAGAAAAAATAGTTCCCACCACTAGCTCTGGTCCTAGAAGGTAGCAACACATTATAGTAGTGACTAGCAGAAAGAACAATGCGTTTACATGTCATAGAATTGCGGACTGAGGAGCACATGTCGGGTGTACGACTGAGACAATATTCTCACATGTTGGGAAAGTGTGGAGGCATTCTCCAACTTAACCTGCACACATTTACCAATTAGACGATGATCACATGTGAAGTTGTAACAAATATCACCTTCTGTGATATTATAGGTAGCAATAGTGAAAGTCAGTGGAGAGTTCAGTTCCGTTAAGACTGTGCACAAAGCACAATAATCGTATTCAGAAAAGTCGCTTTTGATTAATTCAGGATTAACTTCGGAAATGTTGAAAAAACGCAGTAGGATAGCAGTCAGGGTAGGGACTGACACAAGACATGTCGACAACACGTCGGAAACAGACTTCATGTTCTTGATACAAAAATGAGAGGAATTTGTGATTCGTTGTGCCAGTGTCTTCCAAATGTTGGCATTGTCATCTAAAATTGAGTCCGTCCTATGCCCTCGGATGATCAGTTCACTCCGGAATCTCCTCGGCCCTTCTCGGCCCCAAGCGTACCATGCCGAACGGAGTCCAGCGACGACACATCCTGCAGCAGCAGTCCACACAATGACCTAAAGAAAAGGAGTTAAAAACAGGCATTATTATTATTGGGGAGGAGCCAGGATCGCGCCCAAGATGGTCGCGTAGGTCTTGGGCTCCCGAGACCCCTGCCGCCCGAGACATATCCTGTTCATAATCCTGTACTCAGGCCCTGAGCGCCGAGAGGGGGCAAGTTGCGGTGCCGAGCACTGCATTCGGCGTTCCGATCGGCTCGGAAATGACAGTGTGAGATGACCTGGCAGAGCCGCGGCCTAACTTGCTGTAAGCCGGGACCTCGAGTGGAAGAGGAGCCCCGGCCGTAATTGAATAACAGCGAGATCAATACCGGAAGCCTCCGGCTCGGTCCCGAGAAAGCGGGGATTTCTTTTCGCGAGGGCCCCCCACCTGCTGTGACGCATTGCGCCCCCCCCTGGAGCTAGCGGGGAGTGGGTACGTGGCCTGGAAGACAGGTGGTGACGAAGCGCTTTGTCCCTGTGGGCAGTGGACTTGATTGAGGCAGCTGGAGCCCCCCCCACTGCCATCGACCTGCAGCTAGAGATACATCGCCATTGGAGAAACGGGAAGCGCCTGTGGAGCTCTGGGGGCTCCGGTGCCTGCTGCACCCCGGTGGTGAGGGAAACCCCCCCCTCAATATGTGATTGATACCTGGATAGAGGTAGGCTGCTTCATGTCAGCGGAGGTGGCGCTGGAGTCTGGAAAGACTGGACCTGTTCTCGGCTGCCCTATGCCTGCACCTGCATTGTTAGTGGGAGTGGGAGTTCTCAGCCCCCCCTGTTCGGCGGACTGTGACCCCCCTTTTTTTTTCCCACGGCGGCTTAGCGCGGCGATTTTATCGCCGGACACCTGGAGAACCGTGGTGCCCGTTTTGTCTACCTCAGAAATCCCGAATGCAACGTAGAGGTCACGCAGGTGACAAATCCTGTGGGAATGCTGGAGGACCTGTGCACTTTTGCTCTGACCTCTCGGTGCTCACAATGGTGTGCCTGATGGCCCTTGAAGAGATAGCGCATTGAACTGTACTTGGTGTTGGACGTGTAAGCCCCAGTACATGGTGGTTCCATGTGCATGGTCTTCTTTTCACTTTATCTAACATGGCGTCAAAGCCTGAAGCGGACAAACAGCAGTCAAGGGCGCCTAGGGGATCTAGATTTACTCAAACTAACAAACTGGACCGCTACACGCAACCTAGGGGGTCGCCTGCTGGATCCGGGAAGTCTCAGGATGCTGGTGCGGAAACATCGCCCACCGGGGCGGAGCCTACATTGCAGGATGTGATGGCGGCAATCGAGGGGGTGCGTACATCCCTAGGAACCAAGATGGAGTCGCTGGATCATAAACTGGACACGGTAAAAATAGAAGTCAATTTAATCCGCGCAGACCTCACTAAGACCAGCGAAAAGGTGAAATCTCTTGACATTAAAGCAGCCAGTCTCACTGACGATGTGGCATTGTTGCAACGGGAGGTCGGTGACCTCAAGACCGCAGGTACTATTGCAGGTCGCAGGTTGGACGAGTATGAAGGGAGAGCTCGGAGAAATAATGTACGTATTATTGGGGTGCCTGAAAAGGCCGAGGATCAGTCCGCTGATCTCTTCGTCGAAGACCTCATCCTCAATCATTTGAAACCCAGAGGCCTGGGGAATTTTTTCACAGTGGAGAGAGCACATAGAGTTCCAGGTGGGAGACCGTGCCCTGGGGCACCACCCCGACCGATAATCGCGAGGGTACTTAACTTCAGAGACAGGTACGCTATCCTGCAGGCTTCCTGAAATGGAGTCGCCCTTCAATACGAAAACTCCGCGATCAGTTTTTTCCCTGACTTCACGCAAGCAGTACAAAAACAAAGACAGACTTTTATGAGTATTAAGAAGAGACTCCGAGACTAAGGACTGAAGTATGCTATGTTGTATCCTGCTACGTTGCGAGTTGAACATGAGGGACGAGTCCTTTTCTTTGATATCCTTGAGGTCGCTGCGGACTGGCTGGACACGATTCATCCAAGAGACGGGGAGCGGCGTGGGAGCGGAGACGACGAAAGTGGCCCTCAAGACAAAGAATAAGGACTGTTGGAGCTGCGGGTGTTGTTGGGGGGGTTGGAGTGGGAGGCACACAGGGGTAAACGTAATAACTGATTGAATGGCTGAACTGCACACATGAGCCTGAGGGAAATGTTGGGGCTAGGTGGGTAAGATGGGGCGGTATTCCTCCTCAAAGTTACTTTTCGATAGTCTAGTAGTTAGATTATGGGGCGACAGGCACACTGCAAGTTGGGGGCAGATGGGAACCGTGAGCAGGGGTGCAGGGCGGGGGGGGTGCACGAGTTTTGTTTTGGGTTGAGTTGCTGTGTTATTTTTTTGTTTTGTTTGTTACATTCCAAGGCTTCATTCAGAATGGTAGTCAGGAGCTGAAGAGACGGATTTGTCTTGTGAGTGGGTTTCTTATGTTTATTCAGGGCATTGTGTATCATGGTGTAACTATTCATAGTGGCTTGTCGGTCGTGCGGGTGTTGGGGGAGGGTTTGATCTTCCTCGTCTTTCATGATGGGGGATAGGGGGTTGAAGGTAATGAGTTGGAATGTGAATGGGTTGGGGGACAAAATCAAAAGGAGTGTGGTGTTACAGTTCCTCAAACGTCAAAAACCTGATATAGTCCTGCTTCAGGAGACACACCTAGTAGGAAATACATGTGGAGCGATGCATAGGAAAGGTTATCGTCTTATAGCACATGCGGGCTTCACTTCTAGCTCTAGAGGTGTCGGGATCCTGCTTAAGAAGTCGCTCCCGATAGTAATAGATTCAGTTGTGGCAGGTGATAGAGGGCATTATGTAGCGGTATCGGGGCGATGGGAGGGAAACACACTTTCTTTGGTCTCGATTTACGTCCCCCCTGGTTTGCAGGCCACCACTTTTGCTGCCTTGGGAAAAGTCCTGCTGGACCTCCCGAGAGGGTTGATGATTGTGGGAGGAGACTTTAATGCAGTGGTATCCGGCTCAGTAGACAGGCATCCGCCCGAGATATTGGGCGAGCGCAAAGATGGTTGCCTGATTGATGCCTGGAGGCTGTTCCATCCTGTTCAGAAGCAGTATACTTTCCACTCGGGGGCACATGGCAGCCTTTCTCTAATTGATTATTGTTTGGTACCGGCGGCTCATGCGACGTATGTTACTGCAGTGAATCACTTAGCTAGGGGCATATCAGATCATTCACCGGTTTGGCTTAGGTTTGAGGTTAACCCCGGGATGGGAGGAAGGGTGGCCCCAATTAACCGCTGGTATCTGCGCAATCCTATAGTCCGGCGAGACCTGTTGAAGGAGTTGGAAAATTATTTTCGAGAAAATGAGGGCTCTGTATCATCATCGATCTCGCGTTGGGAGGCGTTTAAGGTGGTTGTGAGGGGCCAGGCCTTATCGCTTATTGCAGGAGTTAAAAAGCATAAAGATGAGGAGGTTGTGAGAGTGGAATCTGAAATTGTACACATAGAAACTGAATTGGAACAGGAGGTATCCCAAACCCGGCTCCCCATTCCACAACTGAAGCAGCTTGAATATAGGACACTGGTCAGGGAGAGTGCGAGAGCATTGAGTAGGGAACTCCAGGGTCGGCTATATGATGTCGGAGATAAGGCAGGGAAATTGATAGCGTGGCTGGATAGGAGGGACAGAGCTGATCGTGTTGTGCCTGAAATTGAGACTGCAGAGGGAGAGCATATAACAGATCCTCAGGGCATTGTGGACGGGTTTGCAGATTACTTTCAGAAAGTTTATACTTCTGTGTCAAGCCGGCCTGAGGAGGATTCTTGCTCTTTATTGAGAGATATACAACTCCCATGCCTCTCTGAGGAGGATCGTGAATTCATGGATAGTGAGCTCACCGCCAATGAGGTTGCCCTGGCAATCCGCTCATTAAACTCGGGTAAAGCCATGGGCCCTAATGGACTCCCAATTGAATTGTATAAACTCCGACCAGACAGGGTTGCCCCCTATATGAGGGATATGTTTTTGGAGGCTAGGGAATGTGGTTTACTGCTGTATGATCAAAGGGTAGCCACGATTGTAGTGATACACAAAGAAGGGAAGCCACGATCCAGCTGTACTTCATATAGGCCAATCTCGCTCTTGAACGCGGAGCCTAAAATACTGGCCAAACTGCTATCGAATAGGATAGTAAAAGTGATTGGTGACCTCATACATCCCGACCAGTCGGGCTTCATCCCACATAGAAACACGGCTTTGAATTTACGCAGGTTGCATAGAGTTTTGGCCAGGGCACAAACCTTACAGGAGCCAGCCGTAGTTGCGTTGTTAGATGCGACTATGGCCTTTGATAAAGTGGAGTGGTCGTATTTATGGGCTGTTTTGGCAAAGTTTGGTTTTTGTCCCGTGTTCATTAATTGGGTGCGTCTATTGTATACCGAGCCGCTCGCTCAGGTCGTGGTTAATAATCGGGTCTCGGCGCCATTTTGTTTGGGACGCGGTACTAGACAGGGTTGTCCATTATCTCCCCTTCTGTTTTCGTTGGCTCTTGAGCCTTTGGCGGCCTGGATCCGTTGGGAGCCTTCGATTCGATCGCATCTCGTTGTATGCTGATTTTACTTTATTTGACTTCACCCAGAAAGTCCCTTATTGTGGTGTGTGACGTTTTGACCTCCTTTGGTAGAAATTCAGGTCTTGTGATAAATTGGGCGAAATCCTGTTTGTTTGTTCTGTGTGGTGCGGCCCCATCCCCCCGCAAAACTGCTTGATACAGATCTCTACAGAGGGGTTTATGTACCTCGGGATTTATATTTCAATGGCCCCTAAAGTTAGATATGATAGAAATCTTCTCCCTCCGCTAATCAGGTTGCGGAGTGACGTAGCCGGATGGAAGAGGCACCCGCTCTCGCTACTGGGGCGTGCGGCCCTCTTCAAAATGATGTCCTTACCCCGGTTTTTATATAAATGTAAATGTCGGAATTTGTAAAGCGCACAGCTACCTCCACCGGAGGTGTCCCGGCGCTGTCCGTATACCGCATAGGAACCCTTCCTGGCTTTCCTGGGAAATGTCCACTCCTGGGCACCCCCCAGGTGTAGCCAGGCATCCCAGCGCTTTTGGGGCCGTTGTGGAGACTAAGCAAGCTATTGCCCAGAGTTGCAGCGTGGGACCCATGATCAGAACAGGTACTGAGGCGAGAATATCCAGTCAGGGGAATTAATGAGTCGGAGACCCGCCGAGGTGGGAATCGAACCCTGGTCCCTGGCCAGAGCTCTGCATCAAGGTCTGCCTGCTCTAACCATTGAGCCACACTTCTCCACAAAGTATGCCCTTCAGAACACGCTAGATGTAGTACCGGCCGGTTATTTTCGAGAAATTGAGGGAGTGCAGCGCAGCCTTTTGTGAGACGGTAGACTTCGTATAGCACTATCCAAATTCACGCTCCCATGGTACGATGGAGGCATAGCCCTCCCTGATATTAAGAGATATTATTGGGCCTTGCAATTGGGAGCCATTGACCACGGTACTTACGGGCCTGCGACTGATCCGAGTTTTGCAATGGATAAATGGTTACTCCCAGGGGGTAACTATACCAGGGCTTTGTATAGCAGATCGGGGGGGGGAATTTGACAGGGCCAACTAGGGTGGCGACACGAATATGGCATGATGCGACTAGTTCATTGGGCTGGAAAGGCCACCCTACCCTGGCCACCCCGTTGTTTGGATCAGAGAAATTGGGCAAACTCTGGAACACTAGGGGTTCCGACAAATGGGACCTGATAGGAATCTCTACCGTCGGAGATATCTGGGTTAAGATAAAGGTCAAATCTTTTGGCGAACTGCAAACTGAATACAAATTGAGTAACACGGAGTATTTCCGATATTTACAAGTGAGTCACACATTCAAATCGGCATTTCCGGGGGTAGTGGAGATACCGGAGGCCTCACCATTAGAGGATAGAATCTTAGATGGGCATTTGCCCGACAGCACTATCTCTCTAATCTATAAAAAATTGATAAACAATAGAGTAGTTTAGAAATGGGGGATCCCACCTGCGCTCCTTAGTATCAACAAACCTAATTCACCAAGTATATACTGATCAAAGTAATCATAATATAGAAAAACAATTATGCTGTATTAAACACTCATATTATTTGTGTCGTGATCAAATAGTCACTGGTCACTAGGTACAGTATACATTCCTCTGCTCCTGGTGTGAGATTTCCAGTAGTACATCAAAAGACACCAAAATAATGTCCACAAAATAATGTCCACAAAGTAGTATTGAAACGTAGAGTGCTTCTTTTATTCTTGAATTTTGTTCAAACGATGTCAATAAATCCAATTCACAGCCAACACGTGTTTCATCTGGCTTATCAAATCAGCCAATGACTTCATCAGGGCTGTGTTAAAACATCAAATAGGTATATTTCAGCAATCAATAATCTTTGCTACAAAGATTTCTCAAACAACTAGAATGAGTAAAGTAAAGAGAGTAGACTCCAGTGATACTGAGGAATGGAAAAGAAAGTTCCTACGCCACCAGGGTTATATAGTCACCATAGTGCATACCCATTATATCCAAAGTACAGTTTGAATATCAAGGTCAAGGTCAATATGTCTTTATTTCGAAGTAAAATTCATAAAAGACAGCATACAATACATTAAATATTAAACAAACAAAATTCATATAAATATTGTTAAAAAGTTATTAAACATTCGAAATGACATTACAAAAAGACTTTACAAAAAAAAGAAGACCTTCATACATTATCATTTTAAGAAGTATTCAAGTTCCTAATACGTATCAACCAAGCTCCTCCTAAAAACTTGGCCACACAAACCACAACGAACTCAGATTTAATATTTTGAAGCTTCCGTAGTGCTTCGAGGTGGCTCCCCCTACAATCCAATCTGCTACATAAAGGTTTCAGCCATTTTTGGCGCGGTGCTCGATAGGCTGGACATCCGAAAAACACATGGCCAATGCTTTCCACGTGATCCGGGCAACAGTGGCATTTGTTGTTTGCATTCCCCACCCACTTTACAGTAAAAGAATTAATGGGAAGAGTCCCGACTCGGAATTGGTGATACAATTTCCGGTCGAGAGTTTTACATATCAAATCCCAATAGGGCTCTAAAAAAGGTGTCAATTTGTGGGTTAAAAAAGCCCAGTTCTATTGGCATCTGAAGATTGGATGACTAGATTTGATTTAACAGAAGCCCAGTATTGATCTTTGAAATCTTGTTTGGATGGGAAGATGGAACCCCCCGGGTTCGACCACAGCTTGGGGAAACCCATAGTAAACAAGATGTGTTTAATTTCACTGAGCCAGGGAATTCTATTAGCACCCCACAACGATTTTACCTCCTCCAATTCTTTGGCAAAGAGGCTAAGCTCAGGTGTCGTCCAGAGCCGTCCCCATAATGCCACAAGGCGAAACCGGGCCAATTCATTTAGTGGTTTACAACCTAAATCTAGCAGCAATGGTTTGGTGGGTGTAGACTGGGGGAGCCCTACCAGATTTCTCAAGAACTTATTCTGGGCTGTAACCAAGGTGGACAGATCTTTGTAACCCCAAATGTCTGCACCATACAAGGTAGCTGTGTTAATCTTGGCCTCGTATATCTTTAAAACTGGAGCAATACGTTTGGTCAGGGATCTCTTCTGTTCCTGCAATAGACGAGTAAGACGAGCAAATTTAAGGTTTAATGCCTCAATCTGGGGTTTCCAACTAAGTTGGTGATCCAGGGTAACACCCAGATAGGACATTGCCTTCACCTGTTCGATAAGAGCACCATTCAACCTAACAGAACTTACTATCGTTTTTTTTGTTGCTGAAAACCATAAATTTGGTTTTGTCTACATTGATCTGTAGATCGTTTGCCCTGCAAAACTCTGCAAACCTGTTTAGGGCTGTTTGCAGCCCGCTACGGGTTTTAGAGAGAAGCAGGGTATCGTCAGCAAAGATTAACATCGGGTACTTAGACCCACCCAAGGATGGTGCATCGGTCTGGGAATTAGTGAAGAATTTGATAACCTGGTTGATAAAGAGGAGGAACAGGGTGGGGGCCAGCACGCATCCCTGGCGTACACCACGTTTTACCGGGAAGCTGTCGGTCACCTGACCCTGCTTAACCCACCTCACTCGAGCAAAATTGTCCTCATGTAGTCTCATCACTAATTCCAAAAGATCGACAGGTAAGCCCATAAGTCGCAGGGAATCCCAAAGTTTTGCTCTAGGGACCAAGTCAAAGGCCGACTTAAGGTCGACAAAGGCGGCAAAAATAACCCCTCCGCCTAAAAAAACCACCTTCCAATATAGCATTGTGAGTCTGAACACCTGGTCTATAGTGCTTGTGCCCAGTCTGAACCCAGCTTGCATGGGGGATAATATGTTTTCCTGATCTATCCATCCCTGTATTCTTATAAGAACCATTCTGGAGACTATTTTTTGGAGTGAGTCTATCAGACTTATGGGGCGATAATTACTTGGCGATGATCGATCACCTTTTTTGAAGATAGGCAGAATCTCTGCCCCTTTCCATGATTCGGGGATCCTGGCCCCCGCTGCAACTGCATTTGCCAACATGGTAATATATGGGACCCATACTTCGAGGTTTGATTTAAAGAGGTCTGCAGGGATAGCATCTAGTCCTGGTGCTTTCCCTGGCCGAACAGAACCAAGGGCGTGCTCAGTATCAAGGAAGGAGAAGGTGGGTACAGCCTCAACGTTATTGGGAATAATATCCAGTGCAGGCTTGTTTCGTATAACAGGTACTACACTCAAATCTTCAAATTGAGCGGTGAAGAAACCCACCCAATCCGATGCAGAGACATAGTTAACAGGTGTTTGGGAATCCTGGTCCCTCCCCCACTTAACTGTCTCCCAAAACTTCATTTGATTAGATGAATTACACGCCAGGAATAGTTCGGACCAATAATGGTCGTTCCATTCCCTCTTGGCTGCCCATAAGACCTGTTTATAGATTAGCCTGGCATTCTTGATATTATTACTGATCCTCGATTTAACTGCAGCTATTAATTTACTATGTGCTTCCCTGCAACTCTTGTTGTACCACCTTTTACGTACATTATCTCTCTTGGGCCTCGTTGGCTTTGTGAGCAAATTTTTTAGTTCCATGAAGCACTTCTCATGTAGATTAATAATAGGAGAATCAACTCCACTAAGGGGAGGTAGGTCCGCCATTTTAACCGTTGTGCTCAAGACCACTTCCTCTATTTCTTTGATAAGTAGGGGCTCAGATATGACCCTAGGCCATTTTACCCGTCTTCTGTCACTACACAATATAATTTCAGAGGTCGGGCAAGATGTGGCAGAGAGTCTTTTACTCAAACCCGGTACCCTGAGGCCCATGGAGAGGGGGTTGTGATCGCTCTCTGGCCTAACCACTACCTCCATATCTATTACAAATGACCAAGAATCAGCTTTAACTAAAATATAGTCAATTCGACTTCTACTGATTCCGTTGTCGAAGGTTGGTTGGCCATACTTATCAGAGGGAGTACGGCCATTGACTGCCCGCAAACCCCACTCCATACAAAAGCCTAACCAATGGAGGGCCGCCTCGGTTCCCCTAACACCCCTATCTATGGTCAGTGGAGGGATATTCCAAACGGTATCCTCCTCTGCTCCCACATCCTCAGCTAGGCTAAGGATGGGTTCGAATGAGCAGTTCAAGTCCCCTGTCACTAGGAGAAAGCTGTCTCGTCTTAAGTTCCTCAATAGGAAGTCTAAATCATTCAAAACCAATTGCTTGCGGCCACCTTGACTACCTCGTGCCTAAATATTGATTAATACTATGTTCTTTTTAGATCCCTTCCTAAGGTTAATACATAGGAGATCGGTGTTATCTATCATGATTTCCGAGGATTGATACCCCAAGGAATCTCTGATCCACACTACCAAACCTCCAGAGGCTCTTCCCTTAGGGCCCTGAATAGCAGGCTTATAATGATTCAAGTACCCCGCTCTGAATAAGGGGGCAGTTGCCCAACTTTCCTGCAATACAACAATGTCATGGGTGTCGATGAAATCTGCCCAATCATCATTATCCAAGCGGCCCCTTAACCCTGCTATATTCCATGAGATCACTTTGAGTAGTCCCACTTGACTACGGGTAGGAATATCCCCTGATGAACCTACATCTTCCACCCTAGACTCGTCAAGCCCAATTACAGGGGTTGAGTCCGTACATGATCTTTCTATGGGAGTAGTTCTGTCTGAGCCTACTACTAGCGGGGGCAAGAGAGAGCCAATAGGAATAGGTGTAGGTTCGGGATCATATGTTGGAGTAATTACCCCCCGGAGTCAATCGACCTCATCTAAACATCCAAACATATTAGAGGTTGGAGCCCCTTCCCACCAACCATTGTGGCCTTGCCAATCTGCCCTGAGCCCACCTCGTGTAGAGTTTTGGGCAGTTGACCAGTTCCCCTCTGTATTCACATTCAGACCTTGCCAATCTGCCCTTCGCCCGCCTCGAGTATTGTTTTGGGCAGTTGACCAGTTCCCCTCTGTATTTACATTCTGCCGTGGGGGATAGAAAAAGGTAAGTGGCCTGACAACAATAGTAGAATTGTCGCCTCGTGCGTCCCATGAGCAGAGATGTTGTGCTGTACATGCATTTGCAAAGGAGACGACAATACAATCACCTTGGATAGATTTAGGAGTAGGACCAACCCAGGGAACCCTAAGTACCATTAGGATGTTACTTCGTAGATGACTGGGTAGCTGTCTATTAGTGTTAAGCCAATGGACCACCTTGTTTTTCAATGACCAATGGTTCTCTTGAGATAGTGACTCTAAAACTGGTACACCAGCTAGCACTACAACATATGGCCTAGCATCAGGAGGTAGATCTATAAAATTATGTATATTTCCATTTCTAGGTCCCTGGAAATATGTGCGAGGGTTCACTGTCTTATTAGGTTGTTGGCCCACAACCCGAGACCCAGGTTTTGTGGGTTGTGTGCCTTGTGCGGGGCGATGGATTGGGGCATTGGTTTTTAAGGTAGAGACTGTAGGGTTACAAATCGTAGTCCTAGGTTTGGGTATAGGTTTTGGATTGGGAGGGGGCTGAACTGGTGTTACTGTTACTTGGGCCTGTGAAATGCAGTCAACATCCTGTGAAATGTTTGATTCCATTTGCTTTAGACTAAGACTAGCTAAAGTGACAATAGTCTTGTCCATTTCTAATAGGTTATTTTCTATTCGTGAGAGTCTAAGTTCCAAGGGGGATAAAAGCTTTTTCAATGTCTCCCATACAATTTTAAGGAAGCTTTCATCACCCCCCTGTTGCTCACCAGGCTCATCCAGCAAACCCACTAAAGCCCCCTCTACTAATTCTGGGATGGTGTCCCCCACAGTTGAATCTAAATCTTCACTAACTGTACTGGTCCCAGTATCCTCGCCCTTCAATGAGATGTTTACAATGGGAACGTCATTGCCCACCCTATTTAACGCAGGGTGTCGACGGTTATTAAAGAAATGTGCCCTAGCAATTTTGGTCTTCTTACGGGCATAGGCTAATCATGCAAGTCGTTTCCTTTTGTGTATAACATCACTTTTATTGATACTTACAGATGATTTAGACATCTCAAATTTTTTGGGGATACCTACGGCCACTCCAGGTATATTTGACAACAGAGTCTGGGTGGACTTTGGAGATGCCAATACTGGAATAATAGGCTGCACTAAGGGTGGAATTGGGGGGGGGGTGATGAATATCTGCATTAATTATTAGTGGCCGGGGACCAGACAAACGCTCAGGCGTTTTTGCGGTGGCGATGGTACCTACGGATGAAATTACTAGAAAGGGTTAAGTCCTGGGATAATCTTCGTGCTGCTTCTAACTCGATGGAAACTCTATGTTGCATTTTACTGATTTCTAAGTCAATAGCCGTGTTAGTCTTAATAATAAAATCATCGAGGGTCCCATTGGGCTTATGCCCTCCCTTAGCAGTTTTACTACGACTACTCCGTGTGCACATAATATCCCGTAGGCAGAAATAAATAATACAAACTATAGAAGCAACAAGAGGGGTGGCCCAGTCCAGTTCTCTCCGTCCTCGAACGGCCTCAAACGGCCCGCTCTTTGCCCGGTCTTCGCCCATGCTGCGTCCCGCGCTGCGGGAGACTAGAACAGTTTATAGTCGAGGTTACGGACTGTGGGCGGAGCAACATGGAGAGCGGACCGGAAGCTGGTATCGGTCAAGCAGGGAGTCCTGGGAAATGGAGTCCCTGCAACGCTCGCAGCCCCGTCGACTACCGCAGCTCACCTCAAACAGACCACAGGCCCCTCTCGGCAACACACAAGCAGCCCCTCCCACGCCTTCAGGCGATGCGGCACCCGCGAAGGGGGTGCGGCGAGGTCCGAGTCCGTCGGTCCAAGGGCAGGTTCTCCTCCACAACGAAGTTCCACACAGGTAGGGTCTTGGAAAGTGGTCCCACAAGGAAGAGGGCAGTGGGGGTTTAAGTGGCAGCAGGTGGGCAGCGGGCGGAGCAACAGGGAGAGCGGACCGGAAGCTGGTATCGGTCAAGCAGGGACTCCTGGGAAATGGAGTCCCTGCAACGCTCGCAGCCCCGTCGACTACCGCAGCTCACCTCAAACAGACCACAGGCCCCTCTCGGCAACACACAAGCAGCCCCTCCCACACCTCCAGGCGATGCGGCACCCGCGAAGCGGGTGCGGCGAGGTCCGAGTCCGTCGGTCCAAGGGCAGGTTCTCCTCCACAACGAAGTTCCACACAGGTAGGGTCTTGGAAAGTGGTCCCCCTGATATTAAGAGATATTATTGGGCCTTGCAATTGGGAGCCATTGACCACGGTAGTTACGGGCCTGCGACTGATCCGAGTTTTGCAATGGATAAATGGTTACTCCCTGGGGGTAACTATACCAGGGCTTTGTATAGCAGATCGGGGGGGAATTTGACAGGGCCAACTAGGGTGGCGACACGAATATGGCATGATGCGACTAGTTCATTGGGCTGGAAAGGCCACCCTACCCTGGCAACCCCGTTGTTTGGATCAGAGAAATTGGGCAAACTCTGGAACACTAAGGGTTCCGACAAATGGGACCTGATAGGAATCTCTACCGTCGGAGATATCTGGGTTAAGATAAAGGTCAAATCTTTTGGCGAACTGCAAACTGAATACAAATTGAGTAACACGGAGTATTTCCGATATTTACAAGTGAGTCACACATTCAAATCGGCATTTCCGGGGGTAGTGGAGATACCGGAGGCCTCACCATTAGAGGATAGAATCTTAGATGGGCATTTGCCCGACAGCACTATCTCTCTAATCTATAAAAAATTGATAAACAATAGAGTAGTTTAGAAATGGGGGATCCCACCTGCGCTCCTTAGTATCAACAAACCTAATTCACCAAGTATATACTGATCAAAGTAATCATAATATAGAAAAACAATTATGCTGTATTAAACACTCATATTATTTGTGTCGTGATCAAATAGTCACTGGTCACTAGGTACAGTATACATTCCTCTGCTCCTGGTGTGAGATTTCCAGTAGTACATCAAAAGACACCAAAATAATGTCCACAAAATAATGTCCACAAAGTAGTATTGAAACGTAGAGTGCTTCTTTTATTCTTGAATTTTGTTCAAACGATGTCAATAAATCCAATTCACAGCCAACACATGTTTCGTCTGGCTTATCAAATCAGCCAATGACTTCATCAGGGCTGTGTTAAAACATCAAATAGGTATATTTCAGCAATCAATAATCTTTGCTACAAAGATTTCTCAAACAACTAGAATGAGTAAAGTAAAGAGAGTAGACTCCAGTGATACTGAGGAATGGAAAAGAAAGTTCCTACGCCACCAGGGTTATATAGTCACCATAGTGCATACCCATTATATCCAAAGTACAGTTTCAATATCACAAAATTCACCTTAATGGAAACTGAATCTTATCATAGAGGATTATCTCATCATCCTGACGTTGAACGGTATATCCGTTATCTATATGGGCAAGTTAACATAGACATTTATTGGTTAATAGTATAGTCACAATGTCCAATCCTAGTATCGGCACCACATTATGCCCAATTCTATAACCCTTATTACATGGGGTAGGGTCATCGGATATAAAGAATAGCACGATATTCATATCTCTCTGGACTCACCATTTATAATCGTCACCATCAAATCCCAAAAGGGTCGTCAAATATATACATTTATGGAAAGTTCCCAACCGAATGAAGATATATAAGTATCTACAATAGGAGATTAGAGTAATCAATCATGAGGTTTAGTATAAGTTAATAGGGAATCACAAATAATATTCCCTCAAACATCCAACTCTTACCTATTTATTATCATTGAGAATATAAGGCATCACGTAACTCAGTATATGGAGTTCATATATTGTCTGTAATCAATGATATAGATGAAGGGAGGAGTAGACCTTCTGGTTGATCTGAGGGATAAATGGACGCGTGATGGCATTGAATTATATGGTGAGGATTGGCAGTTGGCTGTTTCCTCCCCAAAGAAGTTGCTATTCCGGCCAGACTGAGACTTGTCCAGCTGAAGATCTTGCATAGAGTGTATGTTACAGGCCCGCGTCTGGTCTGGTCCGGATGGGTTTAGCTGCGGATGGTCATTGTCGAAGAGGTTGCGGTCAGTTGGGTACATTTCTTCATATCCTTTGGGAATGTCGCTATGTAATGGATTACTGGGGTGCGGTATATGAAGTTATACAGGAAGTACTTGGAGTGGTTGTGCTACCAGAGGCTAGAAGATGTCTCCTGAACATATGGGAACCTACAGACCTGAATATTGCACAGACTCGGTGGGTCCCTCTAGGTAATATGATAGCTAAACGTAACATTGCTCAGCTCTGGGGATCGGAGAGACCACCTACGTTAGAGGGGTGGACAGAGGATATGGATTGGTGCATGTTCCGTGAAAAGACTGTGTACCTGGCGAGAGGTCGCCCTCAAAAATGGAGTAGTGTTTGGGGCTCATGGAATCGGTATAGAGGGGATATATGCACACCACTTGCTGATTTGATATTTGATGTCCCAGTGTCCTCATGATCCTCCCGTATATGATTATCATGTTTTACTGCTCGATTCTCCCCCCTTCCCCCGCATGTTATGACTATATGTGCAAAGTATCGTGATATGGGACTGGTCCCCTTGAATTTTGTGCACCTGTATTTTTGATGCCCTGTGTTAAATAATAAAAAGAAATATAAAAAAACAGGCATTATCCATTCTCGAAGATATCATTTATCAGCTGGGACTGTGTACCATTTTTCCTGTTCAGGCTTCATTATCAAGATAGTATTATCGATGCCGGTTGCTATAATTTCGGCCTGCTCAGGGGGTTCATTAGGTGACTGAACCCACACTCTGGCTCCTGGATTTTTATCAGTTGAGCCAAAAACTCCTTCTCCACGGACAGTTAGCAAGGTTGGGGCAGTCCCTTTCTTTACCACACCGCTGAAAACAGACATAATAACCAATTGGGCAATTCGATCCGCAAGTCGAATTATTAAATCAGAGTCACCGCTGTTCAAAAGGATGACTTTAATTTCTCCTTGAAAATCGCAATCTATGACGCCCCCAAGCACTTGAATGCCTTTTAGTGCTAAACCAGATCGTGGGGCAATCAAACCAAAGTGTCCTGCAGGTATTTGGACACCAATTCCAGTTTCAATCAGCACAATGTCCCGCTGTTTTATTGTAAAGTGTTTTAAAGCGTGCAAGTCAAGTCCGGCAGCTCCTGGAGTTGCCCTAAGCGGAGTCAAGGCTCCAGGAATAATTTCCCAGTACATAATGGTAGCCACAGCTGTATGGGGTTGAACATTTACGGAAGGGTACAACATTCGCATCAAAGGTGTATCAGAATTCAATAAAGGACGATTATTCAAAATCTGTAAAGCATCAGTTAAATGGTCTCTTCAATAACGCAATGAACCATGAGACAGTTTCCTTAATTGATCTTTTAAAAGGCCATTCATTCGCTCAATCAAACCTGCAGCCTGTGGGTAGGTAGGAATATGAAAAATCCATTCAATGTTATGTTGAGCACAATATTCTTGAGCCAATCTACCTTTAAAGTAGGAGGCATTGTCAGATTGAATTTGCAATGGACTGCCGTAGTACAGTGTAAGTAAATCTAGAGTTTTGAGTGTATTCATTTGTGTAGCACGTTTATAAGGGGAAGCAATTAAATAACCTGAGAAGGTATCAACTACAGTACATACGTACTAGCAATTCTTACTCATTGGCAAGCCACCTATGTAATCTATCTGCCAAATCTGTGCAGGTGACTTACCTCGATGTAACTTACATTTCACTATCTAGGGTACTTATCGTTGTTGGGAATGCTGACAAATAGGACATTGTAAAATGACAGTTTTTATTAAATCTAAAGGAAGACATATTCCTCTATCTGCAGCCCACCTGCTAGTAATCCTTGCTCCAAGTGACCCGCTTTTTGGTGCGCTCACCTCGCCAATCCAACCAAGTCAGAGTCCTGCATGTCCACCACTGCCTCAGAAATGTTTGAATTTTCATCTGCAATAACGTTAAATAATCTATCAATGGATTAAAGAGGGGAATGAGCATCAACATGAAAGACTGTGACAGTACTTTGAGGCAATAAATCCCAAATTTCCTTCCAAAATTCTTTACCCCACAATTCCTTGGAGTTTATTTTCCAATCATGTTTATAACACGTAGAAAGCCATACTGCCAAACCGTTAGCAGTCGACCAAGAATCAGTTTAAATGTGACATGTCCCTGGCAATTCCTGTTTGAAAGCCTGATAGACAGCATACAGTTCTGCAAATTGGCTACTCTTTCCTTCACCAGTAGTACTCAACAATTTTTGCTTGACAGGGTAGTACGAAACTGCTTTCCAATGCCTCTTTGCTCCTATGTACCTCGCTGAACAATCCGTAAACCAAACATGCATTCTATCCTCCACGGAGAGATCACTGAACGGCTTACCCCACTGAACAGGAGATTCCTGCACTATAGGTACGGGGCAATTTTTGTCTGCCTCTTCAATTGGCACCTGCGCCACCCGCTCATGCAACATCGCAGTACCCTTAGGACCCACACGAGCCCTGTCCTGTATGTACCACTTCCACTTGATGATACTAGGTTCTTGTGCGTATCCAATTCTATGAGTTTTAGGGGAGCTAATGACCCACTGCATAATAGGAATTTCAGGTCTGAAAATGACATTGTGCCCTAACGTCAATTGCTCAGTGTCTCTCAGAGCCCAATAACATGCAAGTAACTGTTTCTCAAAGGGTGTATAACGCTCACCAGCATCAGGCATCTTCTTAGTCCAAAATCCTAAAGGCAATTTTGCCTTGCCCTGTTTTTATTTATTTATTTATTTGCAATCTTATACCGCGCTGGGAATCGACTCCCGAAGGAGTATCTCCGCGCCCGTGGCATCATTTTAAGCAAAGCAGGTTCTTTCATGTGTCCTATTTCCTAATATAGATAACCTAATATTGGAAGAGAAAAGTTTTTAGTTTCTTCCTAAACGGAAGGTGTTCCCTGCATTGTCTGATTTCTCTGGGGAGATTATTCCATAGCTTAGAGCCGGCAACAGAGAGGGCCCTGCCCCCTTGCCTTGTCTTCTTAATCCTTGGGACACATAGGAGTTCTTGATCTCCTGATCTAAGCGATCGAGAGGGAACATATACACCAAATATTTTAGACAGGTAGTCAGGGCCTTTCCCTATAAGGCACTTAAGGATAATACAGCACGTCTTGAACATTACCCTCTGTTTCACTGGAAGCCAGTGAAGTTTGACCAACAGGGGTTTAGATGGAGTGTGTGCAGGGGCATTAAGGACAAGGCGTGCCGCGGTGTTTTGCACAACCTGCAACCTGGAAATGACCCCCTCGTTGGCAGCTAGCAACAATCCGTTGCAGTAGTCTAGTCTGCTCAATACGAGCGCCTGTACCAAAGTTCTTCTGGTGGTATCAGGGAGCAGGGGGAACACTCTTCGGAGAAGCCCAATAACATGGAAACAGGAGCCAACCACTTGGTTTCCATGTTGTTTCAAGGAAAGCTCCTGGTCCAGTTTTACTCCGAGATTTTTCACGCACTGTTTGGGCTCAGGGACTGGGCCCAGATCTTGCGGCCACCAGTCGGGAGTCCACAGGCGTTTAGCTTCCCCGAAGAGCATCACCTCCGTTTTGGAGACGTTGCACTGTAAGAAGTTTGAGGCCATCCACTGTTCCACTTCTTTCATGCCCCGGGCAAAGGAGTTTCGCACTTCAGATGTCAAAGTTTTGAACGGAAAGAGGAGTTGGGTATCGTCCGCGTACGATACTGGGATGAAACCGTGGGATCTCATGATGTTAGCCAGGGGGGCCACATAGATGTTAAATAACGTAGGGCTCAGACAAGAGCCCTGTGGCACCCCCTTAGAGATCTCCACCTCCTCCGACCGAAACGTACCCAAGATGACACTTTGGGTACGTTTTATGAGAAAACTCCTTAGCCAGGCCAGCACCTTACCCTCCAGCCCGATGTCTAATAATCTGGAGGTCATGGTGTCATGTGACACCGTGTCGAACGCCGCTGACAAATCTAAAAGCACCAGGATAACGGAAAAACACTTATCCTGTAGCATATGCAGATCGTCAGCGACGGACAACAAGGCGGTCTCGGTGCTGTGCCTTGGCCTAAACCCGGACTGGGAGGGATCCAGCCCTCCTGCACTTTCGATAAAACCTGACAAGTGCCGATTGACAAACTTCTCCGTCAACTTCCCCAAGAATGGGAGAAGTGAGATTGGTCTAAGGTTTGTCAATTCAGTCCATGGCATGGTGTTATTTTTCCTCAGTGGTCTCACCAGTGCACGCTTCCAGTCTGAGGGAACTTCCCCTGTGCTCAGGGACATATTGATTACATGTTGAATTCCTGGACCCAGATCATTAGCCAATAATGGCATAATGCGTGCCGGGATGATGTCTGAGGGGCACCGGCTCTTTGTCTGACTAATTAAAGTGATTACCTCCTCCGTTGTTATGGGAGGGAATTCTACCAACTTTTTCGGGCAGTTCGTTTGTGCTCCAGTAGATAAGTGAGCCATATTGTCCATTGTAGTCATATTGTTGCTGTTATCCTTGGAGGCTAGTATTTTATCATATATACCCTCGATCTTTCTGGTGAAAAACTGAGAGATGTTATCACAGAGTTCCTGGGATGCTATCTCCACGGTCTCACAGGCAGCAGGTTTGAGGAACTTGATATAAGACCCTTGCATTATTTCCTGCTGCTGATAGTTGGGCTGCTATATGTTGTTTACGTGCAGCCCGGATGGCTTTGTGATAGGTGTTTTGAGAGATCTTATACTTCTCCCCATCCTCTGCCTTGTGAGTTGCCCTCCAGAGTTTTTCTAACTTTCGTGTGGTTAGTTTTAGCAATCTCAAGTTCTCTGTGAACCATACTTCTTGTTTAGAAGCAGCTCGAAGTTTGAAAGTTCTCAAAGGTATAACCTCCTTTATGGCCACTGTCACTGCTTCCTCAAGCTTACATAGTGCAGTGGTGACATTGCCCATACATTCATCACAACTGGGTTCAATATATTTCCCTCTAAAAGCGTCTGATGTTAATTTATGCCAAGGTCTCCTGGTGTCTGCCATCAGCCTCTGTGTGGCTTGAGGTTTGTGGTTTATGCGGGTGTAAAATTCAATAATACAGTGGTCTGTCCATTCCACCTGGATAGGGGGCATGCATTCTATAGCATTTGAATTGGACAGCATTTGAATTTGCCATAGAATCCAATTTGCATATGGACCCTGTACAGTCACGTTTAAATCGACATCACCGTCGCACACTGGCCACAAATCCAAAGCATGTTGAATCGCCTCTTTAGCCAATTCAAACGCGGTTTGCTGCGGCTCACCCCACTCAAACACATTCTTTTTACGTGTAACCTTGTACAAAGGAGCCAAAATCTGACTTAAATGGGGAATATGTTGTCTCCAAAATCCAAACAAACCAATGAATCTCTGAGCCTCTTTTCTAGTCAGTGGTACTGCACATTCTTTAATTTTCTGTCTCACTTGTGGAATCACTTCTCGATTTCCCTCATGCCATTGAATACCTAGGAATTTCATGCTCTGTGCTGGACCTTGATATTTCTCAGGATTAATCTCCCATCCTCTGCTCTGCAAATGAGTTACAATCTGGTCTAACTGAGTTTGGACCTGCTCTTGTGTCTCACCTTGAATCATTATATTATCGATGTAATGACAAATCTGCACTCCTGAACTTAATGGCACTTCATCCAAGTGCTCTGCCACCAGCCGGTGACAAATTGTCGGACTATGCAAGTAGCCCTGTGGCAAACTTCAAAATGTTATTTGTCTACCATTCCATTAAAAACTGAATTGTTCCTGACATTCGGGAGCAATGGGAATGGAAAAGGAAGCATTAGCAATATCAATAGTCGCGTACCACGTCCCTGGATGTTTCTGGATTCTCTCTATTAAGGTAACAGTGTCTGGTACAGCAACAGTCAAAGGAGGTGTATGCTTGTTCAATTCGCGGTAATCAACTGTCATACGCCATAATTATCACTCTTGCGCACTGGCCACACAGGATTATTCCAAGCAGAAGTAATCAGAATTACAACTCCTGCGTCCATCAAATCTTGAATAGTAGCACTGATTTCATCATGCCCACCAGGAATTCTATACTGTTTCATTGAGATCACTTTAGTTGCTTGAGGTACTTTTATAGGGGGAATTTTCAAACACCCTACTCTCAAAGAATTAACTGAAATATAATTCTTTGTTCCAAATTGATAATATCCATCATCCAAATGTAACATCATTCCTTTTAAAATGTCAATTCCAATTATGAATTCAGAAAGGGGCATCACTAGCACGCTATATTCTCTTTTTGGTATCTTCCCTATTTTAACTGAAAGTTCGTTTGCACTGCTGGGGTCTCTTTACCGCCTAGCCCTGTAATCGTAAAATACTGTCCTTTAAATTTCTTGGGATTTTCATATATTAAAGTGGCCTCCGCTCTTGTATCTACTAATGCACGGGCCCATTGTACATTACGATGTCTCCAAAAAATCTCTATATCTACATATGGTCTATAATCTCTATGAGCCCAATTCTGTACTGGAGCTGGACCTATTTCCTAGTCATTTTTGTCCTTGTCCAGCGCCCAAGACAGATCAGGATAAAGACCCTGATACCCTTCTATAATTTGAAGACTCATCTCTTCTCTCTCTCTGGTAAACTTCGTCACCGCTTCTGTCTGAATATCTCCGCTCGTGATCTTGTTTATTAACCTTTCTGCTCCCTTCCTTCCTATCTGGACCCCGTTTTCGAAACAGGTACCATAACTTAGAAGTAGGTTCCCCATCGATCTCTTCTCTGCTTACCCCATCTTTAATTAGGGCAAAAAACATGTCTCGTCTGGTTAATCTGTTGTTGTCTGTACGGACCTCAGGTCTAGAAAGTCTTTCTACCTTCATCCATTCTCCTAGTTCGCCCAGCCGCTTCAATCACTTCAGCCAATGTGTTCCCTGTCTGATTTATTAGCAATGTCATCATCACCTGCTTAGAAGCAGGAGGAGCAGTACGAATGATTAATTTGTGTGCAGCACCTAGAAAAATAAAGGTTTTCAATACCTCTTCCTTTAATCTTTGTGTCGCATCTCTCTCAGTCTGATTCGGTCGGATATTTATGACTACAACCAGCCAGCCAATTGCAGCAGACTAATCTGATCATCATCTTCGTAACTTCTAAAGTGTTCCTGAATGGTCGGATCTGTACTTAACGTGCAAAATTTGGATGTATGTCGTTACAACGCATGCTATTACAACGCATGCCTTTAAGACGCAAGTTTTACAACGCAAGTCATTACAACGACTTGCGTTGGGGGCGCTGGATAGTGAATAGTTTAATTTACTATTCCAACTCCAGTCCCCGTGGATAGTAGGGAAGGTGTTGGATAGTAAATTAAAACTATTCCCTATCCTAGAGCGCCCCCCAGCGCAAGTCGTTGTAAAAGTTGCGTTGTAAACGCTGTTCCCCGCAAAATTTCACTGCATCTCCATGATCTAACATTATGCCTGCAGCACCCAAGTAGAAAATACGAACCATCCATGTAGGTAAATTCTCGCCAGATCTCTGCCGAAATCTGTCCAAAATGTCATTAATTTCTTGTTGCATAAAGTCCTCTAAGCTATCTAAATCTGTCCCTTGGGGATTCTGAGGACCACCCTGCAATCTTCTTCGATGTATCGGCTGCGCATGCACCTCTCTGTGCTCTTCTGATCTATTCTCACTCTTATTCTTAACAGGCTCCGTTTTTTTATCCTCCTCCTCACCCGAACCTGAAAACTCTGAAGAGTCCCAGATATTTCCATCCCACTTTTCGGGGTCCCAGTCAAACCCTGCTTTGGCAATGACTAAGGGTACTTTTATTCTATTGACTCTGCCTCGTCTATTTCTGTATTTGTACTTAGCAATGCGCACCACAGCCCTCTCTGCTACAGTCTGATAAGTTTCCAACTTGTCTGCCAATAATTTATTTTGACATCTCAACAGCGTGTTAGCGTTCTTTACCTCCACATACTGCTCTTCAAATTCTTTGCATTCACGCTGTAATTTCACACATTTTTCATGCACTAATCTGTAAGCATTTAGCAAAATCCACCCCCTTCGTCCTAATATAGGAAGCTCTTCTCCTTTCATTACCGACACTTTCTGCAAACATGACACCACGTGAGCCGGTTCAGCTTCGAGCAAACACCAATTCCAGCTTTCACTCAAACCAGTAGAATTAGCCCACTCATGAGCCAGTACTCCATACGGAGTCGATTCCCACCCGGGAATCTCCAAAGGAAATTGAAATTCGGTCTTTGTTTTCCTAGTAAACATGATATATCTTTTCTTTATAATTCACCTAACTTCAACTCTATAAATGTCACAACGCCAAAAGGTAATTGATTTACCTTACACAATTTCCACCCTTCGATCCTGTGAGTCAGTACGATAACAACACCTTCCGGTGAAATAAGTACATACCTCCTCCACTATGTTAGGATAACATACTTAGAATTTGGACATTCCTGCTGGGAGCCGATTTCCCTCCCGTATCAACAACTACCCATTAGAGGGGAAACTCACCCATCCCTCTGTAGGCACTTGGTAATAAAGGGGCCCGACCTTCCCTCACAAGGAATACAGACAAATTATATGCTCTGGGGTTTCTTTATTACATAATGATAGAATGACAAGAGAAAGAAATAACTAAACATCACAGTAGACATTTGTAGCAATCACCAACACCTACATATATGTAGAACCTGAAAATAAAAGTAATAATAAGATACAATAGGTATACATGAAACACCTCACCATAATATTAGGCATCTTTGCATTCGAAGAAGGGTCCGTCTCTCTCTCCCTCTCTGGTTCGGTCAGGACTCTCTGTTCCACAGTCATGACTGCACGTCTGCACTGTGATGTATCACCAGACCGCCAAAACCACCAGACCAAATCTCACCCTCTCTTGGACCCCCTTTCTCTAATATAGAACGCAGCTCTCCATCGAAGTTTCTAGCAAACTCCGCCTACTCTTCGCACGGGATTCCTGTACCACCTCGTCCTGAGGACACAACAGCAGCTGGTCAAGCTTTTGCTATCACTCCGGCGCCGAGTGAGCACATTCCTCCAATAAGAACCGGTCCGCTCTAGTTCATAGTCGGTGAACAACACATAGGAATTAAAACATAGCCTCTCGCCTAAAGAGGGTCAGGAAGATGGTGTCAGAAAAGAACATGGCGTCACTCGAGCATAGGCCTCTAGGCCCGAAAAAGAGCAAAGGCAGAATATCATGCCAAAGCAAGTAGGCAAGCCCTGCCATTAGGTGAGGTAAAGTCGGAAACAGAAAGAGCATCACACATGTCCAAGTAACAGCAAAATATACTGAGATGGTGGTGGGCAACGGTCATAACCGATCCAATCATTACAAATACCTCGGTCACATCAATTTAGCAACACACAGCTCGTTTAGAACGAACACCATACTGGACTACACTTTTGTCTCCCTTGAGTTGTTCCACCAAATTACCCTATTTCAATTAGGCGATGAAGGAGATAGCGATCTACGGCCACAAGAAATCAAACTCAGAACAATCGTCTATAGGTTCGAGCAGTGCCGGGCCCCTCATGGAACAGACTTCACTATTAACCTCAAGAGAATAAAATTTGAAACTGCCACAGATTGCAGAATGCTGGGAACTGCAAAAGAACACTTTGACTTGAGGGCCGGACAAGATGAGGTCAGGAAGTGGGAAAACTTCACGGACACCATGGCAGTCTATGCAACTAACATCAAACCCAAAACCCAACAGAGATTCGGAGGACTGAAGTTTATATCGCAATCTGCTATGAAAGAAATTAAGCACACCAAGAATTATATCTATCACTCATTGAGACAACTACGGTGTAATCCTCATGGCATAACACAATTAAGATTACTTTGAAAGAAAAAGGCTCTGCTGAAAAAACAGAAAAGGGATGCTAATAGAGAAATATAGAATGATCTATGGGCAAAACTACACGCTGACATCAAACAAAATAACAGCTCAAGTTTTTGGAGAACCATAAATCAATTTGTTCATCCTAACCACGATGGGATTTCCTCAAACATTTCGGAGGAAGTATGGACAAAATATCTTTGGTCTCACTTCCATCAAGACACAGAATTTAGTACAAAGGGGGGATATTCTTCGGTCACATCAGAAGATTTTAACACCAGCACAGCGTATGCAAGTAGCAACCAGATCGCACTACGGGAAGCAGATGAAGACATCTTAATTGATGACTTGCCAACAAATCGAATCAAGATAATTAATAGGGAAATTGGCAAGGGCAGGAGGGAAGGGGTAACCTGGCCCAAATGGAATACCACCGGTGCTCTACAAGCAAGAGTCAACTTTTTGGGCTAAAGCACTAGAACCACTGTTCAGGGAAATAAGGACGACAAACATCCTGCCAGAGTCCTGGAGAGGATCTATCATTGCACCAATCCAAAAGTCCGGGGATAGGTCAAACCCACAGAACTATCGGCTAGTGGTATTAATGGACAATGAGGCCAAAAATGTTGCTGGAATGTTACTAGAAGAGCCCCAGGCATGGGCAGAAGAAACATCCGCTACCCCAATAAACCAGACTGGATTTGCAAAAAAAATTGGGACAACCACAAATATAATAACGATGGCAATGCTTTTTGACCAGGCCGAAACAACAAGGAATTTCCTGCATTTATGTTTTATCGACTACAAAGCAGCCTTTGACCACTTCAATCGAAACAGACTATGGTCCAAACTGCATAGCTGGGGGCTCCCCCAATCCCTTCTAAATCTGCTGATAAACCTGCATACCAACACCTGGCTCCAGATTAAGTTGGGTGACGGATAATTCCTGTTGAGACGCATACAAACGGACAAAGGGCTCAAACAAGGTTGCGTTTTAGCCCCTACACTTTTTAACCTGTTCTTAGCTGATCTTGTACCGATATTAAATGCCTGTAACCCACATTCTCCAAAACTGGGAGACATTTTATTGCCATGTCTCCTATACGGGGACGACATAGTCCTGATTAGCCAAACGAGAGTAGGCCTTCAACATCTTATAAACGCTACACAGGACTATTCAAAATAAAATGGTGTAACGATAAATCTGGAGAAAACAAGACCCATGACAGTCAGTAACAAAAGGTAAAAACCTTCAGCATGGTTCTGGGGAAAGACTCGAATAGAGAACACCTTGGAATATAAGTACCTGGATGTAAAGATAGACAAAGGCGGTCAATTCCTGGTGCAGAGAAACAGCATCAAGCATAAAGGCATTGCCCTGGCAATCTCCTTAAAAACTCTGAATTCTAAACTAAGCGGTCCATCGATTCTGCCTATAGCGCAGGTGATTCATGCAAAGCTACTGCCAACAATTACTTACAGTAGTGAGGCGCAGAAAGGAAGAGATGCCAAACTATTTGACTCCACAGTAACAACTACGTATAGGATCATATTTGGGCTGCCTTAACATACTTCACCCCCGCAAATCATGCTTGAGTTTGGCATACAGAAGCAATCTATTGCGAGACATGGGGCATACATCATAACGTGGGACAAAGTACGGAAAGCTGCTCCTGGCACATTAAATGCAGGGCTATGGAAAGAGATAGAAGGTTACACCACCTCATCCGCAGCGAGATATCTTAAAAACGTCTTACACAAATTGGGATTGAACCAACTCTGGGAAACACCCACTAGCACCGGCGTGCTTAAGAAACTAGTCTGGAAAACCTTTCGTGGCTGGAGGACAAAGCCTCACTCTCAGAAAGCTCTCACGGATGGATGACTTTGAATACCTACTGTGAGCCAGCTGCTCAGAAGTACTTCAATTTGGGTGATGCCAAGCATACAAAAATTAGTTTTACGAAGTTTATACTTGGCCTGCTACCCTGCATCCAGCATCTTCCACCCTGGCTAAAGGAGAAGGTGGACCCTAGGTGCGGGTCAGCACCGGAAAATCTGCTGCACCTACTATGCTCTTGCAAACAACTTTCACAAGAAAGGAAAGAACTGCTGAAAGTTAAATTCAACCACCGAGGGGTACGAACTAGGAGGCAGGCTGTCCTGGCTTGTTTTGCACCGAGTGACCCTCAATTTAACTGTTCCTTGGTAAAATTCATGATAGAAAAGAAAATGTCGGAAACAGAGTTATTGGCAGAAAACCAACCCGGTGATATGGAAAAAAAGCAGGAACAGGAGGAGCTCGGTGTCTAGCTCCAATGAACTTTATTCCTGAGCTACAAACTCCTCATTTTGTATGTATTATTTTGTATGTATTAATGATTAACACACTAAGGAATATATGGACTTAAACCAAATATCCAGGACAACAAACAAGATGTGCACTGCTGCACATAATGTGCCTAAAAACTAGACACTAGATTTGCAACATTTGCACAATCATAGTACAGTCTTTTAAAATAATGTTATTGTTTTTAGAAGTATGGAGTTTTTATATGTAAAAATTGTCTTGAAATGAAATATTCTTGTATTGCAATGGTTTTAACGACCTATGCAAATAAAATAAACTCGAAACTTTAAACCTCAAGTCTGAGTGGCAGTACCATTGTGAGAGGTGAGCTGGGCCCCACTGTGTGAGGAAAGGCTCATAGTCATCTTTCCAACCAAATATTAGGGTTCAGTTCAGTTGTTGGAAGAAAGCTGATTTGTTCCAAAGGCATGACCGGAAACTTCCCTGCCGAGGTGATTGGGGAGAAGAACTCAGACTCCAATCTTAAGTGATGTCCTGGTTAGGAGCTAGGATCTTGGTCAACAGAAAGAGGCCCAAGAAGATTCTGCTAATTTTAGATTGATCAACATGTTTGACAATTTGGTTGCCATTCTAGTGAAATTTATGTTTGTGCCTGATAGGAATGATGGAGCGAGATTTAGAAATAAATTTGTTTCAACTCGCAAAGTTACACTTCCATAATGAATAATAAAATTAACAAGGTGTGCATTGTAATGTACTAATCAACTTAGAGTAAAATTGCAATTCACTACACGTGGGTTACTAATATATGTGCTTTTATATGCGCAATTATGATGCAAATGCATGTGTGTGTAAAAATAATAAATTAATCTTGTCTTTTGTCTTTGTCAGAATTAAATGCGGCTGTTTATAATGGCATGTGCTTATTTCTGTGTGCTTATGTTTTGTTTTTCTGTCTTAAATGTTGCACAAATCTGTCTTGTTGCTTCATTTGCTTCTGCTAGGTAACATAGATTAATGGGTAATTATTAGCAAAGGTGGGTGGGTAACAGAACAAACTTTATTTCTCACATTAATCGATGTTTTGTGTTTGTTTATATATTAGTTTTGAGAGTGGGCCTAATGAAGATGGCTGCCAGTACTGCAGCCTTCGAGACTTGACCAGAGCAGACTTTTTACCCATGCGCAGAACATTTTGCCGAGCTGACAATGTCTATGCGAAGAAATCCTGGTCGTTTTGAATGTGTTCTTGGTGACATTTCCAAGGACAGGACGGATGCTGTTAGGCCTGCCAAGATTAGGAAGCAAATGTTTCCTCCGTCAAAAGAATCGTTTTGAGGAAGCAAAGAGGAGGGTGAGACTAAGAACAATAAGGGCAAAGATGAAGCCCCGGACTTGGTCATGAGCGTGTGACCTCACAGTGGACTGTTGTGGCTTAACCAATGAGCTATCTGGATTGACAGGAAAAAATATTCGTTACTGATACTTTAGTTAGTTAGAAAGGTATAAAAACTGATCCCCTGGGAGGGTGGGCGCGCTTGCTGCTCATCTTCTCCTGACACCAGTTGGGCATGACGTGCTGACGGACTTTCTTGGAGCACGTAAGGATCATTAGGGCTAAATTACTTTTTTCTTTATTCTTTAGGTGAAGTGAATTTTAGAAAGGGACGTTAGGGCTTAGGTGATGAGAAACTGTTTATTCCTTTGAAACCTTTGAAGGATGCTAAGTGATTTCTGCTTAAACTGTCAAAACCTCTTACTAAATCCTCAAATAATAATGCTTGAATAAAAAGATTTTAAT
This sequence comes from Lissotriton helveticus, assembly GCF_964261635.1. Taxonomy (NCBI): domain Eukaryota; kingdom Metazoa; phylum Chordata; class Amphibia; order Caudata; family Salamandridae; genus Lissotriton; species Lissotriton helveticus. The sequence goes on along the minus strand of NC_136058.1, from coordinate 390,002,724 downwards.
GCACTTTCTTTGAATAAATAGCTAATAAACAAGATTTTGAAAAGACAAGCTGGACTTGTTATTTTAGAGTCATGTTATCATCAGCAGATCCATTAGCCTAAGTGGCTTAATTAATTTACAAAAGTTTATATAACCATGGTAAAATTAATATACTGCAGTTGTATATAAATGTGTATATAATTTGTGAATAGGTTCTTAATTAGGCCACATGATTCAGTTGCTCAAAATATGTCATGTTAGTTTATGGGCCTTGTTAGAGATTTATGATTAATGGTGAGTATTGGGGAGTTGGGTAGTGTTGCTTATGACATATTTTCTTTAGGGGTGTCTGATCAATTTTCTGGTAGCAGAGTTACGGTTGCTATGGTAACTGACATGCTACATGGTAATTACATAGGATCGATGTTTAACATATGTTGAGTTTGTTCACTTGTTACATGTAGTCGAAAGGTTTTTTCCTGCAGTGTGAAAAATCCTAGCTTGCCGGCATATGAGTGGTGTGACAAAGTGAAGTTGCACAGTGCATTTGTTCTGTTTCAAATTAGTGATATTGTTATCACTAGTGTTGTGGTCGTACAACACGAATTAGAGATTTAGGTTTGCTAGGTTGAATGCATAGTGAGGATTATCTATGAAATTGTAACTTTCGAGTATAGGGACTTAGAGCCTGTTTTAAGACTCACTGTGAAAGGAGTAGTAGAATTATCCAAACTTGAGTGAAGGGTAAGGTAACATCGTTTATTTTACTGGTGAATGTGGATTTCTATGGTTGGTTACAGTCCTACCAAGATCTTATGTATGAGTGATTAGGGAAACTTTCCATTTGAGAGTGCGTAAATGATTTTGTAATTCCGTTCGAGTCAAACTTTGAATTGCTACTTCATGTGCATTCAGAGCGAAACAAGTTCGTTTTTACCTGATAGAAGGGTAGAGTAAAAGTTTACTTTATCAACGATTGTATATTCTGTGAGAGTAGCGTCGTCTATTCCACGCAAAGAATACTTGAATGATTGTAAAAACTGTCACTTTATTTTAGCGAAACAGACAAATGGTTTGTTCTTTTGTCGTTATTAATTGAAATTCATTGAAAAAGTGTTCTTAAAATGGCGCTGTGAAAAGTTTTTGTGAAGGAGGGGTGAGCGCTAAGAGTGAGTCACGAGATGCTGCAGCGGCTGTGTACGTCACGGGGTCCGAGCTGTGATTGGCTAACATACGTCACAGCTAGCACACTGATTGGCTCACGTGACTCTGATGAGCTGTTAGCTGACTGGTTCTTTGGGAAAGCAGCGATTCTATTGGTTGAGCAAGGTGGTGACATAGCTTAACTTGATTGGCTTGTTGGTGTGTTTCGCGCACGGATTGGCTGGTCTAGCGGAACAACCAGGAAATATTTACGATCATTTTAAATTAAGTGGATTTGATTACAAACATGAGTTATTATTACAAGAAAGAAGAGAAAAAGCTTACATGTCTTCAGAAATTAAAGAATTTTATTTCACCTGATAAGAAAATTGAAACACGAGGTGGAAAATTACTTCATAAATATAAAACACCTGCAGCGTATATGGAAGGTGAATATGGTTACCATACTTTTCTTTGGTTTGATGTTTGGATGCATTATACTAAGGATGATGGTGGGTGTTTTGGCCTGGCCGGAGGATGGCTCATTTAATATGAGGATTTTGAAAAATTTAAGAGAAAAAATGACAGCTCTTGTGCCGAAGCCTAGACCAACACAATCTGAGGCTTTAATTGAATGGGAGGATGAGATGTTTCAACTTCAGCGGGAAGCAAATGGTATGATGAGACCTCCAAAATCATCAAATTTTAAACGAGAAACGCATGAGGATAGAATGCGTCGGTGGAGACAGGCAGATATGTGTGATGGTCTCTATACAGTGAGAGAAATGATTATTGAAATACCAGGTCAAAAGAATATCCAAAAGAAAAATAATGCTGTTATAGACAGTGAATCAGAAGACCCAGTTTTAGAAGAAATTTATTTGACTAATAAAAAACAGACTCCTTTAAAACCAGCTTGTTCATGGTCTACTCCGATGGTTTCTGCAGGAACCACACCAAGTGCACCTCCATTAAATGAGGGGTCACCTAGATTTTACCCGAATAATTCTGAAACTTTTGAAACTCCTGAAAGGTTGGAGACAAGAACTAATTCTAGTGTTTACGGTGAGAGTAGAAATTTTCCTGAAACTCCTATGGGAAGAGAAGTTCCTAAAAATTCGATGGGAGCTGATAGAAATGAGGAAATTCCAAGTACTTCAGAATATTTACGATCAAAAGAAGAATTAATTCGACAATTAACTATAGGCATGGAAGCAGTGACAGTTCCAGTAACGATTGGTCCTGTTCAACCAGTATTTGATCAGGGGGAAATTAAGCAACCAGGTTTAACAATTCCATTAAATGCAGAAATTCAAAAAGTAGCTGAAAATTTTTATTCAGAATTAACTGAGATACATCGAGAAAAAACAATGATGCCTGATTTAACTTTTAATCCAGGTTCATTATGCAGAACACCAATGGGTGCAGAGTCAGATACTGAATCTCCAGAAAAGAGTGTTGAAAAATCAGATTCATCCACAAAGCTTGATGTTGCAAAACTTAAAGCAGATTTGGAGGAACTAATCATTGGTACAATTGGTCCTGACAGCTTAAAGCATTATCAAGATGATGAACTTTTATTCATTTGCAAAAGCATACAATGGAAAACAAAGAATAAATATGATCAATTGGAAGAATTGGCTGCAGAATTAGAAATCGATTTGAGTAAACAGAAAAATTTGGGAAAACATTACAGATTAGATTTTACTGAAAAATACATTGGGAATTTTAATACAATGGGAAGAATTATGCATGTAAAAGATTTGATTGTGTACATTAAAAAATTGGGTGACTTGAGCAAATGGAGAGTGAAGTGAAGTGGACCAAGAGAAAGGAGGAAGAAAGGAGAGAAAGGTTGGCTAATCAGTTTCCAATGAGAGAAATAGCAGGTGGTGGTTATGTTCATGTTCCCTGGTCTAGACAAGACATTCTGTTGTTCACAAATGATTTTCCTCGGCTGAGAGAGAAGCCTGTAGAATGGTATCGACAGGTGGATAGATTCATTAAAGTGTCAAAAGTTTTGTGGATTGATCTTGATGGATTCTTTGACATTGTTGTCCCATCAGATCTATGGACAGAATGTAAAATTGCTGTAAGTTGGCCAAAAGTAGAACCAGCTCGAGATTCAGTGACAGGTGCTCCCTCGTCAGAAGTCATGGGACTATATGACAAAGTGATTTACTGGTTGAAAGAAAAAATTCCCCCGAAAGAAGTAGATTGGGTTAAAATAGATAGAACAAACCAGGAGCCAAAAGAGTCAGTACATTCATTCTATGAAAGGTTACTGTTGGTTTTCAAACAGTACAGTGGCTATGAAAAATTAAGTGAAAAGGACATGAGCCACTTCATTTACAGATTTGTTTATGGTCTCAGACCTGAAATTGGTGAAATGATCAGGAATGGTATTGTTGGCTGGCAGTCACTCTCAGTTGACGACATATTGAGAAAGGCAAAATACTGCAGTGATGAAATAGATGCCAGACGAAAGAAATTAAAGGAAAAAGCAATGTGGGCACAGGTGAAAGTAGCTGAACAGCAGATTGCAAATTTGGAGAATAAGAACATAAATTACAATCAGAATCAGGGTCAAGGAAAATTTAAGGGAAATTTTAACAAACCAAAATTTAATGTTAATATTGAAGAGCTAAAACAAAAATTGCCTTGTTTTGATTGCAGAGAAATTGGACACTGGAAGCGAGAGTGTAAAAATCCGTCCCAGAAATGTTAAAAATGCATCATTGAATCCACAGATGCAGAATGATGTAAATCTGCAGCAACAGCTACAGCGACAGTTAAACGAGCTGAATCTTCAGCAACAGCTACAGCGACAGTTAGCGAATCAGCAGAGCCAAAATCCACAGCCTCCTCTCCCAAACTGTGGAGGTGGTCAGAGGTATAATTCGGAAACAGGATTCAGCGGTGGTGACCAGGTAATAAGAACTCAAAGAACAAATGTGCCAAATGTTTCTGGACAATTTTTGTTGACAGAAAATGGAGGAAGTGATTCAGAGGATTACTTATGACGGTGCCTGAGAGAGGGGGAAGAGTGTGTGCTTGGAGCCACTCTTGAAGTTGACTAGTCTGGTCCATATGTAAATGGTAAAGTGAATGATGTATAAATCACTTTTCTTGTGGACACTGGTGCTACTCGTTCTACTGTTAGATCAGTGGAAATTGAAAACCTCCCTCTCTCTGGTGAATCGATCCAAGTAGTAGGTGTAGCAAATCAGCAGATCAAAACAAGTTTAACAGAGCCTGTAAAAATTGAAATTGGCAAGTTCAAAGATAAACACAGATTTGTAGTTTGTAACAGCAGTCCTGTACACTTGTTAGGGAGGGACATTCTCTGTAAAATGAATTGCAAAATATATTGCTCACCGGAGGGTATTGAGCTTCAAACACTAGAGGAAGTCGGGCTTTACAAATTAACAATGTTAATGGTTGAGGCAGAGGAAAATACATTATTTCCTGTATTTGACAAAGAAAATTTACCTAAAGAATTAAAAAAGACAGTCAAAGCTGAAATTTGTGATTTAACTGGAAGTGAAATGGGTTTGATGAAACATGTTGATCCAGTCAAAATCACAGTGAAACAGGGAATAGAATTTCCAAAATTCCACAGTACAAGATGAAGGCAGAAACAATTGAGGGTGTCATTCCTGTAATTGAAAAATTCATAAAACAGGGTGTTTTAAAAGAAATTTAAAGCAGTCCTTGTAATTCACCGATTATGGGGATCAAAAAGCCAAACGGAACGTACAGAATAGTTCAAGATCTGAGAAAGGTTAACCAGATAGTTGTTCCATGTTGTCCAGTTGTTCCAAACCCAGCAGTAATTCTTTACCAAATTCCGCATGATGCAGAATGGTATACTGTCATTGACCTTTGCAATGCGTTCTTTACTGTTCCATTGCATCCAGAAAGCCAGGAAATCTTTGCGTTCAGATTCCAAGGTCGCACATTAGCATGGTGTCGTATTCCTCAAGGGTATACAGAGAGTCCATCTATCTTTAATGAGTTGTTAAAGAAATCATTGGAGAATCTAAATTTACCTGGAAGGTCAACATTAGTCCAGTATATTGATGACTTGCTTGTTGCAGCAAAAACACGAGATAACTGTGTTACAGATACGATTACTCTTTTGAATCATCTGGCAGATGAGGGACATAAAGTGTCACCTGCAAAATTACAGTTTTGTAAGCAAGAAGTAAAATACCTTGGTCACAGAATTGCAAAAGGAATCAGACAAGTGACAATTGAGGGAATCAAAATGATTCAGGGAATGCAACCTCCAAAAACACAGAGACAGGTCAGAATGTTTTTAGGAATGGTTGGCTATTGTCGTCAATGGATTCGTGGATTGTCGGTAATTGCGAAATCACTGCAGAGACTAACAAAATCAGATATAAAAGACCCAATTGTACTCACAGAAATTGAAATGGAAGCTTTTGAAAAACTAAAAAGAAGTCTGTGTGAAGCACCAGCTTTAGGCATGCCAGACTATGAAATAGATTTTGAGCTATACTGCAGTGAAAGGGAAGGATGTGCATTGTCAGTTTTAATTCAGAGACACGGAAAACTGGGAAAGCCAATTGCATATTTCTCAGCAGTGCTTGATCCAGTTGCAAAGGAATTACCAGTTTGCTTAAAGGCAGTAGCTGCAACAAGTGTGAGCCTTGAGCAAAGTGAGGGAATAATCATGGGATTTCCTGTGAAAGTCTATGTACCCCATTCAGTTGAAATTCTTCTCACTAGAAGTAAAACACAGCATCTAACAAGTAACAGACTTACTAAGTACGAAAAGGTTATTCTGGGATCAGATAACGTCTCAATAGCAAGATGTGTGAATTTAAATCCTTCCACATTATTGCCTGATGGTACTGTTACAGAAATCAGAAATGAAGATGATGTTGACCATGAGTGCTTGGATGTTTTGGAATATTGCACCAAGCCAAGGCACGACATTAAAGATGCTCCTTTGCCAGAGTCAGATTATGTTTACTTTGTTGATGGTTCTTGCCTGAGAACAGAGGAGGGCTTTTTGAGAGCAGCATATTCTGTCTGCACAGTTGCAGATGTTGTTGAAGCATCATGTCTTGAAGGAATTCGTTCAGCTCAAGTAGCAGAATTGATTGCTTTAATTCGTGCATGTGAAAGAGCAATACATTTGAAAATCACTATAATTACTGACAGCCAGTATGGGTACGGAGTTGTGCATGATTATGGACAGCTTTGGTCTCAAAGAGGCTATTTAACATCTGCAGGTTCACCAATCAGAAATGCAAAATTAATTAAAAGATTGATTGATGGTATTCAATTGCCAGAAAAGATTGCTGTCGTGAAATGTGCAGCACACAAAAAGGGAGATGATTTTATAACAAAAGGAAATGCTTACGCAGATGAGACAGCAAAATATTGTGCGAGAAATAATTTTGCAATTAATCGGGAAAAGAATGATGAACATGCCTTGAGTTCACTTATGCTAACATCTGTAGTTGAAACATGGCAGGGAGTCAAAGATTTACAAGATGAAGCCGATGATGAGGAGAAAAATACATGGTTGAAAGCAGAATGTAGACAACGAGATGAGGATGGAATTTGGACATACAAAGATGGTAGAGTAGTTTTACCAAACTGCATGATTGCGGACATGGCTAGGATGTATCATGGTTTGGGACATATTGGAAGAGATTCGATGGTTAGGCTTTTCAGAGAGACTTGGTTCAATACAAAGTTCAGAACCATTGCAGAATCTCTTTGTCAGAGGTGTCTAACTTGCCAACAAATGAACCCAATCAGGAAAACAGTTGTGGGAATGGGAACCATAGGACGGGAGGGTGGTCCATTTGTGGAAAAGTAAATTTTGCCATGTTCTGTGTCCCTACGAGTCATCCATCATATGTTATGTGTGCATGATTAAATATGCATATGTATTCCCTATGTTCGATTAAAGACGCAATTATAGTTGTGTCCACCTTTAGTATGTCAGTTTCCAGTTCTCGTGAATACTACGAATATCAGGCCTATGTAAAGCCACGTTGCCACGTTTCTCAGTGTGCACGTTATTCCATTGTAAAGTCCCCGTTTCTAGGCCTCAAAAGGGCCCGGACACCAGATTCAGCTCCTGTCTCCTGTCTCCTGAAGCCTCGCTGAGGAGCGATACAGCCCCCACCTGTATCCTCGACCCTTCACTTACTTCCTGCCTCGCAGTGCCCGGCTCAGCCTGGCTCTGCCTCTGAGTCTGCCAAGAGTATGTTATGATTCCAGTTATCAGTCCAGCCCTCCTTCTCTGCATTCCTAAAGCTACTGAATCGCATCAATAGTTTCCGTCATTGTCTAGCCTTCACGTCTCCATGTTAGAGAAATACTGTATTAATGGTCATTTAATATTCTTCATCACGCACTACATGTAGAATAATGCATGCTCTAGTCTTAGAATCAAGTTAGCCTTTCCCCTCCTGACTTCTAGTTTATATCAACATGTTCTCTAAACACCAGATACTAGATACTGCTTAGGTACATGTCGCCCTGACTCTCCAGACTTCAGTCTCTGCTCCTAGCACAGAGTTCGAAGCCCCCAGCTTCTCCTAGTAACACGTCATTGCTAGTTTGCGCGCACCATCAGGTTAGAGGTCCCGGCTCCTTAGGTAGCCCCCTCCATGTTTCCGCCCCATTCATGACATATTCTGTTACGTTTGCATCACATGTCTATGTATACGCCTCTGTTACACCTCTTTTCACCCTTATCTTTCGCGACTGCTACGCGTCACGCCTATTGCTCCTCCCACTGCTACGCCTATTGCGATGTAATGCTATGTGTTTGCGTTATGTATATATGCTCATGTATTATTATTAAAAAGTTATTCCTTCCTAGCGCGCTCATCCCAGATCCAGCCCCAGCAGCTGCTGGGCCCTGCCATCCTATTCCTATGCAGGTTGTCCTGTTCCTGTCCTTTATGCTGTAATAAACCTGCAAAACTCCTACTACCTCGAATCTTGACTCTTATTTATTGAGCTATCTGTTATTCATTTATTCATTCAAAAATAGATCCGGTATTATTTATTTATATACCACATAATGGCGCCCGAATAGGGACCTGCCCTTTCCCCACGCGTCGGTGAAGCCACGCCGACCCCCTGACCCTCTGCAGCCGTGACGGAACCATACCGTGCACGTGCAGATATTTCTGCTTCAAGTATCCCTCAGGCCCACGGAGGAGACGGAGGAGGCGGTCCAGCATCCAGACGAGACGGTGGAGGAACGCGGCGAGTCCCGACCAGAGCCCAAGCCGAGAGTCCAAGGTCCGAGGTATCCGGAGGTCCACCCGTAACTGAAGTCCGAAGTTCGTCATCCGTCGTCGTAGCAGTCCAGTCCAGTCCGAGGCCTTCCGTTCTTGCTGCCCGGTGAGTACCGTTACTGGGGTAGTATCTAGACAGGGTCAATCTAATTGACTCTGGTCCGTGGGTTGGTGGTACACAGTCCCACAAACGAAGTGTTCACTCCGGTGGATACGGGTCCTGACGTGTCTCTGTATGAGACCGGTAAGTTTTCGTACTGTTTCAGCAGTGCATCTAGTTTCTGTTCCAGTCAGTTCTGTTCTCGAGAAAATTCATGTATTCTGTTTTCCGTATTCCAGGTAGTATTCTGTTCGAACTGTTATTTTAAATGTTCTTCATGTATTTTAATGTCGTGGTATGAATGGGGAATAAGTATCGTGTTCATTGTGTATTGTATTGTGTCTAGATTACAGTCCAGTCATGCCCTTGTTTTCTAAGTTACGTCAGTTAAAAACTAGAAAGGGTCTGCTGGAAGCAGCAGTTCCTGTCCCGCCTAGGGACAGTCCAGGTCATTTTATGTATCAGAAGCATGGCATAAGCGCCATTTTGTATCTAGACTTATGGGTCGAGTATACCTAACAGTTACAGGAAAAGTATAGATGGCCTGTATCAGGCACATGGGATGCCGAGTGCATCATGCGAGTAGAAGAAGCATTATGGAAAAAGAAAGCCAGACAGTCACAGAAAGATGCCATCGAGTTATGGCGCAAAGAATCTCATAAAAGAACCGAAAAAGAAATCAGAAAGTCAGAATTAAGTAGAGAATCCTTGGAACGAGCCCAAGAAAGGGAATTAATCGAGATTGGTGAACAAGTTAAAACCGAACAGTCAGACAGACAGAGGCATGCCCTTATTAAGGGTATGTATCCTCTTCTTGCCGAGGGCTTGCCAAAAGCGACCCCAGAGGCATCCAGTAATTTCCCGCCACCATTAGTTCCGACCAAGCTACGTCACAAACAGACCGCAGCTGATATTTTCATTTCGTCCTATTTGGACGACACAGTCCCAGAATATGCAAATCCTGTTCGCGCCCCGCCAGTCCCTGTAAATCAGGCACTCCCCGCTCCTCCAGACACCGGAGTACCTGTTACGGTACCCCCGGTCCAGCCCGCCATACAAGTCCAGCCTGCATTTCCATTTCCCACTCTGCCAGGACGAAGAGCATCAGTCGCTGATTCTAGTTTAGGGGCCGCAGGAGGAGGTACTCCTCAAACCCCGCCGCCACACAAGCGTTTAACGACAGCCGAATTACATACACAAGCGTCACAACGTACGCCCAGACATCAGTCTGTAGCAGAAATAAGAAAAGCCCTTAATGAATGCGGCTATGATCCAGTCCCAGGCGAGGATAATATGGTTTTATATTCATTCCGCGTAAGAAAGGGGGCCGAGTATCTAGTCACCCTACCGAATATGAAAGAAGACCTAGACAGAATATATCGTTTCATCCGTACAGGGGATGATCCAGAAAGCATTGGCGAGGCCATGTCTCAAAGGAAAGCTGAGACCCAGCTCATGATATTAAAGTTTCTGATCAATTGTCTAATAAGAGAACAAGATTACCCGTCTAAAGATCCGGCTGAAATGAAAACCCTGACAAGGTGGAGTGATAATATAGCCGAGGGTAAGCACAAGACCGTCGGTGCTATGGAGAGTATGTACAAGAAAATCCGTAAAGAAATAATAAAGTTACACGAACAGCGTAAAGCAGCACAAGTAAACGAGAAAGAAAGTAACTCTGATACTGAAGAGGTAGACGACGAGAATCCCGACAGAATAGCGTATGTAGGAAAATCTAGATTTCCAGATCGCCATTTACGCCTAGAACACAAGTCAACTTTCCATCATCCAGCACCAGAACAAGGTTCTCTAGAACAAGTGTTTCAAGCTACCGATCACATTCTGAAATCACGAATCGGTTACAGTGAGTTAAGTACCATGCATGAACAAGAACTAGCCCGATCAGCAGTCCGATGGACTACTGATTCTACCACTTTCCCAGACGAAATAGTGGCACAAATGTTTCTGAAAATGCCCCCAGCCGAGCAACGACTGGCGGGTATGTATATGATCCAGCACCTCATTACATTGTATGAGGGTCAACACTCTGATCCAGGCCCGTTACACGATATCCTGAACGAGTTACTCCAGTATAGATGGAAAGGTTTAGGTACCGATTTAATTAGTGTCATTCTAGAACAGCGTCACAAATATAGAACGTTTTTGAACCCGCATTTTGTTCATGTCTCACCCCCAGAAAGTAAACCATTTTACATGGACAGACAGAATCCGTTACGAGAAGTCCACCCAGTTAGAGGAACGGGTGGCGAACTAGAACGAGTGTTTGTTTACACCCCGATCACAAAGATGGAACTCTTAGAGATGAAGAAATTAATTCCCTGTCATGATAAAGATCCAGCAGGGTTCCATAGAGAATTAAAAGACATGCTCCGTATGGGAGAATACACGTACCCAGATATAATCAAAATGTTAAAGGTTCTGCTGCCCGCAGGGGTGTATGAAAAGCTCAAGGAAAAAGAATGGGAGGTGGGAGAGAAAAAGATCGATTGGGCAGTTCTAGAAGCTGAAGACAAGGCACGAGTACCAGGTACCGGTCTTGGAGCGAAATGTAAAGAATTACCGGAATTATTAATACAAGTTTTGCCTAGGTTATTGACAACTAGAAAAGAAGACTGGGATGCAATCTCAGCCTGTAAACAGAAACAAGACGAAGACATTAGTGATTTTTATTCCAGATTTGAGAAATGTTTTAGCATCAACAGTGGCCTCAAGACAAGTAGTGAGTCATACCCTCACCTTTTTGTTACTAAATTAGTCGAGAATTCAAGTCCACAAATTAAAAATCGAGTTTTGAAAGTCGAAAGTACCTGGCAAGCTAATACCCCGTCCCAGATGTTACAGATGCTCCAATACCACCAGAATAGAATTAGAGAAGAGCAAGAACACGAGAGAAAACGTATGAAAGACACGAAAATGAAAGTACTAGTTGCACAATCTGTTCCTCAAGACAGTCAGAAGAGGGGTCCAAATCAAGCCAGTCATTCTGCAGCTCCCGTTAAAGGGAACTGCAATTATTGTAAACAGCCAGGTCATTTTATAAATGAGTGTGCAGTTCTGAAACACAACATAGCTACTGGTAAGACTAAAGAAAGACCACGTCCGCCTAGACAAGAACAAGTTTCACAGATTCCTCAGCCACAGAATGCACCACAGACAGTTACAGCACCGCAGCCCATCGCTGCAACACAGCACGTTACACAGCAGATGTACCAGTATGCACAGTCTGAGTATCCAGAGTACCAGCCATATTCATGAAACAGCCTAGAGAGGGAGGTAGGCTTGCCTCTCATCGAGATACCTGTAGATCAAGAAGGTCCCTATGTTCACAGTCAGGTATTAGGGAAAGACAGAAAGTTTTTGATTGATACAGGGGCAAGTAGGACCACCATCAGTCACGCCGAAGTTCCAGGGGCTCCGCTCTCAGGCTCAAGAAATGTTTCCCTTGGATTTTCAGGAAAACCCATTGTAAATGAAATATCAAAGCCAGTTACTCTAGAAGTAGGTCCATTGTCCCGTACTACTGACCTGTTACTTACTAAGTCATGTCCAGAAAATCTATTAGGTATTAAAACACTGAAAGAGTTAGGTGCAGTTATATGCTGTTCCCCAGAGGGAATACGATTGTTCCTACGTGACTTCAAGGGTCACTATGTATTACGAGATTTTGATCCCAGATTGTCCAATGTTCCGCAGCATCTATGGGCGCAAGGTCCAACTGATGTTGGTTATATGCAAATCACACCCCATCGTGTGACTCTCAAGCCAGGTGTAGTGTTACCACGAATCAGACAGTACAGATTGCCACCTGAGGCTGTAGCAGCCTTATCCAAAATTATTGACGAGCTCATGGCTCAAGGAGTGGTTGTAGAAACTGACTCCAATGTATGCAATTCTCCGATCATTCCAGTCATGAAACGTACTGATCCAAATGCACCCCCAGTATATCGATTAGTGATTGATCTACGAGAACTTAATAAATGTATTATTCCTCAGTACCCAGTCGTTCCAGATATCTCTTCCCTATTGACAGCCATTGATTCCGAAGCCACGTTCTTTACTGTAATCGACCTCAAGAACGCGTTTTTCAGTGTCCCTATTCATCCAGACAGCCAGTTCCTTTTCGGATTTTGTTTAAATGGAAGGAGCTATATGTTCACACGAGCTCCTCAAGGTTTCACAGAAAGTCCTAGTATTTATAGTCAAGCACTTAAGAGACAACTAGACAACATTCACATGCCAACTGACACTGCCCTGCTCCAGTATGTCGATGATCTACTGGTCACGGCCCGTTCTGAACGTGCTTGCGAGCGAGCATCCCTTACAGTTCTGTATTTCCTTGCCGAGATGGGGCACAAGGTGTCCCCTTCTAAGCTTCAATTCTGTGTCCAGCAAGTGGTCTACTTAGGACACTTACTGTCCAAGAGGGGTAGGCAGTTGACACCTGACCGTATCCAGTTAATAGCGAGTCTTCCCCAGCCCAAGACCCAGAAGGAGGTACGTGCCTTTATCGGCCTCACTTCTTACTGCCGACAATGGATTCCTCAGTATGCATTTCTAGCCAAGCCACTGATACAGTTAACGACACAGGAGGCAGCCGTATCGACTGTACTCCCTTGGACATCTGAACATACACTCAGTTTCAATGAGTTAAAGAAAGCCCTATGCCAAGCTCCAGTTCTAGCGACACCGAACTACAGTAAGCCTTTTACACTTTTCGTCACTGAACGCGAAGGTACAGCATTATCTGTTCTCACACAAGATCAAGCAGGACAATACAAGCCATGTGCTTATTTTTCGAGCACATTAGATCCTGTAGCCCAGGCTTTGCCTGTGTGCCTTAAGTCAGTAGCAGCCACAGCCCTAGCTATCAGACAAAGTGATTCCATAGTCTTAGGACACTCCCTGACAGTACAAGTTCCACATTCCGTGGAAGTTCTTTTAAACCGAACACAAACTCAGCACTTGACAATTGCACGTTTAACAGGTTATGAATTGACACTGTTTCAGCCAGACATAGAAATCAGACGCTGCAACATCCTGAACCCTGCTACACTGTTACCATCAGTTACTTCGAATTCTGCCACACACGACTGTGTGGAAGTAGTTAACATTACGACAAAGCCAAGACAAGATCTGACAGATATTCCGTTACCAGACCCCGACCTGACACTTTATGTGGATGGTTCATGCATGAGAACAAGTACAGGAGAACTAGTCGCCGCGTATGCAGTGACTACCGACACCGAAGTTATTGAGACACACCGTATTGACACCCTGTCCGCTCAAGCAGCAGAGCTAGTTGCTCTGACACAAGCCTGTATACACGCCAAGAACTTGAAAGTTAATATTTACACAGATTCACGCTACGCATTTGGAGTTGTACACGACTTCGGAGTGCTCTGGCAGGAGAGAGGTTTCATGACTTCTCATGGAACCAAGATTCAGCATGGTCTCCTTATTCAAGCTCTGTTATATGCCATACATTTACCGACATCTATCGCTATCATGAAGTGCAAAGCACATACGAAAGTTACTGACACCATTTCTCAAGGTAACGATCTAGCAGATCGCACAGCCAAGCTCACAGCACAGACTCCAGACATTCCAGTTAATCCGACACAGACACTTACTCCAGATCCGACTACATGTATGACAGTTAAGGACCCTACACAAGATGTCATAGATATCCAGTTACATGCTACTCCTGAAGAAATCAAGAAATGGTCCGAACAAGGAGGGGTCCAGACAGATCAAGGATGGTTAACAAAAGGAAAAGCCACTTGGTTTCTCCCAGACTCTATGGTTCAAGTCATTATTAATACCGCACATAGTCCAGCACATTTAGGAGAAAAAGCTATGTTAGACAGTATCCAGAATATTTGGTTCAACAAGCATTTACGAACTGCAGCCAAACAGAAAGTCCGTACCTGTATGATATGTTGTCAGTTCAATCCAGGTAAAAGTATCCCGGTGGAACAAGGTGGATTCCAGCCCCCTGACCACCCTTTTGAAGTCCTCCAGATGGATTATATTCAGATGGAGCGATGTCGAGGTTTCAAGTATGTTCTTGTAGTTGTATGCGCTTTGTCCAGGTGGACAGAAGCATATCCAGTCCCAGATTACACAGCCGCGACCACTGCCAAGCAGTTGGTTCGTGAGTTCTTCCCCCGTTATGGACTCCCTAGAGTCGTATATTCTGATAACGGCCAGCCATTCTCATCTGAACTCATGAAGCATGTTTCCCTTTTGTTAGGGTACCAGTGGAAGTTCCATTGTGTACGCCATCCTGAAGCAGCCGGTCTCGTAGAGAGACATAACCAGACTCTGAAAATCCGCATCGCCAAAGTATGTAAAGAGAAAGGTGTGGACTGGCTGGTAGCTCTGCCAGTTGCCTTGTTCTATATGCGCATGGTCGCACATTCCAGATCAGGTCTGTCCCCGTATGAGGTCGTTTTCGGCCGCCCCCCTAACATGTGGGGTACTCCTAGACCCCGAAGTATTACCGATGTTTCAAGTAATATGCTGACAGATTACCTAGCTTCCTTGATGTCTGCCCTCAACTCTTGTCGTTCACAGGTTGCCGCCGCATTTCCAGACAACACCGAGGTGGCACCGCATGAAATCGTTCCAGGATCCATGGTCCTTGTCCGGAATTTTGACCGCTCAAGTCCGCTGGAGCCTCGCTGGAAGGAGCCCCGACAGGTCCTCCTCGCCACCCGTACAGCCGTGAAGTTGGAGGGTCGCAAAGGCTGGGTGCACCTTTCGCACATAAAGAAGTTTTATGGACTGAAACCAGTCTCAAAGAACATTTCCCAGGATTCAAAGGACTGCCAAAGTATTATTTTTAAGGACTGTCCCGCAAAAGACATTGCTACGAACCCTTCCCAGTTAGAGAAAACTCCGCAGCAGGAGTATAAGTTGAAACTCCGGTCTAGTAAAATAAGTCAGCCAGTTTGATTGTCTAAGTCCTCCCCTAGGTGAAACGGTTAGACTGTTTCTGACATGTATAAAATAGACCCCCATAGTGAGAGAGTTAGTCAAAACTCAATCCGATGTATCGTTTTTCTATGTTTCATATTATTTCTCAGTATTATGATTTCCTGCACCAGTTATGCGTTTTACCTGTACTTTCCAGTTTCTCATGTAAATAAGTCTGCTAATGCTACAGTAGAGCACACGTTTAGTGATCTACCTCCTCATGAACTCTCTTACCGCCTCGCTATGCGAAATAATTCTTTCATCCGCATGTTACATTACTCACATCAGACCAGCAATGCCACTAATTGTTGGGTGTGTGGTCGACTCCCCCCTTTCCAGATGCCGAAGGGAGTTCTGCCACTTTTTCCTTATCCTTTTTCACATAATGGTTCGTGTGGAGCATGGTCCACGTTAACGTCATCCTCAACAGATATGTCTTTTCTTAACAGTACATGTTTTCCAGACAAGCAAGGTCTCCCCCACAGAACCGGGTTAGATCTAGAAAATGAAGTGTATAATTTAGGTAACTATTCTTCGAATTTCATGGTCCTGAATGTTCAGTCTGATACCACTCCAGACTTACCTGCTATTTCAGTACTACCAGTTAAAGGCGAATTATGTGTCCGAAATAATGGTTCCGTACATGTAGGACATAGTGATTGTACTACTATTGTCAAGTATAGTGACAGTGGGAAATCTATTTTCAAAGCTTCACGTCATTCTTATTTTATTTGTGGTCAAACTGCATATGTTCGTCTGCCCCTCGATTGGGAGGGAACCTGTTACATTGCCTTCCTACTGCCACCAGTTTTTCTAGCCCCACCTGACTATCATAGAAACACACATCTAGTACACATTAGACATAGAAGGGAGATCGAGTCCCCAATTGTCGATTATACTGAAACTGCTCTAGAACAGTACACAGATTTCAATAGAGGTTTCTTCTTCTTTATAGGACCTATCCAGAATAGTAAGCTAATCCGTAGGTTAACAAGAACCCTTGAAGTAGTAGTCAATAAAACTGCCTCTGCTCTAGGTAACTTAACCGAAGAGCAATCTGCTATGAGATTTGTCGTTTTACAGAATCGTCTCGTCCTTGACGTCATATTGGCCGATAGGGGCGGGGCCTGTAGAGTCATCGGATCTAGTTGCTGTATTTTCATTCCAAATAACGCGCCGTCTGTTTATTCAGCTATAACCAGACTCCATAAAATTGCCCATCTGTTACACCAAAATCCAGGCACCTGGACATGGTCCGGTTGGTTCTGGAATATAATTTCCGCCTGGGGATGGAAAGTCTTGTCCTTTCTAGGTATTGCAGTAGCGATCATATTTAGCTGCTGCCTCTGTATACAATGTGGCCCTGCGATTTGCGGCATTTGTGCTACCTCTTGTATTCCTAGTCCCAAGCCCCGTTCTAAAACACGTTCCCAGAAAATTCGTGACGAGCAAATGATACTGTATGAAATGATAGATGGTATCATGAATATTGATGTTTCCTGATGGAAACGTAGTGACAAGGAGGGAATGTGGAAAAGTAAATTTTGCCATGTTCTGTGTCCCTACGAGTCATCCATCATATGTTATGTGTGCATGATTAAATATGCATATGTATTCCCTATGTTCGATTAAAGACGCAATTATAGTTGTGTCCACCTTTAGTATGTCAGTTTCCAGTTCTCGTGAATACTACGAATATCAGGCCTATGTAAAGCCACGTTGCCACGTTTCTCAGTGTGCACGTTATTCCATTGTAAAGTCCCCGTTTCTAGGCCTCAAAAGGGCCCGGACACCAGATTCAGCTCCTGTCTCCTGTCTCCTGAAGCCTCGCTGAGGAGCGATACAGCCCCCACCTGTATCCTCGACCCTTCACTTACTTCCTGCCTCGCAGTGCCCGGCTCAGCCTGGCTCTGCCTCTGAGTCTGCCAAGAGTATGTTATGATTCCAGTTATCAGTCCAGCCCTCCTTCTCTGCATTCCTAAAGCTACTGAATCGCATCAATAGTTTCCGTCATTGTCTAGCCTTCACGTCTCCATGTTAGAGAAATACTGTATTAATGGTCATTTAATATTCTTCATCACGCACTACATGTAGAATAATGCATGCTCTAGTCTTAGAATCAAGTTAGCCTTTCCCCTCCTGACTTCTAGTTTATATCAACATGTTCTCTAAACACCAGATACTAGATACTGCTTAGGTACATGTCGCCCTGACTCTCCAGACTTCAGTCTCTGCTCCTAGCACAGAGTTCGAAGCCCCCAGCTTCTCCTAGTAACACGTCATTGCTAGTTTGCGCGCACCATCAGGTTAGAGGTCCCGGCTCCTTAGGTAGCCCCCTCCATGTTTCCGCCCCATTCATGACATATTCTGTTACGTTTGCATCACATGTCTATGTATACGCCTCTGTTACACCTCTTTTCACCCTTATCTTTCGCGACTGCTACGCGTCACGCCTATTGCTCCTCCCACTGCTACGCCTATTGCGATGTAATGCTATGTGTTTGCGTTATGTATATATGCTCATGTATTATTATTAAAAAGTTATTCCTTCCTAGCGCGCTCATCCCAGATCCAGCCCCAGCAGCTGCTGGGCCCTGCCATCCTATTCCTATGCAGGTTGTCCTGTTCCTGTCCTTTATGCTGTAATAAACCTGCAAAACTCCTACTACCTCGAATCTTGACTCTTATTTATTGAGCTATCTGTTATTCATTTATTCATTCAAAAATAGATCCGGTATTATTTATTTATATACCACACATTCACCAGATTACAAATGAATTTCATTGAAATGCCGCAACATAACAAATTGCGCTATATTCTAGTGATTGTCTGTTTGTTTTCAAGATGGGTTGAAGCGTTTCCCACACGTCACAACGATGCAATTACTGTTGCAAAGCTGCTTTTAAGGGAGATTATACCAAGGTACGGTTTTCCGGTGACTGTGGAGAGTGATTGTGGAAGACATTTTGAAAACAGACTGTTACAATTGATTTGTGAAGCTTTACACATAGAGCAGAAGTTGCATTGTGCATACAGACCAGAGGCATCTGGAGTTGTTGAGCAAATAAATGGAACAATTAAGAACAGGATTGCAAAAATGTGTCTAGCTACAGGTATAAAGTGGACAGATACTCTTCCACTTGTTTTGATGTCTCTAAGAAGTACACCTGATAAAAAGACAGGCATTCATACCAGTAGGGAAGTTGATGACTATTAATGATAGCGTCATTTTGGAGTACTGCAGGAATCTGTCTGATGTCGTGACTTCTGTGTCCAATCAGGTGGGAACTGAAGTACAGACAAGAGAAAAAGAGCAAGCACATGATCTGTTACCTGGTGACTGGGTGAGGACAAAAATTCACCGAAGAAGAAATTGTCTGGTACCGAGGTGGCAGAAAGCAAGACAAGTTATTCTTGTCACAACAAATGCAGTGAAGTACAAAGGCCTGAAGAGGTGGATTCACGCTAGCCACACCATTCGTGTGCCTACACCTGAAAACTCTGATGAAGAAAGTGACACCACAGCTGATTCAGATTCAGAAGAAGAACCTGAAATAAATCCAGATCCTGAAGATCGACAGGCAGGTCAACATCTGGAAAATTCAACTGTGAAGGAAAAATTGAGTAAAAAAGATTTGGAAATCGTAGTTGTAGACTCTGAAAATGATGAAGATCTGCTAGAAAAAGAAGCAGAAGAAGTGTCTGATCAAGTTGAGATTCTAGACCAGGAGAGTATTGAAAAGCAGAAAAGAAGCTCTGAATGAAGGAACAAGAAATCTGAAACTGGGAAGTCGGAGGTAATTGAAGAAGAAGAAGAAGACGAATTGCCAAGTACGAGTTACAAAGATGATGTTCCTAACGGAGTGAGGCTGCTGAGTAAAGAAGTACCTGAGTCCAGAATTGAGATTTCTGACAGTGAAACTGAAGAGAGTGATGAAGAGTCTCAAATAAGAAAATTCAGAAAAAGAGCTTGGAGAACGGAATGTAATGTGACCGAGCCTATGAAGAAATTACTAAGAAAAGGTGATAACTGGCCAGGTGAAAGTGAAGGTCTGAAGTTTAAATTGATAAAGAAATCAAAGGAACAAGTCAACGAGATTTCAAGTCAAAAAGATCCTGAAAAGAAAAGTGAAGCAGGAAAGAAAATAGAAGTTATTAATAGAAAAATAAAAAGAGTTCTAAAGCCCAATCAGAAATATAAGTCCCCTGAATGGACTTATATTATTATACCACCTATAGTGGAGGTAAATAGCAGTAGTCAGGAAGAGATTGAAGACAATAGTGACAATGATTGAAGTACTTTTCTGTTAAAATTTAGGGTTTTCGTTTTGGCATAAGGTCGAAGAAATTGTGTTAGCTGGAAAACAATTTGTGACGCAAGGTCGAAGAAAAGCTGTTAGAGGGTTTTGAGGGTCTAAAAAAAAAATTGAAATTTTAGACATTTTTATTTAGACATTTTTAAATTTTTGTTCGTTTTTCTTTGCAAACTTAGTGAAAATGCCTTACGTTTTTGTAAATAACAGTTCAAGATGCTCTATCTTAAAGAGATGTTGTAAGATGTCTCTGATTTATGTGCTCCTAATAATTCTGCTTTGGTTAGTTTTAGCTGTCATTTTCCCTTTTAGAATTGACAAGGAAACGTTTAAGGTCAATATGACAAGCAAAGCTTCAGCTAGTCAAGACAAACATGGTGTAGCAAGCAAAACTAACAAGGTTATTGAACACAGACCAGATATTCACCAAGATAGATCTGTTGGTGATTTTTCTAGCAATACATTTTCAAGACTCCTGGCTGAATATGTAAAGGTCATGGAGGTAAAAGATTGTTATATCTGTGTGAAATTGCCTGCTTCTGTTTCAGAGGGAGTGACGTACAATATGCTTCCTCTTACTTATGGCATAACCTGTAGTGTAATAGCTAGCCTATTCTATCAGACTGGTCGTTTAGAGTATTACTACTCTAATTATGACGAAATTTTTGCAAATTTGAAAATTGAGAAAAGCTTAAATAAACATAAACAAGCCAAACAGATGAGGGAATTCTTTATTGTGATAAATGAACTCACCTATGAGTATGCTTTTAGAAATAATTTGACATGGAAATTAAGAACTGAGGAAAAGTCTTTCCTGAATCTAGTTGAGGAGAGAAGAGCAATCTATAAGAGAAATGAGAGGGTCAAGCAGACCAAATCCAACTTCTGGCAGAAGGAAGACGAAAAGCTTAATGGCAAATCTTTTGAGAATGTTGCAATTCACATAGACAAACCAATTAGTGGTAAATTCTGTATTAGGAGAGACAATACGTTAGTTGATAATTATTTTGTTGGAGCGAGCAATTGTGAGGATGCTTATCAAATCATGGGGGGTTGGGGATTCAAGGGAGACAAAGCCTACTATAACCTCCCAGATCACTGGTATGGGACGTGTTTCGTTGGTCTTGTTTTCCCGAAAATATTTCATGTTGACAGAAATGCAGAAGGTTCATTTGAAATCAGTAATCATGTAAATAGGTTCAAAAGAGAAAGCTTCTCAGAAATTTTGGGAGACATCTGTGAGGCAGTAATACCTTTAGTGGGTATAACCCTGAATGCAGGTAGAATCAGAAAATTGTCTACAATTGTTGACAGAATGTCAACTGACACGGCTAGTGGTTTTCAATTAGTGGATACAGAGGTTATTGCAATACGATCAATGGTAATGCAGAACCGTCTAGCCCTTGATATTCTCCTAGCAAAAGAGGGAGGAGTTTGTGGATTTTACATGTCCAACACTGTTGCACATATATTCCTGATGAGAGTAGAAACATTGAGATGTATATTAAAAATATCACTGAGCTGCAATCAGGAATTGTTCCCTTAGACGAGGATGATTTTTCAGAACGTCTGTCCAAAAGATTCCAGGCAATCAAAACCTGGTTTCAAGAGATTGGTGGTTCAGTTCTTGGCAAGATACTGACACCTTTATTAGTTATAGTTTTTGTGATACTATTGTTGAAGATTAGTTGCATGTTACACAAGGGAAAGAAATATCTGAGGGAAAAGAAGAGAATTTACAAGATCAGAAAGGAACAAGAGAGAGAGATAGAACTGGAGGAGTTTCGTAAAACTCAATATGAAATTTGCAGACAAACTGATGAGACAAGTCTTTAGAAATACTAACACAGTGAAATCGAATCATGTTCATCTATAAGATAAAATTTGCTAACTTTATGGGTGTGGTTTGGTGATTTTGAAATCACCAGATGAGGGAGTTGATGGAGCAAAGTTACACTTCCATAATGAATAATAAAATTAACAAGGTGTGCAGTGTAATGTACTAATCACCTTAGAGTAAAATTGCAATTCACTACACGTGGGTTACTAATATATGTGCTTTTATATGTGCAATTATGTTGCAAATGCATGTGTGTGTAAAAATAATAAATTAATCTTGTCTATTGTCTTTGTCAGAATTAAATGTGGCTGTTTATAATGGCATGTGCTTATTTCTGTGTGCTTATGTTTTTTTTTTCTGTCTTAAATGTTGCACGAATCTGTTTTGTTGCTTCATTTGCTTCTGCTAGTTAACATAGATTAATGGGTAATTATTAGCAAAGGTGGGTGGGTAAGAGAACGAACTTTATTTCTCACATTAATCGATGTTTTGTGTTTGTTTATATATTAGTTTTGAGAGTGGGCCTAATGAAGATGGCTGCCAGTACTGCAGCCTTCGAGACTTGACCAGAGCAGACTTTTTACCCATGCGCAGGACATTTTGCCGAGCTGATAATGTCTATGCGAAGAAATCCTGGTCGTTTTGAATGTGTTCTTGGTGACATTTCCAAGGACAGGACGGATGCTGTTAGGCCTGCCAAGATTAGGAAGCAAATGTTTCCTCCGTCAAAAGTATCGTTTTGAGGAAGCAAAGAGGAGGGTGAGACTAAGAACAATAAGGGCAAAGATGAAGCCCCGGACTTGGTCATGAGCGTGTGACCTCACAGTGGACTGTTGTGGCTTAACCAATGAGCTATCTGGGTTGACAGGAAAAAATATTCGTTACTGATACTTTAGTTAGTTAGAAAGGTATAAAAACTGATCCCCTGGGACGGTGGGCGCTCTTGCTGCTCATCTTCTCCTGACACCAGTTGGGCGTGACGTGCTGAAGGACTTTCTTGGAGCACGTAAGGATCATTAGGGCAAAATGACTTTTTTCTTTATTCTTTAGGTGAAGTGAATTTTAGATAGGGACGTTAGGGCTTAGGTGATGGGAAACTGTTTATTCCTTTGAAACCTTTGAAGGATGCTAAGTGATTTCTGTTTAAACTGTCAAAACCTCTTACTAAATCCTCAAATAATAATGCTTGAATAAAAAGATTTTAATGCACTTTCTTTGAATAAATAGCTAATAAACAAGATTTTGAAAAGACAAGCTGGACTTGTTATTTTAGAGTCATGTTATCATCAGCAGATCCATTAGCCTAAGTGGCTTAATTAATTTACAGAAGTTTATATAACCATGTTAAAATTAATATACTGCAGTTGTATATAAATGTGTATATAATTTGTGAATAGGTTCTTAATTAGGCCACATGATTCAGTTGCTCAAAATATGTCATGTTAGTTTATGGGCCTTGTTAGAGATTTATGATTAATGGTGAGTATTGTGGAGTTGGGTAGTGTTGGTTATGACATATTTTCTTTAGGGGCGCTGGATCAGGAACAAATTCCTGCTCTTACAAGAACAAATTCCTGATACAATGTCCTGCTTCTGACCCTAACGGGATTTTGCCTGACAAAACCCACAGTGAATAAATGTCTTACACTTTTTCTACAAGGTGAATAAATATGTTTGAGAGAGGAAATGCATAGTAAGTAGTACAGGAATCAAGACGATTAAAGAACATTTGTTTATTCCGGCAAGTGTAGGCACTGAAACCACCCGTGCTGCTCACAGGCAACCATTTTACGATGTGACTGGTGGCCCAGCGGCACTGTTTCTGATGGCGGTGCATACTTTTCCATATATGTCAATGCTGGTGTGCATATTTTGACTGCACACATGTCGAATGTACACATATGCATCACACATGTGAAAAATGCCTACCTTTCCATTGCTGGAGTCTGGCCCACATGTGCCCAGTCCAGTCAATAGATAAATAGCACAAAACGGATTTACCTAGATTTTGGCATCAACAGGGTTTTTTCTTCCGGAGTCAAGATGCTGCTGTGAAGGGGCGACATGGAGAAAGGGATCCAATTGGGAGACTGAAGTGAAGAAAAGGAAATGGATGAGTATGCACCCCAAATCCTTTGATTCCGATGGCTCGAAGCACACCGTGTTCCCGCCACCGTTGTCTCATCGGAAATCCAACCGGTAATTTGGATGGCGGTGAAACTTCTTTGCACCGCCCAATGACAGCTACCTTTCCCCGACCACAGTCGAGGTGGCCTGTGAATGGCTGTTGTGGTGGCAGTGTTTTGGCAGTCTTTTGTACAGCAAACTGACCACATCCTAATATGGCGGGCGGACTGCCAAGTTGGTGGCGGTGAATCTGATGCGACAGCGGATGTCTGACAGCTGAATTTGTAATCCAACCCTAAATGTTGATGGACATGAGAGTTGTCGATATGTGCAGGATCAGGAAGCAGAATGGATGAAAATGTATTTGAATCTTATAGGGTCTTTCAAAGGTTCACCGGAACATCATTGGAATGCTGCTGGAGCGTGGGTGCTTATTCCAAATAGTTAAAAGTAGTTTTCTAATATTGCCTAACCTACCTCATGCATCATTAAAATGCTTATGGGAGGGAGTTCCTTCATACATACTTTCAGACTAAAGTGCTCACAATTGTCTCATGAAATGAGAGAATTCTTGGACGGATTTGGGTGACAAAAACACATCAGGACTGCACTTATTAATTCGTGTAATGATCAGGTTGAGAGAGCTAATTGTTATAACTAATGCTTAATCTTCTCCTTGCTCCCTTGCCATCCTCTCCTGCATCCTCTCCTCCCTATCCTATTCCTCCCCTCCCGCCTTCTCTATAACAATGGTACATTCCACCTGTAGAACCTTGGAGTGAAGCTCGCCTCAGAATGTTGGCGAGCTCAGTCTACGAGCTGGCACTGAAGGATCTAGTCTAATAAACATCTGCTCTCACCTTTATTGTGTGAGCGTCTACTTAAAATTTTTGCCGATGATGCGGCCGTGCTGGGGATGACTTTGGATCTTTTCCCCAGTTTGTCCTGCCAGCCGCAAGCGGATTTTCACCTTCTGCTCAGTTCTGACTGCATCCTGTGTGAGAATTTCTCTACCTTGGCCCTGCTCCTTCTGGTCTGCCTTCTGACCTGGTGGCCCCCACTCTTCCTGACTATTCCAACTCAACCTGCACCCACATCTGTTGATCAGTGAGTGCTGCGTGTTTCCCTGCAGTTCCTCTTCTGCTTTGCCGGTGGGTGCTGTCCTGGAGGGTCCTTTATCCCAGCTCCCTGGGAGGTGTTTTCACCCTGTCACTCGTCCTTCTCTGAAGCTTTCCAGACACTGCGAGGGGCACACAAGGTCCTCCATGGATAGTCCAGTTCAAACCAGTTACTGGGCCACACAGCCCCAGCTCTGGCGAGAAACTGGACAAAGGCAAAGGGGTGTAACCACCTCCTTCCCAGGTCCACCCATAGGAGGGACCTAGCCAGGTAGTCCATCCCCCATCCTTAGTATAAGTATAGGAGCTGTGTCCCTAGGACTTTAGATTACCCTGGAGGAATCTTTAAAAGACATATCCTGGACCTTCAATGTTCCAATCTGACTGGAAGACATAAAATATCTCCCTTGTGGTCAATGAGTGACCACCCTGGGCAAACAGGCACCAACAGCAACATTGCCAGTGTGCATTTTCAAGGCTCCCGTCGGATCCCAAAGAATCTGCGACACAGAACATAGACTTCCAGACATCTCTGACCCCGACCCACATCCACAGCAAAGCTGAGACATGTGGCGGACACGAGAGACGTGGGACCGGAACTCCTAGACATCCTGCATTTTGCTACCTGACCTCCTTTCCTGAAGCCTCAGTAAGTTGTGTATTGGGTTATGAGAAGCCCCAGACCCGAGCACCATTTGCACCGAAGTTCAGGCCACCATACTCCATGAGTGTCCCTTGGAGCCCGCTCCTGCATTTCAGCTCTATGCGTCTTCCCGGTTCCTAGTTCATTGGCTAGTGAGCCCCCTGAAGACTCCATTTTGAAGATAACTCACTTCCCTGGTTGCTCCAGGCTTGCTCCAGCTTCCCTACAAAGGAGAAGCACCACAGGTCTTGCTGGTCTGCACTGAAGCCATTCTCGGCATCCTGCACGGGTTGCGTTTGCCAAGGCTTGTTGGGTCCAGTCCGGATACCGATACTGAAGTAAACTAGATTCTTTGTGGGACAGCTCGAATCCAGCTCATGGTTGTCGTCGACACCTCCTGGTCCTCGTGGCTGAAGAGACAAACTTCACCTTCTCACCTGAAATCACCAGACATCTAGTGGCATCTTTCTATCGCCGCCTTGGTCACTGGCCTGTGATTGATACTCTGTCCCTTCTGCTTTCAGGTTCTTCAGATCTTCGATCCACCCGGACACTTTTCCTCTGGTCGCTGGCAGCACTTCTTTGCAGCTCTCCATTGAAAACGACGATGAAACCCGACACGAAAAGACACCTATGCACCCGGCTTCCCTGCTGTCCTTATAACAATTCAACATTGACTTTCTATGGGAAACGAACAAGTTGCAAATTTAGAACATCTGGATGGACTACGATGGAACCCTTTTAAACTAGGACACTTCGAGAGTCAAGACCCACAGCAGCACCGGAGTACTCGTGTTATCTCACCCAGGGAAGCCTGCTTGCATTACCTGTCACTTTGGACGGTGGCTTTGGCAGCCTTTATTTGTTGGAAACTTCTTTCACAGTCCTGAGACCACTGAAAAACCACTCCTTGTCTTGTTAGCTGTTGAAGAGAGGCGGCGATGGTGACATAATACTGGATGTATCGAGCGCAGTAGCTGGCTATACCTAAGAAAGAGCAGAACATGAGGTTGTCACCTGGTGGGCTGGTAGATATAAGAGCAGTGTGTAATAATCCAATTGAAGATGAAAAAAATACGACAAGGATGCTCGAGTTAAGGTAAGTGCTGTTTATTCTCTGGTCACCCGCTCTCAGAATACAGGGAACGTCAACATTCTAATCTGAGCTCCCGGGCGTTTTATCGGAGGGGAGGAGTGGAGGGGGTGAAGGAAGGTACCAAGAGAGGGATAAGATTACAACACATCTCCTTTTCCCAGGAAAGGAGAAAAGGGAGCCAACATATGGTAGGATACAACAAGAGATAAATACTTACAATAAAGGTAGCAGATGAATAACCATGAAAGGGAAGGAAAAAAAAGAAGCAGTTAGAAATTTCCAGCTATTCTACCCCCGCTCCAAGTTTGACCATTTTCCAGTTGCACTACATTTTTCCCAGTTCTTTTTGCAGTTTGGGGAGTGAAACATTTACTTTGCCCAGCTGGTACATGGGTGGGTTTCTTCACTGCGGCTGAATCGTTGACTTTGATGTTGAGATCTTTCACTCCGTGTTTCTGACCATACCATCTTTTGTAGCTGGCTTGATGTCTCAGAACCTTCTGGTGACTCTCATTCCTGTCTATCACCACAGCCTTTCCCCCTCTTAACCAGAGGGGATTCAATGTGGTGCCTGGTTCTCTCCCTCTTAGGGCCACAAAAGGTGATATGCCACTGATAAGATTGGGTGTAGAGTGGTAGGACCAAAGGCAATCTCTGAGGGAATTATCAATGTTAAAGCCATTGGTGAGCGCCAGTTGGATATGATCCTTTAACTTGCGGTTTGTTCTTTCAGCCAAGCCGTTCGTTTTTGGGCAGTAGAGAGCAGTTCTCTCATGTTTAATGTTAAAGTCTTTGAGGAATGCCATCATTTCTTCAGAGGTGAACTGCACCCCTTTATCGGTTACAAGGACCGCTGGAATTTCTTCAAAGGAGAATACAGATTTTAGGAACATGATAAGGTTGTTGGTGGTGGTAGAAGGTGTGAATCTCACATTTACCCAATGTGAGGTATAATCCACCAAGACAAACATAAATCTTTTTTGGGGTCCAGGCATTTCCATGGGGCCAATTATGTCCATGGTGAGTTTCGTCCATGGCACTTCTGGTACTTCAATTGGAGATAAGGGAACTTTGCGCAATACTTTAGATTTGTCACTTCTAGCGCAACTGACACAGTCTTTGACTATTGTTTCTACCATTGAGTCTAGTTTAGAGAACCAAAAACTATTCCTAACTTTAGCCTTAGTGATACTCCTACCCAAGTGTCCTTCGTGGACCAAGTCTAATTTTATTTTTCTGATTGAGGTAGGTGGAACTGCTTTCTTATTGCGGTAAACTTTTTCATCAATGATGGTAAGTTCATGCCTTACTTCCCAAAATTCATTTAGCTTGTCCTGCATCGCGCTGCATTTTTCTGGCCATCCATTGATAATTAGGTTTTTTAGTGAGTTCATCTTAGTATCATTCTTCATTCCTTCTTCCCATTCTTCCTTCGTGATCGAGGGAAGTTGGATGGACAAAGTAGGGGTGTCCAACGTATCTTCTTGGTGGTCAATCATGATGGGAGATCTAGATAAGTAATCTGCCACCACATTTTCATGTCCTGGCAAGTACTTGATCTTGAAACAATATTTCTCTAAACCCAGGACCCATTTAGCAATTCTGGGAGATTCGCGGTGAGATTGTTTGGCTGAAAGATGTATGTAAGGGGTTTGTGGTCCATACGGACTGTACATTGTATTCCCCAAAGGAAAAATTTAACGTGATTTTTTGGCCAGTAGCATTCTTGGGCTTCTCTTTCAATTACAGAGTAATTCCGTTCGGATTGACTGAGGGTGCGGGAGGTAAATGCAATGATGGTTTCTCCGTCATCCCCTTTATGAGATAAGGTTGCTCCCAATCGTTTGTTAGATGCGTCGGTGCTTAAGATGGTCTTTTTGCAGTCGAATTGGCCTAATGCAGGAGACTCTATGATTTCCTGTTTAAGTCTATTAACTGCATCACTGTGCCGTTCTTCCCACTTAACTTCTTGCTTGACCTTAAGGAGTTCCCGTAGGCACTCACATTTGTCGGAGAAGAATGGGATGAACTCAGCCATATATTCCATTAGGCCTAAAAGCGATTTGAGTTCTTCCTTATATGTAGGAAAAGGAGCATCTTTCATCGCTTGGATTAAGCTATGTTTAGGCCGAATCCCTTCTTGTGTGATTTTGTGTCCTAGCTAATCCACCTCTGTTACTTTTATTTTACATTTTTCGCATTTTTACTGTCAACCCAGCTTCAGATAGTCTGGTACAGCGACAGTGACCCCCAAACTTACCAGCTTTGGGGGTCACTGTCTCTGTTTGCCACACTTCAAGGTCTCCAGCCAGCACTGCTTGCCCCCGCTGCCGCAGATCACCCGCGGCCGCCGAGAGGGGTCGGGCACCTAAAGACTACATTCCCCAGCGTCCCCTGCTTCACGGGGACGCCGCCTGACCGCTGAGGTTTCCGCCCGGAGGCGTACTTAACTCTGCAC
Source organism: Lissotriton helveticus (assembly GCF_964261635.1). Lineage (NCBI taxonomy): Eukaryota > Metazoa > Chordata > Amphibia > Caudata > Salamandridae > Lissotriton > Lissotriton helveticus. The sequence continues at coordinate 389,973,609 of NC_136058.1, read as the reverse complement.
TTCCTCCCGCGTCATGGGACGCGCGCGGGCATCGCCGGGCGGTGTCCGGGCAGAGTGTGGTAAATAAATAAATAATACCCTATTTTTGACTAGACTTATAGCATAACAGATAGCTCAATAAATAAGAGTCAAGATTCGAGGTAGTAGGAGTTTCTGCAGGTTTATTACAGCATAAGGACAGGATCAGGACAACCTGCATAGGAACAGAATGACAGGGCCCAGCAGGACAACTGGGGCCCAGCAGGGGAAAAGAGGCCCAGCAGCTGCTGGGGCTAGGTCTGGGATGAGCGCGCTAACATTTAATAACAAAACATTGACTTATATACATAGCGCAAACACATAGCATTACATTGCAGTGGGCGTAACAGTAGGTGGAGTAGGAGGCGTGACGCGTAGCAGTCGCGAGAGATAACAGTAATAAGAGGTGTAACTGGGAGTAACTGGGAGTTTACTTAGACATGTGATGGAAAACGTAACAGAATATGTCATGAATGGGCGGAAACTTTGGAGGGGGCTACCTAAGGAGCCGGGACCTCTAACCTAATGGTGCGCGAAAACTAGCAATGACGTGTTACTAGGAGAAGCTGGGGGCTACGAACTCTGTGCTAGGAGCAGAGACTAGAGTCTGGAGGGTCGGAGCGACATGTACCTAAACCCTATCTGGTATCTAATGTTTAGGGAACATGTTGATATAAACTAGAAGTCATGAGGGGAAAAGCTAACTTGATTCTAAGACTGGACCATGCATTATTCTACATGTAGTGCGTGATGAAGAATACTAAATGACCATTAAATACAGTATTTCTCTAACGTGGAGACGAGAAGGCTAGACAATGACGGAAACTATTGATGCAGTTCAGTAGCTTAGGAATGCAGAGGAGGAGGACTGAACTGATAACTGGAACTATAACATACTTTTGGCAGACTCAGAGGCAGAGCCGGGGTGCACCGGGCACTGCAAGGCAGGAAGTAAGTGAAGGGTCGAGGATGCAGGTGGGGGCTGTATCGCTCCTCAGCGAGGCTTTCAGGAGACAGGAGCTGAATCTGTGGTCCGGGCCCTTTTGAGGCCTGGAAACGGAGACTTTATAATTGAATAACGTGCACACTGAGAAACGTGGCAACATTACTTACATAGGCCTGATATTCGTAGTATTCACGAGGACTGGAAACTAACATATTAGAGGTGGACACAACTGTAATTGCGTCTTTAATCAGAAATGGGGAATAACATATGCATATTGATCATGCACACATAACATATGATGGATGAGGCGTAGGGACACAGAACATGGCAAAATTTACTTTTCCACATTCCCTCCTTGTCACTACGTTTTCATCAGGAAACATCAATATTCATGATACCGTCTATCATTTCATACAGTACCATTTGCTCGTCTCGAATTGTCTTGGAACGGGATTTAGAACAGGGCTTGGGACTGGGAATACAAGAGGTAGCACACATGCTGCAAATCGCAGGGCCACATTGTATACAGAGGCAGCAGCTAAATATGATCGCTACTGCAATACCTAAAAAGGACAGGACTTTCCAACCCCATGCGGAAATTATATTCCAGAACCAACCGGACCATGTCCAGGTGCCTGGATCTTGGTGTAACAGATGGGCAATCTTATGGAGTCTGGTTATAGCTGAATAAACAGACGGCGCGTTATTTGGAATGAAAATACAACAACTGGATCCGAGAACTCTACAGGCCCCGCCCCTATCGGCCAGTATGACGTCAAGGACGAGACGATTCTGTAAAACGACAATTCTCATAAAGGATTGTTCTTCAGTTAAGTTACCTAGAGCAGAGGCAGTCTCATCTACTACTGCTTCAAGGGTTCTTGTTAACCTACGAATAAGCTTACTATTTACAACTGTACCTAAATAAGGGAAAACACCTTTATCAATATCAATGAATTGCTCTGCGGCGGTTTCAGTATAATCGATAATCGGGAGATTTCTCTTGTGTCTAGTGTGTACTAAGAAAGAATTCCTATGATAGTCAGGTGGGGCTAGAAAAACAGGTGGCAGTAGGAAAGCAATGTAACAGGTTCCCTCCCAATCGAGGGGCAGACGGACATATGCAGTTTAACCACAAATAAAATAAGAATGACGTGAAGCTTTGAAAATAGATTTCCCACTGTCACTATACTTGATAACAATAGTACATTCACTATGACCTATATGTACAGAACCATAACTACGGACACATAATTCGCCTTTGACTGGTAGTACTGAAATAGCGGGTGAGTCTGGAGTAGTATCAGACTGAACATTCAGAACCATGAAATTCGACGAATAATTTCCTAAATTATATACTTCATTTTCTAAATCTAAACCTGTTCTGTGGGGGAAACCTTGCTTGTCTGGGAAACATGTACTGTTAAGAAAAGACATATCTGTTGAGGATGACGTTAACGTGGACCATGCTCCACACGAACCATTGTGTGAGAATGGATAAGGAAAGAGTGGCAGAACTCCCTTCGGTGTCTGGAAAGGGGGGAGTCGACCACACACCCGACAATTAGTGGCATTGCTGGTCTGGTGTGAATAATGTAACATACGGATAAATGTGTTATTACGCATAGCGAGGCGGTATGCATATTCGTGAGGAGGCAGATCACTAAACGTGTGCTCTACTGTAGCATGAGCAGACATATTTACATGAGGAACTGAAAAACACAGATAGAAAGCATAGCTGGTGCAGGAAATCATTATGCTGATGAATAATACGAAACTCAGAAAAACGATACATTTGATTGAGCTTTGACTGACTCTCTCACTATGGGGGTCTATTTTATACATGTCAGAAACAGTCTAACCGTTTCACCTAGGGGAGGACTTATACAATCAAACTGGCTGACTTATTAGACCTGAGCTTTAACTTATACTCCTGTTGCGGAGTTTTCTCTAACAAGGGAGGGGTTGTAATAATGTCTTGTGCGGGACAGTCCTTTAAAACAATGTTCTGGCAATCCTTCGAATCCTGGGAAATGTTCTTGGAAATGTTTTTGAAGACTGGTTTCGATCCTTTGAAAAGTTTTACATGAGAAAGGTGGACCCACCCCTTCCTGCCTTCCAACTTGACGGCAGTTCGGGTGGTCAAGAGGACCTGACGTGGCTCCTTCCAACGTGGTTCCAGCGGACTTGATCTGTTGAAATTTCTGATCATCACTAGGGAGCCTGGAACGATCTCGTGCGGTGCCACCTCGGTATTGTCTGGAAATGCGGCGGCAACCTGTGAACGACATGAGTTGAGGGCAGACATCAAGGAAGCTAGGTAATCTGTCAGCATATTACATGAAACATCGGTAATACTTCGGGGTCTAGGAGTACCCCACATGTTAGGGGGGCGGCCGAAAACGACCTCATACGGGGACAGACCTGATCTGGAATGTGCGACCATACGCATGTAAAACAGAGCGACTGGCAAAGCTACTAACCAATCCACACCCTTGTCTTTACATACTTTTGCTATACGGATTTTCAGAGTCTGATTATGCCTTTCGACTAGTCCAGCTGCTTCTGGATGGCGTACACAATGGAACTTCCACTGGTACCCTAACAAAAGGGAAACGTGTTTCATGAGTTCAGATGAGAATGGCTGGCCGTTATCAGAATATACGACTCTAGGGAGTCCATATCTAGGGAAGAATTCACGAACCAACTGCTTGGCAGTGGTCGCGGCTGTGTAATCTGGGACTGGATATGCTTCTGTCCATCTGGACAAGGCGCATACAACTACAAGGACATACTTGAAACCTCGACATCGCTCCATTTGAATATAATCCATCTGGAGGACCTCAAAAGGGTGGTCAGGGGGCTGGAAACCACCTTGTTCCACCGGTACACTTTTACCTGGATTAAACTGACAACATATCATACAGGTACGGACTTTCTGCTTGGCTGCAGCTCGTAAATGCTTGTTGAACCAAATGTTCTGGATACTGTCTAACATAGCTTTTTCTCCTAAATGTGCTGGACTATGTGCGGTATTGATAATAACTTGAACCATAGAATCGGGGAGAAACCATGTGGCTCTACCCTTCGTTAACCATCCTTGATCTGTCTGGACCCCTCCTTGTACAGACCATTTCTTGATTTCATCGGGAGTAGCATGTGACTGGATATCTATGACATCTTGAGTAGGGTCCTTAACTGTCATGCATGTAATCGGATCTGGAGTATGTGTCTGTGTCTGATTAACTGGAATGTCTGGAGTCTGTGCTGTAAGCTTGGCTGTGCGGTCTGCTAAATCATTACCTTGGGAAATAATGTCAGTGACTTTCGTATGTGCTTTGCACTTCATGATAGCAATAGATGTCGGTAAATGTATGGCATCTAACAGGGCTTGAATAAGGAGACCATGCTGAATCTTGGTTCCATGAGAAGTCATGAAACCTCTCTCCTGCCAGAGCACTCCGAAGTCGTGTACAACTCCGAATGCGTAACGTGAATCTGTGTAAACATTAACCTTCAGGTTCTTGGCATGTATACAGGCTTGTGTCAGAGCGACTAGCTCTGCTGCTTGAGCGGACAGGGTATCAATACGGTGTGTTTCAATAACTTCAGTGTCGGTAGTCACTGCATACGCGGCGACTAGTTCTCCTGTACTAGTTCTCATACATGAACCATCCACATAAAGTGTCAGGTCAGGATCTGGTAACGGAATATCTGTCAGGTCTTGTCTTGGCTTTGTCGTAATGTTAACTACTTCCACACAATCATGTGTGTCTGGATTTGAACTAACTGATGGTAACAGTGTAGCAGGATTCAGGACGTTGCAGCGTCTAATTTCTATGTGTGGCTGGAACAGTGTCAATTCATAACCTGTTAAACGTGCAATTGTCAAGTGCTGAGTTTGTGTTCGGTTTAAAAGAACTTCTACTGAATGTGGAACTTGTACTGTCAAGGAATGTCCTAAAACTATGGAATCACTTTGTCTGATAGCTAGTGCTGTGGCTGCAACTGACTTGAGGCACGCAGGCAACGCCTGGGCGACTGGATCTAATGTGCTCGAAAAATAAGCACAGGGCTTGTATTGACCTGCTTGATCTTGTGTGAGGACAGATAATGCTGTACCTTCGCGTTCTGTAACGAAAAGTGTAAAAGACTTACTGTAGTTCGGTGTAGCTAGAACTGGAGCTTGACATAGGGCTTTCTTTAACTCGTTGAAACTAAGTGTATGGTCAGATGTCCAAGGGAGGACAGTCGATACGGCTGCCTCCTGTGTCGTTAACTGTATCAGTGGCTTGGCTAGGAATGCATACTGGGGAATCCATTGTCTACAATAAGAAGTAAGGCCGATAAAGGCACGTACCTCCTTCTGGGTCCTTGGCTGGGGAAGACTCGCTATTAACTGGATACGGTCGGGTGTCAACTGCCTACCCCTCTTGGACAGCAAGTGTCCTAAGTATACCACTTGCTGGACACAGAATTGAAGCTTCGAAGGTGACACCTTGTGCCCCATCTCGGCTAGAAAATACAGAACTGTAAGTGATGCACGCTCGCAGTCACGTTCAGAACGGGCTGTGATCAGTAGATCATCGACATACTGGAGCAGGGCAGTGTCAGTTGGCATGTGAATGTTGTCTAGTTGTCTCTTGAGTGCTTGACTGTAAATACTAGGGCTTTCTGTGAAACCTTGAGGAGCGCGTGTAAACATATAGCTCCTTCCATTTAAACAAAATCCGAAAAGAAACTGGCTGTCTGGATGAATTGGAACACTAAAAAATGCATTCTTGAGGTCAATAACAGTGAAAAACATGGCTTCGGAATCAATGGCTGTTAACAGGGAAGAAATGTCTGGAACAACTGGGTACTGAGGAATAATACATTTGTTAAGCTCTCGTAAATCAATCACTAATCGATATACTGGGGGTGCATTTGGATCAGTACGTTTCATGACTGGAATGATCGGAGAATTACACACATTGGAGTCAGTTTCTACAACTACTCCTTGAGCCATGAGCTCGTCAATAATTTTGGATAAGGCTGCTACAGCCTCAGGTGGCAATCTGTACTGCCTGATTCGTGGTAACACTACACCTGGTTTGAGAGTCACACGATAGGGTGTGATTTGCATGTAACCTACATCAGTTGGACCTTGCGCCCATAAATGCTGCGGAACATTAGACAATCTTGAATCAAAATCTCGTAATACATAGTGACCCTTAAAGTCACGTAGGAACAGACGTATTCCCTCTGGGGAACAGCAAATAACTGCACCTAATTCTTTCAATGTCTTAATGCCTAATAGATTTTCTGGACATGACTTAGTAAGTAACAGATCAGTAGTACGGGACAATGGACCTACTTCTAGAGTAACTGGCTTTGATATCTCATTAACTACGGGTTTTCCTGAAAATCCAAGGGAAACATTTCTTGAGCCTGAGAGCGGAGCCCCTGGAACTTCGGCGTGACTAATTGTGGTCCTACTTGCCCCTGTATCGATCAAAAACTTTCTGTCTTTCCCTAATACTTGACTATGAACATAGGGACCTTCTTGGTCTACAGGTATCTCGATGAGAGGCAAGCCTACCTCCCTCTATAGGCTGTTTCATGAATATGACTGGTACTCTGGATACTCGGACTGTGCATACTGGTACATCTGCGATGTAACGTGCTGTGTTGCAGCAATAGGCTGCGGTACTGTAACTGTCTGTAGTGCATTCTGTGACTGAGGAGTCTGTGAAACTTGTTCTTGTCTAGGCGGACGTGGTCTTTCTTTTGTCTTACCAGTAGCTATGTTGTGTTTCAGAACTGCACACTCGTTTATAAAATGACCTGGCTGTTTACAATAATTGCAGTTCCCTTTAACGGGAGCCGCAGGGTGACTGGCTTGATTCGGACCTCTCTTCTGACTGTCTTGAGGAATAGACTGTGCAACTAGCACTTTCATTTTCGTGTCTTTCATACGTTTTCTTTCGTGTTCTTGCTCTTCTCTAATTCTATTCTGGTGATACTGAAGCATCTGGAGCATCTGGGACGGAGTATTTGCTTGCCAGGTGCTTTCGACTTTCAAAACTCGGTTTTTAATTTGTGGACTTGAATTCTCGACTAATTTGGTGACGAAAAGATGAGGGTATGACTCACTACTTGTCTTGAGACCACTGTTAATACTGAAACATTTCTCAAATCTAGAATAAAAATCACTAATATCCTCATCTTGTTTCTGTTTACAGGCTGAGATTGCATCCCAGTCTTCTTTCCTAGTTGTCAATAATCTGGGTAAAACTTGAATCAATAATTCTGGTAATTCTTTACATTTATCTCCAAGACCGGTACCTGGTACTCGTGCCTTGTCTTCAGCTTCTAGAGCTGTCCAATCGATCTTTTTCTCTCCCACCTCCCATTCTTTTTCCTTTAACTTTTCATACACCCCTGCGGGTAACAGGACCTTTAACATTTTAATGATATCTGGGTAAGTGTATTCTCCCATACGGAGCATGTCTTTTAATTCTCTATGGAACCCTGCTGGATCTTTGTCGTGACAGGGGATTAATTTCTTCATTTCAAGAAGTTCCATCTTTGATATCGGAGTGTATACAAACACTCGTTGCATTACGCCACCCGCCCCTTGGACTGGGTGGACTTCTCGTAGCGGATTCTGTCTGTCTATGTAGAATGGTTTACTTTCTGGGGGTGAGACATGAACAAAATGCGGGTTCAGGAACGTTCTATACTTGTGGCGCTGTTCTAGAATGACACTAATTAAATCGGTACCTAGACCTCTCCATCTGTACTGGAGTAACTCGTTCAGGATATCGTGCAACGGGCCTGGATCAGAATGTTGACCCTCATACAGGGTAATGAGGTGCTGGATCATATACATACCCACCAGTCGTTGCTCGGCTGGGGGCAGTTTCAGAAACATTTGTGCCACTATTTCGTCTGGAAAAGTGGTAGAATCAGTAATCCATCGGACTGCTGATCGGGCTAGTTCTTGTTCGTGCATGGTACTTAATTCACTGTAACCGACTCGTGATTTCAGAATGTGATCGGTAGCTTGAAATACTTGTTCTAGGGAACCTTGTTCTGGTGCTGGATGATGAAAAATAGACTTAGGTTCTAGACGTAAATGGCGATCTGGAAATCTGGATTTTCCTACATACGCTATTCTGGCGGGATTCTCGTCTTCCTCTTCAGGATCAGAGGTACTTTCTTTCTCGCTTACTTGTGCTGCTTTACGCTGTTCGTGTAACCTTATTATTTCTTTACGAATTTTCTTGTACATACTTTCCATGGCACTAATGGTCTTGTGCTTACCCTCGGCTATATTATCACTCCACCTTGTCAGGATTCTCATTTCGGCGGGATCTTTAGACGGGTAATCTTGTTCTCTTATTAGACAATTGATCAGGAACTTTAATATCATGAGCTGAATCTCGGCTTTCCTTTGAGACATAATCTCGCCAATACTTTCTGGATCATCCCCTGTACGGATGAAACGATATATTCTGTCTAGATCTTCTTTCATATTTGGTAAGGTGACTAGATACTCGGTCACCCTTCTTACGCGTACGGAATATAAAACCATATTATACTCGCCTGGGACTGTGTCATAGACACATTCGGCAAGGGCTTGTCTGATTTCTGTAACAGACTTATTACTTTTAGGAGTACGCTGTGATGCTTGAGCATGTAATTCGAGTGCTGATAAACGCTTGTGTGGCGGTGGGGTTTGAGGAGGACCTCCTCCTGCGGCCCCTAGACTGGAATCGTCGACTGACATTCTTCGTGCTTGCAGGGTCGGTAATTGTAACGTGGGCTGAACTTGTATGGCTGGCTGACCGGGGGGTACCGTAACAGGTACTCCGGTGTCTGGAGGAACGGGAAGTGCCTGATTTACAGGGACAGGCGGAGCGCGAACTGGATTTGCATATTCTGGAACTGTGTCGTCCAAATAGGACGAAATAAAAATATCAGCTGCGGTTGGTTGGTGACGTAGCTTGGTCGGAACTAATGGTGGCGGGAAATTACTGGGTGCCTCTGGGGTCGCTTTTGGCAAGCCTTCGGCAAGGAGAGGATACATACCCTTAATAAGGGCATGCCTCTGTCTGTCTGACTGTTCGACTTTGACTTGTTCACCTATCTCGATTAATTCTCTTTCTTGGGCTCGTTCTTGGGATTCTCTACTTAACTCTGACTTTCTGACTTCCTTTTCCGTTCTTCTATGCGCTTCCTTACGCCATAACTCGATGGCATCTTTCTGTGACTGTCTGGCTTTCTTTTTCCATAATGCTTCTTCTACTCGCATGATACATTCGGCATCCCATGTACCCGATACGGGCCATCTATACTTTTCTTCTAACTGTTTGGTATACTCTACCCATAAATCTAGATACAATATGGCGCTTATGCCATGTTTCTGATACATAAAGTGACCTGGACTGTCCCTAGGCGGAACAGGAACTGCTGCTTCCAGCAGACCCTTTCTAGTTTTTAACTGACGTAACTTGGAAAAGAGCGGCATTCTAAACTTGAATCGGAACACAATACAATACACGAAAAACAATAACAATTGGGAAAACAATTCAGGCATACCACGACATTGGAAATACATTAAACAATATCATAACATAACAGTTCGAACAGAATACTACCTGAAAATACTGAAAACAGAAACAGAACAGAATTCTCGAGAACGGAACAGACTAGAGTTACTGGATGCACTGCTGTAACAGTACGGAACATACCGGTCCCATAAAGGAACGCATCAAGACCCGTATCCACCTAGGTGAACACTTCGTTTGTGGGCTTGGGTACCACCAACCCACGGACCAGGAGTCAATTTAGACTGACCCTGTCTAGACACTACCCCAGCAATGGTACTCACCGGGCAGCACGGAACGGAAGGCCTCGGACGGGACTGGACTACGACGGACTTCGGACTTCGGACTTCAGTTACGGGTGGGCCTCCGGATACCTCGGACCTTGGACTCTCGGCTTGGGCTCTGGTCGGGACTCGCCGCGTTCCTCCACCGTCTCGTTCGGATGCTGGACCGCCTCCTCCGTCTCCTCCGTGGGCCTGAGGGATACTTGAAGCAGAAATATCTGCACTTGGCCAGTATGGTTCCGTCACGACTGCAGAGGGTCAGGGGGTCGGCGTGGCTTCACCGACGCGTGGGGAAAGGGCAAGTCCCTATTCGGGCGCCATTATGTGGTAAATAAATAAATAATACCCTATTTTTGACTAGACTTATAGCATAACAGATAGCTCAATAAATAAGAGTCAAGATTCGAGGTAGTAGGAGTTTCTGCAGGTTTATTACAGCATAAGGACAGGATCAGGACAACCTGCATAGGAACAGAATGACAGGGCCCAGCAGGACAACTGGGGCCCAGCAGGGGAAAAGAGGCCCAGCAGCTGCTGGGGCTAGGTCTGGGATGAGCGCGCTAACATTTAATAACAAAACATTGACTTATATACATAGCGCAAACACATAGCATTACATTGCAGTGGGCGTAACAGTAGGTGGAGTAGGAGGCGTGACGCGTAGCAGTCGCGAGAGATAACAGTAATAAGAGGTGTAACTGGGAGTAACTGGGAGTTTACTTAGACATGTGATGGAAAACGTAACAGAATATGTCATGAATGGGCGGAAACTTTGGAGGGGGCTACCTAAGGAGCCGGGACCTCTAACCTAATGGTGCGTGAAAACTAGCAATGACGTGTTACTAGGAGAAGCTGGGGGCTACGAACTCTGTGCTAGGAGCAGAGACTAGAGTCTGGAGGGTCGGAGCGACATGTACCTAAACCCTATCTGGTATCTAATGTTTAGGGAACATGTTGATATAAACTAGAAGTCATGAGGGGAAAAGCTAACTTGATTCTAAGACTGGACCATGCATTATTCTACATGTAGTGCGTGATGAAGAATACTAAATGACCATTAAATACAGTATTTCTCTAACGTGGAGACGAGAAGGCTAGACAATGACGGAAACTATTGATGCAGTTCAGTAGCTTAGGAATGCAGAGGAGGAGGACTGAACTGATAACTGGAACTATAACATACTTTTGGCAGACTCAGAGGCAGAGCCGGGGTGCACCGGGCACTGCAAGGCAGGAAGTAAGTGAAGGGTCGAGGATACAGGTGGGGGCTGTATCGCTCCTCAGCGAGGCTTTCAGGAGACAGGAGCTGAATCTGTGGTCCGGGCCCTTTTGAGGCCTGGAAACGGAGACTTTATAATTGAATAACGTGCACACTGAGAAACGTGGCAACATTACTTACATAGGCCTGATATTCGTAGTATTCACGAGGACTGGAAACTAACATATTAGAGGTGGACACAACTGTAATTGCGTCTTTAATCAGAAATGGGGAATAACATATGCATATTGATCATGCACACATAACATATGATGGATGAGGCGTAGGGACACAGAACATGGCAAAATTTACTTTTCCACAAGAGGGCGGGCCGTCAGTGGCCGCCCGGGGACGGCGAGGGACGGGACGGGCCATTCCCTTAACATCTTCAGAACGGCAACATGGGTAAGTGAAAATTGCCTTCACCTACCAATGGAGGGGGAATAAAGGCCAAAGTACCCCGAAACGCATCTAGTATCATTTCCTATTTGACCACGGCTGTAGGGGCTTTGAACACCGAAATAGCGAACACTGAATGCAAACTGGGACTGGAAATCAACAATACTAACATAGAGGAGGGGGGTAACTCAGCAAATCACCAGGTACCATTGGAGCCAAGGATCATAATTGACCGCCCGAGCTCCATTGTTACCGCAGATGTAATTTCTTTACCAGATCCGCCCCCTGAAAATTGCGTCACTGTACCCAGAAATAGCCCAGCAGAAGTGGTTTCAAATCCAGTAAGGAAACAGTGCAATAGTCAACAGAATAAGGGGAAGACCCTAAAAAAGGATTTGATGGCTAAAGAATCTGTTACCCTGAGCCCCCTCGAATCTTCCATCAAGGACATGGTGGAAACTATACTCACTGAAAAAGTGTTAGCTAAAGACTCATTACCCCCTGTAGCCTCGGGTGTCACCCTGATTCCCTTGGGGGTTCAATCCTCCAATGAGTTTAGCGAACGCGTTGAGAGCCTAGTTCCTTCGACCACCGTGGAAATGGCTCTTGCTGAGCCCCCCGGTAATATACCATCCCCCCATCTAAGTCAAGTTATCAAGGGACCTGAGCCACGGGGTCGATCTCTATTGTCTGGGGAAACAGATACGAGGAAAGGCCCCATAATAAGTAAACCCCTGATCACCCAACCGACCATTAATTTGCCCCCGGAGGTTACCCCGTAGGTTGCTATTATTGTTAACATTCCTCCCCTTGCTGATGGTGAGAGGGAATCACCTGAGGCCCTGTTGAAAAACATTAAGACTTGGTGTGATGAAAACTGCTCAGGGGAAAAGAATATATCTCGTAGTATACTAACTGGGAGACGGGTCGGATGGCTAGGCCGAACGAAAAAAACTACAAAAGGAGATTGTCTCATTGTTAATTTTGCTAACCCCAACGAGGCACTTCGCCTCTTTTGGGATGCCTCACAATTAGACACTCTGGACCAAGGGATTCAAGCACTACCATTGGGCTTTTTCTACCCAGATACTAGATTAGGTACTATGGGAGGGAGGCCTTTCCAGGCTAGGAATAGAGCTAACCTGAAGCACCCTGTGTACATTTCACCACCTTATCCTGATAGAACGCAAACATATAGCTGGGCTACCATAAAAATGGGACTACGTCCAAAGACACCTAGCGATTCTAGTCGTAAGAACTCAGAGGCCCTGGTCCTACAGAACCGTTTCTCCCCTCTGTCCCAGGTGGGAGAAATAGACTGACTGGTTGGCCCTCAGAGTAGGCCCCAAATAACTCATCATAAAGAAACACCTGTTGGGGGGGGCGGAGATGAAGGTAAAACTACTGAGCTGGAATATTGCAGGGCTACGTTCAAAAAGAGATGATATTTGGCTCAACTTTTTAAAGCAATATGATATCATAGCTTTACAGGAGACCTGGGATAGGGGGTGTCATTTCTGGGTGACTGGATATTCCTCATATTTTGTCCCTGCATGCAGTTCGACAGCAGGGAGAGATAAAGGGGGTCTTATATTCCTGTTATCAGTTAACATAGCTGGGACCGTCAAAAAGCTAGATACCGCTTCTGATAACTACTTAATAATGGAATTAACTAGGAAAGATAATTCTAAACTTCTGTTAGTTAATTTTTATAATTCTATCCAAGATGAGCAACCAAATGAGCATCTCTGCTCACTAGGTACCTTTTTAAAAGGATACAAAGAGAATCAAACCACTTTCGTCCATTACATTTTAATGGGGGATTTTAATATTCATTTGTGTAATTCGAAATGTCTGTACCAAGATCTGGAGGGCCCTGCACATTCAGTAGTCCAACACTTTGAACATAGTTCTAAAGGGGAGGCGCTGGAGGAACTTATTTCAAAGGTTGACCTGTATGAACCAGGATTTCACGATAATAAAGATCGTGTTGTAACGTACTCTGCGAGGGAGTCCGAATCAATTATAGATTATATATTTATCTCCCCGGGATTATTAAGTCACGTGATCTTCTATAACGCTGTTGTATCAGTTTTCAGCGATCACAACCCGGTAGTTCTGGAACTGGACAATAGCAATAATTTCCTTAATAAACCAACTAACATAGGAGCAGTAACCGCCCTAAAAACCAAAGATCAAGGGAGGAGACTAAAGTGGAGTAAAGTCATTCCTGAAGATTTTGCTAATACTATCAATCAAAAGGCTGGTAATTAATTAAATATCTGCCTGGACCCATCCAACCAGGGGGGGAAGTAATTTCTTCATTTGAGTCCATCTGTCTCCTAGTGGACAAAGAACTTACGGTAAAAACCCGGCAAAATAAAACCCTTGATAAGGGGTGGTTTGACACTAACTGCTCAAGAGCACATAGAATGCTTCTGGAGGCCCTTAAAAAAACACCCAGGGATAATTTGCAGGTTGCACGGTTAAGGAAAGAATATAAAGCTATAGTGCAAGCGCGCAAAAATGAACTAAAAATGGAGGCCTGGGAAGCCCTAATGGACAAGGCGACAATGAGGGATAGCTCTAGGTTCTGGGCCATTGTTAATACCCCTCTGTTCTCAGGCGTAGACAATTGTATGTTAGAAGTTAATATCGCAGAGGAGGATTGGTTAGGCCATTTTAAATCTATATATGGTAGTGACCTGGTTCTAGAACCTTTTGAGGCTGTTCCAATTATACCATCGAGACCGCAAATTTTTTTTTTGGTTGAGGAGGTCGCGAAGGCCATCATGACCACATCTGGAGGTAAGGCCCCGGGCCTGATGGTGTCCCTGCGGATATGTATAAAGACAATCCTAGTTATTGGGCCAAACTTTTAACAAATGTATTTAATTCCGCAGTAAGCTCTGGGTTACCTGCGACATGGTCATGTTAAACAATTATTCCTGTATTTAAAAAGGGGCAAAGAGGGGACCCGAGATGCTACAGGCCCATATCTCTTTTAGATTCGTCCTTCAAAATTTTAGGGAAAGTCATTCTGGCAAAACTAGATGACTGGGTTTCAAAGAAAGACCTTCTTTCTAATGCTCAATATGGGTTCAGGGCGGGTAGAGGGACCGAAGACCAGTGCCTTAACTTGCACTTAATAATAAATAAATACACGGTTGCCTCTAGAGGCTCGGTCTATTTGGGGTTCATGGATTTGTCCACAGCCTTTGACCTAGTTAATAGGTGAAGCCTGTGGACAATACTATTGGACCTGGGCCTCGACAAGGCGCTTGTGTATTTTCTGGCAGACTTACATAAAGATCTATATGCCTCAATTAGAATGTCCCAGGAGGGTAAATGCTCTGCAAGATTTAAGTCAGGGAGAGGGGTACGCCAAGGGTGTATACTAGCCCCAATTTTATTCACCTTATATATAAACTCTCTGGAAGACGCACTGGGGAAGGCCACGCTTGATATACCACGTATGGGAGGGACACCGACACCCGTACCCCTGTACGCGGATGATACCGTTCTTTTAGCTCGGACACCACTGGGCCTACAAAGGCTATTAAACTCCTTTGGTGAGTTTATGAGGTCTTTGGATCTAGTGATCAATGTGGGAAAATCACATGTGATGGCTTACCCCAATCTTCAGCCACTTTTTCAATCCACCAGGAGTTAGGTATGGGCTACATTGTTGATATGATTAATATGGCACCCATCCCATTATGGATAAAAATCTGGCTGAACTCTAACCTCACATTGAAGCCAGAGGATGCTCCCCCTGTAGGTGTGATGGCTATTCACTTCAGGATACTAGACATTTTACGTTTTTCTGTCCTCTGTACAGACTAGCCAGAAGAAAGTTTATTGTTCCATTGTTAAAGGAAAAGGGATTCCTGCAAGTTAAACCAGCGCTACTTTATTTGCAATTAATGGAATCCCCAGTAATCATGTATGGAGTGGCAAATTTTTTAGTGGCTTCCATTCGTTGTAAGAATCGGAATGTGATAGATTAACTGATATTGTTCCTGTATATTTATTACGTCAAATGAAATATGTTTTTTAAAAAACAAAAATTGCACATGTATATATATATTTTTTAACTGTTTTATGCGTATTAATGTAATCCCTCCTTCTCTGTATTGTTACTTTTATGATTTTTATTAATCGAATAAAGTGGTATTGATTCTGATTCTGACATGCTCTCCTGAACACCATGTCATGCTCTTCCTCGTTAGCTCCATAAACTAAGACATCATCCTGGAAACAGATACTGTTGATAATTCCTTCAAGTACCTGCTGGATCATCTTTTGGAAGACTGCGGCAGCTGAGGCGAGGCCGTAAGGCATCCTTTTAAACATGTATGTGCCAAACGGGGTTGAAAATGCAGTTAAAGGACGATACTCTGGGTGGAGTTCTACTTGATAGTATGCCATGGTTAGGTCTATAACTGAGAAGAATATCGCTTTCCCCATTGTACTTAATATTTCGTTTATGTTGGGGAATGGAAATCGCTCAATCCAAATATTCTCGTTCAGGCTGCGTAAGTCTATGCAAAGACGAATGCCATTCCCGCTAGCCTTTGAGGCGATGACGATGGGGGCTAGCAACTCTGAGGAATTGATGGGTTCTATGACTTCTAATTGCCACAGTTTCTCAAGTTCATCTTTTAGAGGTTGTCTTAAAAGAAGTGGAACCTGTTGGGTCTTATGAACTATGGGATTGGCGCCTTGCCTCACTCTTATTTTATGTTGAAATTTCCTCAAAAGACCCAATTTGTCTGAAAAAAGGTGAGGGTATTTGTCACAGATCATCTTTCCTGGGTCGGATTTTTCCACAAGAATGACTTGTTCCTTGTTGTTGGGGTTGGGTATGATACCCAACTCTTTCTGATGCTTCCACCCCAAAAGGTTGGATCCAGCACTCACTAAATATACTTTTCCAATGGTAGACCTTCCCTTACAGTTTATTTGTGCTTCAAACATGCCTACCAGATGGATGGGATCTTTTGTGTAACCTTGGGGCAAAATATCAGGTTTATCAATTGTGATCTTCCGCTCTCCTAGAATTTCTTTCAAGTCTTCAATATTCAATAGAGTGAAGGGGGAGCAGGAGTCCGCAAACATTTCTATGGATATATCATTAATTAATATCTTACATTTCGGGTAACCAGGAACTGAAAGGTCACTAGTATCTTTCACTTGGAAGGTGAATTGTAGTTGGTCCTTGTTCTCGTCTATAACTGCTTTCACTTGGCCGCTGTCTTTGTCCCTACAAACCCTATCCAAATGTCCTCTTCTATTGCATTTCTTGCAATAAGCATTGCGTGCGGTGCACAAGGGATTATTAGCTAGGTGATTACTGCTACCACATCTAAAGCATTTGAGGTTGACATGTTCCTTCATGGGTTTGTTGGGCGGATCTCCTTTATTTTTAACGTTCAACACATTGCTGCTGGTTTCATCAACCTGTACTGAGGCCACCACCTCCTCCGTGACCTTGATCTCTTTCATGCATCTAGCAGTGTGTTCGATAGACTGTGCAATGGAGATCACTTCTTCCAATGTAGGGTTCTTTGCCAATAGCTTTTCTTGTATTCTGTAGTTATTTGTGCATCGAACCAACTGATCACGAATTAGGGAGTCGTTAAGTTCACCAAAGTCGCAAAACTGGGTGAGACCTCTTAAGACTGCAATGTAACTCTTTACAGATTCGTTCTTCCCTTTTACACGTTTAAAGAATTTATGTCCTTCCGGTAATACATTTATTTTATCGCCAAAATGGGTGCCTAGGTTTAAGTAATTTCATAAGCATCAAGTTCTTCATCCTCTTCTAACTCTGGTTCAGGCAGGGTTTCATACACTTTACGGCCATACACACCTAAATTATGTAGAAGAATGTGCTGTTTACGCAGAGCGGAAAACCTATCACCCCCCATAGCAATTAAGTATGATTCAAAAAGTTTGGTCCATTCTTTCCAGTGTATTTCAGGTTCCCCACAGTCATTTAGAAAAGAGGGCGGTTGGCATATCCCCGGTGTACCCATGCTGGACCTAGCTATACAAGGGAGACTTTGCAAGCAATGCAACAAATGCAGTATACCTAAAGGAGGGGGGGGGGCTGGAACTAGATAGAAAAATTACAGAATGAACAGGAAGTTAGACTCCTTACCCGCTCCCATGCCTCACGATGATTTACAGAAGTGTAGGGAAGGTACACTGGGAACACTCGCAGGAGAATAGGCTATACTGGAGTGTTAACATAATAATATACTGAAATGAAGTTCCAACCAGAAAATAATGATGAGGATGAACAAACACAGCAGCAAGGCTTGAAAATGAATTTAACAGTAACTTAAATGAGGGTATTACCAGAAGACTAGAGGCTAAGTCGAGCAAATACTGAAGCAAATACAAAATGAGTATGATATACTTGAAAAGTATCTAGGCTGCTACAGAAACCTAAAAAAGAGGTTGGGAGTACAGCCCTCGCGTCGTTCTCCTCAAAAACGGAGAAGAAGGCAGAGAAAGTCAATCGGTGCCAAACGGGAAATCCTGAAGAACAAGTCCTACCGTAGTCTGGAAGCGAGCTGTATCTCACCGTACTTGACAGCCGACAGCCGGGGCACCGCTGAGGGAGGTTCTTGCAGTGTGGCGTGTAGGAGACGCCCAGGATCAACGTCAGGAGAAGGGGCCAGGCGCCGGAAGAAGCAGTCGAAATTGGAACTGCGAAGGTGCTTGATGACAGAAGCTTCTCTTTCAGGGACACTCCAGGGCGAGCCAGGTGCCGGGTGAAGCAGCGCAATCCCCAAGACCCGTAGCGTGGGAGGCGGCAGGAATCACCGGCAAGCAGAAACAGAGGCAGTGAGCGTGAAATCCCCACATAAGACAGGGACAAGGCACACCCCAGGAAGATGGCAGCAGGGGGCAGAGAGCCAGAAGCCGGAGTCCGCCAAGCAGGAGTCAGCGTGGGGAGAGCCCAAAATCCCCACAGTTCACCTGGTGATCGGCCAGTTCATAAGGATTCAGCTTGAATCGGCACCACACAGGTTGTACCCCAGTGCAGCTAGAGCATACGGGCCTGGATACCAGCTTCTAAGAACCGTCTGCGCAAGAGGCTAACAGAAACGTCTTCAATCACCCCTGCGCTAGGTTTCAATCTTCTCAGCCGATAGATTAGAAATATTACCCAGGGCGTAGTAAAGAACTGGCACTGTCCAACATCAAAGGTGAATTCCGGCACGAGGATCGTTCAATTTGTCAAAAAATGAATTTCCTTCACTGAGAGTGTATAGAAAGGGGAGATGACCAACTGCCCCCTGCGTAGTTCCATCGCCAGTGTAATAATCCAATTGAAGATGAAGAAAATACGACAAGGATGCTCGAGTTAAGGTAAGTGCTGTTTATTCTCTGGTTGTCCGCTCTCAGAATACAGGGAACGTCATCATTCTATTCTGAGCTCCTGGGCGTACCATTAGAGGGGAGGAGAGGAGGGGTGAAGGAAGGTACCAAGAGAGGGGTAAGATTACAACACAATGGCCTCTTCTGAGTTTGGCATCATATCCTCTTCTGAGAAGAGGTGACCAAAGAATTTTAACTTGGTCTTATGAAATTCATATTTGGTGGAGTTGAGTGTGAGACTGGTTTCACATTGAAGATGACAGACTTTGTCTAGCGAACCATCTTGTGCCTCACTGGTGGCTCCAAAGATGAGTATGTTATCGCTGTAGTTAAGCGCATAGGGTACTGGATGAATAATCATGAGGATTACGTCTTGGAAATTTTCAGCTGTGGACGAAATGCTGAAATTCAATCTCTTATAGTGGAACAAACCCATATACGTGGTTGTAGTGCTAGAGGCACTCTTGTGGTCTGACACCACGCGATGACCTCTGACTACCATCACTTTAATTGACATGGTATGTTATTTTACGCCTGAATGTCTGACGTCGTGCTTATGCCTTGTTTCTCTTCTCTTAGTTTTTAAGTAGGAGCTGTCACAGAATAGAACAGCCCTGCCAAGAACAGAACGTGCGGGATGTGCATTTGAAAGCATGAGATAGAGAGAGGTGTGGAATGTACTGTTTGGTCTCAAAGTGCAGTGTTATGAGCAGTGGTACACAAATGTGCTCTGTGTTGTACAGTGTGAGAGGAAGTATGTGATGCTATAAGCAGTGGTGCACAAATGTGCACTGTGTTGTAAATTGAGAGATCAAGTATTATGAAGTTCTTACTAGTGGCTTTGACATGGCCTCCTGTCATCCTGAATTCTGACTGCCTTGCTTGAGCTTTTCTGCGTGCACAGACAGGCCCCCAGAGTGTTTGCAAGTTGCTTGGGATAATCACGTTCAAGGATTGTTTTGTGAGATATTGGTTAATGTACCCTGGAAGGCTTTCATAAGCTTCATCAAGATAAAGGCTGGAAAATGTGAGAATGTAGGGAGAACGTGGGAACTCCTCTTGCTGTGGAATGCTGGTCTGGAAGCTGGCCAGATCCAGTAAGTTTTCTTGGCGCAGCGGGGAAGACTCTCAAACCTTCTGGTGTGTTTTTGAGACTATAAAGCAGAGAGTTGGTAAGAGCCAGGGTGGGAGCTCACATACGGAGTAGACGTATTGCCGTAAGACGAACGGAACCCGAGTCCGGGTCGAAAGCCCAAGCCCACCTGTGAAGGGGCCCCCCAGCTTGAGTTGGCAAGGATGACAAGTGATCGATCGGGTGAGGTGATTTGTTTCTGACTATTGCCATTGTGATGTGTGGCCAGTGGCTTTGATCATTTGAGGTGTTTTCTTTGTGATGTGTGAATGAGTCAGAGGGCACATCCAAAGTAATCATTTGATGTATTTAGTGTATATATATATATATATCTTTCTGATCTCTTGCAAGACGTCCAGTACTATTTGCTGCCTGTTAATTCATTAGTATTATTCATGTGCTTAACTGTTGCATTTATCAAGTGTGTTATTATTGCTTGCATATAAATATACATCTCTATAAACATTTGAATGTGGTTCATTTCACATCTAGGAAAGCCTTTCTGTTAGAGAGCATTGCATAAATAAAACCCCAAGCCATATTCTAAAAAGAGAGTCTTTGCATTTTGTAAAGTAAAACCATTTTCTAGGTATTGTGTTTTATGTCTCCTGCTCCACCGTGTTTGAGCTACCGTGTGAGAGATTCTGTATTATCCACAAGGTGGAGCAAGACAGTGGTGAATGTTATTATACAGCGGCACCATTCCTTCAGCTCAACCTGGTGGTAGCCATTATTGAGATCCAGTTTGGAGAAGAGTTTGAAACCATTAATTTCGATAATCATGTCTGTGATGTGCAGACCAGGCTGGTGCTCTTGTTGCATTGCCTTGTTTGGCTGTTGCATGTCTACACATATGTAGACAGTGCCTTTATTGTCCTAGTTCGGGGTAACCACAATTGGAGACACACACAGCATGAGGCCTTGAGATGGCTCGATATCAAGAATGAAGAGGTTGTCGATTTCATTTTCTACCGCTTCTGGGAGATGAAATGCAACTCTCCTGTGCCACTGTGCCACCGGGCGGACACTCTCATCTACATGAAGGCAGACACATGTTCCTTTCAGTTTGCCAAGACCAGTAAAGAGAGTTGGGAACCAATCTTAAGGAAATTTACGTCAGGAATATAGATCAATATTTTTATACGTTCAAATTATCGCTATAATATTTTGAATAATTTGTTTAGGAGATTGCATATTGGTTCTATTGACAATGAATATATCAGCTGAATGTATCACATATGCTAAAATCTAATAAACAGATCAAACAAAAAAAGAGGGTTGGGAAGCGGTGAATGAGGTCGGGGACTGCCTCAGGGTAAAAATTGATGGATACGAGTCACATTGTCACCGCAGTGGCAAAACTGAGAAGGCATGCCCTGAGGCATTGCCCTGTAGTACATGGATGGGAGGAGCGATGGATATTGTGCCATGTGACAGGGTTGCGGTGAAGGAATCTTGGCTATATAGTGGTTTGGATGCAGTACATGTGCAGTCTTTTATGGGTGAGTGCTCAATATGTGGTGCTTGGTCAAGTGTGTTGAAATGATCTAGAGACTTAACATTGATCGACACCCCACTGTCAATGATGAAAAGCTATGGACTTTTTGTTCAAAAGTAGGTGAAAGACCAGGCAGGTGATTGAGGTGAACCTGATGAATTACTTCATTGCCTTTGTGTACTTGTATGAGTCCCAGGCTAGCAGCAGTATTTAGACATAGGACCCTGGGGACGGGTACTCGGCAGTCTGAGGCGTATAAAGTGGCATTGCTATTTTTCTCACTGTGTGTGAGGTTGGCTGTGAACTTCCCGAGGCACCATACACACATCCTTATGTAGGTGTCGACCAGCTGTTCGCAGAAGGTACTTATGACATTGATGGAGGCACCACTGTCGGCAATGAAATTTAGGAGACAACCATTCAAGGGTAGGACCACAATAGGCTGTTGTAGGAAAGTGCCCCTTTTTGGCATGGTCACACCCACTTTTTGCCAGGTATTAAATGTGATTTCGACTGGAGGAGCAATGGGTTCTTGATAACCGGGTCCACCAGTGCCAGATCTCTTTCTCAAAAACTGTGCAATTGTTCCCCCAATTGGCAACCCCTTAAGGCCCCTCTGTAAGTCCCTAGTAAATTGTAACCTTGGTAGCTAGGGCCTGAGGTACTAAAGAGGGTTCCTAAGGGCTGCAGCATAAATCGTGCCACCCTAAGGGACCCCTCACCAAGCTCATGAAATCGGTCACTGCAGGCTCCATGTCTTGGTGCAGACAAAAGTGAAAAGACGACATGAAACCTCCCTGTTTGTTGTCCCTAACACTGTAGGTACTATTTGTAAGTCACCCCTAGAGCAGGCCTTACAGTCCTAAAGCAGGGTGCATTATAGTACTTGTGAGGACATATCTGCATGAGCAGATATGCCCCTGTGCTGGTCAGTTCCATTACTGCCAGTACAAGTGATCAGAGAAGCCATTTTAAAACATGTGCTGAACACTAGTGAAAACGAGTTCCCCAGCTACACGATGATTCCACTGAAACCAGAGATGTTTTGTATCAAACATCTCGTATTAATAAGCCCACACTGATTCCAGTGTTGGATTTACTAATACGTACACCCAGAGGGCTCCTTGGAGGTGCCCCCTGAGAACCAACCAGCCATGGGTTTGCTGACTGACTGTTTTTTGCAATCTTGCCACCAGAGATGAGTTTAAGGTGAGTGCCTCTGCTCTTGTGAGGTCAGAAACAAAAGTCTGCTTCAATACCCTCCCACAGTATGACCTAAAGATTAGCATTCCCACATGGGGAGCTTCAAAGATCACAATAAGCTGCTTGTGGCGGGTATGACAGTATAGGTCATACGTGTGAAGGGCTCTGACTACAGCCCCTCTAACATGACACTGCAGGAAAGAGGCTGCAGCAGCAAGTGGCCCTACATGAGCTGTGCTGGCCTGAGAGGAGCATTCCAGCGCTTAGTTTAGCTATCCCGGCAGTGTGTGCATCATGGTCCAACTGCAGCACGTGAGCAGTGGTTCAATGTTCCTTACTCTACTTTCCTCCTTCCCAGAGCCAGCGAGCCTAGCCCCAGTCTCATAGCACTGAGCCAGGAGATCAGACAGAAGAGCACCATGGGGGGTACGGGCAAAGAGCAGCATTGGGGGGTCGGGCGCATCTGCAAGGAGTGTATTTCCACTTTTAACCAGCCTAATATATATTGCTCTGAAGTTAGAGAAGTTCAGTATTGTCTTCTGTAACTTGCGGCTGCAGTTTTTAACAAGCATTTACAATGCAATGGTCTTGGCATTGTTAAAGTTAGAGCTCTTGGCATTGCTCATGACATTATTTTTATTTATGTTTTGTTTTTAAAACATATAAATAAATGGCATTGTCATTTACAATGCCAATAGCTTAATCTCTCGCAAATGCGAAACCTATTGCATTTGCACCCACACACAGAGCCAGCCACCCAAACACACATACAAAGCCACCCACACAGAGAGCCACCCACACAGAGTCATTCACATAGAGCCACCCCCACACACACAGAGCCACCCACACAGAGCCACCTACACACACACAGAGCCCAAAACACACACACACACAGAGCCCAACATACACACACAGACATCCCTCAGTCTAGGTCAGCCACACGCCCATCTCTGCCCAGTAACGCCCCAGGGAACAGAGGCAAGAAAATCGAGCACAAGCATCGAACAGAGGCAAGACAATCGAGCAAAAGCAGGGAACAGAGGCCACAGAGCCCCACACACAGAGCCCCCCCCACACACACACAGAGCCCCACATGCACACACACAGAGCCCCATATACACACACAGAGCCCCCTTCACACACACAGAGCCACACACACAGAGCCCCACACACACACAGAGCCCCACACACACCCACACACAGAGCCCCACACACAGACACAGAGCCCACACACACACAGAGCCCAACACACACACACACACAGAGCCCCCCACACACACAGAGCCCCCCACACACACAGAGCCCCCCACACACAGAGCCCCCCCACACACACACACACAGAGCCCCCCCCACACACAGAGCCCCACACACAGAGCCCAACACACACACACACAGAGCCCACGCACACACAGAGCCCAACACACACACACAGACATCCCTCAGTCTAGGTCAGGCACACGCCCATGTCTGCCCAGTAATGCCCCAGGTAAGAGAGGCAAGAAAAAGAAAAGCAACTCCCCCAAAAATAAGTTTTACAAAAACCAAGAAAAAACAAAATTCAACAAAGGCAAAAGGCAACTAGCCAGCGCCGGACCTACTAGTTTTTCAAATGCCTGCTATAGAGTGATACAAGTCTAAGAGTAGCTTTATCCGGACTTGTACAACTTTCTTGGTCTCCTGACACCAATCAAATGCCACACTGAAGGCAATTTGTAACAGGCCTAATTGTGAAAAGTAAACATACCAATCCAGATATGACTGTTTCCACAACACATCAAAGGATAAGAGATACCGCTAAATAATGGAAAAGTTGGAATCAGCCCAAGGGAGACCTCCGTTCTTGTCCTGCATTATGCGCAACATGCTATTGATCGCTGTGCGGGGTCTCCAACACTGGGGACTTCCATTATGGGGGATGTGATAGTCAGGGTTCACCAGAAGAGCAATCAATGAGGCTGATTAAAGACTGCCAAACAATAGGAGGAAAAGGAAATGGGGAATAACAAAGCATCAGGTAAACACAGAAACGTTAAAAAAAGCAAGCACAACGAGGGAACAGGGGGACAGAAAAGCAAGCACAACGAGGGAGCGGGGCAGAAAAGCAAGCACAATGAGGGAAAAGGGGGGGCAGAAAAGCAGGCAGAAAAGCAAGCACAACGAGGGAACGGGGGGCAGAAAAGCAAGCACAACGAGGGAACGGGGGGCAGAAAAGCAAGCACAATGAGGGAACAGGGGGGCAGAAAAGCAAGCACAAGGAGGGAACGGGGGGCAGAAAAAGCAAGCACAACGAGGGAACAGGGGGGCAGAAAAGCAAGCACAACGAGGGAACGGGGGGCAGAAAAGCAAGCACGAGGGAACGGGGGGGCAGAAAAGGGCCTATCACCTGCATTGTAGAAGCGGTCCAGCACGCCGGTCTCCCCGAAGTCCAGCATCGCCAGGCAGACGCCAGCCCCCTCGCACACCTCCCGCAGGCTCTCCAGCACGGCGCCCTCGTAGGCCTGCGCCCCGGGGCTGGCCTCTTTCACCACGTACGCCACGGAGGTGCTCATGCACCCGGGCGAGCGCAGGCAGGGAACAGAGGCAAGAGTTTCACTGCAAAATCAGGGCCAATGGAAAACGTGTGCCCCGTATCACCTCTCCATTGAAGCAGTGGATACGTGTGGCATTAACATGAAAAGGACTTTAAGGCTCAGCATATCATCACCCTGAGAATACGACACCCAGTCCAAGCTCTCCACACCAACTTCCTACTGACCCACCAGTGCATCGTGTAGAGCAAACATGCATGGTTCAGAAAATGCCAGTGAATCATTTTGCATCCAGGGTCTCGTACCTTGGCGTTGTCAGTTTGGTTACAGTTGTCCCCATTGCAGTAATACATGCTGCTAAGGTAGAGAGGCTACGGGTGGATAAATCTGATGTTCCACCCTTCTCTCCCAGGCCACACCGAGTACCCACAATCGAGCATGGAAAGGGAAACAGGACAATAATACAGCATGACTACTGCCGATAGCTAACTGGACAGACATCTTGGAATGGCAGATAATTCAGAATTACTGCGGTCAATGTCGGGAAAGAAACAAAAAAAAAAAAACAGGACTGAATATTTTATCTTTAGAATGGAGCCACATTCGGAAAAAAAATGATCTGAGATCAAATATGAAAACATTGATTAAAATATGTTTTAAATATATAACATAATTTACAATATTAGGGAAGCATCTTTTTGCTATTACCAACTCCAGTGTAGATGATAAACTTTTATTCCAGAGTCACTAACGGGTGATACGAATGAAAAAAAGACTACTTCTACCCATTTGCAGCAAGTCTTCTGCCTATTCGTCGAAGCTCTGCCTGCTGAATGTACAGAAAAAAAACAGCCCGGCAGCAGGGGAGGGGGCATGCGCGATGTCCTCATTGTCAAAATGTAAACAAAAAAAACATGGATGCGTGTTCAAGTGCCAGCCCGGCTAAAAGATCGCCATCAACGGCCTGATCTTGACAAGGGAGCTAAGAGCCAAGCAGAGTAGGCAAGAGCCAAAACGGGGTCGCCTTCGGCAGCCAGATCATGGAGGTGGGCAGGGTAGTGAAATAGGCAGTAGAGCCAATGCGCGGCTAAATAATTAAATAAAGAAGCCACGGAAGGCTTAACAAATCATGGAGGTGGGTATGGGAGTGAAATAGGCAGCAGAGCCAATGCGCGGCTAAATATTTAAATAAAGAAGCCACGGAAGGCTTAACAAATCATGGAGGTGGGCAGGGGAGTGAAATAGGCAGTAGAGCCAATGCGCGGCTAAATAATTAAATAAAGAAGCCACGAAAGGCTTAACAAGCGCCACCATGTTTCTCCGAGGCGAGGCAGGAATGCCTCGGAGTAACGCAGCGTCATTTTTGGATTGGGGGGCGTGTTTTCTTTCTCTCCTCTTCCCATTGGCTGGAAAGAGGAGAGAAAGAAAACAGAAAGAAACGAAAAAACACACCCCTCAATCCCAAAAAGACGGGGCTTAAACGGACAGACGCCCCTCTCGTCCAATGGCTGGCCTCGGTTTAGGAAGCCAGCCAAAGGAGAAGAGGGGCGGGTTCAAGCTCCACTCTCTAATAAATAAAGTCTCGGAGCGAGACTGCGCAAGCGCAGCCTTTCGCTAAGCCGAGACCTAAAAAGCAGAGTGTTTTTTGTCAACAAGACCATTTAGCGGTTTCAGGTTTAAAAGTGTGGCACACGCTGTTATAGCTGCCTTTTATCACTCCAATAACAATTTGTGTGCTGGGATAGGGTACAACATAGCAAACACAAGGAAACACTCACCCCTGTCACAGATATGGGTTGAATCCACCAGCGTTCTTTAGCTCACTTCGCCACCCAAGTTCAGACACAGCTATATGCAAATCATTCTTGATCCTGTGATTCATGGGAACAGTCCAGCGCGAACTACCTTGCGATGTCTTCCCTGGACCAGAAACAAGCATCCCGGGAGCCTTGGGGTACGCCACAGATGATCTCGGTGGCTTCGGAGGCGGACGCTCTGGGTTCTCCCGGAGAGAAAGGAGGTGGTCCTGTCCAGGGCCTTTTCTCAGATTCCGGCATCGTGGAGGCGTGCTCTTAGTGTGCGGTGGCAGACTGTGTCAAAAGCGGCTGACAGGTCCAGGAGGATGAGGGCAGCGGTTTCTCGATTGTCGAGCATGATCCTGATGTCGTCGGTGGCAGCGATGAGGGCAGGTTCAGTGCTGTGGTTGCTGCAAAACCCGGACTGGGATGGGTCTAGGATGTTGTTCTCTCCAAGGAAGCTGGTCAGATGTTTGTCCAGCCCGAACTGCCAAGCCATGTCTTCCCTGGATTGGAAAAAAGCATCCTGGGACCGGTTTCGTGCTAACCGCCCCCATCAGCCAGGCTAGCTTGAATCCACTGGCTAAGTGAGCATGGGACCCACGTCTGGGCATACCCTGTCAACTTAGGGCGAACTAAGCAAACACTAGGAGATGATGAACGGAGTGCTGAAACTTTTCAGACACTCACCCCCAGTCACAGATCTGGGTTGAATCCATCTTCGTTCGTAAGCTCACTTCACCACCACAGTTCAGACACAGCTATATGCAAATCAGTCTTGGTGAATGGATGACATTGTTCTGCATTCTTCCATCAATTGTTCTTTTAACATTTGTCACACTGAGTGGGACGGGTATGCCCTGACATGGGTCCCGTGCTCTCCATGCCACTGGAGTCAAGCAATCCTGGCTGATGAGGGGTGAAACCCAGAAACTGGTCCTAGAAGGCTATTTTCGAGTCCAGGGAGAACCTAACTTGGCAGCTCGGGCTGGACTGTTTCCATGGGGTACAGGTTACAGGGTAAAGACTGCTTTGCACATGGCTGAGTTCAAACTGGAATGGCATGGTGAGCAAAAACGACGATGGATTTAGGCCCAGATCTCTGTACTGGGGTGAATGGATGATATTGTTCTGCATTCTGTCCATCAATTGTTCTTTTTGCATTTCTCACCCAGAGTGGGACTGATATGCCCAGACATCAAGCTATCCTGGCTGATGTGGGGTGAAACCCCGAAACCAGTCCAAGGTTGCTCGTTTCCAGTCCAGGGAGGACCTTGCTTGGCAGTTCGGCTGGACTGTTCCCATGGGGCACAGGGTCAAGACTGATTTATACATGGCTGGGTTTAATCTGGAATGGCATGGTGAGTAAAAAAACGATGGATTTTTGGCCCAGATCTCTGTACTGGGGTAAAATGTATGCCATTGTTCTGGATACTGTCCATCAATTGTTCATTTTGCATTTATCACCCCGAGGGGGACCGGTATGGCCAGAGGTGGGTCCTGTGCTCTTCGTGCCACTGGACTCAAGCTATCTTGGCTGATTAGGGGTGAAACCCCGAAACCAGTCCTAGGATGCGTGTATTGATGTACCAAAAATCTCTCTAACTCCTTCTCAGGGGTCTTACCAATAAGTAGTCCATTCAAAAGCAGCAAAGAAATCAACAGAGAATCTGAAATATGAAAAGACATCTTTATTACAATTAATTGTGAGGCTACGTCGCCCAGTCACACCTAAAGCAACTGAATGAGGCCGCCTCCTGAATGGTCTCAGCACAGACCTTTTATACCATTTATTATGCCCTAGGCACACATTTTCTCTTTCAAGTACATTATTGTTGGTCACTCCTAGGACGTGCACACAAAGCACTGTATGATGACAAACCCACTTTTAAGATAAGTCCAGGCCATAAACAATGTCCACATAATGCATATATTCTCTAGCTGACAAGGCCGGATAAACCCAAAACAGTAAGATCACAGCCCATGTCATAAATAGCTCGTGGAGGCAGGAACAGGAACAGATGGAAGTAAGATAGGCACGTTTGTGTGTAGTAAATCTTTACAATGTCCTGTGCTCTGATCTATAATCTTGATCAGCTAAAGGGCAGGAACTGGCTTGGCAAGGTTAGCCTCAAGCAACAGGGTCAGCTTTCGCCAGGTCATGCAGGAGTCAGCACAAACCCATGCTAAGGTTATGTCCTTAAATACTTGTTCTGCCACAGTGAGGGCCTACTGCAAGGGCAATCCACAAAATGGCTGCTATGCACAAGATGGAACCCGAGGGTTCAGAACAAAACCTTCAAATACACAGTGAATCCATTGGTGTAACATGACGAAAACACTTGCACTTGCTGAACTCACTGTTTACGGTCTGCTGTTACCAAATTCATAACAGAATCATGATATTTAAAACACAGGTTCAGAATTCAAGGAACCACAGACCATCCTTTTGCCCTTACATAGGCAATCACTCAGTCTATATCTGCAACTGTGCCCAAAGTCCGTTATAAGCCTCTTTGGAAGGCTTCTATTGTCCATCAAATCCGCTTCCATTGTCTTCTTCCGCGTTGGGCCTCTCGATTCAGGCCTTTTCATGAGAAAAAGTACTGCTTAGTTGGAGTGCCCTCCTGGCAAACACCCACAGCTCACTTGAAAGTCTCAATGTCTCAAAACAATGCACCAGTGTCTCTTCTTTGTGGCAGACACTACAAATGATGTGCTCTTCATTGATCATGGGCACAAAACATCTCGTGCAGATCCAAGCACTACTGAGAAACAACCTCTCAAGATCAGCAGCACTTTCAGACTCCAACACTCATTATTTAGTGTCAGAGGACGCTCAAGCTGCTCTCTCATGGGCACCAGAATATAGTGCCTTTCCGTCGGAGCAAAGGGAAAAGAGGTGTGTGTGTGGCCAAAACTCGGGCCAAGGGCTCAAGGGACTGTACACTGTCAGAGGTTTCCAGCACATAACAGGTAGAAAGCTCAAACAAACAGAAGCTCTCATTCTGTGGCAAACAAGGAACCAGCTCCTTTTTTTTCTGCAATGCCTTCCGATGAAGCAAAGGCCTTGCTTGGGAGGTACCATTGACGGCACACTGATGATCGCTGTCCAGCCTCGCGACTTTTTGGTTGCAGGAATTGTAGAGCCAAGAAGTCGGTCATTCATCTGTAGCGGTCACTGATGGGGAGTGGGCTTAGTCTCGATCACAGGTCTGCAGGGTATCACTCTTCCTTTGACTCTGGAAGATCCCGCAGAACCTAGTGATATAGGAAATGTAACACAATTGTTAGTTTCCTTCAAATCAAGCACAAAAAACAGTTCATGGGTTTTAACAAGGGGACAGCAAGCAGGTGGCCTGCAATCTGCAAGGGAGTGGCAATACGCCATGGGAATCTAAATGGATGTCCTCACACAGTGGCATTGTCTAATGGGGTAAATACATATTTTCCTCAATGATTAAGCCTAGGTGTTCCTAAATTCCTTATCTAGAACATCTCAAATAGAGAGATGACATAATACAGATTATCAAGGACATGGAGAAAAGTCCCTTTAAAAAATGTGCATCAAGTGCACTATGCAATACATAGGCTAATGATCAAATGTGCAGACAAAAAGACAAGAACTAGAGAGTCCTGGTATTTGCATGATTAGAACACATCTGATCCCACCAAAAATTAAAGCAGCAGGAACAGAAGAGAACTGAAAAATTAAAATAGACATTGAAAATTTGTCATGTTCAAAAGGTAAACTTAAGATATCTCCTATCGAGATGGAAAACTTGTCTTACTATAATATTGGGTCAGTTAACCAGTCTATCACTACCCCGACAGTCAGTCTGAAAAAACATTGAAGTAGGCCTAAGGAAAATTCTTGAAAACCAGTCTGGTCATACAAAAGGGAATTATACATAACATGGAGGGGGGTCCCTGATACATCACTGCAGTTTAGAAGTGTGAACATAAACAATACGCCCATAATAATAAATGGGCTGACTGGTGAAAGGAATAGGGAAAAGGGAAATGGAACTAGGACACAACTAAAATCCCCAATAACTAAGCATGATGCGACATCGGTCAGGGGAGAAGCAACAAAAGAAAAATCTATAGGAAGGACAAGAGTTTGCTTGGGTGCATCAGGCATGTGACACAGCACCAAGAGTACGGGGGATACACAAAAGACCAAAGTTACACAAATTTTAACTCTACCGCTGGCAACTACACCATATACGGTAATCCTAACTAATGTTCCTGTTCTCTCTTCAGTGAGAAAAAATGAAACCTGGTTTCCTTTCAAGGGACAAAGCCATATGCTATTTGGGAAACAGAACATGATTAAGTAATGCAATATAGAAATTAGGCCACCTTGAGTCACAGATCTATAATTCCATCCTTAGGTCCAATCAAGGATACATAAATGTAGGGCTGCCTGTTCCTTTAAGGGAAGGGGCAGTAAGT
This sequence comes from Lissotriton helveticus, assembly GCF_964261635.1. Classification (NCBI taxonomy): domain Eukaryota; kingdom Metazoa; phylum Chordata; class Amphibia; order Caudata; family Salamandridae; genus Lissotriton; species Lissotriton helveticus. Next base: position 389,942,100 of record NC_136058.1, on the reverse strand, counting down.
GACTAACAGCAGGTGACACACTTTGATTCTGTATATCTTTTTAGTTTTCTCCAATATCATTATAGCCAAATTTGGCATGCACTGGTAAAAGTGCTGCCTGTCTTCCTCACAGTATGAAAACCATATCTGTGAAATTTATCATTATACCAAATCCATCCAACTGTTGTGCAACGATACGCATCGTCATACGGGTCCCTTCACAACACAAGGGAACTTGTAATAGTAACAACATAAAACAAAACATACACACAAAAAAAATGCACATGTCAAGCCATCAGATATACTTGCTGTATATCAAGCACAAAAAAAAACAAAAAAAAAACAGCACAGACAAAACAATAGCATATGTGAATAGGCGATGACACACAGCACCATGGCACATGTACTTTATGCACTGTAAACCTGCAGCCCAAAACCCAATATTTGGGCCTGTCTAAATTTGTCAGGTCTAACATCCTTACCCTCCTTTTGACATTAGAGCACCAGGCAGTGGGAGTCTGCTGTCAAATATAACTTTGCTGTCTCTCTTCTAACATACAGGACCAACTAAAATATTTCACGATAGGGCCAAATACACAAACGAAAACATGAACATTTTTTTTTAAAGAAATTACGCAAAAACGCATCTCCTTTCAACTAACCAAACTCACGTGTCTTGTGTCTTGTCAGCCTTAGAACAATCCATGAATGATCTGTAGGCAGAATCAGAAAAATACACAACACAAAAAAACCCCACATTTTAACATATACAAAAATACATTTTCATTACTTAACTGTTACTCTCTTGTCAGTTCAGCTCGCAACATCAAGCCACCTTTTTTTTACCGTTCTAAAAGAAATGGTTACACTGACACTCCATTTTAATTTGGCACCTATAATTTCCACTGTGAAAAATAATTCCTAATTAGCAAATCATTTTCACTTAGGCCTGTAGCATGTAGCCTTCAAAATTTTGGAAAAGGGCTGCATCTTATTTTCTATCTAAGACTTAATGCAACACTTCGTTTTCTGTCAAATAAACACAACTAGCAAACATTATTTTTCTTAGCGTGGAGACACAAATGTATCAGTTCTGCAGAGCATTTAACACAATGTTTGGGACTTTCAAAGAAACCCCTTTTTATTTTCCCTATTAAATTAAGTTCTTTCATTTTATTGATGTTCTCACGGAGAAAACCCCACCTTTAGAGGCTCGTTCAGCAAGGTCATTCTGCATTCCTCGGATGCAAAAGTCCTAATTAAAAGGTCACAAATGTCAACATGACAGCCTTCTCCATTGTTTACAGGGAAACTAAAAGATAACATCTTAGCGCAACTGGAACAGCCTGTTTTCCTAGCCCACAGTTTCTGCTCTCTGAGGGTGACAAAGTCAGACCAGTTTTTAGAACAAATGTTTGTTGGAATGGTACTCATTTCAGCAACTTTAATTGGATCTCACTGGGCCATTTAAAAGTAAACCCAAATGGGGCAACCTGCAAATTTGTATTACACACAAATGTATGCATTTTCTGAAGCCAGAGACACTTTTAAGACATGGTAAATGACAAGAATGCTGTGTTAAAAATCTATTTAACTCAATTTCGATTTTTATCTTTGGGGCACTTAAAAATAAAAATCCTACAATTATATTATTTATTAATCATCCTCAGAATGTGCTTTACAGACTGCAAAGATTGGACATTAAGCATATCACATCTAATTCCCTTGAAAAATGAGTCTTTGCGCCTGCGCCAAGTGAAAACCAACATGCAAATTACCTAATTATACAGTAACACATAACTTAAATCAAATTCTAATGCTAGGAGGTCATAGTATGAGTATTAAGCTTTATAAATATCAAAAAACGATTTTCAAAAAGCACTTATTTTTTTCTCAAATAATTTTTTCATAATTAATAATTTTTCGTTCAATTAAACCAATTATCTGTTTTTATGATAATTCCACATATAAAGGTAAGCTGCATCCCTTGCCCGCAATTGAAATGTCTTCCAGTGATACAAAATGATGACCCTTATTTTTGTAACCCTCTAAAACACTATTCTGAAATGAAAAAGTCCAACTGTGATTAACTAACGGCTAAGTCCTGGGCTAAATAAACATTTCAATACTATTTATGGCCTTTGAAAAACACATATGCTGCCTTAACGGCAAGAAAGGCCCTGCACAGTGCTGAAAACAGACATTTCAAGTTTTAAAATGCGTGTGCAATAAGATGTATTTAAATCTAGCAAAAATTCCCTTTAGCTGAAGCGTTTGCTTTTTACATGTACTAAAATGCATGTAGGTACAAAAATGCTATAAATTCGTTTTTCTAAAAAAAAACACATAATTTATTTTTGAGGCCTTTTATATTCCTAGTGAATGCGAATTTTAACTTTATCTATTTTAAGCATTTAACATTTTGCACATATGCGTTTTGCTTAGTCTATAAATTAAATAGCAACATATAGCGATTTTAGCATGTCGCATGGCAAATCGCTGCATCTCATTTAATTTCCACCTAATATTAATTAATCTAATATTTTACTTAACAGACTGAAAACATCAAGAAACCCACAACCACATCTTGAGCTCATTTCAGACAAAAACAGAAAGTGTTCAAACATTCAGGACACACAATACAGCGCTATACGTATTTGTTTCATAAATTGCGCGAACGCTATTCACATACCGAAGTTACACTAATGAGAAAAGCCACATAGATATTTAAACACACATTGAACTCACAAATCTGGCAGAACACAAAAAATCGGTCTGCATATCTCTATTCATAAAACTGCTCAGAACAAAGGATCCTCGTTTTGTATTATGTCATATTTTAATTCCCTGGGGATACAAAATCACCAAGGAAGAAATATGTTTTTAAATCTAAACCTATTTAGATATCCCCTTTAGGGGAAAACCGGCTAATCCAAACGTATACAAAGTTGGCCAACACAAAGCTCCAAATTTGCTAAGATCAGGCATCTTATAGCTCACTAATCTAGCTTCAAACTTCAAGGGGCTATCTCTATCGATACACTCGTAAATATACAAGACCCTTGGTTATTGAAAATTGCAATGTTCAAATAAACTAAGGACCAAATACCAAAGAACTAAGGACTGGGAGCGACCCACTTATACTTCAACTAAAGCAGATGGAGAAAAAGTCTCTTCATAACCTGCCTACACAAATTGCAATTCGCATATACAAACCTATACAAACCTATCAAAGCTATACCAAACAAATAGTTGTCCAAATTCTAACTGCCAAGTTCTAACTGCACTAACAGTCTCTTTTTTTTTTAAAAACCACTTACGCCAAAAAGGTTCCTCAGTCAGGAGTGACATCTTTTGGAGAGTTTAAGTCAGAAAAATCAAAAATATACTGGGCCGCAGAGACAAAGAATCCCCCAGAACCTCTGTGCACAGAGTACCTCTTTTAGTAGATGTCTGTCTTGCCTGCCCCAGTAGATTTCTGTCCTCTGACAAGATTACTCCTCCAGATAGTCACTTCTTGATGGGGCCCATCGTTGGTCGCGCCATCTGATGTACCAAAAATCTCTCAAACTCCTTCTCAGGGGTCTTACCAATAAGTAGTCCATTCAAAAGCAGCAAAGAAATCAACAGAGAATCTGAAATATGAAAAGACATCTTTATTACAATTAATTGTGAGGCTACGTCGCCCAGTAACACCTAAAGCAACTGAATGAGGCAGCCTCCTGAATGGTCTCGGCACAGACCTTTTATACCATTTATTTTGCCCTAGGCACACATTTTCTCTTTGAAGTACATTATTGTTGGTCACTCCCAGGACGTGCACACAAAGCACTGTATGACGACAAACCCACTTTCAAGATAAGTCCAGGCCATAAACAATGTCCACATAATGCATACATTCTCTAGCTGACAAGGCCGGATAAACCCAAAACAGTAAGATCACAGGCCATGTCATAAATAGCTCGTGGAGGCAGGAACAGATGGAAGTAAGATAGGCACGTTTGTGTGTAGTAAATCTTTATAATGTCCTGTGCTATGATCTATAATCTTGATCAGCTAAAGGGCAGGAACTGGCTTGGGAAAGTTAGCCTCAAGCAACAGGGTCAGCTTTCGCCAGGTCATGCAGGAGTCAGCACAAACCCATGCTAAGGTTATGTCCTTAAATACTTGTTCTGCCACAGTGAGGGCCTACTGTAAGGGCAATCCACAAAATGGCTGCTATGCACAAGATGGAACCCGAGGGTTCAGAACAAAACCTTCAAATACACAGTGAATCCATTGGTGTAACATGACGAAAACACTTGCACTTGCTGAACTCACTGTTTACGGTCTGCTGTTACCAAATTCATAACAGAATCATGATATTTAAAACACAGGTTCAGAATTCAAGGAACCACAGTATCCAGTCCAGGGAGGACCTGGCTTGGCAGTTCGGGCTAGGCTGTTCCCAATAGGCACAGGGTCAAGACTGATTGCACATGGCTGGGTTCAAACTGGAATGGCGAGCACAAAAACAATGTATTTAGGACTGTATCTTTGAGGTGAATGTATGACATTGTTCTGCATTCTGTCCATCAATTGTTCTTTTTGCATTTCCAATTCAATGTAGCATGCTTTTATCCTAACAACTAGTATTTTGTTTTCTGGGGGTTGCTTTTAAGCATTTCTTTGCTGGCAGGGTGTTTTATTTGTTTTTTGTTAAGCTTTCGGAATTCATTCTAAGATGACCTTGTCAATTGCATAGTGTAGTACTTTTACTCAATAAAGCTACCCCGCTGACTTGTATCAAATGCAGCCTCAAAACACTGGAAGAAGCAAATAGGAGACATCCTCTCGTGAGCATATTTTTTCACTAGGCCAAACATTTTTTTAGATATTCATCAGTTTTTATTTTGTCATGGAGAATCCCATCAGTACCAGGCGTTGAACCGGGCATCATTTACTTTTTCTGATACGCTGTAAAGAAAATCTTGATAGATTTATACCCAGATTGAACAATAGGTTTATGATCTAAACCTAGCAAAACCTTCATGGGGCCCCTTTTTCATGCATTGGGTTTATTCCTCGTGAAGTCGGAGTTCTTCTCCCCAAGAAGCTTCTCAGCTAAATCACCTGTTAAACCTCAGGAACAAGTCAGCATCAACCCCACTAATCAATTCCTGAATTATAGTATTTGGGAGCAGTAATTGCTACTAGTCCGTTCTTGAACCTGAAACCCCACACAGTGGTATCAAAGGTCACCTTCAACAAAGGTGTAATCAGTTAGACTGGCAGAATGCCCCACCCAGTACCATTTGCTAGTTCTTAACCTGGAAAATAACCCTTTACCAACAACAGCTGATCTACAATCACCTGCTTTCCTCCTTCATTCATGTAATTAATTCTAATCAAATCTTGGCTTCAACCTCAACCCAAAGTGTATATCCAGATAATACCTAGAGTCCAAACCCGCTCTTGGCCTAGAAATCCATTCCCATATCTAGAAACAACATCAAACAAACCCCTCAACTCCAACTCTCCTTGAAGCCCCTTGGCTCCATCGCTCCTCGAACCTCTTTGCTCCATGTCTCCTTGAAACTCTTCGCTCCATATCTCCTTGAACCTCTTCATCTCTCCTTGAACCTCTTGCTCCATCTCTCCTTGAAGCTCTTCACTCCATGGCTCCTTGAACCTCTTCGCTCCATGTCTCCTTGAACCTCTTCGCTCCATCTCATTAAACCTCTTCACTGCATGTCTCCTTGAACCTCTTCGATCCATCTCTCCTTGAACCTCTTCGCTCCATCGCTTCTTGAACCTCTTCAATCCATCTCTCCTTGAACCTCTTCACTCTATCTCTTCTTGAACCTCATCGCTCCATCTCTACTTGAACCTCTTCGCTCCATCTCTTCTTGAACTTCTTCGATCCATCTCTCCTTGAACCGCTTCGCTCCATCTCTATATGAAGGTATTCTGAGTCTATCAGATCCTTGCTGTCCCTCGATCCTGATTTCTACACCTGACTAGGCTTCTTTCATTAACATTATATCATGGCATTTAGGATACTTAAGTATTCCTCTTTGACCGACTTCACTTTCCACCTTCATGTTCTTGAATGTAATTTTAAAATTGATAGATCAAGCCTGGATCCTAAGCCTTCAAGGCTTCACCTCAGATTCTCAGAACTATATATAAAAATAGATACACTCCACCCATTCCTTATCCATTTAATTCCTTAAACCCACTACACACAGTTTTTCTCAGAGGACTTGATCCCTATTGGCTCAATAATGAGTGCAAATGAATATTATCAAATCCACTTCAGGTATTCATTAATTTAACTTTCAAGGACTACTCCCCAAGTTTTTCACCACTCTGCCCATTTTTCCATCTAACATTTTCTTCCTCATCAATACCTATTGCTTGTTGAGGATTAAAACATATGGGGCCAGATGTAGGTGGCCAGATACCGGTCGGTAACAGCCGATTTCGGCCGTTACCGACCGGTATTTGTAGTTTTAGATGTAGGGGGCCTAAAAATTACAGATTCTGAAAATTTACCGAATTGGTACATTACCAATTCTGTAAATTACCGATTTGGTAAATTTACCGAATCGGTAATATGGGATGTAGGTGGCACTGAAAACAGTGCCACAGGGCCTTAAGGATTCGTTATTTACCACCAACTATTAGTTGGTGGTAAATAACGAATACCTGTGTACATGCAAATCTGTGCATGTACACCTGTGCCATGTGACACACATAAATACCGATTCGGTAATTACTCAATCGTTACCGAATATTTACCTACATGGCATTTACCGATTTGTAAATACCGAATCGGTAAAATTCGGTATTTACTAATCGGTAAATGCCATTTATCTACATCTAGTCCATGGTATTGAAGTGTGTGCAGAATACAGTACACTAATCCCCATTGGCAACAGTCTAGTTTTTAATACTGCATTTTTAATAAAAAAAGATACATTTCTCTTTTCCTTATTATATTTTGATTTACATTGGTTTGATAATACCTCACATCCTCAACCATATGACAATATATGTTCAGCTACCCACTTTTGCTTCTGATATAGCAGCCCAATGTGCAAACTGTCACACAACAAAGTTCACACGAGTCTGGTTGTGCATATACATCAGCTTTGCATTTTACATACATATAGTTCAATAAACGTATCTCAACCTGGAGTGTCTGGCTTTCATGAAATACACCAAGAGACCTTAACCTTCCTTTACTCACCATCATGTAAGATACTTCTAGTGGGTGCTATTCTAATATTAGGACAAATACTCTGTCTGCCCAAGCCATATCAAGGCTTGGATTGAAGCACCTTGATCTCCAACCTACCTACTGAAGAAATCACACAGTTTAACCTAGGACAGAACTACTCATTCATCTTTTTTATAACCTGGATTGGTCATGATAAGGGCCTTTCCTCTGACACTCATTTCTAGTATTTTGAACTGCTTTGCTTAACTGTTGACCAAACCTTAACCAACCACAGTGCCCGAGCTGGTGATAGGCACAGTTTGTTCTCAGGAGGGTTCCTTCATGCAGAGTCAGATCTTTTACAATAAACACTTTTCCGGCATTGAAAACCCTGATATGGTTTTACTTCATCATAGGTTGTCTCACATTGAGGTAGATTTTTTTGTCTCGATAGTTTCTAGCATTCACAACACACTTACCGTTTTCTCAAAGTTAGCATTTCAAAGTTTGTTCTTCCTTGCATACATATTTAAAGCTCTAAAGTTAGCTGAGAGTGCTCTTCTTAAGCCTTTCCATGTTCCACTGACATCTTATCTTCAGAATGTGTACATTTACACCTAAATGGGCAGCTTGTCCAGGTTCTCATACACACTACTTCTGTTGGGTTGTTCCGCATTTTATTTGATTTAAAATTGGTTATTTCTTCGCCTTCAGGATCATTACACCCTGCTGGGTCGACAGAGTCTCCCCAGGAAGAGGAACATGTTCCCAGTATGTTTTGTACAATGCTTTAATGTTTAGATAATGTTAAAAACTCTAATGATGGTACAGATTTCTCACCAAATTTAACTGACTAGACTTTTGATACTATAGAGACTGGCAGAGATAGTTACACCTAGTCTGTGGGGTTTTAGGTTTAAACCCCACTGAAAGAAAAATAGCCCTCACCGGTGAAAACATATAAACACTGAAAAAACACCTAGACAACCACAAACTAAATGCCATTCAAAGAAAGAAAAAAAGAGAGTGACAGAGTCATTTTTTTCTTCCTGAAGGGGTCAATACAATGTAACTTTGTTATACAAGTAGCAGTAAGAAAGACTGGCTAACATTATTCTGCTTGAGTTTTGTTCTTTAGGGATGCCAGTAAAATATTGTTTCTTCTTCCTTTTACTTTTTCAGTTTTGTGGCCTTTGGTCTAAAGATGCATGGTTTAGTTTCATGTTTTAGGTCTAATTTAATTATTTTATAAACTATAGAGAATCAGGAAATATCAAACTCATATTTGATATTTTGGCTGCATTTGATTCTTTCACCGATAGGTAAAGTGGCTGCTTTCAAACAAATCTTTCCTAATATGTGTCATCACATTTATCCTCAGAGAATGGGTAAAAACCCTTAATACATCAGACCATAGTTTCTAGTGGGTCAGTATTGATAGTAGGTGAATTGCCAACACCTCAGGCTTTAAACATTCAATGCAAGGTATAGTGACAAGTATATATATCACCAAGCGGGAAACATCCTTTACGACACAACTTTTACCACGCAGTGCCTTTACAACGCAGGTTTTTCAACGCAAGTCATTACAACGAATTGCGCTGGGGGCGCTCTAGGATAGGTAATAGTTTAATTTACTATCCAACACCTTCCCTACTATCCACGGGGACTGGAGTTGGAATAGTAAATTAAACTATTCACTATCCAGCACCCCCCAACGCAAGTCGTTGTAACGACTTGCGTTGAAAAACCTGCGTTGTAAAAGCATGCGTGGTAAAAGCATGCGTTGTAACAACGTACATCCTCACCAAGCATCTGGGTTAGCGGTGAAAACATGACACCAGCCTTTTGGAAAACATGGAACGCAGTGTCACTTGTAATGCGCTGCAAAAAAGGTTCTTTCCAAGTTCAACAAAGATTGTAGTGATATTGTTTGTATTTGCAGTGATTCAGCTATGTAAATAAAAAAGTTGTGTGATGACCTGTCAAAATTGATACCCGAGCTGAAGTGATTCCCTGTAGTAGATCCTTGCCACTTGTTAGATGGTATGCTGAAAGCATCTTTACAATCTTCAGAGGTAATGAGGGATGCTAATAACTTTCCATTCTGGTGCACTGGTTTCTAATGCACAGGAACTAAAACGCTAATATTTATCATTTCGTGCTTTATGTGGCATCAAAGAAAGAGTCATCCCAACTGTGTCCCTTAGCTGATGGTTCTCAGCCCAAAGGGCTAAGAATGCTGAGACGGCCTTTTCACAGAAGTTTACATGGGAAGGAAAGAGCGAGCGCACATGACCCAAAGACTCACTGAAGAAGTATTGTATGGTGTATTACAATAAGATTAATTTGCAAAAATCTATTTGGACCTCATATTCACTATAAGTACACTGTCTATATACCATGTTCTTTCAGTGCAGAAAGCAAGCAATAATAAAAGCAAAACGTTCCATAAACACCGGAAAAACACTTTTTCAGTTGTTTTAGTGGCGCGAAAATGTGTAACCACTGATAACAACTGTTTTTTATAATATTGAAAACACTGAAAAAACCCCACCAGAATTTTTCCAAAAATAGAAACTGAAAACAGGAAAGCCTAGTTACACCCCACAAGCTGAAAAATTAAACAAATCAGCTGTTTCAATTTAAAGAAACCACTGCATTGTCATACTGCCCCTTAAATATCTACTTTTGCCTCCAGTGGCATAGAGAATACAATTCTAAATCCTCTTCACCATTTTCAAAAGGAGAGCTGCCCCTGGATCAGAAAATTGTCAGTTGCTATTCCTGAACTATATCCCTACCGTCGCTGTTAGTATAATTCTGTTTGTTCAAGCCACAAATACCGAAATGTACACAGTGTAAAAAATACCAATTCACAAGATAGGAGCCCTGCTCTGGAAAGCTGTATCCAAGATCGAATGATTTTTTTAACTTTACAATGCATAAAAAAGTAAATAGCAAGTATATTCAAAGAAGCCTTTCTAACCTCCAAGAAGTGCAGGAGTTTTTTGTTCACAATTCTGACCCCCTGCTGAAGAATAGATTTGAAACTTCTTCCTGCACAAACTAATGCTTTAGAACTTAGGATGCTACTATGAAGAGTAGCAACCATGCGTGCATTGGACAACCTGCCTCTGTAAGGTTGCTAGAGCTTGGGAGCATCCAGTTACTACAAACCTAAATGGATCCATGTCAAGTGCTCTACCTGCAGTCATTTTTAGATTATTAATAATGAACCCTGTGCATGATTAGATTTAAGGCCCCACATTCACAATGGAAGAAAAGCAAAACTAGAAGTCCCAGAACAGGGAGAGCTTCTGGCTAAAAAGCCCAGCATGACTGAAGATTTAACACTTGACATGGGACAACTGAGTAGCAGAGCAGTCACCTGTCAGGACCATCGCTGAAATGTGAGCCGACTTGGAGGAGAGTTTATCACATGTCAGAATTATCAGCGGCAGGCAGGTAGGATTGTGATATAATCTGTAAAATGCCAGAATACCTGTAAAAATTGCTCAGTGTCAAGTACATGACAGACATGCCACTCTAAGTATGGCAGGATCAATTCAGTCACATAATATATGTGTAATGGAACAATAAACATGGTTTGTGATATAAAGACACGTCAGGATTACCACTCAAAGGCCGCTAGCCAGAATCATTCAGACTTGAGTAACATATGAAACACTGTAATACATCTCACTGACTTTGACCCTGCTCCAAAGCACAATGAAAATTAAGAATGCAATATTCTAATATTTAAAAAAACTGTAGGCGATGTGGGTCTAGTAACTTCAAGTTACTTTAACCGTGAACCTAGTGGGCAGTTTGTTTACACTGTCATTTCTGGGTTATTTTGTAACTTTTGCTTGAGGAATCCTGTTATAACCACAAAAATAAATGTTCACTTATGTAGAATCAAACTGAGTTTGTGTTTGAAGCTTTTCTGGCATTTAGAGACCTGAACATTTTTGTCAAGTGTGCGTTCTTTCCTCATGTTTGGTAAGATGATTTTTCTGACGGAAGCTTTTCTGGCAAGTAGAGCACTGATAAGGCTTTTCTCCGGTGTGTGTTTTCTCATGTTGCACAAGAATGGATTTGCAAATGAAACGTTTCTGGCATTTAGAGCACTGATAAGGCTTTTCACCAGTATGTCTTCTCTCATGTTGAATGAGACTGGATTTGTAACTGAAGCCTTTCTGGCATTCAGAGCAATGAAACAGCTTTTCACCAGTGTGTTTTCTTTCATGTTGAATGAGACTGACTTTAAGAGTAAAGCTTTTCTGGCATTCAGAGCACTGATAGGGTTTTTCCCCAGTGTGTGTTCTCTCATGTTGAGTTAGATTGAATTTATGACTGAAGCTTTTCAGACATTTCAAGCACTGATAAGGCTTTTCTCCCGTGTGTGTTCTTTCATGCTGAATGAGAATGGATCTGTAACCAAAGCTTTTCTGGCATTCAGGGCACTGGTAAGGCTTTTCCCCAGTATGGGTTCTCGCATGTTGAATGAGACTAGATTTGTAACTGAAGCTTTTATGACATTTTAAGCACTGATAAGGCTTTTCCCCGGTATGTGTTCTCTCATGCTCAATGAGAATGGATTTGTAACTGAAGCTTTTCTGGCATTCGAAGCACTGATAAGGTTTTTCACCAGTGTGTGTTCTCTCATGTTGAGTGAGACTGAATGTATGACTGCAGCCTTTCTGGCATTTAGAGCACTGACAAAGCTTTTCCCCAATGGGCGTTCCCTCATTGCAAACAAGATCAGATTTGTAACTGAAGCTTTTCTGGCCATCAGAACATTGATAAGGTTTTTTTTCCAGCGACTGGTCTCTCAATTTGAGTGAGAATGAATCGATAGCTGAAGCATTTATGAGATTTAGACCACAGGAATGGTTCTTCTCCAGTGTAGATTCTCCCATGTTGAATGATACTGAATTTTGGATTGAAGCTCTTCTGGCTTTCAGAACACCGATAACGTTTTTGCTCAGTTTGATTTCTCTTGTTGAGTGATACTGGATTGATAACCAAAGTTGTCCAAAAATCAGTGCACTTAAAAGTTTATTTCCGGAGTTAATGTCTTCACATTCCGATGAATCAGAGGGATGGACATCTCTTCAAATAAAAAATGGTAACGAAGTTATATATTTAGCCTTTAACAGTTTTATTTCAGACTCTCAGTCTTGTTATGGTGCTTAAAATATTAGAGTGGATGAAAACAGTGTGTTTGGTATTAGCGTAATGTCAATCATTGATAAAAGCTGCGAGTTAAAAGTGAGGTGAGCAGATGGAGTTTTGAAATCCAGGAGCAATGAGTGTCAGGTAGATTTTTTTGCCTCAATAAAAGGTATAGAACATAAAATAATGTTTTAGGCTAGGTTGGTTTAAAATCTTGGTACCTCTCTGTGCCTTTGCTTTGCTGAAAACTAGGCACGTCCTCTTACAATATCGATTTCATACAGTGTGTGCCCTCTCTTTTTGACTCAGAGGATTCTTCAGACTGAAGTTTGTTCGGTGATTGGTCTTTTCTGACAATATTTTTGTTGCTCTGGTGATTGATTTGTTTTTGAATTGGAGGTTGCTTCTCTAGAACAGTTCATGAGCTTGGATTCACAACAGAGATTAACTAATTGCAATCAGAATTGCATGCACATTGGTTTTTTAAATGTTGCAAAACTTTGCAAATAATTAAACATCCCACGGCAAGAAAATATTCTTCCCTTAGCACTTGCAGGAGTTTACATTTGGGTACGATTTGCCTTTAAAAAATTATTTAATTTTGATAACTCACACTAATTGAATGTTCCTTTACTTTGGTGTTCAAGCAAAATAAAATATGTGAGGTAGAAAAGTCACTTCCATGCTTAATAGTTTCCTCTTTTCAGAGTTTGTCACCACACCTGCTTTTGGAAATTGCTGTAAATGTTTAGAGTTCTGGGTCATCTTCACCTTCTCAAATAATCATCCTTGTGCTCTGGCGTTCTGTTGCGTGGGACCAAATCAATAGCTTCCTAATTCTAGTCATACCTCAAGACACCTGCAGAATCAAAATTAAATAGTTAATACATTTGCAAAACAAATATTTATGGAGTTGACTTGCATAAAGATATCAGAAGTGAAGCACTGAAGGCTTTTTAAGACTTTATTAACATTTTCAAATAAAAGGAGATAAGTCAGTGCTTACCTATAAACAAACAATACACAGGTACCATTCCAATTTTCATGTCAGGAAGCAGTGTGTTAGTTTTCATAAGTGCAACAATAACAGTAGGGTATACCATTCCAACATCTATGTTCAAGGTTTTATATTAGAGAGACTGCCGGGATAGCAGACGCAGGCTAGGTTAACGGACCACCACATAACTCTCAGAAACATCTCTGCGATCATGATGTCCACGATCACCAAGGAGCCCATAACTAACTGGTCGACTGGGGAACGTGTTTACTTATCCTGACAGCAGTAGTTTTGGTGAAGAGTACATCCGCTACCACCACTTCTCTAATAATTCTCGCAACTCCCCCCGGTATGCCATCACCAATGGGAAGGCACATGGTTGAAGACCCCAGAGAAACTCCTGCACCAGTTGTTCTGGGTTAATCATGTGTAGGAAACTGTGAGAGCAATATATCCAACTGATGAATTTAAAAAGAATCTATTTCTGTCTGTGGTTGATTGACATACTCTTAGCTCATGCACAACATTATTTCAACACCACTTTGTCAATTTGTTCTTGAAAATCTGCTTCCCATCTAGACAGTGTATTAGTCACAGTTATAACTATAGATTCAGTAAACAGTTTACACAGTCATGAGAGCCAGCCTCTATTTTGTGGGTGTTGGAGCATCTGTGTAAGTGGAGTGAAATCCATGCATAGATGTGAAAAGGAAGGCCATCTTGGGTGCACAGCGTGCTGTACTCTAAGGCAGCCAAACATGTCAATGGGCGTCAGTGGTCTCTCATCGAGAAACTGGTCCATCGTTATGAACTTTTTGCCGTCATATAGATGACTCACCCTCAAAAGACCAGCCATCTCAAGTCAGCCCTTTGCCCAAAATTGGGGGGAGTGCAGGGTTATCAATGAACTACAACTCAGGAGAATATATGAGTGTGGCTGCAGCACTTTGTCATAGTTCACAGTGACCAGTTAGAGCAGCGCATAGTCTGTATCAGCTGTGTGGGATAAGCTAGAGGGACTGCCACATATGTTTTTTATATCCCTGCAGCTATTGGATCCCATTCAATGGTATGTGTTGAGTTCTACATTGGAGATGATACCAGTAAACTGGGTAATGCAATACCGTGGCATGACAGTAGCATTCCATGTCTAGAACATTAAAACAATCTGACATAAGGAAGCGTGAGGCCCTTCCACCACACCAGTTGAATTTGTAGTGATTGTAGGCTTGCAAATGAAGATTTTCTCTGTGGGAAGGGAATATTGTTAAACACATAGAAATATTGTGGGAGAACCATTACCCTAATAATGGCAGCCATACCTGCAATGGATAAGAGTAACGTGATCTATTTATCTGTCCACCCCATCCTTTAGTTTTGTCATGTAAGACCAGGTGTTTGTCTTTATCCATCTGTAAGCAAAGATATCACATTGATCCTGCACACCACTGCAGTAGGCAACTCAGCTGGGGTTCTTTTGATGCTTCTCTGAGAGGAAACATCTCCGATCCATTTCGCCTAATATGTATACCAAACATGGCACCAAACCAGATTATTTGTCCAATTAATGGCATTAAGTTCACATCAGGATTTTTAACAAACAAAGGGACAACGTCAGCATATAAAGACAATAATACCCGTTTATATGGGAATGTGATTCCCCTTTGCAAGTGGTGTTTACACAGCAAGGTTGCCACAAACTCCAAGGCCAGCGCAAATGGGAGCGGCGATAGTGAATAGCCGTGTGGCGTACCTCGGTATATGCGAAACGCTGGTGACAAACAGCTATCGAGAATTATTTTAGCCATGGGTTCAGTGTAAAGGAGCCTAATTAGACCTAGAATATTAGCACTTATCCCCAGTTTTCACAGTACATCAAATAGGAAGGGCCACGCCAGTGAGTTGAACACCTTTCCCAAGAACACAGCCACGGCATTGACCTATGGGTGTATCTGATGCACCGTTGCAGACAGTAATGGCAACTTGTTTAGGGTACTTTTTGCGTAGTACAAAGCCAGACTGCTCCAACAGTACCAGTGGGTTACGTCTATTGGCAATAACATGAGCTAGGAAACTTATTGTCAACATACATAAGGATCAATGTACAGTATGATCTGCAGTCCAGAGGAGCCTTACCAGGTTTTAAGATAAATGTTACCAGTGCTTCTGTGGGGTGGTCATGTCCGCTATCAACAAAGTCTTGATATAGTTCAACTAGCCTCGGTGCCAAGATAGTCTTAAAGGCATTTTAAATTTCATCTATAAGCCGCTGTAGACACTGGGATTTACCTATACTACCTCCCCCAGACTTGCAATGGTGAGGAGCAATTCTTGCACACCTATCAGTTCTTGCAAAAAGTTTTGTCCCCACCAACGCAATCCAGGGCATGGCTATTTCCTCCAGATATTTGCGTCAGACTCCAGTCTACTTGTTTAGAGATGCTCATAGTGCGAGCAGAACTCCTGCAACATATTCACACTACAAAGCACTGGAAGTTTAAGCTGCTTTTCTGATAGATTGCAAGGACCCTGGAGCTAAGTGTGCATCAGGATCTTGAGACCAATAGGACCAAGACTGCAGGTATAGGGCAGCTACAGCCGCCCAGAGCTGGCTGTTTTGAGCCAGGTCACAAGCTACTCCTCCAAGTGAAGGACAGGCCATGAATGAGTGGCTACCTGTGTGTGTCTCCTGTGCTGACAGTGTACTGATTGATACAGTGTATAAAGTGGAAAGGTTCAGGAGGCCAAGTGAAGAAGTAGTCTGGTGAAGTGAGAGAAGAAATGGGTGCTTATGAGAAGATAATTAAGTTGCGAGCAGGAGGACAAAAAGAACTATGAGAATGGATTGCTAGAAGGGGAGCGGGTGAAAAAAGTTGAGGCAGAAGGCTGAGGAGCAAGTGAGTGGGGAAAGGGTCCCCTCATCTCACCTCCAGCACTGCTCTTCAGATCGGAAAGCAGAAAAGGGAGTGAGGAAGAGAACATATGCCAGAATTGGATGAATGGGTGCCGATGGGAGAGTTCTTGCAAGATATGTAACAGGGTAAAGAAAGAAGGAAGTGTAAAATATAGGGAGAGTAGTACAGAAAGAATTAAGATGGGGAAGAAGGGATGTAGGGGAATGGGAGGGATGAGGGAAGAAAGGGAATATAGAGGCAACAGAGTGGGAGATGACAGGGCCGAAGGAAAGGGCGTAGAGCAATGTTAAGTTTGAGGGAAGAAATGGGCTCAGAAGAGCAAGGTCTGAAAAGAAGGGAGGAGTCAAAGGCTAACAAGGTGACTGAAGAAGGGAAAGAAGAGGCCATGGAGAGGGAGGAGGGAAGAACAATGGGGCAGAAGTTGAGTGTGGATGAGAGGAGTAAAGCAGAACAGTGGCACGCTGGGAGTCTGGATGAGGGATCTGGAAGTGGTTGTGGGTAATCAAGAAGGACAGAGAGGGTTGCAAGCATCCTGTTGTTTTTTTTAACCTTTATTTTTTATTTCTCAATAAAGTTACAGTAGGTGTACAGTTACGAGCATGTGGTCTGATGGGATCCGAATACAAGATACAAGTAAAGAAATATATTTTTACATATTCAAGTACCATTTGCTGTATATCTTGGAGCTTAGGAATAGTCACATCAAGGGCATCAACTCATTAACAGTCGCACTGTCACTTGCATCCAATGCATGTTGATCACTCACAGTTGCCTCAAGAGTTAGGAAATCTCTACAGAATTCCCTCCATGTCCCGAAATCATGCTCTAATTTCTCATCTCTCTTACTGGCCTCCTATGCAAGCGTTCACTCACCCACATCCCTTAACCATTCATCGAATGATGACGCTTTCGCATCCCTATTATGGCGATCCCGCGTCTCGCTAAGACTAGGAGTAATTGAAAATAGTCTGCATGCCACCTTGCATTTTCTAGGTTTCGTGACTTGCCCCAGAAGGCAGTGCAGTGGGGATAGCTCCACCCGTAGACCGTTCCACCCTTCACCCGCTCCACCACCTGGGTCCAAAATTGGTGCACCTTGGGACACCCCCTTGCTAGAAGCATAAAATCAGCCCCTTAAGTGCCACATCTAGGGCAAACATCAGATCGGTCCAGGTCAATATGGCACAGTCTTGTCGGGGTCATGTATATACGGTGCAGGTAGTTAAAATGTATTAACTTAAAATGTGCATTGGAGGATACGGTGTGTGTTAGTGCACATGCTGCTTTCCAAGTCTTGTTGCACAAGGGTGCCATCAGGTCCCCATCCCAAGCAACCCGTGCCCTAGGGGATGGTTTTGTTGAGGCAGCCCTCATATCTCTATACAATCGTGAAATTAACAGACGACTGTACCCGCAGGTGAGCATTATGTCAAGTGTTTGAGTCGTCTGAAGAACAGTAGGATAGGTGAGCCATGTCGCTCTGGCCAAGTCCGTGAGACCAGCATGCTGAAGATATTGGCCCTGACCCAGTCCAAAACCCTCACAGGACTATTTGTACGAGATGACTGTCTCATTCGGATACAAGTCTGTAGGCACCTGACTTCGAAAATCAAGTCAAAAGCACTTGTTGTATGCCATATACAATGAAATATGAAGGCTGCTGAAAGATTGCACAAAATTGATTTGACTAATTCAGAACAGACTCTTGAAAACGGTAAGACCACCTTATCAGTTAGCATATACTCTTTGGAAAACATAGTATCCTCCGCGATAGACATTGTTCAACAAGACATTACGTGTTAGAATATGGAGGGTCACAATTTAGGTATATTATGCTATGGAGCTGGAAATCACAAACATTATATTTTAGCCACGTACCATGGCAACATATCAATGTCCCGAATCTGTTTTCCCATCCCATCTTACAGAACAACAGATATTTCTGGCCCACAATGATGCTAAGTACACTATTTTACACATAGAAAAGCTAGAGAAGTTACATTTCACAGCTGCTGAAATTGAATCCGCAGCTTGGATAATACATGGGTATATTACACTGCCAATCTTGACTTGTCATTATCAGTACTGTCCACAACATAACCAAGTGTGCAGATATGAAGCGTTAGGAGAAGGGTTTGTACACGGGTCTTGGGAACTTCCTTTTATATTTCAATGTCCAAATAAGGGAACTGAAGTATTTTTCAGCATTTTCAGACTGCAAGAGTACTTTAAGTGGATCCTTGGTTTGCAAGGACATTTCTTTGCACAGGGCTTGTAATTCTTCTGTGCGAACCTGTCCTGCTACCTGAAAGGTTCCCCCGGCGGCTGTTACGTTTGACTTTCAGATTGCCGTCTAACGGAGTTACCTGATGCTAAACGGTCAAAATTGCTGCGTTATGAAGCCCGGGGTTGCCTATTTGGGGACTGTTTCTTCCGTTGTTACTTGTACACAAGTACCGTTTCCACCTACCCATACAGTGAGGGAGCCGATGCTTTGGCCTTCAATTGTTCTGAGCACAGTGCATTTTGGCGCCCTGAGCAAACTGACAGCCTTACTGTTTGAAAAAGATGTGGCCTTAACTTCAGCGAAAGAGACGTGTGATCTTAAGTTGGCATGGTCCTCCTCAGAGATACAGGCACTACACCGAACTAACTTACCCCAACATTTTGGAGATCTGGTGTATTTTATTTTTAACATGTCTAGTACAAAGGGAATATCACTTTTTTTTCAAAAAGTATCGGCTCTGGGTTGGTATAACCTTTCAGACAGTTTTCTGAGTGATTCCATTTTTTATTCACTCAGTCCTCTGCAGTATCTGTGGAGGTATTCCGCTAGTCCTCTTCCTGATAGCTGGGACGGTGTTTTAATATTTTTGCTCTGCAATGGATGTCCCATTTCAAGATCAAATAGAGCTGGCACTACCTTGTCTGCTACTGTGCCGTGAGCATATAGTGCATTGGTATGGAGCACCCTTGCTTTGTCAACTGAATGAGCATTGATTCTTATCGTTTTGGCCTGTGATACCTGCTGAAGTCTAAAGTTGTGGATTGAGCCTGTCTGTCTCCTAGGTCAGTGGTTCCCAAACTTTTTTGACCTGTGGCTCCCCTGACCTAATTGGCAGTTGGCCGTGGCTCCCCATCATGTCAATTTTTTTTTACTGGTGGGAGAATGTAAGCACGACCTCTGAAGTACTTTGTTTTCTCCCTGGAATTAATTGGGATGAAGCTGATGAAGTAGATTAAATTAAAAAAGTGGTCTTTTTCTCACCTACAACAACCCTTTCCCTTCTTCTAGCTGTGGTTCTCTGTTCCACACAGACATGCCCATAAGAAAGTGGGGGAATGAAAACCATGAAAGAAAAATAATGATGCAAATTAAAATTGCAAACAAGTTTAAAACAAAATACATGGAGACGTGATATTACATTTATTTCTATGTACCTTTTACAAAGCCCAGGCGCATCAGAGCACTTCACATACAAGACTGAGCAAGAAGTAATAATAAATACAGCAGAATCAAAGCCAGAACGTGTAAGAATACAAATAAACACTGTTACGACAAATTATATACAAATCAACTCATATAGATGACAAAGAAGAATGTAAGAGTGTTTTCTCTCAGGGGGATATAAAACCATTACAAACCAGAAGGTGGAGCTGGGCAAGTCAATTCGACGAGCGCTTCCTAATCTAGTTACTGTTCCCTGTCGGCCATTCTGGCTACTAGCTAGCTGCTCTATTCAAATAAATCGAAAATAAGACTTGGTTAGTTAAGTGCTGTATTTTCATTGTTGTGGCATACTGCAGGAATATGGCAACAAACTGCAGATTGGAAGTGCACTGAGATGTGGCCATGACTCCTGGTTATGACAACAGCTTCACTAGCTATCTCTGACTTAAACTAGAAAGAATTGCACAGAACTAGTTTGCTAGTGCAAGTTAGTCCGTTATACAGGGATAGTTAGTAGTTGCCACCATGTGCTGTCTCCTAAGCATCCTATCGATCAAAAAAAGCATGCCAATTCGCGGATGTTCAACTGGCATGTGAAGCATGAAGGCGTGGCAAAGGCAAGTCAAACTGCGTACGTTTGTGCTTGGACATGACAAACTAGTGACCCCCCCCCAAGCAGCCCCTGTATTTATGTTGGCTGCTGTTCCTGCACTTTGTTTGTGACGTACTCGTACTCTACTCCTGTGAAGAAACACAGCGCCGGAATGTACAAGCCCTGGTCTAGTAGTGTGGAAATATACATTATTCAAAACCTGTTTCCATTCACTAGGCCAGGGCTTGTAAATTCCAGCGTGGTGTTTCTTCACAGGAGTAGAATATGAGTATGTCACGAACAGCAGCCAGCATAAATACAGGGGCTGCTTGGGGGTCACAAGTTTGTCATGTCCCCTTTCTTTGCAGTAAGGAAGCAAGGAGTATTTCAACCAACCTGTGTAAATCGTGAAGAAGAGGGTCCTAAGAGGCGAAGCACAACACAGGCAGCAATAAAGCTCGAGGCTCCACAGACTGCTGTGTGTATGTAAGTAGAGGCGACGTGAATGCACGTTGTAAACTCGCATGGCGGCCCTGCGCTCTTGGGCCAAACCAAGATTCAGGATTACACAGGTGGCATTTGTAACACCCCCGTGTGTTGCCATGCGTCTGGGTAATTTAAATAGGATTGCTGCCTTCAAGCTGACCGCTGACAGGAAAGACACATCATTTGTTAATTGCGCACATTCACATATCATTCCCACAACGTGCGCGGCGCCCCTGGCTACTCTTAACGGCGCACAGGGGTGCCGCGGCGCACAGATTGGGAACCACTGTCCTAGGAGATTCTGAACAGGAGCAAGCAGCTTCCAACTCCCTGGCCAGCAAACCTTGTCTGAGGTTGCTGGGACCTTATATGGTGTGCTAGTGGTTGGCACATGTGTACACTGATTGGTGGTTGTATCTGGTGTTTCTATTGGGTTAGGGTTAATGTCCTCATTGGTTGGGTATTTGAGGGTTCTGATTGGTTTCTCGGTCTGCGATTCAATCATTGCAGGGTTGGGCCAGGGCTAGGATTAGAATTTCTATTGGAAGTAGGGACTAGGGCTTCCTATGTTATTGGTTGTTGGGAGTAGGGTGGGACTAGGGCTAGGGTTAGACCTTTAATTGGAAGTAGCTATTTAGGGCTTCTGGTGTGATTGGTTGTTGGACCAGTTGTGGGACTAAGAGTAGGGTTAGGCTTTCTATTGGAAGTAGGGACTAGGGCTACCTGTACCATTGGCTGCTTGGACTTGGGTTGGGACTAGTGGTAGGGCTAAGGCCTTTATTGGACGTAGAGATCAGGGTTTTTGAACTGATTGGGTTCTTGGACTAGGGCTAAGATTGGCAGTAAGGTCCTGGTCTCCTATTGGGTCTAGATGTTAGGGCTAGTGTTGTGATTGGATAGTGTTAGGGCTAGATTTCCCATTGGCTGAAGGGGTCATCTGATTACTAGGGCTACAAAAAAGGCCAGGCTTATGGCATCTCAGCCCGGGTGTCTCAGCTAAGGGTGGAGAAGACAAGGGTAGTTGCCTGTTTGGGCCTGTTAACGGCAGAGAGGACAAGGGTAGTTGCCTGTTTGGGCCTGTTAACGGCGGAGAGGACAAGGGAAGTTGCCTGTTTGGGCCTGTTCGAGACTGGTCGGTACTAGGGCCAGAAATGCTGCCCTTTTTCTCATTTAACAATACCCAGCCCACACCATCCACAACCACAAACAGAGCAACACACCCACACCAAATATACACCACGCACAACACTATGCACAGATTAATGTACCAGCCTGCACTACAAACCCAACCAAACCACATCTACACACCCTACTATCCCAACTACCACACATATCCACCATCACCCACAAACAGTACACAACTCTATCCTATACCACTAACCAATAAACTCATTACTAACACAAGGCCAATCAACACCATAAATAACTACATCCCACTCAGACACACTCTCCCTGCTGTAATTACACCTAACAGTCCACCTTTTATCACTAACAAATATATAACGATCCTTCCATCAGTTGTCCAACAAACACCCTCCTCTCCCTTCTACCATAATAACACTATCCACCGACAACCATCTTATCTTCAGAAAACTACTCAAGATCTGGCTCTTCCCCACATAAGCACCATACGGAAATAGAAATTTACAGCATATCCCTCTGTATATAAGGATTTGTTTTCACTATAGATATGTACCTATCTTTGTGTATTACTTTATAAAACATGTAAAACAAATATGTTGTTAAGAGAAGAAAAAAAAACATTTAAAAAAAACCAATATTAATAATAATATTCATCAATAAATAAAAATCATTTTTGGTCTACATGTACATACTTCCATTGTACATCTATGTACCTTCCATGTACTTGGATCTGTGTCTCTGTTACTTTTCTCCTGAAAAAGCATATCCAATGCACTACCCTATTTCTCATCCTGTGCCTCTATCAATATATTTAATCTAAATATGCTTACTTCTTTTATGTATCTATATACTTTCAATGTACTTATGGATCTATAAATGTATCACTTTCTTCTAATTTAGCATTTCCAATGCACTAGCCTATTTCTCAGCCTATACTTCGCTCAATATATCTTCAAGCCCAACCTTCTGACTCATCTCAAACTTCTTTCTACTACTCCTTCTAATGCACTACCTTATCTCTCATCCTATAGATCTATCAATATATCCTCTACATCCACTCTCTCATTTATCCCAAACCCCATACCACTACTATGATCACCAAAATAACCTTTTCTAGACTCTCTCCTGCTCTACCCCTCCTTGCATCATCTGACACCTCTTTTACTACACCGATCCCCTAAAACAAACATTTCTAAATTTTCCCCTCTGACTCCTTCCCTCCAAAACTCCTTTTTACTCATCCAAAAGCCTCTTCCTATTGCTAAGACTTAAAAAAAAATCCTTCACTCTTTTATCCCTCCACTATCTTTTTTCAATCAAAATTAACAGACTAACATGTTTCACTTCTCAAATTCCATATTCCATATTCAACTATACCAATATACTGCCCAAATAACTGAATAACATACCTACTACTCAAATTACTTCATATTTATACTATACTAACTTTCAACACTAATCCTTTATGGGTTCCGGAGTGGCGTGCTACTCGCCAGAAAAGCGCTTCAACACCCATCAGGGGTAACAAGTGCTATATGAATGCAAATCTTTCTTCCCCTTTTATCCCTCCGCTATCCTTCTCACTCCAAGTAACAGACTAATATCCACCACTGAAATTACCTCATATTTCACCATATTAATTCACCATTACTCCTTTATAGGCTCCCTGAATAGCATGCGTCAACAAGCGAGCGATAAATAAATAAATACAAACCTTTGTCCTACTCTATCCTTCTGCTATCATTCCAAATCCAAATAACTGACTAACCTATCCACCACTTAAAATGTACTTGCATGTTTCACTATACTAATTCAACACTAATCCTCTGTGGGTCCCGGAGTAGCGTGCTACCCGCCGTCAGGGGTAGTAAGCGCTATATAAATGCAATTACAATACAATACAATGTATAGCTCTCCACTGTGCATTCCATTGCTCCAGTCCGCATTCTCTGAGACTCTCTGGGATGCTTCTGCCCTGGATGGATTGGATCTTGACTCTGGTTCGGCGGAACCCCGACCGCCTATTTTCACTCCCTCAATGGCTGCGGAGGGTGTTTGAATGTGAACAAATTTGCTCTATAAACCTGTTCAGAAGTGTGCCCCTGGGATCATCGTCTGTGGACACTGGGAACAGAAATATTTTGTCTACTACTCGGAACACATAAACATTCGGCCATTCCGTTTGGTGGGAGATTTTTATTGGGAATGTTTTTAACATCCTAAATTGACCTATTAAGCTTTTAAATGTTTACGGCTGCTTTGGGCTTCCAAATCACGATTGCTTTTAAACAAGTTTAAGCTTTATTTTTTAAGAGTACATTTTATAAATCCTTTTGCATATGCTGCTGCATTGTTTTGCAATAGGATTTGCTTTTTAAGATAGTTTTTTAGTCGACTTATGTCCTTGGAGTGGGTGTCATGTGTTCCAGTTAGGCCAGGAGGGAAACACTGCCATTTTTAACATGTACATAGGTTTCTTCGTAAAGTTGCCTTCACTCTCACACAATGACTTTTGCCAGACATTTGCAACCGTGACAATACAGATTAGTTTCTAGGAAACTATACTTGCTTACAAACCAACTTCGCAAGAATACTATCATGATACCTTTACACATCATGTACATGGTTAATACTTGCATTGTGCAAATGTGATTATTAGTACATATGGCAACAGAACTATCTATAACACATAAAAAAAATGGCGGCCTGACCAAGGCCCAAAGCACGGATGCCATTTGTTATAAATAAGCTTCGGATTCCGAGTGTTGGCAGAGGAGTGCTTTGCTGCTATCTGCGAGGTCGCTACATGCTGATGCTTTGGCCCAGGAGCCTGCTGCTATTGCTACAAGGGGAGTCCTACTCGTGAGCACGAAGGGGGCCTACATTCTTTCCCTTCAGGTAACGGGTTGGATCATCCAGTATGGGGATTCGAGTCAGAAAACATACACACACTCTAGACACTTAGGTCAGAGGGCGCATAGTAGGAGTACGCCTGATTTCAATATTGTTTTCTATGCTTGCATATATACATTGTTTTAGTACGATGGTGGAACTTTTCATTTTGTTCGCTGTCCTAATACTTCTCATAACTATCATTTGCTTCTGTCTATTGATCACTTCAGCACATATATTTTATTCAAGATTCACGTTGGTTCAATAAAAATTGAAAATGCCCCACTGAATATTCCTTCTATATTCCTCTGAGAGAAAGAGAGCCTGAGTGACTGAGCGAGAGGGTCCTGGATATGTTACCATCATTCATGGGAGATCAGGGTAGTCATGTTCATTGGTTGCCAGAACCATTTGCTACCACCTAGGGTTAGTGGGGCTTATGATGGGACTATGAGCTAGTTGGCCTATAAGATGACATATCCGGAGGGGGTGCATGGAATCAGTCTGGCACCATTCAAATAGTTATGCTATCCACAAATGTGCTGTTCCTACTGTAGGGTGACACCTACATGACACAGAAACGCATACACTATTGTGGCAACACAGACTTCTGTCAACACACCCCAATTATGACCTTCAGCAGAACATGCTATTCATAGCAGGCCCCCAAACACAGCCCTGCCGATCCACACCCGTCCCCACCTGGGGTAACCCACACTATTTCTGCACGGAGTCTTGAGCCGATCTTCCAGATAACGTTAACCTCAAACTGATGTACCACCTGCTACGCAAACACACACACTGCTCCGTCAGTGATCCTTATTCCTGCACCATAGCACCCCTTGCTATTTTGCACTGAGAATTGCAGCGTTGCTAGTCCACCTCAATCCTAACCTAAAGAACCTCCTGCCATTCCTGCACTGAGAATAACGCATAGCTCTGTCAATGGAACACATCCTTCTAAAGCTGCATGAAGAGTCGCCCTCAGCTCCGCCAGTGCACCCCAATCCTGTCCCAGAAAACGTCCGGCTATTCTTGCACTCCTACTGACACACATCTCTGCCAGCGCACCCCAATCCTGTCCTAGAGCACGACTGGCTATTCATACACTCCTACATACACACAGCTGTGCCAGTGCACCCCAATCCTGTCCTAGAGCACGACTGGCTATTCATGCACTCCTACTGACACACAGCTCTGCCAGTACACCCCAATCCTGTCCTTCAGAACGACTATTCTTCCACTCATACTGACACACAGCTCTGCCCGTGCACCCCAATCCTGTCTTAGAGCACGACCGGCTATTCATACCGTCCTAATGACACACAGCTCTGCTAGTGCACCCCAATCCTGTCCTAGGGAACAATAGCCTATTCATGCACTCCTACTGACACACAGCTCTGCCAGTGCACCCCAATCCTGCCCTAGAGAACGACCGGCTATTCATGCACACTTACTGTCACACAGCTCTGCCAGTGCACCCCAATCCTGCCCTAGAGAACGACCGGCTATTCTTGCACTCATGCTGACACACAGCTCTGCCAGTGCACCCCAATCCTGTCTTAGAGCACGACCGGCTATTCATACCGTCCTACTGACACACAGCTCTGCTAGTGCACCCCAATCCTGTCCTAGGGAACAATAGCCTATTCATGCACTCCTACTGACACACAGCTCTGCCAGTGCACCCCAATCCTGCCCTAGAGAACGACCGGCTATTCATGCACACTTACTGTCACACAGCTCTGCCAGTGCACCCCAATCCTGCCCTAGAGAACGACCGGCTATTCTTGCACTCATGCTGACACACACCTCTGCCAGTGCACCCAAATCCTGTCCTGGATCACGACCTGCTATTCGTGCACTCCTACTGACACACAGCTCTGATTGGTGTTGCAATCCATCCATGTATCCAGGATTAAAACTGTGACAGGTCTGCGAGTGCACCTCAGTCCTGACCCTCATGTATCTGCCCGCACACTACAAGTATGACTTGGAAAAACTCTTGTTATGTCAGGGCTGAGCAACAGCTCTTCTTGTGCTCTCACCTCCAGCCTACAGCTCCCCATGAGCTCTAGTATTGAGTGTCCAAGACCCCTGCCCAGCTCAAGCACCTTAGCCCTGACCCACACATCTCAACCATAGCTGCCAAGGTTCCAGATAACTATGTGTTACATTTTCAGAATTTTTGTGTAATTATGAGTGACATTTCAATGACTATAAGTGACACTGTCTTGCGAGCAAACTTTCAGCAATTTAGACGAGGGAATCATACAAATATTAGAAATTAGACCCAATTGAGCAAGGGGAAACTCTAAGGTCTTAGAACTACTTACTGCAAACGCCTCCGGCAGCTGACTCATAATTAAAATTAAAATGTTACACATAGCAATCTAACACCTTGGCAGCTATGGACATCTAGAAAGCAGGTCACATGGCTCCACTAAGAATGAACACCAAAAAGAGCAAGGACATGCGTTTAGGCTTTAGAGCCACTGAAGCAAAGCTTTGCAATAAGTCCCACTACTGTCACACAGCTCTGCCAGTGCACCCCAATCCTGCCCTAGAGAACGACCGGCTATTCTTGCACTCATGCTGACACACAGCTCTGCCAGTGCACCCCAATCCTGTCCTACAGAACGACTATTCTTCCACTCATACTAACACACAGCTCTGCCCGTGCACCCCAATCCTGTCTTAGAGCACGACCGGCTATTCATATCGTCCTACTGACATACAGCTCTGCTAGTGCACCCCAATCCTGTCCTAGGGAACAATAGCCTATTCATGCACTCCTACTGACACACAGCTATGCCAGTGCACCCCAATCCTGCCCTAGAGAACGACCGGCTATTCATGCACACTTACTGTCACACAGCTCTGCCAGTGCACCCCAATCCTGCCCTAGAGAATGACCAGCTATTCTTGCACTCATGCTGACACACAGCTCTGCCAGTGCACCCCAATCCAGTCTTAGAGCACGACCGGCTATTCATACCGTCCTACTGACACACAGCTCTGCTAGTGCACCCCAATCCTGTCCTAGGGAACAATAGCCTATTCATGCACTCTTACTGACACACAGCTCTGCCAGTGCACCCCAATCCTGTCCTACAGAACGACTATTCTTGCACTCATGCTGACACACAGCTCTGCCCGTGCACCCCAATCCTGTCTTAGAGCATGACCGGCTATTCATACTGTCCTACTGACACACAGCTCTGCTAGTGCACCCCAATCCTGTCCTAGGGAACAATAGCCTATTCATGCACTCCTACTGACACACAGCTCTGCCAGTGCACCCCAATCCTGCCCTAGAGAACGACCGGCTATTCATGCACACTTACTGTCACACAGCTCTGCCAGTGCACCCAATCCTGCCCTAGAGAACGACCGGCTATTCTTGCACTCATGCTGACACACAGCTCTGCCAGTGCACCCAAATCCTGTCCTGGATCACGACCTGCTATTTGTGCACTCCTACTGACACACAGCTCTGATTGGTGTTGCAATCCATCCATGTATCCAGGATTAAAACTGTGACAGGTCTGCGAGTGCACCTCAGTCCTGACCCTCATGTATCTGCCCGCACACTACAAGTCTGACCTGGAAAAACTCTGGTTATGTCAGGGCTGAGCAACAGCTCTTCTTGTGCTCTCACCTCCAGCCTACAGCTCCCCATGAGCTCTAGTATTGAGTGTCCAAGACCCCTGCCCAGATCAAGCACCTTAGCCCTGACCCACACATCTCAACCATAGCTGCCAAGGTTCCAGATAACTATGTGTTACATTTTCAGAATTTTTGTGTAATTATGAGTGACATTTCAATGACTATAAGTGACACTGTCTTGCGTGCAAACTTTCAGCAATTTAGACGAGGGAATCATACAAATATTAGAAATTAGACCCAATTGAGCAAGGGGAAACTCTAAGGTCTTAGAACTACTTACTGCAAACGCCTCCGGCAGCTGACTCATAATTAAAATTAAAATGTTACACATAGCAATCTAACACCTTGGCAGCTATGGACATCTAGAAAGCAGGTCACATGGCTCCACTGAGAATGAACACCAAAAAGAGCAAGGACATGCGTTTAGGCTTTAGAGCCACTGGAGCGAAGCTTTGCAATAAGTCCCACTGGCAATACAAGACAACAGTTTAGTAGAGTACACAGCTCTTTACTGGAACATGCCCCACCAATGTAGAAGGGGTATTGATGGGTGCACATGAGGCATTCAGAGGTGTGGTGGACCTGAGCATCACCAGTGCCTGCCCTGATGTTCTGGCATAAATCTCACTAGTGTCACACAGTGTGTCTGCGTGATCCTGCAAGTGATGCCCTGTATTGCTGTTTGAAGCCTGGAGAACAGCAAGTGTCAAAAGATCCCTGAATCCAACACCTCGCCTTCAGATTCAGGCACACACAAGTAAGTGCAAATGTAGTCTGTCTCGAGTGACAGTCAGTATGCACGCTGATACGAGTCTGTGAACTGATGGACTGCGGCTGTTTAGAGAGAGCCCAAATAATAAATAAACCAGGCGAGGAGCTTCCCTAAACTCCATGCCGCTCTCTCTGTCCCACACGCGATTTGGGAGTAGACCATAAAGCTGTCTCAGGTCCGTTGACATAAATTAATTAGTCAGATGACTCTGGCCGCCAGTCTGCACTTCTGCGATACCATGCTGTTGAAGCCTCAGGAGAACCTGTGAGACACATTGCGGTCACAGTCAGGCAGGCTGACTATTATTTCAAAAATTATTTTTAAAATGTCACAGCAGTATAATTAAGTGAGTGGCCCTGGGGTCAGGTGCGCTGCCTACTACTACTGCGAGTTTAGTTAACACTTACTTGCACAAGTTACTAAACTAACCGCGCACAGCGTGTACTCGGTATCAAACAAACTGTAAATGTCATTATAAAAACACAGACTCACTTACAGCATATGCTTTACTGGTTCACCCTTCAGCGGAGCTTCTCTTCCTGCCGCAGAGTACTTGTTAAATTAGTCCTACCAATGTAAATCTTTTACCCAGGCAGTATTAATTCGAGTCAAAATACCAAAATAATACTGCTCCAAAATGTGCAGCATTATGCCACGTAATTTGCGTTTCATGCTGCATAATCTAGTAAACTTTACTTCATAATGTGGCCCTCCATTGCTGCTTATTGGCCTAGAGTTGCTCTCTCTGCCTATAATGTTCCGCTGAGCAAAAGCACAGTCCGTAGTCAACTACATAAAAGCCCAGTTTAAATGCATTTACTCAAAACACGCAAAGCTAAAATAAGATCCAAACGCTCGATCAACCTTAACCAAAATTAAAGCAATGCCCACTTCTACTTCTGTTAAGCGATGTTATGCCACAAATAAAGTAGGTCTTCTTGCATTGCTGTGCAGCAGAGCACACACAGGCTCCACTGATGCCAGCAAACATATTACTTACTGGCTCGTGCTCCAATTAAAGAGCGGCTGCACCATGAACAATAAATACGCCGTAACGGACTTCATCATGTAGTGTACAGTGTGAGTTTGACAACACAGTGCTATTACAGAGTGCTACTAAAGTGGCAGGCAGGTTGCCTGGCCAAGTAACCTACTGTCCCGGTTGTGCACTAGTTCGGCAGCATGCACTCGGCGGACAGGTGTCAGTGACTCCTCCACTGGTGTCTGAGTGAGTTCTGTCTGTCGGTGAACCGCACCACCGTCGCACTCCGGATCGCCGCGGCCTCTCAGGCACCATGCTGATGCTGCCGATGACGGTATTACAGTGCGCTGACTGACTTATTATGAGGATGCCGGCCGGGACGCAGACAGGACACAGGGACTGCCTGCCGGCCCCCAGTAGGCCTCTTGGCCCGGTGACGTCAGGCAGCCTGGGCTGTAGTCTGAGTGTCTCAGCCCGGGGCAGGAATTTCAATGCGGCTATTAAGATAAAGTTGTAGCAGAAGTGCACAAGATAAACTTAACTGTTACTGACTGAGCCTGTGCCGGTGTCAGCGACCAGGCCGGCAAGTATTGTGGGAGCAGCTGAGCCGGTGCAGGTCATAGGCACGCGCTAGCAGCCTGGCGCCGCCAATTACTTCAGCGCTAGTACACAAGTCAGTGCCATTAAAATGCGTGACAATGCATTTCAATGCGGTGATGCAGAACACCACACTGAAATGCGTTAAAGTCTGATGCGTGATACTTGGTAGGCATCAGCCACTATGGCTGCTCCAGCAGCAACATTCCCAGAGGAGTGGCCAGTGCACCTCATCCTTAGGCCTCTTGCTATTCCACCAAAGACCCCCACACTTAGCCCAGCCACAGACCAGCCAGGGACAGGGAGGTGAAGGGTCTTGGAACCCCTGGGGCCTGAGAAGAGGAGGGAACCCTCCCACCAGCGCGAGTCCCGCCTTCAAGGTCTCTGATTCGATGACGCCGCGTATTACACCAGTAGATGATTGGCTCCCACCTACGCCCTCGTGCGCAATAATTTGCAGAGGCGTACCCGAGGATCCAGCAGCTGATTGGCTACAGGAGCGCGCGACGCGACTCAAATATCCCGGTTCGAAATATCCCAGTTCGGTTGCCGCTAAGCGCGGAACACCGCCCGCAGGAGCCACCGCAACCAGGGGGTCGGACAGCACGGCGAGGCAGCAGGAGGTGAGAGTGCGGGTAAAGCAGTCAGTCGGGTGGCTCACCCCGTGGCATCACTTACCTGCTCTCATTAATGTCGGGCTCGGAGTGAGTGGTGGTAAACAGAACGGGGTATTGAGGGTAGATTGGTCGTCCGCAGCCTGCAGATTGAGTAGGGGCTCGAGATAACGGTTGCGCATGCGCAGAGGTACCATGTTTTCCTACGAATGGGCGTGCGTAGAGTAAAGACACTTCCTAGAACTGCGCGCGCAGAGCTTTCAACTGCTCAGCACATGCACAGATAAGGCATTTTACTGCTGCGCGTGAGGCTAAAGGAAGCGCTTCCTGATGCTGCGCACGCGCTTCCTGATGTTGCGCATGCTCGCTAGCTCAACCAGCCTTTCTACCAGTGAGCATGCGCAGATACAACCATTTCCCCCCACGCCATTAAACCTGTAAATCAGACCCCCCCCCCCCCATCTCAGGAAATTGCGGCATAAATTGGTACATTTATGGGCAG
The DNA here is from genome assembly GCF_964261635.1 of Lissotriton helveticus. NCBI lineage: Eukaryota > Metazoa > Chordata > Amphibia > Caudata > Salamandridae > Lissotriton > Lissotriton helveticus. The sequence goes on along the minus strand of NC_136058.1, from coordinate 389,910,124 downwards.
AAAAACTGAAATTTAGCGGCATTAGTATTGAAATTTAACAGCATTTTTGCAGGTTTTTTTTAATTAAAAATAACAGAAACGTACCTGTTGTATCTTGGTTTAAGTGCAATGCATTTTCCCTGATTATCTGTGAATGGGCTGAGCAGCAAGGGAGCTGCTCCTGGTGGGGCTTTATGTAGTCCTGTACTGAGGACTTATACTTCATCACTAAACTTATTTAACTACTATCCTCGGCTACATCATCTACGTATTTCAGTACCCCAGCGGGTCCCTCTCCATGCCCACAGGATTTCTTTTAAAAACCTCAGCAATATCATATGACATGTGCCTAGAGATCAGATGCTGCTAATACGCTACAGAAGTGTTCTTACGTATGATAATAAAATGTGTGCACCTGTTCATAAAATAAATAACCTATGCAATTTACGTAACACTTAACGCATATAATAACATAATCCCTTACATTACAAACCTAAACAAGCATCTAGCAGATTTCTAGAAAATTTACAATTTAAAATGAAGCATACCCAATATCCAGGTGTTATATCTAAGGATTCCACCTTACATCTTCCCTGTTTCTCTGCCGTTCAGCCAGTGAGAGTAGAATGTAAGTGTGAATAGTGATGTCATTGGAATGTGTGGTGTGCTGTCAGTGGGACTGTCAGTTCATAGCTGCCAAGGTTTCAGATTGCTAGGAGTGACATTTTCATAATTTCAGTGAAATTATGAGTGCCATTTCAACGACTACGAGTGACACTTTCTCGCAAGCAAAATCAAGCAATGAAGACACGGGAAACTTCTAAATATCATAAGTTATATCATTCATATGAGCAACGAGAAACTCAAATAGCGTAAAACTGCTGCAAAGCACCAGAAATGGAAAGGCATTAACCGTGACTGCAGCCCTTAGTAACAGAGGGCATGCAGGCACTGCAGCTGCTCAGAACTGCCAAGCCTTTTGAGTGTTAAATGAAAAAGATGCCAACTTGGTTTGGGCCATGCAAACATACCTCTATGCTGGACGTTGAAGCTCTCCCTCATCTGCTTCTGATGTGTCTTCCCGTAGCCTTATAACTTCACCATCGGGTGGCCCTAGATCTCTAGGGCCACGTCATGGTGAAGTTATAAGGCATTATATAAATGTAAGGGAAGTAGAGCCAGGAAAAAAGGGTTTCAAATCTGGGGCCCCTTGGTGGAGTAGCAAGGATAAAAGGAAAATGTATGCCTCTAAGGTTAAAAGAAGGTATATGTATTTCTTGCTATTTCTGATTCTGCTTTAACTACGATTTTCTGTTTCTATTGTTTCTTTTTTTTGCTGGTTTATGTTGCTTGATTATTTTTCCAAACCAGTGTAACTTTCCTGAGAAACAATAAAAATAAAAAAAAGACGTGACCCTAGACACTGTGCCTGCAGAGGTGCCCCAGAAATGCAGAGTGCAGAAATCCGGTGCTAGCAGTTTCTGCAATGGCAAGAGGCTAAAGATAGTTAATGACACTGTGAGGTGCAGAGGATTAGAATATTGGAGACATGGCGCGACCATGAGCCTGCAGTGGACTCTGGGAGATTTCTAGAAAATGTACAATGAGGAAGGCTCAGGCCACGAGCCACCACGGCGACCGCCTCCTTTTTTCAGTGCGTCCCGCGGCTCATCTTCTCCGAGCTCATCTTTGCCTTTCTGAAGCTGGAGCAGGTGCTGGGTATCTCTGCAACTACTGAGCTTCACTGAGACAAAACGTGCAAGGATCACGGATTCCTGACCCGGAAGTCACAAAACATACACAAATGTCAGGTATTTTTTTCTAAGCAAGGTAGCGACCCTATCAGCAGGTGTAATCTTTTTTTCTTCTGCGAGTGAGAACTCACCCGACCTGTAAACTTACTGGCGTCTCTCTCTATGAGTGAGGCCCGATGTTTCCGGTTTCTTCCAGGCATGTCGTAACATTTTGCGACTCCCCTTCTGAAGAGCCTGGGTTAATCCCACTCTCGTCATTATGGGAAGGTGAAACCGAAACAAGAGGTTGATTGTGGGCAGCCGAAACATTCTCTAGCCTTAGGAGACATGTTCATTTGAAGCTGAGAGTGGGAGGCCTAAGCGAGTTGCCAGCCTGCCTCCGAGTGGCCTTCTTCGTGATCGCTGGAACTGAAAACATGTCAAGAAGGCTCCGGATGCCAGGATCCATAGCCTGTCCTCTGTTGAGGGACCGCTGCAAACACGGTCCCTGGCTCTGTGACGTTATACCTGGCAATGATTAAATGCCATGTGGGCGATTTTTGACCGCCCCGGACAACCGGAACTTAAGGCAGTTCTGCGAGCGCCATGATTGCGGAGCCCTGACCAGTACCATCCCCTCGCTGCTGTTCCTTCAAGTTCCAAAATATACTCCCTGCCTTTGGCAGGCGCTGCAGGATGTGATGTCACCAGGCGGCGCCAGGTATGGCTTTATCTCATTGGGACGACCCCCCCCTGTCTGTGATGTTAAAGTAGCCTGTGAGCACTACTGTGCGAGAGGTGAGTCGCGTAGGGGACATCGTTTTGATACATTGTAGCAGTTAGTGATCTACCTACCAGCACTCAGCCTAGCTCAGCTATAGCACCAAGCCGGCAGGAGCAACCCGTGCTGCAGTGCTAGCTGCCACACTCCATAATATTACTGTTTTAGGCAGCGCTTTGGTGAGCTTAAGACACTATGCAAATGTGTGACAATGCATTTCAGTGCGGTGATGCGGATCACCACACTGAAATGCGTTAGAGTCACGTCTGATGCGTGATACTTGGCAGGACTGTCAGTTGGATCCTGGGCTGAGCAACAGAGAGGCTGCGCCTGGTGGGGCCTGATTACATCTTTACTGGAAAACCTATCTAACCATCTAAGATTAAAACTACGCGTGAGGATCTTCAAGTTTCAAAAAGGTACTTTTACTCAAGATTATACTTATATAGAACCGTCTGAAGGATTTTGCGCTATGCTGCCCCAGCAGTATCCAAATTCTCCGGACAGTCCATTGACAGGGAGTAAGTTTCCTGCTACCTGCTTCTTCCTGCCTGATTCCTGCTGCCATTGACAAGGGCGTAAGTTTCCTGCTACCTGCTACTTCCTGCCTGATTGCTACTACCTGCTTCTGACTGGGCACACGTTTCCTGATACCTGCTTCTTCCTGCCTGATACGTATCATTGATACTACCTGTTTCTTTCTGCCTGCTTCTGACTGGGCGTATGTTTCCTGCTCCATGTTTCCTGCTGCCTGAATCCTGCTGCCATTGACACCATGCTGCCACTTGTCAGGTGTATGCTTCCATGCTACTTCCACATCAACTATGGCTCAAGGAGCAAATCTTTACTGTAAGTGCAGCCGCGTTTTCAGCATCTACAGCAGCGAATATATGGGATGAGAGAATTTTTTTAGTGCTGTGCGCCTTGTTCCTCACATGAACTCTGATTTGAACTTTGTGCAGCACGTTAATTTTAGCTTTAACTTTTCTCTCCTGCACTTTTCCCATGGATGTGGATTCATACTCTGTCACTACTTAGGGAGCGAGAAAAGGGTGCTCCCATTATCTTCTCGTCAGGGCGGATTTATTTTACTTCTTTATTAATGAATTTTCGTCAACATGCAGCAATTGAAGTTATTGCATCAGCGTGTGCACACTTAACGTTATTAACGTGCGCCATCCGCGAGGATTCTCCGCCTGGCATGCACGCTCTCGATCTCGTGAGAGACTTGCCTCATCTTCCTGACGTCTCTGCAATCTAGGTAACGGCGGATTCCCAGCTGCTTGTTTATGTTCTTCACACTGATGCGCCTGGAGCCATCCGGCACGCGCCTTCTTGGCGTGCCGCCATCTTGATTGGAGATTCCCTGACCCAGTTGGTGTATATCTTCGTGGAGCTGGATGATCGGTTAAGTGTTTTGTGTGCACTTATTTCTTCTATGTATGCCTTGACAGCCTTTATTGCCTGTATTGCTGCATACTATGACTCTGTCAGGCTTTTTACTATATTTTCCTGCTTCACTCCGGATTCTTTTTGCTGATTTCTATTTGACGTCTGTGGAGCCACTTTTGAGTGGGGTATTTTGGGGACATTATTTTACGATCTTCAACCTTACCTTTCAGATCAGAGACGCTTTGCAGCTCTCCTTAAATGCTGAACTTCAGGTAACACTGGTTATATATGCAACTTGCTTTTGTGGCGTCTTGTAAAGCAGCCGCTGTCTGGACGTGGGGGGTCAAGTAGTGCAACACTCCAAACATAGTACGTAAATTGTGCGCCGTTGAGCGGCCCGGAATGAATCCAGACTGATCTGGCAACGCGATCGGTTGTAGTCTATTTGCGAGTAACTTTGCATAGATCTTGGCGTCCAGGTTTATTAATGACAGCGGCCTATATGAGTCTGGCTTAGCCGGGTCCTTATCAGGTTTAAGTAAAGTGATTATTGTGGCTTCTCTGAGGGTTGGAGGTAAAATACCCGTCTCCATCGCCTCCAGAAAGACCTGCAGTAGATGCGGCGCAAGTACGTCAGCATATTCTTTATAAAAAGCTGCTGTCGGCCCGTCAGAACCCGGAGATTTATCTGCTGGCATACCACTTATTACCTGGCGCACATCCTCCATCGTTATTGGTAAGTCCATATATTCCCGCGCACCCCCGATTAAACCACGCCAGCGCAACAGTATCCAGGTAGTCTTCTATAACTATCTGGGCGGGGTGTCTTTGGGATGTGTACAGGTGTTTATAGAAAGAGGTCATTGTGTGAAGAATGACACTCGGTGTCATGACCGTTTCCCCGCTGTCTCCCTGCAGTTCCGTGATGTAATTGGCTCCCTTCGGGGCTCTAAGCATTCCTACTAAAGTTTTCCATCACCGTATTTCCTGGCTTGTGCCTATTTATTCAAGTAAGCCGTTTCCCGTTCCGCCTCAGACTGGTAGTCTGTCATTTTTTAACATAGCTGGGCCAGAGTAGCAGGCTGCGGAGAGTGTTGAAACGAGCGCTCCAGCTAACCTATTTCATGCTTTAGCCTAGTAAACGTAGTGCGTATATCTCGAAGTACCCCCATTTCAAGTGCCGTGCAATTTCCTCTAGTAACCACTTTAGACGCCTCCCACAGTATTCCGGGCGAGTCCACTGTCCCCTCATTGAGTGCAAAGTAATCTGTTATTTTTACTCTTAATTCCTCTCAGAAGACCTGATCCCTTAACACCCCTGATTGGAAACGCCAACTAAAGGGTTGGCGATATGGGGGCGGAACATGCAGTGTCAACAGGGCAAGCATGTGATCAGGTAGCGTACGAGGGTAGTGCGTGGCATCTTTCATCCAGGCATGTATATCTTTGGTGACCAGCCAATAGTCCAATCTGGACCATGCATTCCGGTGGTGGGTCATTCATGTGTCTTCCCTCATTGTGGGGTGTATGGCCCTCCACGAGTCTGAGGTTGAGATCTTCCATAACTCCCGACAGTTCTTCATCCGCATGTGGATGATGTTCCCGTGACACCCCTTGCCTGTCCAATGTGGGCAATAGAACAACATTAAAATCACCTCCCCACATGATCGCCACATCCCCCAAGGCCTGGATTTTTCTGCCCTATATTCTGAAAGAAGACGGGATCATCCACATTCGGGCCATACGCGTGGACTATCACCATAGGGGTGTCATAAAGCGAGCCATGCACCAGTATAAACCTCCCCTCTTTATCAATAAATTGCTGATGTGTTTTTCACTGAAGCCCCTTACGAATGACGACAGCCACTCCTCTAGAATAGTTTGAATATCCGGCATCCAAAACCACCCCCCACCTTGTATGTTTTAATATGGCGGCAGTAGCGGCCGTTAAATGGGTTTCTTGCAGCAAACAAATGTCTACAGCATGTCGCAGCAAATAAGAGTGAACTAGCCGGGCCTTACGACTGTCGTTCAGGCCTCTAACAATCCAAGATACACATTTGAGCGTTGTCATGTAGAGTGTATGTGGTGTGCCAATGGGTAGACAGCCCTATGCAGGTCATATGTCATATCATTTACCAATATATACAACATGGAAGAGCAATCAGCGTATCCATTCTGCGTTGTGGTCCACATTCTAGGAGAGAGCCTGTGTGCACCAATTCTGTTTTCACAACAAGCAATGGCATATATTAAGGCAAGACCAACAAATAACACTTCCCCACCCTCCACTCCACCCACACCAACCCCCCAAACAGGTTGTGAACCACCCACCCCAATCCCCCTAACTGTAAACATATGGTTTGTAATGTCTGAGGGCTCCGCGACTCCTGTGATACGAACGTTATTGCGTCTTGACCGAGCTTCCAAATCCTTATTCTTGTGCTGTATTGCATAGAGGATGTTATCCATTTTCCGTATTTTCTTGTCCAGCTCTGTGTGGCCCTCTTCTGTTTCTGTGACTCTAGAGAGTCCATCTTGGTGTCAATGCCCTGGAGGCTGGTTTTTAAGTCCTTGAACATTTCCCGTACATCATCGGCTGGCAGCTGCGATGCCGCAGGTTCCTCCGATTGTTCTTGGTGGCCTGAGTCCACATCAGCGCTCTTGGCAGCTTTCTTGTCGAAGTTCAGTCTCGGTTGCCTGGTGTCCGGCTTCCCCATCATAGGTTACACGCACTTTCGTGTATATGAGCTGCAATAGATCGATACCAATGCAGTGACCTCTCGCGGACAAAAAAAAAGCCTTTGGGCGGCTTGCGATGTGAGGAGCAGTATCTTCTCTCTATCTAGCTCTATGGATCACTGTTCCTTTGGTATCCCCAGCGCTGGCGTCGTGAATTCCGCCATCCCAGTGTACCCGTCTGTTGTAGAGGCCTTGCAGACTGGCGCATACCGCCGATTTAAATTGCGACCATTTCTGGGCTAGTCGTCCACACACCGGATTTCGACCTTGGTTTCTTCCCCCTCGAGTTGCGGTCCGCACCCGAGAGTCCACCACCAAGGGCTCTATAAGCGCCACTCTGTGGGGTACATTCCCAGCATTAACACCTTCTTCACTGGAGCCCTCTTTATGTGATTGTGCCTGGTGGTATGCTGTCTCCTCACCTCAGGGGCCCGACGCGGCGCCACCTTCCATCCCCCTTGCAGGCCCCCGATACCCTCCAGTCAGGCAAGCTATGTCCTCCTTATCAGGCAGCCAGCCACTGCACACCAACCTTCACTGTGCCAACATGCTCCCGCGGCCTGCGTTTCCCATCACCATCCTCATTCACCTCCTGTGTCTCTGCCCGCTTTTCTTCCAAGGCGCTGGGCATGCAGCGCCCGCTCCTATAACGCCAATGACCACCTCCGGACTCTCAACGCGCACAGTCTGCAAAGATGGCGGCTCCGCAGTTACCTCGTCCCCGAGTCGGCCGGCCCGTCTCTCTGAGCCAAGATCGCTAACCTCGGCCTGAGGGGTCTAAAGTCGCTTGATTTAAATTTTTTTATATAGTATGGTGGGCACCATTTTCACATGTCTAATCAACAGGGTACTTTCCTGTTTTCGTCCCCTCTGCCTTCACATGTCAGCCGTGTCTTCCATAGCCCGATGGTGCCAGGGGGGTATCCGGCACCCCCCCTGCCTGTCCTGGATCTGGCCATCCGCCACCAGGAATCGCGCAGTCACGGTTAACGGCCGCACCACGCTCACTCCCCAGCGACAAGACCCACGGGCCCCCAGCGTATATCGCCATGTGCTCGGGGCGGTGTCAAAATTGAGGTTCCGGCTTCGAGTGACGAAAATGCTGGCAGGCCCCACGCTTGCCCGACTCCTCCGATATCTTCACACTCACCCCGGATGTCTGCTCAATGTGGTGGTGAGCCCCCGTGTCCGCTCACTCTCCCAGCGGGTTTCACACCGCTCCACAGTCTCTTCGTCGTCTAATAGCGGTCATGCTCTCTTCTACTCACTAGTTCCCGGGAACTCCGATCGCGCCCCCGCTGGGCACAGATCTGGCCGCCCTCCGCTGGGGATCTGCCGGCCCCTTCTTGCACTTTTCCAGCGCTGCAGGGCAATCGCCTTGCTACTGGCACCATGTGACACGTTTTCTTTGTCTAGGATCGGGGTCCAGTGCTTTGTGTTATGGATTAATACCGGATTAATTTCCGGGCCGGTGGAGCCGCTCTAAGGTGCGGCCATTCCGCTGCTCGGCCAAGCCACGCCCCCTTTATTGCTTCCTTTTAACTTCACTTTTCACCTTTCTTATTCTAGCATGTTTTTCATAACTTATGTGCAATTGCAATCATTCTTCTGGCAAGTTTTTTTGGTATTACTGTGATGTTCCTGCTATGTTACCAGATTCCCAGACCTGAGGCGGAAAGCCGGGTTCTGGAGGTACGCTATTTTTAAATGTAAAATTGTGTAAACTGCTTTTTATTTGTTGATCTGAAAACTCCTAAAAGCTTACCTGACCACTTTTACCGCCCTCCTACCACGCAGCCGATTGAGCGCTGCTGCGGTAATTGTTTGTTGCTGTCATTCAGCGGCCGCCATCGCAGGCGTGCTCGCTAGCCACGCCCCCTCCATTCCCTTCATCATGTGCCTTGGCAGGAAGCGCAGCGGACGAGCGCAGCGGGAGCGCCTAAGGCAAGCCCGTCTGCGCCCGTCCGCGCCTGCACGGGCCAAGGGACCAGGCAGAATGAAGAACTCATCAGGTATTCCTCCCTTGATCTGCATTCTCTTCATAATCCCGCTCTTCAACCCCTCGACCCGACCACACATGCTCGCCTAAAGGCAAGCAATATCCTTTCTCACCATCATATACAAGAACCAACCTCCATCTTATCTCAAAGATGCAAAACTAATAAGCCCCACCCCAAACCCAATCTCCGGACCCTCCGATGTTGCTTTCTTAATACCAGATCCCTGGTCAAACACCAACTAGATATATTCCTGCTCTTGAAATCGGATAGCCCTGACATATTATTCGTCACTGAGACTTGGCTCACTACAGACTCCCTGCCAGATTTACTCACGGCCCTACCATCAGATTATTATATCCTGTCAGCTAATAGAAAATCAGGAAAAGCTGGGGGAGGTGTTGCCGCTATCATTCATAAAGACCATACGTTCACCACCTTACCTCCTCTAGACTTACCTGATACGGAAAACTTAGTCATCAAATCTGACACCGATACTGGCACCATGGCGCAGGCATTGATCTATCGACCACCTACATCTATGCCTTCCTTCCCAGCCTCTCTGACTGAGCAAATAGCAGGTCTAGTCGTCGACTACGACAAGGTCATGGTTATAGGGGATTTCAATTACTGGTACAATAACCTGGAAGCTGGACCCCACGCCACAGAACTTTTTGAACTCCTCTCTAACTTAAATTTCCACCAACACGTTTTGACCCCCACCCATGAAAAGGGACATATCTTAGACCACATCTGGTCTCACAACATCTCTACCTCTTGTCCCACGGCCTCACCATGTATATGGTCAGACCACCACCTATTGCAATTCTCTATCACCACCCAGGGTCACCCTAAAAGCCAAGCGCCCTTGGGGGGGTCAGCCAGGAAATGGAGATCCCTAAACCTCCAAGACTTTCTCTCCACCCTGACCATCTCCATCCCTACCCAGGGAATAGACATCAATTTGATGGACAAAGCACACGCCGAGTGGCTCCGCTCCGCTAGCAACGAACACGCTCCCCTCACCACGTTCTCCCGCGCCCGTCGTATGGACGCCCACAGATGGTTTTCCGCTGACTTAAAAAAGCAGAAACTAGAACTCCGCCAGCTAGAGAGGAGGTGGAGACATGGCTACCATGCCATAGATAGAGCATCATACAAGACAGCCCAAGTCAAAGCAACTTTTTTCTCAGACAAAATCTCGAACGCCAAAAACAAATCAAGGGAATTTTTCAGAGTCGTAAATGACCTTTGCAATGACTCCAGAACCTCTCCCTCTCAACCAGCATCACAAATGATGTGCAATCGACTCAACGACTTCTTCAAGGAGAAGATTGACACCATAAAAAACAGCATCCAAACCAACCATGCTGTAGCAGACTACTCGGATATCAGTAGGAATTCTAACACCCTTCAGGATATCCCTCCCATTGACCCACCTAAATTACTGGAATTAATGAACCGAGTAAAATCGGGTTCACCTAATGATCCTTGCCCCCCGCATATACTGAAGGAAGTCTATGCCGCACTCCCCCTGGGCATACTCCCCATTTTGAACACCTCTCTATCACAAGGAATAGTACCCAACTCCTTTAAAAATGCCACTCTGGTCCCTCTAATCAAGAAACCAGGTGCCGATCCATCTAACCTGTCTAACTACCGCCCCATTTCCCTTCTCCCCTACGACGCAAAGCTGCTGGAAGCCTATGTAACCAGTCGCTTATCTAATTTTATTGAAACATCAGATTATCTGGAACCCAACCAAGCGGGATTCCGCCAGGCACACTCCACCGAAGCGGTGATCCTCGCCGTGCAGAACACTCTAAGGACCAACGCCGACAAGGGAATTCATCAAGCCCTCGTACTTCTTGACCTATCGGCCGCGTTTGACACGGTGGACCATACTATTCTATTACACCGTGTCGAACAAGCCGGCCTTAGCGGCACGACTCTCGCTTGGATTAAGTCCTTCTTGACGGACAGATTCCAGGCTGTCAAATTGGAAAACTTCACAGCCCCCACACTCCCAACCACTTGCGGTGTCCCACAGGGCTCCTCACTGTCTCCCCTCCTTTTTAACTTATACCTTAAACCCCTACTGCACTCTCTGAAAAACAGAAAAGTCATTATTTACAACTATGCAGACGATCTGCAGCTGGTATTCCCCCTCAACTCCCCGGACTCTGTCGAGGAATTTCAAAAGACCATGCTGCACATCCAGAGCTGGATGGATCAGAATCATCTTAAGCTGAATCCAGGAAAAACTGAGTTGGTACTCCCTAGCAACAGCGCACTCATTTGGGGCCCCCACTTCTGGCCATCCTCAATGGGCACTCCCCCATCTCCCTCCCAGTCAGCTAAAAGCCTTGGGGTCACTCTCAGCGCCGACCTCTCACTGAAAACTCAGGCTGGTACAGTGATCTCTTCCTGCTTTTTTCAGTTAAGAAAGATAAAAAAAATCGCCCACCTGCTGACCCATTCTGCTCTTATCCAGGTAGTACTCGCACTGGTTCTCTCGCGATTAGATTTTTCCAACTCTATCTACCTGGGCCTCCCCCTCACCATCGCTAAACGCCTGCAGATTGTGCAAAATCAAGCGGCCAGACTAATATTCAAGAGCAATCGCAGGAAGTCAGCCAAACCTTTGCTGACCTCCCTGCATTGGCTCCCCATCACTCATCGGATCACCTTTAAGACAGGCTGCATAATTTTCAAGGCTCTCCATGGAAAAAGCCCTAGGTTCATCAACCAACTTATAAACAAACATGAACCGACCCGCGATCTTCGCTCTGCCCACTTATCCCTCCTCACGGGGCCGTCATTTAAAAAAAAAACGACTTGGCGGATCCTGTTTCGCATACCTCGCCCCAAAAACCTGGAACTCACTGCCCTTACCTATCCGTAACTGCACCAAGCTGACAGAGTTTAGAAGAGCATTGAAGACCTGGCTATTCATACAAGCGTACGGTTAGAGCACTATTCCATCTGCCCTTTACTTACCATCTACCATCTGGTTCCTTCAGCACCATGAAACCCCTGGGTGACCGTGCGCTCAACAAATTCCGTATAAGATAAGATAAGATTTGCTTTCTCTTTGTTTATTTTATAAAGTGGGAAGGTGTGTTATAAGTTTCCACCTTACATCTTCCCTGTTTCTCTGCCTTTGCTGTTCAGCCTGTGAGAGTAGAATGTTAGTGTGAATGATGATGTCATTGGAATGTGTGGATTGCTGTGAGCCAGAGTGTCAATTGGATCCTAGGCTGAGCAGCAGAGAGGCTGCTCCTGGTGGGGCCTGATTACATCTTTACTGGAAAACCTATCTAACCATCTAAGAACAATTAACTTATCATCTGTAACCTAACCAAGCCTACTGGAACTCCTTAACTACGACACAACACCAGGGTACAACGACGTCCAGAGGGAGAGTTTTGAAAATATCCTGGCAGGCGTCTGCAGTTTAAAAAATACTCTTTGAGTGCCTGCACTCAGCGTGCCACTGCCCACCCATCCCCAAACATCTAAACTACTTGTAAGTTGCCAAATTATGTCACAGCATCTAAAATACCTACCCTGTTAGGTATGGCAAGATACTGTCATCAATTGATATTATTTCATGCAACCCTTGGTAAGTCTCTTCAAGTCCACACGAAGTAAAAAACTCTTGAGCCTTTTCTGTGAATATTGTATTGGGGTAACCGTTCACTCTAACAGTTCCTCACTCAGTTGTCACCCTGCTGTTTACTATCTAAACGCCACACCTAACTATGTTTAGATTTCCAAAGTATGACATTTTGTTTTTGTTACTGGCTGCCTCTCTTGTAAGATGTCCTGAATTAATTTAATTCATTAACAAAGCTTCCTGCATTGACAGATATACATTGCGATCCTTGAGAGTGCACTCTGAAGAGATCCTTTTAACCCCTCCTCTATCTCTTATGACCATGTCAGCATCATAGTCTACTGCGTTTCAACGTTCAAAGAAACAAAAAGAAATTGCACATGCTTATGAAGGTTGAGAAATGGCCTTTCTTCACGGATGTACATGTGCAGCGAACCTGGACATTGTTTTTATTTGGAAAGGTGATGCTGGAAATAGGTGAGGAACTGTACAATTAAGGTACCCAAGCCCCCAGTCCTGTTACTATTATCGCTACAGTAACGTGTCCTTCCCACCCTTACGCAAGAAGAACGTCGGTCCTCAAGGTATTGTGAGAATGAAACTCAGAAAAGGGTACCCTCACACCGTTTTCCCTTAATTCCTTCTGCACTGGCAAAGGAGCCATGTAAGGAGACACATGAGCACCTCCTTATGACAAGGTAGAACATGTTATTGCGACTTTACGTTCCACGTACTGACGTAGCCGAGAGAGACACCATCCTCATATAAAAAAGGAAAGAGCCTAGTCCCAGTTGGAGTTCCTTTGAATTTAACATTGGCATTTTACGGCATAGAATGGCCAAAGTATAGGGAAGCCTGACATCTCCTCTGATAGGAATAAGGGTCGATCAAGCCTGTAATGGCCCACTCCCAGAAAAACCTCAATTAAATGGGCAGGGATCACTGTAACAAGAAGGTCACAAGACGTCGTCCTTTCTGAAAATATCTGTAAATTGTTTTCTCTGGCCCCCAAAAACTATCAGATCGCATTTCTCCAGATTTGGCGGCACTTTTGTAAAAAAGAGCAACCTATTTATAAAACTGCAGATTTTGCAATGTTTTTGCAAATCACGATATCGCAAAATCCTGGAGGGTCTGCGTAAGTTCACAAGTACCCGATCCAGTATAATTCAGCATATCCAGGAAATAGTTTTCACAGCGTGGGTGGGCATCCACTCTGCAGTCGTGGCTGCTGTCTTTTGTAATCCAAATGTTGGTTATATTAAGGTATGTGTTGCCGGATCATGCTGTGACTGAGGCTGATTGTGTTGGTGTCTCCCTGGTAGCGGCATGAGCATGACATTGGGACGGCGGCTGTTGCTTTGAACTGGCAGAAGCGGAAGTCACGCGCAACCTTCATGTGAAAATCCTGCCGGATGCTGTGCCTCCCTACAACATCCTTTTTGCGACGATGAAGTTGCCGGCTCAAAAGAGAGGTTGTGGCATGCCCTTCGGTGTCCCGAGTGAACGGCTGCCAGTCACCTTTGGACCCCAGACATAAAGAGAAGGAGCAGCTGCTGTTTCAGCGAGTGGAAAGTAAGAGACTGTACCCGGGCTAACGGTGATGCGAGTCCTCCTAATGGAAGCACACAGGCGACTTCCTACTGTGTACAACAACCTGTTGGACTATTCACCGGAGCGGGTCCAAGCAGGCCAGAACCGGCAGAGTGGCCTCGGGTCTCACTACCCGTGCCAAGCCAAGTTTTGAGAGAAGGCCATAAACGAAGCGTTACTAGCGAGGATAGCGGCTTCCAGTGACGGAACTCACATTCGCTCTCTGCCTCGCTCCTGTACCCAGGCATTGGAGGCCAACATAGCCACTTCCAGGAGCAGTGCTTGCGCATCAGTTGAAGGCCAGCGCAGAGCTTGGGCCGGGCTGGTATGTTCTCCTGCCCTGCTCCAGTAGTGTTCTTCTCAGCTTCAACCACACTCACTGTTGGCAGACTATCAGCAGCTCTTCTCTCCTGGCCGCTTGTTGGAGCACACTCTTTGACAGCTCCGAGGTTAGGTCCTTTGTCCATTCCAGGCACGACTTGGCCTGTTTTGGCTGGATTTACTCCTCATCCTCAACACGGGGGGTGTACCGTTGTTGAGTTGAGACGACTACATATAGTCACAATTAGCGTGATTAGGTCGTTAGTGCAGTACATAACCCGTAATCTCCCGGGCGGGGCCCCAGGTGGTGCGGCGCTTCCTGTCGGGCAGGGTGGAATGAAGCTTAGTCCTGTAATGGTCAACTCTGTGATGGGCAAGCGCCCCCAGGATAAGGATGATTTTCCTTTCTGGCTTGCCGAAAAGTTTGACCAGCTGGAAGCAGTATTTCCTAACACGACTCCTGGTAAAAAACACAGGATTCTGACAATTAGCATGCCAAAATACTTGACCCCATAAATTGGTGACTGTGAGACATGAAATGAAATGAAATGAAAATAAAAATATATTTATTGAGCGCGATTGCTGCCCGTGGGCGTCCAAGCGCTGAGTTGAGGCGGAAATGACGGGGAGGAGGAATTTAGAGCACAAAGGATTTAGCAAACAGTAGTGTCTTCAAGTTTTTCCGGAATAAAAGCAGGTTTGGGTTGGACCGGAGTGAGAGGGGGAGGGCATTCCAGAGCTTGGCGGTATTCAAAGAGAACAACCTTCCGCCAGACCTGGCTCTCTTCACTCTGGGAACAACAGCAAGGAAAGCTTCCGTCAACCGAAGGTTCCGGTTTGGGTGGTAAGGGATAACAAGGCCGTTGTTAATGGCTGGGCCCGTTTTCCAGAAGGCGTGATGCGCCATGCATAGCGCCTTAAATGCCACCCTCTGTCTCACTGGCAGCCAGTGGAGACACTTCAGAGCAGGTCTGGCTGACTGGGTTCACGGGATCTGCAGCAGGGTACGTGCTGCGCAGTTTTGTACAACCTGCAGTTTCCGGAGGGTCATCTCGGGTGCCCCAACATATAGGGCATTGTTTGAGTCCAAACGGGACTGGATGAGGCCTTGTACCGCCACCTTTTTGGCCTCTAAAGGCAGAAGCGGGAGGATCTTCCTCAGGATTCTGAGAAGGCCAAAGCATGTGGCGGACAACTTAGTGGCCTGGGTGGAGAAGGACAGTTTGTTGTCCAGCCACACTCCTAGGCTTTTAACACTCTCCTTGGGGGTCGGGGGGGCCCAGTGTGCGAGGCCACAAGGAGGTGAAAGGCACTGGTGAGGCTGGGCCTAGGAGCATGAGCTCAGTTTTTTCTCCGTTCAGCTTTAGGGAAGAGTTGGTCATCCACCCCTTGACGTCCTCTAAGCATTTTAGTAGATCCACCGGGGATTGCCTGTTGTTCCCAGTGGCCAGCGAAACCACTAGCTGAGTCTCGTCGGCGTACGACACGATTTTAATGCCGTACGGTTCGACGACACCCGCCAGCGGCCTCATGTACACGTTAAACAACACAGGGCTCAGGGAAGAGCCCTGCGGTACTCCGCAGCTAAGAGGTTTCCTAGAGGACACTGTCTCGCCGTCGAAGATCTGAAAGGATCTCTCAGACAGAAAGGAATCAAACCACCTGTAGGAGAGTAGGGTCTGCAATCCTATGATCACCCAGATTTTTGCTTTTTGCTGCACTGGTTTACGACTTTCCCTGGCTGTGGGCCTGCTAATCAGACCCACAGCCTAGCTGTTCTCTCTATCCAAATTGTACCCAGGTACTGAATTGGCACTGGGCCCTCTCCAAGTCCCTGTACCCAGGGCTGAGGTGCACCCAGAAGTCTCCCAGGGGCTGAAGCATGTATTGTGCCACCCCTGGATTGACTAACTAAAACTGACACAACTGGCTGCACGACAGCTGGGGCAAGGTGGTGTACTCACCCTTTGCTTTAGATATAGTATACCTATATCTAACCCTAAAATGGACACACAGATCTCCTATCAGTCACTCCTATAGCAGGCCTTAACAATCCTGAAGGCAGAGTGCTTGGAATCGTGTGAGATGGTGCTCTAGCATGAGCTGAGCCTGTCTGCGGCTTTCGGGATCCATCCCTTAGCCGTTTCCATGATATCGCATACCATATACTCTTAAGTGCATTATAATCCTCGCGGTTATGTGCCAACTCTGGTATCGCTTTATCAAAACATGTCGAGTAAGGTGTCATACGAATTGGAATACTAACCCCTCGCCAATTCTGGCGACGGGGTTAGCATTCCACCCTTCTAGAGGGACACGACATGCCTGTAACCTATAACCCGGTTAAAAGTCAGACAGAGCCTTAGCATCCACAAAATGGATGCTGCCACCGAGACACAAGTCTGCCCTCCTGCTGCTGGGAGTCCTCCCAGAGCAGGAGATAAGGACAAAGGGTTTCCTGCCAGGGGCGGTGCCAGCACCGTCCCAGACAGGGTTTTGTGTATTGTAGGTAGGCAGGGCTTTAGAGGAAGGTGACTGCACGTGGCACCCCGGTGCTCACTGTGCATAGGCTGGCTGAAACCAGTTCCAGGGTCACTCCAGACCCTGTGCTGGGGAAAAGCCCGCCAAGGAAGTGGGTGTAACCACCCCCCTCCTAGTCCCACCCATAGGGCAGGACTTAGTCGCGTGCCAGCCCCTTTTTACAGGATAAAGAGAGAGACTGGCCCCCTTCCAAATCAGATCATCTTTGGAATCAAGATACCACTTTCCACGAAAGGACTTCACGATTTCTTCCTCAAGATTCTCCCTTGTGGCTAAGGAGTAGTCACCCTGCATCCGCAGGCACCATCTAAGAACACTGCGGTCTGCTGCACGTCCTTCCTCCGGAATCCGACTGCCCAGCTCGACGAGACCCGGCTTCCCTGGCACCTCTGACCTCTACCCACCTCTACAGCACAGCTGAGAACCGTGGGTGCGACGAGACCTCGAGGGACCGGCCATCGCCAAGACTGCACGACTTCTGCACAGCGAGCCCACCGAGTAATTTCCTGGTGAGTGCTTTGGGGTCCGAGAAGCCCCCACCCTGAGCAGCTCCAGCACCGAAGAGCAGCCCCCAAGCATCTCCACGATCGGCGTGGGGCCCTTCTGCCTTCTGCTGCTCACCGCGTTGTTTGGCTACTAGCCCGTTGGCTTGTGGCCTTCCTGACGACGCCCGACGACATTTCTGCTGCTGGTCTGGTTGCTCCAGACTGGCCCTTGCTCCCTCCCAGAAGAGGAGCACCCTGGACCCTCCTGGTCCACTCAAGACGCCATTTTGAGTCCACCGCGTGGGCTTGAATTAGCCAAGGCTTGTTGCCCAATCCGGGGTAACTTCGACGCCAACGACTTCATCCTTCGTGGGACAGCTCGCACCTCCATCCTGGTCGCCGACAACGCCTCCAGGTCCGAGAGACTGCAGAGCCCAGCAGCGCCCACTCACCTGACTGCGGTGACTTCGCCCGGTGCCATCCTGGTGCCCACTTAATCACTGGCTAGTGATTCAAGAACTTGGTCCCCTCTGCTTTCAGGTTTTCTTCTTCCTTGATCCAGGCTTGGATCCATCGAACTTTCCTTCACTGGTCGCCTGCCAGCAACTTCTTCCTTCCAGGCTCCTGGTCCGGCAACGAGATTCCCGACGTCTTTACAGACCTATGCAGCTGCAGCCCCTGGGCTAGGTAACTTCGGCACTTCGGTGTCCCAGCATAGCCTCACTATCCTAGGGTCAGGATCCACTGTCGTTTTCTTCCTACCAGGTCGGGTTCGCCCGTGAACACTAACTTTGCCTTTACTAGCCTCCATAGACTTTGTCCCGCATCCCGCGTGAGAGTGCACACTCTGCACCCGAGTCCCCTGGGCCTCCTAGTAGTAATCTAACGATTCCCTAGTCCAGTCCTAGCGATTCCAAAGCCTATTAGAACTGTTACTTACCTGCTAGTAATTCGCATTCCACTTTTAGTGTATATGGTTTTTCGTGCCCCTCGGGCATTTGTGTAACGTGCTAACTTAAAAGTATTTTCGTAAGAGTTTTGTTGTGTGCCTAGCACCCTGTCCTCATAAAGAGTACAGGGTTGTTGTGATTCTAATAAATACACTGTTTATTTTCATAACACTTGTGTGGTGTCCTTTCACTGGGTGTTCAAGGGGTAATGTGATGGTAAAACAGCTGGCTTAACACGCCCTCTAGAGTCTTAGCCTTAGACTGCTCGTATCCATGCTACTAGGATAGCTGGTCTATAAGGTTGACTTACAACCAATCATCAATAAGGGTTGTTTGGACTGATATATAGTGATCACTAGAATAGTGAACACTGCACATCAGGCCAACTTCTCACATTGGTGAGCAGCGGTTGGGATTTGAGCTTGCTGTTGTTTTACCACACATGCCCTAAGAATATCTTGTGAAAGACCACATAAGTACTAAAGGTACATATAACTTAGCTTAGAATACTCTGAGTTCTACTGAACCAGCTGTTGTAGCTCCTAGGGCCTAGCACACCCTAAACTACAACTCTAGCAAGGGATCAGTAGGCAAACATATAGTGTAGGTAAGTGCACCACTTACACCTCACTAGAAAAGCATGTCGACTCAGGGGGACTCTACTGAGACTCCCCTGGTCAGTGTTGACCCTCCACAGGTCACTTCAAGATATGCAGCTCTCAATTTTCAGGAGATGAGGCAACTCTGTGTCTCCAGGAAACTGAAGCAGGGGTCTAACCCCACCATTCCCTTTCTGATAGGTCTCTTAGAGACATATGATGCCAGAAAGCTCTCTCAGTTACATGAGAGCATGCCAGCCTTAGAGGGAACCTCTGGGGATCCAGACCTCCCCAACACTGCTACTGCAGTTGAGGAGGAGGAGGATCAGGAGGAACTCTCTGGGGATGAGGTAGACAAAGGTCTTGAGGTAGTCAGAAGGCTAACTAAGACCAACTTAGACTTACTTGGGCTAAGATCTGGGGGACCCCCAGTACTGACCCGAAGTGGGCCTAACCTTGGAGTTAGGAGAGATAGATCTCTTTCTAGGGACTCCAATAGATCTCTGCACTCTAATGCCTCTTCTCAGGGGAGAAGGAATCCTCCACAGAGGAGATTTACTTCCCCTCAGAGAAGGGAGCATGAGGCTAGGATGAGACAAGCTGAACTGAGGATTGAAAGGGAAGAAATTGCCCTGGCCAAAGAGAAGCTTGCCCTGGCAAGAGAGCAGCAGATGAGTGGGCTAACTCCCACTGGTGGCAGCCATCTCCCAAAAGATAGAGAGAAGGGTTTAGATACTAAACACCTGACTAAAATAGTGCCCCCCTTTAAGCAAGGGGATGACATCCAGAAATGGATGGCTGCTCTGGAGAGGGCCTGCACTGTGCAGGGCATTCCCCAGAGTCAGTGGGCAGCTATACTGTGGCTCTCCTTTGATGGTAAAGGTAGAGATAAGCTCCTCACTACAAGAGTGGAGGATGCTAACAATTACCAGGTCCTGAAGAATACACTGGTTGATGGGTTTGGTTTAACCACTGAGCAGTACAGGTTGCTGTTCAGAGACACCCAGAAAACTCAGTCTCAGGACTGGTCTGATTTTGTGGATTGTGCCACTAAGGCTTTGGAGGGCTGGTTGCTGGGTAGCAAGGTTACAGATTACACAGGATTGTATAATCTAATGATGAGAGAACAAATTTTGAACAATTGTCAGAACCAGTTGCTGCACCAGCACCTTGTTGATTCAGATCTGACCTCTCCCCAAGAATTGGGAAAGAAGGCAGACAAATGGGTCAGGACAAGGATCAAGCAGAACCAGAACCAGAACCAGGGTGGTCAGAAGAAAGCAGACCAGAAGGGTAATGTTAAGAATGAGCAAAATGACCAGAAGTCTTCACCAGGTCCCCAACAAACCAAAGAGGGTGGGGGTCAGGCTTCCCAGAAGAAGAAGACTCAAGAAGGCCAGTCAAAAAGGTGGTGCCAGTACTGCAAAAGTAAATCTCACTGGTTTAGTGAGTGCACCAAAAGAGGAGGAGGACAAACTCCTGCCACTACAGCTCCTAAAGCAACTGCACCCCCTAGTACAGTCAGTAGTGGTAGTGTCACTCCCAAGGCATTAGTTGGGTTAACCTTGGGTACTGAGGGGTCTGACAACTTAGTTGGCACACTCACTCAGGCTGTCCTTGTCTGTACAGGGGATATGGATATGTCCCCTGAAATAAGTCCCAATACCTTGGGCAAATACAGGCAGACACCTTTGATTAATGGCAAAATGGCTCAGGCCTATAGGGACACTTGTGCCAGTGTCACCATGGTGACACCTAACTTTGTGGACCCTGGACAGATCATGCCAGGTACTGATTTCCTGGTGACCAATGCCAGCAATGTCACTACTAGTCATAGTGTGGCAATTGTGGCTTTCTCCTGGGGGGGAGTGAAGGGACAAAAGAAAGTTGTAGTCAGTTCAGACCTCCCAGTTGATTGTTTGTTGGGCAATGATTTGGAGTCATCACAATGGTCAGAAGTGGAGCAGAGAACTCACATGGAGATGTTAGGCTTGCCAGCACATGTGCTTGCTGTGACTAGGTCACAGGCCAGAAGATGCCCCACTGAACAGGTGCTGGATCCTGAAATTATGGACCAGACACCTCCCAAGAAGAAGAGCAGTAAGGGTAAGGCTTTGCCTTCCCCCTTGCCCCAGGTTGAGGATCAAGTCTCTGAGGAGGCTGATCTAGAAGAGCTGAGGGAAACTGAGCCTAAAGAGCTTGAACTTGATCAAGTTGAGTTTCTGGGCTCAGGGGGACCCTCCAGAGCAGACCTGGGGAAGGAACAGTTGAGCTGCCCTTCCCTTGAACCCCTCAGACAGCAGGCTGCTGCTGAGGCTGCAGGGAATGCCACAGGTGCCCACAGGGTATACTGGGAAGATGGACTCCTGTACTCTGAGTCAAGAGACCCCAAGCCTGGTGCAACCAGGAGGCTGGTCATCCCCTTGTCTCTGAGAGGTTTCCTTCTCACCTTGGCCCATGAGATTCCCCTTGCAGGTCATTTAGGTCAGACAAAGACTTGGGACAGGCTTGTCTCACACTTTCACTGGCCCCATATGAATGAGAATACCAAGGAGTTTTGTCGCTCATGTGTCACTTGCCAAGCCAGTGGTAAGTCAGGTGGCACAACAAAGGCCCCCCTCATACCACTACCTGTGGTGGGGGTCCCCTTTGAAAGAGTGGGGATTGACATTGTTGGACCAATGGAACCCCAGACAGCATCAGGACACAAGTTTATACTGGTGGTGGTGGACCATGCCACCAGGTATCCTGAGGCTATTCCCCTTAGGACCACTACAGCCCCTGTAGTGGCAAGAGCCCTAGTTGGAGTATTCTCCAGAGTGGGTTTCCCTAAGGAGGTCGTTTCTGACAGAGGTACAAACTTCATGTCAGGATATCTGACTGCCATGTGGAAAGAGTGTGGTGTGAACTACAAGTTCACCACACCCTATCATCCACAATGCAATGGGCTTGTTGAGAGATTCAACAGGACCCTGAAAGGGATGATTCATGGACTACCTGAAACTCTTAGGAGAAGATGGGATGTCCTGATCCCCTGCCTCTTGTTTGCTTACAGAGAGGTCCCACAGAAGGGGGTTGGCTACAGCCCTTTTGAGCTTCTGTATGGGCATCCTGTAAGAGGACCCCTGTGTTTGGTGAAGGAAGGATGGGAGAGACCTCTCAAAAAGCCTGCAACCAACATAGTGGACTATGTACTTGGTCTCCGCTCCAGGATGGCTGAGTATATGGAAAAGGCATCTAAAAACCTTGAGGCCAGCCAGGAACTTCAAAAAGCTTGGCATGACCAAAAGGCTGTACTGACTGTGTACCAGCCAGGACAGAAGGTGTGGGTGCTGGAGCCAGTGGCCCCAGCAGCTCTGAAAGACAAATGGTCTGGGCCCCACACCATCATTGAGCAAAAGGGAGAGGTTACCTACTTGGTGGACCTTGGAACTCCCAGGAGCCCTCTCAGAGTGCTCCATGTTAACAGGCTCAAGGCATATGTTGACAGGAAGGACATGAGCTTGCTCATGGCCACAGATGAGGGACAGGAGGAAGAGAGTGACCCTCTCCCAGACCTGCTCACTCAGAATCCTGATGATGGGTCAGTTGATGGTGTTGTCTTTTGTGGCAGCCTCACTGAACATCAGCAACAGGATTGCAGGCAAGTTCTGCAATCCTTTCGACATATGTTCTCTCTGACACCCAGCCAAACTGATTGGTGTACCCATGATGTTGACACTGGAGACAGTCTGCCTGTCAAGAGTAAAATCTACAGGCAGCCTGATCATGTTAGAGACTGCATCAAAACTGAAGTGCAGAAAATGTTGGAGTTGGGAGTCATTGAGCCCTCAGATAGCCCTTGGGCTAGCCCAGTAGTTCTAGTGCCAAAGCCTCACACCCAGGGTGGTAAGAGAGAGATGAGGTTTTGCGTAGACTACAGAGGCCTCAATGCAGTCACTAAGACTGATGCCCACCCAATACCAAGAGCAGATGAGCTTATAGATAGATTGGCTTCTGCCAACTTCTTAAGCACATTTGATTTGACAGCTGGGTATTGGCAAATCAGGTTAGCTGAGGAAGCCAAACCTAAGACAGCATTTTCTACCCCTGGAGGGCATTATCAATTTGTGGTAATGCCCTTTGGACTGAAAAATGCACCTGCCACCTTCCAAAGGTTGGTGAATCAAGTCCTCACTGGGCTGGATGACTTCTGTGCAGCTTATCTTGACGATATTGCTGTCTTTAGCTCCACCTGGGAGGATCACCTGGTCCACCTGAGGAAAGTGTTAGAGGCCCTGCAAAAGGCAGGCCTCACTATCAAGGCCACCAAGTGCCAGATAGGGCAGTCACAGGTTGTATACCTGGGCCACCTTGTAGGTGGAGGCCAGGTTCAGCCACTGGAGAGTAAGATACAGGCCATCAAGGACTGGACTCCTCCAATCACCCAGACTCAGGTTCGAGCTTTCTTGGGCCTGACTGGGTACTATAGGAAGTTTGTCAGAAATTATGGGTCCATAGTGACCCCCCTTAATGACCTGACAAGCAAAAAGATGCCAAAGAAAGTTCAGTGGACAGCAAGCTGTCAGAAAGCATTCAATGACCTAAAGCAGGCCATGTGCACAGCACCTATCCTCAAGAGTCCAGATTACTCCAAGCCATTCATTGTCCAAACAGATGCTTCTGAGTTGGGTGTGGGAGCTGTTCTGTCTCAACTGAATTTTGATGGTAATGATCAGCCTATTGCTTTCATTAGTAGGAGGTTGACACCCAGAGAGAAAAATTGGTCAGCTATTGAGAGGGAGGCCTTTGCTGTGGTCTGGGCCCTGAAGAAGCTGAGGGCCTACTTGTTTGGCACTCACTTCACCATTCAGACAGACCATAAGCCCCTCTTGTGGCTAAATCAGATGAAGGGTGAAAACCCCAAACTGCTTAGGTGGTCCATTTCCCTACAGGGGATGGATTTTACAGTGGAGCATAGACCTGGGACTGATCACAGCAATGCTGATGGGCTCTCCAGGTATTTCCACTTAGAGCAAGAAGACTCACCTGGTCAAGGTTAGCTTATTGTCCCAAAGTTTGGGGGGGGGTCATGTAGGAGAGTAGGGTCTGCAATCCTATGATCACCCAGATTTTTGCTTTTTGCTGCACTGGTTTACGACTTTCCCTGGCTGTGGGCCTGCTAATCAGACCCACAGCCTAGCTGTTCTCTCTATCCAAATTGTACCCAGGTACTGAATTGGCACTGGGCCCTCTCCAAGTCCCTGTAACCAGGGCTGAGGTGCACCCAGAAGTCTCCCAGGGGCTGAAGCATGTATTGTGCCACCCCTGGATTGACTAACTAAAACTGACACAACTGGCTGCACGACAGCTGGGGCAAGGTGGTGTACTCACCCTTTGCTTTAGATATAGTATACCTATATCTAACCCTAAAATGGACACACAGATCTCCTATCAGTCACTCCTATAGCAGGCCTTAACAATCCTGAAGGCAGAGTGCTTGGAATCGTGTGAGATGGTGCTCTAGCATGAGCTGAGCCTGTCTGCGGCTTTCGGGATCCATCCCTTAGCCGTTTCCATGATATCGCATACCATATACTCTTAAGTGCATTATAATCCTCGCGGTTATGTGCCAACTCTGGTATCGCTTTATCAAAACATGTCGAGTAAGGTGTCATACGAATTGGAATACTAACCCCTCGCCAATTCTGGCGACGGGGTTAGCATTCCACCCTTCTAGAGGGACACGACATGCCTGTAACCTATAACCCGGTTAAAAGTCAGACAGAGCCTTAGCATCCACAAAATGGATGCTGCCACCGAGACACAAGTCTGCCCTCCTGCTGCTGGGAGTCCTCCCAGAGCAGGAGATAAGGACAAAGGGTTTCCTGCCAGGGGCGGTGCCAGCACCGTCCCAGACAGGGTTTTGTGTATTGTAGGTAGGCAGGGCTTTAGAGGAAGGTGACTGCACGTGGCACCCCGGTGCTCACTGTGCATAGGCTGGCTGAAACCAGTTCCAGGGTCACTCCAGACCCTGTGCTGGGGAAAAGCCCGCCAAGGAAGTGGGTGTAACCACCCCCCTCCTAGTCCCACCCATAGGGCAGGACTTAGTCGCGTGCCAGCCCCTTTTTACAGGATAAAGAGAGAGACTGGCCCCCTTCCAAATCAGATCATCTTTGGAATCAAGATACCGCTTTCCACGAAAGGACTTCATGATTTCTTCCTCAAGATTCTCCCTTGTGGCTAAGGAGTAGTCACCCTGCATCCGCAGGCACCATCTAAGAACACTGCGGTCTGCTGCACGTCCTTCCTCCGGAATCCGACTGCCCAGCTCGACGAGACCCGGCTTCCCTGGCACCTCTGACCTCTACCCACCTCTACAGCACAGCTGAGAACCGTGGGTGCGACGAGACCTCGAGGGACCGGCCATCGCCAAGACTGCACGACTTCTGCACAGCGAGCCCACCAAGTAATTTCCTGGTGAGTGCTTTGGGGTCCGAGAAGCCCCCACCCTGAGCAGCTCCAGCACCGAAGAGCAGCCCCCCAGCATCTCCACGATCGGCGTGGGGCCCTTCTGCCTTCTGCTGCTCACCGCGTTGTTTGGCTACTAGCCCGTTGGCTTGTGGCCTTCCTGACGACGCCCGACGACATTTCTGCTGCTGGTCTGGTTGCTCCAGACTGGCCCTTGCTCCCTCCCAGAAGAGGAGCACCCTGGACCCTCCTGGTCCACTCAAGACGCCATTTTGAGTCCACCGCGTGGGCTTGAATTAGCCAAGGCTTGTTGCCCAATCCGGGGTAACTTCGACGCCAACGACTTCATCCTTCGTGGGACAGCTCGCACCTCCATCCTGGTCGCCGACAACGCCTCCAGGTCCGAGAGACTGCAGAGCCCAGCAGCGCCCACTCACCTGACTGCGGTGACTTCGCCCGGTGCCATCCTGGTGCCCACTTAATCACTGGCTAGTGATTCAAGAACTTGGTCCCCTCTGCTTTCAGGTTTTCTTCTTCCTTGATCCAGGCTTGGATCCATCGAACTTTCCTTCACTGGTCGCCTGCCAGCAACTTCTTCCTTCCAGGCTCCTGGTCCGGCAACGAGATTCCCGACGTCTTTACAGACCTATGCAGCTGCAGCCCCTGGGCTAGGTAACTTCGGCACTTCGGTGTCCCAGCATAGCCTCACTATCCTAGGGTCAGGATCCACTGTCGTTTTCTTCCTACCAGGTCGGGTTCGCCCGTGAACACTAACTTTGCCTTTACTAGCCTCCATAGACTTTGTCCCGCATCCCGCGTGAGAGTGCACACTCTGCACCCGAGTCCCCTGGGCCTCCTAGTAGTAATCTAACGATTCCCTAGTCCAGTCCTAGCGATTCCAAAGCCTATTAGAACTGTTACTTACCTGCTAGTAATTCGCATTCCACTTTTAGTGTATATGGTTTTTCGTGCCCCTCGGGCATTTGTGTAACGTGCTAACTTAAAAGTATTTTCGTAAGAGTTTTGTTGTGTGCCTAGCACCCTGTCCTCATAAAGAGTACAGGGTTGTTGTGATTCTAATAAATACACTGTTTATTTTCATAACACTTGTGTGGTGTCCTTTCACTGGGTGTTCAAGGGGTAATGTGATGGTAAAACAGCTGGCTTAACACGCCCTCTAGAGTCTTAGCCTTAGACTGCTCGTATCCATGCTACTAGGATAGCTGGTCTATAAGGTTGACTTACAACCAATCATCAATAAGGGTTGTTTGGACTGATATATAGTGATCACTAGAATAGTGAACACTGCACATCAGGCCAACTTCTCACACCACCTTAATGCGTCGCCTGAAACTCCGATGTCATAGAGACGGTCCAGCAAGGTGGTATGGCTGACGTTCTTCCCTGCAAGATACCAATGTCTGAAGGCGCAATAGGAATGTAATTTATGCATGTGTAAATCGCAAATTGGCCTCCATGTAATTCCTATTGTTGTAGCACTAGATGTAGAAATGCACTTGGTATTTTCTTGCAGACGCTAAACAAGTAGGCCAGTGTTTCATACTGTTAGACCACTTGTTTGTTTTATATCTAGGATTGGTGCCTCATAGACTACTTAATTGTAGGCATATCACAGTTGTCCAGGAAATGTTTTTTGTTTTGGATTTCATTGATTGAAAATTCCATTTATTTGTATTATTGTGTTCATTTATGGAATGTATTGTTGGTTTAATTTGTTGAATGTCTTGTTGTGTCTTTTGACGCTTCAAAAAACTTTTTTCTAAAAAACTTTTTATAAAATAAAAAAAGTAATTTCAGACACACGTCTGTCCAACCTGGTAATTCATGGTACTAGGCATTGTATTAATATCCCAACACAAGCTGTCCGGCCATTTTGTTTGTTTACTTAATTGAGAGTGGTCCAGGCCGGATGGTGACAGGACCCAAGCCTTCCCAGTCCCTTTTGACCGTATCGAAGGCGGCACTTAGATCAAGGAGGATCACTGCCACTGATCCTCCCCGATCCAGTACCCTTCGAGACTCTTCGGTGACCGCTAACAAGGCGGTTTCAGTGCCATGCTTCGGTCTGAAGCCTGTCTGGGATGTGTGTAGCAGAGAGTGGTTCTCTAGGAACTGAACCAGCTGGGCATTTATATACTTCTCTAGGACCTTGCTAGCCCAAGGGAGAAGTGAGATGGGGCGGTAGCTGGAGTGATCATCGGGGTTTAGGCTGGGTTTCTTCAACAGCGCCCGCACCATGGCTTGCTTCCAAGCCATGGGGACTGAGCATGCGGAAATGGACGAGTTTAGAAGTTCCAGCATTACAGGCAGGGTGGCTTTGCTTGCCTGCATCAGGACTTCTGGAGGAGCAGGATCACATGGAGAGCCCGACTTAACTTGGCGTGCCACGTTGGCTAGGGGGTAAAACATTTGCGGCGGTCTATGCGAGGTGTTATGGCACTCAGTCTATGACTGTCCTGCCAACTGTCCTTAAGCGTGTTCAGGATGAGCACGGACCTGAGGCTGGTGTTGAATTGGGTATCCGCCTATGTGGCTCCTTTGATGTAGTTTCCGATCTCTTAATTGCGAATGTCAAGGGGGATGCGGTAAACTTTCGGGTGTCGAATGCATTACAGGCGATTCCTGATGTCGAGAGAACCCCGACAGTTAGCAAGAATTATTGTGGCGGCCTATAAAACCGTGGGCTGCAATTGTGTGGGTCTCAAGCCGTTTTCTACTAAAGAGAAAAAACAACCCCAAGGGCAGAAGTCAGAAATTGACAAGCAGCCCAAGACCAAAAAACAAAATTGGCAGAATAAACAAAAACAGGGAAAACAACAACAACAGAGACAGGAGTCTCGTCCTGCGTCTCCATTGCCTGCGCCCCCAGAACGTGTTTATGACTTGCGCGATCGCACGACGATAAAATCACCTGATCATTTTCAGGTTTCTGATCAACGCTCTCCTCCTTCTTTTCAGTACTCATCGGCCTCATCGACCGGTGGTGGAGGAGGCGGCAGGGGTCGGGGTTGCCAGCAAGGACGTGACCAGCCCCGCCCAAAAGACGGTAAAGGCAAGCAGTACGATTCTACACCGAAGAGACCCCAGTTTCAGAAAAAGAAAGTCGCCGCTTTAACAGCGAGATATGCCACAGATAGTGAGAACGCAGCTTCGGAATCAGACATGGGCTCTCACCTTGCTGGACAGCGCGGCGGAGATTACCATAGTGCGAGAGACCCTGCGTCCACTACTGAAGGTGACATCGACTGACCTTTATGTTGTTGTGGAGACAGCTGACACTAGAGTAGCTCCCCCTGATAGACTTCATGAAATAGTCCTGTTCATTGAAGGTGACATACAACGTACCATAAAAGAGGTATTTTGGGAGAATCTTACAACTACCTATGGTATTTTGTTAGCGGAGGCTGACAGGCCCCTGCCTTTTGTTCTCGCAGCTCCAAGATGGGGGAGGTAATCCTCCCTAGTTTCGCGCACACTGTCTCCAAGGAGCATGCGCTGAATTTTGCAGAAGAGTGGGCTAAAGCCCTTGCGCCGGCTTTGTAACGTACACACTGTGGTTGGGATACATTTTCCCCACACCACAAGATTCCTTTACGGTCTATGCCACAGCTTCAGCCTCAATATCCCATTAGACGCGAAACTAAGGCTTCCGTTGCGGAAATCCTTGAACAATTGAAATATCAAGGAGTGATTGAAACAAGTGTGTCACCGATGAATAACCCTCTTTTTACTGTGACCAAGCCTGACGGTTCATATCGTTTGGTATTGGATTACTGGCATTTAAACTCGCATTGCCGTACCTGTGCAGTACAGAATACTCATGGCTCTGCCTTAGTGGATAGTCTTGTGCGTAAGCAGTTTAAAACCAAGCTTGACATTTTACAAAGGTTTTTATGCTCACCATTTGGATGGTCTAAGTTCCCAATGGGAGAAATAACAAGGACCCCCTGATATGGATAACGTTCCTGGGTCAGGGCAAATAATTTATGTAAAGTAGCATACCCAGGCAAGTAAACATATAAACTGGCATAAATCAATTAATAGACAAAGTCAGAATTAAATAGTAACAGACTAGATTAGCATGAAAAAGTACATTTTAATAAATTTTGATAAAAAGTGTCATGAATTAAACCATTGACATATTGATAAAAGATGATAAAACAAATGACATTAATACATTGTTATATACAGTAAAATAAATGGGGAGATGGTTTCCTGTCTACGCGTCTCGACACGTTGAAGGTGTCTTCTTCAGGACACTACCATCATGATACTGGAAATAAAATGAACAATGTTTTAATAATTTGTCTTTATGCTAAATAGTCTAGATACAGTTTGTTGACTTTATATCGGCCAGTTATTTGATAAAGTTTTCATGATATACCGCATCGTTTAAATTCATCTCTTTAACATACAACACAAAGCAAAAAGATGCATAAATTCAGTTCCAATGATATAATTCTAATGGAGCAAAATCGAACATTCTCTGTTGACTCAAAGTGAGGATTTTTTTACCAATGTGGCTATAAAGAAAGGGGTACATAGCTCCTAATAGATGAGTATAGGTGATGAAGACAGAAAAAATAGAAGAGGGGAGAAATGAAGTTGAGGGTAAATAATTTGAGAGAACTGGTGTTTACTTGTGATCTAAATAAGTTAGGGTGGATAAAAAATGAAATTATAAACTTGGTGGCTGTGGCGTTATTCTGTTACCTGTATAGAGATCTTCCTGATGAATTGAAGCCGCGTGGTTTTTAATGTCTGTATGCACGTAAGTAATTTAAGTTCACTGTATGAAAAGAGAGCAATGATAAACTGTATGATAGCTGTTGTTAATGATGAAATCTGGTTAGAGATAAGGTCACGGGTGGATACAGTATCTTTCAGTTTTTACCTGATGGTCTGAAATAATGACAGGAGTCTAAAGAAGTGGGCCTCCGTGCATCTGTGTATCATGGAAATTCGATCAAGTTCGATGAGCTGACTAAATGAAATATGAAGAATGCCTTATTTAACAATCATAATACTAGCTTTCACTGATTGATAAGCAGAAAGATATAATACCTAAAGATTCCTACCTCCATGGATTATGTTGGTTTTATGCCGAACGTACGAAAATAAAAAGCTGAGTAGGATTTTATCCTGAGCAGGCCGTCGGCAAACTATAATAGAGTATGGTGTGACAAAAAGAGGGATCTTATGAAGCGTGCAATTGGAGGCATTTTTTCAAGTTAACTACCTAGGCTGGGTTGTCTCTTACCTGTATCTGGTTTAATCCAGTTGATGTAATTTTACGTGGAGCCGTTAGGGGTTTGCTAGGTTACAGTATACTGGATATCTGCAAATAGAAATCATTGTATCTGAATGAGAGTGTTACGGACAACATGATGAATCAATTAGCATGGCGCCGGGGTTAAACTGCCTCCTTACCTACTTAAATCGTTTGAAAATGTGCCGGTATCACGTGATGCCCTACCCGCGAAGTTCACTCTGGAGTAGATTGTTGGCTATCTAGAATTAAACACAATGATATCAGAAAGGGAGCTATGATATGTTAAATGTCAGATGAATTATTATCTGGAGCGAAATGCTTTCTTGATTATTTACCTGTATTAGGTAGATTACAGGCACGGACGGTATCACGTAGTACATCGACAATACGAAGAAATGCTGCTG
Source organism: Lissotriton helveticus (assembly GCF_964261635.1). Lineage (NCBI taxonomy): Eukaryota > Metazoa > Chordata > Amphibia > Caudata > Salamandridae > Lissotriton > Lissotriton helveticus. The sequence goes on along the minus strand of NC_136058.1, from coordinate 389,879,245 downwards.
CAGATCTCCGTCTATCTATAGGCAAAGTAATCCTGTAAACGCATTAATGGTTTAAGTGGTATAGCGAACTCCTAAATTGGTTAGCGTGGCGCGAGTGTTAAACTGCCTTCTTACCTGTTTGAATAGTTTAAAGACGGGCCGGTGTCACGTGATGCATCGCCAGTGTGGTTTACTCAGTTGAGGATTGCTGGCTATCTAAAATTAGACACCGTGATATCCGGTGAGCTATAGTATGTTGCGTGATAACTAATGTATTGTCTATGGTGGAAAGCTATGTTTAAATTCTTACCTATTTTAACAAAGGTTACGGGCGGGCCGGTGTTCTGTGGTACGGCGGCAATGGAGATAAATACGGCTACAGATCGGCTGTCTAGAGATAAAATAATCATGCAAGGGTATTAATATTGTGCGCGGTGGGGCGGACTCCTAGTTACTCTCACGGATTTCTGCAGTAGTTCTTACCTGTATGTATTGAAGTAGTGGCGTGCAATATTGCGCGGTCTATCGTCCCTGCTTCGGGTGGAAGGGTTTGAGTTGCTGATGCAGATTGGTTTATATACTAAGCCACACCAATGGCTAGAGCCATCGGCGTAGCCTCCTTTTAAAGGTATACACTCAAAGGTATTAGTTTGTTCTTCTCTTAAAGATGTACACTCTAAGACTTTAGGATAGATGTATGTGAAAGGAATAAAGATTGTTAATTACTCCTGTCAACGGTGGAAGTACATCCAACGGGGAAACCGTGTTTACAGAATCATTTTATTTGCATGGTAGACGATGACTCTACATAAATTTAGTATGGGGGACTCAGTTTTAATAGATAGTTGATAGGGCATTGAAAGTTGTATTTTGATTTTACAGGATGGCATTCTCCCAAGGTAACTCACTGTTTAGGCCGTGTGTAAAAGTTCCCAACGAAAAAATCCAGAATACCTCTTTTTTCTTTCTGATTTTAGCACCGCCATTGTTGTTAGGCGTGTGGATCTTTTCCAGGATCCGCCATCTGATATCTGTAGGAGAATGTTTAAACTCAGTAAAATGACTGACCAGTGGAGCTGTTGATTTACATGTCTTGATAGCGGACCTATGTTCAGTGAGGCATGTTTTTATTGTGCGGGAGGTCTCTCCCACGTAGCCTAGGTTACAGGTGCATAGAACCAAATATATTAAGTGGACGTGTAACTCCAGCACAATATTAATACCCTTGCATGATTATTTTATCTCTAAACAGCTGGAGATCTGTAGCCATATTTATCTCCATTGCCGCGGTACCACAGAACACCGGCCCGCCCGTAACCTTTGTTAAAATAGGTAAGAATTTAAACATAGCTTTCCACCATAGACAATACATTAGTTATCACGCAACATACTATAGCTCACCGGATATCACTGTGTCTAATTTTAGATAGCCAGCAATCCTCAACTGAGTAAACCACACTGGTGATGCATCACGTGACACCGGCCCGTCTTTAAACTATTCAAACAGGTAAGAAGGCAGTTTAACACTCGCGCCACGCTAACCAATTTAGGAGTTTGCTATACCACTTAAACCATTAATGCGTTTGCAGGATTACTTTGCCTATAGATAGACGGTGATCTGCAGCAGCATTTCTTCGTATTGTCGATGTACTACGTGACACCGTCCGTGCCTGTAATCTACCTAATACAGGTAAACAATCAAGAAAAGCATTTCGCTCCAGATAATAATTCATCTGACATTTAACATATCATAGCTCCCTTTCTGATATCATTGTGTTTAATTCTAGATAGCCAACAATCTACTCCAGAATGAACTTCGCGGGTAGGGCATCCCGTGATACCGGCGCATTTTCAAACGATTTAAGTAGGTAAGGAGGCAGTTTAACCCCGGCGCCATGCTAATTGATTCATCATGTTGTCCGTAACACTCTCATTCAGATATAATGATTTCTATTTGCAGATATCCAGTATACTGTAACCCAGCAAACCCCTAGCGGCTCCACGTAAAATTACATCAACTGGTTTAAACCAGATACAGGTAAGAGACAACCCAGCCTAGGGAGTTAACTTGAAATAATGCCTCCAATTGCACGCTTCATAAGATCCCTCTTTTTGTCACACCACACTCTATTATAGTTTGCCGACGGCCTGCTCTGGATAAAATCCTACTCAGCTTTTTAATTTCGTACTTTCGGCATAAAACCAACATAATCCATGGAGGTAGGAATCTTTAGGTATTATCAGCCTGATTCATGAAGCTAAATGCGCTCGCAAAAGGGCCAGATTCTGAGAATCTGGCCCTTTGCGAGTGCAATTTTTGCATTTGGGATTCATCATCCCAAATGCAAAAATCGCTAATAAAGAATTCGCAAATATGCGAGGATTAGCATTTAAGGAATCTCTATTAGAAATTCCTTAAATGCTATTTCATGACACATTAAAAAATTGCGAATTTGCAATTTAGGACCGCTATTTACCGCGAGGTCAAACCTCGTGGTAAATAACTAAAACTTAGACAAATGCATTTAAGTTGCATGTTACACACACACACATGTCCTTTGGACATGTGTGTGCGCAACACCAATGTAGTTTACATTTCAAGGGTGCTACAGGGTGTCCTTTGGACACCCCTGGCACCCTTGAAATGGCATCCTTATTTGCGAGTAGCAAATTGCTAATCGCAAATAAGGAATAACTCCCCATTCATTCCTATGGGCCTTTAGGCCCATAGGAATGAATGGGGAGTTATTCCTTATTTGCGATTAGCAATTTGCTACTCGCAAATAAGGAATGTGTAGGAATCGCAATTTATTTAGCAATTCCTACATGAATCCCGTTTTGCAAGTCCTTAATAGCGATTCCTTAATAATCGCTATTAAGGACTCGCAAAACGGGACAATGATGAATCTGGCTGTATATCTTTCTGCTTATCAATCAGTGAAAGCTAGTATTATGGCAGATAGTTAAATAAGGCATTCTTCATATTTCATTTAGTCAGCTCATCGAACTTGATCGAATTTCCATGATACACAGATGCACGGAGGCCCACTTCTTTAGACTCCTGTCATTATTTCAGACCATCAGGTAAAAACTGAAAGATACTGTATCCACCCGTGACCTTATCTCTAACTAGATTTCATCATTAACAACAGCTATCATACAGTTTATCATTGCTCTCTTTTCATACAGTGAACTTAAATTACTTACGTGCATACAGACATTAAAAACCACGCGGCTTCAATTCATCAGGAAGATCTCTATACAGGTAACAGAATAACGCCACAGCCACCAAGTTTATAATTTCATTTTTTATCCACCCTAACTTATTTAGATCACAAGTAAACACCAGTTCTCTCAAATTATTTACCCTCAACTTCATTTCTCCCCTCTTCTATTTTTTTCTGTCTTCATCACCTATACTCATCTATTAGGAGCTATGTACCTCTTTCTTTATAGCCACATTGGTATAAAAATCCTCACTTTGAGTCAACATAGAATGTTCGATTTTGCTCCATTAGAATTATATCATTGGAACTGAATTTATGATTCTTTTTGCTTTGTGTTGTATGTTAAAGAGATGAATTTAAACGATGCGGTATATCATTAAAACTTTATCAAATAATTGGCCGATTTAAAGTCAACAAACTGTATCTAGACTATTTAGCATAAAGACAAATTATTAAAACATTGTTCGTTTTATTTCCAGTATCATGATGGTAGTGTCCTGAAGAAGACACCTTCAACGTGTCGAAACGCGTAGACAGGAAACCATCTCCCCATTTATTTTACTGTATATAACAATGTATTAATGTCATTTGTTTTATCATCTTTTATCAATATGTCAATGGTTTAATTCATGACACTTTTTATCAAAATTTATTAAAATGTACTTTTTCATGCTAATCTAGTCTGTTACTATTTAATTCTGACTTTGTCTATTAATTGATTTGTGCCAGTTTATATGTTTACTTGCCTGGGTATGTTACTTTACATACACTAAGTTCCCAATGGACCAGCTTTACATGCGGCGGAGTCCAAAAACAATTTTGACGTTTACCAATGGGCTATAAGAATAGTCCTGGGGTATTTGCTGCCTGCATAGTCTCTCTCTTGGAGAGAGTCGACCCAGATGCTTGTTCGTATGTGGATCACAATCAACACACAGTGCCCACACCACAGTTACTCAATACGTGTTTTCAAAGGGTAAGAAACCAATTTATTGTCGCTTCCCTAGACAACAATACTTTGTGTCCATTATTTTATTTCTTTTTCATATTTGCAAAAACTCATAACAAAAAAGAACACAATAAATTGAAATATGTACAAGGCTAAATAGACTCTATATAAACATTAAAGACAAAAATTATTATGTGGATGACATTTATCTCACAGACGACGAACTTTGGGAGCATCTGTGTCGAGTTTACCGCATAATTTGTAGCTTTGCAGACTTCGGTTACAAATTCAACTTTGCAAAATCGCACATTGCTGAGTACACAGTGTTGTTCCTGGGCTACGAGCTCAACAATGAAGGACGGGGATTGGCTCCTCACTATTTGGAGAAATTTGCAAAACTGGGCGCTCCGACAACTCTGAAAAAATTACCGTCTTTGCTGGGATTTTTGAATTTCGGAAGGACATACATTCCGGAATATGCTCAGCGTATCAAGCCTTTGTATGCTTTGATAAAACCTACTTTTAGCAAATCCTGCTGGCTGCCAGAGCACTCAGCTATTCTGCAATCTTTGCAAGCTGATCTGCTCGAATCTAAATACTTACTGACTCGTGATAACCACACCAACCTGGTGATAAGAATCGTCCCTGGGGCGGTGGGTTTCACTTACCTTACTTTTAACGAAGGAGACACAGTACCTATTGCCTACAAGTCACACTTGTACACTTCGGCTGAAATGCGATTTTCCACTATGGAGAAAGTTTTGACGGCTGTACAGATGGCGATTCTTAACACCTTCAATGCCATGGAGATTTTTCTCCCACACTGAATCTTTTTTTTTTTCCCATTGTTTATGACAAGGTCAGCTCGTCATAAGCACATGTCCAGTGTACTGCATGACGAGCTGACCTTGTCATAGGCATAGAAGGGGTTAAGGAACGTGCTCTGTCACAGGGAAAACACATGTTGGTTGTTACCCCGTGTCCTGCTTTGGAGGCAGTTACGAAAGCCAGTGTACCTAATTCTAAAGCTTTGCACCCTCGGCGGATAACAATGGGCTGTTTCGTTGACATCCCCGGATGTCACGTTTACTTTTGATGCCTCCTTACAGTCGCAGGAGTTTTTGCAATATGAATTCGTTCATCCTGCACCTTTGGCTATGCGGCCTTTGGAGGATTTCCATTGCATCATATACACTGATGGTTCGGCGCAGGTTGCACATGGGTCTAAACATGCATACGTTTCCGCTTGCGCCATTGTGGTAGGTGCCAGGGTGAATGATGAGTTCAAGTGCAGGGTCGTGCACACGCAGACTCTAGAGGACTGCACCGCTCAAATGGCAGAGCTTTGTGCTCTGATGCTTGCATTGGAGTAAGCTGATCCTAGTGTGACGACTCTTATTGTAAGTGATTCTTACTACTGTGTACAGTCTTACAATGAGAACTTGTTCTTTTGGATTCAGAATGATTTTCGTGATTCCAAGGGTAGCACAATAAAACATAAAATGATCTGGGTCCGAGTTCATACTCTTGGTCATCAGCGCGTTGGAGTCCACGCTCTTGGCAATTCGCTTGCCGATGAGGCAGCAAAATCAGCAGTATCAACATATTTAGTTGCAGCCATTACAAGGTCCAGAAGTAGGATTGATGATGATATCTTGGTGGCAGTTGCTGCCACTGAGAAGGGAGGTAAATATCCTAAGGGGTTCCCTTCGAAGTGCTCATACCACTTAAGTCCCGATAAGGTTCCTTATGTGAAAATACCTGAAGTTGGGGAGAGATTGATTCCCAATTCGGATCGCAGAAATACATTGATCACAGCGGCCCATGAAGGAGTTGCGTCTGCGCATGCAGGCGTTTCAGCCACTGTGGCTCCATTGCAACAGCGTTTTTGGTGGCGGGGACTGTACAAACAGATGCGTGATTATGCCCTTCAATGTGACATTTGCCAGCAGAATAAGCCTTCAACTGCTGCGCGTCCGCCCCAAACACGGTTGTTCATTTCTAATAAACCACTTGGTTGTGTTTATTTAGATCACTGCGGTCCTTTTTCTTCTGATACTGCATATAAGTACATCTTAGTAGCAGTTGATTTATGCACACGCTTTGTATTGGTCTCGCCTCACTGCAGCGCTGATTCACGGACTGTCATAAGGGATTTGCGTGTCTTTGTAGGGATTTTTGCCTGTGGTACCTTCCATTCGGATCAGGGTCCTGCTTTCGCCTCTAAGGCGTATAAGAATGCCATGGCTTCGTTGGGGGTCCACGTCAAGTTTTCGTCTCCATACAGACCTGAGGGTAATAGTGTTGCGGAACGAATGAACCGTGACTTAAAGCAATCTTTGACAGCTCGAGTTATAGGCACTGGCAGGAACTGGCTGGCCCATCTCAATGGCGTGCAGCGTGCTCTTAATAATCTCCCTAGAAGATCTCTGGGTGGGCGGACCACATACGAAATGCTCTTTGGTATCAAGATTTATGTACCGGACCTTGGCGGTCTAGACTCGGTGGCTGTTGCTGCCTCCTTTGACGTAGATGAACATTGCAATGTTTTACAGACTCTACAAGAGACAAGAGACAGTCTTGCAAAGGAACATTTGCCCTCCACTTTGGATGATGCGTTGCAGATCCCGGTAGTTGGCTGGCTACCCCAAGTTGGAGAACTGGTTCGGGAGAAGATCGAAAACGAGAAAGAATTTGGTCCATCTTATCGAGCTCCAGTTCCAGTGCATGGTGTGAAGGGCACAAGAACAGTCATATTACCACCACTTCCAGGTCGTAAAGAAAACAGGTATATCTCAATTGAAAATGTCAAGTTACACAGAGTGGCCGATTCTTCTTAGTATGACACCGGCTGTCTCATGTCCTTCGATTGTGAGAAATTCTGTATTGGCCACTTCTTCGAATCCTGAGCCTGAGGTGGCCCTCGAGATGCCTGCAATTTCTAGTCCTTTATTGAGTACATTGCCTGGTACTCAACTTGATGAAACTGACTACACAAACCCAACTGACTTATCGATGCCTGATTTACAAACTCGTTTGGCCACAGAATCCAGATTTTCATTTGACACTGTTTCACACACATCAGGAAAGCCTTCACGGATTAAAGTCTATGCAAGATTATTTAAAAAACATTTTTTGATTTCCCCTTGGACATATATTTGGCTGGTGCTTTTTTCGATGTACCTTTTTATGTCAATTGGTTTTGTGTTTTATTTTTTCCGAATCGTCAATGGACACTATGTCGAAGAGGGAACATGCATTCGACATCTCAATGGAACATTGGCACCCCATTTCTCCTCGCATACTGCACACAGATTGAAGAGAGACTTGGCGTTTGTTAACATCACTGCTTGGCCTGTCCTAGATGGGATTGTATGGGATGCTGTTAAATTTCAAATCCATGGCCCCACTGAGGTTATCAATGTCCCTAATGTGCTTAGAGTTAACATGGGGGATGTAGTTAAACAAAACATACGTTCTGATGATTGGGATGTTCAGGCCGTTGAAGCGTTGTTTTCAGATTTGAAATATTATGCTGCCTTTGATGCTGAAGATTTGTATTTAGAATCTGCTAATTATGGTGATTTATTCTGTTACCAACAATTTGGTAACCACTACCTACATAAATCTAATGCCAGGAGGGGCACAGTAAATTATACACAATGGGAACATTGTCCAGCTCCTATGCAAGGCAGTTTGAGTACCTTTTTGAAAAAGTACACTTATTTTACTGATTTTAATCAGTCCAATCCCACATCATTTTATTTTAAGATGACAGAAAAGTCCATGTCCAAGGTTAGACTTACCGATACTAAATTATTGTATTCGAAGTCCTTTCTAGACCAGCTAGCTGTTGGTGGCTACGAGTTGTGGAAGGACAGTGGGCGGTCGTGCCATTTCTAACACCCTCCCAGGGGCCTGGAACAGTCTATCGGTGGACTTGCGCAAAGAACCCAATCTGTTGACCTTTCGGAAGAGGCTGAAGACTGTTCTTTTCCAGAAAGCCTGGGGAGGGATATAAATTTCCTGCAGTGTTTCTTTTGGTTCCTGTGGTGTTTTACTGGACAAGCGCTTAGAGACCCCGGGGTTATATAGCGCTATATAAATCGAAAGAAATAAATAAATAAAATAAATAAGGAAACAATTAACCTTAAATCTGTTTGGGGTTCTAAAAGTTGGCAGGTACAGGGCCCTGAGGCTTTGCACCGTGCATGTCTCATCCCGAATCATATGTTGTTTTTTAATTCTACCATTTCACAGACAACATGCTTTGGATTTGCTACTTTTAAAATATTAAATGCTCCTTCCTTCCCTGATTTGGAGGAATATTCAGGTTGGGGTAATACTACAAAATTTTCGATCAGAGACTTGCAAACTCTGTTGCTAAATTCGTCCTTTGACATATCCAGTTTGGATCCCAATGGTTGGTTGCTTTGGCACAGAAGTGCTGACTCGTGCCAGCTTTGTTTTCTTGGTTTAGCTGAAGGCTTCACACAGGTCAGGCTTGATCCCCGTTTTGAGAGTGACCATTCTGTAACTACCTATTCAGTAGGCAAATTATGCCAGAATTGGCTCAAACATTCTACCTTGGCGTCAGTTAAACTGCATTTATCTAAACTGACTGACGATGTTGATCTGAATGATTTCATAAAAGGCCCGGCTAGAGGTAGATCTAAAAGATGGATATATGCAGTTTATAATGAAATCTGGAAAACATCTCAGATTGAGGCGGCTACCCGCCTTAGGGCTATTGATCAGGCTAATTTAGAAAAAGTGCTTGCAGTTGTGGATAATAGCATTAAGACGCTTTCTTCCCGCATTTACACGTTGGATAATATTGTGTCATCTGTTGTAGATATTGTGCAAGATGAAGTGTCTGTATTATACCATGGTCAAAATCAACTGCGTTCTGTTATGCAGTTTGCATGGACCCTGCAGACGCTTAAGACCGGGAAAGTGCCTTGGAATTACATGAATACCTCTTCTCTTTTTAATTTAGCCTGTGTTTTGAAAGGTACCCCTGTGCCCGCCATCGTCCCCACATTCACATTACTGGCAAACAGGAGTTATTTATTTTTAAATAATGAGGATTGCTGTGGGTTAATAAAAGGCATTGCTTATGTCGTTACAGTCAGTGAACGTGTGGTTTGCTGTAAAAATGTGTTGTATCCACCCACGCATGGGAACTTGGATGTTTCCATCTGGCCGAGGATTCCGACCTTGAAAGCAGAGTTCAATAAGATGAGTCACATAAGAGCTCTATTGTCACAAAAAGAAGTTGCCCTGACATCTGCTCGTGAAACATTTGTCCTTCACGTAGCTAACACCCGCACAGAGGTGCATGCTTTATTAAATACTGACCTACCATTGCATTTCGGTGAGCTGATTCATACAATCTTTAACGCATCCTCCACAACGGGGCTGGCGCACTTTTAGCAAGTAGTTAGCAGTGGGCTTGTGACTTCATTTCAGAAGATGTTTGGGGTCATTCCTGCTTTCTTCCATTCAATCTTTTCCAGCCTGTTTGGTGGATTTCCCGTTTTATTGGCTCTGGCTGCAGGTGTACTTTTGCTGTTTTGTTTCATTCAAAATGGATGCACATCCTATGTTCCAAGACGAGCTGTCGCGGCTGGCACTGTTTCGCAACAGGATGCTTGAATACTTTGGAACGCTGCTGCACGCTACCTTAAGTGCAGCTTATGGATTATCATTTCGATTTTCCTATTTTACATGTGTCCAGCCTGTCTTTCATTGCCTGAGTTGCGATTTCGACTGGGCCCTGGATTTGTGTCTCTGCAATGTGGTGTCTCCTGAAGTGGATTTTAATCGACTCATGAGCCCCTTAGTTGCTTTGTTCTGACGGAGGGATTATTGCCTTTGCAGCGATGCATGGAATACTGGGTCGTTGGAATATATTCGCAGCGGCGCAAGATTTCTTCACACACAGCTTCATCGAGAACCCACCGAGTTGTGCTCTGATGATGCTAGAGGCTCAGGTAATTGAAGAGCATGTATGTTCTTTCTCGCTATTAAATTGGATGGCTGAATTATTTTCAGATGATAACAGTGACTGTCTTTTGGAAGCTGTTGCTGTTTATTTAGCATATTCAGTGCTAGGCTGAGATCTATCGATGCCTTTATTGACATTGAACATTTTTTTTTTTTTTTTGGAGCTATGGAAATCTTTTTAAGCCCCAGACCTATTGACTTGGATTAAGGCGAACACTAAATTGTCATGATGGTGAGATTTTGGTTTTTTGGGTGACAATTTTTTTTTTTCTTCACTTACTCAAATTTGAACTGACTATCGTTCTTGAACTCTGCATTTCAAAAATGGGCCCCTTATCTTATCTTATCCTATCCGTGCTCGGCTCATGGGAGGGTGTCATATAGATATGCTTTGCCTACATGCTGTGTTAAGTTAGCATGAGCTTATTAGGAGTTTAAACGCCATTTTACCTTTCTGCTGCTTCTGCACACGACGCAAAACTGTTACATTAGCTTTGAGCCTAGTAGAGTGTTTTGATTCACACGAGAATAATATGTTGTTACTCTGATATCAGCTTTGCTTAGTGAGCTGTGTCTGTACTTTGAGTGCTGAAGCCTTCAAGGATATCTCGACACAGTGGTTGTTGTGAGGTCTGATCTTCGCACGTTCATAGACATAACATATATGCAGCTGCGGCCAAATTCTGGCTTTAGGCGCGTTTTAAATTGCTTTGCACAGAGCATACACACACACTTGATGGTGCTTCGCATGCAGAGAGCTGGTGGAAGATGATGTGATCCCTTACCACTAGGATCTTGCGTTATGGGGCCGCCCTGCTGAAACCCAAAGAGACCTTCTTAGATATAATATAATATAATATACTAGCAAGGGAGGGTGAGAATTTGGTGTTGTTTAGCCTTCTTCGCTCTAGCATTTTAACATGCCTTCACCTTTTGTATTCTATGGACTATTAACTATGCTGATTACTTTGTTTCTTATAATATGTTTGCTTGTATTAGCTAAGATACTGCGCTTGAGAACACTGCATTAGAAAATAAACATTTCAAATGTGCACGCGTCCTCATTTACTCCTTGTTCTGGATTGAAATGATTGTATAACGAAAGAGTGTTCAATTGTTCCACGTTACCTGAGGTGTACTAAGTCCATGTTCTGGTTTGTCTAAACATTTGGAGTTTGTAATAACCAATGAGACACTGTAGCTAGTCTGGTAAGGGATTTTGTGTACTAAGGTGAGTTTTGGTACACCCTAATTCACTGAGGTTCCAAGTCTCTATGCACAGTTCAGTATGAGAACGGAATCCCTGCGACAGAATAAGATGCACAACATCAGGGACCCGAAGGAAGCCGAACTGTTCCAGGAACAAATGTGTGATCAAACGCGAGACCAAACGCAGGAATAATCTATACTGGAATGAAATAGGTAGATTGTATGTTCAATTATTGCAAACAGGGAGCTCAAAGTGGGCTATCAACAAAGCCCAAAGAAGATAAAAAGGGAGGCTTCTGCAGGGAGGGACATTTCTAAAACTTGCACAAAATAAAAAAGAAAAAGTATAATAAAAATATGCACGGGAGATGGGAGCAAATTAGGGGGAAAAACCAAAAAATATGTCCTCAACATGATACAAGAAAGAGAGGGGAATCGATGGCTGGCAGATGGAGTTGGGAAGGTCAGACAAAAGGTAAAAGGAAATGAAGAAAGATCCGAAGCACGTGAAAATAACTTCATGGAATGTCAATGGCCTACGAACTAAGAGTAGAAGAAAGAGAATACTAAAGTATCTGAAAACAATAGACAGCGAAATTATAATTCTCCAAGAAACTCACCTTTTAAAAAAAGAATGGGAGGAAATCATAAAAAAAATACATTGGGTTGACACATATATATTTACAGACCAAGACTGTGTTATTAAGGGGGTTGCCATCCTATTTAAAAAATCTCTGAAGCAAGTGTGGAATCAGCGGAAATGGACCCAAAAGGCAGATGGGTAATGGCCAAAGTAAGGATACATAGTGATGTTTTCACGGTAGCAGGCTACTATGGTCCAAAAATGGACGACCCATCTCCCCTACAAACCTTATATACACAATTGCTCTCGGTTTCTTCCCCAACAATTGTAGGAGGGGATTTTAATATTATCCTCGACCCAAAGGTGGATCGGCTCCCTCGAAGGAGACAAACAAGCTTGCCAAAAATGAGAGATTGGTTGGGGCTATGTATAAGAGATCTAAGTCTAGCGGATATCTGGAAGGAGAAAGGTGACAAACAATATAATTTCACATTTCAGAATAAAAAACTTGGTGTACAATCAAGAATTGACTATTTCCTGGTAGACCAATGTCTAGTAGAAAGAACACTGAAGGTAGAGCATATTCCAGCACACCTCTCAGATCATTCTGCTGTCCAGATTACAGTACAATTTAAGGATAACACCTCCGGCTCAAGGTGGACAATGGATCTCACCATCCTCTCAGACCGTCAGATTATCAAACAGCTCAAGCAAGAGACGGATTTCTACTTCGAAAGCAATAAAGAGGGCGTATCAGTGCAAATCGCATGGTATGCGTATAAAGCTGTGATTAGGGGAAAAATCCTAAGCCTGGCAGCGTATAAGAGGATTAAACAGAAGCTCTACAAATTAGAAAGTAACATCAAAGCTCTCGATTTACAGATATCAGCAGAAACAACACCTTCTAGTAAAGGGCTTTTGGAGGCAGACAGACTAAAACAAAAAGAATCTCTAACAGAAATGCTGGAAGATAGAGTAAGAGAAAATTGGGAAGCTAGCAAGCTGGCCCATTATGAATATGGGGAAGGATGTGGAAAGATGCTAGCATGGAAAACCAAGACTGATCAGTCTAGAAACAAAATAGCTAGCATCGACGCACGTAACGCCTTAAGTCCCAGCTCAGAGGAGGCTGTAATAAGACAAGAGTTTCCAGCTTTTTTCACAGATCTCTATATGGAAGATTGTAATCCTACAAATGAAGAAATAAGGCTGTTCCTAGATGCTCAGAACCTCCCAACCCTACCCATTGAGGGGAGAGAAGAATTTAATACAGAAATAACAAATAAAGAAGTTGAAGAAGCCATAAGAAATCTCAAGAGAGGCAAAGCAGCAGGCCCAGACTCTCTCCCGAATGAATTCTTTAGAAAACTGAGAGAATCGCTGGTTCCATCATTACCAGATCTTTTTAATAAATATTCTTAGAAAAATGTCAACTTTCAGATTCGTGGAACGATGCCACAATCTCTATCCTCCTAAAACCAGGCAAAAATCCTAGATAATGTGAATCCTACCGCCCAATCTCTATATTGAATTGCGATTATAAGATCTACACGTAAATTATGGCAAAAAGATTGGGGAAAATAGCGGGTTCATTGATTAACATCGATCAAAAGTGTTTCGTGGCAGGAAGACACTTACAAGATCTAACGCATGAACTTATCGGGGCAATAGACCTGGCTACAAATGAAAATCTTCCCCTATTCATAATCACTATAAACGCAGCTAAAGCTTTCGATAGGGTCAATTGGGCATATTTAAACGAAGTGTTGTAAAAATTCAATCTGGGAGCAAATTTCCAGGGTATGGTTAACCCCTTCGATGCTTGTGACGGAACCATTCTGTCATCAGTCACGGTTGAGCTGTGCTGATGACGGAATGAGGTCCGTCACGGCCACACCCTGTTCTGGAATGTCCAGCACCAGGGGGAAATTGGCGCCGCACGCAAGGTGTTAAAAGGATTTATAACTCTCCCTGGGCCAAAATTTTAATCAATGGTAACCTTAAGCAAAATATACAGATAAAGAGGAACAAGGCAGGGGTGCCCCCTTTCCCCCCTACTTTTTAATTTATATATTGAACCGGTCACAGACAGACTTAGAAACCACTCCTCTATATCCCCTTTTACATACCTAGGTTGACACAAAAAGGTTGCTTTATACACAGACGACCTAATTTTTTTTTTTTGTTTGAATATTTTTTATTAACATTTCTTAAGCAATGGCAATTGTATACAGTATACAAAGTGATATAAAGCAGTTGAAAACCGTCAAGTAGATATTAGTCTATAGTTCTGATCACTTCGCACTGGCTTTATGAGTATGTCATCTAGCAATGAATTGCCCATAACTTTCCGGAGAGGGAATGCATGTCACATGGGTGCCACAGATTGACGGATGAGGCCGTGTATGGCCTGTCTCCCACCCTTGTATGTATGTGACGATATCCGTGGTCGATAGTAGCATTCCGAAGGGCATGATAAAGAACTGAAGAGTGGGTCTGTTTTTGTGCTTCAGTGTGTTGTGCCTCCCGGGTATGTACTGCTGCCCATACACCGTGTTATACCTGTCCTATAGCAGTTGTGAGGGTACTGAGCGTCCGTAGATGCGCAGTGACCAATATCTCATATGTAAGAAAAGGAGCTCTATCAACAGTGATAGCGCTCTGGTTGCAACTACGGTACCATCATGCAAACATTAGGGTGAGATGATTCCGTGGAGAAGGTGGGGGGGAAGGTTGAGATATATCGTTCTATGGGCAGAGGAGGCGGGGAAAAGGGAAACGTGAACTAAAGAGGGGGTCCAAAAAACAGTTAAAGTGAGATGCGTTTGCTAGTGCCGGTTGTAGGTGTGCGTAGGGGGTGCTCGTATGTGGGCGCAGAGGGGGCCAGCAGTCAGCGGCAGAGACGCCGCCCACGTCCAGCCCGTGGGACAGGGCGGCCACCCGGAGGGGGGAGGAGGGGGCAAGAGGTCGGGGGAAGGAGGGAGGGGAGAGATAGACAGCGCAGCCAGCCTCGCGCCCCTGGGAAGCATCCACGTCTGTGCGTGTTGGGTCCTTCATCAGGAGTCGCTGCATTCCCTTCCGTCACTGTCGTCAGTTAGGTGTGCATGTCTCTCCGCGCCAATAGGCACAAGGTGAGAGGGAGGCGCCGAGCGCGCAGGGTGTCTGTTTATTCCCATGGCTGCGGACTATTCCAGCAATGTGTCTAATTTAAGTGATCCCTTGTGCTTGACTAGCCTGTTGGAAGGATTTCAGCGCGGCCTCCCAGAGGTGCGCAATTGTGAATTTTCTCAGTCCCATTGTTTCCTCTCGGCGCAACACCGTTCCCTCCGCCACCGCCCAGTTAGTGAATGAGGTGTACCAGTGTCGGACATGCGGGAGTTCGCTGTGTTTCCAGCGCTTCGTGAGTAGACGTTTGG
Source organism: Lissotriton helveticus (assembly GCF_964261635.1). Lineage (NCBI taxonomy): Eukaryota > Metazoa > Chordata > Amphibia > Caudata > Salamandridae > Lissotriton > Lissotriton helveticus. Next base: position 389,863,873 of record NC_136058.1, on the reverse strand, counting down.
CTGTGACAAGGCCCAGGTCCCAGAATCGTGCCGACACCTTGTTCAGTTTGGTCCTTTTGTAAAGTCCCAAAATACAAGCCTCCCTGGTGTGTGGTATGTCAACCTCTGTGCACTGTGTCAGAAGTGATGTGATCATGTCCCAGTATGCCTGGATGTTGGGACAAAGACAGAGCATATGTAACAGGGCTGCTCCAATTAGGGAACAACGCTGGCACGCAGCGTCACTGACTGAGAAGTATCTGTTGATCCTGTCAGGTGTCAGGTACGCGCGGTGCAAGATCTAGAACTGTATAATTTTGAAACAGGAGTTGCGCGGGACATTGACTGGGCTTAGCAGTACCATTGCCCATTCTTTATCCGTCCAGGCCCGCCCCCTGTCCGTCTCCCATTTGTCTCCTAGTTGTCGGATGGAGTGTTGTGCGTGTTCCTGTAGGGCGCGTGCCAGCCAGTGTACCACGTGAGTGCCATTGCCCATGACATGCAGGTATTGCATGAATTGATGCATTGGCAGCTCCTCGGTAATATCGACCCAGGCGTTCGTTAGCGTCCGTACCATGGAGGCGTGGGTCAGAAATTGACCAGCTGGTAAGCCGGTGTCTGTTGTGAGCGTGGCAAAGGTTAGCAAATTGCCATCGGCATAGAGGTCCCCCAAGGTCTCCACATCTGCCTGTGTCCATCTCTCCAGCAAAGCCTCCGTCATTACCCCATCTCCTCTGGGGGTGCCCAGTAAGGGGAGCGCTGGGGCATAGGGTTTCACTGCTCGGGTCAGTTTCAAGCAGCGTAGGAAGCATTTGTGCGCTACCATGATGTGTAGCTGCATGGGGCGTGGGACTTTCGCCAGTGGGTGGAACAACGTACATATCTGTGTGTGGGTCCAGCGAGTGGAGTCTGTGGCTGTATCGTCCAGGTTCCTGCCACTGAGCCATCCCGTTACCCATTGTAGCTGTGCTGCCAGATAGTACAATTCCAGGTTGGGGACCGCCAGTCCCCCTGCCTCAGTTGTCATGTACAGCTTCGTCAACGCCACGCGGGGCCTGCCCGTATTCCAGATGAAGTCGCGAAGCAGGGTTTCTAAGTCTCGGAACACCTTGGTGGGGACGTAGTTTGGGATATTAGCGTAGTAATATAATAGTCGTGGTAGGACTATCATTTTCGTTAGTGCCACTCTGCTTGGCACATTCAGGGGAAGGGTCTTCCAGAAGGTTACCTGCGCGCGTAATGAGGATATCTCCCTAATCAAATTCCCATCCAGTATATCCGTTGGATTCCTATATATGTGGATTCCTAGATACCGGAACATTGTGAGATACCAATTGAGTCTCTCGCCCCCTAGTCTGATGTTGCATTCAAGTTCAAGTTCTGAAATTTGTATAGCGCACTACTCACCCAGAGGGTCTCAAGGCGCTTGAGGGAGGGTGGGTGATTTACTTATCGAATATCCAAGTTTTTAGTTGCTTTCTGAAGGAGAGGTGGTTTTGTGTAAGGCGGAGGTGGGTGGGGAGAGAATTCCATGTTTTGGCCGCTAAGTAGGAGAAGGATCTACCCCCCATGGTTGATTTATGGATGCGCGGAATATCGGCGAGGGCTTGATTGAACGATCGTAGATGGCGGGTGGGTGTGTAAAAGGATAGTCGCGTGTTGAGGCATTCGGGTCCTAGGTCGTAGAGGGCTTTGTGTGCGTGGGTAAGGAGAGGGAACGTTATTCTCTTGTTGACGGGGAGCCAGTGGAGGTCTTTCAGGTGACCGGAAATGTGAGCCTGATGGGGTATGTCCAGTATGAGTCTGGCTGAGGCGTTTTGGATGCGTTGGAGTTTTTTCTGTAGTTTGGCTGTGGTTCCGGCGTAAAGGGTATTTCCGTAATCCAGGTGGCTTGTGACTAGTGCGTGGGTGACCGTCTTTCTTGTTTCAGTGGGGATCCAGCGGAAGATTTTTTTGAGCATGCGTAGGATGTTGAAACATGATGATGAAACGGCATTGACTTGTCTGGTCATCGAGAGGGAGGAGTCCAGGATGAAGCCCAGGTTGCGTGCGTGATCCGTAGGTATGGGTGCGGTTCCCAGGGCCGGTGGCCATCATGAGTCGTCCCAGGCAGTGGGGGATGAACCTAGGATGAGGACTTCCGTTTTGTCCGAGTTTAGTTTTAAACGGCTGTTTTTCATCCACTCGGCTACTTCTTTCATTCCTTTGTGTAAGTTGGTTTTGGCGGTGTTTGGGTCTTTGGTGAGTGAGAGGATCAGCTGGGTGTCGTCTGCGTAGGAGATGATGTTGAGGTTGTGTTGGCGCGCGATGGATGCGAGGGGACTCATGTATACGTTGAAGAGGGTGGGACTGAGTGATGATCTTTGTGGTACGCCGCAGATGACTTCGGTGGCCTCTGATTTGAAAGGGGGGAGGCGGACTCTTTGTGTTCTTCCGGCGAGGAACGAGATGATCCAGTTTAATGCTTTTCCTTGTATTCCGACACTGTTGAGGCGTTGTATGAGGGTGCTATGACAGACTGTGTCAAAGGCTGCGGAGAGGTCAAGTAGGATGAGGGCGGCAGTTTCTCCGTTGTCCAGTAGAGTTCGAATGTCGTCTGTTGCTGCGATGAGGGCGGTCTCAGTGCTGTGTTTGGCTCGGAAGCCGGACTGTGAGGGGTCGAGGGATTTGTTGGATTCAATGAAGGCGGCGAGCTGATTGTTGACGGCTTTCTCAATGACTTTGGCAGGAAATGGGAGGAGCGAGATGGGGCGGTAGTTCTTAAGTTCAGTGGGGTCTGCTGTGGGTTTCTTCAGAAGGGCGCTGAGTTCGGCATGTTTCCAGCTTTCTGGGAAGGTGGTGCAGTTGATGACGTCGCGGAGATGGGGTGCGATAATGGAATCTGCTTTGTTGAAAATGTGGTGGGGACATGGGTCGGTTGGCGATCCTGAATGGATGGAGTTCATCAGGCGGATGGTGTCTTCAGTGGTGATTGGGTTCCAGGCGCTAAGGTTGTTAGAGTGCGGTTTTGGTTCGGAGGTGGGTGGAGTGGGCTGGTCTTCGGACTGGTTTTCAAAGCTGTTATGTATGTCGACGATTTTGTTGTGGAAGAATGAGGACAGAGAGTCACAGAGGTGTTGGGAGGGAGTGATGTCGTTGGTGCCGGCGGTGGGGTTGGTAAATTCTTTGACGATGTTGAATAGTTCCTTGCTGTTTTGGGCGTTGTTATCAAGTCGATCCTTGAATGCTAATTTCTTGGTGGATCGGATCAGTTGGTGATGTTTGCGGGTGGCGTTCTTGAAAGTGACCAGGTTGTCCGTGGTTGGGTTTTTTCTCCAGGCTTTCTCGAGGGTACGACAGAACTTCTTGGATTTCTTAAGGTCATCGTTGAACCAGGGGGCTGTTTTGCTACCTTGCTTGATTTGATGGTTTTTCAAGGGTGCTAGTTCGTCGGCGCTGTGGGTGATCCATTGTGTGAGGTTGGTGGCTGCTTGGTTTGGGTCCGATGATTTGGCAGGAGGGTTTTGGTGAAGCGATGTGAAGAGGTGGTCGGTGGTAATTTTGTTCCAGTTTCTTCGGGGAATCGGTTGTGGGTCGTGTTTTTTTTGTAGTTGAAGTGAATGCAGCTGTGGTCTGTCCAATGGAGAGCTGTGGTATTGATCGAAGGAGATGTGCTTGCTGGAGGTGAAGATTGGGTCGAGCGTGTGTTCGGCATAATGGGTGGGGGTATTGACAAGTTGTTCGAGTCCGAGGTTGGCCAGGTTGTCCAGAAGGGTGGTGGTGTTGCTGTCGTTTTTCTTTTCCAGGTGGAAGTTGAGGTCTCCCAGTAGAATGTAGTTCTCTGAGGGGAGGGCATGTGGGCTGATGAAGTCTGCGATGTCTTCGCTGAATTGTGTGCGGGGTCCTGGTGGTCTGTAGATGAGGGTGCCTCTGAGTGTGGTCTTGGGGTCGGTGTGGATCTGGAAGTGAAGGTGTTCGGCGGTAGTGAGGTTATCGTCGGAACTGGTCGTGACGCGGATGGTGTTCTTATGGACAATGGCGATTCCTCCTCCTGTTTGGTTGGTGCGGTCCTTTCGGATGATTTTGTAGCCGTCCGGGATGGCTATGGCGATGTCGGGAGCTGATGAGGCGTTCATCCAGGTTTCTGTAAGGAAGGCGACGTCCGGCGATGTAGTGTCGAGTAGGTTCCAGGGTTCCAAGGAGTGTCTGTGGACGGAGCGGGTGTAGAGTAGGATGCACTTCAGGTGGTTAGTGTCGGAGCTCTGTTTGGAGATTGTGGATTTGGTGTGGGTCCTGGTGCTGTCGAACTTGCAGGAATGGCAGCCGAAGGGTCCATGGGTGTGTCCTGGGGCTGCTTGGTAGCAGATAGGTGGGCGACCAGGGTTAAGGGCTGAGAGGGTTGCGGCGTCGTACGTTATGCGGGCAGGGAGTATATTGCGGGAACCAGGGGGTCTGGGGCTGGGCGCGGTGCAGGCGCGGACGGGCGTAGACGGACTTACCTTTGGCGCACCTTCGGCGCGCATAGGGCGCGCCCGCTGCGCGAGAACGCTGCGCGTAGGTTGTACTGACATAAATGGATAGTGGGGGGGCGGAGCGAGGGAGGGTCAGGTGGGAGCGGGGTGGAGGGACGGGCTGTGACGGCACAACAACAAAATGGCAGCAATAATAACAAAGCGAAGCAGGGTGAGATTGGGGCCCAATGTGTAACAGCAGTGCGAGCAATAGAGCGCAATGAGTAAATTTAAAGCACAAACAGCAGTGATATAGCGCTACGATACCCAGCAGCAGTCGAGCAATGATACAACGCTATGAATAATTTTAAATAACAAAACCCAGCAGTCGAGCAGTGCAATGCGAGTGATAGAGCGTTAGAGCGTTCTGAGCAATTTTAAAGCACAAACAGCAGTGATATAGCGCTACGATACCCAGGAGGCATTCGGGTGTCTCCGGGCTGAATGAATATGCGCCCGTCTTAGTCCAATTGACTCGTAAGCCCGACATGTCCTCAAAGGTCTGGAAGATTGTGGCCAGTGATCTCGGGATGTCGGTCAGATCCTTAATGTATAGAAGCAGGTCGTCTGCATAAAGCGAGACTGCATGTATGCCGTCTGCCATTGGGATCCCCCACTCCTCCCCGCTCGTTCTCAAGATCTTAGCCAGAGGCTCCATAGCCATGGAGAATAACAATGGGGACAGGGGGCAATCCTGCCTGGTGCCCCTTCGCACCCGTATGGCATCTGAGAGGAGTCTGCCCGTGCGTACGCGGACAGTCGGTTTTTTGGTACAACAATTTAACCATATCTGTGTATTCAACTCCCAGGTCGTACCTTTCCATGACGGCTGCTAGGTAGGGCCACTCTACCGAGTCAAAGGCCTTCTCGAGGTCCAGTACTAGGCACCCCGACCGCGGCCACTGACTGATAGCGTATTTCTGCACGCGAAACAGTCTGCGAATGTTTTGCGAGGTGCTGCGCGTGGGGACAAAGACGTTTTGGTCTTGCTGCACTAATGTTGGTACCAAGGGGGCCAGCCTCTGGGCTAAGGTGGAGGCGAGTATTTTGTAGTCCGTGTTTAGGAGCGCCAACGGGCGATAGGAGCCCATTTGTGTGGCGTCTTTGCCAGGCTTGAGGATAGAGATAAGGTTAGCTTTGTTTTGTGTGCGGGGGAGGGAGGAGTCTTCCGTGGCTGCTGCGTATACTTTCAGCAGCGCAGGTATAACAACTTCTGCGCAGGCCTTATAATATTCGGCGGGTAGCCCGTCTGGGCCGGGGGATTTGCCATTAGACAAATTGAAAATGGCCGTGCGAAGCTCCTCACCCGTTAACGGAGCACCAAGGTCGTCCTGTTGGGTAGTAGTCAGTTGTGGTAGCTGTACGTCCGAGAGGTAGTTCACTATACTTTCCCGGGAGACCCGCAGACGGGATTTGTATAGTAATTCGTAGTGTCGTGTGAAGGCTTTGTGTATTTTCTTTTGCGTGTATACCATCCCACCCTCGTTAGTGTTGATCGCTGACACCAGCCGCACCCTATCCTCCCGCTTGATTAACCGTGCGAGTAGTTTGCCTGGTTTATCGCCGAGGTGGTGCGTGCGTGCTGAGTGAGCTGCATAGTTAAGGGCACGAAGCCGCTCCAGGAGTCGCGCATGTTCCTCGCGCGTCTGTTGCAATGTGTCATCTGCGCCACCAATTGCATCCTGCTCTCGCTGAAGCAGCGCGGATTCCACTTGCGTCAAGTCACTTTCTATCTTTTTCTGCATGTGTCCTTGTGTGCCCAAACAATGCACTCTAATCACGACTTTGAAGGCGTCCCACTCTATCTGGGGGGGAGGACGCTGTGCCCGCGTTGTCCTCAAAATATTGCGCTGTTTGTGTAAGGAGAGAGTCTCGGAATGTGGCATTGTGCAGTAGGGTTGGTTGGAGCCTCCATGTGGGGATGGGGGGATGTGGACGCTCCCATGTTATATCTAAAATGTGTGGGTTGTGGTCAGAGTGAGAGCGTCCCATATATCTCGCTTCGACAACTAAGGGCAGCAGTTCTGTGGATACCATGTACCTGTCTAGCCGCACATGTAGGTTATGCGCCCCCGAGTAGTATGAGTACACCTTAGCAGTGGGGTTGCGTGTGCGCCATGCCTCATGTAGGTCCCATTGCGTGGCCCAGGCAGTCAGCGCTTTCATGGCCCCGTGCGTAGGCGTGCCATGTGGGGGTGGGGAGGATCGGTCCAGGTGTGCATCTAGGACGCAGTTGTAATCACCCCCCCAAAATCCATGGGATACCATGCCAGGGCGCTAGTGTTAATGAGAGCCGCGTCAGGAAATCGCCTTGCTCAGTATTCGGAGAATACAAGGAGCCCAGCACCACTGGTTGGCCATCCAGTCTGCCCTGGATCACCACAAACCTGCTATCAGGGTCAATCTGTGTTTGTGTCACCGTCAGAGGAGTCCCAGGTCGAACCCACAGGAGTGCGCAAATGAGGAGTACTCTGTGGCGTACAGTTGCCCGCGCTACCTGCGGTGTAATGTACGTACTTCGGCTTTATTTAGGTGCGTCTCTTGTAAGAGTGCAATCTGTAGCCGATGACGTTTTAGATAGGAATATATTTGATATCTACGGGATGGTGTGTGCATGCCTCTAACGTTCCAGGTACAAATTGTTATCCCAGCCATGTGTGGATACACAGACGACCTAATGATCTTCACTAGAGACCTGAATGGGTCCCTCAGTGCAATGGAAGACACTCTACACAACTTCGGAAAAATCTCCGGCTACCAAATCAAGCAATCCAAAACAGAAACCATGAGCTGGAATGAGCACACAATGAGCCCTTACAATAAGGAAAAAATCAGATATCTGGGCATTGATCTTGTAAAAGATCTAGATAAAGGGCGCAAATCAACATCCACAGGATTGAAGGGGAGGAAAGAAAGTTGCTAAAAGTATGGGGGGGCTTACCACTGACACTGCTGGGAAAGTCTATAATATAGTTAAAATGTCAATTATACCAACATTTACCTTTGCCTTCAGTGCCTTCTCACTAGAATTTAAGAGAGACACAATAAAGAAAATTCAGGGGGAACTTACAAGTTTTATATGGTCTTCGAAAGGTTCCAGAATTGCATGGAGCAAACTAAGAAGGAGAAAAGAGCAGGGGGGAATTGCTAGTCCTGATCTCCTGGAGTATTGTAGAGCCTTTCAATTTAAATTCACTAGGCCACCTTGAAACGCGTCCAATAACTACCCACCATATCTTCAAGCAATGACTAAAGGAACCAGTCATTTTCTTTATAAATTCGGTCACCCGAAATATTACTGCAGCAAAATTATGGTATCACATACGGTGCACTGAGGACATACCGTATTTTAGCGACCTTGCCCCAATATGGGAGTCACCAGGCACACCAGATTGCCTTAAAGACAGACTCGCGCTCCCCTTGAAAGTAGCTGGGATAGAAGAGTGGGGCCAACTAATGTTGCAAAACAAAATAATTGACTGTGAGATGTTATCAGTAACAACACATGCTTCTTTAGCAAGTTTACATTTTACCAGCTTTCTAGCTGGGCAAAATCATTGAAAGAAACCAGAAGGGGTAATCTAACCCTAGAGACCGAGATGAGGAAAAAGGAACCCTTCCATAAAGAAATTTCCCACTGGTATTGGGCCCTCATTTCAGCGGGGGAGGAGAAATTCCAGATTCCAGAGAGAACCTGGGGGAAAGAACTTCCGACACTGGATATAAATAACTCATAGACCTATTGGACCCCGAAGAGGCTTTCCAAATTCAACGGGGCCACAGTGAAGAACTGCCCAAAGTGTGGACGGGAAAAAGCCGATGATCTACACATGTTTCGGCAGTGCCCCCAGCTCAATGGTTTCTGGAATGAAGTGGGTAAGACTCTAAATGAGGTGCTAGGAAGACACCTGACTGTAAGTATGGATTTAGTTATTTTTGGGGTCCTGGGTTCCAATATCGCAGAAAGGTTATCAAGAAAGCAAGAGATTTTGTTATTCCTATTGGCCAGAAGAGAGATTTGTGTGAAGTGAGTAAGTCCAGTTCCACCTCTTCATGGAGAATGGCTGGCCTCGATATTAAAAATATATAAACTAGATAAAAAAAAGACCACCTAGTAAAAAGTACAACTTTTGGGAGATATGGGAAGAATACCAAGCTAGCAAATGCACTTTAGATATTTGTAACTCCAAAGGTCATGATTAGCTCAATATTTAATGTCCAATGATTATGCGATGGCAATTCCAGATCAGGTGAAAGCCTGCCAGAGTAGCCAGGATGGCTAGCTCAACCCCCTTGGAAAAATCTATCGTAAAAGTAATGGAAATAAAGGGATCCCAGACTCTCAAACCTCGCAGGGGAACTGCCTAGGTGCGAATTGGAGGCAGTAAAGAAATAGAACAAAGAGAGAAGGGGCCCCGACAACTCCATACTAATACTATTGCACAATGAGGACAAAAAAAAAGAAAAGAAATTCCGTAAAGTAGACATTTTAAGCAAATGAAATATTTGTTATGAAAATTAATTAAAAAATGGTAATGATATAATGATCTTAAATGTTTTTAGGGAGTATGTGGGCTATTTTTAAAGTGGTTTATAATCATTTTGTATTGAATATTAGAGTTTACCCCCTGTAATTAGCACATGGCACTTTAATTACTGTAGTTGCGTCGTATATATATATCATGTAGCATTACTAACGCAAAGAGTCTATTTGTAATTTTTGCTGCTAGCATAAGGCACTTTAGTTTTGGTACTGAAAGCACAATGCACTTTATCTTCTGCTGCTAACTGTTATTGGCAAATTGCTAAAATTGTTAATATTTGCTGCTAGCATAAGGCACTTTAGTTTTGGTGCTACAGTACAACACACTTTTTCTTTTGCTGCTAAAGGTTATTGCCAAATTGCCAATATTTCTTTTGTTCAATTCATGGTCGGTGGATCTCACCTTGGTTTTAAAATCACACTGTATCTGTGTATGTATATGTTTAGTCTGATGTTGCTCTGGATATGTACTTTTGTTGTTTGTAATGATTTTAATTAATCAACAAATAAACTTTTACACACACATTCTCAAGCATTTCTGTGCTTTCAAAAATTTGTAAGGAAGAAGGGTATCCGATGTGCCTTATCACTGAGAATGGGACGCAGTTAGTCTCTTGGGAAATGAGAGTCCTGTGAGCATGCGAAGTGCAACATTCTCGCACTGCTCTGTACATTTCACTAGGCCAATGGTATAGTCGAGAGGGCAAACAGAATGGTCAAAGGGACCAATAAGTTAGTGTTGGCTAATGGCTTGAGTGTAGAAAAGACAGTTTTGGATCTGTGTGGGCATATCACACAAGTTATATGACAGCATGTGTTTGACACATTTTATTACTGATCCTGATTGTTTCTGGTGTCTCCCTGGTAACGGTATGAGCCTGACGTACGGACTGCAGCGGTTGATTTGAGCTGGAGCGGAGTGGAATCCATGCTCAACCTCATGCTAAATAAAACTTCATGTGAAAATCATCCCGAATGAGGTTTCTCCCTGCAACACTGTCCCACTAGTTACCCATCCTAAATATGAAGTGTTACTATGCCCATGTAATTTTAGGAAACCACTTTTTTTTGTGGATACTTAGTTGTACAAAGCAGTGTCTGGCTAGTGAGTGTGCAGCTTTAGGAAGTGTGACCAGAGCCTTGGGCGCATGCTCACCAGTGAAAACATACTTCTACACTGGTTGCGCTAAATTGCTGGAAGCAGAGTCTTTGTTCATACTCCTGTAGGAAGAACTCTGTTTTTTTACTGCTCATGTGTTGCTTTAAGAAAACACCTTTCCTCTAATTATGATCAGGTGTAGGAGTGGTGTCTTGTCTCTGCTCATGCATCTTTTTTGTCTACTAGTTTTCGACGTACTACTGTGTATGCTCAGTGTATTGACTCGATAGTAGAGTACAGTCTCTGGGCATGCTGACCTGTTCTTTACTGTCTGTCTCCTCTTTGTGCCTGACTCTTCACAGCTTATCTCCTCTCTTCCTGACTCTTCACTGTCTGTCTCCTCTTTGTGCCTGACTCTTCACTGCTTATCTCCTCTCTGCGCCTGACTCTTCTCTGTCTGTCTCCTCTCTTCCTAACTCTTCAATGTATGTCTCCTCTCTGTGCCTAACTCTTCACTGTCTGTCTACTCTATGTGCCTGACTCTTCACTGTCTGCCTCCTCTCTGTGCCTGACTCTTCACTGTCTGTCTCCTCTCTTCCTGACTCTTCACTGTCTGCGTCCTCTTTGTGCCACACTCTACACTGTCTGTCTCCTCTCTGTGCCTGACTATTTACTGTCGGCCTCATCTCTGTGCCTGACTCTTCACTGTCTGTGTGCCTCCTCTGTGCCTGACTCTTCACTGTCTGTCTGCCTCATCTATGCCTGACTCTTCAATGTCTGCCTCCTCTTGGTGCCTGACTCTTCACTGTCTGCCTCCTCTCTGTGCCTGACTCTTCACTGTCTGCCTCATCTCTGTGCCTGACTCTTCACTGTCTGCTTCATCTCTATAATAATAATAAAACAAAATTATAAAGTGCATGGTTACGCCATCTCGGCGTGTCCCCGCGCTGGGTGAGAGGGAGGAGACAGATTACCACAGCAGAGTGCAGCCTTACACTAAGCAGAAAACAGGTGGGTTTTCAGCAGCTTTCTGAATTTAGTTTCAGAGCATTCAAGCCTCAGTTGGATAGGCAGTCTGTTAAATTTTGAGCAGCCAAAACCTGGAAGGAACGCCCTCCCATTTTGGCCTTCTTCACCTTGGGAATTACCAGCTGCCCTGTCCCGCTGGATCTAAGAGACCTGCTAGGAACATACTTGGTAACTAAGTCTCTTAGATAGGCCGGACCCACATTATGGGCAATACTGTGACATATGAGAAGCGTTTTGAACAACACTCTTTTCTTGACTGGGAGCCAATGCAATGAGTCAAGTGACTTTTTTGATGCCGCTCTCCTAGGCTGCATAAGCGCCAAACGAGCGGCGGCATTCTGTAGAACCTGTAGTCTCCCGAGGCCCTTAGTAGTGGCTCCCAGATAGAGTATGTTCCCATAGTCAAGATGAGATGTAATCAATGCATGTATCATCGTCTTCCTGGCCCCTAATGGGAGAAGATCCAGCGATTTCCGTAGTTTTTTTTAATACTCCAAAACATTTCCCCATTACTCGTCGGATGTGACCATCCTAGGAGAGAGTGGGATCAACCCAAATCCCCAGATTTTTCGCCTCGGTACATGGGGTAGGGATAGGACCCAGGCTCGGAGGCCACCACTCCGAGGTCCAGCTGGAGTAGTTACCTCCAACCACCAGCACCTCCGTCTTGCTGCCGTTCTATTTCAGGCAGTTCTTATCCATCCAGGAGGCAAGCTCATGCATACAGGCTCTGAAATTGGAAGACGCAACCTGAGGCGCCTGGAATAGGGAGATCAATAGCTGGGTATCATCAGCGTAAGAAACTACATCTAGTCTAAAGCCCTGCCCAATCTCCGCCAAAGGAGACATGTATAAATTGAACATGGAAGGACTAAGGGCAGAGCCCTGAGGAACTCCCTGTTCCAATTTAATATCTTCAGTCTAGTGTGCACCCTGCCTGACCTGGAAACTGCGCCCGATTTAAAAAGGATTTTAGCCACTTCAGGGCCACACCCGAGACTACACCTTGCTACAGTGTCTGAACAAAGGTGCTGTGTGCCACAGTGTCAAACGCTGCACTGAGATCTAACATAATGAGTGCCATGGTGTGTCTGTGCCTGACTTTTCACTGTCTGTCTACTCTATGTGCCTGACATTTCAATCTCTGCCTCATCTCTGTGCCTGACTCCTCACTGTCTGTCTCCTCTCTGTGCCTGAATCTTTGCTGTCTGTCTCCTCTCTCTTCCCGACTCTTCGCTGTCTGTCTCCTCTCTTCCTGACTCTTCACTGTCTGTCTCCTCTCTGTGCCTGACTCTTCACTGCCTGCGTCATCTCTGTGCCTGACTCTTCACTGCCTTTCTCCTCTCTGTGCCTGCCTCTTCACTCTCTGTCCCCTCTCTGTGCCTGACTCTTCACTGTCTGTCTCCTCTCTGTGCCTGACTCTTCACTGTCTGTCTCCTCTCCGTGCCTGACTCTTCACTGTCTGCCTCATCTCCATGCCTGACTCTACACTGCCTGCCTCATCTCTGTGCCTGACTCTTCACTCTGTCTCCTCTCTGTGCCTGACTCTTCACTCTCTGTCTCCTCTCTGTGCCTGCCTCTTCACTCTCTGTCTCCTCTCTGTGCCTGCCTCTTCACTCTCTGTCCCCTCTCTGTGCCTGACTCTTCACTGTCTGTCTCCTCTCTGTGCCTGCCTCTTCACTCTCTGTCTCCTCTCTGTGCCTGCCTCTTCACTCTCTGTCCCCTCTCTGTGCCTGACTCTTCACTGTCTGTCTCCTCTATGTGCCTGCCTCTTCACTCTCTGTCTCCTCTCTGTGCCTGCCTCTTCACTCTCTGTCCCCTCTCTGTGCCTGACTCTTCACTGTCTGTCTCCTCTCTGTGCCTGACTCTTCACTGTCTGTCTCCTGTCTGTGCCTGACTCTTCACTGTATGTCTCCTCTCTTTGTGACTGTTAGTAATGGAATTTCCGGTTGGCTAAGGCTTGCGCCAAAGTCGGTCAGAAACCACCAATCCTACGTCAGGGCAAGGGAGTTACAGGCCAAAGATAGCCCCTGCTCACTATCGAGGCAACGTGGCACGAGCAGTAAGGCTTATTCCGGAGGCTATGTAAGTTAAGTATTCGCGCACGCACCCTGGAACAACACCCAAGGCCCACCACAAAGGAAACTCCACACAAGGTTATGTATAAAAATAGCCTTTGTATTACAACCAACACATTAGATAAAAACACACACTTTACAATGTGCCAACAGGCACGGGCAGAATTTACAGGGGATGTATGTACAGGACAGGGCCACATAGACCACTGTCAGGAATATGAACTTTTAGTCTTAGAATACTAGTTAGAAATAGCACTTTGTAGAACATAGAATAATAATCACTGTAGGACAAAAATAGAAAATAGAGCACACAACCAGTAACTACTGGTAACAGGTAAGTACCACCTATGCAACCCTAACCACCTTAGGAGAATGTCACTCAGGGAACCAGGACCTCACTAGCAACACCTGTACTAGGAAAACAACCACCTTAGTATCACTATACGTTTAGGGGTATAGGCATAAGAACATTACACATGATGCATCACAACATTCAGAGGTGTAGGGAAAAACACATGATGCATAAACATACATTCAGCGGTGTAGGGAAAAGCACATGAGGCATTAACAACACATTCAGAGGTGAAGTAAAGAACAATAGCGCAGAAATCACAATGCGCAGAAATAACATAGGCCACAACCTGTGACTGTCCCTAGGCTAACTGTCCTCTCTGGGGCTGAAACGCCCTGTGTCCCAATGTCAGGGAGGGCCTAAACAGAGGAGCTGCTCACTAAGTGCAGGGCAGCTTTAGCAGGGAGCCTGGCAGGCTCTGTAGACAAAATGCCCCCCTTGGGGCCTCGTGGGCCCAAGAAATAAATGTCACCACTATGGGGAGCGGCCCACTGCCAACCGGGGCCGCTCTACCACCCTAAATGCCCCCGGGACGTAGGAGCCTCGTGGGCTCTGAAGAAAGGATGCCCCCGACGGAGCCTTGTGGGCTCAAACAACAATGTGGGCTGGAAGCCTCAGGGCTCTGAAACAAATGGCGGTACTAACGTTTGAGTCCCTCATGTGGGACTCGAAAGACAATGGCCCCCGGAGCCCTCTCAGGGTTCTAAAACAACAATGCCTGTCGTTGGAGTCCCTCCCTGGGGGACTCGAATGCCAAGGAAGGCCCCTCGGGGCCTCTTGGGCTCCAAACGCCAAGGCCCTCTCGCTGGAGGGGAGGGGCGGGTACCGGCATTGTGCCCCGATGCCCCCCCCTCTCCTCTACACAGCACCGGGCCCCACTCACCGGATCTGACGAGTCCTGCTGACTCCTCGGTGCCGCGGCTGGACTCTGCTTCTCCTCGGGCCCCTGCACTCACTGGTCTGTTTGCGGGAGGCGGCGGGGGACACGTGCAGCCTCTTCCAGCTGCCGGAGCTCTGGGCAGCTTCACTGGTGCTGCGGGCGTCCTGGGAGGCGGGGTAGGCTCCTGTGCTCCCTCTCACCGGCCACTTCTCTTCTTCACCCTGGAGCGCGGGGTGGGCTCCCGTCGGCTTCTGGGTCGGGTCAAAGTACTTCCGGGTCACGGCTGCAGCCAATGGCAGCGCAGCCCTGGGGTGTGGAGGCGGGAACAGCGCCTCAAAGAGGATCCCCGGGCCGGCGGCATTGATTTTGAGGGGTAGGCTCCCTCGGTAATTAGCACAAGGTTCCTGGCGGGGTGGGCACCTGCCAGGGGCCTATAAACACGGCAATATGCGGCGCGGGCAGCCGCCACAGGGAAAATAAAGTGCTCTGAGCGCTAGGGGCAAATCCAGCGCTCCCAGGCGCTGTAGGGCTCAAGAAAGTAAAAGTAAAGTGCTTCTCATGCGCTAATGCCCCCAAAGTCCAGCACCAAGTCCTTCAGGGGGTGGGGGGCAAGGCTGGGCCCAGGATCCAGCTCACAGGGTCCTCTTAGGAAGGGAGGCAGTCCCCAGTGGCGGTCCTCCTTGCGCCCAGCAGCAGCAGCAGGCCCCCCTCAACTTGAATCAGGAAGAACGTTTTGTAAGGGGACACAGTCCCTTTTTATACAGTAAAACCTCTTTGCCTGTGGGCAGGGTGGGGGAAAAACCAGTTGCAGCTGGGTTTGGAGCACTGTGATGAGCTCAGCCACCTCTCCTATTCACTGGCCAGGTTAGGGACATTAGACGCACCACAGGGGGCGGAGCCAGCAATGTGTGGAGAAAGCCCAGCCCTATTCAGGTCCCAGGTGCACTCCTCCCTAGCCATTACACATGCAGATTTCCCATTCACCACTGGGCAAACCCATCCTGACTCCAGGAGCCTGGCACCCCAGCCAGTTCCAGCCAATCACACGCCAGACATAAATTACACAGACATGCCAACTTCTAGAAGTGGCACTTCCACACTAGACACAATCATGCCGCACACATCATCGCGCAGCATTCACTCACACGAGTCCGCACATACCCAACTCGCCCCTGTACTCCCCACGCATCAGGAACTACCAGGGACACGTACATTCCCCATGCATTCCTATGGGAGGGCAGGCCAACCTCACCACACGCAAGCACTTTACCCTGAGACACAGTGGTGAAGTGCGCAGAAACCAAAAATCACTACCACCAGGTCACCATTAAAAAGCAAAAAGTTCAGGGGTGAACCTTCCAGAAGGGCCAAGTCCAACACAACCCCCTTCCAGCCAAAATGCAGGGCAGACCAATCACCACCGTGATGGGCTTCCCTGCTTGGGGAGATAGAACACAGATGCGGGCCCGCAAATGCAGGGTCACCCTCCTGTTCTACGCCACGGTGAACCCATCGGGTTCCTACTAAAACCAGTGTCTGGACCAACTGGGCTACTCCACTGGTACTCCCAAGCTGTCCGCCGCCAGGACCAGGCCCTAGGCCACCCAGGTGCCACTGGTCCTTGCCTATTCACAGAGTGGGGGGGGGGGGTAGTAACCCCTGGTACATAGTAGCCCTTTCCACTCTTCCTGTCTGTTGGACTGGGCTAGACTGCCACTGGTTCTCCAGCCTAGGGTCTAGACCCTCAGGTGGACCAGGAGTCTCAGTGGAGGCTCTCCTCCCCCTACCTCTCCGTCTAAGGTTCCTCCTCCTCCTGCGTGTGGTACCCTAAGAACGCCATTCTCCCAACCTAGGGTTTAACCCCTCAGGTTGCACCGGGGTCGGCGGTGGGCTCTCCCACCCTCTGCACCCCTTCCAGAGTTCTGCACCCTCCAAACTGGAGTGGTACCCCTAGAAGATGAACCGGTCAGGATGCTGGTTACAGACGTCCTACCCTTCAGGTCAGGCGGATCCTGAACCTGGCCTTCCAACCTCTGGTCTAGAACCTTTGGAGGAATAACTGCCTGGCCCTCCAGGACTTCTGGGGACTGACACACCATCCCCCTGAGGCTGACACATGACTCATATGTTGTGTGACTGTCTGTCTGGCGCAGATCTCCCGTCCCCTGTCCACCTGACAGTGCGCGAAGATCCCCCAGACCAGAAGTGGTGTCACCCTGGTCACTACACGGGAAATTAGCCCAACTGGGTAGTCCCTTACCCACTGGTTCTTCCACTGGGGAACTCCTCTCCCAATCACTCCTCACTTCGGACTCCTGTGCCCTCCCAACTGGAGTAGTACTGCCGGACACTAGAACCACTGGAGCTCTATTTACAGACGCTCCAGGTTCTCTAGACACTAGGAGATTCTCCTCAAATGGTCTAACAGGACAGCCTAGGTCCCCAACCTGGTGTTCCCTAAAGAAACCACCCAGGTTCTGAGTCAGGGCTTCGGGCATCTGGGGACTCTCAGCCACCCACTCACTCCCGCTCCACAGAGACAGGTAGTAAGCCTCTACACCCCCTCACTATACTGGGACCTAGCTGGGCTACTCTGAGCCTCTTCCACCACACTGGGCTGGAAGATACCTGAACCACTACTTTTGGAATCACTCACTAATGACTCTAAAAAACCTCTGGCACTCTCCCAGCGCTCTGCTTCTTCTGCAAGGGTGTCAGGATTAGTCAACCCATACTCCAACAGGTGTTGGCGGAACCCTGGCAAACAACTACTGAGAACCTGCTCTCTGAGAACCAGATCAAACAGTTTGGCAAAATCAGGTTCCGTGTGAACCTCGAACCAATCAAACAGTGCACCTTGACATTCATCCACAAACTGACCCCAAGACTGGTGAGACAGTTTCCTACTGCCCCTGAATTTCAACCTAGACTCCTCTTCTGGGGAAACAGGTACCATACTTGGGGAACTGAGAATGGGACTTCTTGCACTGAAGTCTACATGGCTGCCACCACTGGACTCAACTCTCCCTGGTGAGTCTAAATTCAAACTGCGCGCAGGGGATAATCTACCTTCCAGGGCAAATTTCTCTCTGGTGAAGGCCCTCTCAGCCTCCTCTATCCTCTCCTGCGCTAAGACCCTCTCAGTCTCTAGCTTTTGTTGCTCAAGGGCCAACGTCTTAAGACTCAACTCATGAGCCCAGAATGCCATTTTCTCCTCCAAGGCTAACTTCCTAGTCTCCTCTGGGGACAGGGAAAGGGATGAGGTGCTGCCTCCTACACTGGACCCAGCAAGGGACTCCCTATCTATGGGGTCTTCACTATCTGCTGGCGCCCATGCAGTGTCATCTTCTCCCTCCTCACTACGCTCAAGTTCCCATTGACCCTTTTGCCATAGGATCAGGCTGTTCCTCAGTTCGGGCGGGGTGTCTGACTCACCCACCTCTATGCCTCTCTCCTCACAGAACCGTACCAACTCCAACATACTGTATCTAAAAAGAACACAGACATCAAAAGCAGGCTCCATTTTAGCGGACGTTCTTGAGAAAAGTTTAACACAAGGAACCTAGGTGTCTGAGCTAAAACAGGAGTACACAATTCACAAAAATATTCAGCAAGCTCCCTATCCCAGAGAACTCGCACTCACTTGCCTAGTGCCACACACCATTCATCCACACACAACCCCCCCCTCGGACTGGTAAGGCAGTTTCTACCACCCCTGATTTCTCAACCTGACCACACGTGACACAGGTACCAAACTCTGGGAGCAGGGCGGTGAACAAATGTACTGGACACAATTACGCTGCTACCACTGGATCCCACCCTCTGGTGACTCCAGAAAATTTAAACTGCACTAGGGGATAGAAACCACCCTGAGCTAGTGACACCTAACTCACAGTGCACAAGAAACACATTTCTCAAGAAATGACATTCAGAACAATTCAGAAACAAAATGTGCTTTATCTAAAATGCAGAGTTTTGTGGTGCAGCCAGCTGCCACTGCGGTACAACGCAAACACAAATCCGGATCCCTTCCGCTGCCTACCAATGTTAGAAATGGGATTTCCGGTTGGCTAAGGCTTGCGCCAAAGTCAGGCAGAAATCACCATTCCTACGTCAGGGCAAGGGAGTTACACTCCAAAGATAACCCCTGCTCACTCTCTAGGCAACGTGGCGCAAGCAGTAAGGCTTATTCCGGAGGCTATGTAAGTAAAGTTTTTGCGCACGCACCCAGCAACAACACCCAAGGCCTACCACAAAGGAAACTCCACACAAGGTTATGTATAAAAATAGCCTTTGTATTGCAACCAACACATTAGATAAAAACACACACTTTACAATGTGCCAACAGGCACGGGCAGAATTTACAGGGGATGTATGTACAGGACAGGGCCACATGGACCACTGTCAGGAATATGCACTTTTAGTCTTAGAATACTTGTTAGAAATAGCACTTTGTAGAACATAGAATAATAATCACTGTAGGACAAAAATAGAAAATAGAGCACATAACCAGTAACTACTGGTAACAGGTAAGTACCACCTACGCAACCCTAACCACCTTAGGAGAATGTCACGCAGGGAATGAGGACCTCACTAGCAACACCTGTACTAGGAAGAACAACCATATGTTTAGGGGTATAGGCATAAGAACATTACACATGATGCATCACAACATTCAGAGGTGTAGGGAAAAGCACATGACGCATTAACAACACATTCAGAGGTGCAGCAAAGAACAATTGCGCAGAAATCACATAGGCCACAACCTGTGACTGTCCCCAGGCCAACTGGCCTCTCCGGGGCTGAAACGCCCTGTGTCCCAATGTCAGGGGGTGCCTAAACGGAGCTGCTGCCCACTAAGTGCTGGGCAGCTGTAGCAGGGAGCCGGGCAGGCTCTGTAGACAAAATGCCCCCCTTGGGGCCTCGTGGGCCCAAGAAATGAATGTCACCACTGGGGGGAGTGGCCCTTCACTCTCTGCCTCATCTCTGTGCCTGGCTCTTCACTGTCTGCCTCATCTCTGTGCCTGGCTCTTCACTGTCTGCCCCCTCTCTGTGCCTGAATCTTTGCTGTCTGTCTCCTCTATGTGCCTGACTCTTCGCTGTCTGTCTACTCTCTGTGCCTGACTCTTCACTGTCTGTCTCCTCTCTCTGCCTGACTCTTCACTGTCTGCTTCCTCTCTGTGCCTGACTCTTCAGTGTCTGTCTCCTCTATGTGCCTGACTCTTCAGTGCCTGTCTCCTCTCTTCCTGACTCTTCAGTGCCTGTCTCCTCTCTTCCTGACTCTTCAGTGCCTGTCTCCTCTCTTCCTGACTCTTCAGTGCCTGTCTCCTCTCTTCCTGACTCTTCAGTGTCTGTCTCCTCTATGGCCTGACTCTTCACTGTCTGTCTCATCTCTGTGCTTGACTCTTCACTGTCTTGTTTCCTCACTGTGCCTGCCTCTTCACTGTCTGTCTCCTCTCTGTGCCCTCTCTGTGCCTGACTCTTCACTGTCGGTCTCCTCTCTTCCTGACTCTTCACTGTCTGTCTGTCTCATTTCTGTGCCTGACTCTTCACTGTCTGCCTCCTCTATGTGCCTGACTCTTCACTGTCTGCCTCATCTCTTTGCCTGACTCTTCACTGTCTGCCTCATCTCTGTGCCTGACTTTTCACTGTCTGTCTACTCTATGTGCCTGACATTTCCCTCTCTGCCTCATCTCTGTGCCTTGCTCTTCACTCTCTGCCTCATCTCTGTGCCTGGCTCTTCACTGTCTGCCTCATCTCTGTGCCTGGCTCTTCACTGTCTGCCCCCTCTCTGTGCCTGAATCTTTGCTGTCTGTCTCCTCTATGTGCCTGACTCTTCGCTGTCTGTCTACTCTATGTGCCTGACTCTTCACTGTCTGTCTCCTCTTTTCCTGACTCTTCACTGTCTGCGTAATATCTGTGCATGACTCTTAACTGTCTGTCTCCTCTATGTGCCTGAGTCTTCACTGTTTGTCTCCCTCATCTATGCCTGATTCTTCAGTGTCTGCCTCATCTCTGTGCCTGGCTCTTCAGTATCTGCCTCATCTCTGTGCCTGGCACTTCAATGTCTGTCTCCTCTATGTGCCTGACTCTTCACTGCCTGTCTCCTCTCTGCCTGCCTCTTCACTCTCTGTCTCCTCTCTGTGCCTGCCTCTTCACTCTCTGATCCTCTCTGTGCCTGCCTCTTCACTCTCTGTCTCCTCTCTGTGCCTGACTCTTCACTCTCTGTCCCCTCTCTGTGCCTGACTCTTCACTGTCTGTCCCCTCTCTGTGCCTGACTCTTCACTGTCTGTCTCCTCTCTGTGCCTGACTCTTCACTGTCTGTCTCCTCTCTGTGCCTGACTCTTCACTGTCTGCCTCATCTCCGTGCCTGACTCTTCACTGTCTGCCTCATCTCTGTGCCTTATTTTACTCTCTGCCTCATCTCTGTGCCTGACTCGTCACTGTCTGTCTCCTCTCTGTGCCAGGCTCTTCACTGTCTGTCTCTTCTCTGTGCCAGGCTCTTCACTGTCTGTCTCCTCTCTGTGCCTTACTCCTCACTGTCTGCCTCCTCTCTGTGCCTGACTCTTCACTGTCTGCCTCCTCTCTGTGCCTGACTCTTCACTGCCTGCCTCATCTCTGTGCCTGACATTTTACTCCCTGCCTCATCTCTGCGCCTGAATATTTGCTGTCTGTCTCCTCTCTGTGCCTGACTCTTCGCTGTCTGTCTCCTCTCTTCCTGACTCTTCACTGTCTGTCTCCTCTCTGTGCCTGACTCTTCACTGCCTGCATCATCTCTGTGCCTGACTCTTCACTGTTTGTCTCCTCTCTGCCTGCCTCTTCACTCTCTGTCTCCTCTCTGTGCCTGCCTCTTCACTCTCTGATCCTCTCTGTGCCTGACTCTTCACTCTCTGTCCCCTCTCTGTGCCTGACTCTTCACTCTCTGTCCCCTCTCTGTGCCTGACTCTTCACTCTCTGTCCCCTCTCTGTGCCTGACTCTTCACTCTCTGTCCCCTCTCTGTGCCTGACTCTTCACTGTCTGTCCCCTCTCTGTGCCTGACTCTTCACTGTCTGTCCCCTCTCTGTGCCTGACTCTTCACTGTCTGTCTCCTCTCTGTGCCTGACTCTTCACTGTCTGCTTCATCTCCGTGCCTGACTCTTCACTGTCTGCCTCATCTCTGTGCCTTATTTTACTCTCTGCCTCATCTCTGTGCCTGACTCGTCACTGTCTGTCTCCTCTCTGTGCCAGGCTCTTCACTGTCTGTCTCTTCTCTGTGCCAGGCTCTTCACTGTCTGTCTCCTCTCTGTGCCTTACTCCTCACTGTCTGCCTCCTCTCTGTGCCTGAATCTTTGCTGCCTGTCTCCTCTCTGTGCCTGACTCTTCACTGTCTGTCTCCTCTCTGTGCCTGACTCCTCACTGCCTGCCTCATCTCTGTGCCTGACTCTTCACTGTCTGTCTCCTCTATGTGCCTGTCTCTTCACTGTCTGCCTCCTCTCTGTGCCTGACTCTTCACTGTCTGCCTCCTCTCTGTGCCTGACTCTTCACTGCCTGCCTCATCTCTGTGCCTGACATTTTACTCCCTGCCTCATCTCTGCGCCTGAATATTTACTGTCTGTCTCCTCTCTGTGCCTGACTCTTCGCTGTCTGTCTCCTCTCTTCCTGACTCTTCACTGTCTGTCTCCTCTCTGTGCCTGACTCTTCACTGCCTGCGTCATCTCTGTGCCTGACTCTTCACTGCCTGTCTCCTCTCTGCCTGCCTCTTCACTCTCTGTCTCCTCTCTGTGTCTGCCTCTTCACTCTCTGATCCTCTCTGTGCCTGCCTCTTCACTCTCTGTCTCCTCTCTGTGCCTGACTCTTCACTCTCTGTCCCCTCTCTGTGCCTGACTCTTCACTCTCTGTCCCCTCTCTGTGCCTGACTCTTCACTGTCTGTCCCCTCTCTGTGCCTGACTCTTCACTGTCTGTCTCCTCTCTGTGCCTGACTCTTCACTGTCTGCCTCATCTCCGTGCCTGACTCTTCACTGTCTGCCTCATCTCTGTGCCTTATTTTACTCTCTGCCTCATCTCTGTGCCTGACTCTTCACTGTCTGCCTCCTCTCTGTGCCTGAATCTTTGCTGTCTGTCTCCTCTCTGTGCCTGAATCTTTGCTCTCTGTCTCCTCTCTGTGCCTGAATCTTTGCTGTCTGTCTCCTCTCTTCCTGACTCTTCGCTGTCTGTCTCCTCTCTTCCTGACTCATCACTGTCTGTCTCCTCTTTGTGCCTGCCTCTTCACTCTGTCTCCTCTCTGTGCCTGCCGCTTCACTATCTGTCTCCTCTCTGTGCCTGCCGCTTCACTGCCTGCCTCATCTCTGTGCCTGACTCTTCACTGTGTGCCTCCTCTCTGTGCCTGACTCTTCACTGTCTGCCTCCTCTCTGTGCCTGACTCTTCACTGTCTGCCTCCTCTCGGTGCCTGACTCTTCACTGTCTGCCTCATCACTGTGCCTGACTCTTCACTGTTTGTCTCCCTCATCTATGCCTGACTCTTCACTGTCTGCCTCAAATCTGTGCCTGACTCTTCACTGTCACCCTCATCTCTGTGCCTGACTTTTCAGTCTGTCTACTCTATGTGCCTGTCGTTTCACTCTCTGCATCATCTCTGTGCCTGACTCTTCACTGTCTGCCTCCTCGTTGCCTGACTTTTCAGTCTGTCTACTCTATGTGCCTGACGTTTCACTCTCTGCATCATCTCTGTGCCTGACTCTTCACTGTCTGCCTCCTCTCTGTGCCTGACTCTTCACTGTCTGCCTCCTCTCTGTGCCTGACTCTTCACTGTCTGCTTCATCTCTATAATAATAATAAAACAAAATTATAAAGTGCATGGTTACGCCATCTCGGCGTGTCCCCGCGCTGGGTGAGAGGGAGGAGACAGATTACCACAGCAGAGTGCAGCCTTACACTAAGCAGAAAACAGGTGGGTTTTCAGCAGCTTTCTGAATTTAGTTTCAGAGCATTCAAGCCTCAGTTGGATAGGCAGTCTGTTCAATTTTGAGCAGCCAAAACCTGGAAGGAACGCCCTCCCATTTTGGCCTTCTTCACCTTGGGAATTACCAGCTGCCCTGTCCCGCTGGATCTAAGAGACCTGCTAGGAACATACTTGGTAACTAAGTCTCTTAGATAGGCCGGACCCACATTATGGGCAATACGGTGACATATGAGAAGCGTTTTGAACAACACTCTTTTCTTGACTGGGAGCCAATGCAATGAGTCAAGTGACTTTTTTGATGCCGCTCTCCTAGGCTGCATAAGCGCCAAACGAGCGGCGGCATTCTGTAGAACCTGTAGTCTCCCGAGGCCCTTAGTAGTGGCTCCCAGATAGAGTATGTTCCCATAGTCAAGATGAGATGTAATCAATGCATGTATCATCGTCTTCCTGGCCCCTAATGGGAGAAGATCCAGCGTTTTCCGTAGTGTTTTTAATACTCCAAAACATTTCCCCATTACTCGTCGGATGTGACCATCCTAGGAGAGAGTGGGATCAACCCAAATCTCCAGATTTTGCGCCTCGGTACATGGGGTAGGGATAGGACCCAGGCTCGGATGCCACCACTCCGAGGTCCAGCTGGAGTAGTTACCTCCAACCACCAGCACCTCCGTCTTGCTGCAGTTCAATTTCAGGCAGTCCTTATCCAATCAGGAGGCAAGCTCCTGCATACAGGCTCTGAAATTGTAAGACGCAACCTGAGGCGCCTGGAATAGGTAGATCAATAGCTGGGTGTCATCAGCATAAGAAACTACATATAGTCTAAAGCCCTGCACAATCTCCGCCAAAGGAGAAATGTATAAATTGAACAGGGAAGGACTAAGGGCAGAGCCCTGAGGAACTCCCTGTTAAAATTTAATATCTTCGGTGTAGTGTGCACCCTGCCTGACCTGGAAACTGCGCCCGATTAAAAAGGATTTTAGCCACTTCATGGCCACACCCGAGACACCACCTTTGTTCAGACACTGTAGCAAGGTGTAGGGTGCTACAGTGTCAAACGCTGCACTGAGATCTAACATAATGTATGCCATGGTGTGTCTGTGCCTGACTTTTCACTGTCTGTCTACTCTATGTGCCTGACATTTCAATCTCTGCCTCATCTCTGTGCCTGACTCCTCACTGTCTGTCTCCTCTCTGTGCCTGAATCTTTGCTGTCTGTCTCCTCTCTGTGCCTCACTCTTCGCTGTCTGTCTCTTCTCTTCCTGACTCTTCACTGTCTGTCTCTTCTCTGTGCCTGACTCTTCACTGCCTGCGTCATCTCTGTGCCTGACTCTTCACTGTCTGTCTCCTCTCTGTGCCTGACTCTTCACTGTCGTGTCTCCTCTCTGTGCCTGACTCTTCACTGTCGTGTCTCCTCTCTGTGCCTGACTCTTCACTGTCGTGTCTCCTCTCTGTGCCTGACTCTTCACTGTCGTGTCTCCTCTCTGTGCCTGACTCTTCACTGTCGTGTCTCCTCTCTGTGCCTGACTCTTCACTGTCGTGTCTCCTCTCTGTGCCTGACTCTTCACTGTCGTGTCTCCTCTCTGTGCCTGACTCTTCACTGTCTGCCTCATCTCTGTGCCTGACTCTTCAGTGTCTGTCTCCTCTCTGTGCCTGACTCCTCACTGCCTGCCTCATCTCAGTGCCTGACTCTACACTGCCTGCCTCATCTCTGTGCCTGACTCTACACTGCCTGTCCCCTCTCTGTGCCTGCCTCTTCACTCTCTGTCTCCTCTCTGTGCCTGTCTCTTCACTCTCTGTCTCCTCTCTGTGCCTGCCTCTTCACTCTCTGTCCTCTCTCTGTGCCTGACTCTTCACTGTCTGTCCCCTCTCTGTGCCTGACTCTTCACTGTCTGTCTCCTCTCTGTGCCTGCCTCTTCACTGTCTGCCTCATCTCAGTGCCTGACTCTACACTGCCTGCCTCATCTCTGTGCCTGACTCTACACTGCCTGCCTCATCTCTGTGCCTGACTCTTCACTGTCTGTCTCCTCTCTGTGCCTGACTCTTCACTGTCGTGTCTCCTCTCTGTGCCTGACTCTTCACTGTCGTGTCTCCTCTCTGTGCCTGACTCTTCACTGTCGTGTCTCCTCTCTGTGCCTGACTCTTCACTGTCTGCCTCATCTCCGTGCCTGACTCTACACTGCCTGCCTCATCTCTGTGCCTGACTCTTCAGTGTCTGTCTCCTCTCTGTGCCTGACTCCTCACTGCCTGCCTCATCTCTGTGCCTGACTCTACACTGCCTGCCTCATCTCTGTGCCTGACTCTACACTGCCTGCCTCATCTCTGTGCCTGACTCTTCACTGTCTGTCTCCTCTCTGTGCCTGACTCCTCACTGCCTGCCTCATCTCTGTGCCTGACTCTTCACTGTCGTGTCTCCTCTCTGTGCCTGACTCCTCACTGCCTGCCTCATCTCAGTGCCTGACTCTACACTGCCTGCCTCATCTCAGTGCCTGACTCTACACTGCCTGCCTCATCTCTGTGCCTGACTCTTCACTGCCTGCCTCCTCTCTGTGCCTGACTCCTCACTGCCTGCCTCATCTCTGTGCCTGACTCTTCACTGTTGTGTCTCCTCTCTGTGCCTGACTCTTCACTGTCGTGTCTCCTCTCTGTGCCTGACTCTTCACTGTCTGCCTCATCTCTGTGCCTGACTCTTCACTGTCTGCCTCCTCTCCGTGCCTGACTCTACACTGCCTGCCTCCTCTCTGTGCCTGACTCTTCACTGTCTGTCTCCTCTCTGTGCCTGACTCCTCACTGCCTGCCTCATCTCTGTGCCTGACTCTTCACTGTCGTGTCTCCTCTCTGTGCCTCACTCTTCACTGTCTTTCTCCTCTCTCTGCCTGACTCTTCACTATCTGCCTCATCTCTGTGCCTGACTCTTCACTGTCTGTCTCCTCTATGTGCCTGACTCTTCACTGCCTGCCTCCTCTCTGTGCCTGACTCTTCACTGTCTGTCTCCTCTCTGTGCCTGACTCCTCACTGCCTGCCTCATCTCTGTGCCTGACTCTTCACTGTCGTGTCTCCTCTCTGTGCCTCACTCTTCACTGTCTTTCTCCTCTCTCTGCCTGACTCTTCACTATCTGCCTCATCTCTGTGCCTGACTCTTCACTGTCTGTCTCCTCTATGTGCCTGACTCTTCACTGTTTGTCTCCTCTCTGTGCCTGACTCTTCACTGTCTGTCTCCTGTCTGTGCCTGACTCTTCACTGTATGTCTCCTCTCTTTGTGATTGTTAGTAATGGGATTTCCGGTTGGCTAAGGCTTGCGCCAAAGTCGGTCAGAAACCACAATCCTACGTCAGGGCAAGGGAATTACAGGCCAAAGATGACCCCTGCTCACTCTCGAGGCAACGTGGCACGAGCAGTAAGGCTTATTCCGGAGGCTATGTAAGTTAAGTATTCGCGCACGCACCCTGGAACAACACCCAAGGCCCACCACAAAGGAAACTCCACACAAGGTTATGTATAAGAATAGCCTTTGTATTACAACCAACACATTAGATAAAAACACACACTTTACAATGTGCCAACAGGCACGGGCAGAATTTACAGGGGATGTATGTACAGGACAGGGCCACATAGACCACTGTCAGGAATATGCACTTTTAGTCTTAGAATACTTGTTAGAAATAGCACTTTGTAGAACATAGAATAATAATCACTGTAGGACAAAAATAGAAAATAGAGCACACAACCAGTAACTACTGGTAACAGGTAAGTACCACCTACGCAACCCTAACCACCTTAGGAGAATGTCACTCAGGGAACCAGGACCTCACTAGCAACACCTGTACTAGGAAGAACAACCACTTTAGTATCACTATACGTTTAGGGGTATAGGCAGAAGAACATTACACATGATGCATCACAACATTCAGAGGTGTAGGGAAAAACACATGATGCATAAACATACATTCAGCGGTGTAGGGAAAAGCACATGAGGCATTAACAACACATTCAGGGGTGCAGCAAAGAACAAATGCGCAGAAATCACATAGGCCACAACCTGTGACTGTCCCTAGGCTAACTGGCCTCTCTGGGGCTGAAACGCCCTGTGTCCCAATGTCAGGGGGGGCCTAAACGGAGCAGCTGCCCACTAAGTGCTAGGCAGGTTCAGCAGAGAGCCTGGCAGGCTCTGTAGACAAAATGCCCCACTTGGGGCCTCGTGGGCCCAAGAAATAAATGTCACCACTGGGGGGGGAGCGGCCCGCTGCCAACCGGGGCCGCTCTACCACCCTAAATGCCCCTGGGACGTAGGAGCCTCGTGGGCTCTGAAGAAAGGATGCCCCTGATGGAGCCTCGTGGTCTCAAACAACAATGTGGGCTGGAAGCCTCGGGGCTCTGAAACAAATGGCGGCACTAACGTTGGAGTCTCTCATGTGGGACTCGAAAGACAATGACCCCCGGAGCCCTCTCAGGGCTCTAAAACAACAATGCCTGTCGTTGGAGTCCCTCGCTGGGGGACTCGAATGCCAAGGAAGGCCCCTCGGGACTCTTGGGCTCCAAACGCCAAGCCCTCTCGCTGGAGGGGAGGGGCCGGTACCGGCAATGTGCCCCGACGCCCCCTCTCATCTACACAGCACCGGGCCCCACTCATCGGATCTGAGGAGTCCTGCTGACTCCTCGGTGCCGCGGCTGTACTCTGCTTCTCCTCGGGCCCCTGCACTCACTGGTCTGTTCGCGGGAGGCGGTGGGGGACGCGGGTAGCCTCTTCCGGCTGCCGGAGCTTTGGGCAGCTTCACTGATGCCGCGGGCGTCCTGGGAGGCGGGGTAGGCTCCTGTGCTCCCTCTCACCGGCCACTTCTCTTCTTCACCCTGGAGCACGGGGTGGGCTCCCGTCGGCTTCCGGTCGGGGCAAAGTACTTCCGGGTCGCGGCTGCAGCCAATGGGCCTGGGGTTTGGTGGCGGGAATAGCGCCTCAAATAGGATCCCGGTCCGGCGGCGTTGATTTTGAGGGGTAGGCTCCCTCTGTAATTAGCACAAGGTTCCTGGCGTGGTGGGCACCTGCCAGGGGCCTATAAACACGGCAATATGCGGCGCGGGCAGCCGCCACAGGGAAAATAAAGTGCTCTGAGCGCCAGGGGCAAATCCAGCGCTCCCAGGAGCTGTAGGGCTCAAGAAAGTAAAAGTAAAGCGCTTCTCATGTGCTAATGCCCCCAAAGTCCAGCACCAAGTCCTTCAGGGGGTGGGTGGCAAGGCTGGGCCCAGGATCCAGCTCACAGGGTCCTACTAGGCAGGGAGGCAGTCCCCAGTGGCAGTCCTCCTGGCGCCCAGCAGCAGCAGCAGGCCCCCCTCAGCTTGGATCAGGAAGAACGTTTTGTAAGGGGACACAGCCCCTTTTTATACAGTAAAACCTCTTTGTCTGTGGGCAGGGTGGGGGAAAAACCAGTTGCAGCTGGTTTTGGAGCACTGTGATGTGCTCAGCCACCCTTCCTATTCACTGGCCAGGCTAGGGACATTAGACGCACCACAGGGGGCGGAGCCAGCATTGTGTGGAGAAAGCACAGCCCTATTCAGGTCCCAGGTGCACTCCTCCCCAGCTATCACACATGCAGATCTCCCATTAACCACCGGGGCAAACCTATCCTGACTCCTGGAGCCTGGCTCACCAGCCAGCTCCAGCCAATCACACGCCAGACATAAATTACACAGACATACCAACTTCTAGAAGTGGCACTTCCACACTAGACACAATCATGCCGCACACATCATCGCGCAGCATTCACTCACACGAGTCCGCACATACCAAACTCACCCCTGTACTCCCCACACATCAGGAACTACCAGGGACACATACATTCCCCATGCATTCCTATGGGAGGGCAGGCCAACCTCACCACACGCAAGCACTTTACCCTGGGACACAGTGATTTTTGGTTTCTGCGCACTTTACCACTATCACCAGGTCACCATTAAAAAGCAAAAAGTTCAGGGGTGAACCTGCCAGAAGGGCCAAGTCCAACACAACCCCCTTCCAGCCAAAATGCAGGGCAGACCAATCACTACCGTGATGGGCTTCCCTGCTTGGGGCGATAGAACACGGACGCGGGCCCGCAACTGCAGGGGCACCCTACTGTTCTACGCCACGGTGAACCCATCGGGTTCCTTCTAAAACCAGTGTCTGGACCAACTGGGCTACTCCACTGGTACTCCCAAGCTGTCCGCTGCCAGGACCAGGCCCTAGGCCACCCAGGTGCCACTGGTCCTTGCCTATTCACAGAGTGGGGGGTAGTAACCCCTGGTACATAGTAGCCCTTCTCCACTCTTCCTGTCTGTTGGACTGGGCTAGACTGCCACTGGTTCTCCAGCCTAGGGTTTACACCCTCAGGTGGACCAGGAGTCTCAGGGGAGGCTCTCCTCCCCCTACCTCTCCGTCTAAGGTTCCTCCTCCTCCTGCAAATGGTACCCTAAGAACGCCATTCTCCCAACCTAGGGTTTAACCCCTCAGGTTGCACCGGGGTCGGAGGCGGGCTCTCCCACCCTCTGCACCCCTTTCCAGAGTTCTGCACCCCCCAAACTGGAGTGGTACCCCTAGAAGATGAACCGGTCAGGACGCTGGTTACAGACGTCCTACCCTTCAGGTCAGGCGGATCCTGAACCTGGCCTTCCAACCTCTGGTCTAGAACCTTTGGAGGAATAACTGCCTGGCACTCCAGGACTTCTGGGGACTGACACACCATCCCCCTGACACATGACTCATATGTTGTGTGACTGTCTGTCTGGCGCAGATCTCCTGTCCCCTGTCCACCTGACAATGCACGAAGATCCCCCAGACCAGAAGTGGTGTCACCCTGGTCACTACACGGGAACTTAGCCCAACTGGGTAGTCCCTGACCCACTGGTTCTTCCACTGGGGAACTCATCTCCCAATCACTCCTTACTTCAAACTCCTGTGCCCTCCCAACTGGAGTAGCACTGCCGGACACTAGAACCACTGGAGCTCTATTTACAGACGCTCCAGGTTCTCTAGACACTAGGAGATTCTCCTCAAATGGTCTAACAGGACAGCCTAGGTCCCCAACCTGCTGTTCCCTAAAGAAACCACCAAGGTTCTGAGTCAGGGCTTCGGGCATCTGGGGACTCTCAGCCACCCACTCACTCCCGCTCCACAGAGATGGGTAGTAAGCCTCTACACCCCCCTCACAATACTGGGACCTAGCTGGGCTACTCTGAGCCTCTTCCACCACACTGGGCTGGAAGATACCTGAACCACTACTTTTGGAATCACTCACTAACGACTCTAAAGAACCTCTGGCACTCTCCCAGCGCTCTGCTTCTTCTGCAAGGGTGTCAGGATCAGTCAACAGGTGTTGGCGCAACCCTGGCAAACAACTACTGAGAACCTGCTCTCTGAGAACCAGATCAAACAGTTTGGCAAAATCAGGTTCCGTGTGAACCTCGAACCAATCAGACAGTGCACCTTGACATTCATCCACAAACTCCCCCCAAGACTGGTGAGACAGTTTCCTACTGCCCCTGAATTTCAACCTAGACTCCTCTTCTGGGGAAACAGGTACCATACTTGGGGAACTGGGAATGGGACTTCCTGCACTGAAGTCTACATAGCTGCCACCACTGGACTCAACCCTCCCTGGGGAGTCTAGAAAATTCAAACTGCGCGCAGGGAATAATCTGAGTTCCAGGGCTAATTTCTCTCTGGTGAAGGCCCTCTTAGCCTCCTCTATCCTCTCCTGCGCTAAGACCCTCTCAGTCTCTAGCTTTTGTTGCTCAAGGGCCAACGTCTTAAGACTCAACTTATGAGCCCAGAATGCCATTTTCTCCTCTAAGGCTAACTTCCTAGTCTCCTCTGGGGACAGGGAAAGGGATGAGGTGCTGCCTCCTACACTGGACCCAGCAAGGGACTCCCTTTCTATGGGGTCTTCACTATCTGCTGGTGCCCATGCAGTGTCATCTTCTCCCTCCTCACTGCGCTCAAGATCCCATTGACCCTTTTGCCATAGGATCCGGCTGTTCCTCAGTTCGGGCGGGGTGTCTGACTCACCCACCTCTATGCCTCTCTCCTCACAGAACCTTACCAACTCCAACATACTGTATCTAAAAAGAACACAGACATCAAAAGCAGGCTCCATTTTGGCGGACGTTCTTGAGAAAAGTTTAACACAAGGAACCTACGTGTGTGCGCTAAAACAGGAGTACACAATTCACAAAAATATTCAGCAAGCTCCCTATCCCAGAGAACTCACATTCACTTGCCTAGTGCCACACACCATTCATCCACACACAACCCCCCCTCGGACTGGTAAGGCAGTTTCTACCACCCCTGATTTCTCAACCTGACCACAAGTGACACAGGTACCAAACTCTGGGAGCAGGGCGGTGAACAAATGTACTGGACACAATACGCTGCTACCACTGGATCCCACCCTCTGGTGACTCCAGAAAATTTAAACTGCACTAGGAGATAGAAACCACCCTGAGCTAGTGACACCTAACTCACAGTGCACAAGAAACACATTTCTCAAGAAATGACATTCAGAACAATTCAGAAACAATAATCCCCAAAATGTGATTTATCTAAAATGCAGAGTTTTGTGGTGCAGCCAGCTGCCACTGCGGGACAACGCAAACACAAATCCGGATCCCTTCCGCTGCCTACCAATGTTAGAAATGGGATTTCCGGTTGGCTAAGGCTTGCGCCAAAGTCAGGCAGAAACCACCATTCCTACGTCAGGGCAAGGGAGTTACACGCCAAAGATAACCCCTGCTTACCCTCTAGGCAACGTGGCGCGAGCAGTAAGGCTTATTCCGGAGGCTATGTAAGTAAAGTTGTTGCGCACGCACCCAGCAACAACACCCAAGGCCCACCACAAAGGAAACTCCACACAAGGTTATGTATAAAAAAAGCCTTTGTATTACAATGAACACATTAGATAAAAACACACACTTTACAATGTGCCAACAGGCACGGGCAGAATTTACAGGGGATGTATGTACAGGACAGGGCCACATGGACCACTGTCAGGAATATGCACTTTTAGTCTTAGAATACTTGTTAGAAATAGCACTTTGTAGAACATAGAATAATAATCACTGTAGGAAAAAAAAAAAAATAGAGCACACAACCAGTAATTACTGGTAACAGGTAAGTACCACCTACACAACCCTAACCACCTTAGGAGAATGTCACGCAGGGAACCAGAACCTCACTAGCAACACCTGTACTAGGAAGAACAACCATACGTTTAGGGGTATGGGCATAAGAACTTTACACATGATGCATCACAATATTCAGAGGTGTAGGAAAAACACATGATGCATAAACATACATTCAGCGGTGTAGGGAAAAGCACATGATGCATTAACAACACATTCAGAGGTGCAGCAAAGAGCAATTGCGCAGAAATCACATAGGCCACAACCTGTGACTGTCCCCAGGCCAACTGGCCTCTCTGGGGTTGAAACGCCCTGTGTCCCAATGTCAGGGGGGGCCTAAACAGAGCAGCTGCCCACTAAGTGCTGGGCAGCTGTAGCAGGGAGCCTGGCAGGCTCTGTAGACAAAATGCCCCCCCTTGGGGCCTCGTGAGCCCAAGAAATAAATGTCACCACTATGGGGAGCGGCCCTTCACTGCCTGTTTCCTATCTGTGCCTGACTCTTCACTGTCTGTCTCCTCTCTGTTCCTGACTCTTCACTGTCTGTCTCCTCTCTGTTCCTGACTCTTCACTGTCTGTCTCCTCTCTGTGCCTGACTCTTCACTGTTTGTCTCCTCTCTTCCTGACTCTTCACTGTCTTTCTCCTCTCTCTCCCTGCCTCTTCACTGTCTGCCTCATCTCTGTGCCTGACTCTTCACTGTCTGTCTCCTCTCTCTCCCTGACTCTTCACTGTCTGTCTCCTCTCTCTCCCTGACTCTTCACTGTCTGCCTCCTCTCTGTGCCTGACTCTTCACTGTCTCCTCTCTGTGCCTGACTCTTCACTGTCTTTCTCCTCTCTCTCCCTGCCTCTTCACTGTCTGCCTCATCTCTGTGCCTGACTCTTCACTGTCTGCCTCATCTCTGTGCCTGACTCTTCACTGTCTGCCTCCTCTCTGTGCCTGACTCTTCACTGTCTCCTCTCTGTGCCTGACTCTTCACTGTCTGTCTCAACTCTGTGTCTCACTCTTCACTGTCTTGTCTCCTCCCTGTGCCTGACTCTTCACTGTCTTTCTCCTCTCTCTCCCTGACTCTTCACTGTCTGCCTCATCTCTGTGCCTGACTCTTCACTGTCTGTCTCCTCTCTGTGCCTGACTCTTCACTGTCTGTCTGCCCCCTCTCTGTGCCAGACTCTTCACTGTCTGTCTGCCTCCTCTGTGCCAGACTCTTCACTGTCTGTCTGCCTCCTCTGTGCCTGAATCTTTGCTGTCTGTCTCCTCTCTGTGCCTGACTCTTCGCTGTCTGTCTCCTCTCTTCCTGACTCTTCACTGTCTGTCTCCTCTTTGTGCCGGACTCCTTACTGCGTGCGTCATCTCTGTGCCTGACTCTTCACTGTCTGTCTCCTCTCTGTGCCTGACTCTTCACTGTCTGTCTCCTCTTTGTGCCTGCCTCTTCACTCTGTGTCTCCTCTCTGTGCCTGCCTATTCACTCTCTGTCTCCTCTCTGTGCCTGACTCTTCACTGTCTGCCCCATCTCCGTGCCTGACTCTTCACTGTCTGTCTCCTCTCTGTGCCTGACTCTTCACTGTCTGTCTCCTCTCTGTGCCTGACTCTTCACTGTCTGTCTGCCCCCTCTCTGTGCCTGACTCTTCACTGCCTGTCTCCTCTCTGTGCCTGACTCTTCGCTCTCTGTCTGCCTCCTCTGTGCCTGACTCTTCGCTGTCTGTCTCCTCTCTGTGCCTGACTCTTCACTGCCTGCGTCATCTCTGCCTGACTCTCCACTGCCTGCCTCCTCTCTGTGCCTGCCTCTTCACTCTCTGTCTCCTCTCTGTGCCTGCCTCTTCACTGTCTGCCTCATCTCTGTACCTAACTTTTCACTGCCTGTCTCCTCTCTGTGCCTGACTCTTCGCTGTCTGTCTCCTCTCTTCCTGACTCTTCACCGTCTGCCTCCTCTCTGTGCCTGCCTCTTCACTGTCTGTCTCCTCTCTGTGCCTGACTCTTCACTGCCTGCCTCCTCTCTGTGCCTGACTCTACACTGTCTGCCTCATCTCCGTGCCTGACTCTTCACTGCCTGCCTCATCTGTGTCTGACTCTTCACTGTCTGTCTCCTCTCTGTGCCTGACTCTTTGCTGTCTGTCTCCTCTCTGTGCCTGACCCTTCACTGTCTGTCTGCCTCCTCTCTGTGCCAGACTCTTCACTATCTGTCTGCCTCCTCTGTGCCAGACTCTTTACTGTCTGTCTGCCTCCTCTATGCCTCAGTCTTCACTGTCTGCCTCAACTCTACCTGACTCTTCACTGTCTGCCCCCTCTCTGTGCCTTACTCTTCACTGTCTGCCTCATCTCTGTACCTAACTTTTCACTGCCTGTCTCCTCTCTGTGCCTGACTCTTCGCTGTCTGTCTCCTCTCTTCCTGACTCTTCACCGTCTGCCTCCTCTCTGTGCCTTACTCTTCACTGTCTTGTCCTCTCTGTGCCCGACTCTACACTGCCTGCCTCCTCTCGGTGCCTGACTCTTCACTGCCTGCCTCATCTCTGTGCCTGACTCTTCACTGTCTGTCTTTCTCCTCTGTGCCTGACTCTTCACTGGAGGAAGTCTCTTTCCAGTTCTATTGGTAGGGCCTGGAATAAGTATAAAAGTTTGGGGAGGAGTGTCCTTTTAACAGCGTGGATGCATCCCAGCCAAGATTTGAAGAGGGGCTTCCTATTTGCTAAGTCTGATTGTGTACGGGTGAGAAGTTAGCCCGAAAGTGCCCTTCCACGTGAGGCGTCAACTGGACCCCCAAGTGTAGGAGTGAAGTGGAAGTCTACTGGAGGGGGGGGGGGGTTGTGATTCTAGGGCCTCAGATTCCGGTAGGGTAAGATTGAGTATATAGGACTTGCCCATGTTGATTTCGAACCCCGCAACCACCTCGAAGTGGGCCAATTCCAGACGCAGTGGGGGCAGGGACCAGGGCGGTTCAGTGATGGAAAGTAGCACGTCAACTGCAAAGAGTGATATTTTATGTTGGATGCCGCTAAAGGGGATTCCATTAATCTCTGGGTTTGCCCTAATGAACATCGCTAGGGGCTATATGCTGATGCCAAATAATAGGGGCAAGAGAGGGCAGCCCTGGCGGGTGCCTCGGTGTGGGAAAAGAGTTCTGAGTGAATTCCGTTCACCTGTACCCTAGAAGAAGGTTGAATGTAGTTGGTCCGAAGCATAGTAAGGAATTTAGCATCAAACCCAAATCTTGTTAGTGTGGTAAAAAAGAACCTCCAGTCCACTCGATCAAAAGCCTTCTCGGCGTCTAACCCAACTAGTACTGCAGTGATGTGTTTTCTGTTAGCTTTCTCAATAAGATGCACTATGCGCCGAGTGTTGTCATGTGTCTTTCGACCTTTAATGAATCCCGATTGGTTGGGGTGGATAAGCTGGGGCATGAGGTTGTTCAGTCAGGTCACCAGAATAGAGGAGTAGAGCTTCGCATTCAAGTTTAAAAGGGCAATAGGGCGGTAGGATGGGCACAGTTGCGGGTCCTTTCCTTGCTGAGGTATGATTGTGATCACCTCCTCAGCCATTGAGCTAGGGGACGCCCCCCCCTCTGCCATCTTATTAAAGAGCTGAGTGAGGCGGGGAATGAGGTCTAGGGCAAACGTTTTATAAAAGCGGGCTGTATATCCACCTGGGCCCGGGCCTTATGTGGTTTGAGAGCCTTTATGGCGGCGGCTATTTGCCCGGGCATGATAGTGGCAGTAAGCTTGTCATTCCACTCTGGCGATACTTGCGGGAACTGTAATGTCTGGAGATAGTCGAGTTGTGTGCATGGATCTAGCTGGTCCTTAGTGTATAAGGTCTCATAGAAGGAACTAAAGAGGGCGGCTTTGTCCTCATCTTTGTATGTCACGACCTCATCGGCCCTTCGTATACCTCCTATGTATTCCCTTTCCCCCTTTTCCTTGAGCTGCAGAGCGAGATGTTTACCAATCTTATTCCCCTGTGAGTACCAAAATTGTCGTAGTTTAAGGAGAGTGAATTCAGCCCTATTGTTATAGATGGCTCGGAGTTTGCCCTTAGTGCAGTGAGAGTTCAAAGTGTACCTCTAGTAGGGTTAGCTTTATGAGAGGACTCAGCAGTGGCTAGTTCTGTTTCCTGGGCCTCCCTCTCCTTGATCCGTTGTTTGTTCAGGGTAGAATTAAGGACAATGCATTTCCCCCGGAACACTGCTTTAAACATGTCCCAATTATTGTATGTAGATGTATCGTAGGGGTGATTCAACTTAAAAAATGTGTAATTGATTCTCTCAGTTATGTGCAGTCCACCCTATCTCTGGTAAAGGAAGCAGGAAAATACCACTTGGGACTAGTGGAGGCAATATTGCTCCATAGAAAGTGGATCGCCACGAGGCTGTTGTCCAAGACGGAGATGGGGAATATCTTGGCTGTCTAGAGTGCTCCCAGAAGGTTCTGACTGATAAAGATGTAGTCCAGTCTAGAATATGTGTGGTGTATGTGTGAGTAGAATGTAAAGTCACGTGTCTGAGTGTGGAGAGCACACCAGGCGTCCACGAGGCCTAAATCTTGCAGCTTCTGCTGAGAGTCTGTGGAGAAGGAGCCTGTGTCCGCCCTGGTTGGATGAGTGCTATCAAAGTGTGGTTGCCAAGTGAGATTAAAATCACTCATTAGGAACATTGGTCCCTCTGCAAAGTCCTGTACCTTCTCAACTAATGTGTGTAAGAAAGCTGTCTGACCTGTATTTGGGACATATATTGCCACAAAAGTGCATAATGTGCCTTTTAGAGAGCCTTTAACCATGACTAAGCGTCTCTAACTGTCAGTCTGGACGTCAAGGAGCTGGAACTTGGTGGAGGTATGAAAGAGGAGCTCCACTCCTCTGTGTTTAGTAAGAGCGGAGGCTCTGTATATTTAAGGGTATTGTATGTCTTGGAAGTGGGTGTCCTCGGCCGTAGCGAGATGAGTCTCCTGAAGAGCCACTATGTCTATGTGATGATCAATGAGATAGTTACAGACCTTTTGGCGCATCTGGGGGAAGTTAAGGCCCTTCACATTCCACGATCCGATAGGACTGCCATCTAAGTGAAGTGACCACCCCGCCCCTCCTAACATAGCTATACTTTACATCGCGGATCGTAGTCTGGACCTGTGCAGATGGAGTAGAGCCCATGTGTGTGTACAGTCTAAGATAGAACCAGGGCCCAATGACTCACCATGATAAAACATTAAAAAGCCGCCACCATCCCATTATCCCACATCCTTAACTCTTCACTTGCCAGCTGCTCATATGTTATCTGGGTACAATAACGAGCATCTTCATTGACTCTGATCTCCCTGCATATAAGATTGCGCCCGCCTAGTGGAAACCTGATATTCCACTCAGTATCCACGCACTTCTGACCCGATAGTGCAGAAACCTGGACCGAGATGACCTAAGGCTTAATCTTGGCACTGGACTAAATGACAGTGTGGCCCCATCTGAGCTATGGACCCATTTACTCTTACTTCCTGGGCCCCCACAAGGTATTTCTCTACCACTGCCGATCTGCCAGAACTGTACTGCTTCTTAGTCCCCTGTCACTGCCGCCCCTCCCCTCACCCCTCCATTCCCTCTATTCATCTATTGGGGACTTGTTTCTTCTGTGTTTGACTATGCAACTGTAACTATGGTAACCTTATTTTTCCCTGACCGCTGAGACCGGAGCAACATGGCTGGTGCCTGGTGGAGCTTCTAGACAGCTATGGAGGAGATCTGCCCTGGCTTACCACCTCGGCTGTCACCTACCCAGACTGACATTGGGCACTGTTCTCCCCGTCTCGTTGATGCCGCCGTAACTAATGTAACCTTGTTTTCCCTGACCGCTGAGACCTGAGCAACATGGCCGATGCCTGGTGGAGCTGCTAGACAGCTATAGAGGAGATCTGCCCTGGCTTACCACCCCAGCCGTCACCTACCCAGCCGGACATTGGACACTATTCTACCCGTCTCCCTGCCCTGTCTCCTTTCTTCCCCTCCCTTCGACGAATTACTGTAACACTGTTGTTTTGCCTATGTTTTACTATGCTCTGGTAACAGATGTAATTTGTAACTTGTAATACTTCGATTCCTCATGTAAAGTGCTCTGATACCTTCGGGTCGAGCCAGCGCTATATACAACTCTTCAAATAAAAATATCAGGTGAGAAATATCTTAGCGCCAACCTCATAAGCCTAAACATAGTAAACCGTAATCTCCTAAGCATAACTCGCATTAGGAAATAAACGTACTAACATACCGCAGTAGGGAATAACTCATACCTAAACCACAGTAGGAAATAAACTAAAACATAACACAGTATGTAAAACCTCATAATCATAAAAACACATTTAGAGGTATAAAACATGGTGCATAAAACATGGTGCATAAAACATAGTACATATATTACATTTCCTAGCACCACACAAATCACATTATGGCCTGGCGCCCTACAAACCTAATAGTCCCCCTGTCCATCTCTAAGGGGCTCAAATGCCATATGTCCAAAAGTCAAGGTGGCTGCCTATGCAGCGGAAGTCAAGGGTGTGCCACTGCGCAAACCTAAACGTAGCAGCTGGCACTAAGTTCTGCGCATCTGTAAATAACTGTAGACTTGGCACCATTGCAACTCTTCTGTTTCCCTTCAGGATCTCTCTAAAATAAAACTGCGCAAAAACATTGCAGCTACCTGCGAGCTCGCAGGGCAGCTGGGAATACTCAATTAGGCCCTGGCACAACGGTGCCCTCGGGGCCTCTTTTGGGGCTCTCCAACCAACCATGCTCCACGAACGTAGCAGCTGCCCTCTAGCAAGCGGGGCTGCTGGAAATCAACATTAGGGCCTGGCACTACGGGGCCCTCTGGCCCCAACGGGACCTTTAAAATATCTTGCCCCACGTTGGAGGCACACAGGCTCTGGAAACAAGACATGCCCAGCAACATGGGAGTGGCCTGTTCTCTGTCGGGGCCGCTCAGGTACCAACCCGGTGCCTTGGGTGCACACCATGGGGCAGGCACCGATAGCGTGCCTCGATAGGAACCACCTTCCCACCAGCTCCACTCACCGGACATGACTCCTCCCTGCTGCGTCTTTGGTTTCTTCACCCGGGCCCCCACCTGGGACCCTGGACTCCGCAATTCTGTGGGCCCTGGCTTCTCTCGTGAAAGTGAAAGTCCCACCCCACATCAGACAACACGGTGCCTAACATCCCGTTTTCGGCGTCCTCAGTGACTCGGGCCAGTGGCGGCGATTTCCTCCAAGATGCGGGGAGGGCACCTGCAATTGCTATCAATATAATTTGCGGAATAAAAGCGTGGTGGGCACCCACCCAATCCTAGCTATGGTGGGGGAATCCCTACGCTGGGGATTCACTCGGAGACCATATGCAGCTCGGAGCTGTGGCGGTGAAACGCGGCAAATGAGGGTTAGGCTCCCTCTCAAGTCAAAATATAAAGCCGTCTTTATAATAAAAGCAAAAGAGCTCAGAGGGCCGCCCAAGGATCCAAGCAAAACTGGTCTTCCAGGTCCAGGGGGCAATGCATGGCCCAGGGACCAGCACACAGGGCCCTCCAGCAGGGAGGCAGCCCCCATGGCGGTTCCTCATGGGCCCCAGCAGCAGTAAGCACCCCTCCTTCAGGATCAGGAACAGAACAGGAACACTGAACAACTTTATGGGGTCACAGCCCCTGTATTTATATGCCCTTTTCCTTTGTGTCACAGCACAGGGCTTGGCGATACCAATCAGAACTGGCTCGCGGGAGCTTTGGAGCACTTTGTTTTGCTCAGCTCCTCACTCCTTTGTCAGGTGGGGGCTCAGTGATCAGATACACCACAGGGGCGGCGCCAGCATTGTGGAGGGAAGGCTCGCTCCTATTCCGGCCCCAGGTGCAACTTTTCCCTCCAATCCAATTGGCAGATCTCTCTATTCACTGATTCCCCTGCTCCCCTTGACTCCTGGAACCACCCACACCCCTCAGCTCCTGTCAATCACAAGCCAGACATGCAGCTCACATCAGGCAGGCAGACACACAGTACATAGAAATGCTAATTTCTAAAAGTGGCCGTTCTCCACCAGTCACCACGCACGCACTTTACACTGGGCCACAGTCCTGAAGTGGCTCAAGAGAGTCGGCCACTGCCGCCAGGTTGTATACCAGAAGTTGGATATCATCGCTGCTGGGAGTACGAGGCCTTCATCTGCAGCCTCTCCGGGAGCCGACGGACCATTGATATGCCAGAGGCCTGGATTTCGATGGAGCTTGCGATTTATTCTGGCTGGGTTCAAGAGAGTCGGAGGGCAGGCCTAGGAGATCAAGCCCTTCTTGCAGATCTGAGACGTGTCATTGTTTATCCTTGAATTCGAAAGAGACCAAACGGGTATGTCCAATGATAGTGGATGTTCTGGGACAAAAGAGCTGCCGCCTAGCGAGTGTAGCCGGAGCCAAGTCCTGAAAGATGGTACAAGAGTGGCCTTGGAAGGAGATCGCTCCCTTTTACCTGGCGGCAAGTAGCATGGCTTCCTTAGCAAAGTAGGAGTGGAATTTGGCAAGAACGTCTCGTGGTCGCATCTTCTCTCCGGTCGCCAAGCCAGCGACTCTATGCACTCTGTCTAGCTTTATTTTTGTGGTCTCTGGGCTAAGGACCTCGGCGAAAAGACCCTCCAAAAATGCTTCAAGGTCCGGTCCCTCCGCTCCCTCCTCCAGGTCCCGGATGTGCAGATTCTCCCTCCGTGCCCTATTTTCAAGATCCTCAGCTTTGAGTTGCGTCTGGTGTAGTTGGTCTCGGAGAGAGCATATGTCGTCACGCATAGCCTCAGAGTGTTTATCCAGGTCTTGGATGTGAGCTTCAAGGTCCATTACTCTCATGCCCACGGAGTGAACATCCTGTTGTAGGGAAGTGAGTCGCCCAGTGAGATCCGATCGTAGTTGATCAAGCGAGGCCCTGAGGTCTTGACTTAGTTCATCACACAGTTCTGCCTTAATGTCACGTGGCGTGGCTAGAAGATCGTCTTTGAGAACCATGGCGCCTACGTTCGCTTCTCATTCTGGTGGCAGGCGCTTGTCAGGCAGGGTGAAGTTATTAGACACTGTAGGCGTTGCTTTAGTTGTCCCCTTCTTTGACGGCATAAGGGCAAGTAGGAGCTGGCAGTGAGCAGTGACCATGGGGGAAGGGGCCGGATGATGAAGAGACTCTGTTCACAAGTAGGGAGACAGCTGAGGGTCAGAGTACGTAAAGTGAGACCAGGAGCAGTCACCCCCAATGCTCCGGCGTAGCTACTCAGATGTTAGCTTGCCCAGGCATCCAGCATAGAACCGTGTGTATTTTCCCCCCGGTCGTACCTTATCGAGTGTGGCACAAGCTGTGGAGGGACCAGGGTGGTATCCACAGGAAGGGTTTGCCCCTGGTGAGGAAAGTCCTGTGAACTCCCAAAAAGGCTGCCTCACCGTGGGTCTCGCAGAGATGCAGATCTCAGCCCCTCTGCCCACAGGGGGAATCCTATGGCAGCGTTGCCACTTGGGATCCAGTAGTTGCCATTGTGGGGTCACCAGTAGGAGTCTGTACGCCACTCTCTGCCAAGGAGGTCTGCATCTGTGGTCCTGCTCAGAGGGAGGTCACCATGTTAAGGTCCGGCATGTGGCCGGTATCTGCCATCCGCGATGATATGCTGACCCGGACTTGTATCGGGTGCTGGAGCTGCCAAAGGAACGGCAATACCCTCCTGATCACTCCCGCGTCAGTGCGGCCTCTCAGCCGATGTGAGCCCAGTGGCTGGCATGGAGAGCAGCGCGGCGATCTGCCTCCCTACGAGATCTTAGCGGCTGTGGGTGGAAGAGCCGG
This sequence comes from Lissotriton helveticus, assembly GCF_964261635.1. NCBI lineage: Eukaryota > Metazoa > Chordata > Amphibia > Caudata > Salamandridae > Lissotriton > Lissotriton helveticus. The sequence continues at coordinate 389,821,524 of NC_136058.1, read as the reverse complement.
CCACTCTCGACTCTCTGGCGGACACCTTGAACCACGTCACCAGTATATCCCTGGCTGCCCTGCCTTGCCCCACGCACCGGACAGGTGCCGTGGAGTCACCCGCACCACTAGGGGATCTTCGCTCCCGCCAGTACTTGTGCAGCTTAGTCCACTAGTGCGGCATCTAGGTGGGAACAGGGGCGAGAATCCGGTCCCTCTGTCTCAATCGTCTCTTCCGGTTGCTGTAGCAGTGCCACTCGGCTCTCAATGGATGTCCGGCACTCCCCTCTATCGTGGGGTGGTGAATGCCATTTTGTGGTGAATGCTGGACACAGGAAGCGAGCTGCGCGCCGGGTACCAGACCATGGTTTTGGTAATCTGCTACGCTCAATGTGTGCCCCGTATGATCAGCATGCCGGCTGCCTGAATTTCAACCAAAAAGACGCCAAAGAACTGCAAGTAGTTGTTCAGGATCCGAGCGTGGACCAGGAGCCGAGACAAATTCTGTCTGGTCGGCCATCTTGCCCGGCCTGCCCCTACAGTTTACTTTTAAAGGGCCTTTTGAAAACCTTTCCGAAGGTGCCCTGAGGTCACGGAGGCCAGCAGTAAACACAGAAGATGGCCGCAGGAGCAGAGGTAGTGAATACGTATTCACTATGTATGCTCCTGCGGTAATCTTCTTTGTTTAATGCTGGATGTGGAGACTGCAAGACAAGGTCCGTGGGCCGCCATTGAAGGCCTGCAGGGCCGCTGGTAGTCCGCACGCCGTACTATGAGTACCAGGGATATAGGGGCTAAAAATAAAAGTCTGTCAGTACTAATGCTGAATTGAATTAACATATTTTATCTTTTTAAAAATATAAATGACTTTAACGTTACAATTATGCAATTATACATATGATTAAAACATAATTATTAGTTTATTATAAAATGTTAACGTTTACATTTTTTTGTACATTATGACTTTAATTTATACAAAAATAATGCCCTCAATTTAAATTCATTTCATACGTAAATTTAAATCATTTTTACTACATAATAGACATTTTTAACTTTAGAAGGGATTTTCTTTAAGCCTTTAACAAAAATAGTTTTAATGTCATTTAACATATATAAATAATCCAAATTTAATTAAAACTTAAGTTAATTATGTAGCATTTTCAACATTGGGTCTACATTTCACACGGAAATACCTGAGTTGTGATAATTTTACTGCTCACCGCTACATGGAGTGGAGGGTTGGACTCTGTTGATACAGCCCAATAAGGTGCCGATATTTGTGTGCTTTGCCTCAGTATTGTTGTACTGTTCTTGAAACATGAAACCAATTAATAAATGTATTTGAAAAAATGGCCTACATTTAAAATACAATTTTACATTTAACATTAAAATATTTGTACTATTTTTTTTTTAAAGTTTGATAAAGGTTTGAAATATTTCCCGTAGGAAAGTGGTCCTTTTCCTGTAGTCCGGCAACCCATGGTGGTCTGCGGAGCCTAATCAGGGGGTCTGTGACTGCTCAGAATATGAAATAATATTAACAGATCAATAGTGTATAGATTAAGAATCAAAATGTAATATTGAACATTTAAAATCGTTCTGTAAATGTGAAGGAATTTGAAATTGGAATTTAAAAATTAAGTTGGTATCCTACGATTGAATCATGGGAACAGTGCAAATGCATCAATCAATCAAAGCATTTACATCAAACAGATTATAGTATGGATGATGAGTGGTCTAAATTGAATAAAGAAAAGCTCCATTCCTCCCACAGTTTGAGTTTTCCTTTTTATTTGTTAGTGAAGTAAATAAAATATTTAATCATGTGTGTATTCTGTATTTTTTTGGCCGCGTTTGCAGATCTAAAGTAGCCTGGGAACATTTACCCAATTGATTAGAGAGGGGCCAGGAGTCACCCCCCAGGACAGGCTCATGCCTGGCTTAAATGTGGCATGTCAAGGCTCACACTTCAAAACACTTTTGGGACCTGCTGAAGATCAGAAGAGGACTGGACCTGCTGTCTGGAACCCGAGACCAGCACCTACTCCCTTCTGTACCCAGGACAAAGAAGTGGATTCCCAGGGTCAATTGGCTGAACTCCTGTATGGCTACAGAAAGACATCAAGCTGCCAAAGAATTTTTCCTGGAAGTTCCCAACTGAACAGTGGCATCTGGACTCAAACTTAATCCTGCTCTGTGCCTCTTCCTGACAAACTGTTTGTCTCTAAGTGCCTCCTGTGAGGTGCTACGGGCTTTAGAAGTGTACTCCTGTGGTTGATTGGGATTGAAAAAAAACAAAGGGCCTGATTTATATGTTGTCAGTAAGAATACCCTGTTGCAACAGCCACGGAATATCCTTACTGCCAACATAATGTCCCCCCGCCTGACCATAGGTTTAGCTACGGCCATGAATACCCTGTCACACCATAGCCAAACCTCTTCAAAGGCCTGACAGAGTAAGGATCATCAGAGAAATGGCTGTATATCTGCCCTCCCAATCAAGGTGGGCAGACATATTGCCATTTTTAGGTCTAGCCTAGAGCAGCGCACAAGTGCTGCTAGGAGATGACCTCTTGGAATCGGGCTGTACTTTTTCGAAAACTCGTGCATGTACTGCACTGTTTCCAATGAGCACTCGTGCATGTACGGCATCCACCTTGCGGGAGCGTGGCAGTGGCGCCATGTGTTTCCAATTATCGTACCCGCGCTTGTTTACATTTGCTTGTCTCGCAGTCGCGTTAATTGGAAACAGATGGCGGTTGTGTTCACTTTTGCGCCCGCACGTTTCTTTTAACTTTGATGCTTATTCTTACAAATCAATCCCACTGAGACAACTGCTCTCACAGTATTTTAGGCGCCGTCAGTGTAAAGGTTGCTGTGAAACAGCCTCAAATAAAAGTATTCGTTGAAACTGATGAGACTTTCCTCTTGAAAATGGTTAAAGTTTACTGGGATTTCTACTTCAATTTTTGATAAAATGTTTGTTGGTCAAATGTGGCTGTCTCGTTAAATAAAAGTTATTTAAAAGCTTTCACCACAAGGTGAAGTGTTGGCTTCCCACAAGCGCCGCCTCCAAGAAGTCGGCTACCTGACCGAAATGTGCCCCCATCTCCTCCCGAAAATCCCTGATACCGCCCCCATTGGACTCAGGATCACAGCTCCACACTTTTTTCATGCACGTCGAGCACTGCTCTCTATCAACCCAAAGTGCATTAAACATCTAATAAAAAGAGATTTTAGGAGTGTAACTCCCTTACCGTGACTAGGAAGAAGGGTCCCTATTTGGACAAAGGTACCTTCCTCTGCCAACTTGTGACCTCCGTTTCTAACAGTTTGATAGGCAAATATTTTTACAATTTGGCTATATTACTTTGTTGCTACTGCATAAATACTTTTCACATTGTCCTAAGTACCATAGATACTATAGCTCTGCCATAGCTAATAAGGGGTTGAGTTCAGGTTAATTTAATGACTTGAAAGGTTTACCCTGATGGGGACTGTTATTATTTCTTGAAGTAGGCAGTCACCCAGCCCAAACAAAACCCTGATTTCTCACAGAGCCCCGTTTTCTCTGAATTTTTCAAGTTTCTTGGTTTCCTTTCCTTCAACATATGTCTCATCTTTCTCTCAGTATGTTATTACTTTCTGCGTCTCTTCTTTCTCTTAGAGCCCTTTTTCTCTGTCCCTTCTTTTGCTCTGTGCCTCTTCTTTCTCGTTGTACCCATTAAAATTGTTTGTGCCCCTTATTTCACTCAGTGCCCGTTCTTTCTCTATTTGTTGCATCTTTCTCTCACTGCCCTTTTTTTTATCTCAGTGCCCTGTTTCTCTGCCTCAACTTTCTGGCAGTGCTCCTAATTACGTTTTGCACCTTTTCTTTTTTCAGGGCAATCCCGCCATCACTAAAACGACTCACCAGCCCTAGACCTTTGTAGCTTTTTCTACATCACAAGGAGAAAGTACTCCATCAACTATGCTGTGTTGGACTCCTTGTGTTGAAATTAGAGTTGGGGCTCAGCTGGGGGTGAGGGTGGTGGAGGGTGGTGGAGGGTGGTGGAGGGAGGTGGAGGGAGGTGCACATTTGTCTAGGGGCAAGCACAGATGACTAATGTGCAGCTCTCATATGCCAGGCACAGCCTGCTGTGAGAACATAATCCCATCATATGAGTAGCTCTTTCAGTATAGTCCTCTGTCCTGGGGTGGGTGTGTGGGACTGGCTAGTTAGAGATTTTTTGGGGTTGTCAGTCTCAGAGGGTCATCACCAGATTCCCACAAAATACAGATTCAGATAATGGCCTTAGCATCTCTTAAGTTAGACTTTGAAAGACGTTCTGACAGAAGATCTGGATATGTGGATTCACTTGCAGCTGAATATGAATTGAGTCATACTACACTGCCTTGGTTGCTTGTGAATGTCATTGGTGTAACAGCAGAAGACAGACACATAGAGTGGGCTGCATTGGTTAAGTCTGGGCATCATTGGTGGAATAGTAAAAGGCCCACAGATGAGGCACACTGGCCATGCGTTGTGTGAATGATGCTGCTGAAGTAACAACAGTGGCTGAATGTGTGAAGCTGAAGGTCTTTAGCAGAGCTGTGCTTGAGTCTTAGATACTCAATGATTGCGCTCGTGGTGAGCTGTAGGTTGGAGTTGAGAGCACTTGAAGAGCTGTGGCTCAGCGCTGACATATTGAATTCATGGTGGTCAGGATTAGAGTGTGTTGGGAGATATGGGAGTGCCGGGTTTGAGGCGGACTTGCTGAGCTGTCAAGCGGTTTTAATACTGGAGGGATTGTTGTATTGCAAGTCATTAGTGGGATACACTGCCGGGGCTGTGTGTCTTTATCAGTTTGTGAACATCAGGCTGTTCTCTAGGACTGCATAGTGAGAAGCTCATGGCATACATCAGAGTGATTAATCTCCAAGGTGAGCTATTGGAAGGGATTGAGCTGTGTGTGAGTCTCGGTGTAGGAATAGGAAGGGGTTCTCCAGAATTGTGCTGCTATGTTGGAGCTTTCATTATTAGTGCATGAATAGCATGGGGTGATATAGTGCAAAGCTGGGATGTACTGACTGCTGTGCGTGTTGGCGTGCTGGCATGGCAGGTGGTACATCAGGATTGGGTTGAGGTGACCTGGCAGAGCTGTGTTAGCCTCAGTGCTGAAATAGTGTTGGATACCCGAGGTCTGAATGTGTGTGTGTGTGTGTGTGTGTGTGTGTGTGTGTGTGTGTGTGTGTGTGTGTGTGTGTGTGTGTGTGTGTGTGTGAAAAAAGGTTGTGCTGCAGGGCATGATTGGGGTGCATTGGCAGAGGTGTGTATTTTGGAGAGCAGGGATTACATCACGCAATGACTGAGTTGCATTGGCATCGGTATTTGTGTATCAGTGCAGGAATAGCAGAGAATGATGTTGACAGAGCTATGTGCTGGTTGTAGTGCATGAAGTGCTGCCGAGCAAGATTCACATGCACCGGCCAGCTGTGTATAAATCTCTCTGCATGATTAGCAGGAAGGACTGCAGGGCGGGATTGAGGTTCATTGGCGCAGCTGTTTGGGCATGATTAGCAGGAAGAGCTGCAGGGTAGGATTGAGGTGCACTGGCACAGCTATACGTTTCTGTGCATGGCAAATCTGTGGGTGAGATTCACTCAAGGAGCAGCAGGAGGTGCTGCGGAGCAGGATTAGGGTGCACAGGCCCAGCTCTGATTCTCTATCCCCGAGTAGGAGGGTGTGCTGCAGGACATGTTTTATGGTGCACTAACACAGCTACAGGGTAGGCTCCATGCTGAATTTCCAGCACTGCCAATGATGGCACCACGATTAGCTCCTTAGAAAGCACACAGCCCTCTCTACCAGTTCAAATTGCTACAACCCCACCCAGGAAACCAGTTCCCTCCAGCAAGACTCCCATCAGTTCTTTGTTCTAACTTACTCCCACCATCCACAATCCTACTTCTGCCCCACTTTTCTTTCCTCCACCCTCTGCAGTCTCCTTCTTTCCCTTCCCCTCTAACCCTTTTATACTTTCACACTTTTTTTTCTTGATACTGCCTATCTGTTCCCACTTCTTCCCCTCAAACATATCCTTCCCCAACTCCCTTTCCTTCTGCCCTGTTCTCTGCCACCCTGTTATTTCTGTAGTGTCCCTCTTCCCTAACCCTCCCTTTCCTGACCTTACCCCTTCTCAAGGCTTCTCGCAAAACCCTCCTCTCTTCTCTCCTAGCACACTTCTTCTTTCACCCTCCCTTTCCTGACCTTACCCCTACCTATCTCTCCCCTAGATTTCTTCTACCCCATCTTGTTTCCTTCTGTCCTACACCCTACATGCTTTCTTCTTTCTTTACCCTCTTTCACATTTCTCAAGGCTTCCCATAAAACGCTCCACTCTTTCTCTCCTAGCACACTTCTTATTTATCACTCTCTTTTATGCTCTCTCCTCTATCCCATTCCTTTTGTCTCTTCATTCACTCCTTTCACTCTCCTCCCTTCTACTCCTTTACCTGCTCCCCTGCTCCTAGTTCTTCTGGTGCTCCTTTCTTCCTCCAGCTACCTCATCCCTTCATGAATTCCATTCTCTTCCTCCCCCCTTTTGGCCCTCTGCTCAAACTTGACTTATCTCCCCATCATCGCACTCCACCAGTCTCCACCTCTGTGCTCTCCCTTCCAACCCTTCCATTGGCCTCATGAATCTTACCTCTCTCTATACTGTCAGTCCGTGCTCTATCAGCATAGGAGACACCAACTGGGTGCCACTTGTCCGTGGCTTTTCCTCCACCTTCTGGAGGAGTAATATCCTGGTCATTGTGGTGTTACTCTTCTGCCTGGGTCCTTAGTGGCCTTAGTCCTAGAGGTTACACACCTAGATGCCGTTATTACAATCCATTAGAAAAGCAAATCGAATTAGCATTCCCTTACTTCTACTACTTTACACTTCTGAAAATGATGACTTCATTCTTGATTCAGCTTTTTAATATTTGTTTTTTAATATTTGTGCTTAATAACTATTTAATTTTAATCCTGCAGGTGACTTGAAGTATGGACAGACAAAGCAAGACAGTGCAGCAAAACCTCAAAGCATAAGGATGCGAATTTTGAGAAAGTAAGGACGGCCCTGAGCTCTGAGTTTGCAGCAATTTGTAAAAGCAGGTGTGGGAACTGGGAACTGAAAAAAAACTACTAGGAGTGCAACTTATTTCTCTAATTCTACACATTTTATTTTGCTACACAGAGCTGTAAAGTACAAAGATATGGAACATTTAACTGAAAAGCTTCTTAAATGCAAATCAGATTCCAATTAACACGAACACTAATTGCAATAATATTTTCACTCCGTTGGATGTGTTGTTTTTTACAAGATGACGATGTAAATCAGAGAAAAGTAATATCCATGCAAAATAATTTTAAAAATAAATTAATATCTATTGCAAATTCAGTCTGATGACCTGTCTTGTAGGACCTAACTGAGCAAAAACAAATCCATGCAAAAGAGCGTCAGAAATATTGTCAGAAAACACAGTAACCTCCATGTGAGAGAATACGCATCTGGCTGAAGACTCTTATGATTAATACAATAACAAAAAATACACACTCTTATTAAAGAAGTTATTGTAAAAAGGTATTTTGTGTATTTCAGCAAACCATAGGCACTGAGATTTAAAGCATCCTCTTTTAGTGCTACAACATCCGCCTGTTCTTCTTTGATTCTGGATATCAGAACGCAACATACTATATTAATGTTTTAAGACAATTATGAACAGTCTATTTGAGAGGTTAATGCTGTACATTATCTAAACATCCCATGACACTGGAATCAGCATCAGTCTTACAATGGCATGCATGCAAGACAAAACCCAACTTGGGGACATTAACTCAAGAAAGAAATATTATATGTACACTGATTGTGGGAAAATCTTTAGTTGTGAAGCCAGTATCCCTCAACATGGAAGAACCCACACTGTGGAAAATTCTGATCAGTGCTCTGCATACCAGAAAAGTGCCAGTAATAGCATAAATCTTATTTACCATGAGGGCACCCACACTGGACATGAACTTAATCAGTTTTCTGAAGGCCAGAAAAGTGTCAACTATGGAATCAATTTCACTCACAATGAGAATACGCACACTACGCAAAAACCTTATCAGTGCTCTGAGTGCCAGAAAACTTTCAGTTACAAATCCACTCTTGTTCAACATGAGAGAGCACACACTGGAGAAAAGCCTTATCAGTGCTCCAAATGCCAGAAAAGGTTCAGTTATAAATCCTCTCTTGTTCAACATGAAAGAACGCACACTGTAGAAAAGCCTTATCAGTGCTCCGAATGCCAGAAAAGGTTCAGTTATAAATCCACTCTTGTTCAACATGAAAGAACGCACACTGGAGAAAAGCCTTATCAGTGCTCCAAATGCCAGAAAAGCTTCAATTATAAATTTTGTCTCACTGACCATGAAAAAACACACACTGGGCAAAAACCGTATCAGTGCTCTAAATGCCAGAAAAACTTTAGTTACAAATCCTGCCTCACTAAACATGAGAGAATACACACTGGGGAAAAGCCTTTTCAGTGCTTCCAATGCCAGAAAAGGTTTAGTTCCAAATACACTCTCCTTCAACATGACAGAACACACACTGGAGAAAAACCTTATCAGTGCTCTGAATGCCAGAAGAGCTTCAATCACAAAGCCAATCTTACTTCCCATGTGCGAACCCACACCGGAGAAAAACCTTATCAGTGCTCTGAATGCCAGAAGAGCTTCAATCACAAAGCCAATCTCAATTCCCATATGCGAACCCACACAGGAGAAAAACCTTATCAGTGCTCTAAATGCCAGAAAAGCTTTAGTTATAAATTCAGTCTCACTCAACATGAGAGAATACACTCTGGAGAAAAACTTTATCAGTGTTCTAAATGCCAGAAAACCTTTGTTTACAATTCCAGTCTCATTCAACATGAGAGGACGCACTTTGGAGAAACACTTTATCAGTTCTCTAAATGCCAGCAAAGCTTCAGTAAGAACACCCTCCTGACTTTACCTGAAATAATGTACACTGGACAAAAGATGTATCAGTGCTCTGAATGCCATAAAAGTTTCAATCGTAAATTCTGTCTCACTGAACATGAGAAAACACACACTGGACAAAAACCTTATCAGTGCTCTGAATGCCAGAAACGCTTTAGTTACAAATCCAGCTTCACTAAACACGAGAAAATGCACACTGGGGAAAAGCCTTTTCAGTGCTTCCAATGCCAGAAAAGGTTTAGTTCCAAATGCACTCTCCTTCAACATGACAGAACACACACTGGAGAAAAACCATATCAGTGCTCTGAATGCCAGAAAAGCTTCAATCTCAAAGCCATTCTTACTTCCCATGTGCGAACCCACTCTGGAGAAAAACCTTATCAGTGCTCTGAATGCCAGAAACGCTTTAGTTACAAATCCAGCCTCACTAAGCACGAGAGAATGCACACTGGGGAAAAGCCTTTTCAGTGCTTCCAATGCCAGAAAAGGTTTAGTTCCAAATGCGCTCTCCTTCAACGTGACAGAACACACACTGGAGAAAAGCCTTATCAGTGCTTTAAATGCCAGAAAAGTTTCAATCGTAAATTCAGTCTCACTGAACATGAGAAAACACACACTGGGCAAAAACCTTATCAGTGCTCAGAATGGAAGAAAAACTTTAGTTACAAATCCAGCCTCACTAAACACGAGAGAATGCACACTGGGGGAAAGCCTTTTCGGTGCTTCCAAAGCCAGAAAAGGTTCAGTTCCAAATACACTCTCCTTCAACATGACAGAACACACACTGGAGAAAAGCCTTATCGGTGCTCTGAATGCCAGAAAAGCTTCAATCTCAAATGCAATCTTACTTCCAATGTGCGAACCTACACCGGAGAAAAACCTTATCAGTGCTCTGAATGCCAGAAAAGCTTCAATCTCAAAGCCAATCTTACTTCTCATGTGTGAACCCACACTGGACAAAAATCCTTATCAGTGCTCTAAATGCCAGAAAAGCTTCAATTATAAATTCAGTCTCACTAAACATGAGAAAACACACACTGGCCAAAAACCTTATCCGAGCTCCGAGTGCCAAAAAAGCTTCAATATCAAGTTCCATCTCATTCAACATCAAAGAACGCACACCGGAAAAAAGCTTTATCCATGCTCGGAATGTCCAAAAAAGCTTCAGTGACAAATCCCGTCCTATTCACCATGAGAGAATACATACTGGAAAAAATGTATCTATGCCCTGAATGCAAGAAAAGCTTCAACTTACAAATCCAGTCTCACTAAACATGAGCAAATGCACACAGGCGAAAAGCCTTATCACTGTTCTGAAAGTCAGAAAAGCTTTGGTCAGAAGTATCTTCCCAACCACCTTGAGGAAGGAACACACACCTGGCAAAATGTTTAAGTTTCATGAGTGGCAGAAAAGTTTCTAACGCTCACTCAAACTTGCTTTTCACAAGACAAAATGTATTGTAGTTTGTGCAGCAGGATTAATTAAGAAAAGCTTGTAACATATTCCAGAAACGCTGCAAAGATTGTTGCTAACATAAAAGCTCTACAGAAATGTCAGTTTGACAATACATCAAATTTCTGCTAAGTTAGCAATTAAAGTCATTTGCAATTGCCATGGTTAACAGTTTTGTGTTTTTTTTTTATAATGTCATGTTTCTATACCTAATTTTAATCTTGTGAAACAGTACCGCTGGGGCAGATTCAATAAGATTTGTGGCCTGATTGAGATGTTGCTCACTGTGTCCCAACTCTGTTGCTCTTTTAAGTACAGAAGCTGAATATATGACTCCCTCCTCAGTGTGTCTGACAGCCATTGGCCGACACTGGGCAGGGGTATAAAGGACCGTCTTGTGCTTCGCACCTGAGATATTCCTTTATTTCATTTTTAGTTTGGGCGGCTTGGGAAGAGCATCTAGAGAAGCCTGATCTTTTTTGATCTCTTTGTAATGACAATCGATGTACAGGGCGATTATGACATATTATGTAAAGTGAAAGTAATATAAGGCGATGGGCTCATTTCAGCATCCATGCTCTGGGGACATATCTTAGCCCCCAAACACTGACTGTCTTGGGAGAGGTACCATTCGAAAGGGATGAATATCCCCTGTTGAATTGTATCTCTGTCCAGTGGATCCCTGCTTGGGAATCACCACATGAGAGCGATCACCAAGTAGTAATCCACACAATAAATACCAGGACTATGGAGTAAAAGCCCCTTAGGCAAGGCTTATGCTCCCTTTGAAACTCCAACAGAATGCAGGCTTCCTGCTCCCCTGAGGAGTAGATTGGGGTGAGACCCGATCTGCCCCTCTCTGGGGTGGCAGAATGTCCACTAGACATCAGGGAAACACAAATAATGTAAAAAAAGGTATGGGTGGAGTTTGGCTACGCCCCATCCCAAAAAGGTGCAAACAATCCCTCACAGGGGTGGCAGATTGGAGTTTTGTCTCACTCTACCTCCGGTTGGCGGGTGGGGGCATTGAAAAATCCCACTAGACACCAGTGAAAAAAAAACAAAGGGGTACCCACCATGGGCTTGGTCATGCACCCACTCCAAAAAGTCACAACATTCAACCCCTTGGGGGTGAATACCCCCAATCTATCCCCCAGGGGCAGAATGGGGCAAACAGTCTTTCCGGACAGATTGGAGGCTTGCCCACTAAACAACCTTTAATTCAAGGTAGCCCCAAACAAACAAGGAGTGAGCAGCCTACCGTGTCATCGAGCCATACCCCCACCCCAGAAGGGACAATAGTGTCTTCCTGTTCCTTTGAGGGCAGCTAGAAAGGTTGTCCCTATTGGAGAAGTTGCCCCAAATCTGCACCTGGGGTATAGAAGGCCACTAGACACTAGGGATTTTGCATTTGGGACAAAAGAAAGGGATACAGGCTTTGCACTCTCGCTTTGGCCACAACCCCAGGCCAAAAGGGACAAATAAGTCATTCTGGCCCCCACCCCACAGTGGCAGACATGGAGTTTGCCCCTAATTTGCCCCTGTGTTGGGCTGAAATCCCACAATACACCAAGGAATTTAAATTGCTGCCAAAACAAAAGGATCCTGTAGTCTACCCTGGCACCAAGCCATACCCCTGCCGCATAAGGAGCAATAGTGTATTTCTGTCTTCGGGGAGCAGATAAGAAGGTTGTCCCAATTGCGGCGGTTGCCGCAAATCAGGCCCACCGGGATTTTGTAGGTTGGGGTTAGAAAGCCAACTAGACACCAGTGATTTTTCAATTGAGGCAAAAGAAATGGATGCAGGCTTTGCACTCTGGCATTGATTGCTCCCCTCCAAAAGGGACAAAGAAGTCTTTCTGCTCCTCGTTCCCCCAGCGACAGACCGGGAGTTTGCCTCTGTAATGGGCAGAAAGCCCACTACACCAGGGAAATCAAAATGCTACCAAAACAAACAAAATGAGGGTGTCAAAGTATGTTCATTTCAGTTAATAAAAACGATAACATTTTCTACAAGGAAGCACAATTAACCCGTTTACCGCGGCGGTTAGCACGGAAGGGAATAATATGCTAAAATCATTATTTCTTTCTTAGTATTTTCATGTAGTTAGAAGTCAATGCACTAGTATGCAACAGTACTTATATTGACACAGGATAACAGCGAGTACAATAATGTAACAAAAGATCATAAATCAATATGGAGAAAAACGTGGCATGTATGCAGACCAATTATTACAGCCCCATAACAAGTGAGGTAGGCGAAGTCAATACAGTCCCCAGGGTGATGCTATAGGTAAAGAAATAGATAAAACAATATAAACAATTAACAACTTAGAACATACATAAAAAATCTGGGGGTCCTGGGGTGGCAGCAGAACCACAATAGTGTGGTCCACAAACAAACAAGAGGTAAGGACACCTAGGGGAAGCGTTGGGGATATCTGTGTAGCCGTGTATGAGTTTCCGTACTCCGATGAAATCATTAATACAGATGATAATAAAAAAGATCATAATTTCTCGCAGTGTCTCATAATATAGCCATATTTCCAGATTAAAGTGTGAGCTATTAATGTAAATTTTGCTGAAAGTGCAATGCAGCAAAATTATAAACAAGTCTACAGTATCACCACATCCAAATTTAATTTCCTTAGCAGTACAATTTTAAAATGATGCAAAAGAGCGCTACCGCATTCAGATTTTCTTATTGCCTTAGTCAGTAGCAGATAAAATAGAAATATTGCAAATTTCGTAAGAAAGTACAGAAACATTGAAATGCTCGGCTAGTGGAGGTAATATCATTGTCTCGCACAGTATATTAATTTATTCCAGCCGTGTTTCCAACTGAAATTACAAATACAAAAGTTGCAAGCTAGTGCAAATAGTCCCTGCACATCCGTATGTTTTGTTTACTTGGCAACAATAAAAATATGAGTGCAAATACCACGAGGAAGGGCAGAAATGGTAAATTTGTTGGCTGATTGAGGTAGTGTCATCTCTCTCTCACAGTGTCTTGTGTTATTCAGCCATGGTTCCAAGTCAAAATCCAAAGGTGTGAGTGCAAAGCTTGCTAAAAGTGGAAAAGTGTTAATGCAAATCTCGCTAAAAGTGCAATGCAGTAGAATTGAACATGGTACAAATAGTATCTCCACGTCCATACATTCTGAATTCCTTGGTCAGTGAATGATGATGCATGAAGGGCAGTCAGTGGGATTGTAAGCTTATACAGAGTTCGCCACATCCATGCATTCATAGTAGCGGGGACCGTGTTACAGCCACATTAACAGCAGTTCAAGTTGTTTATCTGCAAAAAAGTAATCGGGCCTTTTGCTGCCTGTAACTTCTCAGCTTTTATGATGAATTTTATGAAGGCTGCTATTAATATGGGGCGATTCACTCGTCATGCAAAAAAGTAGCGCATGTCGACATGATCTGATACCATGCTGGTTAAAGACTATTTGCAGCATAACCTTGCATTCGGTTAACAGCATGGAGCAATGGATAGATTAGGAGTCTAGCTTTCTTCATGTAGGTTGCAAAGTCTGCACTTGGTGTTGAGAGATTTCGGAAGCCATATAGGGATATAATCAGTTGTTTGGCACAGGTCAAGGCACAAATGGAGTTGCTTGTTTTTGTAAAAAGATATCAATTACATTGTTAGATCTAGCTGTTGGCGGGGATGCTTGTAGGAGCCAATGATTGACCGTGCATGTCTTCTTTTGCTGAACACTTTTTGTCCCTGTTCTATGATAGCCTCTTTATTTGCTTGTTTAGGGTGGCTTTAAAACAGTTGTGGGGTAGTGACAGGACCCGTAGCTCTTTTGCATTCCAATTGTTCCGTGTGACCTGAGCTGTTTGTGTTTGTCCTTGAGCCAGCTTAAATGTCTTCCCATATCAGGCACTTTAATGTGACTTGATCTAAGAGTCTTAACAGCAACATGTACTTGAGTATGGAGTCTTTTAGTGCTAATTCTTGCCTGCTCAGGCCAAATTTTAGCCACATCTTGGATGGTGGAAAAAGAGGCAGAATACCTTGCTTTGTGAAGAATGAAGACATGTCCAGAACTGTCCTGGGAAGGCTTCTGTATCAAAATTAATTGTTGGGATGAACTTGACTTTTATTTTTATTAGAAGCGGCAGGAAAGTCTGGCTTTGCAATTTGCAATGTAATGATTGGATCAGGGAGGAAATGTTTGGCTTGGCAGTTAAAATGTAATCGATATGACAAGAGATCCTGTAGCCAGCTGCCGAGGTATGTATAGGACAGGCTTCTCGAGACCCAAAACAGGCCTCCAGGAGAGTGGGAGGTTAGAAAACCCACAAGACACCGGGGATTTTGCATTTGGGGCAAAAGAACTTGATGCAGGCTTTGCACTCTGGCATTGGCCACACACCCACCCCAAAAGGGACAAACAAGTCTTTCTGGCTCCCCAGCAGCAGCCAGGGAGTTTGCCCACAGTTTTTCCCTGTGGTGGGCAGAAAGCCCACCAGACACCAGGGAATTCAAAATGCTACCAAAACAAACAAAAGGAGGGTGTTGTCTACCCGGCACAAAGCCATACCCCTGCTCAAGAAGGAACAATAGTGTCTTTCTGCTGCCCTGGGTGGGAATGCGAGGGGGGCAGATAAGATGTTTGTCCCAGTTGGGAAGGTTGCCACAAATCAGGCCCAAAGGGGGTGTTGCTGGGGGTAGAAACCCATTAGATGCCAAGGATTTTGCATTGGGGTCAATAGAAAGGGGTGGAGGTGTTGCACTCTGGCATTGCCAAACCTCCTCCCCGGAAGGGACAAGCCAGTCTTGCTGCCCCCCATGGGCAGATAGGCCACTGTATGGTAGTATTTTTTATTATAAATGCCCTCTGAATCACATGCTAGTAATGGTACCCACAAATTCAGAGATGTGCAAATAAGCACTACTTCTGAATTCAGTATCTGGTGTACTTTTCAGAAACACAATTATGAGGTACAATTCAGTTGTTTGCTCTGGGCTCCTTTAAAAAATGTATAGCTTCTAGGATCACCCATGGATTTCACACCGGTTTCTGCCACAAACTGGAAGCATGGTTAAAGAACAAAAATTAGGGAAAGTGGGCTACCTCTTTGAAAAATGCCAAATCTGTGGTAAACACCTGCCTAAGTAGGTGATCTCTTCATGGACAGCTGCACATCCACTGTGATTGATGAAGGATTTGGGATGTTGAGTGGCATGACTTCTGATCTTCTGATTTCTTCGTGTTGGCCCACTAGTTGTGCAAAGATGATGATGCAAAACGCTTTTTCCTGCATATGCTGGTGTGTGTGAGATTTCAGCTAACAAATCTTCACTGAACAGATTACAAGTAGTCCAAAATACCGTGGCTCGCCCGGTCTCTAATACTCCTCCCCGAACTGCCTCCCTTCCTCTCCTCCACCAACTGCACTGGCTTCCAGTGCGTAAGTGGATCAGATTCAAGATTTGCTGCTTTGTGCAAAGGGCTAAGTTACCTGGCAGAAAAATTCACTAAATATCTGCCATCCAGGCCTCTACGTTCACGGAGTAAGTCTCTACTCCTTGTTCCATGCTGTAAAAAATTGCGTTTAGGTGGAAAAGCTTTTTCCACCTAGCCCCCCTCTACTGGAACCAACTCCCTAGCCATCTACGGCAATGCCCAGATCACCTACAGTTCAGAAGGCTCCTCAATACTGTACTGTTTTAACCTGTAACCTGGCCGGCTGCAGAATGTCTATAGCGCAGAGATACCCCGTGAGGGGTTGATTTGGATGCTTTATAAACAAATTAATATCAAATATCTCTTGGCTTCCTCGTATTAGGATTCCTGCTGGTTTAGACCAGTCCACCAATTTGTAGATCCCCTTCCTCTCTTTTCCCATGCAAGGACCTCTTACCTAACTCAAATGATGGACACATCAACACTGTAGAAACCAATATAGGACCCCTATAGCATCATGAACACAAATGAAAGATTCAGTAGCATAACTTTAGGATAGCAAGCCTACTGAAATTGAAGAATGACTCAGATGCACTATGAAGTAAATGGGGAAACCATCTTGGAAGAGTACTATTTCTCCCACAGTACCTCACAGAAACATCCCCCATCCCTAATAAGTCTGACCCTTTTCTTTGTACATCCATGCATTACAATCTTAGTCTCATCTGACTCCCACCCTCACTCCTCCCCGATGGCACGTCTGCCTTAATTCATCTTACTGTCTATTCAGCACTTATCTGTTCCCGGATATATTCACACTTAGACATTTTTAACTATGTTGTTCATCTAGATGACTTATGATAAGTTCTTATACCCCTTCCACACTGAGCTTCTATTAAGCTGCATTCCACCTTGGCTTGCTCTGGTGAATCCTATCTCCCTCACACTCTCCAGACCCCCGACCTTCGCCCCATTGACCTCTATTTAATCATTTGCTAACTTTTACAGCGACCTGTCTGTATCTTGATTCAACCCGCATTAGGTGCATCTGGCAGAGTCCTGACTCGCTGCCTCTCGATCTAACACTGAATCTTTTCCCCTCCTCTCTTCACCCCCCACTCTCCCTTTAGCCTCTTGCAGCATGTCCCTGATATTGATCATCCAACAAGTACTGACACCAAACTGGAGCCATCAAGCCGATATGCCTATACAATTTGGTACCCCCCCAAAATCTAACAAACAAAGCAGCCATGAGTTTTAAACATAGGCTTCTAAAATCTCACCCAGAGACCCTGTTCTCTGACCCTTACTTCTCCATGAACAAAGGAACCATAACAAGTGACCTTATCCTTTGCACAAAGAGAATAGCTCAACGGAGGAAAACCCTGTTCTCATTTCTCTCGATCTCCACTTGCAGGAAAACTCTGCATGGTCTAAGAGATTGGTTACAGAGCAGAAACAATAATCACCATGTACATAATATTAATAATAAAGAAATTTATAAAAAGCGTAACCATGCAATCTCGGCGTGTCCTCGCGCTAAGTGAGAGGGGGTTGGCAATTACCACAGCAGTGCGCCACACGTTGCTAAGCAGTAAACAGGTATGTTTTGAGCAGCTTTTAGAATTCAGCTTCCGAGCTTTCTAGCCTTAGTGTTAGAGGGAGTTTATTCCAGTTCTGAGCAGCCAGGACCCGAAAAGAACGACCTCCCATTTTAGCCTTCTTTACCTTAGGGATTACCAACTGACCAGTCCTGCTGGATCTAAGAGACCTTCTTGGAACATACCTGGTGACCAAGTCTCTCAGATATGCCGGGCCAGCATTCTGGGAATGGGATCATCCTCACGTAAAATTGGACCACAACCTTGAATTATTTGAGGACATCTTTCCTCTGATCAAGAAAGCGGCAACGAGGACTGAATCCCTGCCCTTAGCCCTCCAATCTCTGTATGCAACTCTAATGTTTTAACATCACCTGAGCCCCCTGTCATTCATCTATATACTAGTCCACAACCGCACCTCACACCCAATTCAGCTCCTTCAAAATCTCCTGGCCTTAAAATTCATTACCCCACCCGCACTACACTGCCGTCACCCCCCAACACTCCTGCAACTTATGCCGTACCTGAAGTTTGAACCTCTAACTACACCTAGCGACCCATCTCCAGCTCCCCCCTCATATTTTAAGCACCTCGCCTTCTCCCTCTATCTCTGATCTTGCCTCCCCTCAAACCATTGTTCCCCTCTGCTGGATCCCCTAGGTCTAGGGTATTCAAGCTCCTTAAACCCCATCACCACCCTCCCACTTGCCCCCCTGCCCCATCCCCGATAACCTGTACACACTCCTCAGTAGACTCCAGACTTGAAGAGATCACACTTTCTCTACAATAACTCAAAGCTGACCTAAAAAGCCTTATTTGCTTTATCTTACAGTCACCATAGATCTGAATATGAACAGTCTTATTTGTGACCATTCTTCCAGCTCCCTCACCTTAAATTCCACACACCTCCCAACCAATGGGATCTCCCCTTCTCCGAAGCTCACACACCAGAGAAGGACAACTTTACCTTACCCAATGCAGACATACAGATGGACAGACCCCCCTATCGGACAAAGATATCCACTTGCTCCTCTGCTCATATGACCTATCACAACCCAATAACGATTCATCACTCCCTAATAACATGTCCAATCGTGCCCATACTCCAATCCATCCCTCCGAATCCACTTAAGGTAACAAGACCCAACCACAGAGTAGTTAAATTAGCACAATCTTAAGCGAGTTACCCTCACACAGACCACCCACGTTACTTCCAAATCCCATCTCAAATGCATTCTACTGAACTGTAGATTGGTCAGAAAACATGTGGTGGATAGTGCTGACCTAATCCTCTCACATGATCTTGACCGCCTAATCTTGACTGAAACTTGGTTAAATGAATCACCTACACCCATCCTTGGCATACTGCTCCCTTCTTACCATAGCCAGATCTGACAGACCTGGGAGAGGCATTGCCTGCATTTACCACAATAGCCTTTCTATGAAACAATCTCATTCCCCCATGTTATCCTCATGCGAATACCAATGTATTGATATCACGTGCAATAACAGACCAGTTTACAAACTGCACACGTTCTACCACCCAGTGTGAAGAGACAGGCCCCCTGCAATAGAATGCACGTTCCTTAAGACAGGCATCAATAAAAAAGTGCGAAGACTTAAGGCTGTAGTGTGGGCTGGACCTTGTTATTCACACTGTTAATAGGCCTATTAGAAGTTTAAATGCCATTTTTCCTTTTTGCTGCTTTTGCACACGACACTGCATATAACTTGTTGTAAGTTAGGCTGCTTGAAATGCTTCACATGAGACTGGCTTGTTTTTAGCATCCCTAGACTTACATCGTGACTCTAGTCTGCACACTGAGTACTAAAGCCTCCAAGGTTATCATAACAAGGTAGCTGTTGTCTGCGCTGATCGACTAACGTTCTAACCATAACATATATGCAGCTGCAAGCCGACGCTATCCTGGTGCCTATAATATCACAATGTAGTCATGATTTCGAGCACTTGGAAGATTTTCCTGTCCAGAGAGAAAGTGCTTTTGAAGAATCTGATGTGATTCATCCTTGCTGATCTTAGAGGTAAGGGGGTCCCCAAAACAAGCCTAAGAGACCTTCTTTAGTTTATAAAACATAATTCCTAGCTAGGGAGGGTGATTTACTAGGCACTTTAGTACCTATTTTCACCATCATTGTAATATGATTTCTTCTTTTGTGTTTTATGGAATTGTAACAATGCTGATCATATTATTTCTAAACATATGGCTGCTTATGTTAGCAAAGATACTACATCTAAGGGCACGTCATTAAAATAAACTTTTTAAACTTTCCGTGTCTCTTTTTTACTCCTGTTGTCGACTGGTATGAGAGTATAACAGAAGAGTGTTCTCGCTTCCCACCATTCCTGAGTATAATCTAAGTCGCATGTTCTGGGTTGTCTAATCATTGGTTCCTTTGCTATAGGATGAAGAGCTAATGTGACACTGATGCTAGCTGGTTAGGGTTTCTAAGCACTAAGGTAGGTTTTTTGGTACACCACAATCCACTGAGGTCCTGGGTCTCTGTGCACAGTTTCGTATAGGAGCAGAATCCTTGTGACAAGGCAACTGACTATTTATACATCAGCACAATATTTGCAACATAATTTGAAATAACCAAAGAATTATTTTTTTCTCAAAAATACAGAAACATGATTATTATTGCAAATGGATGCACATTACTAAGAAAACTCACTCGTGCTGGCTCACTCATGTCTGCATACACTCATCACTTCCAACCTTTCATTTAAAAACACAATGTACAAAAACCATACTCGGATGGTTCATATTTTTTGTGACAGGAGTCAATCTATTTTACTCCAACAATTATTGAATAATTTGATACAAATTCAAAACAAACTTAAAGAGTAACAAAGATTTTCATTAGAACACACGATGTGGCACAAACTCGGTTAACTTCAATGGTTTCTACGCATGTTTTGGCACACAAAGTGCTTTCGTCTGGAAAGGTCACCACTTTGGAAACTTGATACCCTATATTCTGCAACAATGGATGTAAATGATGCCTGATGTCGATTTTATATCAATGGAAAATGACACTTTCCACATATGTAGATTCTGGATATCCAGTTACCTTTGAATATTGCACAAACGCTTTTCAAATAAAAACGCCGTCCAGAAAATACAGTGAAAGAACTGTGAGCGGATAATGCCACTACACCGGGGGGGCACGATGACAAACCAAATGGATGTGTCCGTATTTTTGACTGGAATGATCTAAATGACGCTGCTGTGAACAGCCTCAACACATTCCTTTTAGGACCTTGATTTGATCCAAATCTGTGATATCCCCACACATTACAAGGGATCTTACTTGGATCTCTTCATTGCCAAGGCCAACTCCATTAATCTTGAATTGATCCTCTCTTGTGACTGGTCTAACCACCAGTACATCACATTGCTCATCAATGAAATAGTGAGAACAAATATAGCTCAACCAATGAAACCTAAAATCTGGAAAAGGAGCTTAAGAAATATTAACATCGATGAATTGACAAATCTTAGCGGCAACATCATGCCTTCTCCAAAAGACCTATCAGACGTACAGACTCCATTTCACTGCTACAACTAAAAAGACTGTCCACCAAAGACTTCAAACCATGGTACAATGGCAATTTCAATACTGAAAGACATTACCTAAGACTAGTTGAACGGTGGTGAAAATCTTCTCCATCCCTTGTTCACCTCAAGCTTTTGAGAACAATGAAAAATTCATACTGCAAAAGTATCAGAAGGTCAAAAGCTAACTTCTTTAGAAACCAACTAGACCATGCTAGAAACTGACCTAAAAAACTATTTGAACTTATTAAATTACAATCAATTGACCTACCCAACTCTCCCCCCCTCCTATTTGGATCTAGTTAGTTACCTAGTTGTGAGGAATGTGCCTCCTTCCTTGAGAAGACCGAAACATGACGATTGACCTGATAATTGAACAATCCTGCCTTTTAGACCATTTCAAATCTGGCTTCGGCACGGGGCACAGCACCAAATCAGTTCTGACTCACATTGTGGACGGTGCACTAAAAAGTTTATAAATTAATCTTGCCTGCTAATCCTCAGTGATTGGTCATCAGCATTCGATGGTAAAACACGATGATTTATTAGAACTCTTGAAGCATAGAATGGGCTTATCAGGTTCTGCCCTAAACTGGTTCACCTAGTTTCTTCAAATATATATCTCATAGATTCAAGGTCAATTAATTCCTATCTAAGACTACTCCTGTCACACTAAGGGCTCGATTCCGATTCGGGAAAAAAAATCCGACGAATCGTATTCGTAGCCGTTTCCGTACGAATCGTACAAATCTGTCCGAATCGCGTAGTACGATCCGTTTCGAAAATATACGTCCAAATGTCTCCGAACCGTACGAAAAATGAGCAAAGCTCCGTACGATACTGACTCGGGAATTGAACCGTACGATTTGTAAACATGCCGTATGACCCGCAAAGTACGATCCGGACCGGGGACCCAGAACGCCATACGTACGGTAAAACAACGTCGCGTAAGAACTGTGATTTGTACGGAAAACATCGCGTATGAGCGAACCACACTATCAAATACAAAACGAACCCCCCCCACAACGAAGCACACGCGTACCCAGTAAAAACGTTGCGTTAGAGAGAGCTATACAGTAAATCATGAAACGAACCCCCCCCAACCAAGCGCACGCGTACCACGCAAAAACGTTGCGTTAGAGAGAGCTACACAGTAAATCACGAAACAAACCACCCCAACCAAGCGCACGCGTACCCTGCAAAAACATCACGTTTGAGAGAGCTACACAGTAAATCCCGAAACGAACCCACCCAACCAAGCGCATGCGTACCCCGCAAAAACGGCGCGTTTCAGAGAGCTACACAGTAAATCACAAAGCGAACCACCCCACCCACCAAGCGCACGCGTACCCCACAAAAACGTTGCGTTCGAGAGAGCTGCACACTAAATCACGAAATGACCCCCCCAACAAAGCGCACGCGTACCCCTAAAACAGCACAAGGAAGGTGCAAAGTAGTCACACAACACTCCAAAACATGTCTCATATGTACTAACCATTGCAAAACAATGTCCTGTTCAGATCAAAACTTCCAAACAGAGAGCCCAACTCAGACACCCACTAAAAAGTAAAAATAAGCCACACCCACAAATGGACCAATAAAAAGAGCCCACACACACACACAAACCAGCATCCTGTGCAACATACCCATTTTACAACAGACTGACAACAAGCCAACAACTGCACATATCCACCTTCACACATACCACCAATCATATTGAGACCCACACACCCCCTTCACACTCAGACCCACACACCCCCATCCATACACAGCATCACCCCCAAATCACAATCACCCCACAACATGTCTGCACCAAAGAATCCAAAGTTCACAAACCAGGAGATGGAGATCCTTGTAGATTAGGTCATCAGAGTCGAGCCACAGCTGTTTGGCGCATTGGGCAGACAGACCAGCATAGCTGATAAAACACGGCTGTGGGAGAGGATCGTCAATAGGGTCATTGCTGTTGCATCAATCAGGCGCACCAGGTCGGTTTGCCAGGCCAGGTGGTACGATATGCGGAGGATGGTGAAGCGCAAGATGGACGAGGACTACGCCCAGAGCCAGTACACTGGAGGTGGTGGTCCCCGCAGACCACTACAGTACCTTCCCTGGGAGGAAAAGGTCATGGCCCTGCTACCACCGGTGGGAGTACAAGGAATTGAAGGAGTCGTGGAGCCTGGTGAGTATACCAACTACTCATGTAACATGGGGGACTCCCGCAGTAGCTACACATATGAGGGGTGTGTGGATATGACTCCCAGCAGTGCCCAGACACTGGAGGGATGGGTGCATATGACTCCCAGCAGTGCCCAGACATAGGAGGGATGGGTGCATATGACATCCAGCAGTGCCCAGACATAGGAGGGGGTGTGTGGATATGACTCCCAGCAGTGCCCAGACATAGGAGGGGTGGGTGGATATGACTCCCAGCAGTGCCCAGACCTAGGAGGGGTGGCTGGGTGTGACTCCCAGCAGTGCCCAGACATAGGAGGGGTGGGTTGATATGACACTCAGCAGTGGCCAACAGTATGGGTGTGGGTGTATATGATACCCAGCTGTGCCTAACAGTATGGGGGTGGGTGGATATGACACCCAGCAGTGCCCAGACATAGGAGGGGTGGGTGGATATGACAACCAGCAGTGCCTAACCATATGGAGGTGGGTGGATATGACTCCCAGCAGTGCCCAGACATGAGAGGGGTGGGTGGATATGACTCCCAGCAAGGCCCAGACATTGGAGGGGTGGGTGGATATGGCACCCAGCAGTGGCCAACAGTATGGGGGTGGGTGGATATGATACCCAGCAGTGGCCAACAGTATGGGGGTGGGTGTATATGATACCCAGCTGTGCCTAACAGTATGGAGTTGGGTGGATATGACTTACAGCAGTGGCCAACAGTACCCAGACATAGGAGGGGTGGCTGGATATGACTCCCAACAGTGCCCAGACATAGGAGGGGTGTGTGGATATGACTCCCAGCAGTGCCCAGACATAGGAGGGGTGGGTGGATATGACAACCAGCAGTGCCTAACCGTATGGGGGTGGGTGGATATGACTCCCAGCAGTGCCCAGACATGAGAGGGGTGGGTGGATATGACTCCCAGCAAGGCCCAGACATTGGAGGGGTGGGTGGATATGACACCCAGCTGTGGCCAACAGTATGGGGGTGGGTGGATATGATTCCCAGCAGTGCCCAACAGCATGGGTGTGGGTGGATATGACACCCAGCAGTGCCCAGACAGGAGGGGGGTGGATATGACACCCAGCAGTGCCTAACATTATGGGGGTAGGTGGATATGATACCCAGCAGTGCCCAGACAGGAGGGTGGGTGGATATGACACCCAGCAGTGCCTAACAGTATGGCGGTGGGTGGATATGACTCCCAGCAGTGCCCAGACATGAGAGCGGTAGGTGGATATGATTCCCAGCAGTGCCCAGACATAGGAGGGGTGGGTGGATATGACTCCCAGCAGTGCCCAGACATAGGAGGGGTGGGTGGATATGACACCCAGCAGTGGCCAACAGTATGGGGGTGGGTGGATATGACACCCAGCAGTGCCCAGACATAGGAGGGGTGGGTGCATATGACTCCAAGCAGTGCACAGACATAGGAGGGGTGGCTGAATATGACTCCCAGCAGTGCCCAGACATAGGAGGGGTGGGTGGATATGACACCCAGCAGTGGCAAACAGTATGGGGTGGATGGATATGACACCCAGCAGTGCCCAGACATAGGAGGGGTGGGTGGATATGACAACCAGCAGTGCCTAACCGTATGGGGGTGGGTGGATATGACTCCCAGCAGTGCCCAGACATGAGAGGGGTGGGTGGATATGACTCCCAGCAAGGCCCAGACATTGGAGGGGTGGGTGGATATGACACCCAGCAGTGGCCAACAGTATGGGGGTGGGTGGATGTGATACCCAGCAGTGCCTAACAGCAGTATGGGGGTGGGTGGATATGACTCCCAGCAGTGCCCAGACATAGGAGGGGTGGCTGGATATGACTCCCAACAGTGCCCAGACATAGGAGGGGTGGCTGGATATGACTCCCAGCAGTGCCCAGACATAGGAGGGGTGGGTGGATATGACACCCAGCAGTGGCCAACAGTATGGGGGTGGGTGGATATGACACCCAGCAGTGCCTAACAGTATGGGGTGGGTGGATATGACTCCCAGCAGTGGCCAACAGTATGGGAGTGGGTGGATATGATACCCAGCAGTACCTAACAGTATGGGGGTGGGTGGATATGACTCTCAGCAGTGCCCAGACATAGGAGGGGTATGTGGATATGACTTCCAGAAGTGCCCAGACATAGGAGGGGTGGCTGGATATGTCTCCCAGCAGTGGCCAACAGTTTGGGGCGGGGTTGATATGACTGCCAGTAGTGCCCACACATAGGAGGGGTGGGTGGATATGACACCCAGCAGTGGCCAACAGTATAGGGGTGGGTGCAAGGGGCAGGGCCTGAAGGCTGCAAGGGGGAGACTGATAAGGGTGCAAGTAGGATTGTAGGAGTGTGCAAGCGGGATTGTGAATAATCTAAAAAGTTGCTCAGCCCTATCAACAATACTGTGTACATTCATGCACAATTGCATTTATCCCATATGGCCCAGGTACACACCAATGCCTCATGTTCAATGTACAGGGTGAGTGAAAGTACTGACAACATAGGGGAGTGGTGTGGCTCACTGGTTAGAGGCGGCAGACCCGTAAGCAGAAGATAGCCCGGGACCAGGGTTCAATACCCGACGCGGCAGGGTCGTAAACCAGGGTCAACGGACTCGATAATTCTCGCCTCGGTGCCTACTCTAACCAGGGATCACACTCGGCAACTCTGGGCATTAGCTTGCCTCATCTCCACAACGGCCCCCCACAAACGCCGGGGATGCCTGGTTTCACCTTGGAGATACACAGAAGGGGAACATCTCACAGGGAAAGCCAGGACAGGTTCCCCAGCGGTCTATAGCACCAGGATGCCTCCGGGTAGCAGTGCGCTTTACAAGACACACACATTTACATTTACATTTACATTTACATAGCTGACACTGAGCCCTGGTGTAGGCAGCACAGGACCCTCCTGTGACCACTGCAAATACCAACACCTGGACAACAAGGACAGATATTTTTTTTTTAACTTTATTTGTTCAGTATTTCAGTAAGAAAAACAATCATACAGGGACATTGCGGCCTATGTTTCATCAAGAGCATGAGTAAGCATAACATAATGCAGTTCAATAGCTAGAGGCACATCGGGTAACATACAGCAGAGAGAAAAAGTGTATAATAGCAGTAAGTCACATCAAGGCAGTCCTGATTACAAAAAACGTAGGTCAGTGCAGAAAAACATACAGTTACATCCAGAGAAAATTTGAAATGGTCAAGTATCATAGATAGATATGCTTCAGGGAAGGAAACATTGGAGCATGCTAGTCAAAAATCGAACTGTAACAGGGTGTCAAATAGCAGATATAACATTTTAGCAGAGTATTCGATTGTCTAAAACCTCACCGCTAGTGCCAGGTAGCACAACGCACATTGAAACCCAATCTGTCGCACCTTGCGAAATAAGATAGGTGGTCAACGGCCCCCATATGTCTTTAGGCCTACTCGATACAGGCAATGTTTCAGCAAAAATGTCAGTTTGTTCCTGACAATAAATTACGTCATTGAGCCATTCCTTGAATTTCGGAGCCCGTCCCCGTCCCCAGCGACAGGCCACTCTCCTCTAAGCTAGTAAAAGAGTAATATAAAGGAATTTTCTGTAAGACTTAGGCACCGGCAATGTATATCTCACCAACATGAACAGGGGACTGGCATCCAAAAGCTCTCCCACCATGGCCTCCAGGGCACCCTGTACTTGCGTCCAATAATCCCTAACAGTAGGGCACTCCCAAGACAAATGTAGAACAAGGACAGATATCTTGAACAGGAACTCTCAACCACTGTCACGGCAGCATGCCCTATGGGGGAACAGATGCCCAGTTGCAAACCTGACTCAAACTACCAGCACAGCCTGTCACTCACACCCCTTACATATACATAGCCACCAAGGACAGGCAATGGAGTGCCCCACTGTCACAATCATCATGTAACAGAACAAATACAGATCTGATGAAGCATCCAAGCTAAACATGCACGGTGCTGATGCACAAGTCCCTTGCGCCGATACCACAACACCGTAGATTCACCTCAGTGAGGCAGTGGATGCAAAAAATTGTGCCATGTTGCTGGGTAATGTCAAGGTGATGCATCTTGGAGATGTGCCACGTACTAAAGCCCAGTGCCAGAAGTCGGTGTACTGGTTGTGTTGTGGTGTGCGGTGTTTGCCTGTCATGGCACAGCAACACCTCCTAAAAGTGGCAGACTGTAATCTTAAAGATTCTATGCACATGATGCCTCAAAATCCTGTGCATGCTTGAAGCAGACATAAGGATTGACACAGCATTGTGCAGATAGGTCCACACAGAGCATTACAGGATCTGCCTTGTGCCAGCCACACAACTACAGCAATGTGCCACTTCCATGGCACAGATGCGTGATGCAGCTGTTCTGTTTTTCCAACATGGTGATCCGCAGTGTTAATGTATTGCATCCATGCTGGCATAGCTGTGGTGCATGATGAATGCCAAATCACAGCTGATATGCCTGGCTCTGCCAGTCATTGTAAATAGACCCTCACATGTCAATGATTCCTGAGCACAGATCAATCTGACCCCACAAAATAAACATCCACAAGTGATCAATAAGAAAAAAACAAAGCAGGTGAAACAGTGACAACGACAATGTATATGTAAATTTGATGTTGCATTACATGGCATTAACATCTGCTGTCTCTCACACCCACAGGGCAACGTGCGGTATCTACCTCCAACCAGGGGGGAGATGGATCACAGTCCCAGGCTCCGCAGGATCCTGATCCCACCAACAGCGACGCCTCTCACCACTCGACGGATGACACAGACCAACCTGACACCTCTGGTCCCCATACCTGTGCAGCAGCTGAATCAAGGCCATCTGTGCCAACCACCACACCCATTCCTGCCACATCCCAGCAGACAGCTCGGAGCCCTGCCCACGATCCACAACTGAGCCAGTCTGACAATGAGGGCCAAGGTTCGCCGGACACCCAGGAGGTGGCAGACAACACCACCATCGTCAACCCTCAGGGGTCCCGGCAACCCGATGTACCCACTACAGCAGGCCAGGCTCGTGTGGGCAGGGGTGGTGGGAGTGGCACAAGGCGGAGGCGAGAACCTGACCGGCAAGGTTCCGGTATATCTGAACTGAGAAACATCATGGAGGTATACCGGCGGGACACCAGGGAGTTCAGCCAGGGAGTGGGGGCCCTCATCGAATTAAAAAACCTGCAGGCCGAGCAATATGCCAGTCAACGACGACACCAAGGACGGATGGAGGCAAAACTGGCTGAGCTCTTGGCGGTGCAGAGCGACATAAGCCACTCACTCCGTCGGATTGCTGACAACATGCAGCAGCCTCCCTGTGTCACCAGGCCAGAAACATCAAGGCAAAGACTGACAACAGGTACAGGGAGGGAGGAGGAGGTGAAATTCTCCGATGGAGCGTCCCAGGCATCGTCAAGGCCTGCATATGAGGGTCCCCCAAGGAAGGTGAGTCATCCACGGAGAAGAAGTTAAGAGGCAGTGGGCCATGCGCATCTCCCAGGTTACCTGGTCTGGCATCTTGCCGTTCTGTGCAACAGCATCACCTTATTGACCTTCCAACTCTCCCACATGGCTTTGCTGGTCGCACTGTGACCATTGATGCCAAGCACCGTGTGCTGGACTCTGTTGACTCAAATTGCAAGGCATCACATCTCCCTTTGTGAACTTTGGATTCCCAACATTTTTGTACAGCACCTACCACCTACTCACATTTCACGCACAAGATGGTCAAATAAATTTGACAACCACTACACGTATTGCTGTACTAATTATTTTCCCCAGACTCAACAACCCACGTGTGGGGATATGTCAAAGTATGTCAGAGTGTAGAATAAACTAAAGCCATCCATACAGTGGAGTCTGAGTCTGGTTGAGGACACACATAGGTCAAAATGTATTATCAGCTACATACATGGAGGGCAATACTCACCTGTGATGGTTAATATCTGCTGAGGGGGGGTGGCTTGCCATACTGCTAAGATAGACAGTTACGGAACAGTCCCATGAATGTGTAGAGGTCATAAGTAATGTGTAGGTGTCCAGGGAGGGAGTACCAGGTCTGTTTGTTTAGGTGGGAGAACTATCACTCACATGCAGTTGTATTGTGGATGTGATGAATGGTCCCCAGGGCAACGGTGGCTGGACGGACTTTGGGCAACGGGGTGTAGGTTGGCAGACGCACATATTTCAGCTACTATTGTTTTGGGTTGTGGAGTGCCTACTGAGTGTGGCAGAGGAGTATGAAGGTGTTACTTCAGTTGACTGTGGGAATATTGTACATATCTAAGGTGGACGGTCATTTGGCTGTGGCAGGGGAAGTTGAGCATGATGTTCGCGCATGCACCCTGTATGTGCACAAGTACTGCTGGAGTATGGCTCTTTTTCCTGCATAGATGTTGTTGCCGTAGTACAGCTGTCTGGTGTCGTGGACCTGGATGACCGTCCTGACGCTCTCAGCAGCGGTCGCTCCCCAGGCTCCCTGCTCCGATCCTGGCATATTTTTGGCTCCCTGATTCACTCCTGAGATCGCTAAGCTGTGCACATTGCCCTCATTTGATAAGTATAGCTTGGCTGACTGCCGTGTACAATCGCGCTATTGTGCGACTAGCCCTGCCAATTTGCATTGTTATTCATATTATCTGCGCTCGCTGTGTTGCTCGTAGCTATAAGTGTGTGATTTTAATATTTGTAGCGCTTTACAGAATTGTGCTTTGGAGATTTGCAGCGCTTTATTGAATTATCGCAGAAGCTGCTTGATTGTAACCCAGCCTCTCTGTAGTTTCGTTTCTGTGGCTGCTACAGCCATTTTGTTGTTGTTTTGCCTTGCAGACCCTCCCCTTCACCTCGCACCCGCCTCCCAGCTGACCCTCCCTCCCACTGAGCACACAGCCCTGCTCCCGACCTCGGCATCGCTGTGACCGTCCTGACGCTCTCAGCAGCGGTCGCTCCCCAGGCTCCCTGCTCTGATCCTGGCATCTTTTTGGCTCCCTGATTCACTCCTGAGATCGCTAAGCTGCGCACATTGCCCTCATTTGATAAGTATAGCTTGGCTGACTGCCGTGTACAATCGCGCTATTGTGCGACTAGCCCTGCCAATTTGCATTGTTATTCATATTATCTGCGCTCGCTGTGTTGCTCGTAGCTATAAGTGTGTGATTTTAATATTTGTAGCGCTTTACAGAATTGTGCTTTGGAGATTTGCAGCGCTTTATTGAATTATCGCAGAAGCTGCTTGATTGTAGCCCAGCCTCTCTGTAGTTTCGTTTCTATGGCTGCTACGGCCATTTTGTTGTTGTTTTGCCTTGCAGACCCTCCCCTTCACCTCGCACCCGCCTCCCAGCTGACCCTCCCTCGCCCCTCCCCCTCCACTATCCGCATATGACAGATGCATTTTCGCGCAGCGTTCACGCGCAGCGAGAGCGCCCCATGCGCGCCGAAGGTGCGCCAAAGGTAAGCCCATCTACGCCCGTCCGCGCCTGGACCGCGCCCAGTGCCAGACCCCCTGGCCCCCGCAAGACCCACTCCACCCGCATAACATACGACGCAGCTACCCTCTCAGCACTTAACCCCGGCCGACTCCCAAACTACTTCCAAGCCGCCCCAGGAAAGACCCATGGATCCTTCACCTGCCACTCCTGCAAGTTCGACTGCATCAGGAACCAGATCACAACCACTAACCCCAAACAAAGCACGAACAATAACCACCTAAATTGCATCCTGATCAACACCCGCTCAGTCCACAGACACTCCATCGAACTCTGGAACCTACTCGACTCTACTTCACCGGACGTCGCCTTCCTCACAGAAACCTGGATGAACGCCTCATCAGCCCCCGACATCTCCATAGCCATCCCGGAGACCTACAAAATCATCCGAAAGGATCGCATCAACCAAACAGGAGGAGGTATCGCCATCGTCCATAAGAACACCATTCGCATCACGACCAGTCCGGACGATAACCTCGCTACCGCCGAGCACCTTCTCTTCCAAATTCACACCGACCCCAAAACGACACTCAGAGGCACCCTCATCTACAGACCCCCAGGACCCCGCTCACAATTCAGTGAAGACATCGCTGACTTCATCAGCCCACATGCCCTACCTCCGAGGACTACATTCCACTAGGAGACCTCAACTTCCACCTGGACAAGAAAAACGACAACAAGACCACCACCCTCCTGGACAACCTGGCCAATCTCGGACTCAAACAACTCGTTAACACCCCCACCCACTCTGCCGGACACACGCTTGACGCTATCTTCACCTCCAGCAAACACATCTCCTTCGATCACACCACAGCCCTCCATTGGACTGACCACAGCTGCGTCCACTTCACCTACAAAAAGACCAAGACCCACAACACCCCACAACCAATTCCCCGAAGAAACTGGAACAAAATCACCTCCGACCAGCTTTTCTCGTCGCTTCAACAAAACCCCCCTACCAATTCATCGGACCCAAACCAAGCTGCCCTGACCTCACTCAATGGATCACCCACAGCGCCAACGAACTGGCACCCTGGAAAAATCATCAAATCAAGCAAGGTAGCAAAAAAGCCCCCTGGTTCAACGATGACCTTAAGAAATCCAAGAAGCTCTGTCGTACCCTCGAGAAAACCTGTAGAAAAAACCCTACCTCTGACAACCTGGCCTCCTTCAAGAACGCCACCCGCAAGCACGACCAACTCATCCGATCCACCAAGAAATCAGCATTCAAGGATCGACTTGACAACAATACCCAAAACAGCAAGGAACTATTCAACATCGTCAAAGAATTCACTAACCCATCCGCAGGCAATAACGACATCACCCCCTCCCAAGATCTCTGCGACTCTTTATCTTCATTTTTCCACAACAAAATCTCCGAAATACACAACAGCTTTCAAAACCAATCCAAAGGCCAGCCCACTCCACCCACCTCCGAACCAACAACACCCTCCAATAACCTTTACGCCTGGAACCCAATCACCACCGAAGACACCATCCGCCTGATGAACTCCGTCCACTCAGGATCGCCAACCGACCCTTGTCCCCACCACATCTTCAACAAAGCAGATTCCATCATCGCACCCCATCTCCGAGATGTCATCAACTGCTCCCTCAATTCCGCCACCTTCCCGGAAATCTGGAAACACGCCGAATTTAGCGCCCTTCTGAAGAAACCCACGGCTGACCCAAATGAACTTAAGAACTACCGCCCCATCTCGCTCCTCCCATTCCCCGCCAAAGTCATCGAAAAAGCCGTCAACAGTCAGCTCGCCACCTTCCTCGAATACAACAAATCCCTCGACTCCTCTCAATCAGGATTCCGAGCCAAACACAGCACGGAAACCGCCCTCATCGCAGCAACAGATGACATCCGAACACTATTGGACAACGGAGAAACAGTTGCTCTCATCTTACTTGACCTCTCCGCAGCCTTCGACACAGTCTGTCATAGCACCCTCATACAACGCCTCAGCAACATCGGAGTACAAGGAAAGGCATTGGACTGGATCATATCGTTCCTCTCCGGAAGAACCCAGAGAGTCCGCCTCCCCCCTTTCAAATCAGAGGCCACCAAAGTCATCTGCGGCGTACCACAAGGATCATCTCTCAGCCCCACCCTCTTCAACGTATACATGAGCCCCCTCGCATCCATCGTGCGCCAGCATAACCTCAACATCATCTCCTACGCGGACGACACCCAGCTGATCCTCTCCCTCACCAAAGACCCAAACACCGCCAAAACCAACTTACACGAAGGAATGAAAGAAGTAGCCGAATGGATGAAGAACAGTTGTCTAAAACTAAACTCGGACAAAACAGAAGTCCTCATCTTAGGATCTTCCCCCTCTGCCTGGGACGACTCCTGGTGGCCACCGGCCCTCGGAACCGCACCCACACCTACGGACCATGCACGTAACCTTGGCTTCATCCTTGACTCCTCCCTCTCGATGACCAGACAAGTCAACGCCGTATCATCATCCTGCTTCAACATCTTACGAATGCTCAAAAAAATCTTCAGTTGGATCCCCACCGATACAAGAAAGACAGTCACCCACGCACTGGTCACAAGCCGACTGGATTACAGCAACTTCAGAAAAAACTCCAACGCATACAAAACGCCTCAGCCAGACTCATTTTAGACATCCCTCGGCAAGCTCACATTTCCAACCACCTGAAAGACCTTCACTGGCTCCCTGTCAACAAGAGAATAACGTTCCGTCTTCTCACCCACGCACACAAAGCCCTCTACGACCTAGGACCCGAATGCCTCAACACGCGTCTATCCTTCTACACCCCCTCCCGCCAACTACGATCGTCCAATCAAGCCCTCACCGCAATTCCGCGCATCCACAGATCCACCATAGGTGGAAGATCCTTCTCCTACTTAGCGGCAAAGACCTGGAATTCTCTCCCCACCCACCTCCGCCTCACCCAGAACCACCTCTCCTTCAGAAAACAACTAAAAACCTGGATACTCGATAAGTAAATCACCTCCCGCCCTAAAGCGCCTTGAGACCCTCTGGGTGAGTAGTGCGCTATACAAATTCTTGAACTTGAACTTGAACTTGAACTTGTCTTGACTAGGAGTGGATCTATCTGAAGATCATATCCTGCATGTGGAGGGAATTGCAGCATGAGGTAGTGATGGTGTTGCCTTGGGGAATTGAATGCAAACATTGACGTACCAATGCTGGATGTTGGTGTGCATCTCATCCAGCCAGGACTTGTTCTACCTCTGACCCATGTAGTCTGTGGAGGTGCGGACCTGTGTGCTGATATAGTACTCCAATGTCCGATTCCAAGCTCAGTAGTCTCAGATTTTGACACAATTAATGGTGAAACCTCTCTGCTCGATTAGCAGATGTGTCAATCCAGTTCCCCTATGGACCCCATGCCCGCAAAGCAATACAACATCCTTGCTAAGATTCCCAAACACCATTTGTACACCATTTGTAATCTGTACCTCAGATTGGGCACTAATCCAGATGCCTGCAGACACCCGTTACTCCTGCAAGTCTTGAGTAAAGGCTAGAACAGCCCGTCGGGTTACATGTGCGCCCAATTAATGACTATTAATATGATACTAGATGGCTTAGCAGATATGTGGGTGTAGGCTTGGAGAGCTGTTGATGATAGTTACACTGAGGGTGGGCCGGGTGTTGGTTATTAAAGGTGAATTGCAGAAGTTTGACAATGCGGAGTGTGTCCTTGGTTTTGTATGTGACTCAGAGGGTGTACCTCGTAGAGTCTGACAAAGCATACTCCTGGAATCTTGTTCTGTTCCCTGCGGGGGTTCCACTATCTGGCTATGATGGCAATGTTAAAGTAGTGTGCTGAGGTTGTGTACAAACAGGTCACACGAATGAAGGCGATGTGTGGGGCTGTTGTGTTGGGGAGTTGATAGATAACAATGTGCTGGTGGTGGAATTAGCGTGTGTGCAGTATGGGCACAGGACCTCATTGTACGGACATGCACTGTTATGTGGTGCAGCGTGGTGTTGGCAGTATGAGTCGCACGCACAGCCTGCAAAGGTGTCATATGTGCACCTAGGGGTTGCCTGATCACAGGTGGATGAATGTGTGGCCTACACTGTGTGGAGGGTGGCTGGAGCATGAGTCTGTTGTGTTACCTGCGTCATGGAAGGCCTAGAGGGTCCTGCATTGTGCACGTTGCATGCGCTGAAGGTCCTGCCTTTTGCACGTAGTTGGTGCAACAGTGGCATAGACACGTTGTGGAATGCCTCAAGAATGGATGGCTGGAGGGACATCTTGGAGGCATGTGTGTTGCCGAATCAGGGCACTCCGTGTTGTGGTGTTGGTGGTGAGGCAGCAGCATGAATGAGTAAACACATGACGGCAAAAGGGTTGACATACCATGAAAAACTAGTACACAAAGAGAAGGATTATTGAAAGGCACCCTGTAACATGTGTATGCAAAGGAAGGAGTGTGTGGTTACTCATGGGTCACTGCACGAAACTTGTTGAACACTCACAAAATATGATGGACACAGGATCAGGCACCAAAAGGACAAGGGGGTCAAAGGACACACAGCGTCATCTGGTGTTGCCTTCCCGTTGTGGGTAGCCAGGCAAACAAGACCTACCCAACCGTGTACGTCCTGCACTATATGGACCATTAGCGATTTAAAAACAGCATGCATGTTACACATAACCACATACATACAAACATTGTAAAGAAAAACATAGATGACGCATGAAAACTGGCTGAAGAGCTGCGGTGACAGTAATGATGCACAACGTACTGTGGGTAAAACATTCACTACACAAAATTATCACGTTTGCTATGAGGCCATGCTGCTTTGCACAATGTACATGGTCAGTGGTATTGCTCTGATGAAGTTAACAGACATGCAATGATTTTACCTGTAATACTGTTAAACCAATAGCCACACGACTGCCAGGGACTGACGGTACCTTTGGGCCTCAGAGTTGTGTGATGCTGAAAGGGGTCCATCTCCCAATAGCCCCTTGGTCTGAGCATAAATGACAGACACAAAAGGGTGATCAGGCGAGGGAAGGGGAGGATGGTAACAGCAGGGAGTGAGATCTGAAACAAAGGTAAAGAACCATAAGCATTCCACACTTCTTGTCACAGATTTACAGAATACCTCAGGACCTATACTGTAACATTTACACATGTGAAGTATGATCACAGCCACTGTATCCTAATTGGGATCACTTACTTGGAAATGATACAAGATCAGAACATTAAACACGGACACATAAAAGGTAGCAGAGTTTGTGACCTAAATGAAGGGGGTGTAACGCTCACCAGGACAGCATCAATGCAATGAGATCCATGCGCTCATCTATTGATTCACAGTGTATGAATGAGGCTCAAACTTACAGTAAATATAATGTGTGGCAGTGCTACTCACACAAAGCCCACAATCTGTAGTCATTACGGGGAATCAGTGACGGTCATGAAGGCAAATGACACATCATCCGCAAGAGCCCTAAGAAGCTCAACCAACGAGGAAGGGAATTATGTAAACACAAGGTAGCCCCGCAAGAGCCTGTCATTGGCTCGTCCAACTGTGCCTTACGATGCCTCACATGACAAGCAGGTCGCAACAAACTACAAAGAGAGAAATGATTAAGAAATCCAATAAACCACCCCTACCGTGACCAGGATATGCAGCACAGCACAAAAGAATCCTGGGATTGATGTCACCCGACTGATGCCACGGAAGTGTAAACATTAGCCACAGCACAACGTTGTGACATCATCAGTGCTACATACCTGCCATCATGGGAATAGAAAGTTAACATCAACTTACAGAGAACGCTTGCAAAGCAGTGTTCTCCACCGGCACAGGGGTAGCGACATGACTGTGACATGACATACGGGCACAAGGGGAAATGCATCCCTACGAACAGACTCACAGGACAGTTGACAGACCATGTGGGACATACACTGTCCCACAACTTCACAACATGTTTGTTTGCAGATCAAACTGTACTAGCACACAGGATAAAGGGGATGAGCCAGACACATCCTGCTGCACACAGTGAGGCTGCAATTCCACACACAGCCTGTTGTTGAGATGTCCTACGCTATGTCAACCGGTGTTAGCTGCAATGTATCTGGGGCAAGTTATACACACATTGATACATTCACCAGAGTCAAAAGTCCACAACAGATGACTGTCAAGAAGGGTGACTGTTCTGTCATTAGAGTGGTGCAACATGAAATTTGATCCCTGGGAATGGGACATGTAGGTATGGTTCAACAACATGCACAGAAATACTTCACACACATTCGAAAACCATACCAACACAATACAGCCTGTTTGTATTTCTTACCAGAACTGACATTTCCACATGTCTGTGCATGGCACGCTGATTCGGCACATGTTGCAATCATCATGGGGAATAGCAGGAGGACTAAGATGACATGAACAGACAACAGGCAGAGCAACATGCAAATAACAGGCACCTAAGGCTTTACATTGAGAATCAATATCCTACAGGCATGGTCATGTAAAATACACCAAAAATGTAGTACACATGTAGATTTCACAATCACTCATTGTGCATATGTGTGTGGCAGAACATCAGCACTTGTGTGACACATCACAACATACATCAAAGTGACTTTCCATAGAGTCGGCTGGACACACAGTTTGCAACACATGCCACTCTATGCTGCTAGCTTAAACAATAATTCACAGTGACTCACCATTAAGAGAAGAAATTGCGAATGAGCTGACTCCGGATATCATCCTCCTCTTCCTCATCACTTTCATCATGGCCAAGCACGGCATCCTCAACGGGTGGATGTTCCATCTCGTCAGGATCCAGAATGAGTGGCACAGCCTCCTCAACTGCCGTGTTGTGTAGCATGCAGCACACGATAAAGATGTTACACACCTTTTGTGGGCGTATGGGAGGGATTCACCGGTCTTATCAAGGCACCGGAATCAACTCTCCAGGAGTCCAAAAGTCCGCTCTATCACTCGCCTGGTCTGCCCGTGTACATTGTTGTACCGCTGGTCTGCAGCTGTTCTGGGATTGCGGAGCGGTGTTATGAGCCACGCCATGTTGGGATATCCCGCGTCTCCTACAAGTAAACATCATGCAAACAAGTGTGTAATGAGATGCCATCATACATAAAACAAGTCAAAGATTTGCTTTATTCGGTTAAAATGTAAAACAATCAAAGCACAGGACAACATTTCATGGGTTCAATAACACATTACAGATGAACAAACACTATAAATAATACATGAGCCAAATATATCACATAGCACCATCAAAAGAGAACACTTGGCGTTCAAATAAATAAATTGAAAAGTTTGACACACAATGAGTTTTCCATTTAAAAAATCAATAATTCATAAACTGAATTGCCACACCACAAATTTTCTATTTAAAAAATCATTATTTCACACCATAATTAGGGTAGAGGACAGTCGTCGCTATAGCTTTTCTTTGTTCCTTCACCTGATGGCCCCTGAGATATAACTAGCTACCCCAAAACACACCACTGAGGACCCAAGCGATTGCAAGTAGGCCAAAGCCGGCCTAACTTGGTCAAAGTTATAGCCCCTGAACAATGGCAAAATGCATAAAACATAAATGAGACATACAGGACAAACATAGTTTACCCACCAACAAGACATGCCCGCTCGTTGTGCAGCTGCATCATCGTCAGTGGTACTCTTCTACGCCTCATGATGAATGCATCATGGCACGATCCTGGAAAACGTGCACAAATATGGCAAATCAGCATGTTAGCAAGACGCACAACCAGGGCATTTATTGAGTGGTAATGTTTCCTGTTGCGGAAAGGCCTGCTCCTGAGCCTGTGGTGGCACCAAAGCCGCATGTGTTCCATGAATGGACCCAATGACATGTGGCATCCCTCCCAGAAGACACCCTTGACATCAGTCAACTCTTGTGCAGTTGGAAATTTAATGAACTCATCAATGTGCTGCAACATATCAGCTAACACATCACGTAGAACATGGCTGAACTTGGTTTGTGACATCCCTCCAACATCAGCTATGGTAAATTGAAACGTACCTGTAGCAAAGAAATGTAGTGCTGCCATCACCTTTAGCTTGGGTGTCAGCGCAGTCGGATACCTGTGTCACGGTTGGAGATGTGGTTTCAGCCTGATCGTCATGTTCTGAATGAACTCTTGAGTGAATCGGTAACGTCGGATGCAATCACATTCCCTCATGGTCTCCAAGTCAGGAAAAGGCCTTGGTAGATGCGGAGCCCTGCAGGACATATTTGGTAAGAATTGAGCACAACTGTCAGCCAACAACGATACCAATGTACACAGCACATGCAACACTGCAACTGCACATCAAGTCACTATGGGGTCTGGCGTGTGCAAGACATCCAGGACACATATGGCATCTTGCTGGCACTCCAACATTTCATATTGGACAAATTTCAAATGAGGTGTACAGGTGTGAAAGCAACACCACAGCCATTGTCACGATTCAGACATGTATGCCTGGGGATAAATGATGTATGATGCCTTCAGACAGAAAATCCTTTGAAAAGCACATGTGGCATGGCGTGCGTACATGGACAACCATGACAATCCCAACACAGACGCATGAGAGATGCACCAACAGCATATGCAGTTAATGCAACCCAAACAGCTATTGCAACTCTTACCATGACACACACATGACATTGTCAGATAGTCTCAGGCTGAGCGTCAAAATGTCAAGTGAGAAGGGGCCCCGGTCACTTGCATAATGAGACAGCTGTACATAGTGATGACTGTGCCATCCCAGTGTTGATGTGCATGAGTAAATGAGCATGATGATACATAGGGGACAAGTGTTAAGGTGATGTGTTACACTTACTGCCCCATCACACATGACAGGTGTCAACAGGTCGTCACAATGATTGAGGAAAGTGTCAGAAGCCCTGTGCTATGTCACAGCCTGCTACACCTAGGCACTGCTCATGTAAGTATGCAATGACAAAAACCTGATATACATCCTGGTTTGAACTGTACCCAAACATTGGTGCCATGTGTGCGCATTGTTACACTATTGTAATGTTGCAGTACGTGAAAGTGTGCAACGCACCGTACCCCTGCCTTCACCACAGCGGGTGTAACGCACCATACCCCGACCTGACGTGCGTGTGTGCGCCTTGTTTCACTACTACAAAGGTGCCATACGCGAGTGAACCATACCCGGACCTGACGTGCATGTGTGCACCTCATTTCACTATTGTCATCGTGCCATATGCGAGCGAACCGTACCCCGAACTGACATGCATGTGTGTGCCTTGTTTCACTACTACAATGGTGACATATGTGAGCAAACCGTACCCCGACCTGACGTGCATGTGTGTGCCTCGTTTCACTACTACAATGGTGCCATACGAGAGCGAACCGTACCCCGACCTGACATGAGTGTGTACGCCTCGTTTCACTACTACAATGGTGCCATACGTGAGCAAACCATACCCCGACCTGACATGCGTGTGTGCGCCTCATTTCACTATTGTCATCATGCCATACGCGAGTGAACCGTACCCCGACCTGACGTGCATGTGTGCGCCTCGTTTCACTACTACAATGGTGCCATACGCGAGTGAACCATACCCCGACCTGACGTGCGTGTGTGCGCCTCGTTTCACTACTACAATGGTGTCATACGCGAACGAACCGTACCCCGACCTGACGTGAGTGTGTGTGCCTCGTTTCACTATTGTCATCGTGCCATACGCGAGTGAACCGTACCCCGACCTGACGTGTGTGTGTGCGCCTCGTTTCACTACTATAATGGTGACATACGCGAGCGAACCGTACCCCGACCTGACGTGCCTGTGTGCGCCTCGTTTCACTATTGTCATCCATACGCGAGCGAACCGTACCCCGACCTGACGTGCGTGTGTGGGCCTCGCTTCACTACTACAATGGTGCCATATGCGACGTGGAAAGTACCGTAGACGTGTGTTGATCTCAGAAACTAGCTAGGGTACACCTATGGGGTGAATAATGGGCCCTGAATGCAGTCTGGTTGTCATGGATACTGAGATTTGAGTGTGTTCTACAGGTGTCCTGCAAAAGTCTGTTGGGCAGAAATATACAAAATTGCAATTAGTATTTGGAGCTGAAGCACAAATTTCAAAGCATGCACATGCGAGTCAGGGCCTTATGTTTGAAGGGATTGGATGAAACATAGGATGCAAAGTATTCTGGCCTATCACACTGTACTCCAGAAACAGAAAGCCCCTCAGCAGCACGGATTTAAGGCTGCATGTGTCTGTGAGTGAGCACTTGCCTGCACAACATTGGAGTGGACCACACTGCTGCTGTCTCTGCATTCCCTGGACTCTGAATTTGCTGGCCATGGAGAGGGTACCTGCATTCAGTGAGGAGGAGAACCAGGCCCTGCTGGATGCCCTCCTACCAAACTACAGCAAGCTGTATGGGAGACCAGGGGAGCAGGTGAGTGATGACTGCACTTGCTTTGTCTGTGCACCTGTTGTGTGAGTGGCACTATGGCCATTGTGTATTTGTGGAACAGACATGCAATGTGGTTTGGCAGTGAGTGCCGGGTGTGTACATTGAGCTGTCTCCCATGCAGAGCATGTTGTAGTTAAAGTGTGTTTCCTCCTTACTTTCATTATGCTAACTGTGACATTCAATGCATACTGATTTACACATTCTGCTGTGCCACACCTTGCAGGTTTTTCCCCCATAATTTACTGAGCTGTATTAGTGTTCACCCCAGAGTGACAGCTGAATGTACTCACTGATGTTTATGACTTTTGTGGACCTGTGGTGATGTTGTACAAATGCTGTGTTTGAACTCATGGACATTGAAGAGTGTGAATGTTCCTTGTCACCTGGCTGAGTGTGTATGTGATGTTTTGCACCACATCTGCATGGCGTATGCAGCAGCTGTAGCCATCTGATGGGACTAGTATGCTATGTTGTGTGCCTGACTTGCACAGTTGGCACAACACATGTGCCACCTCTTTGTCAAGTGGGACATGTGCAAAATGAAGGTTTTATCCACTGTTGACACTGACAGGCGAGTGATCTGTGCCAGGGTGTGTCTGTCTGGTCTGCTGAGGGTTCTTAAGTGGAGTAGGATATGTGACAGGTTGTCACGTGCTGTCCCACAACCTGCTTTTGCATGTGTTGTACAGTGTGTGCCATGATCAGTGAGGGTGTTGCACCCCTTATGCCATATGTTGACTTTCAAAGGCATGTGGTGTGTTGGGGTTTGCCCATATGCCTAATTCACATGGACAATAATGCAAGTCCTGTCAGCATCCTATGCCCTATTCACATTATCAATGGTGTGCAAGTGTGTATCTCTGGGACATGGAGAAGGTGTACTCATGTTGATTCACTTGTTCTTCCTGACAGGTATCTGCCTATGAGAAGGGAGAGATATGGATGGACTTTGTCAGGGCTGTCAGGAGTGTGGGGGTCT
Organism: Lissotriton helveticus; assembly: GCF_964261635.1. Taxonomy (NCBI): domain Eukaryota; kingdom Metazoa; phylum Chordata; class Amphibia; order Caudata; family Salamandridae; genus Lissotriton; species Lissotriton helveticus. The sequence goes on along the minus strand of NC_136058.1, from coordinate 389,779,346 downwards.
ATCACCGGCGGCTGAGGAACATCAGGAAGAGGTGGCAAGACATCCGGTGCTGGACCAGGCGTATGGCCCGGGTCCAGCTGAAAATGAAGGCCCCACGCCGGCATGGTGGATGCCGCCACCTCACCCCCCAGATGCTCCGGGTCCTGGCAGTGGTCTTTCCAGACCTCCATAGGCAGTTACAGGAGGGACAGCAGCAAGGAGGGGGTAGGTAAATGGCTGTTTGTAGTGTTGTGTGTCAGCTGCTACTTGAGGTGCTCTAAATCCTGGAAACACTCCCACAGTTGGGCTGTCTGGTCAGACAGGCAATTGTGTATTGTATTTTCAATTCCACATATTCAGCTGGTGCTCTTTTTCACCCCTTTCCCTCCTCCACATGTGTCCCCTGGTCTGTGTGTTTTCCCATTTGCACATGTTCCTCTAGGGTGCAAGGTAATTAGACTGCACATTGATTAGCGCATCATGTGTGAGGGACGTTTGTGGCATGTGTTGGTACCTTGCCTGTGCCCTGACCTGTGCACTGTGTTTGGCCTTCAAATGTGTTTGCACTGATGATGAGTCTCAACATAGGAGTGTGCAGTTTAAAATGCACACACTTGCAGCATGCATGACCCATGTTGCATTCTCAGACATAATTTGTGAGATATGCATATTGTCATGACGGGTAATCCAGAGACAGTCTGCATTTTCTAGACCCATGGATCTGTGTGCCCACAACAGTCCCCTGAGACACCATGGTATCCAAATCATGTGTGCCATGCAACACTGTGCCCATTCTATGTGTCTTTAGGATGGGTCAGCGTCTGTGGGATTGGTGCCTTGCATAGTTTGTATTTATCATGTGTCTGCTACATGTGCACACTGGCCATGGATATAAGATTTGGCTTGTGCATGCTCACACTGGCCAGTGCCTGTGTTCCTATTCGGAACAATCTGTTGTTGGTTGGTTGTGACTAATATGTTTTGCCAGCCCCACGAGGTGACCTTGGTGTACTTTTTGTGAAGTTGCTGCACTGTTTATGTTACCCTGATTCTGAGTTCTCACTTATTGGGCTGTATCAATCACATTGACTGAGTGATGTGGGTGTTGTGCAGGAGTGGTGTAATGGGCCTGCCTGTTTGGCCCTTGGCAGTTTTGACCTGTGGATGTAAATTGTGGGTTTGAATTTTTGACTAGGCACTTCCCCTGTGATGGTGGACAGGGCTCTCATTAGGGGCTTTACAGGCTATGTCATTTGCTTCCAGAGATGATTGTGCCTCAATATTTTTAGCCACATGTATGTTTTTCTGGTGCAACGCTGTTTTCTCTTGGTGTGCACACTAAGGTGTTGACATTTAGCATGTGGATAAGGGTGTGTACACGATGCAGCAATGGTTTTGGACTACACAATTGCAGGCACATTAGCTTACTTATTGACCTGATTTGGGACATGTGGGCCACTTCACATGACATCCAGTGGGTCTTATGTGCTAGCAACTGTATGATATGGTGATAGATGCCCCTGTGTGGACTGACACATTAGCAGTTGTCGCACACTGAGGTTTGTATCTTGGCACTCCCAATACTTGTTAAGAGTTGTTCATGTTTTGAATGTGTTCATATGTGTATGTAACACTTATGTGTCTGCATTATAGTTGTTTCACATGGTAGTGCACACCAAAAAACTTTTGCAATGTTTTGGATTAGCAGGCAGCTTTTGGAGGAGGCTAGTGTTCGTGATTGATGGTGTGCCTTGATCTACATAGACATGTCCACACAGTGTTCTAGAGTGCTTTAGAGTCCTTTGTTGTCAATTGCACAGACTAATGCGTGTCAGGCCATCAGGACCTCCGTTGGAGCATGTATATGGTACATGGTCCACGCCATTTGTTTGTGACAGTGTTTCATTGAAAAGTGTGTCAGCTGTTTCAATGAATGTGTCTATGTTTTTGGTGTGCATTTCCTTTTGAGAGATTTTTCATGCAGGCACCTACGTGTTATGTTCACAAGATGGCAAATTTACACATGCAATGCATGTTGAATATGTGAAGTATGGTGAGTCCCAAGATGCCAACAATTTGTGACATTAGTTTTCACCAAAATGTACTTACAGGGCTCAGAGTGTGGTGTCATCTTGGTGAGTGAGGTGTGTTAGTTTGCCCTGAGGGGCAACACAACTGTTAATTTCCTTGTGAACTTGAGGTGGCATCACTTCATTGGATAGATCTGCTCTCCTGTAAACAAACAGAAGCTACTCAGTGTGACTCTCATTCAAGTTGGGGCCTGGCCTGTTCTTTGGATCCTTGTGTCCAAGTAGAATTGTGTCTATACCAACTGGGCAATACTGGTATCAATTCTGTGCTGAGCTATCTGGCTATTACTCATGATGCCTGCCATGATTTGCAGTGTGACCAAATGATTTTGTGCTCATGTGTCAGATGTGTACAGGTGACTGTTGCATTTTTGTTTCTTCTCCTTGCTCACAGCATCTTCAACCGACACAGGAGGAGACATCAGCACGGACCAGGAGGAGGGACCCAGCTGCAATGCCACCAGTGCAGAGGAGTTGGAGGGAGCTAGTGGCACGGAGGGTGAGGGGAGTCAGACGGCCGGACCTTTGGAATGCAACACCTCTTACCATGCGGATGGCTCGGCTTCTGACTCCCAGGAGAAGGGGGAGTATGCAGCAACAGCCTCTACCATCACTGTGTCCGTCCCCACCTCCTCCAGACCCATCTCCACCCTCCCAGTTGCTCCGGTCCCTTCTGTCTGTGCTGCCCCCCATGCCTCCTTCGTCCCTGGCACCGCAGCCCCTGCCCCGGTCTCCCCTGCTGCCCTCAGTGCCGAGTCAGTGGACCTACTCCGGCAGATTCATGTTGGTCAGACATCAATGCTTACTGTCCTCCATGCCCACACTGCTATTCTGACACAGTTGTTGCCATTCATGGAGGGCATGTCAGCTGCAATGTCTGACCAACATCGGATACTAGCGTCCATGGACTCCTCACCGACGGCAGCAGTTTCACTCCTGCAGCGTTCAGTCCCCCCCTCCTTCTGACCCATCCACACCACCCTCTCCATACCTGGCCCAAGCACACGCCATCGCACAAGATCACGCACGCCAACACCCACAACCAGCACACCACCTCCACCTAAGTGTAAGCGCAGATCTCCTGGTACACAATCTCAGAGGAATGCAGGCACACCCACAGGGCGAGGGATCAGACGGCAGCCACGCAGCCACAGAGAGAGTACGCCTGACTCACAGCCCTCTACCTCTACTCCCATTGTGTCCACGGGTGCAGGTGGTGGTCTGGCGGAACTGGCAGCAGTGTGCAGCGCTGAATTTCTTTCCACCTTTGGCGCTGCACAAGCCACTGAGGAGGATTCCTCCCCCCCTGCACCCACAACACCTACCCTTCCCTCAACTGTCCCCGCGGTGCCAGGCCCTGACCCTGATGATGCCCCCCACGGGTCAACCCACCTTTAGCTCCAGAATGTGCAGGCAAGTTGGGGATCGTCAACCTCCACAACATCCTCCAAACAGACTTGAAAATGGACTGGCCATTGGCCTTGTTTGAGACAGGACTCATTTTTAAATTACTTTTACTTTGGAGCTGAATAAATCATTTTATTTTTCATTCTAAACTATTACATTTCAGGTACTTGCTTTAGGTGCTGTGTGCCTAGGAGTTGATGTCATGTTAATGTTTAGAGATTGTGAAATATGTATGTTTTATGATGTTAATGATGTGGACCATGGTATCTATGTGCCATCACAAAGTAGCAGCAATTAATCTGTGGTTGTGTGTGTTCAGTTTGCCTACAGACATTGTCCCAAGGAGTGTCCATTCCTCAGTTATACAATGAGAAGTTCACTACAGACAGTTGCACAATGGTTGTGCTGACATGTGTGCATATTCCCTATGTTGTTGAATGTTCCCTCAACAATGGCCATGCCGGCTCACAGATGACCACTGATCATGACTGTGTGCCATCCATGCTACTCACTGTACATGTATTTAGAGTATGTAGAAATGCCTTCGTGGACACATTCACCCTTTTTCCCAATATGCAGATGTATAATCACAGCCTTACCCTTATGTTTGTATTGGTTCTGCAGGGTATTTGTGCACATGACTCACAATGTTGTGCATTGTATCTAAGGTCTTTCAACTGTATTCCTTCCATGAGCAAGTACATGTTGGTGGTCTGACCAGCACCTGGACATCCATATCAGCCCAGGGATTTACATGACAGTGTGTGTTCCCTTTTGCTGTCTTTGTTTGTTGGGCTGTTACATGACTATACACTATTGTGTCATGATGGTAGGGTGTGTAGGTTGTCTGCAACCTCCATGGGTGGATATGCATGTGGGATCTGACATCACACCCACATGTGGTGTGTCACGCTGTGTGTGACAGAAACCCCTCATCCGTGTAGTGTGACACTGCTGTAAGTGATATGTTGCTATGGCACTATCAGGACTATCACAGGTTAGGGTTGTAAACATACCCCCATGTAGTTATGGTATGATGGTAGCGCTTAGATACCCCTGGGTGATATAGCGCTCTACAAGCTTATAATAACATAACATAACATAACATAATAACATAACATGGTGACAATGCCCCCCCTATAACTGTGCCCTGCTGGGAGTACTCTGCACCCACCCCTCTTATGTCTGGGCACTGCTGGGAGTCCTCTGCAACCACCCCTCCTATGTCTAGGCACTGCTGGGAGTCCTCTGCACCCACCCCTCTTATGTCTGGGCACTGCTGGGAGTCATATCCAGCCACCCCTCGTATGTCTGGGCACTGCTGGGAGTCCTCTGCACCCATCCCTCTTATGTCTGGGCACTGCTGTGAGTCATATCCACACACCCCTCTTATGTCTGGGCACTGCTGGGAGTCCTCTGCAACCAACCCTCCTATGCCTGGGCACTGCTGGGAGTCCTCTGCACCCACCCCTCCTATGTCTGGGTACTGCTTGGAGTCATATCCACACACCCCTCTTATGTCTGGGCACTGCTGGGAGTCATAACCACCCACCTCTCCTATGTTTGGGCACTGCTGGGAGTCCTCTGCAACCACCCCTTCTATGTCTGGGCACTGCTGGGAGTCATATCCACACACCCCTCCTATGTCTGGGCACTGCTGGGAGTCATATCCACACACCCCTCTTATGTCTGGGCACTGCTGGGAGTCATATCCACACACCCCTCCTATGTCTTGGCACTGCTGGGAGTCCTCTGCAACCACCCCTTCTATGTCGTGGCACTGCTGGGAGTCATATCCACACACCCCTCCTATGTCTGGGCACTGCTGGGAGTCCTCTGCAACCACCCCTCCTATGTCTGGGCACTGCTGGGAGTCCTCTGCAACCACCCCTTCTATGTCGTGGCACTGCTGGGAGTCATATCCACACACCCCTCCTATGTCTTGGCACTGCTGGGAGTCCTCTGCAACCACCCCTCCTATGTCTTGGCACTGCTGGGAGTCATATCCACACACCCCTCCTATGTCTGGGCACTGCTGGGAGTTCTCTGCAACCACCCCTCCTATGTCTGGGCACTGCCGGGAGTCCTCTGTACCCACCCCTCCTATGCTCCGTAACTCGAATCGTAGGGGATTTTACCGGATTGGAATCGGTCCCTAGGAGTCCTGTAGGGTTCCGCCCTCTCACACACTCTTTAACTTGTTCATGGAACCTCTAACTGACATTCTGAGCTCATCTAACATTCACTATCATATCTACGCTGATGATACCCAACTTCACCTGAAAGTTTTCTTCCCTGAAGACCTCAGATCTCTTAATTCAACTCTATGGATAATCCAATCCTGACTGCCAGATAACCACCTCAAACTTTACACCCTCAAAACTGGATTCTTATTAAGCGCCTAATTCAACCAGTCACCCATTGTTGAGGAGTGGCTGAAACAACGACCAGCACTCAACTTCCAGCCCCAAGTTATTGATTCAGTGAGATCACTGGGAATAACTCTTGACAAGAACCTTAACATGCAGGAGCATATCAGCACCACAACCAAAGAAGCGAACCTCTAACTGAACATCTTGAGAAAAATAAACCCTTCATTCCCCCAAATGACTTCAAATCTGCTGTACAAACCCTAATAATCCCTATGCTAGATTATGGTAGTGGAACCCTTTTCAGCCTACCCAGGTCTGCAACGGCTCCTCTAAGGGCCTCCCTTATTTCTGCTGCTAGATTCATCATGGGATCAAAAAGAAACAGCCTCTTCTCCCCTGGCCGTGAAACTCTCAACTGGCTACCTTATGCAAATATTAAATTGAAAACCGCTTGCATGACCCATAAAGCCCTACACTTCAGTGCCCCGAGATACCATGCTCAGAAGTTTGTGCTCTCTAGTGGCGACAGATCTTCCAGAAGCTCCAGCACTATATTGCTGAAACCACAGAGATTCTCCGAAAAGAAAACCTACAACCGAGCCTTCTCGGGGATCGCCTCGAGAATCTGGAACTCACTGCTCCCAGAAACCATACTGAATCCCTCAACTGTTTCCTACAAGAAAAAAGTTAAATCATTGCTCATGAATACATTTATGCCTTTGATCCTAGGATATCCGCTTCCGGTACTTCTCCTGTTCTCTTCTATTACTCTCATGACTACTGCTTGCTGTCATTGTTTTGATGATTGTTTTATTTATTGTTATTATGTTTGTGCTACTGTATCCATTTTGTATCTATTCTATGGCTAATTGCTCCCATATCCTGGGAGCCATATTTGTTTTCCTTTTGCCCGTGCCCTCTGCACATGTGTAAAGCGCTCTGATACCCACAGGGTTCATGTTCGTGCTATACAAAACTTCTAAAGTAAATAAAAACAAGACTAGTCACAAAAACAAAATCATCGCTGCCATCCATTCTCTCAAGAACGGAAAATCTTCTGGCACAGACAACCTGACTGCATAAATGTTCAAGGCAGACTGTGAAAAATCAGCTAAGATTCCCCTACTACTGTTTATATTTATTTAGGAAGGAAAGTAAGTGCCAGATGGTTGGAACAAAGGCATTATAGTCAAGATTCCAAAGAAAGGTGTATTAACCAACTAAAACAACTGGAGTGGAATCATCGTTCTTTCAATCCCAAGTCCAATCCTGGAGAAAATCAGTCTACAGCACATTTCTGTTGCTGCGGAGAAGCTGGTAACAAAAAAAGAAGAGGCCGGGTTCCACAGGGGCAGATGGTGTGTTGATCAGATCCTTACTCTATGCAACATCATAGAGTAGTGCATGAAGTTGCAGAAATCACACCTATGTCACACCTATGTCCGGGTCCACTGCGACCAGTTGACCACCATTGGCTCTGTTTTTTTAAACTTTAAAACTTCATATCTCTAGTTCCCAAAACTGGATTTTTGTAATTTCAGTGTAACTTTATTGATTGAAGTTTACTCTGTGTGTTGCTTATATTATGATTGTAGTACTTTATAAATACTTAATACATTATCTGAAGTTAAGCCTGTCTGTTCTGTACCAAAGAAACCAGATGGTTGAGCTGAGGTTAATTAAGTGACCTTGAGGGTTCTTCCTGACAAGAGTTGTTTATTCATTGGTTTGCTGCAACCAGTCAAAATAACTATTTTTAACAGGGATAAACCTCCCTTGTAGATATTAATAAGTCACGACAGTGTAGGCCAGGAAGCCCACAAGCTAGGGTGCATGGTATTTCAAAGTGGGACATGTTGAAATTAATGTAACTGTGCCCCTAAAGTGAAAAGACTTGAAAAGCTATGAGGAAAACTAGAGTACAGATTAAAATATGAATTCTGCTGCCTTGCATGTGAGACATCTATAAAAATAGTTTAGCCAATGCTTTTAATAATTATTAAAAATCCAGTTCAGTGGTAAAGTTAGATTTGTAATAAATATTTAGGAAAAGTAATTTTTAAAAGTTACCCTTTCTCTGCCTGCAGCTCTGGGAGTCTAATGCAAAATGTCTAGTTATTGTGAAGGAACAATTCAGTTTTATTAAGGGCACAGCAGCAAAGATTATACTTATACTTCCTGTATTTTATTCACAGCGCCATAATAAAAAACTGCATATTTCATGTGAACTATGTAGAACCGTGATATATGATCCCTTACATCAAAGTTAATGTCCACAACTGTATGCCATCACCTAATCATAATGTTCACAATAGTATACAACAAGGCTTCATATTCCTCTAGTCCTTTTTCTTTGTCTGAAAGGCAGTTGCCGAATTTTGGCTTTGCATTGTTGTGGAACCTCAGTGCATCTTTTCGCTGGCTAAAAGAACACAACACAATTTATCTGCTGTCCTTACGTGTTATGAATCAGTTAGGACCCAAGAATAATCAATCATACAATACTGATACTTGAGAAAAAATACTGTTGCTGGTCGTGATCTGCTTCCTTCACTGGAGGGTTTCGGAGTGAAAAAGGGTGCGATAATCTTCACCTTCGTGTCCTTAATAGAATTTAAATGTTCCTTTACGCTAGCTAGGAAATTGTTCATTCTATGTCAACACCCAGAGGCCCAATTATGCTTCTTCAAAGCTTGTCTACTAGGCTAACTGGGAGACTGACTTGAAACAGAACCTCTTAAACATGAAATCTGAAGACCTGCTGTTTGCAAAATATCCGACAATCGAATGCCCTAAGATGTGCGCATTTCAGGACGGGAAACAACCATCACAACGCAACTTTTACAACGCACTACCAATACAACAAAACTTTTACACCGCAAGATCCATTACAACGCATGCCAATACAACGTATGCCATTACAACGCAGATCCTATTACAATGCATGCCATTACAACGGAAGTATGGGTAAGTATTTAATTCAATTAATATTAATTTAATTTTAAAATAATTTTCTTAAATTAATTTACTTTTTTTATTTTTTTATATTTTATTTTATTTCAAATATACATTAATTTACTAAAATGTATTTTAATATTTTAATTACATTTAATATTAATTTCATTTAATTTTATTTAAAATGTAAATTAATTTATTTTAAATAATTTAAATATTTTAATGACATTTAATTTTAATTTAATTTAATTGTAATTAAATTTAATTTTAATTTTATTTTTAATTTCTTTAAATAATTTTATTATTTTAATTAAAGTTAATATTTTTATAACTATAATTAAATTTTCTTAAATTAATGTATAATATTTTACTTACATTAGAATTTAATTTATTGTAATTAAACTCCCTGGAGTGAGAATAGTAATTTCAACCCCTACTCTATGCAACACTTACCCTACAATTACACCACCCTGGAGTTAGCATAGTAATTTAAACCCCTACTCTATCCAACACTTACCCTACTATTACACCCCCCTGGAGTTAGAATAGAAATTTTAAACCCCTATACTATCCAACACTTACCATACTATTACACCCCCCTGGAGTTAGAATAGTAATTTTAACCCCTACACTATCCAACACTTACCCAACTATTACACCCCCCTGGAGTTAGAATAGTAATTTTAACCCCTACACTATCCAACAATTACCCTACTATTACACCCCCCCTGGATTTAAAATAGAAATTTTAACCCCCTACACTATCCAACACGTACCCTACTATTACACCCCCTTGGAGTTAGAATAGTAAATTAAAATATATTAAATAACATACAAAATTAATTTCAATACATTAATTAATTTAAAAAAAATGTAATTAAAATTAAATTTATATTAGTAAAATCATATACTTACCTATACTTATGTTGAAATGGCATGCGTTGTAATAGCATCTGCGTTGTAATGGCATGCGTTGTAATAGCATGCGTTGTAATGGATTTTGCGTTGGAAACGTTGCGTTGTGATGGTATGCGTTGTGAATGTATGCGTTGCAACGTCATACATTCTTCAGGACATTGCGCTCCTGGCTTAATGAGCCCCAAACATGGAAATATCTATGCTGGCTTCGTGCATCACCCATTTTACTCAGCTAGCCTTAGTGGGTGAGGAGACTGCTTGATGTGATTCTGTATCTGCGATCAACAACTGTAAGTACGTGAGTAAGTACGTTAATTGTTTAGTTAAATAAAATCATAACAATTTTCCCATAAACATCAAATAAATGTACAGTAAAAAATATTTAATGGTATAAAATATAATTTAAGCGATCCACATTTAAACTTGCGATCAGTAAAAAACGTATGGGTCAGATGATCTTAAATTTGCATTATGCAATCCTAAAATGTTGGGAAGAACTCAGGGAAACTACAATCCTAATCTAGTATGATTTAACAGGACTAAATAATATTTGCTTTAATAGTTCGAAACACACATTTTAATCAAATAAACTCCTCAGGAACTGTTGCTTGTAGTTACAGAATACCCGCCCGGCCCCTGACAATGGCGAGTCTTTTGGAACGCACACTCCTCGCCTTAATTCAGTTGGGTGAATTGTTTGATGAGCATAATGAATAAATAGCTTCACCGATTTCACTTTTGACTTTGTTGTGTATTCAAAATAAATTAAATGACAAGTTATTTGTTTTTTTAATTGGATACGTTGAGTGGTCATTTGTTCCACTGATAAAAGCATGACTCCACTTGCTACAATGATCTGTATAGATTTTCCATTTACAAAATAAAGTACATAGGTACTCCTAATGCACTGCAGTTTTCAAAACCTGACTGTGAAGTCTGAGGAATGTTATCAGCTTGCAATTCGTTTGGGGGTCTGACGGCTCTAACCCTTTCGTCATAACAGTTCTGCAAGACCTTATTCCTCTGTCAATGAGGGCTTTTCTTAATAAAGTGACTCGTCTTTTGTGAAGTTTCGAGTATATGCAAGTTAGATACAGATCTTCTTTTTTACTGCCACAAAGTCAGCGAGCTGCAGGCCCTTTATATTCCAGCTTTAGAAGTCAGCCAGTGAGGGAAGCTTTCAGAAACAGGATGCCATCAGTTGTTTTTTTTGGATGTACCGCAAACGTGAGATTTAAATAGGCAGCTGGTTTAGGGCTTTGTAATTATTGATCACCATCCAGGTGTGAGATCTGTGACTGAAGATGCTTTTATCAAGTATCAAGGAATTAAATTTAGCAGCTTTGTTTATGGCTTGTTTGAATGTTGTGACGGGCAAGTTTTTATTCCATAGCTCGGCTGTGGAAGTTGTTGTTAGTGCTTTATAGAGTAATTGGTTGTACACTGATTTTTTAAAATCAATTTTGAGTTTTATCTATTATACTTTATCGAGTGTGGAGCATGCTGAGTTTCAATTGATACCAGGCCTTTATAGCGCTATACATTCTCCCTATTGTTTTCGTTCATGAGCCCACATTCAAGTGGCACCTGTGCAGGTGATGCTGTCTGGCATAGTTGAAAAACCTGGTTGTACGGCATTACAACGCTGGCTTTTACCCCGCATGCCATTACAACGCAGTTTTTACAACGCAAGTCGTTATAACGACTTGCGTTGGGGGGCCCTGGATAGTGGAATAGTTTAATTTTCTATTCCAACTCCAGCCCAAGTTGACAGTAGGGAAGGTGTTGAAAATTAAACTATTCCCTATCCTACAGCGCCCTCCAGCGCAAGTCGTTGTAACGACTTGCGTTGTAATAGCAGCGTTGTAATAGCAGTGCGGGGTAATGCCTGCGTTGTTATGGATGTTTCCCGAAAAACCTTTTAGTAAGTGGTCGTTATCAATTTGTTCAATAGGGCAGACTCTTTACTATATAGGGCAATGCTAGCGTAAGTTATAGTTGGTAGAGTTGTTGCTGCTATTACCGAGAGTAACTGTCTGTAGGATGGGCCCTTCAGGGTCCTGTTTGCAAAGGTTAATGCACTGGCTCTCTGTGCCATATCATGTTTCTGCTCTCTTGATGATTTAGTTTGTTATCAATGTAAAACCCCAGGGATTTGTAGCAGGTTACTTCCTCCAAAAGTTTACAGTCTACCCAAATATTCTGATGAGGCCTGGGGCGATTACTAATGAGCATTATTTTGGTTTTAGATACATTGATTTCTAATTTGTTTGATGTTATGAATTCTGTCATTTCAGAAAGTTATCTTCGGAGGCCACCCTTTGTTAAACTTATTAGGACAACATAGTCTGCTCAAGAAAGATGCGATAGAGATCACTTTCCTGAGTGTGGTGGGTGGGAGTTCATCTTGTTAAGCCTTTGGGTCAAATCAGCAATTGTTTCACTCCTCTGGGTTTCAACTTCCAAGACACACACTCCTACTCATGCAAACACTGTACCACACACATTTGGGAGAGTAGAGTGTAGGAACACAGGATACTATACCGGCCATTTTCGTGCAGAAAAAAGGCCACTAGGCCCTGAGCCAACCTGGGAAAGGTCCACTTGGGTAGTTTGAGGGAGATGCCACAATTTCCTAAACTACTCCACCAGTGTTTTAGAGGAGTGGAAACCCTGGACCCCAATGGGGGTCTCAGCTACACCCAAACGGTGTGTCTGAGGCAAAGCATACTTAGAACTCCTAGGGTTCTTGGCAGGGATGCTCAGCAGTGTCTGTAATCTCGCTGCCATCTCATTTTCCATGGATTTTGAGACTGCAAGGTCAATAATTTCTGCAAAAGCAGGGTCAATTGAACCTGACTGCTCCTCCTGATTCCCATACTTATGGTCATCTGCCATCCTGGTTGAGAAAACCTACAAACTTATTTCTCAAGTAGCTATAAGGGGTTAAAGACTACTGCTAGGGACATACTGTGCAAAGAGTCTCACCAATGTGCCCCCGTGCGCCCAGAAATCATTTGAAAAGAGCTTGTTGGCTGATTCAATGTCGATGCAACTCGTCCCGCAAAAGCAATCGAGATGTAGAGAAAATGCAACCGATTCCGAAGCCGTTTTCCACGTTCCAGGCAGTTGCCCTGCTGAAATGTCTATAATTCTACTCTCCCCTCCTCCCTGAAGGCGGGCAAGAGCGAGAATGAAGCTGCACCGACAGCTCTTCCCTCACAAGCCACAGCCATAATGAGAGGTGGTGTGAGGCATGTCTCAAACACCAAGCAAATAGAGAGGCAGCAATAATGTAATTATACAGTGCATCAATTCACCAGACGAAATAAATGTCCTTCAATAATATGGAAAAAGTTCTTTTTAATGTATCCTTTTGGTACAAGATGTCATCAGAGGTAGCCAAAATTCTTGACACAGGGTAGTCAAAGAAACAGCCAACACGTTTCGCCCATTTGGGGCTTCTTCAGGGCAAATAATCAGGTTCCCAGTAATAGTACTGATTTTCCAGGCTGGATAAAATAAAATGTGAACTTAGTAGCAACGATGTCCAGTATATCAAACAAGTAAGCGAATGGGGGAACGTCGCGTAAACACAAAAAAGATTCCAAAGTTCTTGCACCGTATTTCTGCTGTAATTTCGTTGTTAATCACCTGGAATATATGTGAGTGTGCTATGATATGCAACACTCCAAACAAAATGATCTATATATCTCTCAAAGCGTCCCCATATTGTGCTGTGTCTCGCGATGCACTAGCTCCAAATATCAAATTTCGCCCTGAGAACTGGTCAAGCATGGTTATCCACACGATAAACAGAGCTGTGAATATCCAGAAGCACAAATGTGGCAGAACCATATCTATTGTGTCAATAAATTATTAAAAGGAACAAGCACTTAACTGAGAATGCTATGAGCAACAAGGAAAGAGGATTAAAGGAAGATGACACCCTGTTATATACTGTTGTGGACTTTATGATTGATTGAAGGTGTACAGTTGTGGGCATTATAGGTGGTTGAATAACTTATTGGCTCTACATAGTGCACATGGGATATGTCGTTTTTTTGTTATAGCTTCTGTGCGAAAAGTAAAGGAAATGTGAGCATAATTGAGCCCCTGGGGTCTGACATACAGTTTGCATTCGAATTTCAGCAGCTACCCAATCAGTGATTGATCTTAATGAGGTATGAAAACCTTTCCCAGAACAGAAACAATGGCCTGGCTGTAGGAAGGTGTTTTTCTTGCCCTTCCAGGAAGACCAGTTATGGTGAACCCAGACATTTTTTTAATTTGAAAAGGCCATGCCTGTCACAAACAAATATAATAAGGTGAGACCTGGGAAAGGCAAACCTTTGTTACTCCAGAACTGCTGTACCCAGAACAAAGAAATGGACTTCAAGGGTCAGTTGGCTGACCTTCTGTGTGGCTACAGAGATACAGCAAGCTACAAGAGGTACCAAGCTCTCCTTCACGAAAGAGCTCTCCCTGACAGCCCTCCTGTACCATTCCCATCAAGGTGTCTGGTCGGGTCTTTAGGATTGGGAAAAGAGGGGCATGACCACACTGGGTTACTGGTACGCAAATGACCGCCTATGAATCTTTTGAGGTGTGGCAGATGAGTATGGCCTCCCTGTCCCTTACTGTATGGAGTAGTGGCCGACGCCCTTCGTCAAGTGTGAGATGGGGAGGAACCTAAACTCCCCGAGCACAACTGCCTGAAGATCATTTACATCACGAGGGGCCGTGTACATGCAATTACTCTACTCTACAGGCCCCTTCTCTCCCAGGACAAAGGCGCATCTCTCCCACGGCCAAGAGCGCTAGGCCACAGATATGTGCTACTCATTTACAGATTGGGCACGGCTGATGTCCTGGTTCAACCCTCATACATCCCACAATGCGGGTTTCAAGATGATGTAATACTACAATTTGCATAGATTGTGTCTACCTGACTCCAAAACGCATTACTGGGGTGTTCCCTGAGGCACAGACTTCCTGTCCTAGATGTCAGTTGTAGAGGTCTAATTTTTGTCATATGTTTTGGGACTAACCGAACCGTGCAGTTTACTGGCACACAGTAATTTGACCATTAATGTGGCCACCGCCCAGAACATTCGAGAGAACTCCAGCAGTTTGCTTGCTCGGGTTGTCTACAAGGCCAAATCCTGGCTAGTCACAAGTAAGTTTTCAGATCTGGCATTGCTCCTGGCTCGCAGGCAGCTATCGATGTTTTGGAAGTCTGTTGTATATGTTTACTCCTCGCAACATGGCTATCCTTCTTTATGCCTTTCTCTATGTTTCCTCCCACCCTTCCAGAATACCTGTGTGTATTCTCTATTCTATGTTGTTGTTGTAGGCGAGTCAGTTGTTGGTTTGGTCAGAAGGCGTTGTATCTGTTTTAGCTGTGCTCTGCAATACATTTCATCAACTTATCTATTGAAGTGTCCGGAGCTTCTTTCAACAATTTGGGGACGATTTCGGGATAACAGCTGACCAGATTGCAGGGAACCCTGATTGCTACCTCAGCCTCAGCTAGAAAATGACACTTCGGCAAAACGAATCCACAGACTTTGAGGTCATCTCACGATCGAGCAACTTCCGAGGCCAAGGAGGAGAAAATCCAAAGGAAGTTGAAGGGAAATGTGAAAAGTCCGTATGAAAACGAAGAAAACATTTTTTGTTAACGTCATCCAACCCAACCGTTAACGCTTTCTGCATGTGTACCCCATCATGCGTCTCTGCATCCAAGCACGTCTCCTGGGTTACTGCAACGGGTCATTGAGCAACGCTCTTCTGTTACTAGCTGCAGCGTCACATCAGGGTTGCCTTGCTACTGTGCTAACAATCTCTTTGTGCCTCATCCAATACAACACTAGCAAGCGGCCAAAGAATCTGAATGCTGCGTTTCAAGCCTCGCTTTCTTCAACATAACGTTGCATGTCACGACGCAAGCGCCATTTTAGGACAATTTCTCTGCGTTGCTATGCAACCACAACAATCTGCATCTGTTAGTCTCCTGTTCTTACTGGAAGTTGAGCATAAAAGTTTAACGCTTCGCCTGTCAATGATTAGCAGCGTGTCACATGACTCACATGCGGGGATGCGCACACCTGTTTACTGATCTCAGTGATACGCTCACTTTTAGCCGGCTGCAGGTACTATTCTTTGTTGTTCATTGCTTATCTCACGATGATACGCACATCTTTCCTCATTATTTATCAACTATTGTTCCAGACATTACGCATTTGATATTTTCATTATATATTTATATTTACTGCTATTTCAGTTTTTATCAATTATTTTATCCTTCATTCAAGGCAATTTTGCATAATCTACAGTCATGTCACAACAAATAACAGTCAATCTTCCACCACCATTCTTAAATGAATTTGGTACTCCCTCCAAAGCGTGGGAAGATTGGATTACTATATTTGATAATTATTTGGATGCTGTGGATGGTCAGGAATTTTCAGGGAAACGGAAAAAAGCATTGCTTCTCAGCACTCTAGGAAAGGAAGGACAGCGCATTTTCAGAGTTCTTCCTCGGGCACTACAGGCCAATGGGCAGCCCATGCCTAATGAATACAAGGAACCTATATGTAGAATAGAAGTACGATGTTCCAAGGAGGAAAATTTAGTGATGATTCAATATACATTTTACACTCATCGCCAACGAAGTGATGAATCGATTGATGAGTTTGTTGCTCGACTAACAAGTATCTGTAAATTGTAAATTTGGGTCCACAAATGAAGAACTTATTACGGATCAGTTAATAGTACAATGCAACAATACAAAGATTCAGGAAAGGTCATGGGCCACAAAGAATCCTACATTGAAAGTAGCCATTGACTTGGACAAAGTAATTGAAGAATCAGAGAGGTGTATGAAGGCAATACAAAAGAAAAACGGCCTTCAGCAAGAAGTGCCTGAACTGTCTGAGCAAAACCCAGGTGATGAAAGTGATCCAGGCGATGATGAATCGATTGCCGTTGTAAAGAATAAAATTAGACCAAGCAACAAAAAAAATTCTTCTACAAAGTTTACAAACAAGTTTTGTTCATGTTGTGGCAGCAATGGACACAAGTCGGAATCTAGATTCTGCTTTGCTTCAAACAAAGAATGCTTAAAATGTGGTCGACTTGGACATTTCTCTAAAATGTGTAAAACAAAGAGTCATCCAAAGGTAGAAATCATTCAAGATTCTACGGAAGAAACCAAAAAAGCAAAAGATAGATTTTTGGCAGTTGCTGACATTGATGTTTTTTATGACAATAATAAGAGACACAATAGACCAAAATCTCTTTTTAGAATTGATGGTTGTGAAGTGTCTCATATGGTAGACACAGGTTCCAGATACATCATTATTCGGCAATCCTTACTGGAAAGTCATTGGGGGATCAAATCTCTATGTAAAAGTGACATTTCTCCAACAGGGTATCAGGGTGACACCATTGACATTATAGGTTATTTTGAATCTGATATTCTCTTTAAAAACAGATCTATCAATGGTAAAATGTATGTCTCTGTTGATGGACCTCCTATACTGGGATGGGTTCGTCAATATGATCTCAATATTGTCATTAATCCATGGGCACCCTCTCGGGTCATGGATGACCATTCCTTAGATGACATACTACAAGAAAATAGGGCTGTATTCAAAGATGAGTTAGGTGAATTGAAAGGTTATTCACATTTTATTCATTTGAAAAAAAATAGTCTACCCATTCAACATAAATTAAGAATTCCTTTATCAGTTAGAGATGATGTTAAATCCTTGTTGAATGAAATGTTGCAAAGTGGTGTAATTGAGCCTGTTGAGGCATCTTCATTGGTGCCTCCGGTTGTTATTACTAAGAAATCGGACCGAAAATTGAGGTTCTGTGTGGACTTAAGATCACCAAACAAATGTGTTGTTGCAGATACCTTTCCCCTACCAAGCATTGGAGAATTGGTATCTACCTTGCAAGAAGCCAAGTTCTTCTCGAAATTAGATCTAAAGAGTGCGTACTATCAGATAAGACTCCATGAGGATTCTAAGCATCTCTCGGCGTTCATAACTACGGAGGGTACATTTCAGTTCACGTAACTTCCTTTTGGTCCAATTTCAGCAGCCAGTGTGTTTCAAAGCATGGTTAGAGAAATTTTCAAAGGAATTCAGAAGGCTGTGTTTTTCCAGGATGATATTCTTGTGTTTGGGGACTCTATTGCTGATCATAATCTTGTACTTAAGGATGTTTTGCACAGAAGTTTGGAAGCCGGCCTTACTCTTCGTAAGGAGAAGTGTTCTATTCTTGTGCAACAAACAGAGTATCTTGGTTATGAAATATCGGGACTGGGAGTCAAACCCAAGAAGAATCTTTTGGAGGCAATTCATTTGGCCACATGTCCTGCTGATAAGGACCAGCTCAGGTCATTCATGGTGTTGATAGAATTCTACTCTAAATTTATGAAGAACTTCTCTGACAAGACTTTGCAGCTGAGACTCTTGTTAAAAAAAGGCGCATCAAAAAAGAAATATGTGAAGTCAATGTTTTAGCTCCATTTGACACAAAGTGTACTTCTGTTGTTATGGTTGATGCAAGGGCCACTGAATTAGGTGCTGTCCTTTTGCAGAAATACACTGAAGGTGAGCGAGCAATTGCTTTTGCCTCTAGAACTCTCACGTCTTCAGAACAGAATTATTCTGTTATTGAGAACGAGGCGCTTGTGGCTGCTTGGTGTGTCCAGTATTGCCGCCCTTATCTGTGGGGCACCAAATCATCTCAAAACTGATCACAACCCATAGTTTGCATTTTGTCTCTGGGTGGTACGGGCAAGGGTTCTCCCAAGTTAGCTAGGTTAGCTGCCAAACTCCAAGAATATCAATGTGAGATCTCCCATGTAGGAGAGTAGGGTCTGCAATCCTATGATCACCCAGATTTTTGCTTTTTGCTGCACTGGTTTACGACTTTCCCTGGCTGTGGGCCTGCTAATCAGACACACCGCCTAGCTGTTCTCTCTATCCAAATTGTACTCAGGTACTGAATTGGCACTGGGCCCTCTCTAAGTCCCTGTACCCAGGGCTGAGGTACCCAGAAGTCTCCCAGGGGCTGAAGCATGTATTATGCCACCCCTGGGCTGACTATCTAAACTGACACAACTGGCTGCACGACAGCTGGGGCAAGGTGGTGTACTCACCCCTTGCTTTAGATATAGTATACCTATATCTAACCCTAAAATGGACACACAGATCTCCTATCAGTCAATCCTATGGCAGGCCTTAACAATCCTGAAGGCAGAGTGCTTGGAATCGTGTGAGATGGTGCTCTGGCATGAGCTGAGCCTGTCTGCGGCTTTCGGGATCCATCCCTTAGCCGTTTCCATGATATCGCATACCATATACTCTTAAGTGCATTATAATCCTTGCGGTTATATGCCAACTCTGGTATCGCTTTATCAAAACATGTCGAGTAAGGTGTCATACGAATTGGAATACTAACCCCTCGCCAATTCTGGCGACGGGGTTAGCATTCCACCCTTCTAGAGGGACACGACATGTATGTAACCCCTAACCCCGGTTAAAATCAGACAGAGCCTTAGCATCCACAAAATGGATGCTGCCACCGAGTCACAAGTCTGCCCTCCTGCTGCTGGGAGTCCTCCCAGAGCAGGAGATAAGGACAAAGGGTTTCCTGCCAGGGGCGGTGCCAGCACCGTCCCAGACAGGGTTTGTGTATTGTAGGTAGGCAGGGCTTCAGAGGAAGGTGACTGCACGTGGCACCCCGGTGCTCACTGTGCATAGGCTGGCTGGAACCAGTTCCAGGGTCACTCCAGACCCTGTGCTGGGGAAAAGCCCGCCAAGGAAGTGGGTGTAACCACCCCCCTCCTAGTCCCACCCCTAGGGCAGGACTTAGTCGTGTGCCAGCCCCTTTTTACAGGATAAAGGTAGGAACTGGCCCCCTTCCAAATCAGATCATCTTTGAATCCTGAAACTACTTTCCACGAAAGGAACTCAAGACTTCTTCCTAAGATTTCTCCCTTGTGACTAAGGAGTAGTCACCCTGCATCCGCAGGCACCATCTTAAGAACACTGCGGTCTGCTGCAAGTCTCTCCTCCGGATCAAGACTGCCCAGCTCGACGAGAACCGGCTTCCCTGGCACCTCTGACCTCTACCTACATCATCAGTCACGCTGAGATTCGTGGGTGTGACGAGACCTCGAGGGACCGGCCATCTTCAAGACTGCACGACTTCTGCACAGCAAGCCCGCCGAGTAATTTCCTGGTGAGTGCTTTGGGGTCCGAGAAGCCCCGACCCTGAGCAGCTCCAGCACCGAAGTGCAGCCTCCCAGCATCTCCACGATCTGCGTGGGACCCTTCTGCTTTTTGCTGCTCACCGCGTTGTTTGGCTACTAGCCCGCTGGCTTGTGGCCTTCTGAACGACGCCCGACGACATCACTGCTGCTAGTCTGGTTGCTCCAGACTGGCCCTTGCTTCCCTCCATCGGAGAAGTACCCTGGACCCTCCTGGTCCGGCTAAGACGCCATTTTAGGTCCACCGCGTGGGCCTTGCATTTGCCAAGACTTGTTGCCCAATCCTGGGTCCAGCGACGTCGACAGCAAGAACCTTCGTGGGACAGCTCGCACCTCCATCCTGGTCGCCGACAACGCCTCCTGGTCCGAGAGACTGCAGAGCCCAGCAGCGCCCACTCACCTGACTGCGGTGACTTCGCCCGGTGCCATCCTGGTGCCCACTTAATCACTGGCTAGTGATTCAAGAACTTGGTCCCCTCTGCTTTCAGGTTTTCTTCTTCCTTGATCCAGGCTTGGATCCATCGAACTTTTCTTCACTGGTCGCCTGCCAGCAACTTCCTTCTTCCAGGCTCCTGGTCCGGCAACGAGATTCCCGACGTCTTTTCAGACCTATGCAGCTGCAGCCCCTGGGCTAGGTAACTTCGGCACTTCGGTGTCCCAGCATAGCCTCACTATCCTAGGGTCAGGATCCACTGTCGTTTTCTCCCTACCAGGTCGGGTTCGCCCGTGAACACTAACTTTGCCTTTACTAGCTTCCATAGACTTTGTCCCGCATCCCGCGTGAGAGTGCACACTCTGCACCCGAGTCCCCTAGGCCTCCTAGAAGTAATCTAACGATTCTATAGTCAAGTCCTAGCGATTCCAAAGCCTATTAGTACTGTACTTACCTGCTAGTAATTTCGCATTCCACTTTTAGAGTATATGGTTTTTCGTGCCCCTCGGGCATTTGTGTATAACGTGCTAACTTAAGTATTTTCGTAAGAGTTTTGTTGTGTGCCTAGCACCCTGTCCTCATAAAGAGTACAGGGTTGTTGTGATTCTAATAAATACACTGTTTATTTTCATAACACTTGTGTGGTGTCCTTTCACTGGGTGTTCAAGGGGTAATGTGATGGTAAAACAGCTGGCTTAACACGCCCTCTAGAGTCTTAGCCTTAGACTGCTCGTATCCATGCTACTAGGATAGCTGGTCTATAAGGTTGACTTACAACCAATCATCAATAAGGGTTGTTTGGACTGATATATAGTGATCACTAGAATAGTGAACACTGCACATCAGGCCAACTTCTCACATTGGTGAGCAGCGGTTGGGATTTGAGCTTGCTGTTGTTTTACCACACATGCCCTAAGAATATCTTGTGAAAGATCACATAAGTACTAAAGGTACATATAACTTAGCTTAGAATACTCTGAGTTCTACTGAACCAGCTGTTGTAGCTCCTAGGGCCTAGCACACCCTAAACTACAACTCTAGCAAGGGATCAGTAGGCAAACACATAGTGTAGGTAAGTGCACCACTTACACCTCACTAGAAAAGCATGTCTACCCAGGGAGAATCTACTGAGACTCCCCTGGTCAGTGTTGACCCTCCACAGGTCACTTCAAGATATGCAGCTCTCAGTTTTCAGGAGATGAGACAAATCTGTGTCTCCAGAAAACTGAAGCAGGGGTCTAACCCCACCATTCCCTTTTTAATAGGTCTCTTAGAGACTTATGATGCGAGAAAGCTTTCTCAGCTAGATGGGAATATGCCAGCCTTAGAGGGAACCTCTGGGGATCCAGACCTCCCCAACACTGCTACTGCAGTTGAGGAGGAGGAGGATCAGGAGGAACTCTCTGGGGATGAGGTAGACAAAGGTCTTGAGGTAGTCAGAAGGCTAACCAGGACCAACTTAGACTTACTTGGGCTAGGATCTGGGGGACCCCCAGTACTAACCCGAAGTGGGCCTAACCTTGGAGTTAGGAGAGATAGATCTCTTTCTAGGGACTCCAATAGATCTCTGCACTCTAATGCCTCTTCTCAGGGGAGAAGGAATCCTCCACAGAGGAGATTTACGTCCCCTCAGAGAAGGGAGCATGAAGCTAGGATGAGACAAGCTGAACTGAGGATTGAAAGGGAAGAAATTGCCCTGGCCAAAGAGAAGCTTGCCCTGGCAAGAGAGCAGCAGATGAGTGGGTTAGCTCCCACTGGTGGCAGCAATCTCCCAAGAGATAGAGAGAAGGGTTTAGATACTAAACACCTGACTAAAATAGTGCCCCCCTTTAAGCAAGGGGATGATATCCAGAAATGGATGGCTGCTCTGGAGAGGGCCTGCACTGTGCAGTGCATTCCCCAGAGTCAGTGGGCAGCTATACTGTGGCTCTCCTTTGATGGTAAAGGTAGAGATAAGCTCCTCACTACAAGAGTAGAGGATGCTAACAATTACCAGGTCCTGAAGAATACACTGGTTGATGGGTTTGGTTTAACCACTGAGCAGTACAGGTTGCTGTTCAGAGACACCCAGAAAACTCAGTCTCAGGACTGGTCTGACTTTGTGGATTGTGCCACTAAGGCTTTGGAGGGCTGGTTGCTGGGTAGCAAGGTAACAGATTACACAGGATTGTATAATCTAATGATGAGAGAACAAATTTTAAACAATTGTCAGAACCAGTTGTTGCACCAGCACCTTGTTGATTCAGATCTGACCTCTCCCCAAGAATTGGGAAAGAAGGCAGACAAATGGGTCAGGACAAGGATCAAGCAGAACCAGAACCAGAACCAGGGTGGTCAGAAGAAAGCAGACCAGAAGGGTAATGTTAAGAATGAGCAAAATGACCAGAAGTCTTCACCAGGTCCCCAACAAACCAAAGAGGGTGGGGGTCAGGCTTCCCAGAAGAAGAAGACTCAAGAAGGCCAGTCGAAAAGGTGGTGCCAGTACTGTAAAAGTAAATCTCACTGGTTTAGTGAGTGCACCAAAAGAGGAGGACAAACTCCTGCCACTACAGCCCCTAAGGCAACTGCACCCCCTAGTACAGTCAGTAGTGGTAGTGTACCTCCCAAGGCATTAGTTGGGTTAACCTTGGGTACTGAGGGGTCTGACAACTTAGTTGGCACACTCACTCAGGCTGTCCTTGTCTGTACAGGGGATATGGATATGTCCCCTGAAATAAGTCCCAATACTTTGGGCAAATACAGGCAGACACCTTTGATAAATGGCAAAATGGCTCAGGCCTATAGGGACACTTGTGCCAGTGTCACCATGGTGACACCTAACTTTGTGGACCCTGGACAGATCATGCCAGGTACTGATTTCCTGGTGACCAATGCCAGCAATGTCACTACTAGTCATAGTGTGGCAATTGTGGCTTTCTCCTGGGGTGGAGTGAAGGGACAAAAGAAAGTTGTAGTCAGTTCAGACCTCCCAGTTGATTGTTTGTTGGGCAATGATTTGGAGTCATCACAATGGTCAGAAGTGGAGCAGAGGACTCACATGGAGATGTTAGGCTTGCCAGCACATGTGCTTGCTGTGACTAGGTCACAGGCCAGAAGATGCCCCACTGAACAGGTGCTGGATCCTGAAATGATGGACCAGACACCTTCCAAGAAGAAGAACAGTAAGGGTAAGGCTTTGCCTTCCCCCTTGCCCCAGGTTGAGGATCAAGTCTCTGAGGAGGCTGATCTGGAAGAGCTGAGGGAAACTGAGCCTAAAGAGCTTGAACTTGATCAAGTTGAGTTTCTGGGCTCAGGGGGACCCTCCAGAGCAGACCTGGGGAAGGAACAGTTGAGCTGCCCTTCCCTTGAACCCCTCAGACAGCAAGCTGCTGCTGAGGCTGCAGGGAATGCCACAGGTGCCCACAGGGTATACTGGGAAGATGGACTCCCGTACTCTGAGTCAAGAGACCCCAAGCCTGGTGCAACCAGGAGGCTGGTCATCCCCTTGTCTCTGAGAGGTTTCCTTCTCACCTTGGCCCATGAGATTCCCCTTGCAGGTCACTTAGGTCAGACAAAGACTTGGGACAGGCTTGTCTCACACTTTCACTGGCCCCATATGAATGAGAATACCAAGGAGTTTTGTCGCTCCTGTGTCACTTGCCAAGCCATTGGTAAGTCAGGTGGCACAACAAAGGCCCCCCTCATACCACTACCTGTGGTGGGGGTTCCCTTTGAAAGAGTGGGGATTGACATTGTTGGTCCAATGGAACCCCAGACAGCATCAGGGCACAAGTTTATACTGGTGGTGGTGGATCATGCCACCAGGTATCCTGAAGCTATTCCCCTTAGGACCACTACAGCACCTGTAGTGGCAAGAGCCCTAGTTGGAGTGTTCTCCAGAGTGGGTTTCCCTAAGGAGGTCGTTTCTGACAGAGGTACAAACTTCATGTCAGGATATCTGACTGCAATGTGGAAGGAGTGTGGTGTGAACTACAAGTTCACCACACCCTACCACCCACAATGCAATGGGCTTGTTGAGAGATTCAACAGGACCCTCAAAGGGATGATTCATGGGCTACCTGAAACTCTTAGGAGAAGATGGGATGTCCTGATCCCCTGCCTCTTGTTTGCTTACAGAGAGGTCCCACAGAAGGGGGTTGGCTACAGCCCTTTTGAGCTTCTGTATGGACATCCTGTGAGAGGACCCCTGTGTTTGGTGAAGGAAGGATGGGAGAGACCTCTCAAAAAGCCTGCAACCAACATAGTGGACTATGTACTTGGTCTCCGCTCCAGGATGGCTGAGTATATGGAAAAGGCATCCAAAAACCTTGAGGCCAGCCAAGAACTTCAAAAAGCTTGGCATGACCATGACTATGTACCAGCCAGGACAGAAGGTGTGGGTGCTGGAGCCAGTGGCCCCAGCAGCTCTGAAAGACAAATGGTCTGGGCCCCACACCATCATTGAGCAAAAGGGAGAGGTTACCTACCTGGTGGACCTTGGAACTCCCAGGAGCCCTCTCAGAGTGCTCCATGTTAACAGGCTCAAGGCATATGTTGACAGGAAGGACATGAGCTTGCTCATGGCCACAGATGAGGGACAGGAGGAAGAGAGTGACCCTCTCCCAGACCTGCTCACTCAGAATCCTGATGATGGATCAGTTGATGGTGTTGTCTTTTGTGGCAGCCTCACTGAACATCAGCAACAGGATTGCAGGCAAGTTCTGCAATCCTACAGACGTATGTTCTCTCTGACACCCAGCCAAACTGATTGGTGTACCCATGATGTTGACACTGGAGACAGTCTGCCTGTCAAGAGTAAAATCTACAGACAGCCTGATCATGTTAGAGACTGCATCAAAACTGAAGTGCAGAAAATGTTGGAGCTGGGAGTCATTGAGCCCTCAGATAGCCCTTGGGCTAGCCCAGTAGTTCTAGTGCCAAAGCCTCACACCCAGGGTGGTAAGAAAGAGATGAGGTTTTGCGTAGACTACAGAGGCCTCAATGCAGTCACTAAGACTGATGCCCACCCAATACCAAGAGCAGATGAACTTATAGATAAATTGGCTTCTGCCAACTTCTTAAGTACATTTGATTTGACAGCTGGGTATTGGCAAATCAGGTTAGCTGAGGAGGCCAAACCCAAGACAGCATTTTCTACCCCTGGAGGGCATTATCAATTTGTGGTAATGCCCTTTGGACTGAAAAATGCACCTGCCACCTTCCAAAGGTTGGTGAATCAAGTCCTCACTGGGCTGGATGACTTCTGTGCAGCATATCTAGACGATATTGCTGTCTTTAGCTCCACCTGGGAAGATCACCTGGTCCACCTGAGGAAAGTGTTAGAGGCCCTGCAAAAGGCAGGCCTCACTATCAAGGCCACAAAGTGCCAGATAGGGCAGACACAGGTTGTATACCTGGGCCACCTTGTAGGTGGAGGCCAGGTTCAGCCACTGGAGAGTAAGATACAGGCCATCAAGGACTGGACTCCTCTAATCACCCAGACTCAGGTTCGAGCTTTCTTGGGCCTGACTGGGTACTATAGGAAGTTTGTCAGAAATTATGGGTCCGTAGTGACCCCTCTTAATGACCTGACAAGCAAAAAGATGCCAAAGAAAGTTCAGTGGACAGCAAGCTGTCAGAAAGCATTCAATGACCTAAAGCAGGCCATGTGCACAGCACCTATCCTAAAGAGTCCAGATTACTCCAAGCCATTCATTGTCCAAACAGATGCTTCTGAGTTGGGTGTGGGGGCTGTTCTGTCTCAACTGAATTTTGATGGTAATGATCAGCCTATTGCTTTCATTAGTAGGAGGTTGACACCCAGAGAGAAAAATTGGTCAGCTATTGAGAGGGAGGCCTTTGCTGTGGTCTGGGCCCTGAAGAAGCTGAGGGCCTACTTGTTTGGCACTCACTTCACCATTCAGACAGACCATAAGCCCCTCTTGTGGCTAAATCAGATGAAGGGTGAAAACCCCAAACTGCTTAGGTGGTCCATTTCCCTACAGGGGATGGATTTTACAGTGGAGCATAGACCTGGTACTGATCACAGCAATGCTGATGGGCTCTCCAGGTATTTCCACTTAGAGCAAGAAGACTCACCTGGTCAAGGTTAGTTTATTGTCCCAAAGTTTGGGGGGGGGTCATGTAGGAGAGTAGGGTCTGCAATCCTATGATCACCCAGATTTTTGCTTTTTGCTGCACTGGTTTACGAGTTTCCCTGGCTGTGGGCCTGCTAATCAGACCCACCACCTAGCTGTTCTCTCTATCCAAATTGTACTCAGGTACTGAATTGGCACTGGGCCCTCTCTAAGTCCCTGTACCCAGGGCTGAGGTACCCAGAAGTCTCCCAGGGGCTGAAGCATGTATTATGCCACCCCTGGGCTGACTATCTAAACTGACACAACTGGCTGCACGACAGCTGGGGCAAGGTGGTGTACTCACCCCTTGCTTTAGATATAGTATACCTATATCTAACCCTAAAATGGACACACAGATCTCCTATCAGTCACTCCTATGGCAGGCCTTAACAATCCTGAAGGCAGAGTGCTTGGAATCGTGTGAGATGGTGCTCTGGCATGAGCTGAGCCTGTCTGCGGCTTTCGGGATCCATCCCTTAGCCGTTTCCATGATATCGCATACCATATACTCTTAAGTGCATTATAATCCTCGCGGTTATATGCCAACTCTGGTATCGCTTTATCAAAACATGTCGAGTAAGGTGTCATACGAATTGGAATACTAACCCCTCGCCAATTCTGGCGACGGGGTTAGCATTCCACCCTTCTAGAGGGACACGACATGTATGTAACCCCTAACCCCGGTTAAAATCAGACAGAGCCTTAGCATCCACAAAATGGATGCTGCCACCGAGACACAAGTCTGCCCTCCTGCTGCTGGGAGTCCTCCCAGAGCAGGAGATAAGGACAAAGGGTTTCCTGCCAGGGGCGGTGCCAGCACCGTCCCAGACAGGGTTTGTGTGTTGTAGGTAGGCAGGGCTTCAGAGGAAGGTGACTGCACGTGGCACCCCGGTGCTCACTGTGCATAGGCTGGCTGGAACCAGTTCCAAGGTCACTCCAGACCCTGTGCTGGGGAAAAGCCCGCCAAGGAAGTGGGTGTAACCACCCCCCTCCTAGTCCCACCCCTAGGGCAGGACTTAGTCGCGTGCCAGCCCCTTTTTACAGGATAAAGGTAGGAACTGGCCCCCTTCCAAATCAGATCATCTTTGAATCCTGAAACTACTTTCCACGAAAGGAACTCAAGACTTCTTCCTAAGATTTCTCCCTTGTGACTAAGGAGTAGTCACCCTGCATCCGCAGGCACCATCTTAAGAACACTGCGGTCTGCTGCAAGTCTCTCCTCCTGATCAAGACTGCCCAGCTCGACGAGAACCGGCTTCCCTGGCACCTCTGACCTCTACCTACATCATCAGTCACGCTGAGATTCGTGGGTGTGACGAGACCTCGAGGGACCGGCCATCTTCAAGACTGCATGACTTCTGCACAGCAAGCCCGCCGAGTAATTTCCTGGTGAGTGCTTTGGGGTCCGAGAAGCCCCGACCCTGAGCAGCTCCAGCACCGAAGTGCAGCCTCCCAGCATCTCCACGATCTGCGTGGGACCCTTCTGCTTTTTGCTGCTCACCGCGTTGTTTGGCTACTAGCCCGCTGGCTTGTGGCCTTCTGAACGACGCCCGACGACATCACTGCTGCTAGTCTGGTTGCTCCAGACTGGCCCTTGCTTCTCTCCATCGGAGAAGTACCCTGGACCCTCCTGGTCCGGCTAAGACGCCATTTTAGGTCCACCGCGTGGGCCTTGCATTTGCCAAGACTTGTTGCCCAATCCTGGGTCCAGCGACGTCGACAGCAAGAACCTTCGTGGGACAGCTCGCACCTCCATCCTGGTCGCCGACAACGCCTCCTGGTCCGAGAGACTGCAGAGCCCAGCAGCGCCCACTCACCTGACTGCGGTGACTTCGCCCGGTGCCATCCTGGTGCCCACTTAATCACTGGCTAGTGATTCAAGAACTTGGTCCCCTCTGCTTTCAGGTTTTCTTCTTCCTTGATCCAGGCTTGGATCCATCGAACTTTTCTTCACTGGTCGCCTGCCAGCAACTTCCTTCTTCCAGGCTCCTGGTCCGGCAACGAGATTCCCGACGTCTTTTCAGACCTATGCAGCTGCAGCCCCTGGGCTAGGTAACTTCGGCACTTCGGTGTCCCAGCATAGCCTCACTATCCTAGGGTCAGGATCCACTGTCGTTTTCTCCCTACCAGGTCGGGTTCGCCCGTGAACACTAACTTTGCCTTTACTAGCTTCCATAGACTTTGTCCCGCATCCCGCGTGAGAGTGCACACTCTGCACCCGAGTCCCCTAGGCCTCCTAGAAGTAATCTAACGATTCTATAGTCAAGTCCTAGCGATTCCAAAGCCTATTAGTACTGTACTTACCTGCTAGTAATTTCGCATTCCACTTTTAGAGTATATGGTTTTTCGTGCCCCTCGGGCATTTGTGTATAACGTGCTAACTTAAGTATTTTCGTAAGAGTTTTGTTGTGTGCCTAGCACCCTGTCCTCATAAAGAGTACAGGGTTGTTGTGATTCTAATAAATACACTGTTTATTTTCATAACACTTGTGTGGTGTCCTTTCACTGGGTGTTCAAGGGGTAATGTGATGGTAAAACAGCTGGCTTAACACGCCCTCTAGAGTCTTAGCCTTAGACTGCTCGTATCCATGCTACTAGGATAGCTGGTCTATAAGGTTGACTTACAACCAATCATCAATAAGGGTTGTTTGGACTGATATATAGTGATCACTAGAATAGTGAACACTGCACATCAGGCCAACTTCTCACATCCCACGTCCAGGGTTGGCGCAATTTATAGGCTGATTGTCTGTCTAGACTTTCTATCAAGTGGGAGGATCTTGATGATGTTTCTTTTAATCTGGAAAATAAAGAGGGGGCTGTTGTCAGTTCAAGATGTTTTAGCGGTCAGTGAAAGCACATTTTCGCATGATGAATTGGGCAAAGCAATGGCCAATGACCATGTGCTTAAAGAGGTTATTCTTCTTATTAAATTGGGTTCCAGACAAGAGAGTTGTGTACATATTTCTACTTGTTCTTTTTTTAAATGTTCTTGATGAGTTATCAACCTGTGGAGATAATATTCTCATGCGAGGTGACAAATTCATTCCCCCTTCTAACTTGAGATCAAAATTACTTAACATTGCCCATGAAGGTCATTTGGGACAAATTTTGTCCCAGCGTAGACTGAAAGCCAATTTTTGGTGGCCTGGCATGGATTCCCAGGTGGCTTCATGGATTGAAAAGTGATCAGCATGTAAGGAAGGTGAGAAAAGGCTTAAAGTTGCTGTTGGTTCATCTATGGGTCAGTTAGCATGTCCTAGTGGTCCATGGCACAGCATTTGCCTTGATTTTATTGGACCAATGGAAGAATTACCTCTGTGTCAACGTTTTGCCATTGTATCCATTGATGTTTTCTCCAAATGGCTTACAGTTAATTTTGTCAAGGATATCACCACTGAAAGCACCATAAATGTTTTAAAAATACTCTTTCAAGAAGAGGGCTATCCTAATATTCTTATCCCAGATAACGCCAAACTGCTTGTTTCCCACAAAATGTGTTCTTTCTTATCTAGTTGTGGTGTCACACATCATTGCACATCTTTGTATAACCCACAGGGTAATGGTTTAAGTGAAAGGGCTAACAGACTGGTCAAAGGTATAATTCAGATGTCTTGCTCCAGTTGTGTTTTTGCTCATGATATGGTTCAAGATATGGTCTGGGCCCATCGTACTACAATACATGGGTCTAATGAAAAGTCACCTTTTGAGCTTATGCGTGGCAGACTTCCTGGTACAAATCTTACTCCTTCCTGGATTAAAGAGTGGGTTTCTAAAGGTGGTTATTTTGAATCCTCACCTGTCACTTGTACCAAGAATATATCTGGCTCTCTGTTATATCCTGATCATCTCCTTCCCTGCTGCTCAGCCTGTATGTGTGTGATGTCATTGGAATGTTACTGTGTGCATGATTTGAATGTATGGTCAGTTTGATTGAGTGGGCTGAGCAGCTGAATGCTGCTCCCGGTGGGGCCTCCTTCCTTACTCCTTATTACCTTAACTTTACCTAATTTTAACTAATAAATATCAACTTAAGAATACCAATGTCTACAGGACCTTCTTATCTTACAAATTACATTTACTACATTACAACAATGGCGACGAGGGAGAAAGAACTACGCGTGAAGGAACTAAATTTACAATATGGAACTACAAGATATAAAGAAAACTTTTTAAATGAAGACAAGCAACACTTTTTGATGCCCCACCGGTGTCATGTCACATCTGACAGCCTACAGAAAACATCTATAAAGGTATGTTTCAAGCGTTGGACTTGGTGGAGCTCTTTGAATTTTAAAATGGCGAATTTATTAGCAAGAACGTCAAAATTTCAAGTTATGACAAGTGTCAGAGTAAAACGGTGGAAAACTTAAATATATTTCGTGCTACGGTGTTCAGAACCAAACTTAAATGACTATCTAATTCTGTAAGGGCAAAAATGTGAACCTTTCAACAATCTAAAATGACTATTTATAATTCAAGGGCAAAGATGTGAACTTTTAAGCATTTTATTTGAAGCAGCTACTTTCATTTTGTCTATAACATATGAAGATAATTGTGACAGATATCTAGACTATTTAAAAGTAAATTGCAGCTGTGAAACAAATGAGCGCTGTGTTCATGGAAAGATAACTGCCTTTTAATTCATTATCTGCAAGCATGTGTACACGCTGCGATTTTTGTTTCCACTCTGAGACTTCCATTTTTCTTTATAATCAGAAGTTATATTGAGCAGTGTTTAGGAAGTAATTGTCTGCCAAAACCATCAATCTAACAAGTGCCAGCGCGCTCAACTCAACGGAGCTGTAACATTCAGTGTACTTTCTTCGTTTTCATTTGAAACTCTGACACTCACCGTCCTGTTTGGGGATGACGGTTGAGTTGTCAGTTGGTTTGCAGCCATCCTTGTCCTTTCCCTGCTTCAACCTTTATGATGACGTCTTATGAGGGTTCCGAGGAGTTGGCGATGTGAAGCTCTCTTCACGCTCTGCTGCTGACGTCAGCCGATGAGTCACCGCTGATGAGTCACCGCCTTTGTTAAAGCGCATTTTCGCCATGAGCCATCGGGCGAAGACGTGAATGACAACGTGATGTTTGCTGCGTGCTGTCGTAGTTGATCAAGCGCTTCCCGATGTGAAGGACAATGATGAGTTCTTAATGCGCTGAGGTGGTCATGGATCAAACGCTTTCAATTCTACAGCGTTTCTGTCTTAATGCTTTGCTTTAGTGATTTTCTACCATCGTTTTCATCATCGTGTCACAGCGACTAGCACGCTATGTTGTTTTTAAAACCTGCAAGTCCCTGAGATGTTTTCATTTATATTTCAAGAGACAAGGTACTGTTTTTCAATTCAAGCCTCGCAATTCACAACATCTGATATGACAACGGTGACTACTTTTATTATTTTAGTTTCTTATTTTCCATCAGTCACTTTTTATATATAAATTGATGTACATGTTGTGTTCTAAGTGATTTATGGAAATGTTATGTACTGCAATTGAGCTATTGGTTCATTTGTGTTCTGAGTGATTTACTTATTTTCTTATACTACTTGGACTGTTAAGTGCTAAAATTGATAAATTAATTTAATTATATTGTTTTCTTTAATGGTTGATTTTAAGGGTCAAGTTTACTATACTGAGTTCTGACAAAGTTTGAATTTATTGATGTAAATGAACCACGTTTGTGCTCAATTAATTTGAGGTGTTCATTAAGTAGTTGATATTCATTGATGAACCACTTATTTAATAGTGCTCTATTTTAAAATAGAGGAGTTCACACTTTATTGCGATTAGTTATACAGAGTCTACATTTATTGCTGAACTTTGAGGAGTTCAATGTTGGTGTGTATTTTCATGAACTTTGAGGAGTTCAATACTAGTGAGTATTTTGATGTATTTTAAGAAGTTCAATGCTAGTGTGTATTTTGATGTACTTTGAGAAGTTCAATGCTAGTGTGTAATTTAGATTTGTTGCGGAGCCACATAAGTGCTCATTATTGAGGCGCTCCATCTATTTAAGTATATTTTCTGATGATTACTTCTCCGATATGGATTTTAAGATACATATTTTACGGAGCCACATACGTGCTCATGATTTGAGGTGCTCCTTTTGATTCAGATTAGATTATATGGGGTTGCAGAATCCTCAGTTCTATTTATTCAAGTTTTATCTTGCTGAACCACACAAGTGCTCTTTTCAATTAGAGGAGTTCAGTTACAGAGAGTCGTTAAGTAACCATGTACCCATGTATTAGGTCTTATGCGCTTTCTTCTTTATACTTTATTTAAGTGTGTTTCGAATAGCGTGGTAACTCCTACATCCTAAATTGGTTATTCTATTGGGACGCCATCTTGTTTAGTTTATTTCCTTTTATTACTATTCGTGACAGTCTGGCCAACTGCCATGAATGGTGATATTTTGGGTTTTTCTTTGAGATGGGGGAAGGTTCTATGTGATTACTCTCTGATTTTGAACGAGAAGATATTATACTTCTTTTCATCTTTCATGAATAATATATTACCATTTCATTATATTACTTACAGTTATTCATTTTCTATGTTGACTGCTCATTTCATGATACAGTTACTCATTTTCTATGTTGACTGCTCATTTCATGATATTATTTACACTTAATCATTTTCTATGTACTACTTATTCGTAATCCTGATTTTGTCACCATCAGAACATACTATAATTAGTTTCACTTTATCTCTTTTGTTTTCATTGTTTTAAAAGAGGGATGTTGGACAGGCCGCATGGTCGGGCTGCCCCCCTCCCCGCAATGGGACCTGGACCCTGGCTCCCCCTGCATCCCCAGTCAGAGTCCCCGACGACCACCCGAGGTACACCGCAATTCCTCACCCACAAGACACCAGCTCCGGACCCAGCTGGCCCGGGTCACCATCCACACCACGGCCTCGGCCCAGCCGCCATCTTGGGGCACTGCAGCACGAGGCCGCGTGGCCTCAACTCGACCCTCACCCTGGGCCCGGCCGGGCCCGACATCGAGGCCCCAACCTCCCCCCAGGAGGCAGAGTGACCACTTGGCGAGTCAATGGGAGAAAGGAATCGTCAACGGCTCTCCTCCGCCAGGTGTCGATCACCCCCGGCCGCCTGGGCGCTGGCTCCCCCCCCTGCGGGGTGTCTGGACTCCCTCATCCCGACATCAAAGGGGACCAGACCTATAACTGGGGCAGGGCCAGACCAGGAAGCCAGTTGTATCCTGGAGTCGAGAGACCCGAGAAGAACTCATCTGTGACTGGCCTGCTGGCGCTGCCGCGGCCCTCTGCCTCGTGAAACCATCATCTTGGCCTGCTGGCGCTGCCGCGGCCCTCTGCCTCGTGAAACCATCGTCTTGGCCTGCTGGCGCTGCCGCGGCCCTCTGCCTCGTGAAACCATCATCTTGGCCTGCTGGCGCTGCCGCGGCCCTCTGCCTCGTGAAACCATCGTCTTGGCCTGCTGGCGCTGCCGCGGCCCTCTGCCTCGTGAAACCATCGTCTTGGCCTGCTGGCGCTGCCGCGGCCCTCTGCCCTGTGAGACTATCATCTTGGCCTGCTGGCGCTGCCGCGGCCCGATCCACCGACTCTCCAGCTCGAGGATTGTGAGCTCGCCTCTTACCACTACCTGTACCGATCCGGTACCAAGACTGTCCCGCTACCCCCTTTCCCTACAAAGACTAGAAGTGAGAGGACCCCCGGGTCCGAGATATCCTGTATCGCTGATATCCTTGCCTTACGAACCTTATATAAAGTATTGAACTCGACTTGGTGTGGTGCCTGTTTGTGGGGAGGGAGGTAACTTGTCTGTACGATCGCCGGAGACGGTCCCCCTCGGGGATCTCTCCCTCAGTACCCGGCCAACCCTCAGGGTCCCCGTCTAACATTGGTGGCCAGCGACGGGATCCGAACCTACGCATAATCGTACAGAAAGTCACTCGACCCACGGCACACGACCACAATGACAACAGAGAGCGGAACAACGGAGAAATTCCAGATGGAAAAATTGGAAGACTACAACCACCGAGAACTGAAGCAATATTGCATAGAACTTGGTCTCCCAACCACAGGTCTGAGCACGAAGGAAGACTTCAAACGAACCCTAGAAGCTTGGGCGGAAACGGGTACGGCCGTACCCCGAACACAAACAACCGAGACGAGCCCCGCACCAACTGAAGACAGAAGAGCGGGTCTCTCCCTGGAAGAGATCCGAGAAAGAGAAAAAAGCAGACTCCACGAGTTAGAACTAGCCCGACTTCGCTTGGATGGGGAACTCAAGCTGGCGGAACAAAAAATAACTCTGGAACACTTACGGCTCCGAGAGGAGCGAGAAGAGAAGCAAAGACAGAGAGAGCTAGAGGAAAAGAAACTAGCGTACGAACATGAGCGCAATCTCAAAGAACTGGAGATCCAGAAACAGAATAAAGACCTCGGGCTCCCCGAACGACCGACCCTGCCTGCCTCTACCGAGCCCAAGGTTCACATCCCCAAAGATGTCATCCGGGAATACCACAAGAACGATGATATACAGCAGTGGTTTAAAGCCTATGAGGTGGCAATGACCTCCCACCGGATTCCCCGAAGCGACTGGGGAGCCGGATTATGGGGGAGGTTTGTCAACGAAGGGCGGGACGCCCTGCTGCAACTCCCGGACCAGCTGATGACATCCTACGACCACATGAAGGCCGCCCTCCTCACTCGATACGGGCTCACACCTGAGATGTACCGCCAACGGTTCCGCGACTGCAAACGGATTCCGGGTACAACCTGGGTGGAGTACGTGAACTTCTTTAGCCGAGCCTTCGAGGGGTGGATCAAGGGCAACAAAGTGACCACCTACGAACAACTCTTTGACCTTATCGTATGGGAGCACCTGTCGAACAACTGCTTCGTGGAGCTCCGCCAACACCTCTTGGACAGTAAGCTAACCGAACCTCGACAACTCGCCGCCGAAGCCGACCGGTGGGAAAGCACCCGAGTTGGCCGGAACGGACCCAGCGAATCATCCAGACCGTACCCAGGGCCCCATCGCCCCCGAGGAGGAGGAGGAGGCCAGAGTCGGGGAGAGACCCCGGCCCCTCGTCACCCCCCAGGAACCCCTCGACCCCGGTCGGCCGAGGAAGCCCTGCCATCCGGGCCGGTTTTCGGGCCCACGTTATGTGCCACAGATGCCTGCGACCCGGCCACTACGCCAGTGATCCCAACTGCCCAAAGAATCCGAACACTACCCCCCGCCAGGTCGCAGCGGCCGCCCTAGGGGAAGAACTAATCCCGGAAGACCAAGAAGAGTACGAGACCGACCCCTCTGAATGGGCTCCCGCCGCCATGGCACTGGCCTGCTTAGGGGAGAGAGAGATGATTCCGCGGGCCCCCCTTCCCGCCAACACGCAGAAGTACAGTCAATGGGTCAACATTAATGGCCGCCGGGCGGGGGCCCTCCGCGACACCGGGGCCAGTGTAACGGCGGTCCGACGCCATCTCGTCACTCCAGACCAAATCCTGCCGAACATTCTCTGCCCTGTCCGCTCAGCAGACAATGCCGAAAGCCTGTGCCACATGGCCTGCGTCCCCTTCGAGTGGGGAGGAGTAACGGGGATGTTAAAGGTGACTGTCCGCGATGATGCCCCCGTGGATTGCCTCCTAGGAAACGACCTCGAAAGCTCTCCCTGGGCAGCTGTCGAACGGAGGGAACACCTGGGGATGCTCGGCCTCCCCGA
Source organism: Lissotriton helveticus (assembly GCF_964261635.1). NCBI lineage: Eukaryota > Metazoa > Chordata > Amphibia > Caudata > Salamandridae > Lissotriton > Lissotriton helveticus. The sequence continues at coordinate 389,743,069 of NC_136058.1, read as the reverse complement.
ATGGGTCTGCGTCACGACCCGGTCCATGACCGCCCGCGCGGTCCCCAGTCTAGAAGAGCCCGAGTGGCCGGAACCTCCTCCCGCGCTCATCCCAGAGGAGGCCGCCCCAGAAGCCAGTCCCTCGACCCAAACCGAAGAAGGACCCGACCAGCTTCGGGACGTCCCTGACCTGGCACAATGGCGGCAGGAGGGAGGCCCCACTCAGGAACAATTCCGGGCCGAACAGAAAGCATGTCCCTCTCTCGAAGGACTCCGGCAGCAAGCCCTGGCCCAGAGCACCGGGGATACCTCGGGGGCCCACTGGATCTACTGGGACCAAGACCTGCTCTACAGCGAGCAGAAAATTGCAGAACTAGGAGCCAGTCGGGTGCTGGTGGTGCCCCTTCGCTTCCGAGACTTCCTCCTGAACTTAGCCCACGATGTCCCCCTTGCCGGACACCTGGGACAGGATAAAACCTACGACCGCCTGGTGACCCATTTTTTCTGGCCCCAAATGCGAAAGGATGTCACCAACCACTGCAAGGCCTGCCCCACCTGCCAGGCCAGCGGAAAAAGTGGCCGAAAAATCAAAGCCCCTTTACAACCCTTTCCGGTCGTCACCACCCCGTTTGAACGAGTGGGAATAGACATTGTGGGGCCCCTCGACCCTCGAACAGCCCAAGGACACCGGTTCATCCTGGTCCTAGTAGACCACGCCACCCGCTATCCCGAGGCCATCCCTCTTCGGACTGTGACGGCCCCCGTGGTGGGCCGAGCTCTGATGGGGATCTTCTCCCGGGTGGGGTTCCCCCGGGAGGTCGTCAGTGACAGGGGCACGAACTTTATCTCCAAATATATGAAGTCTCTCTGGCAACAATGCGGGGTCACCTACAAATTCACGACCCCCTATCACCCGCAAGGAAACGGACTGGTTGAGAGGTTCAACCGCACCCTCAAGGGAATGATTATGGGCCTAGAAGAACCCCTTCGACGCCAGTGGGACGTGCTACTTCCATGCCTCCTGTTTGCCTATCGGGAGGTCCCGCAGAAATCCCTCGGTTTCAGCCCATTTGAACTCCTGTACGGGCACCCCGTCCGGGGCCCCCTCAGCCTAGTCAAGGAAGGTTGGGAGCAGCCCCCCCAGAAAACTCCCCCGGACATCTACAGGTACCTCCTGGCTCTCAGCAACCAGACCCGGCGGTTCCGAGACACCGCCAAAGCCAATCTCGAGGCCAGTCAGGAGGACATGAAGAGGTGGTACGATCAGCACGCGTCCTCCATTGAGTTCGAACCAGGACAACAGGTCTGGGTGATGTCCCCGGTTGAACCCTGTGCACTCCAAGACAGATGGTCCGGGCCCTTCAAGGTGATCGAACGCAAGGGGCCCGTCACCTATTTAATCGACATGGAGACTGCCCGGAACCCCCTACGGGTCCTCCATGCCAACAGGCTCAAACCCCATTTTGTGCGATCCGAACTCAGCCTCCTGATGGCTACCGATAATGGGACAGAAGAAGACTCCGAACCCCTTCCGGACTTACTGAAGGTCCTCGAACGGGATGGCTCAGTGGAAGGGGTCCAGCTCTCCGAGGCCCTGTCCCCGGAGCAACGCCAAGACTGCCAAACGCTCCTGAGGCGGTTCGCCTCCCTGTTCTCCCTCACCCCCGGAGTCACCCCCTGGTGCCTTCACGATGTGGACACCGGGGACAGCCCTCCTATTCGACACCGGGCGTACCGCGTACCCGACCGGGTGCGCAACTGCATCCAGACCGAGGTGTCCAAAATGCTGACCCTGGGAGTGATCGAACCCTCAGACAGCCCCTGGGCGAGCCCAGTCGTCCTGGTTCCCAAAGCGGCCGCCCCGGGCGTTGCCCCTGAGCTCCGGTTCTGCGTGGACTATCGGGGGCTGAATGCAGTTACCAGGACCGACGCTCATCCCATCCCCCGGGCAGATGAGCTAATTGACCGGATGGGGGCCGCCCGCTACCTGAGCATCTTCGACCTAACAGCGGGCTACTGGCAGATCGCCCTCACCCCTAGGGCCCAAGAACGTTCCGCCTTCTCTACCCCGGACGGGCACTACCACTTTAAAGTAATGCCCTTCGGCATGAAAAACGCCCCGGCAACGTTCCAACGGCTGGTAAACCAGGTACTGGCGGGCCTGGAAGACTTCAGCGCCGCCTACCTGGACGACATTGCTGTGTACAGCCACCAGTGGACCGACCACCTCCGCCACCTGCGGGAGGTTCTACACGCCCTCCAGCAAGCCGGGCTCACCATCAAGGCCAGCAAGTGCCAGGTTGGCCAAGGGTCCGTGACCTACCTGGGACACCAAGTGGGAAGCGGGCTGGTGGCCCCTCTCCAACTCAAGATTGCTGCCATCCAGGCCTGGCGACCCCCTACGACCCAAACGGAGGTCCGGGCCTTCCTGGGGCTCACCGGATACTACCGGCGGTTCGTGAAGGACTATGGCAGCATCATGGGGCCCCTCACAGAGCTCACCTCCAAGAAGGGCCCCAAAACCGTCAACTGGACCCCGGACTGCCAATCGGCCTTCGAGAAACTGAAGGCCGCCATGTGCACGGCCCCCGTGCTCCAGGCTCCCGACTACAGCCGGGAATTCATTGTGCAGACGGACGCCTCCGATCATGGTGTGGGGGCCGTCCTCTCCCAACTCAACGCCGAAGGGGTCGACCAACCAGTGGCCTACATCAGCAGACGCCTGCTGCCCCGAGAACAGCGCTGGAGCACCATTGAGAGGGAGGCCTTCGCCGTAGTCTGGGCACTCAAGAAGCTCCGGCCCTACCTCTTCGGCACCCACTTCCGGGTGCAAACAGACCACCGACCCCTGCAATGGCTGATGCAAATGCGGGGGGAGAACCCGAAGCTGTTGCGCTGGTCCATCTCCCTGCAGGGGATGGACTTCACGGTAGAACATCGTCCAGGCCAGGACCACGCCAACGCCGACGGCCTGTCACGCTTTTTCCGCCTCAGCGAGGAGAGTCCCCAGGAAGATGGCTGACTCTCCCCGCCTTCAGCTGGGGGGGACGCATGTTGGACAGGCCGCATGGTCGGGCTGCCCCCCTCCCCGCAATGGGACCTGGACCCTGGCTCCCCCTGCATCCCCAGTCAGAGTCCCCGACGACCACCCGAGGTACACCGCAATTCCTCACCCACAAGACACCAGCTCCGGACCCAGCTGGCCCGGGTCACCATCCACACCACGTCCTCGGCCCAGCCGCCATCTTGGGGCACTGCAGCACGAGGCCGCGTGGCCTCAACTCGACCCTCACCCTGGGCCCGGCCGGGCCCGACATCGAGGCACCAACCTCCCCCCAGGAGGCAGAGTGACCACTTGGCGAGTCAATGGGAGAAAGGAATCGTCAACGGCTCTCCTCCGCCAGGTGTCGATCACCCCCGGCCGCCTGGGCGCTGGCTCCCCCCCCTGCGGGGTGTCTGGACTCCCTCATCCCGACATCAAAGGGGACCAGACCTATAACTGGGGCAGGGCCAGACCAGGAAGCCAGTTGTATCCTGGAGTCGAGAGACCCGAGAAGAACTCATCTGTGACTGGCCTGCTGGCGCTGCCGCGGCCCTCTGCCTCGTGAAACCATCATCTTGGCCTGCTGGCGCTGCCGCGGCCCTCTGCCTCGTGAAACCATCGTCTTGGCCTGCTGGCGCTGCCGCGGCCCTCTGCCTCGTGAAACCATCATCTTGGCCTGCTGGCGCTGCCGCGGCCCTCTGCCTCGTGAAACCATCGTCTTGGCCTGCTGGCGCTGCCGCGGCCCTCTGCCTCGTGAAACCATTGTCTTGGCCTGCTGGCGCTGCCGCGGCCCTCTGCCCTGTGAGACTATCATCTTGGCCTGCTGGCGCTGCCGCGGCCCGATCCACCGACTCTCCAGCTCGAGGATTGTGAGCTCGCCTCTTACCACTACCTGTACCGATCCGGTACCAAGACTGTCCCGCTACCCCCTTTCCCTACAAAGACTAGAAGTGAGAGGACCCCCGGGTCCGAGATATCCTGTATCGCTGATATCCTTGCCTTACGAACCTTATATAAAGTATTGAACTCGACTTGGTGTGGTGCCTGTTTGTGGGGAGGGAGGTAACTTGTCTGTACGATCGCCGGAGACGGTCCCCCTCGGGGATCTCTCCCTCAGTACCCGGCCGACCCTCAGGGTCCCCGTCTAACAAGGGAGATATGTTATATCCTGATCATCTCCTTCCCTGCTGCTCAGCCTGTATGTGTGTGATGTCATTGGAATGTTACTGTGTGCATGATTTGAATGTATGGTCAGTTTGATTGAGTGGGCTGAGCAGCTGAATGCTGCTCCCGGTGGGGCCTCCTTCCTTACTCCTTATTACCTTAACTTTACCTAATTTTAACTAATAAATATCAACTTAAGAATACCAATGTCTACAGGACCTTCTTATCTTACAAATTACATTTACTACATTACAACACTCTCATATTTCCAAAGGTGATCTTGTCAATATAAAACCTGGAAGAATTTCCAAAGGTTTATCTAAATTCAAAGTTCCTTTTTGTGTCAAAGAAGTGTTTCCTCATTATGTGTCTTGACCAATGATGAAAAGTGGAATCTTTGCATAGTTGCTCTATATCAAAACAAAACACCTGTTTTAAAGATGTCAAGAGTCTCATTCCTCTTCAGGTAACAGTGGTAATAGTGGTTACATGTTGTCTACAATGGAAGACGCCACTCTGTTTTCTGTTCCTGTTAGTAGGAGTGTAGGTGGAGGTGATGCTTGTGATTCGAGCAACACCTGTGACGTAAGCAACAATTCTAACAATTTTCTTAACTTTCAGGATGCTCCTTTGTCTGCAAACACCAGAATCACAAGATGTCGTAGACCACCAGTTTACCTGAATGATTATTGTTGTTAATTGCATATTAAGTAATGTGTTTTCATTTGCATTAATGTTTGTATATGTTTACTCCTCGCAACATGGCTATCCTTCTTCTTTATGCCGTTCTCTATGTTTTCTCTCTCCCACCCTTCCAGAATACCTGTGTGTATTCTCTATTCTATGTTGGTGTTCTAGGCGAGTTAGTTGGTAGTTTGGTCAGCAGGCGTTGTGTCTGTTTTAGCTGTGCTCTGCAATAAACTACATCAACTCACCTATTGAAGTGTCCGGAGCTTCTTTCAACAAAGTCCTAAACAAGCCCCCTGTACAGTGGTGGAGACGTCAGTTGATCAAGTGGTCCGCGTGCAAGGGTGCCCTGCTGAAACTAGAGGTACAGAGATGCCACTGCAGCCCGGAGCACAAACAAGCATGGCAAATTATATTATAGGGCTGTCTACTTATTGCTTTTGATGTCCAATTGCTCTCCCAACTTGGGGAGGAATCCTCCAACAAGGGGTGAGTGGACGGACCCCAAGGAGGGAGCCCTGTTCAGTAGGTCTGCAACGACCCACGTGCTGCTCTGCACCCAACCACGCCCTCCTCCCCTACACCTTTTTGGCGGCCTATCCTGATCTGTAATGTCACCCCAGCAATGATTTGTTTGTCTATGTTTTATATTACTTTCTTTTCCCACTTTACTCCCACACATATTCCTACTGCTCCATTCAACTCAGTTCTCATATTTTGCTCACGCGATCTGGCTCTTTCAAGAGGCGTCATTGATAACTCTATACCTTTTTTGATATTTATTATTTATTTATTTTTTGCATTTGTAATGCGCACAGATACCCACAAAGGGTTTCCCGGCGCCATGGCTAAGAGAACAAGACACAGAAAGCAACTACTGACAACAGATCGGCAACTATTTAAACATTTATTTATTAAACAGTCAGGTTTTAACTTGTTTCTTAAAACTGACAAAGTTCTCCTCTTTGCGTAAGGCTAAAGGAAGGGAGTTCCAAAGAACTGGTCCCAAGTGGGAAAAAGATTTACCTCCCATTCGGGCCAGTTTGAATCTGGGAACCATGAAGGTTGCTCCATTTAAAGAGCGGAGATTCCGTACAGGTACGTGGGGCCTAACCAATTTCTGCAAATACCGTGGTGCGGTTCCCGCTCTGATCTTGAACATGTAGGTCAAGGCCTTAAACCGGACCCGGTTCTCAACTTTCAACCAGTGGAGGTCTCTAAGGTGATTCGAGATCCTTGCTGTCCTAGGAATCTTACACAACAGCCTGGCTGCGGAGTTCTGGACCAGTTGTAACCGCCTGGTTGCAGCTAAATTGGAGCCCAGATATAGAATGTTACCGTAGTCAAGCCTAGATGTTATTAGCGCATTGACTACGGTCTTCTGGGTATCCACGGGCAGCATCCAGATAATCTTCCGCAGCCATTTAATGATCGTGAAACAAATACCAGCCACTTTATTAGCCTGTTGTTTCATCGATAAAGAATCGTCGATACACACCCCTAAGTTTCTAACCTGGGTAGCTGGACTGGGGAAAGCGCCCAAAGATGGCGGCCAGTGCCTCTCCTGCCACAGATCACGATTTTTTCCCAGGAGAAGAATCTCCGTCTTCTCCCCGTTGAGCTTCAGCTGGTTTGTTGACATCCAGCTGAAGACCTCCTGAAGACCAAGTTTCAGAGCTGAAGGGGATGAAGACTCTGAGTTGGTAAGGGAAAAAATAATCTGTGAGTCGTCCGCGTAGGTCATAAGTTCAAGACCTACCCGCTCTGCTAAATCAGCGAGGGGGCGGAGATAAAGATTGAAAAATAATGGACTTAAAATTGAGCCCTGGGGCACGCCATGGGGTGATGGAAAAATATCCGACTGGGCGTGTGAGGACGAGATCTGAAACGTCCGGTTGCTCAGATAAGATCTAATCCAGTCCAATGCGGTCCCTCCGACACCATCCCCACTCAGCCTGGCAAGCAGTCTGTTGTGCGAGATGGTGTCGAACGCCGCGCTCAAATCGAGCAGGACGAGAGCCACCGTTTGTCCGTCGTCCAAAAGTTCCCTGATCTTCTCCGTGACTCCCAGGAGGGCAGATTCGGTGGAATGGCCTGCCCTGAAGCCCGACTGGGAATAATGGAGCAAGTTGTTGTTCTCCGTGTACGATGAAAGCACGCCCTGGATATGCTTCTCCAAAATTTTTGAGAAAGCAGGCAGCAGAGATATTGGGCGATAGTTTGCAAGAACCTCTGGATCAGCAGATGGCTTCTTCAACAGAGGGCTGACCATAGCGTGCTTCCACGATGCCGGGACAGTTGCCAGACGGATGGAAGCATTAAGTGTCTCGGCAATAGTTCCTAAAGCACCGTCATCCAGTTGGCACAGAGTGTTAATAGGGAGGGGATCACACGGAGAGCCTGATTTGATGGAGGTCGCCAAGAATTTTAAGGTGCCCACGGAAATATAAGGCCAGGAATCCAGCCGATTTCCTAATGGGCTTTCTGAAAGAAGAACTTCCCTATCCTCCCTCACCGGGGGATTAATGTTTGCAAGAATAGTGTCGATCTTTCCCACAAAGTACGTAGCAAGATCTTGGCATTTATGAGGGGTCAGGGGACGCGCGACCGCCACAGAGTTTACTCCGGCTAAGTCTTTCACTGTGTTGAAAAGGGTCCGCGCTTTATTGGCAGCCATATTAATGGTCTCCGTTACATAAAATGCCTTAGCTCTGGAACAGGCCGTATGATAGAGGTTTCTGGCCCTACGGTACAGTTCCTTAGATTGAGGATCATAGTGCTTGCGCCACTTCCTCTCAAGTCCCTTACACTTAGTTTTTTCCAGCTTCAGTTCTTCCGTATACCAGGGAGCCGGGGGCCGATGGACATTCCCTCTACACCTGGTAACGGGTAGGCAAATATCCACTGCACTCTCTAGCCAGGTGTGGACTTCCAGCGCATTGATCTCCATATCATCACCTAAAACTGGGGGGGATACCTGTAGAGCATTCTGCAGTTCGGTCAAATCTATCTTTTTCCAGTTTCTCATGGAAATTGGGGGCCGGGCAGAACCTAGCTTCTCAGGTTGTGTAAGCGTAATACTAAAGAGTGTTAGGAAATGGTTCGACCAACAAATAGGGTCGGTTTTTAACCATTTCAGCTCCTGTATATTGGAGATAATGGGATCCAACAGGTGCCCAGCTTTATGCGTGGGGTCCTCATTTCTCAGGGACATATTCAAAGTATTAAAATCTTCCAAAAGGTTGGAAGCGATGCAATTGGATTTATCCTCAAAATGGAGGTTTAAGTCCCCCAATATAGTTAAGATACACCATTGTATCTTAACTGTCCATACTATTTGTATGAATATGGACCTGTATAATGCATGTTGTCACTCTTGCTGACCTAGTGAGTAACAAAAACCGCAATAAAATGTGTTGCAACAACAAACAACAAGCATTTGCAATGCAATAGGCCTCACATTTACGAGAGTTTAAGCTGTTGGCATTGTAAATAACAATGCCTTTTATATGTGTGATGATTTGTAAATCATAAATAATCATAAATAAAAGGCATTGTCATTTAGAATGCCAATAGCTTAAACTCTCGCAAATGCGAGACCTATTGCATTGCAAATGCTTGTATATATGACTAACATGACTTTAGGTGATTACGTGTTTTTTTTAAATTATTGATATTACTTTGATGCCTTTATATTTGCAATATCATTATTTTATATATAACATCTTTTTGTACAGCTTGTTTTAGCTGAAACAGATACACTGAATTGAATTGGCAACTCCTGTGATTTAACGTTTAAAAGAGGTTTTGCAACATCTATCTTAGAATGGAGTGTGTTTGTAGAAGACAATAAAGCATTCTGAAAGGTTATGTCATTTTTAGTCATATTTATTAGACATCTTAAAAAAATAGTGCTAATGTACGTATTTTTGAAAGGTGATTAATATGTTGTTTTGAAAGCAAAGTGAATATATAGGGTGTCACAATCCAATGAACTAAGTTGGGCAATATCGAGTTGTAAATATTTTGTTTAATCAAAATACAGAATTTAAAAAGCATTTCCATTATATCCATATTGGAGTATTAGTAACACCAACCAAAGCTACAACAATACATGCATGTTTGTATTTGTAAACTGCCATACCTTTCACAAATAATAAAGAATAATTACATCATGGAAGGTTAGAGCCAAGCTGAACACTCTTAGGTGGACAGACAAATACTGCACTCGCCGCCATCTGCAGTTTAAGCTCTTCCAGTGAGGGTGGATGGTCACCCAGGATGCTCTCAGGACCCTCTGGCACAGTGGTGTCTGAGAGGATGCAGAGAAGGCTGGGAGGACAGTTCAAGCAGCACCTTAGTAGGCTGGACAATTGTAATCCCCTGCTACTAGAATCCCTGCAATATGATTGAGAGATTGCAGAGAGTACAGACCATGGCGGCCAAAATGGTACTACTACAACCATGCTGCTCCTCTGCCTCCCGGGCACTCTCAGATTTACACTGGCTGCCAGTCTCGCAGAGGATACGATTTAAGGCACTAGGTATAGTATTTGAGGCTCTACATGGATACAGGCCTAAATCTCTGCAGGAGGAACTGACATGGTATGTCCCTCGCCAAGGGCTTCTCTCCTCATCGGCTAATCTGGTGAGGGTGCCTAGAGTTAGGAAAGTCAAATCAGGAGGTAGGGCTTTTAGTGCGGCAACATCCCACCTCTGGAATACTCTTCCATCTGATATGAGACAAATAGACAACATCCTACAGTTTAGAAAAAGGTAAAAAACCTGGCTCTACCCTCTAGTATGCTCCTTGGCCTCCTGCTAACTTTTCCCTGACAGGGGACACAGTCTCTCAGCCCTAAGCTAGTCGCCTGTATCACAGTGCCTGGTTACCCGTAGGGTGTCAGTTGCGCTTTAAAAATAATGATATAAATTACAAATTAAAAAGAACACTTGTGAGTTAGCGCCCCTGTTGGCTGTGGACTCTCACCGCACTGCAGCACGTGGCAAAGTCTCCTTAACCCCTCCCATGCTGGTGACTAACTCCAGCCGTCACGCCCTGCGGTGGGCGTGTGCTGATGACGGCTGGGGTTCGTCACGGCCCCGCCCTGTTCGTTTGTTTACCGCTCAGGGGAAACATCACGGCCGCAGCGAAGGGGTTAAATATGGGCCTGCATTGCATGCTCATCGAGTCTCACAACTTTGGGGATCCCTCTGACTAAAGAGCTCCAATTCTTCATTGGTGTTGGGGGGGAGGGGTGCGCTCATGTTGCCCTTTAGCCACTGTGAGGGTTATAAAAAAGAAAAGAGAGCTAGATGGAAAAGGATGGGGGTGTGGTGTTGAGAGATAGCTCAGCGTCACCTCAAAATGGTTGACTTCTCTTCCTGTTTGTACTCTTCAGTTTGTTGTGGTAGGTGGAGGCAGAGACGTTTACACGCGGGGTGGGGTGTACTTCACGTGTAGGAGGGAACCCTGCGCATTTGGAGGGGATACCGCTGCATGCAGAGCCCTGAATGGAGCAAGATCCAAAAACAATTTATAGGATAATAAAACAGAGACTGTTTGCATACGTAATACATGTGTTGAAAGTAAGGTTTTTACTATGTTTCTTCAAAAACATGAAATTATTATGTGAGTTTATACTTACGTGTTATATAGTAGAAGAATTTTAATGATATAGCAAATAAAAAGGTAATCTATTTTCCATCTCGGGATGTTGTATATGGACCGTGTGATTGTCCTTTTTTAATAGTAATCGTTTCCATAAAGTGCACTTTTATAATGCAGGATAAAAAGCTTTGGCCTACTCTACTGCCTTATGTTACTTTTATAATTCTATGTGAAAAAGGCCTTTGAATAATTTATTACACATTCATTAATGAAGGATTCCCCACCACTCATCTATGCATTGGAATAGATCCCAGGTTCCCTCAGGTCCTTTCTAGATCTACAAAGGGAAGATTTTCATGGACGTTTTGAAATCTGAGGTCTGCAGCCCCAGTTCAAGTACTTGGATCAGAACTCTGCTTATCAAGTGCCTTTATTCAAGGTTTAGCCAATGTGATGCACTGGCACTATAAACTCCTCCAGGCTCTGGATAAACTCTTACAGTCTCTTCTTTCATCCAACTTGGACTCAGGACTGGGGGAGAAATTGTCATTTGTTGGGAAGGTCAGTGTTGCCCTGAAGGGTTCTGAGTGCAGTGGGGGTCAGCTTCATCCTAAAGTTCATATTTCTAAATGGAGCCTTTCAGGGGATGCATACCACTCTGAGGATGGGAAATCCTGTAGCAGATTCACAGCTGTGAATCCTTTGGGCATGCACAACCGATTCTATTTTGCCAGATGTTTCATAATGTGAAATGTGTCATTTTACTTCTACGGACTGACACTGTTCCTCTTAAGACCTTGAAGGCCAGGTAGAGAGGCCAGACTGAGGACTCTGAGGTTTGTAATCTACGCAAGCTAGGCCCCTGGTATCTGTTCCATGTACTTCATTTATGCCCAGCTTCAACTTGTACTTGGGATTGCTTTCTGTTGTCTTTAGTAGCGTAGTTTGGCATTATAGCCCATAAAGAGTTAATGCATCCTGTGAAAAAAAAACACCTGCACAGATATGTTATATGATATTTAAATTTTCAAGGTATTTTTATTGAAATCTTACATGGACTTATTTTCTGATGAATTGCTCCTTTTATTGTATCTGTAGGTGTACGAAGGTAGACTTAAGATCGATCTTAGGATTTTGCATTATGTTATAATGTTCACCTTTGCAAAATCCATTAAAAAAATATACTTGAAACTTGACAGTGTGGTAGTCTACCATTGACAAGGAGATGTCCAACCACATAAATGCATTAACCAAATTAGAAGCTCAAGACAAAAATAGTTATTACTAATCCTGTGGGGCCTGGCAAGATGGCAGACAGCTCGTAGCCGAGCTGCGCTCACTGCCCGCCTGACCCCATCCTGCGGCATCCTAAGACCTACCTGCTAATATTTGGCAGGGGCAGGCACCATCCTGTGCCCTACCACCTTGGCAGCCGAAGGAGGGCAGAATGAGGCCTGCTGGGGACTATTGCAACTCTTTAGTGTTCTTCCTTTCTTTGTTCTCTTTGGAATGGCAGGGTTGGAATTCTCGGGGGTTCTGGTATGGGGGTTCTAGATTTGTCGGTTGCTCGCGGACACCTGGAGCTGAGGGTGTTCGTTGAACTGTCTGGAGTAAAGGAGCACCTTCTTCTACACCATGCGTGTACTCTTTGTTTCACCGGTCAGAGGAACCCCTCACATTTTGTCGACGATTGGCACTTCAGACAGAACCGTTAAAGGCACTGCCTGGCTCATCATTGCGGTGAGAGGAATCTACAGCTGTTTCTGTTGCAAGCAAAGACTTGCAATTATATTTTATTTTTATCGTCTCTGCATTGGCTCCGCGAACCTCTACTCACCTCAGCATGCATGCGCCCCTCAAACGCTGACCTGTGATGGAGCAGAGGAGAGACAAACATTTTTGTGTACCCCTTGTAAAGTTAATCTCTCATAACCATAATAGTACTAACAGAGTGAAGCACGTAAACTGTTCAACAAAATACACGTAAATGTCAACACTACATGTGGGAAAACGAATTGCTGTTTTGCAAAAATAATATACTAATGAAAACAAACGAGTCATACTAATATATAGCTGCGATAATATATATTTAATTAAATAAGCATGTGTATTTATGCTTATGTTAAAAGTCCTTTTGTGGCAAAAGAGAATGCAGATGGTGAGTAAAATTATGCTATTTATGTGCTTTTGCTAGGTAACATTTAACGGGGAAAATTAGAATAGTGGGAGTGTAATGGTCTTATCTTCTTTAGTTGCTTTGGTCATTATCCATGTGCATGTTAGATTATATTCTGTTATGGAATGTTGTTAGTGATTCGTGTTCTGTGAGGCAGTTGCCCTCCGATCCTTTCCCCTGCCGGTTGCTGCTGGCACCTGTGCTGAATAAATATTTTCCTACTCAACTTCCTACGTGTCCTGGAGTTGCTTACTACAGGGAGGTAAACAGAAAGGCTAAAATTCTGAATATAAATTCTATTATGTTAATTTTCGCATTAGTTCCCATTTAGGCTTGCCTAGTCTGAAAGATGGCTATTTTACTGAATCAATGGCAAAAAGATGGCCCCCACGCATGTGTTGTGCACGAAAAGTGTGAATGGACGGCCTATGCTCGGAGTGAGAGATGTCAAGGTCAGCTTGGCCTATGAGCAGGAAATGTGCCAAAGGATGCCTGCATCTAAAAGCCTAGGAAAGAAAATTTAACACATATTGTTATGAAAAAATTATACTAGGAATGAACGACAAGCATGGAGAGCACGTCTATTAGCTGCGTATAATATAGAGGAAGCTATATATAGTACAAAGGGTAAAAAGAAAAGATCGCTGGGAACGAAGATCTGGGACCCAGTTCGGCAATGGATTCAGGGGGAGCTGATCTGATAATTATAAATCTGTTACTGCATTTACTATCTGATAAATTCGAATGGGATTTATTCTGTGTTTACTGATGGTAGACTGGGCTTTTTTCTTTTTTCCCCCTTGCCTGTCAGTGTTTTCTGCAATTGTATTTATATAAATGTTCGTTCTGAAATATTATTATTATTGATTTAATCCTGCTTTGCCTGCAAAAAATAAATGTAAAAATGATAATAAAAAGATTTTTAAAAAAAGGAATGAACGACAAGCACAAACTTTTGGATTACATCGTGAGAAAGCCTGGAGAGTGACATGGCTAAAATTTTAACTGGTTTGAACACGGAATACATGAGGTGATCATCACCACCTCTCTAATGGACTAATCAGAAATGACTGTGGACCCTAAAAGTTTCAATTTTAAGTTAGATAATTAGAGAAAAAGGGTATAAAAGAGCTTGTGCGAAAGAGAGAAAAATTTGGTTCGGTTTGAACAATTTTATGGTGCTAGAGAATTTGAATTTTTTTTTACTTTAACTTTGATGGAGCAGAGAAGATGATTGATTGGAGACATTTTATGTCAGAAGGGAGGCATTGAGGAGAATAGAGAGACAGACAGCTTGGGAACCTGTTTAATGCGACTCTGTCATTCGCCTATGACTGATTGGTAATATGCTTTTCTAATTTTATTTTCCTTAACATGTACTAAATAAAAGTTTACATTTTGCTTGTCTAAAGAATATGCTAAATACCTTTCTTAAATGAAGTAGATAAACTATTGAAAATTTAAACTCAAGTCTGTTTTATTTATTTTAATAAAAGTCGTGACAGAATTAAATGTTAACATTTATATGAGTACTGTGATTGAGCTGATCTTAATCGCCATCAACGGACTTCTACTAGTTGGTCCATCGACCAAATAGTGGAGTACCTTGATGTATTGTTTTCCTCGTAACAGGTTATATGATATTTTTGAAATGTATAGATTTTAGGTACCCCGCTAACCAGCAGCTCGCCTTCTTTTCACTGATTCAGCAGCAGCGCAGTGTGTGAATGTGTGACTCGTGGTGCTATGGGCCCCACCGATGAGTAAGGATAAAATTGCTCCTTAGTTAAGTGGGATGAGTATTGAGGGTTGTTGGAGAGCTTAGCTGGTTCACCTGAACACCTGTCAGAGCTTGGCCTGCTCACGCTGCCTGTCTAGCCTCTGACTCATTTCTGCCTGCTCGTGCTCTTCAGGCGTGAATTCAAATTCACCTACTCAAGCCGCTGCCTCATGACCCTCTAATTGAATCAGCCCCATAGCACTTAATAGGCGCTGACTTGGAATCTACGCTCATGCTGCCTTTTTCTTCAGCGCACTGCTTGTCCAGGCTACTGTGTCCGTTTGTTGCTCCTGCACGTCTCAACTCCCAGCTGCAGAGGTGGAGCTTATAGTTCAAAATTGTTTCCATTGGTTCAATACAAACCAAAGTATTGAAGCATAGAGAGATAACCTTGTCATACTTTTCAACTGATTCTGTCATTGGAACATATATGCCTTTTTACATTGTGAAAGACAGTTCTATTGTTCAAGTGCCAGCATGCAAAATATAACCTGCCCTACACATTTTCTACCAGAACCAGGCGTATTAAAGACCAAATGGAAGCAATGGTTCAAAAGTTTTGCAAGCTGTATCATAGCCATGGAAAGGTCCAAATTTGAGCCAGTCAGAACGTTGGCACTTTTGTACAATTGTTTGGGATCAGAAAGGCAACGTATTTTTGACCATCTTCCAGTGGTTACTCAACCTGATGAAACTGACTGGGATGTTTAAAAGGAACCTGTATATTGAACAGAAATTAGTTTTCTGGCCACGTTTTATGTTCTTGTGAATATAGGTTTTTCTCTATACTTTAGGATTTAGAAGGAACTTTAGTTATTTACAGTTGAAAGTCTTTTTTATTTGGCTATCTGTAATTTTTAATTATAAATTGATACAAGAAGGTTTTATGAATTGTGGTTCTTGTTCCATTTTTTTCCTTGATTTATTGTGTCATAATAAAAATTTCTGTTGTACTATATACATGTGTATTTACTCCCTCTTTTTTTAGTTTTTTATAATAACTTATTGTTTGACAGAAGTCTATACAATTAATTAACAATTGATAATTTGATTTTGAAATGTCTTAAATTTTATTGGTGACCACATAGAATGCTGATGAGTCTATACATTATGTAATCTTGGTTCCTACCCAGCTGGTCTGTCTGTTAGCTAATTGTTTTCACAAAGTAAAAGGAACCTGTATGCAGATTAAATAACTATTTCAAGAATGATACAAGCGTAATAGTTGAAAGACAAAGGTTTTACACTAGACGCCAGCAACAACAAGAATCTTTTGAAACTTTTTCAGCTGAATTATGAGTATTCATTGCCACTTGTGAATTTGAAGGTAGTAGTGATTCATATTTAAGAGATAAGTGAGTTGTGAATTGTTTCAACGAAAAAACACAAGAGAGACTTTTATGTTGCAGAAAAGTGAATCTGAGGGGGAACGAGTTAATACAGTGTTATCCAAACCTAAAGTAATCACGCATAAGACTACAGAAAAAAAAAGCAAATTTACTGTTTTAGATGTGGCGTGGGCACCCACTTAGCTAATGCAGAAAATTGCCCAGCAATAGGTAAACCTTGTATGAAGTGCTAGAAGGTTGGGCATTTTGCGCGTATGCGCAAAATACTCAAAGAGTTGGCACCCTTGAGCAACATGATGAACATTCAGATCCCAGCATATGCACAATTAAAAGCTTCAACAAAATAGTTCTCTCTATAGAACCTGAAAAAAGCAAAGGTGATCCACTTTGCTAACTAATGATTGGTAATGTGGAAGTCCAAGTAGAATATATGAAGGTACAACGCATGCTTTCACAATGCAGTCTTTACATCGCAACTACCGTTACATTGCATGATTTTACAACGAATGCCATTACAACGCATTTTTAAAACTACCATTACAACGCATACCATTACAACACATAATATTTTTAGGGCAACAGTAGGGTATGTGTTGGATAGTGTGGGGGTAAAAGTTACTATACCCACTCCAGTGAGTGCAACAGTAGAGTAATATTGGATAGGGTAGGTGTAACAATTACTAAACGTTGGATAGTGTAGGGGTAAAAATTACTATTCCCACTCCAGTGAGAGCAACAGTAGGGAATGTGTTGCATAGTGTAGGGGTACCCCTAAACCCATACCCAACCTAATACTAAAAAATCTCTATTACTTACCTTAAAATGCGTTGTAATGGCACGCTTTGTAATGGTATGCGTTGTAGTGGCATGCGTTGTAATGGCATGCGTTGTAGTGACATGCGCTGTAATGGCATGCATTGTAATGGCATGCAATGTAAAGGCAGTTGCGTTGTAACAGTTGCGTTGTAAAGGTAGGTCATTGTAATGACTGCGTTGTAATGAATGTTTCCCGTCAAAGTAACTGTGGACTCCGGTTCACCTATCACTTTCGGCACTGATGAGTTATATTAGAAAGAATGCGACTCTGTTCAACTGACCGGATGCTCGCACAATTGCTTTTGGAGGACACGACATAGCCATGATGGGCTACTTTTCTAAGAATGTTAAATTTAAAGATAGATCAATTGTTACTAAAGCTTATCTGGCAAAGAAAGGTTACAACATTCTAAGATGGAAAGATCAAGGGAAATTTAGGATGGTTTTAAGATCAGGTACAGCATGTCCAATTTCCTTGGTGGAGCCACCTGTATCCAATATTTCTCTTCAACAGTTTTTGCATAAGCAAAACACTCTATTTGAGGATAGACTAGGTTTGGTGCAACGGTTTTAACATAGAATCATTATTTCATTATTGTTAGTTCTGGGGGTCTCTAATTGGCAGAGGTAAGTACCTTAGACCAAGTAGGGACCCTTGCTTCTAGTCAGGGTGAAGGAATACACACAGTAGATAACCCCTGCTCACCCTCTAGGTAGCTTGGCACGAGCAGACAGGCTTATCCCCAAGGCAATGTGTATAATAAATGCACTTAACACAAACAAAGATCCCCAATCCACCACAAACTGAGACCACACAGGTAAGTATATTTATAAACATATAACTTTATCTAGTTGCAGCAATTAAAAATCAACAATACACAATGGTTGCTTCTGTGATACCAGGTTGTACTTAATCTTGATGGTTGCACTTGTGTTTAGGAAGTTCTTATATAAAAATCAGTCTCAAGTCTCTTAAATTAGTATAAAAAATAACGCTACTGACTTATTGCAAATTAGCTCTTAAAATGGTTTGCCAGCGCAATACCAGCGTGTTCTTAACTTAAGAATCAGCCCTTCACTCTACTGCGCCCAAACAATGCGGGCGCGCCTCACCAATGACTTCAGGCGCACCGCGCCGAGCAGAACAGACTCGCTCCCAGCCTCGGCCGGTCCCAGCAGCTCTCCGCCCGCTCTCAGATCCTCGGGGAGCGGCGGGGAGCTAGCTTGGCGCTCCGAGCAGGGACAGACAGGCCAGGGACAGGGGGCACTCACGTTGCTCCCTCGGCGAGGTCGGGTCAGTCTTCCCCGGCTTCGGCGCTCAACACGTGGCTCTCAATGAGGATGACGCCGTGGACCAATCCGGTCGCGGCGTTCTTGGCAAGCCTCCACACTCACCCGGGAGTCAGCCAATGGCAGTGCGGCTCCCGGGGCAGGCCCGCGATGATGCGTCCTTGGCAACCAACCACAACATGGCCTCAGCGATGACGCTACGGCGCACGGGCCAATCCCGTCGCGGCGTTAGTGAGGGGGCTCGGCTCTCTCCTCCAATCAGGGAGCAGCGGGCTCGTTCTCGGCTTCGTCGGTACCGGCAAGGTACAGCAGACTGCGTAGGGTGTTCCCAGGCCCAGGGCAAGTTCGGAACTCGGCAGCACCACGTTTCTGGGGGCAGAGGTCACAATCAGGCCGCCCTCACAACCGTAGACCTTCCTTGGGCAAAACTCACGGGTAGAGACACCACGATCTCCCGGAGCTCGTGGAATGCGTGCCGATGAGCACACCGATCTCGGTCCCAGGCATGCAGTTAAAACTACGCACCCCAGACGATCTGTAGCACGATCTTCACAGCGTTTTCAGTTGCAATGGAACCTTTTGACCCTGGGTTCCAGGACAGGAGGCCAGCTCTTCTCAGGCCCTTGGAGATTCAGTTAACAGACACAGCACACAGTAAAGTCTTTGTAGGTCAAGCAGGCAGGGTCACAGCACACAGCAAAGTCCCTCTCCTCCTCAGCTTCAGTTGGTCAGCAGAACAGGTCAGCCCTTAGAGCACACAGCAAGGCAATCTTCCTTCAGTTCTCCAGCGGTCCTTCTTCCAGCAGAGGTTCCTCTTGATTGTAGAATCTAATTTTCTGTTGTCAGGGGTCCTTCTCTTATACCCCTAAAAGTCTTTGAAGTTCTTTGAAGTCTTTGTGCAAGTGGGCCCTGAGCCCGGTCTAAACCAGTTCTGGGTGTTACTGGAGCACTGGGGCTTTCCTGGCTTCCTTCTTTCTTTGAGTATCAGGGACAGAGGTGACAGTCGCCCAGCGGGAGGTGGAGCCAGCATTGTGGTCAGGCAGGCACAGCCCTATTCACTCCCAGGTGCTATCTCCTCCCACTTCCCTGGCAGCAGATGCAGCCTTTCATCCACGGGCTGACTCAGACAACCTCCTGGGGCCTCTGCAGCCCCTGTCACCCTCAAACCAGACAGTCAATCCACAGGCAGGCCCAGGCACACAGAAAGGTTAGACAAGAGAACAGCCACTTTCTAAAAGTACTGTTCTCAAACACAGAATTTAAAAACAACCTTTCCTAAAAGATGTGTTATTAAATTCTGAGTTCAGGGATATCAATCACTTATGTCCCATCTTGTTCCTATGAGAAGGTAGGCTGGTATCCATTGGGACCAGCCTCCCCCATGTTAGTCTATGGAGCAAGATAACCTTACAGCAGTGAGCACACAAAATGGCTGCTGCTCACTACCAGAGCATGTTACCTGCACTAGTACATGCTCTACCTTTCCTATACACTGCACCCTGCCCAGGGGGGTACCTTGAGCCTTCCATAGGGGTGACCAATGTGTACATAAAGGGAAGGGTTAGGCCCAGCCAGTGGGGACACTGGCCAGGAGGACATGGCAGTCCACTGACTGCACACAGGCACTGCGCTGGCAGGCCTGAGACACCATTTTAGGGCTACTTATGTGGGTGGCGCAATCTGCGCTGCAGGCCCACTAGTAGCATCTGTCATCACCAGCCCTGGCACACACAGTGCACTTTACTAGGGACTTCATGGTGATACAAATATGCCAATCAGGTATACCCAATCAATATGACAATTTACATAGGGAGCACTTACATTCTGGCACTGATCAGCAGTGGCAGAGTGCCCAACGCATTTAAACCAGCAAAAAACGAAATCCAGCACAGCATCAAAATTACAGGAGGCAGAGGCAAAAAGATGGGGGAAAACCACGCCAAGGGTGTCAGGTCTAACAATTATTAAGAAGGATGATATGTCAGTCATCCACAAAGTAAGAAATGTTCCTTTGTGTATCCGAGAACAGTTGAACCAGCATTTAGAGAAGCTGTGTGCTGACATGGTTATTGAACCTATAGACTATTCACAATGAATTTCACCCATTGTCATTGCGAAGAAAAAGGGCACAAATGACATCAAACTTTGCATTGATTTAAGATCATAGAACTTGAATATTTTAATTGATTGCTTCTCTTTACCAAAGATTCAGGAGATACTGGCTCATCTGGGTGGTGCCATGGTCTTTTCCTGCATAGACTTGAAGGCAGCCTAGCATCACATAGAACTGGTGGAGGAGTCATGATCTTTGACCTTCTTTAACACTCCCTTTGGGTCCTTTAGGTTTTTGAGGATGCCCTTTGGTCTGACCTCTGCAGCCTCCGTTTTTCAGAAGTTGATGTTCAACTGTTTGGGGAATGCAAGAATGCTCTAGCATATCAGGATGACATGCAAATTGTTTCAAAAGATACTGAGGAGCATTTGTGTGCATTGAGTGAGGTGTTGGGCACGTTATAGAAACACAGGTTCACAGTTTGCAAGGAACAATGTACATTTTTGGTTAATAATATTGATTATTTGGGTCACCACATTTCAGAAACGGGAATTAAACCCAAAGCTGAACTTGTCATGGCAATCATTGACAGCTCAAGACCAGAGACCAAAGACCAGTTGCAGTCTTTTTGGGACATTCCGAATATTATTTCATAGATAATTTTGATTTTCGAACAGAACCCCTTAGGAAGGGAGAGCAATTTGTGTGGGAAGAAACAGAGACATCAGCATTTGGAAATTTAAAAAATCTCATTCTGAAGGCACCAACATTACATGCATTTAGGGATAATGTGTAGTTTATTGTGACAGTGGATGCAAGCGGATACTGACTCAGATAGTGGAAGGCAGATAACAGACAGTTGGTTTTGCATCCAGGTCCCTCTCTTCGAAGTACAGTACAATAAAAAGGGAAGCCTTGGACTGCGTTTGGGCAACCAAGCACTTTGAAACCTTTCTGTTGGGAAGAAAATTTGTCCTTGTGACAGATCCCAAGCACTTTGTTTATTTATTGTCAAAGAATGATCATAACAAGGTCAGTCCGAGATTGGTGAGGTTGTTATCCAGGATGTTTGAATTTAATTTTACTATCAGGCACATCCCGGGAGGAAAAAACTCTTGTGCTAATTTTCTGTCCAGATGACCCATGGATGAGTTGCATGGTAATCAACATGAAGACGATGTGGAATGTGTGGTTGGAGTGGTGGATGGGTTAGTGGTTCTGGGTGGAGCAATAAGTAAATGTGAATAGATGGAGTGCTCCAAACATGACAAGTTGCAAGAGTTGATTAAAGGTTTCATCGTTAAAGGTTGGCCCGAGGACAGAAACCTATGTGATGGGCTGCAGGCATATCAGAAGGTAAAGGATGAACTAACTATTGAAGACAATGCCATCAAGAGAGGAAATGTACTGGTTCCTTTGGTAGAATTTAGAGTTAGATTAATTAATTTTGCTCACCAGGGTCATCTTGGGATGACTGGTATGAAGAAACGTTTGCGTCAATATTATTGAAGGCCAGGAATGGATGAGGAAGTTTTGACATTTGTGGACGGGTGGGTCAATTATTTAAATGCAGATAAAACTGTAAGTGTGCGTAACACTCCTCTTCACCTAGTCAATTTTCTTAATAGTCCATAGGAAAAACTGGTCATGGATTTCATAGGCCCAATGTACAAACAACCTTAATTTGGAGATGAGGTATGCGCTGGTGGTAGTTGATTATTACTCAAAATGGGTTGAATGCAAATTTGAGACAGTAGCTTTGTATAGTCCCCAAGGCAATGGAATGGTGGAGAGAGTGAACAGGATGTTGAAGGAGATGATTCCGATGGCTACTACGGTGGGTTCAAGGGTCTCTGAAGCTGTGCAGGAAAGGTTGTGGAGTTATCATTTTACCCCACATTCTCTCACTGGTGTTCAACTTTTGTGCTGTTGAAGGGACGATATATTTCTTGCGAGCCAAGCAGGGTGTTCAGTCTCACATGAGAGATTTTGTTAAAGTGGAAAGACAGATGGGAACCAAGATGAGCAATTCCAGATTTTTCCCCAAAACGCGCATTGTTAAGGTATCTTAACATGCAGTTTAGATGGGGAATGGGAAATGGTGGAGCAAGAGGAGTGTGGTGCTAGTGGGGAATGAAGGTGCAGTGGATGATGACTGAAAGGTCAGTGATGGAAGAGGGCCACTTATTTCAACAAGCCAGCATGATGAGGAGCAGACTGGGCATAAGCGGCAGCGACCTGGCAGGAATGCGACCCGAGACTGGGCCTGTTGCTGGGTGCAGCTGGTGTGGCAGGGCCCTGTAGGGCATTTGCCGGTAGCAAGGATGAGCCTAGCAGCAGCTGGGAGGACCCGGCCAATGTGAGCTGGAGAGTCTTTCCCAGAGGAGTCACTTGAGAGACACTGTGGTTTTTAGCTGGTGCAGGAGGAGAAGTGAGCTCCTGCTGAGGAGGAAGTGCACTGGGTGGTAACAGGCCTCTGTTGCTGGGCATATTGGTGCCCCTCAGGGCTGTCGGGGGAAACGGCCGATCGCGGTCCTGTGGCTCAGTAGAGGAGCTGATTGGCGGTCCAGCTCCCCTCTATAACAAACTGCTTGTGGCCCTGCTCATCACTTCTCATCTACGGCAGCGCTGATTGGCCCAACTGGGCCCGAAACTTGGTGGACTGAACAGATGCCGGGCCTCCCCCATGAAGAAGAGGCATTTGGCACCTATGGGAGTTGAGTGGACGTCCTGACCTAGAAAGGGTAGGCCTTGCCCACAAAACAGCCCGGGGGGCCGGGGTGATGGAAGGACCTTGTTTGTGGAAGCGACTGAAGGAAGTTGTTTAGGAGCCTGGGAGTGAGGGAGTCTTCTTCCCCACATGCAGAAGAGTGATGGGGGCCAGCATAATATTGATCCTATGTGGCTGCATCCTTTGGGTTGCAGGAGTGGGGGTGTCTGGGGGTCTAGGCCTGCAGGGGATGCCTGACCTGAAGCACACAGCCACAGTGGGACACCGCGCAGCAGAGGAGAGGTGGTGGCTGGAGGGGGCCCTGATGATGGCGCGGTAAACCGGAGGCCCAGAGGTATAGGAGAGGCATAATCCCCCTACATGATTTGACCCTCAAGGGCCCAGTGCAGTGCTGCATGACTAGAGGAAGGGCTTCTAAGCGGCTTTGCAGGTGACACTGATCTTGCGGGTGCTAGTATAGCTCGGTGCTGGGATCCTGGGATTATTCTCACATTGGGACTCTTGGATGTGTATCTGGAGGTTCAGGGTGTAGGGATGCTGTCACCACCCATGCTGGAGGGTGATATCTGTATTTTGCCTAAGAGAGGGGATAGCACAGACCCTGACGCATATCCCCTGCTCAATCTGATTAATAAAGATTCAAAGATTCTTTTTAAAATGTTGCCAAATCGCTTGAGACCTGTCATGAGTGACCTTGTACATGTGGAGCAGTGTGGGTTCATTCCCGGCCGTAGCACTGCCATGAATCTGAGGAGACTCACTTATTGCACAAAGTGGAGGGAATGGCTGAGGAGATGGTTCTGGTCTCTGTGGACAGAGAAAAAGTGTTTGTTAAGTTGGACTGTTTTTTATTGGACATCTTGAGGGTTATAGAATTGGGCCGGAATCCCAAGCCTTGATTTGCATGCTCAATACCCCCCATGTGAAGCTCAGGGTGGGGTGACTCCACTCGCAGAGTTGGGACTTGAGAAGGGACACCCGTCAGGGTTCTCCGTTGCTCCCCTGTTGTTTGCACTGGCTATGGAACCATTGGTGATTTGGGTTTGTCAAGAACTGTAGCAACTGGGCATAGAACTGGGAACAACGCAGCACCTCTTGTCGCTCTACATGAATAAAATGCTATTTTATCTTGGGCCGCATAGGGAGTCGCTTAGAAAGCTATTGCGCATATTAGATGAGTTTAGGACAGTGTCCAGACTGTGCTTAAATTGTAGGAAGATGCTGTTGTTCCTGTTGGTGGGGATTCCTTTAGATACCCTGCCAGATTTGAGACTCCAATGGGAGATGCATAGATTTCACTATCTGAGACTCATGGTCGCTCACTCGAAAAAGAATCAGCTGCAGTATAAAATGGACATGATATTGGACTTGCTATGGTCCTCAGTCAGATTTTGGAATACCTTACCACTGTCACTCATGGGCAGGATAGCTGTCTCCAAGATGGTGCTCCTCCCGCGTTGTCTTTACACAAAACAGAACTGTCTCTGCCCCCCAGAGTATTTAGGCAGGTGGCTTCCTTACTTGCCTGACCTTCTTTGGGCAGGCAAGTGCAGTAGGGTGGCAAGGGACACGTTGACGAGGAGGAATGAGGTGGGCGGTTTGGAAGTACAGCGGCTAGAGTATTGCTCTTATACAGCCACAGGTGACCAGAGGGCTAGCCAAAGAAAATAACTCGAAAATACAAATGCTGGAAGGGATGGTGGGGGGGGGGGAACCTTCCGGCACTGTTAATGGAAGGGTTGAGGGTATTGAATTGATGGCCCTTCCTTATGAAGCCTGGCAGACAGCCCTTGTATGGCAAAGGTTAGTATCGGTGGTGTTTCAGAGGGCGCCATTTCATCCGGAGGCCAATATGTTGTGGTGTGGTGTTGTGGTGGGAGGGGGACTGCAACTTGTGGGGCGACCTATACCCCGAATGAGAGCTGTATCTCCTTTGAGGATGCACAGATTGAATTGAATGTAATTTTCTACATTATGTGGGCCTGGCTGAGTTAGCCCGACAGACCTGGGGGATGCATCCTGCTGTGCCTCACGCGTCCGGCTCCCTGGGGGTCCTGTTGACCTGTGGGATGTGGAGGCACTTGGTGTCACTGCTATATAAAGCTATGATGTGGATTTTGCACCACGACTCTTGTGGGCTCGGGAAGCATCGGAGGTGGACCTTGTAGAGCCACTGCCAGATGAGGCTTGGCCACAGTTTTCTCTGTTGGCGATTTGGTGAGGCTCAAAAGGTGGAAAGTGGCTTATAAATTCATGCAACTGGCCCTGTGTTGGCTAGGGGTTGAGGTACTCTCTTGTGGTTGGGACAAGGGGCACAAACCATAGAGCACTGGGAGAGTGATGTGGCAGCATGGTCGCTGGTAGAGGAGTTACACCTGAAAGGTAGTAGAAATGATGAGCAGATCCAGGATGATTTGGAAGTATGGGTGATGCTGTGTGAACGTTTTATGTCCCCTGAAGGGTTAAACCTACGTGCAGGAGATATGGACTCTGATTTACAGCACTGCTGTCTTTTCCACCCGTAACATTTAAATCTGTTACTTGATTTGAGAATATGTCTTCCTGTTCTGCTGCTCTAGTCATACTGTGCTCTCCGTAAATTGATCAGAAAAAGCTGATATTGTGTAATGTGCACTGTGTATGTTTCCACTGTACCCAAGTGGAATTGCTCTGCATACGTGTGCTTTTATTTTCTTTGTTACACTGACTTAAAAAAAGGTTTTATAAGGAAAAAAAAACCTAACCAATCCTGCACCTGAAAACCCTGTTCGTAAATCTTTACCTCCACCCCAGGTACTTGGATGTGGGTGTAGATCAGGGATAAGACCTATATGTAAGCACCGTCGCATGGCAATGTTGTGCAATATGCAATCGATTACCGCTATCCTGCACACAATTTCTAGTGGAATACATAGGCAATATTCCCCTCTACCTGATACAGCCACAACATCCGAATCCAAAATCTGAATCCAAATGTGCATGCAATAATGGCTTGTCTGTAGGGTGTGAGGAGGTGGAAAGAGCGAGCTTACCCAGCATCACCTGCAACAAAGACTTGAAGTTAAAGAAGCTGCATTCTAATTGTAATGCATCATGATTGCATAATGTGTGTGTATAGTGTTTAATAAATATGTTTGAGGTGCCACACCGATGCATCTGTTAGCCGTGTAAGGTGGCAGAATTACTATCTGTTGTGTGTGCTTCCAGGATAGACAGTAAAGCATCTCCTGGCGTTGCACAGCTTGTATATTGATGAAGTGCCAGCAATGTCTGTTGCATAAAAGGTGTGCTATGTGAACAAAGGTTGCAAATGTGCCACACAGGAGCAATCATTGGCAACGACCACAAAAGGGAAGGGTGCAAAGGCATAACATTCCCATGCCACCCTCTGCCTTTCTGCCAGTGACTATGGCATGGCGGTCAAGTGGTGCTCTGGTTGTATCATGTATCTCAGTACCTGATGCAAGCATCAAGACTGGTTTGCCATTGAGATGCTTACGTTGTCAGTTTCAGAACTGGGGCGACGTCTCGCCCCAACCAAACGCACAGCTTAGTTGCGCCTTTGTGGCGGTCAGATAATTATTCCAGCTTTTACCCATTTAATCCAAACCTTTCAAACACTTGGATTGCTTGCTGAAATCAGCTGTGAGGGGAGCGAGTATCCTGGCAGACGGGAAATGATGTGGGCTGCTTTTAATATTTACGGCAGTGCCCCCCTGATGAAGGGCAACTTTGGCCCGAAATGCATTGTGTTTTTACGCAAATAAAATACTGTCTTGGATGAATTTGCGTCATTCGTGTTTTTGGAAGAGGTTCGGATGGCCCACCTTGAACACAAGAAAACAGAAAATTGGCATTCCATTCCACGTATGGATTTATTGAACATTGAAAAATGTAAACAAGTGTTTGAAAAGTTTGGATTAACAGGATTAAATGGATAAAAGTTGGAATAATGATCTGATCACCACAAAGGCGCAACTTAGCTGTGCGTTTGGTTGGGGCGAGACGTCACCCAAGTTTTGTGAATGTTCTTACTCAGGTGCCATTTGGGCAGGGCACCAACCAATCTGCACGCACTTTGTTCGAATAATGGATAAGATTCGAGTAGTCATGACGAGATGGTGTGCATCCCTCCCCCTAAAGTATGTTGTCAGTTTGCCATTTGGAAAGATCCAGTGAGCATGAAATAGAGTGCAGCCAGTATGTTACCATTGTGAGGCATCGCCTGGGAGTAAGCTGCTGCTGGATCAAACTCCTGTTCCCAGTCTGCAACAGTGTCAAGGATGACAGCAAGAGGAAAGCAGTATCCTGCAATTATTGTATTCCTGAACACCCCAACCATGTTTGCTGGTAAAATCTCTCTGCCCTCGTCAAATAAATATTCTTCAAAATTGGGAGCAAAGCTACAAACATATCTGCAAACATACTGAAGGCGGACAATGTTTGGTGTGTGAGTTTATTTCTTATATGTTCAACCTCCTGTATTTTAATTGGTTGATGTTCAAATGCATCTAAGTTGGGTATGAGTGAAGTTCAGAACAATCTCTATTTGCGTTACCACGCCTATCTCAAGTGTGGTAAGCCTAGTTATAGCATTCAACAGATTTAGACTTAAAAAATGGATGTTAAAAAAATACCTTGTAATAATATTACACAGGATTTATTTGAAAGTTTAGAAAATTATTTGAATCTTTAAAATACAATCCTTTATTTTCACATGAGACTTCAAACTTGTTTTAAGACTTAAAGAGTTTATTGTGCAATTATTTAAATTAATTCCAATTTAATTACAATTGGTGCACTAAATAGACATATGTCCAGGGCCCAGAGAGTCTTTATGTTCAGCCAGGTATATGACCGTAGGTATTTTGCTGTAATACCTGCAGATTCACTCCTTTATGTCCCTCTCTTTAGCATGGCTTAACCTTATAAAAGTGCCATTGGGCAATACCAATTAGGACTCAGGGGGTACTGCGGTCCTGTCTATTCAGTAAAGTGCCTGAATAGACAGGTCATTAAACCTCCGAGTCTCAGGCCTTGCTGTGGCTGTGAAAGACCTTTTAATTGGTCACATTTCTTTTGGTGTTTTTATAGGCTGGCGAGCTGCGAGTCAAATTTGAGTTTTCTCCTTACTAGGAAGTGCTTGCGCTGCTGGACCCATCGTCATAATCATAGTCCATTAATGCTCTTAAAAATTTGGTGGAACCTCAGACTAATTTCTCTTGAAATTTTACTGCCGGGGTTAGCAGCCCACCATGTCTGTGATTGTTTTAAATGAAGAAAAGTTTATTAAATGCAGCCTGCACTCCAGTGAGCGCAACAGTAGGGAAAGCGTTGGATAGCATAGGGGTAAAAATTGCTATTCCCACTCCAGTGAGTGCAACAGAAGGGAAAGCGTTGGATAGTGGGAGGGTAAAAATTACTATTCTCACTCCAGTGAGTGCAACAGTAGGGAAAGCATTGGATACCGGGAAGGTAAAAAATACTATTCCCACTCCAGAGAGTGCAACAGTAGGGAAAGCGTTAGATAGCATAAGGGTAAAAATTACTATTCCTACTCCAAAGAGTGCAACAGTTGGGAAAGTAATATTTTAATATTAAAATAATATTACATTAACTATCGATACCAATAAAAAAATATTAAAAATAATTACCAATTAATAAAAATGAATTACCAGTTAAAAAAAATAATTACCAGTTAATAAAAATGAATTACCAATTAATTATTATCAATTAATTATCAATACATATAAATAAAAATAAATATTTACTTCATTACAATTAAATTACTACCCACCCTATTCCCCTATAAACCCACAATCCGGTCCAAATAATAAATAATAACATTAACATAATTATCAATTAATCAATTAATTAACATGAATTACCAAATAATATTTTTTTTACCAATTAAAAAATGAATTACCATTTAATAATTAATTATCAAACAATTAGTTATCAATACATATAAATCAAAGTAAATATTTACTTTATTACAATTAAATTACTTCGCACCCTATTTCCCTATAAACCCACAACCCGCTCCAAATAATAATACAATTAACATAATTATCAATTAATCAATTAATAGAAATGAATGACCAATTAATAAAAATGAATTACCAATGAATAAAAATGAATTACCAATTAATTATCAATCAATGAATTATCAATACACATAAATAAAAATTAATATGTAATTTACTATAATTAAATTACTTCCCACCCTATTCCCCTATAAACCCACAACCCGCTACGGAATTAAATTACGCAAAAATTAAATTACATAACCTTCATTACTTTAGAAAAATTAAACATTCATTACAAAATTAATACATAATGTTAACAAATACACTACCATACATAATACTAAAAAAAAAATCTATATTATGGAAATCGATATTTCCTACCCCAATTTCGATATTCTGACTAACTATATTTTGGTGATTCCATATTCTGGCCTATCTATTTTTTGGAGGCGATATTCTGGCCTATCTATATATTGGATTCTATATTTTGGGCGTTCATCGACGCCTACAATACCAAGAGTGGCTGCTACTGGTGGCGGGGCTGGGGTTAAAAAAAAAAGAACTTCCCTGAAACGTCCGGCCACCACCTCTGACCTGTCCTCGACTTCTTCGTTTCTTCAGTCCCGGCTGGCAGCAGGAAGCACCCCGGCACATAGGCTCCCCTGAGCCAATCACAATGCTGCAATGCAGTGTTGTGATTGATCTGAGCACTGTGGTTCATCTCTCAGATGGGGTCGCGGAGCCTGTGCATGTTCCTCACCAGGATGAGTAATGCAGCCTGGTGAGGAACATGCAAAGTGCGCATGACTATTTGGCTGGCCCAAGAGGGCTGCTCAAACAGTCATGCCCACTTATGGAGTGCAAACCACTCCACCCCCTGCTCTGGCCAGTCGCGCCCCACCACTGACTGCAATAGGAAAAATAAAATGATAATAACTGTACGTTATTTCATTTTATTTTTCCTTATGAGCACTGGGGCGACCCTCCTCTGCCTTAGCAGAGGAACCGCCAATGTAAAATACACATCTTCAAAATATTGACTCGTTATCTATTTAGAATCCCATTTTAGAAATCAGAAAAACGTTTCAAACTCATAAATTGGGATCGGTACATAGGATTTTTAACATTCACAAGCACCGAGTTGGAGCCTTTGCAACCGTTAAAATGCTTAGTAACTCTAGAACACGAGTCGCTAAGGACCCTGCTCCACAGAAACAGCTTCGCCTTTGCCAAACGCTATCCACCAGTGAAGGTGTTTGTATTTATTAAATGGTTTTGCAATGACGATTGGGCCCACAAAGCACTGATGCATACAATTGTCTATCTCAATCAGGAGACACGTGCTCTCTTCTAATTGTTGAATTGGAATGAGTTACAGACCTCTTTTAAAAGTAATCAAAGCTTTTCTAACTCAGAAAAGTGGTTTTGTACAGTGTATATCGCTGTTTTGTGGCCTGAAACGTTGTGATTTTTTTTATGGCAGAATTTGTCAATACAAAAGTGTTTTATACATAGGGTCCTTAATTCCTAAGTGAGCATTTAAACAACATGTTATGGGAGGTGTGAAATATTGGTGTTAATTATTTCCTCTTTGCAAAGCACAGTGATGTTTGCACCTTCTCTGCCTTGTGCACAAGTGAATAATGAGGTGAACCACTGTGTGAGCTGGATGGGGTAAGTGGGTAGAGGTTGGTTGTAGATGTGCGACTAAAGGTAGCATTTCAAAGTACCTCTAGCCCCGCCTCCTTGCCATGCCCCCAAGCTTGATCTGATGAGTACCTGCACTTTATTCCCCATTTAAAGCACTGGCTTTGATTGGACACTAAAAAAAAAGTACTAGCATTTCAAAAATGTATTTGGGGTCATAGTTGTTCTGAATTTACA
This sequence comes from Lissotriton helveticus, assembly GCF_964261635.1. Classification (NCBI taxonomy): domain Eukaryota; kingdom Metazoa; phylum Chordata; class Amphibia; order Caudata; family Salamandridae; genus Lissotriton; species Lissotriton helveticus. The sequence continues at coordinate 389,712,477 of NC_136058.1, read as the reverse complement.
TGAGGTCTGCATAGCTGCCAAGGTTTCAGATTGCGATGTGTGACATTTTCATAATGTCAGTGTAATTATGAGTAACATTTAAACCACTATAAGTGACACTTTGTCGCAAGCAAAATCAAGCAATGAAGGCGAAGGAAACATAAATATCAGGAATTATACCTATTTGAGCAACGAGAAACTCTAAGAAGATCTTTAAACTGCTGCAAAGCACCTGGGATGGAAGGACACTACAATAATCTAGTGCCCTTATATCCTGATTGTATATACTGTTCAATCAGGTAAATAACAAGATGGTCTCCACAACTCAATGGTGGACTTCCCTCAAGGGATGTATGACGGTACAACGCGGGCTATTACCACGCGTACCGTTACAACGTGTGTTTTACAACGCAAGTCGTTACCACGACTTGCGCTGTAGGGTGCGGACTTTGGAATAGTTTAATTTACTATTCCAACACCAGTCCCCGTGGATAGTAGGGAAGGTGTTGGAATAGTAAATTAACTATTCCTTGTCCTTGAGTGCCCTCCAGCGCAAGTCGTGGTTACAACTTGCGTTGTAAGAGACGCGCCGTAATGGTAGCATCCGCGTCGTAAAGAATGTCCCCCCCCCTCAAGCCTACAAATAGCCTCCAAAGAGCCTCTGCCATCATGTTTCCGCCACCCTACCCTGTGTTTGAAACAGACTCTTTCCTTCCATCATTCAGATGTCTCACCTCCACCACGCCCCTCCCTTTTCCTTATGAGACTCCACTTATATTCGGTTCCCTTCCACCACTTGGCAGACCTGGTAAGTATTTCAACAAGAACTCATTGCTACAAACATTTTCGAACAGGCTCTCATTAAACCAAATTCACAGCTGGGCTCAGGCATGGTAACAATGTTCAGCTCCCAGAGAAAAATTATGCTTATGCCCTCAGCCTTCATATTTGAGTCTCTTAATGCTCACCAAAATAACAGTTTGCATTTCCTTTCCTCTAACATTTCATTTTCACATCCTGAAAAAAATATATCCATCCTGGCTGTCTGCGGAGCACTGCCAGTGTCTGGGCAAAAAGAAGAGAAGCTCTGCCAGGCTGTTGGTGGCATTGAGGGGAGAGGTAATGCCAGTATCAGAGCAGAACAAAAAGATGATGAGTGGAGAATGCTTGAATTCATCTCAACTACTGGCAATTAGTGGGGCATTGTTCCAGTCCATCCTTGCTTGCCCACGCTACAAAGAGTCCAGCTAATAACAAATCAGCCTTGGTGCTTTCCCAAAGGAAACAGCCAGGCCTAGAACCCTACGGTTGGGAGCACACCTGAAAGTGACCTGGCCTGGCAGTGAGAGGAGCGGCTCTGTCATGGTCTCTTGGAGAGAGAGTAAAAAAAGTTGTAGGAGGCCCCCTCTTATTGGTTATGTGGGACCAGGGGGAAATTGCGAAAATATATGGGGTGAGTACAAAGGTATAAAGATATCCATAAAAAAAGATTCACTTAGAGATCCTTTAATAACGATATTGTGTTTATTCAAAGGACTCCCTACGTCCTGTAATTCAACGGTGGCTTCCTCGCACAGTGTGGAAGAAAAGACCTCTAATCAGATCAGGTACACACAAAAAAATACATATGTATGTATATAATGCAGCAAGAATGATGTATGATTCATAACAGCACATCTATCCCTCCCTCTTATCATAGGGAAAAATCTGAAATCGGTAATATTTAAGACTACCGCCAACAGCTTGTATAAGACTGTGTTGCAGAAATATTACCAGGAATTTAGGTGGACTTAATCATAAAGATTAGTGTTAAAGGTAAGGCAATTGTATTGGCCCCTTATCGGTGATAGATAACCTTCGTATTGGACATAGGTACCCAAATAGCACAGACACAAGTAAATAAATGTGATATGTGTCTAATAAGCACCCGTGGACCCTAAGGCACAGGAATGTTTGTATATCTCTGAGAAACTTGAAGAGGGGTTGGAAATGTTCAATGAATGTTGAGGACAAGCGAAGAGGGCAAGCTAAATCGATAATTGTATGTAGAAGGAAGAAAAGACATGTTATATATAAAAAATGTATACTTGTTGGTAAATAAGGAAAAGGGGAAAAGTTTCCAATAATACTGTCTTTTATAAACCTCTACGAAATGCGATACAATAGAAATGAGTGGGGGCGAGTTAGAATAAGGGACAAATGTACAATGTAATCTAAAACATGGTATTAGTCAACAAACAGTAACCCTATTGTGTTTTTAATAAAAATCTTTTTAGAATCAGTCCTGAAGAAGGTGTGAGATAAGAAAAACCGAAACGCTGCGTCGACTAAAAATTGTGATTCTTTTGTATTGATTTTTCAATTGTGATGTTGTGAATTTTAAATACTATTTTTACTGTGTATTAAATGTGATTTTAAAACTATGAACCATGTATAAAATTGTGTTGACAAAATACAGATGTATTTTTAAAGATGTGACATGTCCTATTTTGTACTGAATAATAATAAATACAGACACCTGATATCAGAAAACTAGTTGTTTTAATTCTAACTTTAATTTCAAGTTGAATATCTGTCACCCAGAAATATTATATATAGCTTGCTAACGTATCATACACAGACTAATGGGTGTTGTGCAAAGTCATTGAATCTAGTCCTAATCCCTGAGTACTTGGAGATATACAAAATACCCATATTGAGGAGCAGGCCCTTTCGGTCCTGCTCTTGGAGAGAGATACACTATTCTGCCAGGGTGTGATCCCCAGAGAAAGAAGAGCTGCGGTGGATTCTGGGGCTGATAGAAGCACTTCCACAATGTGGGCGGTGAGAGGAAACGCTCTGCCAGGCTCTGGGGCCATAGAGGGAGATGTTATGTCTGTACCGCCGGATTTAAATAATCTCAGCCACAGGTAAATTACTCGGGCCGTATTCCAATCCATTTTATGCCCATTGTACACAGAGTTCAGCCATGTGCTGGAATGGGAGGTCCCAACAACATGAACAGTTGCACATGGTCTAATCCACCTGTGTCACCTGAGAAGTGTGTTAGAGTAACTAACACGACCGCCCCCCACTGACTGCAGGCAGCCTCCTGATCCCGCGCTGCCTTTCAGGAATATGTGTTATTAACACACACACACTTGTCTCAGGGGCTGGTGGTAACTTACTTCAACTTCATTTGCAGCTTGACTCACCTGTGCCAAACCAGAAATGACTGACTGGGAAGGCCGAGTCAGTAGATAATCACGTTCTGCAGTGCATCGAGAGGAATAGTGTGCGTGCAGCCCTTGAGCGTCATGCTTCACTGCAGGCTGTTTTCTAGTGTTGCTACCAGGACCCAGTGAAGTCACGGTAACTGCAGTGGCCGGTGCGTGCTTGAGATGCTTTGTGTCAGCTGAAGGCAGACTGGCTCTCCCAAGTCAGTGTGCCGCCACTCGCAAGGGATTGGAGAACAAAGAGCCCACACGTGACTGGAGGCAGGAGGGCAGATGAGGCCTAACAGAGTCCCTGTCCTCCACACACAGGGATGGTGGTGCTGGGGGCTGTTAGGGCGGGCTGTGGCTACAGGACTGTGGGAGGGCGGGTCGGATATACAGGCGCGGAGGCTGAATATATTTTTCAAGGGTGGTAGTTTTATTATCAGGACAGGCACTCTTAGGTCTCACTACGGGGTTAGTCTCTTTTTTTCCTGTTGAGGGATCTTCTGCCTGGGTTGTATTGTATTGTATTGTATGTATTGTGTTGTGTTTTTGTATAGCGCTGCTATCACCCTACGGGCATCCTGGCGCTCAGACAAAATGTGGCAGTTGTACCTGCAGTTCGAGATCGATAACAGATGGATTAGCTTCTAGGAAACAATAGAGTCTTCAAGCCCTTTCTGAATTCCGACAGGCAGTTGGCTGCCCTAAGGTTCTGTGGCAGTCCATTCCATAGTTGTACGGCTGCCACACTGAACGCCCTACCGCCCATTCTGGACCGTTTGAATCTAGGAACCTGAATTAGGCCAGTGTTTGCAGACCGAAGGTGTTGTGGTGCTGGTACATGTAGACTCTTCTTCTTCTTCTGAGCTGGTGCTCAATGGGGTCTGCCTGGGGTCTTCCGCCGTGGTTGGTTCCTCCCGAAGCCTCACAAAAAGGGAGAAAAAAGGTGGGCCATCAGTAATATGGTCACTTGCTCAAAGTAGGGGTTATTCTACCCGTCAGCTCACAGGTGCAGCCCTAGCTCAGGCTTTCTGTCTCACAGCCGACAAAGGCTTGTCTAACAGCGGTGCCACGAGTTTAGGGTAAACCGACTCCGTGAGACCTATCTACTGTGTGTTAAAAGGAAATGAACTAGAGAAGGAAAATCGGCCCAACTCTCCTGAGTTACGGCCGCTCCACAGCCTCCTCTGGGGGACACCACCACTCCTCGCTCCAGCAGTCTTCGGAATCCTCCGGCTCAATCCTGTCTCCATCTGGGCTGTCTCCAGCACGACGTTGCTCTTCTCCTCGTCTCTCCTTCCCGCTTGTTCCTCCGCTCGACTCCTGACTCCACCTCTGGTCCAAGACACTCCTTCCTGGGTCAACTCTCTTTTCATTGGTGTTAGGGTACTATTTCCGGGTCAGCTCCGCCTCTGTCCGTCCTCTCGCCTTGCTGTGGGAAGATACGATCGGTAGGTGTGGCCTGCTGGGATGATGTATGATTGTTGTGGTTCCTTGGATTACTGGTCGGAACAGCGCTATGGACTCTCTCTTGCCCCTTTGTGAGTACTGTGCGCCGAACCGGGCTCCCGGACCCACCCCCTTACAAGGACTGGCGCAAGGCAATTAGCGAGCCCACTACTGGCTGCAATCATGTGCGTGAAGACAATTGTTAAGTTGCGGCCGCCGCCTGCATACGAGCTCTGCCATAATTATAAATAATGTTGCCATAACTGTACCTGAAACACTGCAAGTTCACAAGAAGGCCGGTGGGGTCGGCTCTATTGCGTCTGGATCACACAATGTGCAGCAGTCTATTTTGCGAGCGCCAGCTGCCACACTCCCATTGCACAAGTTCATCATGCCCCCTCTTGCGGCCCGCAATGGCATGGGAGAGACTCGAGTCTCGCCTGCACTCTCTCAGATTCCCCCGCCGCTTCTGCCCAGTTCCTCCGGACGTGACTACACTCTACGCCGGCACATCCAGACTATTTAACCTGGCCCCCATGGTGCCACGCCGGTGATTGACAGCTGCAGTATTAACTGCTGAGAGGGCAGCCCGGCCCCCCCCTGTGTGTGTGAGTGTCTCTGAAGCCGCGCCCGCCTCGCTGGTGTTGCATTCATTGTCTCCAGGGCAATACATCAGGCAGCTGCCTGGAGTGCAGAGATACATTGTAGCGCTGCTCTCAGCCACTCCACAGAGCTGAGAGCAGTCTGGTTAACTATTTAGGAACTCTGCTCAGCAACCAGCACCTCTCTCGGAGCAGCAGAGAGCTGGGGCACAGGCGCCGCTGGTGGCGTGCCTGGCAGGTGACAAAATGCGTGACAATGCATTTCAGTGTGGTGATGCGGATCACCGCACTGAAATGCGTGAGCGTCACACCTGTTGCGTGACGCTTAGCAGGACTGGGTCTGTCTATTGCAGAATAGGCTGCTATAGGCTGGGATTTGCAGGATTGGATCTTGGGTTGACCACCACTGAAAACACATTTCTCTCATTCTCTCGTTGTTTCTTTGTCTCTCACTCTCTTTCTCTCTCTATACGTCTATACATATTTTACTTTTTTCACTGAAAAAAAAATCCCGTTATAGTTAGCTGAAAATGTCAAAACTTAAAACAAACACTGAAATTCCACTAGTCCACTGAGCTAACCATAACTTGGACACCAGACTTGTGTGTAATATGTGAGTATATAAAAGCTTATGGTACAGTTGATGTTGTAATATTCCACATATGTTCTAGATTGAGAATGTTCTGTAATATGGTGTATTCAAGGATGAACACTTCACCTGTGAAGTACTGCTCGTGGGTCCTGTGATGAATAAATCTAACATTTGAATCTGGACTCTTGTTGGATTACTTCAAGATATTGTTTACTACAATGATGTACTGCTTATGACCACACATAATTGTTGGAGTCGGAGTTGGTCTTTCCCTTTAAGAGCAGCTCGCGATCTCCAACACATCTCTTCTTGTTTCTTGAGCGTGCCTCCGCGCTCTGTTGCTATTTGAAATGTTCATGTATATACACATATGTAAGTTTACCGCGTGCTTTGTTATGCTTTGAAAACATGTCCTCGTGTGTGCGTTTTTTGTGACTGCCTTTACGGTTTGTGAAGGCAGTTACGACGGGGACGCTGCAGGAGTCGGTTGTGGGTTCATTACCTTCTACTTATGCTTGATGAATAAATACTTTAATTTAAGTACAATGTTTCCTGCGCATGAATACCACCTTTACAATAATATATAACTTATGACATGTTCCAGGCGTGCAACGCCCATTGGGCTCACGGGGCTTCACCCCCCCTCCCCTCCCCCCCCACCGTCGTGTGTGTCAGCCCGGGCTGACACGTCTTCGCGGGCTGGCGACGATCTAATTGCAGCCGCACCCGAGTACTTAACAGGTCTTTAAAAGACCATTTACTTGTAAATTAGGCTTTTGTTGTGTTTTAACCCCTTCTTTCAGATACTGTCTATGGTTCAAAGAATTTGCCCCCCCCGAAATATTTTTCACCCCCCCCGAAATTTGGCTCTAGTTGCCCGCCTGACATGTTCAATAACATAAATTGATGACATCACGGATGACATCACTCAATGTCTGTGTCAATTTTTTATGCGATCTGGCACTGAAAGGTGTCTAGAGGCATATTATGAAGTCCTGGCGATAGCCAGTGGCAGTATGCGGGAGTTTTTTTTTTAATCACCTTCTTTCCCTGATAATTATCGCCTTGTTATCGGCGTATTATCAACACGTCGATAACAGTCAATAGTTTCATGGAACGGCTTAGAACACTCCCGCTAACTACTGCGTGATGGTAGAGCGCGTGACGTTTTCTGCCCTGATGTGCAAGCTGGAACTTCTGCCCCGTGGCGTGGCAGGGATTGCTTCCGGGGCACTGCCCGTGACGTACATCTGCCCTGACATGTGGGCTGCATCTTCTGACCCGTGGCGTGGCAAGGATTGCTTCCGGGGCACTGCCCGTGACGTATTTCCGCCCTGAGACTCGGTGCAGGACAAAAAGGAGGAGCTATCTATGGCGTATTTAGCCCCTTGAGCCACAAGGACGGCCCTCTTTTCCTGTGTCGGGCCCCAGGAGTGTAGGCTGTCTTACCAATCCAAATCACCGATACCTATAGCCCTAAAGGATCAAGAGAGTTAGCAAGGAAATAGGTAGCAATAATAACATTTTGCATTTTATAAATAACCACAAACTCGGGAAAGGTTTAAGTTCTTTGTCTAAGAAAAATCTTTGGAAAGTTTTGAAACCATGAATTCAATAATTTCTTATTCTATTTAGGAATATTGAAGATTTAAATATGAACATATGCAAATGATTCGGAGAGAAAATATCATTAGGCATTTAGACTAAGGGTGGGTAGAGAAAAGGGAAAACAGTTCAATGACAAACCCACACTTTATAGTTACCTAGAATGGTGTGGTGACCAACCCTGGCCACTGGCTGAGTCAAAGAATAAGAATCCCAAAGTACAGGTGCCAGCAGGAAAGAACAGGTGCAGATCAGAATCGGGACAGGTTACGAGCCAAATTGAATCAGGACAGGACCACCACAGGCTAAGACCAGCACCACATTTAAAGTTCAAACGCCAGTGTTTTAAACCCTCTCTGCAGCTAACAGTCGAACCTCGATTGGGTAATCGATCTCCTCTCCGGAACCCCGATTGGGTTATCGAATCTTCTGACAGAGTGCCCTGCCAGCACTGCTGCTCTCGATCACCTATTGAGTTCGTTGGGTAAGTGACAGGTCAGCTATTCGGACAAGTCGGTCAAATCTAACTACCTAAGCCTACCCTAGTTATACTGTTTTCCAGATAAGTGTACCACCCCCAAATGTTGCAAATGTATGAATCCCACAATCTTATTGGACAAAAGACGAGGAGTAGTCATCACACCATATTAATATGAGGTAACTTGTCAATCATGTATTTAAATGGTCCCTCCCATAACTTTATCTTTCCATGTACTTTTTATTCTCATAGTTCTTGCCATCCATGTCAGAGTGGCATGGGTTCAATGCCACAGCGTCAGTGGCTCGGGGCTTCTCTCGCACAGGTGCAGTCTCTCCAAAGATGGAGTTCAACAGTACATGAGTCGCAGAATAAAATGAATGCACTGTATACCACTTCTTTCTACTCTATTCCATTATGTTATTTTAGCTATTGCATTAGATGTTAAGCAAAACAAACAGCTTAGCAAAGCAGCAATGCAAGCTTCTTGCACGTTAGGACACATAACAGCCATCTTAGTTCTAGTGTGCAGAAGCAAAAGTTTCCCACCAAGCATGTCACATGAGCATGACAGGCGCATGCGCCGTGGAAAATCCCGCGTAGCAGCAGCCATTTTAATGCAAGCGTATTATAGTTAGTAAAAGCACATAGACAAGCTTCCCCTAGACACCTAATATGTCGCGTAGTGCAATATTAATATGACAAAACATGTTAGTTAGTACATTAATATTATTTTCTAGAGGGTTGAATACAAGCAAGTCACTTTAAGTGTGCAACCTTGCTCCATCAATCCCCTCTTTGATGATATTTTATATCATGACTAATTAATGTAACATGCCAACTTTTACACTTCACCCAGCTCAATTTCTTCAAACTTTCTGTAAAAATTATTTCCATTTTTCATATGAAGGTCTTTCACGTTCTTGTACAAATGTCCATTATGCTCTTCTAATTCAATTTCTTTAATATTTCTTTTCTTTCCTCTCTTATTCACTGTATATGTCCTTTTATGCTTGCGACATTTGCAACACTTTATTATCCCTAAAATTATTAGGGCTATTCCCACCATTGGCATCAGTATTTTACCTACAAAACTTTTTCCTACATTCGAAAACCAACTACTGAATGATGCATTTTGACCGGAAGTGCTGAACATATCAATATCATCACAAGACAATAATACATAGGCAGCTGAGTGACAATACACTGGGTATATTATAACAGATTAACCAATAGTTCCTAAAGGTTGGCTCAGGTCCCTGAGACTGAAGAGCTGTGCCTGGGGTGGTCTTACATACAAGAATGTAAGGCTCATCCAACACTTCACAAGCTATGGTGTTTCGCACTCCACGGTGCTAGTAGTCCAAAGAACCTGACCTGGTATAAATGAGGTGTAGCCAAAGGGGTGTAGCTAGGAATACCATGATTAAAACATGGCCTGTCGAATTAAGGGGTGGATTAAAATGTGTAAACTACTATCCTGAGCTCCCACAGCATGCCGCATGAATAGTATGTATGTGCCTCTGAGTTTTCTCCTATTCCATCCAGACCCATAACACAATGGACATTCGCCTTAAAGAAGCCAAACCTATTGGCTTTGTCAATGATTGTTAGCAGTATCAGTTAAATCAGTAATACAAATGAATGCATGAAAGCATGAATAATTAGAATTGAAAATGTTTCATCTATGAAAATATGATACTGTGATTTAAACACTACTAAGGACTGTGGTAGAGGTAGTGGTGTTCAGAGCGTCTCGGTCCCTCCTATTCTTCCCTTCACTCCACTCTCCACTGCAGGACTCACTCTGTTAGCAACCTCTGTTCTTATTTCTCTCCTCAACTAAAAGAAATCCTCAATGTGCATATATGGGGTGGTGGTTAAGGTCTGAGGCAGTGGAGGCAGGAGAACTGGCCGCTCTGTATTGGGGGGGGGGGAGGTTTGCAATAATTCTGCTTTCACTGTGTATAGGGGGAGGCTTGCAATAATTCTGCTTTCACTGTGCCTGCTCTGTATGGGGGGGAGGCTTGCAATAATTCTGCTTTCACAGTGCCTGCTCTGTATGGGGGGGGAGGCTTGCAATAATTCTGCTTTCACTGTGCCGGCTCTGTATAGGGGGAGGCTTGCAATAATTCTGCTTTCACTGTGCCTGCTCTGTATGGGGGGGGAGGCTTGCAATAATTCTGCTTTCACTGCCTGCTCTGTATGGGGGAGGCTTGCAATAATTCTGCTTTCACTGTGTCTGCTCTGTATGGGGGGAGGCTTGCAATAATTCTGCTTACACTGCCTGCTCTGTATAGGGGGAGGCTTGCAATAATTCTGCTTTCACTGTGCCTGCTCTGTATGGGGGGGGAGGCTTGCAATAATTCTGCTTTCACTGCCTGCTCTGTATGGGGGAGGCTTGCAATAATTCTGCTTTCACTGTGCCTGCTCTGTATGTGGGGGAGGCTTGCAATAATTCTGCTTTCACTGTGCCTGCTCTGTATGGGGGGGAGGCTTGCAATAATTCTGCTTACACTGGGCCCGCTCTGTATAGGGGGAGGCTTGCAATAATTCTGCTTTCACTGTGCCTGCTCTGTATAGGGGAGGCTTGCAATAATTCTGCTTACACTGTGCCTGCTCTGTATGGGGGGAGGCTTGCAATAATTCTGCTTTCACTGTGTCTGCTCTGTATGGGGGGAGGCTTGCAATAATTCTGCTTACACTGTGCCTGCTCTGTATGGGGGGAGGCTTGCAATAATTCTGCTTACACTGTGCCTGCTCTGTATGGGGGGGAGGCTTGCAATAATTCTGCTTACACTGGGCCCGATCTGTATAAGGGGAGGCTTGCAATAATTCTGCTTTCACTGTGCCTGCTCTGTATGTGGGGGAGGCTTGCAATAATTCTGCTTACACTGGGCCCGCTCTGTATAGAGGCAAGTCTTGCAATAATTCTGCTTACACTGTGCCTGCTCTGTATAGGGGGAGGCTTGCAATAATTCTGCTTTCACTGTGCCTGCTCTGTATGGGGGGAGGCTTGCAATAATTCTGCTTTCACTGTGTCTGCTCTGTATAGGGGGAGGCTTGCAATAATTCTGCTTTCACTGTGCCTGCTCTGTATGGGGGGGAGGCTTGCAATAATTCTGCTTTCACTGTGTCTGCTCTGTATGGGGGGAGGCTTGCAATAATTCTGCTTACACTGTGCCTGCTCTGTATGTGGGGGAGGCTTGCAATAATTCTGCTTACACTGTGCCTGCTCTGTATGGGGGGGAGGCTTGCAATAATTCTGCTTTCACTGCCTGCTCTGTATGGGGGAGGCTTGCAATAATTCTGCTTTCACTGTGCCTGCTCTGTATGGGGGGGAGGCTTGCAATAATTCTGCTTTCACAGTGCCTGCTCTGTATGGGGGGGGAGGCTTGCAATAATTCTGCTTTCACTGTGCCTGCTTTGTATAGGGGGAGGCTTGCAATAATTCTGCTTTCACTGTGCCGGCTCTGTATAGGGGGAGGCTTGCAATAATTCTGCTTTCACTGTGCCTGCTCTGTATGGGGGGGAGGCTTGCAATAATTCTGCTTTCACTGTGCCGGCTCTGTATAGGGGGAGGCTTGCAATAATTCTGCTTTCACTGTGCCTGCTCTGTTTGGGGGTGAGGCTTGCAATAATTCTGCTTACACTGTGCCTGCTCTGTATAGAGGGAAGTCTTGCAACAATTCTGCTTTCACTGTGCCCGCTCTGTATAGGGGAGGCTTGCAATAATTCTGCTTTCACTGTGCCTGCGCTGGTTAGAGGACATACTCTGACTGATCCCTAGACTCTATTTGGAGAAAAATGCAGAGTGCAGCAGTCATGAGTGTGAAATGGTCATCCCACAAGGCCAAAGCGTAGCTCTCAAGTCATCTGAAACTGCCAAGTGGGATTACTGCTGGAATTGAGGCCTCTCACAACTTTTTCAACAGAGAATACAGATTTTTTAGGATGCCATTTGAGCTGGTCGCCGGAGCGACTGTACTTCATCATGAACTGTAGCTGGTAGAAGCTCGTACAGTGAGGTAAATCATATGCCTTACCTACCTGCTTGCCTCTAGACTCAACATATCTGATCAAACAAATGAATCACTTCAAGGTAACCTCAGACAGGCATCATGCAAAACACTCACTCTGGCTCTATCCAACAGGAAGGACTCTGATGATAATACTTTAGGGACGCAAGTTTATTACCCTGACTGAACAGATAGACCACTAAAAGCTTAGGAGAGAGCTCAAGACTCAGGTCTATGAATCATGAAATTCATAGGCTACCAAGCACACTTGTTAGTTACAGAATGTTCACAGCCTCCCTCATGAGGGAATAACCAACATGGCTTGCGGTGGAAGAATTCACCTACAGCCTTAGGGTACAGGCACTGGAATTTGACTAAATAGGAGCTGTGCCAATTAGCTGCCTGCTTCTATTCTCAATCAAAGTGATAGCCACCATGAATGTTTGATGAAAGGCCGAACTGAAGCCGAGGTGGCGGCTTGCCAAATCTCCATATTCAGCTCTAGTCACCTGAGGTTGGCTGGCTTCTGACACCAGCAGAGGGTCCTGTTTGTTGCTAGCTCATTTCTCCTATTCATGCAGAGGGTGATCCACCTGGAGATCATCCGCTTAGGAACACAACTTGATATTGTTGGGCTCACGCAAAGAGCTGGTTGCTGACCTATAGTAATGTAAACACCTTACAGGTAGTCTTCTTCCAGTCCATAGGGTCTAGGTGAGGAGCAACTTGATGCAATTATCAGCCAGATTCATCATGGTCCCGATTTGCGAGTCCTTAATAGCGATTATTAAGGAATCGCTATTAAGGACTCTCAAATCGGGATTCATGTAGAAATTGCAAAATAAATTGCGATTCCTACAGCCTCCTTATTGGCCCATAGGAATGAATGGGCAGTCAATCCTTATTTGCGATTAGCAATTTGCTAATTGCAAATAAGAATGCGATTTCAAGGGTGCCAGGGGTGTCCAAAGGACACCCTGTAGCACCCCTGAAATGGAAATGTAGCCTGATGTTGCGCACACACATGTCCAAAGGACATGTGTGTGTGTAACATACCACTTAGAAAAATGCACTGAAGTGCATTTTTCTAAGTATTCGCTATTTACCACGAAGTCAGACTTCGTGGTAAATAGCGGCCGGAAATTGCGAATTTCGCAAATTTTAAAAGTTTCATGAATTGCATTTAAGGAATCTCAAATAGAGATTCCTTAAATGCTATTACTCGCTAAAATGCGAATTCTGTAATAGCGATTTTTGCATTTGGGATGATGAATCCCAAATGCAAAAACTGCGCTCGCAAAGGGCCAGATTCTCAGAATCTGGCCCTTTGCGAGCACAATTTCCCTTGATGAATCTAGCTGAAAATCTTTTTGGGTGAATTAAACTTAAATTTCATTAAAAAAGTCTTGATTGGTACCAACACCTTGTCTGGTAGAAAAACATCCCAGGTGGATTTTTTTTATTGTACTCACTAAATAAATAAGCTAAGTAAACATATACAATATTAATATTGTTATTGCATTTTGGGTGTATACGTACACCACTATACATAAAAAGAGCTCCAAACATAAAGTTCTATTGCAAGTGGGCCCTAATATTATATTGAACTAACAAGTTTTGGGAGAGGGGTTGGCCTCTAGGGCGCTCGACCTCGGACCTGGGGATCTGGGTTCGAGTCTCGGTAACGACGACAAATACCTCCTGTGATTCTGGGCAAATCACTTAATCTCCCCGTGCCTTAAAAAAAAAAAAAAAAAAAAATGAACGTGTGTCCGTCCTCATGTAACGTAACTGGTGCTATGTAAAGCGCGCTGATACCTGATTCGGTTCGGGTCTAGTTCGCGTTATATAAAACTCTGCCCAAAAAAAAAAAAGTTTAACATGTATCCCAACAGTTCATAATTCTAAAATATTTTAAATGTAACATCTGTAGCACAGTAATTAATCTTTTTGAACACATTTTTTCGACTGGTTAAACCTTGCACAACATATATTACTTAAAGATTGGCTTTAAGAACTGATTTCCTAATAGCGAGACCGGGCAAACACATTAAAAACAATGTTTCAAGAGCTACCCCACTGAAACAATAACATGTCTGGCACTTGAACACCTGCACTCCCCACAGGTACTTTTGTTGGTGTTATTGAACCTGAAAGCGATAATTTTCTCTTTTTACGTTTAGCATTTGTAGATTTACCAAGTTCCGCGGGTTGAGGAATATGATTCATTGATCACTGAGTAGTTAAATCTTTACATAGCAGGTGACAGAGTATAACTTCCTCACAGTATTATGCTGTTCAAAAGGTAAAATGAGGGCAGTGTAACTTGCTCCATCACACAATTTATCCACTGCAGTTGCTCCAATCTCTAGGCACGAAGGGGTGTGATGTACCCAGTGGTGGCCGGTACAGTACGGGGTGGCGGAGCTTGGGCGGTTAAAAAAAATTGTAAATCCACTTATTGATTGCTGCGTATCTCCTTCTCTCCTACGTCTCCTACGTCGTCTTTCCTTTGCTCCTCAACCAGGAAGCACCCACGCTTCTCTGAGACAATCACAACACTGCAATGCAACGATGTGATTTGTCTGAGTGCTGCAGTTCAGCGCTTAGACAGGGACTGGGGGCCTGGGCATGTTCTCCACCCTGTCTGTAATGCAGCCTGGCTCAGAAACATGCAAAGTGCGCATGACGGTTTGGCTAGGCCTAGACGGCTGGCCAAACCATCGTGCACACTTTAGAGTGCAGCAACCACTCCTCCTCCCGTGGTCACAGGAGCCCAGAACCACCCGAAACTGGCACATATTAAAAATAAAATGATTTTATTTTTTATTTTACACTGCTCTGCCAGCAGTGGGGCGACGATCTGCCGCCTTAGCGGAGGAGCTGCCGCTGGATGTACCCCATCGCATCTCGAACAAATGGCAGCTCTGCACACTCTGTCCTGTCCAATTCACAGGCCTCCCCGAGGTTATTATTCACCGAACAATATCAAGAAAACTATTTCTGTCACTCATCGGCTGAAGTTAAAAAACCCTCCCTTCCTGCCTGTCACATGCTTGTGATGCAATTTAGTGTAACCAGAAGTCGCTTTTGTGACACACGCACTCTTGTTTATCATTTGTACTACATGGTCTTAAGTATAATTTCATTACAACTTAAAAACCACTGTAATGCCCTTACTTCAAACTATTTTTTATTACTTTTTGTCCCCATATAAAGCTGCTGTATAATCTTGTTGATTTTGATTATGCTTTTGTTTATGAATTTGTGACACATCGGGCGCAATTTCATATTTATCCATCACAAAGTCCACATCTTGTGTCACCGCTTCTTGAGCGACACCGGTTTTAGGGCCTGCCACCTTTTCATCCCACCTAAAGCACTGTAGTGAGGGCTTTAAGTCGGATGAAAAAACTTGGGGGACTCATAAAGGGGCGTGGACAATGTAGTTAAGGGCGTGGCTAAAAGCACAGAATCTAAAAATTTGTGCTTAGCATAGCGTGCTGTTTCTCTTTTTTTTTTAATTCTTTTTTTATTGAATAGAGCAATAGGTAAACCACAGGTACAAAACATATTACACTCTAGATTTCAAGACAACACATTTCCAATAAATTTCTTAGATGACAGACAAGAGATAAAAAGATAAAACAGTGTACAAGGATAAAAAGGGAGGTTCATCGAAAACGGTATACTACTTCATTAAGGTTTCCAAGACATGTGCAAAATATGCAATTTTGTGCTTAGCATAGCGTGCTGTTTCTCGTTGCATCCAGATATGATACAACACGTAACATCATACCTACAACAAGTCAGGACTATTGGCTTTGTCAGTGGTTGTTAGTTGCATAAGATAAATAAGTAGCAACTATGGCTTGTATATAATATTGAAATAGCTTCCCCTTTCAGCCCTGGTAACACCACAACAATGTTGCTGCTCCTGAGTTTCAAAAAGGGATGGGAAATCCAGAGAGAAAATTACTCTTTAACTCCTTCGATGCTCATGACGGCGCTCGGCCGTCTTGAGTCACAAAAGACATGTGCTCATGATGGCCGGGAGCCATCAGAACGTTGCCGCTCCGCCCACGCCTGGTAAATTCCCTGCCTGTGCGGGAGAAATAATCAGTGGGTGGAGTTCTGACGGCTCCCGGTCGTCATGAGCACACGCCCACCGTGATTTATGATGGCCGGGAGCCGTCATCAGTACCGGAGCGACACGTCCAACCCTGCCCCCTCTTGCACTGTGGCGAAATTCCCGAAGCGGCAAAGGGGTTAAAGGATTTCCCTTCCCCAACAACACTCACCTGTCATGACGTCATGCCGTAACTTCTCCACTAGTGAGAAGAGAGCAGTGTGTGCGGCGCACATCGATGTGCCGCTGTCACTGCATTCTGGAAAAAATGGACCAGCAATAGAGAGGCGTTTCGAGGCCTCCTTAAAAAACTGCAGGTGCGTAGCACCCGTGAGACCTGGCCCACTTAAAGCCCTGACTGTAGTCCCTTTCGCTTTAGAAGATTGATATACAACCCAATGGCAGCACCGTAAAAAAAAAACATTAAAACCATTGTTAAAATAACTTGGTGCCTAGATACACATCTCTTTAGGCAGTTGTGTAGCAAAGGGGTTCAGGGGGGCAACCTCTTTCTGAAGGACAAGATATATGTTTATTAGCTCTGCGTCGCTGAACTTGATGCGTAATTTATCTCTGTTCAGTCAGAGGCATTGCTACAATCAATGTTATACCAATAAACCCTCTTTCTTATTGAGGGGAAATTGTTCATTAACCGTAAAATGAAGTGCCATGAGGCAGTCGATGCAGCTAGGCTTAGGTCTAGGAGCCTCCTGGCCCAGTGCAAGTATTGATCTGGGCTCAAAGACGGTGCAATGAATACTTTGCAAGTCCCTTCCCTTCAATATTGAGGTGCTCTTTGAGTCTATAATTCTTAGCCTCACACCTGCTTCATTTCTTGCAATCTCACTGCAGACATCTCCATATGTCTGTCACAGATAGCGTCGCATTCAGCACTACATAGAGTGAGCTATGCGCTAGACCTTGCTCGTGATTAGATGGCTTTCTTGTCATTCTCAGCTCCCTGCTCTTCATTGGCTAGCTTTCCACCATATTCTCAGTTTGTCCCTCCTCTGGAGCACAGCTTGTTAACCACTGCCTTGAGTGGGTAGACTGCTGACATCATGGACTTGTGTATTTTTTCTTTTGACTTTCAATTGTTTAGCATTCCACAGGGAATGGATGTTTTTGTTTTGAGTTTACAAAATGCAACTGCAAAACAATGACACTGTGAATCCCTTTGCAATGTATGATATGGTTTGACAAATCAATATTGCCGGGATCGACTTGTCTTCACTTTTGTGAGATGACGGGTTCTTGTAGAGATCATGCCTTCCTTTTTTTAAATTTTTTTTTTAATTTAAATTTTATTGTTTTCTTGCAAGGAAATACAGCAGTAGATAGTAACATAATTCCGACTGTATACATAATAAGAACAAAGACATTTGCAAATTTAAGCAAAGTAATTAAATCCATTCAGCAATGGGTGCCCAGATCTTCTCCCCCAGCGCTCTTCTTTTGGCCCCTCTTAGCTTATAAATAGCAGACTCTAAATTATACATAAAAAGTAACTTCTCACGCCATGTAAAGAAAGAAGGGGGATCTGAATTAATCCATTCCCTAGTAATGCATGCTCTGGCTACTGCCATACAGATAAATAAAAAGCACCTTATTGATTTAGTTCTTGAAATGTCGGATTCTAAGCCCAAAAGCACCAATTCGGCAGTTATTATAATATCACAGCTTAGAACAACCGACAAAAAGTTTTCAATTTGTTGAAAGAAATCCCGGAGTTTAGGGCATTGAAAAAACATATGGACATCGTTAGCTGCATGTAGCCCACACCGACTACAATTCGTCCCAGTGGTCGTACTCCACTTAACGACCTTACTGGGAGTGTAATAGAGGTCATGAAAGCACATAAAATGCTGTGATTTCATCATCCCTGTGATTAAACAATCTGAAGCTAATTTAACAGAACACAAAACATCAACCCCCGGCACCCCCAGTTTGTTTGCCCATTTCAGTTGGCACTGATCCATATCATCCCCACATTCTTGAACCAGACTTAAGTACAACGAGCCAATAGGAGCCTTTTTCTTTAACAGTTCAAACAAATGAATTCTAATCATTCTAGCTGACTTAATAGCCGAAGAGCTCTGTAAGAAACTACGAATCTGAAGAAATTTGAAAAAAATCACTTCTTGCCAAGGAGAAGTTATTCTCTAATTCCTGAAATGAAGCCATTTCACCATTCATAAATAACTCGCCCAAATATCGTAATCCTTTCTGCTCCCACTTGTGAGTAGTTAAATCACAGAAAATCACAGATGGCAAAAGACCAGGAGAAGCTAAGGGAGTATAGGCATTAAGTTTAGACAAACCCAAAAGCTTCCGAACTTTTTGCCAGACTATGAAAGCTGCCTTCAGCGTCTTATACTTTGTTTTTTTATAATAGCTGGGCTCAACAACCTTAAGGAAGCTAGCTTTCACTCTCTCTCCCATAGTCATTTCAAAGATCGATGGAGTTTGACAAGTGGGGATATTTACTCTGTCTCCAATTATGAGGGGGCTGATATACTGGAGTGCTGCCGCCAGGTAGTAAAACAGAAAGTAAGGGACATTCCATCCCCCACACTCTTTACTCAGAATCATTTTTTTAAGGGCTTTGCGATGTCGTTTATAGCCCCAAAGGAACCTAGAGGTGGCCCTTTCTAAATTTTTAAAACAGGACGAATGAAATTCCAAAGGTATAGTGCGATATAGATACAGCACCTTTGGTAGGATCAGCATTTTCAAAATGTTGAGCCTGCCGTATAGTGATAAGTGTAGATGATCAAGGCGGCTTAATGTAGTGTTGATTTGGGCTATCATAGGATTAAGATTAAGTTCTGGTATTTTTTCAATGGGCAAAGATATTTTAATTCCCAGATATGTGACCTCAGAAATAATAGGAATATTTGGTGATGGATTGTCCCCAGAGCATAAAATCTGAGTTTTCCCCAAGTTTAATTTATAGCCAGAGAATGATCCAAATTGTTTGGCAAGATCATTTATTGCCGGAAGAGCAGTCTGAACATCCGTGGTGGTAATTACAATGTCATCGGCATAAGCCAAGGCTCGGTAGTTTGTATTGGCTAGGTAGATAGGTCTAATCTTTTCCTCAGAAATAAAACGGTTAATTAAGGGGTCTATATAAAGTGCAAAAAGTAAAGGTGAACAGGGGCATCCTTGACGAGTGCCCCTAGAAATTAAAAAGGAAGGGGAAAGTTGGGCATTAATTCGAATACGGGCTTTCGGAGAAACGTACAATGTTTTTAAAGCCATTATAAAACCTGGACCAAATCCCTTTCTAGCAAGCACATCCCAGAGATAACCCCAGGCAACCCGGTCAAAGGCTTTTTCTGCATCTAGAAATATGAGTCCAACATTGGACCGAGTTGCCTGAGACCAATCCAGGAAAGTGATTACCCGTCGAATATGGTCAGCGGTATCGCGAGCAGGAATAAACCCATGTTGATATTTAGAAACTAAAGAAGAAATAATATTAGATAGACGTGAGGCGAGGATTTTAGAAAAGATTTTACTGTCCGCATTTATGAGTGAGATAGGACGAAAAGATGACGGTAGCAAAGGGGGTTTGTCTTTTTTAAGAAATACAGTAATTATGGATTCCCGCCAAGAAGCAGGGGCGCTGCCACGTTGAGCTGCTGAAAATAAGTCAGCCAGTTCTGGTCTTAGTATGCCTCGGAAGAGCTTAAAGAACTCTAAAGGAATAGCGTCAGGGCCAGCAGCTTTTCCAGACGCCAAGGACAACAATGACGTCTCAATCTCCTCCCAAGTAATGGGCAAGTCCAGCTTCTCCCTCTCTTGTGTAGATAAAATACCGTTCAAGGCCCGTTCTGTAAATTGGGTTACCTGAGCTGAGCAATCCTCTACCATGTCTTCAGTGTATAGTTTAGAGTAAAACTCGGCAAACACATTAAGTATATCAGCAGCATTATTAACAGTCTTCCCTACAGCATTATTAATCTTATTTATACTAGCAAACACAGCTTTCTGCCTAGCTCTTTTAGCCAAATGTTTCCCTGAGGTTTCTCCTACTTCATACACCTCTGTTCTAAATGCAGCCAATTGCTGGGCAGATTTTAAAGCAAAACCTTGGTGAATCTTAACCTTATAAACCAATAACTCTTTAAGAATAGTATCCGTGGCTAATCCTTTGCTACAAGCCTGCATAAGCTGAATCTCCAACAGTCTCAAGTTATTCATCTCAGTTTCTTCCTTCCTCCGGTTCTCCTTCTGCTTTCTTATTACATAGCTCAAGGTTTCGCCTCGAACCCCGCACTTAAATGTATCCCAAACTACTTCTGCAGAAGCAGACCCTTTATTGTTAGCGAAGAACTCAGGAATCCAGGTATTCATATGCCCGACGTAGGATAAATCCAACAAAAGCTTACGGTCAAAAGACCACGACCTAGGATTATGTACAATATTTAAATCAAAGCCAAGGGAAATAGGATTATGATCAGATATGACTTTTGGTAGGACCCTGTAATCTATATTAGTGAGTTCGTTAAATAGTAACTTAGAGACAAAGAAGTAGTCCAACCTAAAATATCTTTTATGAGGTGCAGAAAAAAATGTGCAACCATAGGTTCCCTCCCATTTTTCATACCCCACATCTACCAACTGAAACTCTTGAGCAATCCCCTTGACTGCCTTAAATACGTTCCTTTTTCTACCTGCATACACACTGTTACCACTAATATCAAAAGTTGCATCCAAATGCAGGTTGAGATCCCCACTTAATATTAACCTAGGTGACCATAAAGCCAGCTCCACACTTAGTTGATGCAACGCTGTGGGGTCATCGATAGTGGAGGCATAAAGCGAACATATAGCAATAATCGAATTCCCAAGTTTAAGTTCTACGATTACCCATCGTCCCAGTGGGTCTTCTTTAACTCTTTTAACTTCCCCCAACCCGGACCTCATTAAAATAGCAACCCCCCTTATTGTAGAGCTCTGACGAGAACACCCCACAACCTGCAACCCCAAATCCTTGAGCCAAGCCCTGTTTGCCCAAGAAATATGTGTCTCTTGTAAACAAATTATGTCGGCTCGAATAGCTCTGAACATCTGGGCTGCTACGCCCCTTTTTCTTTTGTCATTTAAAACGCAAACATTAATGGAACAAATCGAGACTCTAGCCATTTTCATATGTTAATGCTGTACTGTGATCAAACTTCAAACAATAAAGAATACAAAAATTTAGTACTGACAACCAAAAAATTCTGGGCACCAAAACTGAACATACTGTAGCTGTACTTCCTTGCACCCACCCCCCCCCACACATCCCCCTACACACTCCTCCCACCCCACCCTCCTCCCAAAACCCCACCACCAGAAGCTTAAGGGCTAGTGCCCACATTGATGGAAAGTGAGTATGAGTTACGTGGCTCTACCCAAGTCTGCCCAAGTCTACCCAAGTCGTCCAAACCATATTAAATCTTGAACCCAATTAGCTTAAGATTGGGAAAACAAAAGAATCCAAAAAAAAAAAAAAAACGAGGAAGAAAAAGAAGAAAACCTGTAGGAGAATACACAAACCTTATCCTATCTCTACTACATTAACACCTACATTGTATCCAAGAATTGTTGTGCTTTAACCTCAGAAACAAAAAAAATGGTTTTCGCCTTATACACCACCTTGAGTTTAGCAGGGTTCAACAAAAATACTTGCCCCCCTTTTGACTGAATTGGGACAATTAGCTGTTTAAGCCGCCAACGTTGCTGCACAGTTGCCTGACAAAAGTCAGGCCGTACAAAAAACTCATGACCTAAGCCCTTTCTAGTCTTTGATGGTCTGGCCAAGTCGACAAGATCTCACGAAGTAGATAGTTTTGCAGGCAAATCAAAATGGCTCTTGAGTTCTTATTTTCTCCCCCCTGACCACGTTTTTGGTTGAAAGGAAAACGATGAGCTCTAATGATTTCTTTATCCCAGTCCCATCCTTTAAGGTCCGGGAAGGCGTCCGAGAACAGTTCCACAACAAAGCGGCGAGTATCTCTACCCTCTGATTGTTCAGCTATACCCAATAAGCGCAAATTATTACGCCGGGAGCGATTTTCAAGGTCTGTCAGTTTCCAATCAATATCTTGCCTGGTACTCTCCAGCTCCTTAATAGAAGTTTTCTGTAAGGAGAGCTCATCTTCGACAATAGAAATGCGACCTTCAGTCTCCTGTACTCTCACATTCGTTTCATTGCTGGATTTTACTAATCGGCGAACAACGTTCTGTAGTTTGCGAACAGCTCCTTGGGTACGAAGCCCCTCTGCCTTAGTTTCCTCCCTGTGAGCCATAATCAACCTATACATTGAAGTTTGCAAGTTGTAGATAGACTTCAGCGTAATTTCCTCGTCTGCCTCCAAAAGTTCAGGAAGTTCAACCTGGCTATCAGATACGACTCCTGTCCCTTCCCACTGAGGTTGAGTTAGCACATGTTGCTCAGCACCTGCAGAGGGGACCGGCAACTCTGCAGCCCTGCACACTGTATTAGGAGCCATTTCATCCAGCAAAAAACCGGAGCCAAGAAGACCTTCCTCCAAGGTTTGATTACAGTCGTCCGCCCAATCCCTCATAAATGAATGGCCTTCGTTGATAAGCTCATCACCAATCTCACCGTCTGATCCCTGCGACAGATCTAACATAGAGTAAAATTGACCCCCTGATCCGACAGACTCTACATCGTTTGTAACTGAAATTGCACCGTCCTTCTCTTTAGCACCCCCTTCAACAGCCCGAGGCGAGACTCTCACTCCCCCTACCGCTTGGCAAAGTTCAGTTAAATCATCATCAATGTCTTTTTCCAAAGGGGGAGGTCCTCCGCCAGCAGCCATGCCCAAAAGTGGATTTGAAGGGGTATGTTGCGGAGGGACTACATCCTGGTTTTCAAGTGCAACAGCAACAGAAGGACTGGATGCTCCAGGTATAAGGGTGCTGCCCTTAGGCAGGGTAGTTGTATTTTTCCTCTTAAATAGGTCAGGTACTACTGGCTCTTTAATAGCCTCATTTTGCTGACGGGTTCGAGTCTCAGGGGCAGTTCTATTAAGTGAGTTGAGCTCAGCAGCTGTACTATTTCCGACAGTATTAGGCGTTGCGCTAGCTGTGCTAGAAGAAGTAGTAGTAGCTTTTGTTTTCTGTCCTCTGCCTTTAGGCGCCATAATTTTAAACAGTTATATAGGCAGTTAGAGATCATGCCTTCCAGTGCAGCCGCTCCTTTCATATCAGTTTGAAAACGTGTTATTGACCATGCAACACGCAATGAACTACATGCCCATCACAAACATGCTTCTAGCATGCACTTCTGTTCTGTAAACGTGTCATGAAGTTATAATGATATCCTGGAAAACACATTCCATGATAGATTAGTCATTGCTTAGTTTAGAAATTCACCCAGGGGTGTTATGAACATTATGACTGTTCCACTTCATAATTCCATTATTTTATTTATTTGAATCACTTGCTTTTTTGCTTCTTTACTTTCGTTGTAGGTTCATAAACACATTCAGGACCGGTTCCAATCAGCTGCACTTTCTCTTCCTGAGCCTGTTTCGATTTGGCCCAGATACCACATGTTCTCAACTTTAGAGGAACTCGTAAAAAGGGGCAAATCATCTAAGCAACGACATCAAGAAATCACTTCCTGAGACATACATCTGGGACAAATGATGCAATCTCTGTCTCATGGTCAGACAGTGAACATGAGGCAAATGATTAGAGTGTTTTTGCAGAACTGACGTACTATCTGTATTTCAAGGCCAGATAAACAATAACATTAACAATACAGTCTGAATTGACATATTCTTCCCAAATTAGTTTACACGAATATGTTTTAAGAATAGCCTACGGATGTATATAGATGATGTCAGTAATTCCTCGTGCGAGATAAGCTCACTGGCTGATACTACAAAAGAGCCTTGAAGTTCCATGGAGAGAGAGAATCTTCACCCAGGCCACAGATCCGGATGGACACAGCACCGGACTCTGCCTTAACTGCAGAAGCCTCCAGCACGATCCTCCGAGGCGCTGCCAAGCATTCTGCCTTCACTGCGTGGTGCCATGATCGTGTCCTCAGACACACACTCTCCTTGCCCCTGGCCCTGTGCTTGAAGTAGCTGCAAGCTGTTCCAAAGCGATAGCAAAGTGTGTTCTCCAGCTATGCGCATCAACTCTAAAACTCGAGAAAGAGGCATATTATATATTCATCTGCTTCGAATTTGTATAGCGCCAGCAGTGAGTTAATCAACATTAAAAGGAGATAACCCCTGCTCACCCTCTAGGCTGCGTGGCGCAAGCAGACAAGGCTTAATTCAGAGGTGTGGTAAGTTAAGCATTTGTGACCACATAGAGTAACCCAGTGACAGCACTACAAATGGACACCACACAGGTTTTATATAAAAAATAAGTATACTTTATATAGAGTTACCACAAGGCCATAAACAACAAAAATACACACTATTATTACTTTAAGATGGTAGATTTAAGCTTAGTTCAGTACAGTTCTTAGATGCGACACTGCGTCAATGTACCTTAAGTTGCATTGCGCTTCCACGACAAGCAATGTCGCAGCGATGGGAAATGGGGCAAAGTTCAGATACAAAGAAATAAAGACGTGAAGATCTTCCAGATGCGCACGCTTCTCAGGGATGCGAGAAGTTCTTGGTCTGATGCGTGGACTACAGCGGCGACATCTACGATGCGACGGCAGCAGCTCCAGCGGCGGCGCTCTTATCCCAAGGCGCGTGAAGCTTCCGCTCGATGCGACAACTACAGCGGCGACATCCAAGATGCGACGATAGCAGCTCCGACGGCGGCTTCTTGGGGATGCGAGGTGCTCTTGGTCGATGCGGTGCAGTGCGACAGTTCCAGCGGCGACACCCTCCTTCCGAGTTGCGACGGCAGGCACAGCGACGGCGACACGCTCCGACCTCATTGCGAGATTCTTCTCCTGATGCGGTGCAGTGCGACAGCTCCAGCGGCAACACCCTCCTTCTTCGGAGTTGCAACGGCAACAGCAGCGACGGCGACACGCTTCCTCTTCGTTGCGGCACGCTTCTCTCCGATGCGGTGCAGTGCGACAGTTCCAGCGGTGACACCCTCCTTCGGAGTTGCGACGGCAGGCACAGCAACGGCGACACTCTTCTTCTCGTTGAGTCGCGCTTCCAGCTCCTTGCGACACACAGTTCTCCAGAAGGCCCAAAACAGCAGCAGGCACTTCCACAAGAACTCTGGGGAGCTGGAGGGTTAAAGTCTGTTGTCCCTGAGACTTCAGCAGGAGGTAAGCTCTTTTCCAAGCCCTTGGAGATCCTTTACAAGTTGAAAGCAAAGTACACAAAGTTCCTTTCTCCTTCAGATGGCAGTTAGGCAACCACCGCAGGCCAATCCCTCAAGCAGCACTTCAGCTTGGGAATAGTCTCTCCTCAGTTTCTTCAGGTTCCTCTCCTCAGTAAAGGTTTCTTCTTGTAATCCAAAGTGATCTAATTTCATGGGAGCAAAAATCCTTTGTTCACTGAGGGGGGGGGCTGTGCCTAGTCCAAACCAGTTCCTGAGCACTTTGTTTACCAGACTTCTCCTTTCCTTTCACATTGCAGGGCAGAAACATCAGACTCCCCAGAGGAGGTGGAGCCAGCATTGTGGAAGGCAAGTGCAGTCCTGGAGCACTATGTTGACAGGACTCCTTCTCTTCTTTCAGTGTGCAGGGCAGAGACATCCTCCGCTCCCCAGGGGGTGGAACCAGCATTGTGGAAGGCAGGCACAGCCCTATTCAGAGTGCAGGTGCACTCCTCCCTCCCATCTAGATGCATATGTCTCTATTCACCACTGGGTGACTCAGCCTGTCTCTGGGAATCCCCCAGCCCTGTCACTTCATAAAACCAGACATAGGAATACACATCCTAGCAGAGGCGGGTTTGAATGGTTAGACAAGCAAAGACCTACTTTCTAAAAGTGGTATTTGCAAACAAAGAATATTAAAATATAAACTTCACTAAAATATGTATTTTATTATTCTGAGTTCAGGCATACTAAACTCGAATTTCTACCATGTTCTCTGAGCCTGTTAGGATTATAAAATGTAACAATTCTAAAAGCCCATTCGGGCCTATAGAGAACAGGTAGCCTTGCAATAGTGAAAAACGAAAATGTCTGTAATTCACTATTAGGACATGCCACACACATCAGGACTTGTTCTACCTTATACTTTCAATGCACCCTGCCCTTGGGCTTACCATAGGGGTGACTAATATGAAGACAAGGGAAGGTTTAGGGACTGGCAAGTGGGTGCACTTGCCCAGTCAGCATGACAGTACCAGACTGCACGCAGGGTCTGCAATGGCAGACCTTAGACACATTTTACAAGGCTGCTTCTGTGGGTGGCACAACCAGTGCTGCAGGCCCACCAGCAGCATTTGGATTACACGCCCTGGCACACTCCGTGCACTAGACTAGGGTCTGACAAGTAAACCAAATAGCCAAATATGGAACCACTGATAAATACATCGGGAGCACTTGCCCTGTGGCACTGGACAGCAGTGGGACAGTGCCCAAAGCATCTAACATCAGCAAAATTACATGGGGCAACAGCAAAAATGGAAGGGAGACCCACGCCAATGGTGCCAGGTCTAACAAAGACCGTGCCAAATATTATCTTGGATGAAATAAAAGAACTCAAGATAGCACAAGAAAGTAAAATAGCATCCCTTCATCACCATCGAAAATAAAGGAAGCAGTCAGTAGCATCCCAGCCAGAATACAAGAGGCAGAGTCCAGGATTTCTCAGCAGGTCAATTTAGCCAAACATTTAGAAAACTTCATTAGAAAATAAGCCTGAGGAGCTGGAAAACCATTCACGGCAGTCTAACCTGCATCTAGTTGGGGATCCAGAAGGATGCGAAGGTGCCCAAACTCTTCAATGGGTAGAGACATTTATTAAAAAGAATACTTTGCCAGAATTTTCTGGAGACCTCACCATTTCATGAGCTCACAGGGTACCAACTCAGCCATTTCACAACTCAAAACTGCCGCTGCAATCCTAGTGAACTTATCGCATTAAAAACAAATACGTACTAAAGCCATCCAGAAGAAATTATTTTTCATTAATGAAGGATCAGCTGCCGTATTTTCTCTAACATGGCAGTGGCTGCAGCATGCCGTTGGGAGGAATTTGTCAAGCTCTTGTACTTTTTTAAGGCACGGGGCACACAGGCTGCAATAGCACAGCAGTCTAAGTTAAGGGTCATAGGGCCAGATGTAGGTAGCTAAATACCGGTCAGTAACGGCCAAAAATCTGTGAATTTCCCGTTACCGACCGGTATTTAGCCCTTCCTAATGTAGGAGGCTGTAAATAAGGATTCGGTAATTTACCGATTCCTTATTTTAAGGAATCTGTAAAATACTGATTCCTTATTTTAAGGAATCGGTAAATTACTGAATCCTTAAAACCTATGCAGGTAGCACTTAAGTGAGTGCATTTTTGCTTTAAGGATTCGTTATTTACCACCAACTACAAGTTGGTGGTAAATACCGAATAATTTAAAAAAAGTAATTATTTGCTTTTTTCAAAGTGCCACATGCCCTTAGGGCATGAATGTGCGCCACATGTGCACACATGCACGATTTAGGGGTGCAACAGGGTGTCAATGTGACACCCTGCCACCCTTGAATATGCTCCCGCTATTACCGATTCGGTAATACCGAATCGGTAATAGTGAATGGCTTCTCATTCATTCCTATGGGTCTCCAGGCCCATAGGAATGAATGGGAAGGTATTCCATATTACCGAATCGGTAATAAGGAATATTACAGAATCGGTAAATTTTACCGATTTTTTTACCTACATCATATTTACCGATTCCTAAATACAGAATCGGTAAAATTCGGTATTTAAGAATCTGTAAATTGAGATTACCTACATCGGGCCCTTAGTGAGAGGGAAATGTCATATGTTTGCAATAGATGAAGCTAAGGAATTTTTGCAAGGCTATTCCACTGCAAAATAGTAAACAGATTACAGCAGTATGATTGAGGACAAGGGGGGTGGAATTTATCACGTAGGGTGTAGCACCACAGCAGCCAGTAGGGGCTCCAACCAGAGAGGGGAGGAGAGGGGCACTGCGGGCTATTACCATTCATCTGAGGAGGGACTGGGTGGACACAGGGGGAGAGAGGCATGGTTAGTAAAAAAGGAGAAGTATTGTAGAGAGAAAGGCATTGGTGTATTGATGGACACTCCTTAAAAACCAAGAAATAATGACAGGGATGGGTCTTTAAGTTTGTATAATTACGGTCAATGCAAATGGTATATCCAATAAGCAAAAATATGCCCGGCTTTTAAGATGGCTAACTTCATTTTCACCACAAGTTTTATTTCTCCAGGAAACCCATCTTAGAAGAAACACACCTAAGTTCGTCATATCTAAATTGTTCTCCAAGGCATATTTTGCTTTGGCTGGGATGGAGATTAGGGGGGTAGCCATCTACTTCGGGCAAGGGATAGATTGGGATATTGCCCAAAGTCCGGAGAGACCCTTATGGCAGATGGATATGGGTTACAGTCGGGGTAAATGGAAATGTTATACATTTTGTGAATTACGATGCACCGATTATAGACGATCCTACAGCTATTATGGAGATTAATGACCTAGTTAGATGGGCCCTATAATTGTGGGGATTTCATTTGATCCAAGACTTGGTAAAGGATATTTTGAATAAAACAAAAAAACAATTGAAGCCTAAGACTAAAAAAGTATTAGATGTAATAAAACAAGAATCGAGCATGAGAAGTAACAACCAAGGCACTTAAACCAAACACTTTTTTTGTTACGATAAAAGAAATATGTAAGAAGAAGTAATGTAAGTAGGTCTAAATTCAGTTTGTATTGCTGACCAAATTAAAAGAGTCAATCACAAACAAATACATAATTCAAGTCATAAAATTAAAAGAGAATATTTTTCATTAAATGGTGAATAATAAATCCACAGTAAACAATCAATACACAATAAAAAATATCATCACATTAAAAAAGTGGCATAAACAATTATATTCTCTACGCGCGTTTCAGCGACCAGCGCCTTCTTCTGAGTAGCCACGTGTATCCTAAACATTAAAAAAGAAAAAGAAAAGAAAAGAGACAAAACTAAATAAGATATACAATATTATAAATTTACAAATAGGTCCATATAAAATCTCAATAAATTTTTTTGAGAGACAATAATATATTCAACCTACAATATCATATCAACTTCTTCTTTCTAACCAAGTATACATTTCTCAACTCTGCCCTCAAAAAGGGCTTTAATTTCTTTGTGTATTTCAAGGGGGAGGGGACTCAGATACGCATTTAAAGGGGGGTGGAGAACCGGAGCACGGGAAAAGGTTTTAATAGTGTAAATACCCAATGTTTCTATAAACGATAAGAAAGATAGAGCAAAGGATGGACATGATGTACAATTGAGCTAGAACAAAGTGTCATGATATTATTTGATTTTGTCCATAATGGATCAAACAGATCGCTAAGGTATCAAGATTTATTTTCAAGGATCAGGCCAAAAGGTAACAATTAGATTTTTCTCCCTTTCTACTTCTTTCCTCTATCGATGACTATTTAAAATCTACACTGTTTTCCGCTATCATACTTACACACTTTGACCAGACACCTTGCAGTGGAATAATCACCAATAGAAGAATAATATCTTGTGTTAACGAAGAGGAGAACAGCTGAAACAAAGCGCCACAATTTCATTATTATAGACCAAGTGTTACATATTTCCGGTCTTATTGGTGGTAGAGTTTACAATTAATTTTATTTACCTAATATTGCGAAAAGCCCATAAGACCGTAAATCACACTAATCACATTAATCCAGGTTCACGGCAGTAGGGCATTTACTTCTATATGAAAAAATGATATAGTCCTCTCAGGGGGTCCTTGATATTTACACATAATAAAACAAGAATCGATCCATGGTGAAGGGCTCATAGGGAAATTTCGCAGTATACTCACTATTCTCGTCAATACCAGTCTGCCTCTCATATTGATTTTTTCCGTATCTCTCGCTCCCTGAACTGTATTGGCTCAGAAATATGAGCGTACTCATTCTCAGATCACTCGCTGGTTAATATTGAAATCCAAATAGATGTAAGATAGAGGGAAAGGGCCAGGTGGCAGGGGACCGACTCCTTCTCTCAAATTAGCAATGGATGACTAGCGTAAGAAAATGGAAAAAAGAGTTTCTTCAGGACATCAAGGATACAGCAGCACTCTTCTCTGTCTAGGGGGCTTTTAAGGCCTCAGTGCGCGGGCTGATAGTGGCTTTTATGGCTGCGCAATCCAAAACCCAAAGGGCAGGTATGGCCGAACTTCAGCTGGTAGTTGATACTTTTTTGTTGAGGTCAAATAGCTTCATGGGGGGGCAGAAATCTAGTGGAGGGGCAGTTAAAGTAAGCAAAACAGGAGTTAAGGGAGGTTGTTTTATCATAGAAGCAATAAAAAGTTCACCATCATTTCATCAGAGAGTTTATGAGGAAAGCCAAATGGTAGGCACATTTTTAGCCTAGTTGACCAAGGTTAGCAGGAAGCTGCATCAATTACTGACATTCAGGAGCCAGGGACGAGCACCTCAGTGTCCGAGAAGGACATGATTGCAAAAATCTTTCTCGATCATTACAATGAGATATACTCAACTAAATATAAGGCTTTGAAAGAAGAAATACATCAATACTTTTATGATATAAACCTGCCACAGTTATCAAGTACTCAGGCAGAAGAGATGGTTACAGATATTTCAGCGTCCAAAATTTAGCAGGCCTTTGCCTCAATGCCTAGAGGGAAGACCTGCGGTAACAATGGCCTCCCGACAGAATTTTAAAAGGCGTTTCCGGAAGAGCTTGCACCGTTTTGGTTGAACAATTCAACTATGTTAAGGCAGGAGGCAAGGTTCCATTAACTTTTAAAGAATATACCATCTATAGTTTTGTTAAAAAAAGGTAAGAATCCCCAGGATGCCAATTCATATAGGCCAATTAGTCTACTAAATTCTGACCATAACATTTTAATGAAAGTCTGGGCACACTGATTCATCCCAGCTGCACAGGATGTGATCCACCAGGATCAGACGGGGTTTGTGACTGGGAGGTCAATGTCATCTAACACTGGATTTCTAGTCCAAGCAATTGATTTTTTTAATATTAAACAAACACCAGTGCTTATAATAATGGTCGACGCAGAGAAAGCGTTCGATCTGGTGAATTGTTACGCTCTCTTTTATGGTCTTGGAAGGGTTAGGATTCCTCCTCAGATTATTAACATGCTACAGAATATATATCTCAAGGGGCTTAGGTCTTTATAAATTCTAACCTAGCTGGGACTGTCTATATAAACCGGAGAACCTAGCAGGGTTGTCCCCTATCCCCCATACTGTTGACCTTTTTTATTGAACCTCTGGCCATTAGGATCCGAGGTAACTTGGAGATTAAAATACCAATAACAGGAATGTCAAAATTAAAACTGTTTGCGGACGATATTACTTTATACCTTAGACCCGAAAAGCAGAACATCGAAACAACATTGATAGAATTTGCACTGATTGAATTAATTGAGGGGGCATAAAATCAACCATAATAAGACTGCAATTCAGTTGCTTAATACTTCCAGTAATTTTCTTCCAGATAATATCAAACGGCAAGCTCTTTACCCTGACCCGATTCGATATTTGGGGATCTATGTCAGTAACCAGTATGAGGAAATTTATAAATTAAATTATGAGGTCTCACATTGATCGGTTGTGTAGCCCTTATAGAAAAGTCGATTTCACCTTTATTGATTTTTCATTTTACAAATGTTATAATTAAAATCAACATGATGTGTTTTGAAGAGCTGGAAACAATTTGTTCGGCAGTTTATTTGGAATAAGAAGGCTCCAAGGGTAAAATTCCCAGTACTACAACTTGACATCAATTGGGGGGTGGGGAGGCTCACACCCCAAGTTCGTATATTCTATGAAGCATCCTTCTTAGATATAATATTCATAATGTAGTTTGTAGAGTGTTCGGCTACCTCCGGCGGAAGTGTCCCGGCGCTAACAGCAGGAGGAGCGGCATGACCAGGAGACTGGAAGGGCTTTAGGGCAGGTCAAATAACCATGTTTTCAGTGCTTTCCTGAACATGTGTTCCGACTTGGCCTTCCAAAGGTGTCTCGGCATGGAATTCCATAGCAAGGCTGTTCTTACAGAAAAAGCTTGTCCACCAATCCTAGCTTTCCTGAAGCGCGGAGTCACCAACAACTCCTGGTGGTTTGACCGTATTGCCCTCGTTTGATGGTTTTTCCGAAGTCTTTGCTTGAGGTATTGTGGAACAAAACCTCTAATTGCTCTGTAAGCCACAGTCAACGCCTTAAACTCTATTCGTTTCTTGACCGGCAGCCAATGTAGGCTTCAGAGATGTGGTGAGATATGGTGTCGGAATGGCATGTTTCTAATTAGCCTTGCTGCTGCATTTTGTATGGTCTGCAGTTTCCTAATTAGGTAATCTGGCATACCCAAGTACAGACTATTTGCATAGTCAAGCTGTGAGATGACTAATGCATGGACCACTGACTTTCTGAAATCCATCGACAGGAGATGTAAAAATCTTCTCAAGGCTTTCAACTTCCAGAAACATGTGGAAGAGACCTGGCAGATCTGAGATTTGCCAGTTAGATAGGAATCAAATCTGAACCCAAGATTCCTAGCCGATGTTGCCGGAAGAGGTGGAGGATTTAGCTCTGAAGGCCAGTGCGTGCGTGTAATTGACAGTAAGGGGTCCTTGGATAGTTTTTTTCTGGATAAGATGATTCAGGAAGCCGTGTCTCAGATTTCAGTTTTCATAAAAGCAGCAACATTTCCTCCCAAAAAAGACACAAGACACTGCAGAAGTATCAAATTAGACTTCAGGCATTTTACTCCTTGAAGGCTCATGCTGCAGGGTATGAGTACTTGCAGCTTACTGAATGTAAAAGCTTAGGCCTCCAAATTCAGAATAGCCATAAAAGCTTTTGGAAAGCTAATGGTTTCAAAGAGCTGGGTCATTTCATAGTTGTAGGGAGATATATTAATTGGCAGGAGGTCCAATCTAGATGTGGAGACCAGAGTAAGCTTTTCTTTTTTGGCTATTTTCAGATCATACATCTATTGAACAAGTACTGTCTTCCACCTAGCATAGGTGCCACATATGGTATATCTGGTCACTTTAGAACAAAACTAAGAGGGGTGGGAAAGTGGTATTAACTTTTACGGAGCCAAGGAGAGTCCTTTTTGGTTAACAACTTTTTAGAGGATCACTCAGGAAATGCAATGTACTTTGTGAGAAGTTGGCCTGATATGTGATGTTCACTATTCTAGTGAGCACCCTGTATCAGTCCAAACAACCCTAATGGTGATGGTTGTAAAGTCAACCTTATAGACCAGCTATCCTAGTGGTAGCATGGTCACAGCAGTCTTAGGCTAAACTCAAGAGGGCATGTGAAGCCAGCTGTTTTACCATATGTAACCCCTTTAATCCCAATGAAAGGACACCACACAGGTTATATATTAAATATATATGTATTTATTACTAACACAACCCCTCTGCACTCTTTATGAGGTCCGAGGCACAAGCACATAACGAGATACTCAATTATCATGCAATACGTTGGACAATATACAGTAGAGCCCTAGGGGCACGTAAAACCATATACTAAAATAGTGGTATAAGAACCACATCACAAACAAGGAATAGACCTAGGGCCTAGGGAATCGCTGGGGCTACTCTGTACTACCAAAGGATAGGAAGCAGGAGGCCCACGGGAGGCGTGTGCAGTGTCTTAACACACACACAAGTTACCATAGGAATACAATGGGAACGAAAGAATTGGAAACTAGTTCTTTTAGGACACTTCAGGATGGACTAGGAGAAAGCTACTGAAAACTAGGACACTAGGATAGTTAATACCCACAGGAGCACCAGAGTAGTCACGTTACCTCACCCACAGGAGCCTGGTGCATAGGTGTCAAAGTGTGTCGGGTTTCGTTGCTGAATCCTATGGAGCCTTGGAGAAAGATGCTGCAGGTGACCAGGAGAGAAGTGTACGGTTGGATCCAAGGGTGGATCGAGGATGAAGAGTACCTGAAAGCAGAGGGGACAGAGTCTGGGTCACTAGCCAGTGACCAGGAAGGAACCAGGAAGGAACCAGGCGTTGTCGTGAAGCAATCAGGTGATGTCATGAAGCTTGTCTCTGCAGCCACGTGAACCAGGAGGTGTCGACAACAACCAGGAGCTGGGCACAGACTGTCCCAAAAAGGATGTCACTGTCGGAGGTGTCGGCTTCTGCATTGGAGTCAACAAGCCTTGGCAAAAGCAACCCATGCAGGAATCAAAGATGGCTTCTGGGGCAGACCAGCAAGATCTGCAGGGCTTCTCATTTTCAGGGAAGCAAGGGCCAGCCTGGAGCAACCAGGCCAGTGGTGTAGATTTGTAGATTCGTCCTCACAGAGGCCACTAGCCAACGGGCAAGTGACCGGAAAGACACATCAAGCACAAAAACACTAGCAGGCCCCACGCGGCACTCATTGAGTGTGGAGGGCTGTGCGTCGGTGTAGAAGGTGCTCGGGGCTGGGGCTTCCTAATCCCCAATTCACAGCTTCAACGGTGCCTTAGGAGCTGCACAAGTAAGAAGGTGCAGGTTTTTCAAGATGGCCGTTCCCACGTCTCTTGTCGCCTCCACGGGTCTCAGCTTTGCTGGGGCTGTGGATCGGGCTCAAGGAAGTCAGGAAGTCTGGTTCTTGTCAGGCTCTGTGATCGGGCTCCAGCGGGAGCGTTGACAAAGCAAACCGCAGATCGCTGGATGGTACCTGTTTGCACAGGGTGGTCACTCCTTGACCACAAGGGAGATTCTTCAGTCTTCTAGTTGCAATAGAATGTCGAAGGTCCAGAGTTTCGTTTCAAGTTTCAGTTCAGGATAAATCTAAAGTCTCTTGACTCTGCTCCTACCTATATACTAATCTAAGGGGCTGGATTACCTGCTAGGTCCCTCCTATGGGTGGGACCAGGGAAGGGGGTGGTTACACCCCTTTCCTTTTGTCCAGTTTCGCACCAGAGCTGGGGCTGGAGTGCCCCAGCAACTGGTTTCAACCGGACTATGCATGGAGCACCTTGTGTGCCCCAGGCAGTGTCTCATTTCATTCAGCCCTCCCTGCCCCAATACACTAAGGCCTGTCTGGGGTGGTGCTAGCACCTCCCAAGACAGGAAACCTATTGTCCAAGTCTCCCTCACTGGAAGGACTCCCAGCAGCAGGAGGTGAGACTTGTGTCTGTGGCAGCAGTATCCATTTTGTGATGCTAAGGCTCTGGTTAACTTTAACCGGGATTACTAGGAACAACATGCCTTCTCCCTCTAAAAGGGTGGAATGCTACCCCCGTCGCCAGAACTGGCGAGGGGGTAGTATGATGGCGTTTTCAGTGGCTGATGTGTAGGAGAATTCTCTGATGATCGTGAAGAATTCCTTGGCTTGGTTGGAGCTGGTGGCGATTCTGCAGATGAGGGCTTCTTTTTTTGCAGCGTTGATCTGTCAGTGGTAATCATTGAGTGTTGCTTTGAAGGAGGCTTATCCGCAAGGTTCTTGCTTGTGCACTATGTTCTTTCCAGATGTTTGCATCTGTGTTTTGATGTCCGCAGTTCTATGGTGTACCAGCTGGTTTGTTTGGAGGGTCTGTTACTTTTGGCTGGTTTGGAGGGGGCAACTTTGGTCTGCGGTGTTGGTGATCCAGTTAAATGTCGGAATTTGTCGGAATTTGTAAAGCGCACAGCTACCTCCACCGGAGGTGTCCCGGCGCTGTCCGTATACCGCTTAGGAACCCTTCCTGGCTTTCCTGGGAAATGTCCACTCCTGGGCACCCCCCAGGTGCAGCCAGGCATCCCAGCGCTTTTGGGGCCGTTGTGGAGACTAAGCAAGCTATTGCCCAGAGTTGCAGCGTGGGACCCATGATCAGAACAGGTACTGAGGCGAGAATCTCCAGTCATGGGAATTAATGAGCCCGAGACCCGCCGAGGAGGGAATCGAACCCTGGTCCCTGGCCAGAGCTCTGCATCAAGGTCTGCCTGCTCTAACCATTGAGCCACACTTATCCAGTTGTTGAAGCTGCAAACAGCCTGGTTCAGGTTGGTGTTGTCTTTGAACTGTGTAGTGCTGAGGGTGTCAGTCCATTGCTGCTGGGTGACCTTGGACCAGCTGCGGAAGGGGTGTTGTGGGCTTTGAGGGGTGTGGTGTGGGTTTGTCAATGGAGTGGTATAACCAGGTGAGTTCAGAGGCTTGGCTGTATCTGATTCTGTTGTGGATGTGAAGATAGTGTCCAGCGTGTGTCCTGCTTTGTGTGCAGGATCTGGGACTAGTTGCTTGAGTCCAATGTTGTCCAGTCTTTCCGTCAGTCCTGTTGCTCCATTAAAGATAACGTGGATTGAGAGGCCTGCTGCTCTATTAATGATAAGGTGGATTCACAATCCTACTGCTTCATTATTAAGGTGGATAAACAGTCCTTATTCTCTGTTGATAATAAGGTGGATACACAGTCCTGCTGCTCCATTAAAGATAAGATGGATACACAGTCCTGCTGCTCCATTAATGAAAAGGGGGATACACAGTCCTGTTGCTCCATTAAAGATAACGTGGATTGAGAGGCCTGCTGCTCTATTAATGATAAGGTGGATTCACAATCCTACTGCTTCATTAATAAGGTGGATAAACAGTCCTTCTTCTCTGTTGATAATAAGGTGGATACACAGTTCTGCTGCTCCATTGAAGATAAGGTGGATACAGAGGCCTGCTGCTCTTTTAAAGATACAGTGGATACACAGTCCTTCTTCTCTATTGATAATAGGGTGAATACAAAGTCCTGCTGCTCCATTATTGAAAAGGTTGCTACACAGTCCTGCTGCTCTTTTAATTAAAAGGTGGATACACAGTCCTGCTGCTCTTTTAATTATAAGGTGCATACACAGTCCTGCTGCTCTTTTAATTATAATGGGGATACAGAGGCCTGCTGCTCTATTGTTGATAAGGTAAATACACAGTTCTGCTATTCCATTAATGATAAGGTGGATACACAGTTCTGCTGCTCTTTTAATCATAAGGTGGATATAGATCATGATGGTCCATTAATGGTAAGGTAGATACACCGTTCTGGTGCTGTATTGTTGATAAGGTAGATACACAGTCCTGCAATTGCTTTTATTTATGGTAAGGTAGATATACAGTCCTGCAATTGCATTACTGGTAAGGTAGATACACAGTCCCCCTGCTCTGTTAATAATAAGTGGATACACAGTCCTGCTGCTCCATTAAAGATAAGGTGGATACAGAGGCCTGCTTCTCTTTTACTAATGAGATGGATACACAGTCCTGCTGTATTAATGATAAGGTGGATGCACAGTCCTGCTGTATTAATGGTAAGGTAGATACCCAGTCCCGCTGCTCTGTTAATAATAAGTGGATACACAGTCCTGCTGCTCTATTAAAGGTAAGGTGGATACAGAGGCCTGCTTCTCTTTTACTAATAAGGTGGATACACGGTCCTGCTGCTCTTTTACTAATAAGGTGGATACACAGTCCTGCTGTATTAATGATAAGGTGGATACACTTTCCTGCTGCTCCATTAATGATAAGGTGGATACACAGTCCTGCTGTATTAATGATAAGGTGGATACACAGTCCCGGTGCTCTGTTAATAATAAGTGGATACACAGTTCTGCTGCTCCATTAAAGGTAAGGTGGATACAGAGGCCTGCTTCTTTTTTACTAATAAGGTGGATACACAGTGCTGCTGCTCTGTTAATAATAAGGCGGATACACAGTCCTGCTGCTCCATTAAAGGTAACTTGGATACACAGTCCTGCTGCTCCATTAAAGGTAAGGTGGATACACAGTTCTGCTGCTCCATTAAAGGTAAGGTGGATATACAGTCCTGCAGCTCTATTAATGATAGGGAGGATACAGAGTCCAGCTGCTCTTTTAATGATAAGGTGGATACAGAGGCCAGCTGCTCTATTAATGATAAGGTGGATATACAATTCAATTCAAAAGTGCTTTATTTCGAGTATTACTCATAAAAGCAGACAAACATACATATATTAAGAAACAATTAAATTTACACGTCATATTAGACTTAAGCACACAGTTAATATTTAAAAAACACAGTACATAAAAAAAAAATATCAAAAGCAGGTTTGATATAATAAAGTGCCAAATAGTAATCACAGATAAACAATTTGTAGAAATATAACATAAAATATCAGACCGATGATATGTTAAGATTAAATATATTACAATGAAATAAAAAAATAGATACAAGTCTAGCAGTCCCTAACCAAATAATCAATTTTTTTCAGAGAATAGACTATAGCCTAGCAGTCTCTGTATTTATCATAGATTATTACGGAGAATAGACATGTAACTAACAGTTCCTATGAATGACCCAAGAAAAAAAGAAAAAAAATTTATTGTCCTCTAATCGTTCTTTGTCTTATAATCCAAGCCCACCCCAGGTACTTTGCAGTAGCAATTATAATCCAGTTAGCAGATGTAGTTCTTAAAATCCGCAATGCTACCATGCTATTTTTTGTACCTATGTTCCTACACATTGGAGCCAGCCACACTCGCCTAGGGGTGGAGTACCTTGAACAGGCAAACAGAAAATGACCAAGGGTCTCGTTACCTATCCCACAGACAGGGCAGTTTGACACACCTCCTGCTTCCCACTTAGATGTTAGGTTAGATAGAGGAAGTGAACCTACCCTCAGTTGGAAAAGCAGTTCCTGTCCATGGGCTTTAATATGTAATCCCAGTACATTTCATAAATAGGATACAACTTGGTCTCTAAGTAGCTAGTGGTCATAGACCCACTGTTTGAACTAAGCATACTCTTATTGACAACGTGTTCCCAGTAAATGCTTTTTATGGTGGACTTGGAAGGGAATGAGGTCCCAGCTGGGTCAACCCATAAAGCATTGAGTCCTATGTCGAACAAGGCAGTCTTCAATGATTTAAACCATTTGATTTTGTTGTAGCAGTCACGTGTGACAACATCTTTGAACCCATTCGCATAGTGAGAGAGCTCTGGCGTGGT
The DNA here is from genome assembly GCF_964261635.1 of Lissotriton helveticus. NCBI lineage: Eukaryota > Metazoa > Chordata > Amphibia > Caudata > Salamandridae > Lissotriton > Lissotriton helveticus. The sequence goes on along the minus strand of NC_136058.1, from coordinate 389,673,293 downwards.
CCAAAGCCTACGCCAATATAAAATCGGGCGTAGTTTGGCCTTATCAGAGATTGCTCTCCTACCTAATTCATATCGTAGAGGCAATTGCGGACTGCTCTGAGGGACGCCTATCAGATTCCTATAGAATTTATTCTCAGAGG